>NC_064472.1:58699688-60099807 GCF_023343835.1 Lagopus muta
AAAGTCTATAAATTGTATATAAATCACAGCACTACAGTTTCTCAAATATGAAAGTTTCTTTTTTACGGTTTATTCCCCCAGAAGTATGAGGAGCACTGTGCACCCCTTAGCAAAAGCATTAAGATGTTACTCTTCTAAAAGTATTAAGAGATATTTAAAAGTAAATTTTATGACTTTCCAGTCCTTTTCACTACCAGTTTTCTGATATATCAGAGTGCTAAATTCCCTATATTTGCTGAGATAGCAATTTAGTTATAATAAGTACAAAAAGGTACAAAACTTCATTAACCTTTTAATTCAGCCTCACAGATGTAGGATGATAGATAGATTTGAAACCTCATGATCAAAGCAATGGCCTAATAGCAAATTTTTTCACTTTACCTTAGCCGTATCACACTTTCATTTTAATTTCAGCTATATCTTAATACACTGACAACCAGAATTTCCTGCAGTCTCACCGGTGACTGGAGATTCCATAAGCAATTTCTGTAGAAGTCTAATTCTACAAATGCTGGTATAGTCATTTCTTGCTCAAATATATCTTTACTCTTCACTTATGGGCAAACTCTTCTTCCTGTTACTCTTGAGACCAGACTCACAGCAAAAAACAGTTTATCTTGTAGTGATCCAATGTTTGGCCAAGTACAGTGACATAACAAACACCAGTTAAAACCAATAGAACAAACTTATTATTTTAACAACACACCAATTAATCTCGTAACAAAAATCTACAACTCCTAGTCATAAGAGGAAAAAAGTTCTTTTATATCTAAGACCTGTAACTCAGCCACATACAAGTTGAACTGTGGAACCTTAGATGTGAAAATCTGGGTCTACTAAGACTAAGACTCATGAAGAAACGCTTGCCTCCATTTGAGGAAAAGGCTGAAGATAAAGTAAACAATGCAGAAGAGTTAAACGTTAGACCGAGAGCTTGCAAACTGATGGCTAATACTCAATGAGAAGAACTGCAACATTTCTCACCATGGTTTAGATATACAACTGGAAATTATGAATGTCAAGTTGGAAAGTTACATTATTAAAATTCTGCTAATGACTACTCTAGGTCTTTTCATAGTGTGAATCCATTAACATTCAGCTCTCTCTGAAGAATTGGTAACATATTCAGCACAGCTTTTTTCAGATATCAAAAGTAATTTCTATGTATGTTCTGTGTGATTTTTCATCAGTCTTTAATTAGACTAAATGATTTCATATTTGAAAAGACACACCACAGAATGGTCAACAGTTTAGTGGTTAATGTGTTTGTTGCTAACACCCCAGAATACTTGCCTCATAGTCACCCAGTACAGGTATCTGTTTTGAAGATACCTAAATTCACATTGCTAGGCATTCAATTTGTTCAGGCCAAGAGTTTGCCTGTACTTTCGTCTTCCCCTTATCATAACAACAGTGCTGCACATTCCACACACCTGACAAAATCTCTGTCTTAATTTATCCTTTGAAATATCAATCTATAGTTCTTCAAAAAAGTTTAGAGTTGGTATTTGTTCTTTTGTAAAATGTGGACTAAATAGAATGAAATGCATGTGAAAAAAATTGTAGTGCAATTGAAGTAATGCAAACAAGCAAACAAAATAAAACCAAAGCTACAACATAATGTTCATCATCATTTATCAAAAGAGGAGCAAATAAAACTTACGATTCAAGCAGTATCTTGAAATGAGTGTCATTGCAAGTTGTCAAATGTAGGCCGATAGTTGTCAATTTGGTTTTTGAGGGAGGTGAGTAGAGGAAACAGCTGGGTTGGTCAATAGGCTTCAAGTCAACAAGATTTAAGAGTGTAAGAAAAGTTAGATACGTACTTAAGTACTATTCCTGAGAGCAAAGATTATCTGAACTTATTTAAAAAATTCCTTATGTGAAGTAAGAAATGCAAAACCATTGGGCGAATTAAAGTTTACAATGAAAGTAAATACTAGAGAGTCATCAGAAGTGTATCTTCAGATATTGATTATAGTTATTGCAGCTGAGGTTTGCAATGAATAATATATTCCAGTATCACAAGATTTGAAAGAACAGGTAATATTTTTTATTGGGCAGTGGAATATTTGGAGGTAGATGGGGAATAGTGAATAAACTTTACAATGGCATTCATTTTTTCCACATGTATCAGTTGGTCAACTGAGACAATTAGTGATATTTTTTATAAAAGCCTTCCTCCTTTCTTTCCTGCATAGATGATCCCAGCTACAAAGACATTGAGAGAAATTGCTCTGATTTTATTCCCTTCAATAAAATCTTGGTTATTTTAGCAAACTGCTTCACCACTTACAAATCATATATACAAATTACACTGTACTGTTGTGTCATGGTTTTATGATTTTTGGTTATTTGTATTTCACATCATAACATCATGTAGTGCACTGTGAGTTAAAGAGTTAATGCTCCAGTTCCAGGTACCTGTCCCAGAAAAGAAGAACTACATACCCCAGAGGACTCTGTGTTATTTGTGTTTTTGTTTTTCACTCAAGGGAAAAGATGAAAGGCCTACGTAGGTCATCTACATGATGTAGATGTGCGGGTGCTCCCTGGATCATCTCATCACAGGATTACAGTAAGGTCTTTGGCTTTTGGATACTCTCATTATATTTGATTTATTAACTTCAATTCTAATTATACTGTATTATAGAGTGTTATCTTGCATTCTAATGTCTTATTTAGTAAAATAGTTTGTTTCTTCTCGCATCATTGCTGCTGTTTTGTTTTTAGGCCCATTCCTCTATCCTTTTCCCTTTCCTCTTTCTTGGGTGTGGATACATGGATCTATGAGTCCCCTTGCCCTGCTAGTCACAGAACTGGGCCAAACCAGTCTGTAAGCCACTGACATGTTGTTAATGGTTTTGCAGCACACTCGATTATACAAATTGAAAATACTGTACAGTCACAACATTTTGTCAGTCTATATTTTCTGGTCAGAGTGTCAAAGTGTAAAGAGCCGTGTTGGCAACAGAGCTTTTCAATACACTTCTTTAATACACTGCATTTCAAATATGCCTACTGTTAAACTGTTTACTGTGCTATCAGTGCAGACTATCAAGGAAGAGATAACACAAAAAATAATATTCTCCATATGATATTAGTATTTGCTTATAATCTTTAATGAATTTGGAGCACATTATGTGATGCATGTAAAAATAGCAAAAATGCAATAATTGCGCACAAGTAGAACGTTATGCAGTCTGCAGAAATCTGGCATTTTAGATTGTCAGGGAAGCAGCAGACCGAGTTTTGAAATTAACCATGCTGTATGCTCTCTGTGGCACAGTCTCATGGTCTCTCTTGATAACTCCTGAGGTATTTCCAAAGCTTGAGGCTTCCACAGGCAACATCTAACAACACGAGGTGCTGTCCCTTACTGACCTTAGATGGTTATCAATAGCTAATAAATGCCAAGGCCGTGATGGCTGGTTGATGGAAAACGTAATCAAGGGTTAATGAGTGCCAAGAACCACATTAACATAGTCCATTGCTTCCTAGATTACTGAAGGTTAAAAACGGAAAAATTACCACTAAAAAATGTTAAAGGTACAGCGTATTCCAGAAACACCATCATTCACAACTCTCAGCTGTTTCCGTCATGTGTTAAAAGAGAAAAAGTAATAAGCTTGGCACAGATTCTTTAAAATGGAGATGTTTTAAATGAAAATTGAGATGATTATGTAAATACGAAACTTTTCTGTTCAGAATTTGTAAAAAGTATGCACCTAGTCTGAATATTTAATGTGACACATAGATTACACTCTGACAGTTTTTACCTGCTGTAAGACACCTTTGATGTTTTGCAGTGTAATGAGGGAATTATGTTGCTTGTATGTTATCTGTTACATTTTTAAACAAACTAATTTTTAAAAGGTCAAAGAACTCATGGTCATGTAAAACAGCAGAGCCTGTGCAATAGTATTTAAGAACTATTAAGAACTATTAAGAACAAAGAACCAGATTTGACTCAGGCATGAGTCAACAAAAAATGAGGGAAAATGTAATTGTTTTAGGCACGACTGATGTTATTTATCTATAAATTTTTCAGAGAAAATTATAGCTTTTTCTATATTACAAAAGGAAAACCAATGTACAGAGGAATAAAGAAAATCAGAAAAGTAGCACATTATTGTCAAGCCAGATTTTCAAACGTTACAAAGTCTTTCCTATGGCTCAACAAAAAAAAAAAAAAAAAAAAAAGGAAAAGATGTTTGACTCTCCATTATATTATCTGAAAATGTTTAAAATCCTCCTTCCCCTTTTTAAAAAAACAAACTACTTTATACAAATAATTCATTAGGACCTCAAATCATTCAGCATTAACATGAATGTACAACTTGTTCACAATGAACTACATGGCAAACTTTACAAAAATGGATACATTTAATGACTTTGAAATTATTCAAATTCTGTAATCATCTATGTCACACCTATGCTGTACGTGACAATAGCAGCACTGTTCACACAAAAAAATATGCCTTGAAGCTCTGGTTTTTGAATACTGTAGAATCTAAAGCAAAAAAAGAAACAGGAGTTCTCTTCTGTGACATACATCTTTCTTCACTAGTACAGAGAATTTGACTTTTAGTGACACCAGCTGTAATATTTTATGCCATTTTTCCATTGTTTCTTGAAAATAATAGCAAAATTTGAATCACATACATTGATTCCAAATACAAGTTAGTTCCTCTCTCTTACCACTGGAACATCTCTTTCTTTTCAATACATCAACATAAAGAAACAAAAATCATACATCTGAAAATGTACATATGAATTATATTTTTTTCTCTATTCTGCATAACTGATTACATTGAAAGTTGCTTAATGGAGAATGGACAAAAGAAAAGAGATTGAAATATGATGTATAGTTTGTGTTACAAAAGTATACTTGCAAACAGATGAGTTTGTGTTACAAAAGCATACTTGCAAACAGATGAGCATTGCCATTGAACTTTTCTGTTTCAGTCCATGGACTATTTGAAGGCACTTTGCATTTCTCTGTCAGATCATGTTTGACTTAATGCCATTTATATATCTGAATGCAAAATGTTATCCTAAAGTCATCTGAGTGGTAATGGGTGTTTCTAGCTTTTACACTACAGTGAGGAGATGCAAAAGCTCTAACAGTACTAGTCATTGACATTTACAACTATAGGTTTTGTTTTTAATGCAGGGCAGTGAGCAATGTACTTAAGGCATCAGAAAATGGTTTATAGCACACAGTAAAGGTGAATCACTTTTTTTTACTAGATTTATTAGCTAGAGGAGGTGCAATCTCAAGAGGAAATTTAGTCAGTTTTAACCCAGGTTGTGCTGTTTCTCATGGTTATTTCCTTTGAAATTCTCAGCAGAGCTTAGACATCTAAAATGTCCTATTCAGGGATGCTGCTTTTTTTCCCCCAGCTGATTTCTTCCACCTTGGGTAATGGCAGAATACTCATTAACAAACTAATTGATTTTTATTAATTATCTGTAGTGTAATCTTTTTCACTGATTTTTCCCCTAGTATCTAAGCTTATTAACTGCAAATATACAGGCAGTATATAATTAGTCTTGAAGAGTGGACTCAATGACACTCACTGATTTTACAATCAAACACAAATATATATGTGTATGAACATATATATAAGTATATATGTATGAATAATTAAAAATAATCCCTAAAGTTCTAGAATATCATTTACAAAATAAAAACAAATTACTAAGAACCAACATAAAATTTTAGGATTGAAAAGTAGATGTAGGATAGATTAAGAAGCTCCTTGCATAAACTAATCTTTTAATTCATAATTCCCCCTGCCACATATGCATATAATTCACAGATTTTAAATAAAACAGTGCTGGTTAGCAAAGAGTAGTAAATGCTACCAGTAATTAAAGTCGATTGCCACTATTATTATTGCTTTCCAGGATTTTTTTTTCTGACAATACGTAACATCTAATTTTTCAATTAGATACTCAATATTTTTAAAAGACATCTTCCATGTATATACTTTGTTTCTTAGAAGTAAACAGTCAAGTCTTTCTGCAAAAAGATTTCGAAATATCTATCTGACCTTTACGAAAGTAATTTCAGTAAGCCCATCCCAGTTTTATTAATTCTCATAAAAGGAAAAAGCTGTTCATTTAGGCTAGCTTTTGTATAATGGCTAATAAAAGACAGTGACAGATGCCAAATAACAGTGCCACATTTCAGCTGCTTCCTCTTGACTACATAACCACTGGTCTTTAGCTGTGGATAAAGCAGAAATAATAAAGCCTCTGGGTGTCGCAGGCTGCCTTCCACCCTCATCCATGAAAAAAGTCACTTAGGAGGAAGAGGAGTTAAGTCTTGCTGTATAACTCTGACTCACCTCTTCGTTGTGAACCAGGCAGGGATGTGGGTGGTTATCAACAGCAAATGAGGTGATCATCAATCTTTTCAGTGTCCTACGAGGTTTGTCAAACACTACTACCAATTAAATAATTCACTGTAATTTCAAGCGACTAACCGATTTCTGTTATGCTCAGGTACGTCTCTGTTGAGTTCATGCTATATTTGAACGCTTCATTTATCTGACTAAGTCTCTCAAAACCCCTATAATCTATTAATAGTGTGTTGCATGTATTAAACCTTCATATTTGACTTTCAAACTATATCTAGTCAGACAAATCACACAGTATCTCTTTTTTTGGCTATTGGAGTCAACAAATGTGCAAAGGTTTGCTAGAACAGGAATAAAAATTTGATTTCATAGAATCATAGAATCATAGAATCACCAAGGTTGGAAAAGACCTAAAAGATCATCCAGTCCAACCGTTCACCTGTTACCAATAGCTCCCACTAAACCATGTCCCTCAACACAACCTGCAGTCTTTCCTTGAACACCCCTAGGGTCGGTGACTTCACCACCTCCCTGGGCAGTCAAGATTTCAGCTTATGTACAAATTCACATGTATGTCTTCTATAAGCATGCTTCTAAAAACCTTCACTGCAATGAACTGAACCACAAAAAACACACACAGTAGGAAAGAGTGGTCTACATATTTGACTGATTAAGCACAGCAAGCTATCCCAAAGTCCTCAAATCACTGTACAGTAATTATTCCACATCTTCTACTCATAGGTACTATTGTTACTGTATAATATACACTCTCTCTCTATATATATTTTTCTCTCTATATATATTTATATATATATAGTTATATATAAGAGAGATGAAAGTCACCTGGGTAAAATTCATTTTTATTCCATGTTAAAAAAAAATAATAGCATTTTATGTGACACACGCAGAAGGAAATACTATTCATCTACATGAACAGATTTGCTATAAGCATGAGTTATGAAAAGTTCTGACCTGTGATCTGATGTCATGTGAGGTTTAACTAATTAACAGTAGGTCTGACAGACTTGCAGCATTGAAACTCTAAGTAAATTTTAATAGTCTTCCTGAAATCTAAAGATTGTGTGAGTGTTTTCAATGAAACATCTCTTACTCACAAATGTCTTATGTCCCTGTAGGGAGGTAGTAAATATCATAAAAGATAATTAATAGCTTGGTCATGAACCACACAAGAAACACTAAGAAACACAAGGTGGTATGCAGCAAGGTCAGCGAAATCAAACTAAAGAGGATCTTTAATAGTACAGAAAACAGCAGCTCTTGTCCATCCAGGTAAAATGCCAGTGCAATATCACTCTTGTTTACACAACAGTGCTGAAAGTGGCATCTAAATTATTATAACCAGAATGAATTACTACAAAGATCAAATATCCAACACACATAATAATCTGCCTAGGTCAAATTATTTTTCTACATTACTCCCACTTTTCATGGATGGCAGATCAAAGGTGTCCAGTTCCTGCACTTCCACATTCAGATTCAAGAGTTATGTAAGAACTGGAATATCTGAAAATGCATTCTGCTAAGATAAATTACTATGACTGCAGTGCATCATTCAACAGATACAATGTCCAATACAACAAAAGAAACTTCTAAATATCAGGCTCTTTCACCTCATTTAAAAATCTTTAAAATATGCTTACTCAGGCATAATTAACTAAAACAGTTATTACAACATAAGAAAGTTGTTGAAACACTTCTAGATAAAGATTTTTATCAGTTATCACTTAAATTGTTCCAACCCCTTACGTTATCCCACAAATCATACCAGATCTACTGCAGCAGTGTTTTAATAAGACTAGTAATATCACCCAGAAAAATCTATTATACATTAGGCCAAATTCTCTGCATACTTTTACCAGATAAAACAGATAATTAGGCATACGACAGGAAAAATGCATGCAAATATCTACCTACAAAACCAGATGCATCTAGACATAAGGCATCACACGTACTGCACAGCAACTGCTTTTCCAGCATTTTTACTCAGCTGTTTTTTCACTGCCAGAGGCAAATTCTCTGTATCTTGAATATTCAGTGGGAGCTTCCCTTAACAGTTGAAACCGGAGAAAAGTACCTTCCTAATGCAATACATATGGAATTTTTGGTTTTTGGCTCTTACAGCTATACCCTTCTGTAGAACGGTCTCTATATGCTCTTTGTTCTCCTCCAAGAGTGTAAACAGCCACATTAATTACCTAAAGGAATATGACATGGATTACAGTGTGATGCCCTCGACATATAAACAGACATTAAGAAAATGACTTTCTTCACCATTACTAACTAAGCATCTTTGGAGTTGGTTCTCTAGGTTAAGAGACATACATGTTAGGCATTGGAAATCAATCTGAAATCATCTTGATTTTGATCTGGGGGGGATCTAAACTCCGATATCCAAGAGATTTATGGAAATTTGGCAACATTATACTAAAAACAAAAATGAATGCTAAAGATGTCAACAAAGGTAGCCTAGTCAAACAGATTATACCCACGTCATCTTCTACATCACAAATGTGGGCACAAGTTTTATAATGAGTTGACCCTGACTGGTCACTTTCTTTCACAAATGACTATCGCCTTAATTATTTGCATCTGTGAACTCAAATGAAAATACTTAAGGATATATCAATATGCTCATAAATCATCTGCAGGCAATAAGTAGTTCAACATAGATAATTAGAGAATTTACGGAACGCTTACTCCCTCTGTTTATCTGCTTATGACATTTGCGGTACAGCCCTAACAGCAGGATAATTACTAGATTTATTCATCAAACAAAATCACGCCTTCTGGGAATGCACAGTGACTCTGGTTTTAGGACTAATAAAGACATTTTTCACCAAAACTCAAGTACTAATTTGCTCAATAACTAGCTGCAATAAGCTTTTATGGAAGCACTCAAAGAAAAGGCTTGGCACTAGAGGGCAGATAATTAAAGGTGCAGTATCCCCATACAAAAGGCTCTGAACAATTCCCCGAACATATTAAAATTTAATTGTTGAATGTTAATTGAAAAAAAAAAATAAGTCACTACTCTGTTCTCTCTATTTCAGTAATTATTCTTCTCATATAGAAAATATGTCTCTACACAATAAAAGAAAATCTCTAGGATTCTTAAAAATTTTATTTTAATTGATTTCCAATAACAGCAGGAAAACATAAAGGAAAGCAAAACTCTCAGATATTTGATGTTATTTCTCAATAAAATAATAGAAATATTTGTAGAAGGATAAAGATGCAAACCACTACACTTCAGTATGTGCACATAAGTAAGAAACTTTTAATAATAATATTATTTATATTATTGAAAAAAACAAAACTGACAATGTTAAATAAAAACACAAATCTCACAGTCAGTATGGATTGTATAACTGAGTTCTTACAGATTTAAAAGTCTGTGGAAGTTTTATCACCTACATTTCACTCCAGCCTTCCCTTGTACTTCTTGCTCACATGTTCTTAATTTTAGTGCCTGTCCTGAACTTCCACAACTTAGGAACTCAAGATGTTCTTGAGACATTCATGGTCATGAGAGTCAAGAATAACTTCATCTTCTAATTTCCCAGGAAATGATGAGCACCAGTCAGGCAACAGACATACATGCTCTGCATGCATGCTATCCTCAGACCCTTGTTGTTTGGGACAGGATGGGTATTCCCTGAGGTGCTGAGCTTTCACTCTACCAAAGTGCTACACGGCCCTAGGCCGAGTCTGCTGCAGAGAAATGATGAACTACACAAAATGCAGACTTTTAAACTCGTATTTAATTGTTTAATGTCATGGCTCTTGGTAGAGCATTGTTGCTTGAAAAATAAATTGGGTAATTCAATTAAATGGCTACAGAAGATACATCATATCAGATGTAGAAAGGCACTAACCCCAGCTTGAACTTGACGTCCCACATCGCTTCACTTATTTGACAAATGGATTCTTGAAAATAATTGAAACACATGGCTGCCAGCATAGGTCAATAATACTCTTTTGCCATTCAGCCTCTTAACAGCTTCCATTTTTTCTTGCACTGTGCCATTCAGGGCAAAGATTGCATTTGCCTGGTAAATCATGCAAGCATTATTACTAAAATGGGACTAAATGCAATGAAAATGGACTACATAAAAGTAATGGCACTTAAGTAAAAGGAAGACCATCTACTAGGGCAAACACTAAATGTCAGAGTTAAATACTATATGACATTGCCTCCATTATAAACTTGTATTATAGATGTAAGAAGGCAAACTCACTAACTATACACACACCACCATTTGCGTAGCTACTCTAACGGTATTTACAAGTAAGGAATATACCTAAGAGAAGGCTTAGATATTCAAGATATTCATTTAGATAATCATTTCAAGATATTTCATGTATTTTGTTTGCATTAAGCATTGAATATACAAAAGTGTAGTATGTTACAGATGCAGAAGAGGTGTGATTATTTTCCCAGCATTGATTTACAACATGCAGTAGAGGTAGAGAACCACAGCTGCTTGGACGGAGATATTCTGTTAATGTTTAGAAAAGCCCTTCGAATTACAGATGTATTAATAAAAAAAATGTTCAGAAAAGTGAGCCATGTTTATGGGGGTTCCAAGGAAGTTCGTCAATGTCTGGAAGATCAGCAGCTATGTGTATACTTTATATACATCAGCAAGAGACTGAAATTTGTGAGAGTAAACTTCAGGTTTTTTAAGGAATTGTTGGATGAAATTTCCATAGGACAAGGGGGAATAATTTTAAACTAAGACTGTGGAGGTTTATGTTAGATATTAGGATGAAGTTTTTCATGCAGAGGGTGGTGACACACTGGAACATGCAGCCCAAAGATATTGTGGTTGCCCCATCCATGGAGGCATTCAAGGCCAGGCTGGATGTGGCTCTGGGCAGCCTGGTCTGGTGGTTGGCAACCCTGCACGTAGCAGGGGGGTTGAAATTAGATGATCATTGTGGTCCTTTTCAATGCAGGCCATTCCATGATTCTATGATCTCCTGGGAATAAATCCTTAGAGATAAAGGAGTGGAACAAAGCTGGCTACTCTTTAAGTATGTCATTTTGAGATCTCAAGAGCTCTCCATCCCTCAGAACAAGAAAGCAGGCAGAGGAGGCTGGAAACAAGTACAGCTTGGCAAAGGGCTGGTCAAACTCTGGCAAAAGAAAGGCAAGTGCAGATAGTGGAACAAGGACCTGTCAAGTGGGAAGAATACAGGATTGCAGATATGGGATTAGGAAAGCCAAGATACAGGTAGAACTGACCTTGGTGAGAGATGTTAAAGCAACAAGAAGGGATTCCACAGGTAAGTCAGAAGAGCCAGGACAAAGAGAGCATACCCCTCTGCCAAATGAGATAGGAGAACTGGATACAACAGATTTGGAGAATACTGAGGTACTCAGTCAGTTCTTTGCCTCAGTCTTTACTGGCAGCCAGGATTCCTCATATCCCTGAACTTAAACCTTTAGGTGAGAGCTAGGGAAGCAAACTTCCACCTGCTGTAAGGGCAGAGCAAGTTAGAGTGAGTCACGAGACTAAACATGTATGAGTCCATAGGGTCAGATGACATTCATACCAGGGTCCAAAAGCAGCTGGCTGATGTGGTTGCTGAGCCACTCTCCATCATGTTTGAAAATTGGCTGTCAGGTAACGTCATTTATCTGAATTTGTGCAAGGCCTTTGACATAGACCCCACCACATCCTTGTCTCCAAATTGGAGAGGTGAGGTGGACCACCCAGTGGACAAGGAATTGGTTGAAAGGCTGAAGACAGATGGTAGTGATCAATGGTTCTACGTTCAGGTGGAGGCAAGTAATGAGCAGTGTTCCCCAAGGGACTATCTTGGGACCAGTGCTCTTTAACATCTTTATCAGTGACATCGATGATGGAATTGAGTGCAAGTTTGCTGATAAAACCAAGCTGAGTTCTGTGGTTGACACAATGGAAGGAAGGGATGCCATTCAGAGGGACCTCAACAGACTTGAAAGGTGACTGCAGGTAAATCTAATGAGGTTCAACACAGCAAAGTGCGAGGTTTTGTACTTGGGCTGAAGGAATCCCAGGCATCTATTCAGACTGGGAGGAGCAATCCTTGAGAGCAGTCCTGTTTCTCTCTACACTGCCCTCATGAGGCCCCAGCTGGAGTACTGTGTCCAGGTCTGAGGCCCCCAGTACAAGAAAGACAAGGTACTGAGGAGGGCCTCAAAGATTATCAGGGGCTGGAACACCTTCCCTATGAAGACAGGCTGAGGGAGCTGGGTTCGTTCAGCCTGGAGAAGAGAAGGCTGTGGAGTGACGTAATTGCAGTCTTCCAGTACTTAAAGGGAGCCTACAAACAGGAGGAGAGTCAACTCTTTACAAGGGTAGATAATGACAGGACAAAGGGAATGGGTTTTAAGTTGAAGGAGGGAAGATTTAGGTTAGATTGCAGGGAGAAGTTCTTTAACAAGAAAGTGATTAGGTGCTGGAACAGGCTGTCCAGAGAGGTTGTGGATGCTCTGTCCTGGAGGTGTTCAAAGACAAACTGGATGGGGCCATGGGCAGCCTGGTCTAGTAATAGATATGGAGATTGGTAACATGGGAATTGCTGAGTCACGGCCTGAATCTCTGATTGATCACCTGAGGCAAGCAATGAGTCAGCCAGAGGAGCACAGCTGAAGGCAATTCACCTGTGCTACCAGAAGGGGTGGAGCCAGACTCCACCCTCCTAGAACTATTTAAGAGCTGGCTACGGGGGAGAAGGATCTCTTCTGGAGATCTGCTCTGCTGGAGTTTTTAAGTGAGCCTAGGATAGGGATAACCTTTCTATCTATTCTCTTTTTGTTATTATAATCTGCTTTGCCAGACTCTCTTGTTTATTTCATAGTTATAACATATTAAAATTCATTGATTATACAGTAACCCTGCCTGTGGCAGCAGGGTTGGAGCTTGATGATACTTGAGGTCCCTTCTAACTTAAGCCATTCTATGATAAAGTTGTCATGGATTGAAAAAAGGGAAACATCACTCCCATTTACAAGCAAGGGAAGAAGGAGGACCTGGGGAACTAGGGGCCAGTGAGTCTCACCTCTGTGCCTGGGAAGATTGTGGAACAAATCCTCCTGAAAGACATGTTAAGGCACATGGGGAATGAATGGGTGATCAGAGAAAGCCAGCATAGCTTCACCAAGGGAAAATCATGCCTGACCAATCTGTTGGCCTTCTATGTTGGAGTGATGGTATCAGTGGACAAAGGGAAGTCAACTGATGTGTACCTCAACTTCTGCAAGGCCTTTGACATGTTCCCCCAACATATACTTAAATATAGATTGGAGAGATGTGGATTTGAAGGGTGGATTATTTGGTGGATAAGGAATTGGTTGGAAGGTCACAGCCAGAGGGTTAGGGTTAATGGCTGTATGTTCTGGTAGAGGCTGATAACAAACACTGTCCTGTCTCAGTCCAATTTTTAGGAGGGAGAGGAGGTTCTTATAATATATGTATATCCAACGGTGAGATTAAGACACAATACGTCAAATGTTAGCCCTGCCTGTTTATTGCAAATCCAAGTCATTTAGAGAGATTGGGAATGGAAGACAGGTGATAGAAAAGATAGGAAATAAAAGCAAGGAGTCTTTGTAGGAAGCAAGAGGAGATAGACAACACCATAGGTCCAGGGTGGTTTGTACTTCAATTGTTGATCTTCAGTAGTTCAGTGAGTTGTTGGGCGTTGATGACAATAGTTGACTAACAGCTGATGACAGTGACTGAGTAACTTCCCAATGGCAATACATACTTACTTATAAGTCCAAAGTGGCTGACTCAGCTCTCTTTGGAATCACAGCTCAAATCCAAAGTGGTCGAGTCAGCTCTCTTTGGAGTGGCAGCTTCTGGCTTTGGGATCTCAGAAGAAACTCCTTTATTCCCATCTTCTGGGCCTTGCCAGCAGATGAGAGGGAGTAGGGAGGTGCCCACTTGCATCCTGTTTTTCAGATGATATGATGGTATTACTCATCACTTTTTCCATACCAAGCTGGAGTTACTTGGTCACTGTAACATTACTTGGTCTTCCGTAAACAGTCCTGAGCACTCTCTTCTGACAGAAAACCAAGAAATTGTCCACACAGTGGTGCTGACTGCCACACAACAACACCTACCTCTCATCTCCTAGATAAGTCAGAATCTTATCACAAGAATTGCCTCAGAAAGCAAGATTTGAGCCAAAAGTAAAGAAGGAGTTTGTCCTGGGACTGGTACTCTAACATCTTTATCAGTGACATAGATGATTAATTGCACCCTCAGCAAGTTTGCTGATGACACCAAGCTGAGTAGTGCAGTTAATAAAGCAGAAGGAAAGGATTCCATTCAGATGGACCTTGATAAATTCCAAAGGTGGACCCTTGTGAACCTAGTGAAGTTCAACAAAGCGAAGTGCAGTGTTTTGCACCTAGGTTCAAGGAATCCCAGATATGTATGATATCTGAGAATGACTTAGCGGTTCTGGTAGATAAAAGACATAACATGAGCTAGCAGTGTGTGCTTGCAACATGGAAAACCAATTGAAACCTGGATTCCATGACAAGTAGGGTTGCCAACAGGACGAGGGAGGTGATTGTCCCCCTCTACCCCATCCTTGTGAGATCCAAGCTGGAGTACTGTGTCCATGTCTGGGGCCCCCAGCACAGGAAAGATGTGGAGCCTTTGGAGAGAGTCCATACAGAGGATCACTGTCAATGATTTGGCATTCCGTGACTACCAAGGTGGAGTGATTTAGCAAAATCCATGCCTCCAGAAGGGAAATGGGGACCCCAAAATAACTGAAAAATCAGCAGCAACAACCTGAGGAGAAACAAACTAATTTACTAAATACGGTATCAGAATGCAAGATAACACACTATAATAAAATATAATTAGAATTAAAGCTAATAAATCAAATATAATGAGAGAGTATCTGAAAGGTGGAAAGGCCTCACCATAACACTGAGATGAGATGTGCAGTCCATTTGAGCAGCAGGGAGAACAGATGAAGAGCCCACCAGGTGACATTGCCAAGGTTTATATCTCCTCTCTGACCTCAAAGTCCCCTGGAGTATGTAGTTCTTCTTCTCCTCAAGACAGGTGCCCAGAACTGGAGCATTAACAATTTAACTCCCAGTGCACTACATGATGTTATGATGTGGAATACCAATAACCAAAAATCACAAAACTATGACAACCACAAAGATGATCCAAGGGCTGGAGCAGCAGTCTATTGAAGACATGCTAAGGGAACTGGGCTTGTTCAGCCTGGAAAAGAGAAGGCTATAGGGAGACTTCATTGCATCCTTCGGATATTTAAAGGGAGTTCATAAACATGAGGGAAATCAACTTTTTACAAAGTAGACAGTGATGGACAAGGAGGGAAATTTAGATTAGATGTCAGGAGGAAGTTTTTTTGCAGAGAGAGTGGTGAGGTGCTGGAATAGGTTGCCTAGGGAGGTTGTGGATGCCCCTTCCCTGGAGGTGTTTAAGACCAGGTTGGATGGGGCCCTGGGCAATCTGATCTAGAACTTGATCTAGAGAAACCTCCTTCCAGTAGGGGTTTGGTGCTTGATGATCCCTGAGGTTCCTTCCAACCAGAGCCATTCTATGATTCTATGATATGATTCTAAGACTCTGTCTTCCATTCTCACCCTTTAAAATCTTTAATTTCCCCATGTCTGTGAATCCACAGTTTTTTACTTCAAATCCCACTTAGGAGAAATTAATTTCTAGCAACCTCCTATGAACTATGAGTGCATTGAGTAGCACTTCCACAAGCAGTCCTGAATCCTCCAAAATTTAGGTCTGCCAGCAGCTTTACCAGTTTGTAGCTCATTGCTTAAATGTCTGTTTCCATGCTGTTTTAGCTCACACAACTCAGAATGTGTTTGTCCAGTTGAGGTTCAGAAGGTAAACAATACTTTTTCAGAACAAAATATCTCCACTTTCAAGAAAGAACTTTCTAATAAATGTCTCCCACTTATGTGCCATCACTATTTTAAAATAAACCTGAATCAACACCAGATTGCAGAAAAATGTATCAGAAGCATAAACAGCCTCACATTCTACTTGTCTTTCATTAACTTACTCACTGGCTTTTGTCTTTAAAATGATTACCAAGTTCTTAAGCACTCAGAAATATCTTCTGCCATTCAGTGTTGGGATGAGTAGGAAGCAGTGGTCAAAGATTCCAGAAAGGAAAGTTTGAAAGACCAACCACATAGAATCATACAAGAAAAATATGAAGTTGAAATTTTCTAGTAGTGCAACAGCATTACTTAAAGCCCTTTGTACACTTTTCTGTGATGTGTAGAATTCAGAAAGGTAGCTGATACAGATGAAGGAATGAGAAAGGGCTGCTTCTAAACCTGTTCCTATGAAACCAAGCATAATTGCATATTTATCAACCTGGCTGTTTTTCACAAGTTTTCATCAGATAGCCAAGAAACAATTAACACAATCCATTATTTGAGAGGAAATTTTTAAAAAATAATTGTCCTCAGTATATTATAAATTAAAAGTTTGTTCTTATGTTTTATAAAATAAGATCAGGGTTTTGTACTATTACTATTCAAAATTAGCTTTGAACAGATTAATTGTGTTCTGGCTGCATATTTTTAAACTAGCAGCCAAATATATGGAGGGACAGTGGGTGGTAGGAATTATGTATTTTGTTTGCAGGCTTACACAGGGAGTTTGATGGTTAGCGTAACCAGCCCCCAAGCAAAATTTCAGCATGGCATTTCAGAACTCTTAAGGCTTACTTTTTCCAATTAAGGATTATGGAAACAGGACTGGTGAGCCTAGAGGGTTTTGAATTGTGCTTGTAGAACATTAAGCAAACATGGGTATCTCCAGGCTCGCAAAGCTCTGATAAAACTATGTGCGTATAATTAGATCAATCAACAGGAAACATAATGTATGTCAAAGGTAGTTGAAAAAATACATCATACAGAAAATATTAACTACCCAGTAACAGTTAGTCTACTTGATTACTACCTATATTAAAATAATGCATCTTTGCAGGGCAAAATACAATTCCAGTCACAATAATATATTTTTACGTAGCTTTCTGCCAAATAATCTTCATGAACATTCTCATCTGCAAGCCAAATATCCTCAGCATGCCACCAATCAATTAGGTGTGTATCTATCCTTAAGTTTTTAATTTGTGTCACTTGGGATACAAGTCAATTTTCCTAATTAGAATATATCCATCATGATTAGAAAGTAAGCTTAGGCAAATTTATATTGGATTGGTTTAGAAAAAGATAAATTTGCATAAATTGTGTTGTATGCTAATATGATAACCAAATTGACTTTTCAAGGGTCAGAATTCAAAGTTTTCCATGCTAGCCTCTTAGATGATTCAATGTGTGCATATTGGAACTCTAAACCTCAGATTTTAGGAAAATATTCAGATTCCTGTGGTAGTAATGGAAGAAAAGGTGGCATTTGTGCCAGTATTTCAAGTTCAATATAAATCAATAGATAAAGCATAAGGCCACTCGGGAGGTTATTCCTGGATTCTAAGACAGAAATCATGTTAAGGGCTACTCTGTCTTAGTACTAGAAAGTGAGGAGAAAGAGTCGACTAATTCAACTAAATAAACTAGATGCTAAAGTTAGGCTACTCCTTCTCCAGCAAAAAAATCCAAGCTCACCACTGACTGGATTCATGCAGCAGTGGTGGCCATCCCACTTTGTGATGTGGCTCCCCCACATCCTAGGTGAACCTTCAAAATAGACCTAAACAGAAACCACATTTATGTCTTAAGAACACCCAAACTGGGACCCAGGAACAGGCTGTGCACATGCACAGTGGTAAAGTCAGACTGCTCGCTGTCAGGTCTCTTCACCAGTTGACAGCAGCACTAACTCTCTTCCTTTTTGACTCCAATCTTTACTTGTAGTTTCCAGAGTTCGTGTTGCTAATATCTCTGTCCAGGATGGAATTAACCCAGTTCTAGTTGGAACTGCAGAACTTTACAAATTTGCTGTCCCTTGTTACTCCTAATTGCCCAACAAGCACCACTGTCCATGCTGACCATCAAAAACAAGTCCCTTGCAGTACTTTTTTTTTTTTTTTTTTTAATGTTAGTCCATGAAACATTTTAAAACCTGAACTTGCTGAACCAACCTTAGACTTGATTTAGACAAAGAAGAAAATTCATTGCTGGATTGGATAAATACTGTGTATTTACAGGTAAAAAAGGTATTTAAAGGTAAAACTATGAATTGAGGAAACTTCCTCGAGGGAAGTTGAATGGAGATACTCACAGAAAAATCTCAAGTTAAAAAATAATTTCTGGAAGACTGTCAGAATAGAAATGGTAGAGGTGTTGGCATCTGAAGTTAAATACTCAATAGGATGGTAGCAAAATAAAAGCCAGTTGCTGCAGAGAGTGTTATTATGAGACTTAGATTGAAATGTCTTTTTACAATGGAAAAGTTTGACTATAGAGCTCACAAGATTTGAATAACATAAATTTTAAGTTGGTATTGATATCTGCAATAGAAATAGTCTGCAAATGACAATAGCCCTCATGACTGTGTTGTATGAATTAGGCTTACATTATATGAACAAGGAAAAGACATTCAAGTAAGGTAGACAGTAGCTTTGAAGCTACAGGACAGCTAGTAATGTTGTGTTTCTCATTTAAAAATGTCTCCAGGTGAGAATATTTTTAGAGCAATTGCAGCAGTTTCTACAGGAAGTGAGCCCTTGAATATGGTTGCAGACATCCATGAGAGCAAATGTGACATGCTGACTTCCATAAAGAAGAAATATATGTGACTTAATACAAGGACTTGTGTTTTTTTTTGGTTCGTTTTTTTTTTTGTTTTGTTTTGTTTTGTTTTTCCTTTTAAAAATATATATGTATACATACACACACAAAGCATTACATCTACTTTTTTGAACATGTTTGTTTAAAACAGTTAAGTGGGACAGGAAGTCCCCAAGGATATATCCATATTCTGAAAGAGCTAAAGAATCTTGAACTTAGTAACTTATCTAATTCCTGTAATTTACAGTGTTGTTTACTGCAAAACCCTTCCTCTACTATTGCAAAACTGAGTTAATAATTGGGTCGGCAGACAGTGGAAGCATTAATGTTAATTATTTCTTACTGACTTATTTCACTGGAGGCATTTTAATATTGTTTCAGTTATGCTAGAAATTGTTTAAATAGGATACTCTTTCAGTATGCCTTCAGAGGACAAGAAGCATCACCCGTCTATGATGGTTTTTTGCTGACACTCCTCTGAAAGATTCATATCTATCTTTTTATTTTGATCAAAATTATTCTCAAACTGTTATGATAGCTGCTTCAGCATTCCCTCAAACTTAAAATGTAGCAAAACTGTCTTACGATTCCATCACTGTTTTCATCAAGTTTCCCTGATTCAAACATCCTTTCTGGACCTCTCTGCCTATCTTGTCCTTCTCAGCTCTGACCACTTAAACCAGACTGTACATCTGACCTTTGCATTACAAGTGGCAACTCAGTTAGCCTCATAGCTCCCACCCAGAGACTTGAAAGAGTACTAGAAGAAGGATATTATGATACAACTGTACTAGAATAAATTAAAATCTAGCAGAGAATACTGTCAGTTACAGTATGAACCTAAGAAAGGTTACCTAAGGAAGTGATAATTTCCCTGTACTGGGCACTCATAAAGCTGCATCTCAAGTATCGTGTTCAGTTTTGTGCCCCTTACTACCAGAAAAACATTGAGGTACCGGAGCATATCCACAGAATAGTAACAAAGATTTGAAGTGTCTGGAGAACAAGTTTTATGGGGAACAGCTGAACTAAGGGAACTGGGATTGTTCAGGTTGAAGAAGAGGGCACTCGGGGGAGACCTTATCACTCTCTACAACCACCTGAAAGGAGACTGTGGTGAGTTGAGGTTAGTCTCTTCTAGGTAGCAGTGATAGGATGAGAGGTAATGGCCTCAAGTTGCTCCAGGGAAGGTTCGGGTTGGATATTGGGAAGAATTTCTTGTCTGAAAGAGTAGTGAGGCTGGAACAGGCTGCAAAGGGAAGTGATGGAGTCACCATTCCTGAAGATGATCTATGACACCGAGTGACATGATTTAGTGGATATGGTGATGCTGGGTTGATGGTTGGACTAGATTGTCTTAGAAGTTGTTTCCAATCTTAATGGTTCTACGATTCTAATTAGCAACAAATATCTTGGTTTGGAAAGCATAAGACAATCAGCAAATTATATGGAGATGGACATTCTACACTTAGTACTTTGAAGAATTTTAATTTAAATGCTTGTTTGGAGCACAAGACAGGATCTCAGGATCTGTAGTGACATGTGTCTTCAAATTGAAGACTGCTAAATAACACAATGAAAGGAAAAGAATGCTTGTCTTTCCAAAACACTAAACAACTGATGGACATGGCATTCTCTAGGAAGCTAAGAAAAAAATCTGTGGGAATTTCCTTTTAAAGAACAATTTCAAGCTGTGCCTTCCATGCCTATAGAGACACTATGAAAAACAACTTGATTTGAAACATATCCCAGTGTACAAATAGGTAAATAAGGCTGCAGTTTGCCAGATCCTGCTTTTGTCCCACCTAATCAAACTTCTAATGGGCCTCAAGGAAAGGTGAGGAGGGACTGAATTTATGAGGGAGTGTGGTGGTAGGAAAGGGAAAATGGTTTTGCACAAAAGGAGGGGAGATTTAGATCAGATATTAGGAGGAAGTTTTTTATTCAGTGAGTGATTAAGCTCTTCAAAAAACTGTTCAAAGAAACTGTGAATGCCCCATGCCTGGAAGTGTTCAAAGCCAGATTGTATGGGCCATTGGGCAGCCTGAGTTGATGGGTGTCAACAGTAGCAAATGAAACTACACTGGTAAGAGAGAAGCTGGAGTACATTTACTAGTAGAATATAATGATTTTAAAAAGTTTAATCATAAATAAGACAGCAATTTAATAAAATTTGTGAAGGCAAAGTATTGATTATATACAGCACAGAGGACAAACACAATCAACCAGGAGCTGAATTGGGAGACTAACTACAGACACATGAAGCCTAGATGTGCCTGAATCTCTTCCTGATCAACTGGGTCAACGGTTTATGTCTGCAGGATCGTATGCACACAGTCAATCTAAGATACAATCTTAGCAAAGCTTAACAAACTATTAGTCAATAAGTAAGGATCTGAATCAACATGGAGTCTTGCTATCAAGGTGCAAGGGATCTCTGTATGGAAGTAACTCCGTGAGATGTCTCCTGCTCAAAAAGGGATCCTGTCTTGCTGCCAGCTACCACACCAGGATCTCCAGGAACTCCTGAGCTGCTCATTGTTTCAGAGTAAGATGATTGACTCATTCTCAGTTTTTTGGTGCATGCTCAATTGGTCCTCAGCTGTTAAACCAGGTGTCTGCCACCAGTTCTTGCACCACAGTTTGAGGCAGACTTGTGGTTGTTAATTTATCTGAGAAAGTAACACTGTGTAACCAGTACTGTGCCCTTTGCCCCTATAAGGCCTCGGTCCTAACAGACAAGGCTACAAAGCAAGTTGTGGGAGGAAGCACATTGTTACAACGACCCTGCCCGCAGCACGGGCTCGGAACTGGAATGTTTTAAGTCTCTTTCCATACCAAGCCATTCTGTGATCTGACGAATCTGTAACCTCTATACTACATGGTACCCTATACTTCATAAATTGTAAGCTTACTCAGTAGTCTAAAAGGATACTGCTTGCAGTAGATAATTAAGATTTTCACTGAGTCATGCCTACCTCTTGACAGTAAAAGGGACCCAGAACTTAATCCTGCTCTGAGCTATAGCTACTTCCCGTAGTGCACTCCCAAGAAGCCTGGCAGGCCTGGGTTGGCGGAAGAAATCCATAATTTCTAGGCAGGCTTTCTAAATATGATGTGCACACAGAGGTTCATTTTTTTGTAAATTACTTATACATGTCCCCTAGTTTTAAGGCCCACTGTTGTGTACATAAGGGGAAAAAAGAGATCAGGTTGTAAGCAGACAGAAAGTTGAGTCTGTAGATTTCCATAAACTTCATCTATTTCCAGGATAACACTGAAAGGTGAGAAATATAAGCTCAGGGTTAAGCTTCAGGATGATGAGCATGAGGATCACAGTGCTGAAGATGAGGAAATCAGCAAACCTTATTTGACCTTTCAGTAACACAATGAAAATCTATGGAAATATAAATGGCATTGTGATAGACTACAAATTGGGCAACAGTGTTTTGCTGTTCATAAGAACTTTACTTTTGTGTGTGTTAAAGCAAGTTGCTTCTTTATTTTGCAGATGGCAACAGAATTTTTCAGGGACTCAAGAGCAAATCAGCAGCTGCCACTAAGAAAGTGTTGTTTTAGGAAAAGTCATGTGTGCAAAGCAGCTGAAAAATTGCATCAGTCAGGCAATCAAAAATGTTGTAATAATATAACAGGAAAATGTAAGAGGAATTTCAAAGTGCTTTACAGAAAGGAGAGTGAACATTCAGTGACTTTCAAAAATTCTCTTGAAATGGAAATGCAACATACCAACTATCCAGCCAGACTTGAGATAAAATTGTGTGACCACATTTCTAATACAAGAAAAATTAATAAAGCTAATATTGAAATTAGTATTTTATAAGTAATGTGACCAAGGAATAGACTGCTCCAAGCAAGGAAACACAATTTCATTAGACCCCAGGGATTCTGCATGCTGATAACTTCAGTCAATCAGAACATTGCGTATCACTGCTGTGACCATTTTAAACACCTTTTCTGTCACCACAAGACACCATGATTTCACTAACAATGACTTCCATGTCAATAGGGTATAGAACTGGGACTGCAGCACAATGCCTGGAAAAACATCTTCAGCTGATTATGTGGTGTTACACTGATCACGGGCCACAGCCTGCTCTGGGAAACATCATGCAGAACAGTCTGTATTTCCCCTTACATCCTCCACAAAGTACAAAAATGCAGTGCAGCATCAAGTGCCCCCCTTGACCTGTATCAGCCATGTTACATGAGCATTTACTTCCAGTGTTGAGTGTGTTGTCAAATCACACCCTCTGAAACAACAGTTCCACTTCGCTAAGACATTCCAGAGAAACAGAAACTGATCCAAAGGAAGTGCAAGGTATGACACACTGTAACATGCTGCTTGGCACCAGCATGGCATTATATTGGATGCTCAGATTGAACTGGAGGAGTTGTCACTCAAGCTGCAAAACAATCTGTAATGTTAACTAATGCCAGGTGAGTGGGTGCGAGCTGCAAGAGGAGCCGAGGCAGAAGCACTGGGGTCAAGTTCTGTGCCCTATAATTTCCCATTTCCCGCTGTTTTCTCATGCTCAGAGCACTAGTTTACTGAGGGATGCAGAAGGAACAGCATTAATTGCAGTCCTGCAGAATGAGGGTAAATAATATGTTATTCCAGTTTGTGCTGTTGGCTCAGAAAATCTGTAAATTATCCAGCTGTGTTCATATGACTAAGAAATTTTGCTTTCTTAGATGCTATCAAACACAAATGTTTTTATAAAAGACTATGCAGACAAATTACATTTTAAATATATTATATGAATATATTATATCAGTATTTTATATCACCTGGAATGCATAAATCTCCAGATATGCCAACAACTCATTTCCACTCACAGTCTCAGGTAGCAGTTAGCCAAAGATTCAGTAGATTAAAACAAGCAGGTTGAGTTTAATCAGCTTTTAACTAAGATATTGAATTCTGGATTTATCCTGGCAGTTCATCAGGTGGCAGGTTCCTCTCCACATTATCATGAAAACAAAGTTGAAATGTTGGGTTCCTCAGCATTAGTGCTAGCACTTAGGTAAGTTTCCAAACCAGGTAATGACTGAGTTTGCCCATTCTTCCTTAAACAAATTATTTATGTACTCTAAATCAGCTGTTTGTTTACTGTGTTGTTTCTGTTTGTTTTTAAACTATTGAAAATACCTGTGACTCAGACTAGATATACTTTCATTTCCGTTACTTTATCTCTGCAAGTGAAGCAAAAGAGAAAGGAAATTCCAAAGATAACCCTTATCAAAAAGACTGCATAGATCCTGAGAAGCAAGAGTTTTTGAGCATTTTCCAAAGCTTTTCCCCTTGGCTTCCCACTTTCTGTGTCCTTTACTAGTCAACATATTATATGTTGGTGGAAGAAGCTTCCTAAGCAGATGTTACTTCTGAGCACTTTTTCCACTTTTTTTCTTCACATCTTTGTATATCTGCAGAGCAACATAAGCATTTTTTTTTCTAAAAAAAAAAGCTAAATTTAACATTTTCTTCACACGGGCAACACTGCCACATTGGAGTGTTAACTGCTCCTAAATGCTTCTGTAGCACATTTCCTGCCAGACTCCTGTAGGAGGTATAGTGATATGCAGCAGTTGAACATCAAATATGTTAGATCTATCATCTGCGTTGGATAACCATGAGCAAGTCATGACATAATAGGGCCCATATAGCAGCCTCAGTATTTCTTACTTGTTATTCATTATAGAGGTGTCTCTAATTATTTCATAATATTAATTTCCAAGTTAAAAAATGTACTTATTCTAAATAGAGTCTAATAGTGGAAGAAGTAACATTGTATTTTCTTAAAAACAGAAGTTTGAGAAAACAAAAATGTCTTTACATACTATGCATGAAGTTGATCACACATCATGGAAAGAAATGTGATACTTTTTTCTTTACTTTCAAGGTATAAAGCATTGCATAACTCTTAGGATTTAGCAGGATGTGTGGAGCATTCTGCAAATATTACTAGTAGCAATTGTTTTTCCAGTTCTCTGCTGCAAAGGAGAGTTTTCCAGATAAAGTGTTTGTGATCTGAGTTAATTCAAACCACAGACACAGACCAAACCTATTTAATTGTTTTATTAAAAAAAAAAAAAATGCAGAAGTTCCTTAAAGAAGAAAAGTAAGTGTACTAATATCACTAAATGGAGGTACCTGAAGTAAAAAAAACAAGTATAATAACCAACTCAACAAATGTTACAAAAAATAAAATAAAATAAAGTAAATCACATTTTAACTGAATTTCTTGTAGAATTTAAACATGTAGGCTCCATTTATTTTTTTATTTTTATGTGTTTTATTTTTGCTTTTTTTTTTTTTTACTTTTCTGATATAAGTACTGTAAATAGGTATGGAATAGGCTGGAGAATTACAGTAAAGCATTTAGAGGTAGAGATGGAAATAAAATAATCCTATTATATATCCTATATTATAATCCTAAATTTCAGTTTTTTTCTAACAATCCTTGTGCTTCTGGAAGAAGAAAATTAGATATCTGAATAGTTTTTTTTGTTTTGTTTTGTTTTGTTTTTTCCAGGCTTTTACTTGTTTACAGTTTCCCTAAACACTCTCATAGTTCAGTATTTCACAAAAGAAAAACAAACAGTTTTGGCCATAGTATTTCCAGTTTGTGTGGTGACAAAAAGAAAAATCAAAGCAAAATAGGTCAACTGACCCCTAGAACTGCCAAATGCACTTGAAATAAATTGATAAATCTTACTAATGCTGCTTAATAAGTATTTCTTTTTATTGTAGTTTGGCAAGGAAAATAAGTTTTAGATAGCTCAGGTGACTATATGAACCACAGAACAGTCTTACATTCTATGTGGCATTGAACCCTACATAATGTTTCATAACTAGCCTAATACAACATTAGTGAACTGCAGCTAACAGCTAGAGTTACAACATCAACTGCAATAGAAAAGAGAGCTTTACCTCCTTTATCTAATACATTTGTTTGCCAGCTATGAAAAACTGAAATCAGGAATCTGTTTGGATTTTTTCATATGCTTCTTGATATTGATAGCAAGGAGCAAAGGAACGCATATGTATTTTTTGGTTAGTTAGTGCCTTTCAGATGCAATTCTTGCAAGTTTAAACCACAATTTTTACCACAAAAAAAAGCTGATCTACTGTACACAAACCAAACAATCATCAGGAAATGTTAGAACTAGAAAGTTAATTAAATCTACAGGCTGCTCTCAGAGCTGGGGGCTAATTTTCAAGTGCAAGTCATGACTTGAATCCCTGCTATCTGCGAATTAAGTACTCTATGTATGATCCTAAATAGAAGATACTAGCATGATACTAAATCGTGAACTGAAGTGCCATTCAGGTAACAGCTTCCTGCAAAAACCAGAAGAGGGTTGATAATATTTTCAGCTTCTTACCTTGAAATTTCAATTTCTTTTAAAATTGTGCCATCAAAACTCTAGTCTGCAAATTCTATCTCCAGGATTATGAGAAGAAATAGGCTAGTAGGTGGTATGTTGACAGCAGGTTCATTTAATCAGTTTCATTACCTGACTGAGAAAGTGGTTTCACCTACAGAATCTACCTTTACTACGTCAATTCACTCAGATAAATATAATCTGCCTTTTTTTTCTCCCAAGGGAAAGTATAAAATAATTTAATTTTTTTTTTTTAAATAGTTGAAACTCATACATAGATGTCAATAATTATGGAAAATGAAGCATTAACAGGCTTGTAAGAAAGAACTAAATATTCTGACCCTAATCTGATACCAAACACACATAACAGTAACAGAAGGAGTTACTTAAGTAGTCTACAGAGTTTTAAATAATGAAACCCTAGTTTCCTATGGTCTAAAGTCTCTTTCTCTATCTGATCCTTCACCATTCATCCTTTTGTAGGGCACTCAAACCAAAACAGCATCGAGTCTATCATGTGCTGACTGGTTGTTTGGTTGATTCAAAACTGAATGGCTAACATCAGAGCTTTCCCAGTCTTTAACTTGCTGTAAAGCACTTGAAGTTAGATTCCAAAAAGCTGTGGTCAAACAATGCATAATTTGCTGGTTTTCTCTCACGGCTCTTCCAGGATAATTATATCAGTAATATAGAGACCATATGTAATTTTTTCCTGCAGTTTGTAGAAAACTTATTGGATATCTTGGAATTCACAGCCTAAAACATAGCATTCTTCTTTCTTCCCTAATTACTTAGTACATAGTATGAGTTACATGTATTAGATACTACTGGGTGGTGTATGCTGGATATCAAGTCTTATAATAACTGTTTAAACCATAAACTTGAGTTTGTGTTTTTGTTTAAAATGTCTCTGGCAACACTTATGATGTCAGTAAAGGTAACTAAGAACATGCAGAGAGGAAAAGGGATAGGTTGTGAATCATGCAAAACTAAATGTAAAGGTTCTTGTTCACAAAAAGCTGTCCAGATCAAAACAGGATTTATCATTTTTAACTTATTGTTATTTATAACCAGCTAATTTATATAATGGTGATGGTAGACAACAGGTAAAGAAAGAAGGAGAAAATAATTTTTTGTAGAACTATGTCTGCAAAAATTCAAAACCACTTTATATTAACATTGTGGATTATGAATGAAAATAGATACTAAATCTTTACAATCAATTAATGCCTAGAAGATGATTAATAAAAAGAAGACATTAAAAAAATTTAATTAGGTAATGGTTGCCTAACTTATTGTGATGTCCATTTATAATGTGATGAAAACATTGTTACAACCATCCATAAGATGCCATTCCATGGCATTTGCATTCCTGTAACAAAAGACTTCATTTTCCTGAAACATGTTGTGACCTGGCCTCATTAATTCAGGAAAAAGAAAATACAATTAAAGAAATCTTCAGGGGTTCTAAAGTCATCTGAATTTTGTGCTAGTTAATGACATGCTGTATTATTAGCTTACCTTAATCCTGTTACTTTACTGTGTTATATATTAACTATTCACATTTTAATCCAAGTGTTTTACTGTATTTTCACATTGAGAAATTCAGATGGAGATTCAGAAGAACATACATGTTTTGATGGTTATATCATGAAAGATAACCACACTTTCTGGTCACATCAGCGCAGTCACTAGGACTAACATTAAAACAATTCCACTTCAAAGTTTTCTCTAATTATCCATCATGACTGTTTTATGAGATGAAGTCAGCAGACAAAACAAAAAATTTTATCTCACTGAGAAAAACAGAAGAAGCAAAGCAGTCATTTATGTCATAGATAATTGTTACATAAAGCCAATGCGTTTGTATTCTAGTTTTAAATTCGCTTCAGTCTTTTTGGCTAAATCCTTGCTTTAAAATTCTCTATGTGGCAATGTTTGCAGTTCTTGTTAACAGGTTACTAGTGTCCTGAAACCATTTCCTTTTACATCTGATATGCTTAGCAGTTTCTATCACTTCATTAGTAGGATTGCAACCTTGTATAAAATTTTTATTAGCCACTAGCCTCTGTATGAAAGAAACACACTTCATGACAGCTATTGAAAGAATATAATGTGATAGTTTTACAAATAAATATAAACGTCACATTTCCATTCAAATAAAAATAAAATACTGTCCTTGTTACTGGTTTATAACTAATATATATCTACTATGTTTAGCAGCAGTCCAAACAATATTAAATACTACTGCTATATAAATTTAGCAGCTTGACGTAAAACTAGTACTTTAAAATGTCTTATTACTTAGCACTAAACTTATGTGCCACATTCTCTGTGAAGTCAGTAAGCAAATTACTTGCGCACAAAAACACGGCCAGCAGTTAATGCATCTAATTTTAAATAATTATAAAGAATCACAATATTTGGTTTTCATTGTGATTGTTACATGTTATTGACAAGGCAAAATAACCAGTTGCAGCGTTTGGCCCATGAAATATAATAAAACATCCTTTCAATATGCATTGTTGCATAGTTTCTAGAAGATTACAAACAACAGTAGCGTGATTCAATATTAATATGTATGAATTAATTCAAAAACTTTATTGTCATATTAATGATTTAAGGGGTTGTTTGTTGAGCCTGATCAATTTATGGATTTAAACATGTAGGAAGGTTCCTGTTACTTAGTCAGCTTCCTTTTGTTATATCAAGAAAAGTAATTTTAATGGAAAAAAGCACAACAGAAGATGATTGATTGTCTGCTTTTGTCATGGAGATGAATTATTGCAGAATGCAAACATTAAAAAAAAAAAAAAAAAGAAAAAAACACATTGTTCTATAAACTGTCCCTTGATTCTCTGCTCATTTTGGTGTATTGTTTGCAGACTGTCGCTTAGGCTAATACAAAATAATGTAATAAATATGGCATTTTGCTGAAGTAAAATTACTCACCAATGAAGCCAGGCTTTCAAAAAATCAGAGTGCTGGCCTGTGAGCTACATATGAAACATGCAATATAATCTGTGCCAAAAGCAGAGTAACACAAAGTTTTCACAGCCATTATCATTACATTAAATTAGTAATAAGAGAATATAATGAAAGATGAAAAACTTTATTTAAAGCCATAATGGAAAAGCTGCTCACAAGCAACACAAATTAAAAAGCAATACATTTAATTTTAGACAGCTGGTGGAAATAATTATATTTTTACTTAATTGTCAGTAATTTGTAGATGAAGCCAATTTTTTCTGTTTGTTTTTCTTTTTTCTTTTTTTTTTTTTCTTTTTGTTTTAGTGATGAATAAAACTGTAGTCTTAGAACAGTCAGGCAAGTGATAAAAATGAAGACAATAAGAAAAGCTGTCATTGGGTGATCTAACTTAAAAGCACCAAATTACACAAGTTTGTATGAACCATCTCTGTCCATTGTCTTCAAATACTGGCCCATAAGCAAACATGACAATTCTTAGTGCAGAAGTTTTTCATATACTTCCACTTCCAATTAAAGATACACAATTTTAAAATAAACTCTCAGAACTAGTCTTATCTTGAAGGTCTCATGGATTTAAATGTAACTCATTTTAAAAGGCCTCTGCAGGATTCCGTTAGTTTTCATTTAATTATTATTTTGCTGAGTTCAATTTAGAAACAATGATGTGGAGGTAGGGAAAAAAAAAAAAGTGGATAAATCTAGCAGTCATCTTTTTATATCTTTTTCTGATTCACTGCTACTGTGTTTACTTGGAGACAGAACACTTCATTCTAGATATAGCTATCACCTGGTTTTTGCTAAATTGCTGTGAAATTCTTGCAACAGCTGTTTGTTCCTCGGGAAACATTCGCTTCATATTGCTGCAATAAACTGATCATTGCCAATTAAATGCCCATTAATTGTGTAAGCAAGGATTACTGCCAGATGTTTACATTAGAAAGAAAAATATCCTTTGCTATTTATTTTCCAGTTATAACAATCGCTTTTCGTGCAGATAATTACATGAAAGGTTTTTACTTTTAAAGTATTCCACAAATTTGGGCTTGAGAATTAATAAAATACAGTCTTACCGGATTATTCCTTTGAAGGCTTCTAATATATTTTTACTACACTTGTGATTAAAACTGAGTGCTTTCTTTTAAAGGGGAGAGCACTACACACATTTTAATATTAAATTTACTTTTAGTGCTTATTGATAGATGTAAGTGTTCATGAATAATTAATTTACTTCTACAGGCCAACAGCTTTTTTCAAGAAATGTCCGTACATAATCCATCATCCCCTGCTAACTTAAAACTTTCAATTCTTTACAATTCATAGAATCATTAAGGTTAGAAATAGCCTGTGAGATCGTTTACTCCAACCATCAGCCCACTTTTACCATTTTCACTAACCATGTCCTCAGTGAAATCAAGAAATCCACACATTTCTTGAACACTTTCAGAGACTTCCCTGAGCAGCCTGTTCCAGTGCTTCAATACTCTTTCAGACAAGAAATTCTTCCTAATATCCAACCCAACCCCCCCCCGGTGCAACTTGAGGCCATTGCATTTTATCACTGTTACCCAGGAGAAGTCATTAAACTCACCTCACCACAACCTCCTTTCTCTTAGATGTAGAGAGTGATAAGGTCTCCCCTGAGCCTTCTCTTCTACAGACTGAGCAATCTCAGCTCCCTTAGCTGCACCCCACAAAACTTGTGCTCCAGACCCCTTACAGTTTGGTTGCCCTTCTCTGGACACACTCCAGGGCCTTGATGTCTTTCCTGTTCCAGAGATTATGGTAGAAATATCTGACAGAGATCTTTATCCAGGATGCTTTGTAAGGGTGTCTCTTATCATCTTAAACATTAAAGGAATTTTAAATAATATACCAACAGGCTGTAGGAACATGTTTTACAGTCTCATTTCTGAGTGATGGTTAAAATCCTTTATTCAGACATTGAAAGCATGTCTTATAATGTGCACGGGGCCAGGCCCAAGTTTGAAATAGCATATAGCCTAAAATTATATGCCTATATAAATTACATATATATAATACAAATAACTCCAATTCTTTCTGATGCTCTTCACAAGACTTGTTCCCCAGACTGTTTTGAGTAGGAACGACACTTCATGTGGAGCAATCACTTCTAATTTTATTGAGAACCTGTGTAAACCCCGCTAGAGGCGCTGGGGGCGCTGCCTCTTGCATGGCGGAGGACAGCGCTGGGCGCTGCCGGCTCTCCTCTTCGTGCGGCGCCGGGGCCGCCCAGCCGAGCGCTTCCTGCCCCGGCCCTGCTCGGAGGGACCGGCTGCCTCGGCACCCGGCTCCTCGCTGGGCTGCTGCCGCTCCCGGGGGCTGGGTGCGGTGGGGAGCTCGCCTGCAACCTCGCTGAGGGCCCCGCTGGATGTGCCGGGGAGCTCGCCTGCAACCTCGCTGAGGGCCCCGCTGGATGTGCCGGGGAGCTCCTCGGCGTGGGGTCTCGCGGAGCTGCCGGAGGGCGTGGTGCTGGGGGCGACGGTATCTTGCGGGGAGGCAGCAGGGTTGGACGGGGTCACTGGGCCGTCCTCCTGCAACTGGGCAGTGCTGGGGTCTTCAGGGCCGTCCTGCTGCTCTTGTGCAGTGCTGCAGTCTTCGAGGCCCAGCAGTCTCCGGGCCTCCTGGACGCACAGTCTACGGATGGCTTCAATGATGATCTCAGTGAATGGCGTCGCAATGGGTCCCAGCATATTCTGTAAGCACTGCACCAGGGCACCTCTGTTCAGCCCCACCTGGCACAGTTGTGACACGATGGTGTGCTTTAGCCAGTTGATTTGCCACTGGCACAGCACGTGGATGTGTGACAACTGCTGCTCAAGCCAGGGCAGCACTGGGTCAAGGAGGTCTTGTCTGACCGTGAAAAGTGCTGCCCATTCCTCCGCTAGGAGGCCTCCCACCCTCTCCGGCTCTGGAGCCGTCAGCTCAGGGGATGGTGGTGGAGGGAGTGAAACAGCTTCCTCAGCACTGTCAGGGCCAGTGGCAGTGATGGTGCCAAAGCTGACAGGCATGGGCAGTGCAGGCGGGGAGATGGTGCAGTCTGCATGCAGATTGCCTTCCCGCACACAGACCCGAATGGTCTGCATGACTGTCCTGCACAGTGGGCAGCTGTTTCTCAGCATTGCCCACTGCACGATGCAGGCAGTGCAGAACATGTGATTACATGGAATCACATAGGCAATGTCCTGCTGCACATCGCGGCAGACAGGACATATCCGTGCCTCTTCTGCAGCCATGGTCTTCTTGCTGCAGGGACTGGGAGAACCAAGGATGATGAGTTGTTCTCCTTCAACGCAGCTGCAGAGGTGGTGTCTTGCCCTGCAAGAGAAAGGGAGGTCACAGTCACTTGCTGTCGCAGGGTGAGAAAGTCTTCTGCAGACCCTCAGCACAAAGCCCTCCCAAGCCCATGACTGGGCCTTCTTGTGCTCCCCACTGGCACAGGGCCAGGCTCCCGACGGCTGCCATGAGGGACCCAGGTGTCCCCGCGCCACTCACCTCCGCTGCTGCGGGTGCGCTCAGAAGGGTCCCAGCTGCCTGCACTAGGCAGGGCCGGGGAAACAAAAGCGATACTGCGGGGTCAGGCACTGAGATGCTGCGAGCAGCCCCAGGCACGACCCAGCACAGCACAGCCAAAACCTTGCTCGACCTGCAAGCCTCACAGAGCTGCTCAGCACGGTCCAGGAACGAGCCAGGGTCCAGAGGAGGGTGACTAAGATGATCAGGGGGCTGGAGCACCTCCCCTATCAGGACAGGCTGAGGGAGTTGGGCTTGTTCAGCCTGGAGAAGAGAAGGCTGCGGGGTGACCTCATGGCAGCCTATCAATACCTGAAGGGAACCTACACCCAGGAGGGGAGTAAACTCTTCAAAAGGGCTGACAACAGCAGGACTAGGGGAAATGGATCCAAGTTGAAGGAGGGAAGATTTAGGTTGGATGTTAGGGGGAAGTTCTTTACTAGGAGAGTGGTTAGGCCCTGGAACGGGCTGCCCAGGGAGGTTGTGGATGCCCCGTCCTTGGACGTGTTTAAGGCCAGGTTGGACAGGGTCCTGGGCAACCTGATCTGAATGTGTATGTTTGGTGGCCCTGCTAGGCAGGGGGGTTGGAACTACATGATCCTTGGGGTCCCTTCCAACCCGGGTGATTCTGTGAGCCAGACTGAGCCAGGCTCTGCCGGCACCCCACTATGAGCTGTGAGGGCCACACAGTCACAATCCACTGTCAGGTGATGTCACAGCCTGTTTCTCGGTGACATCATAGACTCATGTGGGTTGGCAAAGGCCTCTTAAGACCATCAAGTCCAAACTTGAACCTAGCACTGTCAAATCTACTAGTAAACCATGTTCCTAAAGACCACATCTACATATCCTTCAGAGATGGGCTCATTCAGAGACTCAGGCTCTTTTCTGGGCAGACCGTTCCAATGCTTCACAATCATTTTACTAAATATATTTGTCCTAATATCCAACCCAAACATCTCCCAGTGCAGCATTTCATCTTGTCATTAATTTCTTGGGAGAGCAGAACCAACCCAACTTCCTGGATACCTCCTCTGAAGAGACTGTAGAGAGCACTAGGGTCTCCTCTAACTCCCCTTTTCTCTAGGCTAGATAACTCCAGTTCTTTCTGATGCTCTTCACAAGACTTGCTCCCCAGACCCTTCCCCAGCTGGCATGGAGGATTCCTGGGGGAGGCCTGCTCTTGACTCCCAGACATCTGGACTTTCAGGCACAACAGCACGCTGAGCAAAAGGCAGTGTCAGTGTTTGTGTACAGCAGCTCAGAATGAGGTTCAAGCCTGAACTTAACTAACCATCTGAATGTAACTCCCTGCAGCTGCCCTGAGGGACCCAGGTGTCCCCACACCACTCACCTCCGCTTCTGCGGGTGAAGTTTGAAATAGCATATAGCCTAAAATTATAAATTTTATAAATACTACAAGCTGAGTAAGACAAGAAAGTATTGTAATTAAGGTATCTCTGAGATGTACCATGATAACTGTGAAAGTCTTTAGTATTCTATATAGGAGGAAAGTTTACCTCAGTTCCTTCAGGCAGTAAAAGCAGCCTGTCTTCACCAGATTAAACATAAAATAACTGGGATGCCATTGTTGAAGGTCAAAACAGTTTTCCATTAAAAGTGTATTGACAAATCTCAACATAATGGTAAACACACCATGAGTTGAGTTTCTCATGAAATACTTTCAGAATCAGTACTTAGACCAGCATCATTTAATTGACAGTAATAAATTTGCAGAGACTGTATGACTCTAAGTCTGAAAAATCTGAAGACTGCACATGAATATATTTACTTATAGGAAAGCATTATCAATCAGAAAAAAATAAAGCTTTTTTTCATTTGCAGTTTATGTCTTTTGATCTAGAATTCATTCTGAAAAAAATTTTAAGAGCAGTATCCCTGTCAACTTAATAAATGTATGGCTTCATCCTTGATTCAGCAACAGAAGATAAGAAGAAATACTGCAGCATAATGTTCAAAAAATATTTTGCGTAATAATTCCAAGTAATAACAAGAGATTTTAGTCAATATGTTTTATTTTTCAGACTTTTTAATAATTAAAAAAATAAAGTAAATTTTTCCTGAGGTTTTTGGTAGTACAATTTTCCTACCTTGTTTCCACTCATAAACCAATGCACTGTTTACAACATATTCTAGAAGAACAAACTGAAATAGAATATTTTCTTCAAAAATTAGACCTAGGATTTTCTTGCTAGATTTAAATTAAATACTGTCTGATCAGATTCATTAAGATGAATGTATGGGAACTGTTGAGTCACAGCCTGAACCACTGATCACTTGAGGCAAGGACCAGATCAGTGTGAGAGCACAGGTGAAGGCAAATCACCGGTGTGACCAGAATGGGTGGAGCTAGGCTAGACCCTCCTAGATTCCAGTTAAGTACTGACTGCAACTGGGAAAGGATCTCTTTCTGGAGATCCCTTCTTTTTGGAGTTTTTCACCATGAGTCTAGATCCTTGGATACGAGTGAGTATTTCTTCTATCACTGTTTCTTTTCCACTACGGTAATCTTCTCAACTACAACACCTGTAAAGTACCATCCTACTGCACTACTTTTCCAACTGCACAATGAGTCAAATATTTCTTAATTGAGTGTTATTAAAATTTAGCATGAAGTTTAAAAATTGCTTAATATCCAGACTTCTGATCTATTCCAACTCAGACCAAAAGCTGAATGCCAGCTTTCTGCAGAGAACTGACCTAGAGGAACAATTTCATTAGGTTTTTTTTTCATTAGGTTAGATTTTTATTGCTTCAGATTTAAAGGAAAGTGTTATGATTTTATTTTTTGCTTCCTCCCCCATCGCAAGTCCTTTTGAACAGGCATTAATTCAGAAAGTTCCAATAGATTATTTTACATAAAAGTTTTGATAAATTAACTAAGTCTTTTTGGACATTTTTGCTAAGGGATGTGATTTTTATTTAATTATTTATGTATTCTTATTTAGAGTTAGATTATTTATTCCTATTGGCTAATAAGTAATATGCCAGTTTAAATGTGTAAATGAAGAAATAAAGGGCTAGCAACAAAATTAGTGTACATTTACTGTTTACCTTTAACAAGAGATAATTTGAACAGAAATTATGACAGCTACCATACAGCTACAAACTGATGTAAACACTCAGCCTTCCAAATTTACAGTTATATTTAATGCACATGTACAGTAATCTATGCCCATACAAAATCTAAAATACATCTGTCAAATAGCCTCACAGGTGTGAAGGTACTCAGGGCAGCGAGGTGTCAGGGGGCATCTTTGATTGTGTTTATATATGTATATAAATACATTCATACATATATATGTAAGCAAACACATAGTATGCACATTTACTTCCTGTATACATGCACACAATAAATAACTGCTCAAAATAATAAAGACAGACAAAAACTGACAAGAGGGAATATTGCTTATTTCAGCATACTGAATCACACACCCCTTTGGAAGGTGATCACAGGACACACTGAGCTGCATAAGACATAAAGAAGCAGCATCTGGTTCCTTAAATATCTCCACAGGCACTTGTAATAGCACCTTTGAAGTCATCTGTGCATCTGTCACATGTTCAGGCTGCTTACTGTCTGCCCCAGCTGCGCACCATTTTGGTACTTTCAGATGATGAATATTCCAAAAATAAAATTTGGGAATGTCGCTCATAATATCATAACCTTTTAAAATTAATAAGGAGACAGGAAAATCCTTCATTCCCTCTTGTAATTTTGCTGTGTGTATTCGTGTTTACTTTATTCAACAGGACAAAACAGAACTGATGCTAACCATTGGAATTAGTAACTACTTCAGTATATGACTGTATTCTGAACAGCTTTTTCTGAATTCTGCATAACATTGCTCAATAAAGTAATTGCAGTTTTTCTTTCCCGTGACGTAAATCCTAACATTCAGCACTGTGGGTGTTCCAGTGAAAAAACTGCTACAGAAAAATATTCTTTTACTTTTCCCTCAGTATTTTATTAATTTAAAGCCCTTTCGAAAACTAATAATGATTTAAGAAACAAGATCATTAAATACAGAGTGGAGAACAGTTGTAATATGTTTATTTGAAATATGAACACTTTAGTCCGATTTCCCAGTCATGACTTTAAAGTGTCCCACAATACACTTCCATCTCATACACTCCTCCTTTTAAAACTGCGACAAATCAGCTGGTACATGAATGAGGAAACTAAAATTCTATTTTCCATCCTAATCAGCTTAAACATTCAGGGTTTTTAAGTAGATCACAACTAAGTTAGGTGATAAGATAACTTAGCAACATCTTCTGAAGGGGCAGAATGTAGCAGAAGGATCTTTCTTGCGGCTGAATTTCAGAGGACGGGCAGCAGAGTAAAAAATGTTGGTACAAAATATTCCGTCAAGTGGAAAGTCAAAGAAAAAATGATCATCTCCTATTAATGCTGCTGTGGCTGAAGAGAGACAGGCATTTTACCTGTTCGACTTAATTTTTAACTATCTTGTATGTGATATTTTTACCTGCTGCTGATTTGACAACCTAAGGCCAGGGCAATGGGCAGTTCAGATTTTCATCAGAAAAGCTGTCCCATGAATTGGACCCATGCCAACTAGGAGCACTTCTCTAGGACTTTCAGAAAGCTGTATTGGCTGATGTGGCTGAAGATGCACTGCTAAGTCTCAATGGCTTTTGCATTTGCACTGCGAGGTGTTAAGGCCCTGCACAGCCATGCTATTCTCGTATGATGGCACACTCCATTCTTCTCTCCTGAAACTTTGCTGGAAAACATTGTTCACTCCGATCTTTGGCCTGAGGAGGGTAATGAGAGATCCTGAGAGAGTAAAGCTTTCTGCCACATGCAGCATCCCTTGCTCTGGCACAGATGCATGGAATACTAAGCTCTGATATTCAAGGTTTAGTTCTAACTGCCAGTTGAGCTAATCTATTCAGTTATTAGTTTCTCACAGTTATGTTTGTAAACATAACCTGTTGCACTTAACCCATTTGCAATTACAGGCTGTGGTTACTTTCCCTTACATTTGAACCGTGTCTGTGTCCCTTACCAGGCTGACACTTAAAAAGATTTGTTTGGAGAATCGAGTACTGCGGTCTTGTATTTTTAACAAGTTCTTCCTAAACTTTGGGGATTTCAACTTTAATGTTACATTTTGGCCTTCTCCATTGTCAGTTGTCACCTGTTTCTCTGTCTTACCTGTTGCTGGGCTTGGGATGTACATTTCCTTTTCCCCGTTCTTTGCAGGACGATGCACTGCTGGAAGCCCTTCCCATTAGTCTCCACAATGCTGCCAAAAAAAACCTCGAAGGGTGCTTTGGAGAACATTGCTGCAGAGCTACTTTCCAGCTGGGCACTCCCTCTATGCCATCGTGCCCCTAGCTGTTCCTCTCCAAGGGCAGGACTTTGCACTTCCACTTGTTAAAATCCACAGGGATCCTGTCAGGCCATTTCCCCAGCCTGCCCAGGTCCCTCAAGATGGCTACACGCCTTTTTGCTGCATCAGCCATTCCTCCCAGTGTGGGATCATCAGAGGACGTGCTGAGGGTTACGCTCTGCTCCATCGTCTAAATCATTCTTGAGGCTGATCAACTGGGTTGGATCCACTATTGGTCTCTGAGATGAATCTGGAACAGGACTGCAGTTCTGTTGCCAAATTCAGGCAGACCAGCAGACCTGCAGGAGTATGAGGGGACTGCAGGCATCTCAGCTTCATCTTGTCTACATGTTTGCCGAGAGCATGCCCTGAGTCATCACCCCGTTACAGATGAATCTGCTTAATGGCAGTCACTGCAGGTGCTGGCAGTGCAAACACACTGGAGGTGCTTGCACTTGCTGCTGGTCCTGCTGATCATAATATATCTGATCCTGCCATCAGAACACCCTCTTTCACTTGTAGCCTTACTTCCCAGCCTTATCTCCCTCCCTCTGTTCTTTGCCTCATCTCACAATCTCATGTCCCACTCCCATGGCCTGGTGCTGTGAACCATACATTTCTAACCTCCCTGACATGAACAGGGACACCTCCTCTCAATGCAGGTTGCTCAGAGTCCCTTCTGGGCTGGCCTTGGATATCTTCAGGGATGGTGCATCCACATCTTCTCAGCCTTATAGTGGGGAATTTATTAGACTGTTAGTAAAAAGCTAGTATGTATTCTCCCATTGCTGCAGAGCTTGGTTAAAAATTCCTCACCATCTTTTTGGTGCCCTGGTAGTGGAAGCTACAGTGAGGTCTTTCTGAAGCCTTCTCTTCTCCAGGGTGAACAAGCTCAGCTTCCTCAGCCTTTCTTTGTGCTCCAACCTTCTGAACTTCCTCATGGGCTTCTCCAGAGTTGTTCCAACAGTTATTCATCTTTCTTTTGCTGAAGGTCCCATTCCTCAGTGTGTTACTCCAGGTGGGGTCTCATGAGGGCAGAGCAGAGGGGGACAATCACTTCCTGGTCCTTGTTGTTCCCCATCCCTCTTCTAATGAAGTCCAGGATATGGCTGGCCTTCTGGGTTACACATACACTCTACTGGCTCATGGTAAGATTTTCATCCTCTAGAACCCCAAAGTCCTTTTTGAATAACTCATACCGCTGACTCATGTTCAGCTCAATTTCAGAGATCTTTAAATTCTTCCCACCAGACTCATTCTGTATATAGCTCATCTTCACTTTTTAATATTGCTGGTACCTTTTGTATTGACAAGGGCTGCTCCAAAACTAATATGTTGTATTCTTTTATGCTGACCCACAACATCAGAGGTGGATATTTGTGGTATGGCAGTAGAGGCTGAACCTTTCCACCAGTATGCTGTTATGTTGTGATGCCATGCGACTGATGGCAGCAGAGGAGCAGTCTGACAAAATGGCATCTGACATGGAAGTGCAAATGAAGAAAAGGCATGTCACTGAATTCATCCATACAGAAAAAATGACACTTGTTGATATTCATCACTGCTTACTGAACATTTTTTGGTAACTAAGAATGAATGTGAGCAGTTAGGCAGTGGGTGGTGCATGACAGCAGTGGTGGCAGTGGGTCACTTCTACTGGAGCAGATGGTTACAAGTGCAGCATGCAAGCTCTTGTTCATGGCTGGGGAAAATGCATTGGTAATGATGGTGACTATGCTGAAAAATAGTGGTCTGTAGCTGAGAAATTGATCTATCAGTGTTGTTTTACTCTTTGTATCTGTTGTGTTTTCCATGGAAATAAATATTAGACACTACATTTGGATCTGACTACATATATTACATGCATATGAACTATCAAATAGAAGAGTACGAAGTACATTTGAGCATTATTGAAGAGACAGCAATTCACATTCACATTCTGATCATTTTCTGAAGTCATCCCTTGTTTGAAGGAAGAGGGATAGTTTCATACTAGATACTTTTATCCATACAGGATAAAAGGCATTTACTCTTAAATTACTTTGATCTATATTCTTTGCGGCTGGATGATACATTTTAGGAAAGCATTAGCCTTAATAGTGAAATATTTTCAATGTCTATTCCTTTCTGAAGAGTATAGAAATGCACACATAATCTCACAAATAGAAAATAAAATATTTGACATGGTCACACCATCTCAAAAGCTTCAGTTACTACAGGCTCCTTCTGTTCTACACCAAAGAGTATTTCTGCTTTTATGAACAACTAGGCCTTGCCTTTGACTGTATGCATCCTTTCAAAGGAAAAACATCCAGCTGATCTCACTATTTCACTAATGAAAAATCCCCAAATAACCAAGATTTGTGTGATCTTCTGCCATGCTCTTTGAAATACTGGTGAAGTGACAAAGTGATAAATAATTTAAGGTCTCTTATTATATGCAGACTAATAAGAATACTGACTGAAATTGCTGTTTATTCTTTGTATAGACTCAGAAATGAATGTTATTTGCAATACATTTATTTCTAGATGTAATTAAAACCAAAAGATCGACACAAATGCTCTAACACTGCTTTTCTGTTTCAACCTTATAAGTTTGAAAGTCCTTTAGCAGATCATTTTAATTACCATTGACTTCCCACCTTGAACACACTGCATCTGATACTGCACTGAAAAGCAAAGCTCGTATAGACAGATGTACTCTACGATGCTACTTTGTACGTCAATAAAACTGACAGAACGAAAGGAGATGGAGAACATGTAATCCATTTGTCTTACAGGACCTCTACAGGGAAGACACAGCATCCGTTATTGAATCTTATTCAAATAACAAGGAAGCATTTAATAACTACTGTCATACTCAGCACAGAAGATAAATGTATACTACATCTATCATGGGCAGCTGATTCCATAGCAAATACCTTTGATGAGCGCACAGCTGACCTGCTGAATCCAGGAGTTACAGCGCAGCCTTGTACAGAGATAATAGCTCTGGTCAGCCAGCAGCCCAGCTGCACAAGCATAGTGTTAGCCCACGGTAAGGAGTCACTCCTCAGAGAAGACTACTTCCCGTGCAATGTGCACTACTACCCTGGGGCTAATTGCATGTTTGTGAGTGAAGACACATTGTTGACCATCATTAGTCTTGCATTAGGATCTGTTCAGATTAAGACTTCATAGTATTTAGCTGGTGAGTGTCCTTATGCCTTGTGGTGAAGATGGATATAATTGTAATATGTTTAATAGAGGTAAGTGATCATTAATTGAATGAGTTGCTGAAATGATGCTTCATTAAATGGAAACAATATTTCCTAACAGATGTTCTGCACTATTCTCGTGCCAAAAGATATTATTTTTTTTTTTCTATTCAAAATTAATTAGCTTCATAGATGTGAAAGGTTACACTCTGCTAGCCAAAAGGGGAAAAAAAATAAACTCTGTCCTCTTATTTTTTAAGTAAGAAACTAAGCAATGTTTTTAAGGCAAGTTCATCTATCTTACCTGTGTGACTCATCTTGATTTGGAAAATTTGGAGAATTCTCCTAGAAAGGACCACTATGGTAGAGGAGGAGGTACTCAACTTTTTCCTAAGATACTTCTGTTATGTCATTAATGAAAAGAGTTATGCACAAAAAAGTTCCAATTTTTATTTATTTTTTTTTATTTTTTTATTTTTTTCTGCCTGAGATATTTACCTTAGACACCTTGATGGGTTTTTCCTAAGAAGTACAAAGCAAGCAGCAAGCACCTGGCTATGGAATGGCCATTTCCAGCCTATGCAGCTATCTGCATTGAAACTTTGAAAGGAAAATTGCATGTGGGCAATTGCAAGACAATAGACACAGGATCACAAGAGGATGATGTTAGAAAGATTATCAGGAAATCATCCAGTTCAACTGCCTCCTTGAAGTAGGGTCACCTGCAATATGTTACCCAGCAGTTTGTCCATTCAGGTTTTGAATATCTCCAAGGGTAGTGATTGCTAATTATCTTTGGTGATTCAGTCTAAACTTTGAATCCCCTTCACAATAGAACAGTGTTTACATACGATTAAGTTTCATATCTTGTATTTCAGTTTGTGTCTAATTGGGAGGCAGAGGTTTAATTTCCTATTGTGCCAGAATTTTTCTGCAAATATCTTTCTAAGACAAACTCCTTGTGAAATAGGAATAATAGTGCCTACTGCCTTTGACTTCTGTTACAGGATACATCTATTAAAGATTTTAAAGCACTCAAGATGCTATGAAAACATAGCTTAAATGAAGAGTTTTAACAAGATAATAAAGAAAGGTATGACATCCTTTGCTTCTAGGACACTAGGCTTCAACACCAATATCAAAACAAAACTCACTCTCCAGCAGATGTATAACCTGCTCATTTGGAGTAACAATGTACACAACATTGCCAGAAAATGGAAAAAAAATCTCAGGCTACTTGCTGTTTCATTTACTAGGAAAAAATACTTCAAGAGGTGAAGATTTTTCAAATGTACCCTCATGTAAATGGTGGAAATATCATATGACTGACTGTCATATTTCTTATCTTAGTATTAGTATTTAAATTCTATTTGTAAGATCATTATTTTAAGAAATTAATTTTTTTAGAATCCTGTGTGCAAGGCAACCTTGTACTGTGTGTAAGCATGCAGAGGAAATACACTAATGCTGCTAACAGGAAGAAATAATCTTGCCTCCTTTGTCTCTCTTCCTCCAATATCATTCTATCCTGACTTTGAAATATCTTTATAATGGCATTGAGGATATCCAAAAAATCACAACAGTTAATGATCCATGACAGGCAAAAGCTGGTGGATCCCACTGTGTGACCATTCCCTGACCTGTGGCCTGAATCAGAATGGCATTAACTCCCTATTAAAGCAAGAAAGTCAGGAGATTCAGTCCTGACAAACTCTTTATTTCTATCTGTTGCTATACACTATCAGCGAAATAAAAGCATGTTGCTGGAGTTGCTTTTCCCTCTTTTGGCCAGCTCACGCTAAATGGCCTGAAATATACAACAAGGGAAAGTAGTCAAGACAAACTAACCTTGATTCGATCAGTGTTACACTGCACCAGTTTAAATTTCTGATATAAATGAAAAATCTTGGAGTCCGTAAGGATGTTGTGAGGGTAAAGTTCTAGAATAAAATTGAAACTTATGCTTCTGGCTTGTTTTCATGTTGGCTTTCCAGTCATTTCAGACTGTTAGTTGCACATATAAGCACAGGAACCTGGGGGAATTGAAGAAACAAAAACAATGAATGATGAAGGCAACACTAAAAATATAGTTTGCATGTGAAAGATGCCATGATACACACTACAGATTACTATGATCATATGAAAAATTCTATTTGGGGATATACATGTATGAAATAAAATTTTAATTAAATATCACTGCTTCCTCCAAACTGGATTTATATACCTTGAGTAATGAAGCTTCTGTGAGTAGATTCAAGGTGAAATGATGCCAGTTTTAATGATGAAATGGTTTGTTGCAAAAAATGAAAAAGCTAAAATATGAGGTAACCAATAATTTGACTTTTTCTTTAAATGGTAAAAATGTCATTGTTCTTGCTTGTTTGGTTTGAATTTCACAAGAAAACGCATTTCTGCTGAGTTTTATGCCATCTCTGGGAATTATGTCAATCGCTGTACTTCCAGGATAGCACCATACTGCCTCCATCACAAACCATAAGCATCAGCTTCTTACCTTTTACTCAGTCAGTGGGTGTCTTAATCTGAGAAATTCCATCAAAATCAATGGTCAAGTAAAGTATCTCTCAAAGTGGGAAAAAAAAAACAACAGAATTTGACATTTGCCAGATATTATCATTGCTTCTAAGAAGCTAGACCGACAAACAATAATTTTGAAAGATATGGAAGCACCTTAGAGGGTTTTTTTGTAATCTTATTAAAAATCAAATTCGCAACATCAATAGATCCTTCCTGTGCTATGTAATTACATTACAGATATTTAATTGAAACTAAATAGAAATGAAACTTTGCCTAGCATAGACATGTTCTGATGGTAAAAACTCAGCAGGAGGGTGCTAGCTTATTAAAGATGTTCTTCATCTATGTAGCACTTCAGGAAATAAATATATGTTTTCTTTCAAAATACTTTTTGTCATTTGAAAATATTCCAGTAAAAAAAAATTGGATTTTTCATTTATAATATTTAATAAAGAAGGAAGTTGCTTGTCACAGTTGTGATCCACTGAATAAAAAAGATGAAATGAAAGGTTATCACTGGAGATTTTTAGGTGATTAAAACACATACAGAAACACAATTTAGTTGCTACTTAGTGAAGCAACTCTCTTTACTCACACTAACATGAAACACATTATCTGCAGAAATCAGCTCCTCACTTAAGTGGATAACTTGATATACTGCATTGTCTTGAAAGCACTACTGCACATCCCTCTTCCAAAGGGGCTTGTAAGCAGTTCCTGAAAGCAAGAATGCACTGAAAGGAGTATTCACTCTGCACAGAGGAAATTTTTCAGTAACAAATATACTATAGAAATTTCTGGTGAGCAGTGGAAATTTACTCAGAATTTTTTAAGACAAGATCAACCCAGCAAAGAACTGCTATGCCAAGTAGCCCAAGTCAGAAGGAATGCTATTTTTATTTAATTCTTATTCCTTTGATTATCTGTAATTGAAAACAACAACAACAAAAACACACAACAAAATAGTTTGATTTAAAGAATTATCTAATATTATTTCCAAATACTATACAGATTTTTACAAAAATACTTTACTAGCTAAAAAGAAAACTTCTGAAAGCAGCTAAGCACTTCATATAAAACTCTGTTCTCAAGGAAATTGCAACTGTGCTCTCATGCATTACATGCCACTCCAAAAAGACTGATTCCTACAGTGGCAGGAAGGGGTTAAGTAAGGGGCAGAATTTCAGTGCAAAGTAACACAAAGTTGCTGACATAAGGATCTCTCCTGAGGAGACAACATATAGACTGCACCATTTATTTGCCAATTAATCTAAGAAGATATAGTGACATTAGTTCCAGAAGGAGATGCTTGCCTGCCCACTTGCCTAGAGGTAAAAGCTACATTCACAGCAACCAAACAGCAGGACAGAGGGAATAAATGGAGGAAGAAAAGAATTTAAGGATTTTTCCCAACTCTTTTCTTTAGAAAGAAACCTAGATGTTTAGTAGCAATCCTATCTGGTAAAATACAGGTGAGTTTCATTTATCACAAAAACAAACAAACAAACAAACAAACAAAAAAAAAAACTTAAAAAAATCAGCTTACCTTCTGGGAATATGGATTAAGGTATTATCTAAAGACAGCTTTGTCCTAAAAAAGAACGGTGACTTTCTGGATGTGTCTTGAAAAAAATAAAAATAAAAATAATTCTACTTCATGCAATACAAATATTGACACATATGAATTGATATTTGCAAGAGCATGCTTGTTTAAAACTTCCTAAGAAGCATTTTGATGACATAAAATATTGTGAGAATTCGCCTGGTGTTCCTTTGAGACCTCATTTGGAGTACTGAATACAGGTCCAGGGCTCTCAGCACAATAAAGACATGGAGGGAGCCCAGAGGAGGGCCACGAGAGTGATTGAAGAGCTGGAGCACCTCTACTACAAAGAAAGGCTGAGTGAGCTGGGCTTGTTTAGATTGGAGAAGACTCCGAGAACACCTCATTGCAGCCTTCCAGGACTTAAATGGAGCCTACAGGAAATGTGGGGAAGGATGCTTTATCAGGGGTAATGCTTTTAAATGAAAAGAGGGGAGATTTAGGTCACATATTATGAGGGAATTCTTTACTCAGAAGGAGGTGAGGCACCTGGCATAGCGGCTCAGAGAAGCTGTGATGCCCCATCCCTGGAGGTGCTCACGACCAGGTTGCATGGGGCCCTGGGTAGCTTGAGCAGAGGGTGAGAACTAGGTAGGTTTTAAGGTCCCTCCCAACCTAAGCCATTCTATGACTCTATGAAAATGAATCACACAATCTTCACAATATTCAAAGAAGTCCACCTTCTCATATCCTAACTGAAATGTTTCTAGGCTTTTGAATCAGTTTAAAATTTGACACATACCTGAGTACATGTGGCTGATCCCCAATCGCAGCATTAGTTTTTTTTTGCTCACACCCATTTTTCTTTATAACCAGACCTCAATCTCCTTTACTGCATTTGGTTTCGCTGCTGCAGGACAATGCCATTATTGCAGTATTCCTGTGAACAGCAAGGTAACTTATTTTAGCGTCAGGAGCAGTGCAGATGGTTTGTCACATTTGGGCTACAGGTTAGTTGACAAGACTCTTTTTGGAAACCCATGGGCTCCTAGCATACACCAGAGACAGCATGGATTTAAGACTAGATGACTGCGGTGTGTCAACTGCAGCCCACAGCTTGGTGTCATCAGCAAACTTGCTGAGGGTGCACTCAACCCCACTATCAATGTAATTGATGTAGATATTATAGAGGATTTGTCTCAGTACTGATTTGTGCGGGACATCACTTGTCACTGATCTCCATCCAAACACTGAACTGTTGACCGCCACTCTCTGAACTCAATCCTGGAGCCAACTCTTTGTTCATTGAATAGTCCGCCCATCAAATCCACATATTTCCATCCTTCAGAGAAGGATGTGGTGGGTTACCATGTCATTACTAGAGACCAGATAGATGACATGTGATGACAAGCGATTCTTCCCTTGATCAATGATGCGGTAACACTATCACAGAAGGCCACTAGGTTGGTCAAGCAGGATTTGTCCTTGGTGCAGCCATGCTGGTTTTTCTCCATGACCTCTCTGTCTTCCATGTGACATAGCATATTTTCCAGGAGGATTTGCTCCATGCTCATTCCCAGCAGAGATGAGACAGACAGGTCAGTAATTCTTGGGGTCATTCTTTTCACCCTTCTTAGAAATGAGTGTTATGTTACCTTTTTTCCAGTCACCAGGGACTTCAGCTGATTGCCACAACTTTTCAGATATCGTTGAGAGTGACTTAACAACGGCATCAGCTAATTTGTTCAGGACTCTGGGATGCATCTCATCTGGACACGCAGACTTGTGGATGTTCAGGTTTTTCAGGTGGTCATGAACTTGATCTTCACTTACAGTGGGAGGGATGCTGCTTCCCCAGTCTCTTCCTACCAATCTAAACATTTGAGAGATGTGTGACAGTTACCAGAAAAGGCCAAGACAAAAAAGTTTTTAAGTTTCTCAGCCTTCTCCTTGTCTGCTGTTACCTTTTGAAACCCTTCAGGGTCCAATATCCTTTATTTTTATTCAGACAAAATTTCTGTTCCAAGTCAAATAAAAGTTTTCTTAAAAGAGATGAATTAGTAGGATGAACTATACTGGAATTACTTGTACTCTGTGAAGTTCACTATTGGCTAGATAAAATGATTTTTATTAAAATTATTTTATTTTTATTTTTTATTTTTTTAGATATCTATCTGTATGCGTTTTTAACTCAGATATTGAGATTTTGTTGTGGTTTAAGCCAGAAGTTGGCTGAGCAGCACAGTCATTCACTCACTCCCTTCCTTCGCAGTGGGATGAGGGAGAGAATCAGGAAAAAAAAAAAAACCACAAAGTAGAACTCATGGGATAAAATTACTTAGTAAGATAAAGAAAACAATGACAGTTGTGTGTACATATACATATACATATATGTATACGTATACGTATATGTATACGTATACGTACATATGTATATGCACATATATCTGTGTATATAACAAGTTATGCACAAGCAATTGCTCACCCCTTCCTGATCAATGCCCAGCTAGCTCCCCAAGCAGTGAAAGAGAGGAAGATGACTCCCACCCACTTCAAAACTCCTGCATAATGTCATATGGTATAGAATATCCCTTTAGGCAGCTTAAGTCCACTGTTCTAATTCTGTTCCTTTCCAGCATCTTGGGCACTTTGTTGTGAATAGCCTTTGTTTTGTACAGCACTGCTTGGCAGCAACTATAAATATCAGTGTATTATCAACATTTTTGTTCTTGCAGAACCTAAACATAGCATCATACCAGACACTCTGAAGAAAACAATTCCATCTCAGCTGAGACTAAGACAAATTCTTTTCTCCTTATTGATATTTCACATTAGTATTTTTGGTTTGGCGTATTGTCATTATAGACAGGGTTTCCAGCTAAATGAAAAATTATTCATGTTGCCACTTTTGATGTCCATTAGAGTCACTGAAACTTTTTCTTGAAGCAATGGTTAGCATGCACTTTCATTAAAGTGATTCAATTTCTCCTGGCTTCCCAAAGCTGCGTCATTTTCAAGTTAGTTTAGTGATTTCTATAAATACAGGCCAATTATTCCAAGGTAGTAATGGGTTCCTTCCACCTCCACAGCTGGCCCCAGGATCCTATGCACACTGGGATGAACTAATGGTAATAGAAACTGAACCTCTCTATTATACAACACCTATCAGAGTTGCAAGTGGTGCAATGGCAAGTCCTGGAAACCTCGGCAACAGAACAGCTTGAAAGTGCTAGAATCACCACTAGAATGACAAAAAACCTGAAAAGACAAAGTATTTTGATTTACATTCTCATATAAGCCCATGAGATTTTGGATAAATAAAGCATAAAACCCAACGCTTCTTCTAAAATCTACCTTAAAAGTTCTTCAGATAATTCTGTAGAACTACTCTAAGCCTTGTTAGTACATGTGCAAAGTCAATGAGATTATAGATGAGCATTTTCTATAAAAAAATTTAAATCTTTTTTGTATCTGAAGAATCACAGTCATCTTTTGGAATTGTGTCATCTGTTGCAGAGTTTATATCTATACTGTATATCACAGTGAAAAAGTGAACATTCAGCAGTTTTTACATTTTTCCATTCTTTACATATTTTTATGTATGTGAAGAGTTATTGCAAAGAAAAACATCTTTGCTTTTATTTCTGCATGCCATCCATTAGCAAACAAGCCTCACTACACAAGAGCGTATTTCTATTTTAGATGCATTGCCACGTCTTGCCTTCAAAATTACACAATAACCATGCTAAACAGCTTAGCTTTATTTTTCTAAGAATAGGATAATTTGTAACTGTGACAAACAGTAATCATCTTGCATTTAAGATGAGTCAAACAGACATTCTCCTTCAGCTGAACTTTCTGATGACAACTTTTGAAACTGACAGATTAAAAGTGATTCTTAGCTGTCAGATTTGTATAGCTTACTAAACAAAATATGCATAAAAACTTTACAGATGACTGTCTGTGGGCTTACATGGCAGGTTATCTTCCTATACCCATTGCCAGTTAAATTAATAGTGTCATAATCTATCTTCTGTGTCAGCTGTAAATGACTTCAGCACATCAGTAACTGTTTTAAAATGATGTCCCTCCAATATATAAGACTGTATACTGATTTCACAGCTCACAACTTCCTCATATTTTATTGTAGGGTGGAATTTCAAATATACAAAATATTTAAAATTTTTGGAAAAAGTAATCAGATCGGAAGGCCTTGGCAGTTACCAGGATACTCAAAAACAATTTTCTTTAAGACCGCAACACTTACCACTAACAAACTCATGTTGGTTTTCAGCTGTGCGAAGTCCTGATATAACTAACAATCTTTATAGCAGTCTCAGTTTATTATTTTGCCCCTTAAACTGTTTCTCTGCAATGACAGTCAGTGAAAAGAACATGCTACTTAAAGATAATAAAACAGCTTCCACCGAACAGCACATAACTTCTGTTGGCTTTTTTGTCAACCCGGAAACTGTGGTAGCTCATGTTTCTCCAGCAGTTGACTAATACTCTTTTTACAACATGCAGCTTCCCAGATGCCATGCCCCAAGCCTATAGAATTGCAAGGGGTTGCTGCGACCAAAGTCAGGACCCAGAACTTGGTCTTGCTGAATGCAATTACAGCTGGCTTCAGCCCATTGATCCATCCAATCTGGATTCCTCTGTAAGGGTTTTTTTTTTTACCTTTGAGCAGATTAACACTTCCTCTCAATGTGGTGTCATCTGCAAACTGTTTGAGAGTGCACTCAATCCCCTAATGCAGATAATTAATAAACATATAAAACATAACCTTCTCCTGTTCTGGCCATTGGGGAACACTGCTCATGAGGGGCTCCAGCCGGATTCAACTCCACATACCACCACTCTGAGTCTGGACATTTTTTTATCAAGCAAAGTGTACGCCTGCCTAAGCCATGAGCTGCAAGGTTCTCCAGAAGAATACTGTGGGAGTCAGTGTTAAGGGCATTATTAAAGTCTAGGAAGACTATGTCCACAGACTTTCCTTCATCTTCTAGGTGGGTCACACTGTCATAGGAGGAGATGAGATTAGTATAGCATGGCCTGCCTTTCATGAACCCATGCTGGACTGGACCTGATCTCCTTCGGGTGTCCCACATGTGGTGTGTGATCACATTCAGGATGATCTACTCTGTAATGTTACCTAGTACCACAATCAGTCTGACAAGTCTATAGTCTCCCAGATCCTCCTTTAAATCCCAGTAGATGAGCATCACATTGGAAAGTCTTCAGTTGTCTGCAGTGCCCTAGGTTGACCAGGCCTGCTGATAAGAGGTGGAGAATGACTTAATGAGTACTTCCACCAGCTTCCTTAGTATCCTCAGAGGGCTCTTATCCAGCCAGTCTTGTAATAACTGGGGTAGAGTAGCAGTAACTGTTTCCTGCTGAATTATGGGGGTTTATTCTGTTCCCTTTTCCTATCTTCCAGCTCAGGGGGCTGAGCATCCTGAGGATAATTGATTTGATTCTTAAAGACAGAGGCAAAGAACACATGGGGTACCTCAGCCTTTTCTTTATTCTCAGTGATAATGTTTCCTGCCACATCCAATAAAGTATGAAGTTTCTCCCTAGCCCTCCTTGTGTTGTTAATGTATTTGTAAAAAGATTTTTTGTTACCTTTTACAACAGTGGCCATATTAAAAATCTCTAGCTGGATTTTTGCCTTTCTGATTTTCTCTCTGCGTAACATTGGAACACCCTTCTACTCTTCCCAAGGTGCCTGTCCCTCCTTCCAAACTCTTTTCTTCCCTGAGTCAGTGAGGTGACGGAGCACTGGAACAGGCTGCCCAGGGAGGTGGTGGAGTCTCCTTCTCTGGAGATGTTCAAGACCTGCCTGGATGCCTACCTGTGCGACCTGGTGTAGGGAACCTGCTTTGGCAGGGGAGTTGGACTCAATGATCTCTGGAGATCCCTTCCAACCCCTACAATTCTGTGTGATTCTGTGATTCTGTGATCTTCCCCCCAGCTCATCTTGTGGCACACAGGAATGGCCTGTCCCTGTGCATTTAAAATTTTCTCACTGAGGAGCATCTGGCCTCCCTGGATCCCTTTGCCATTTAGACAAAGGACTGACTCCCAGGTGACTCTCCCAGCCAACGTCCTAAACAGTCCAAAATCTGTCCTCCAGAACACCAAGGAAGCAGTCTTGCTGATCCCCTCCAACACTCCAATTATTATCCTACCACATTTCAGTGATGGTGACTACACAGCCACTGGTGCACTGTGGCTTCTAGCTTGTTTCCCATGCTGTGTGCACTAGTGTAGATGTACTTTAGCTGGGCTATTAGTCTCATTTTCTGTAGTAGATCACTACCATGCCAGTGCGCACTGTGATCACTGCAGGCACAACAAGCCATTCAGAGACACTGCACCAAAGAAGCACTCTGGGGCACAACACAGCTGTGCAGATCTTCTCCCAGCCATATAGGGAAAGGTGGGCATCAGTCACAACAGTATCAGAGTGGCACCATTTAAAAAAAAAAAAAAAAGAGGCCTTTTACAATGGTTGTACAGAATACTCATGGCTAAGCCTAAAGGTCAAAGTCTTTATATTTAGTGATACTCATAAATCTGCAGAACCCTTTTGTCCACATCTTTGCTTTGTTTCTAACTGAGAGTCTTTTACTCAAATCAAATTCAAATTCAAAAACCGCCCTGAAAGGCATATGAAATCCATTCAGTTCTAACTGCTCAAGCATTGCCTCAAAATGTATTGAGCACTCATTTAATTTCTAGTAATATAGTATAACTAAACTATCAGCAAAACCCTAGCACAAAATAAATTTAGGAAAGTGATTTTCTCTCTCATTTTATGAGTTCATTTGAGACACAAATTTATTACGAACGTCACCATAAAACAAGCTAACTCAACAAAACGACCGCCTCAGGAATCCCAGTGTTCTTGCTGTACCTTAACAAGCTAACAAAATCTTGTGATTAGAAACCAGAATTACATGGAATCTCACACTGAATCTTCATGCAGTTTGTGATCAGTTTGTGTCTTTTCAGTGGCCCAGTGAAACTTCATCAGCTTCCCTAATCCATCTCCTTATTAATTGGTTCATATCTCTGTCCTGGGAAGTCCAGAATTACTGGGAGCATTTCATGCTCTCTAAAAATATCCAAGATTGGTAGCTCTGTAAGGGAAGGTAAAAAAAGGTTGCATATGCACACATAGAAACAGAGAGATATACTTTTCCCTACCAACCAATTGCGTTCTCTGTGGACCTGAAATGTAGATCTATGAAACACTATAGTATTTTAAAATATACCCCTAAAACAAAAGGTTTGCATATTTTCACCAAAGTCAGTGCAGAGCACCAGATAAATTCCAGAAACAGCTATTTATAATTTCTTAAAGAACTTTTAGCCAGTAATTTGAACAATTAACGTTTTTTCACTTGAAAATCAGATTCTGTCTTCCAGGAAAATCTTTTGGACAATCTTGTTTACAAAGCTTGATTGTGCATATGCTTGTTTCTCAAAACCTGCTGTAAGGTTTCTCAGCAGAAAAGAAGGAGAAAATAAAAAAAGAAAGAAAGAAAATGTCAATACATTGTTGTTGTTGAAAGAAAATGTCAATACAGTTTCTTTAGTGTTCATTTGAAAATCGGAAAATTATGGTTCACATTCCCAAGTCTGGATTTCCTGAGTTTTGAAAACAAATAGAGGCCTAGTGAAGCTTCTCTTTGGACATACCATTAACATCACGTAAAATGCTAAAATTGTGCCCTGTTTCAAGGTAATATATTAAGCATATTTGTTATCCATCTCTGCTCCAAAATAAAAATAGGACCTTTCCCTCTTTCCATCTGGTGAATGGAAAAGTGCCACACACAGTCCTATTGATGCACAGCAGAAAGTCCGTACTGTCTTCTCAATTCATCTTAAACCACAGAAGACAGTACCCAACTTACAGAAGCAGACAAATTACTAACAGTGCTGAATACAAAAGAGTATTATTTTATGTCTATGTATCATAACAGCTTGCCCATCTGTTCTAGTTTCTTCAATTAAGTATGATTAAAGAGAGTATAAAATTTGAACATTTCTCTGTGCGTTTGATTGACAAGTAAGACTGATTTTATAATTGATTCATAATTTGTGATGTGTCTCTAATTTGCATGACCCAAGGTCATTAGTGAAATGATGCTATCATTGCTTTCAGATTTTGAATACATATGTTTCAGAAAGAAAGGTGCAACATGATTTCTTGCTTGAACAGATAACTAAGCAAAAGAGCTAAGAACTCACATAGGCAGCCACATGTTTGATGCAGTTAGAACTCCTATATTCAGAAAGTTCTGTTAAGCATTCCTACAGAGTAGAGCCCACAAAGAATATTATAAGTTTTTCTAATTGATTTTATTTTTAAGAAGACGAAAGGGATGCCATTTTTGCTTACCATGTTTTGCAGTGTACAGTTCTTGATACCTATAAGTTTCAGTATATCATGTGCTGGGCTGTTCCTTGTGTGTATCAAATGAAGCTATGAATTAATTCTGGTACACACCTGTGTGGGGGCTAATCCAATAAAACTTGAACAAAACATTGGTACCTTTAACTCGGGATTTCATCATTATTACAAATGACAACTTGAGACAGGCAATCACCACTTCTCCACGAGACGGTTCAGCTCTGTCTTACAAAACACAGAACAGAGAGCTGAGACATTCTTATTACGGTCTGCAGCACATTCTTTCATTTCCCTATAATTATGCTGGTTTGAAAAGGACACCAGTTAGAAAAGACTTGGATAAAGTTAGGAGTTATTTTTTACTAAAAATATATATTTTTTCCTTTAATTTTTTTGATCGGCAAGTGTAAATAAATTCAAGTAATGACTACTTGACCAGTCATTATCAGTCAAGTCTTCTGTCTGCTTCTTGATGGTGCAGCTTGAAGCCAGCTCAATTTTCATGTTCAGATATAACATTCAAGGAAACATCTACACCTTCTGTTATAGAATATGAACAGGGTTTATTTTTAAGTATATTTTATGCCTAAGAACTTCTAGATGAAGTTCAGTTAATCAGACATCCAATATTTTGCATGACAAAATACAAAACAAGAATCTCAAATAATTTAACACTGCCCTCTGGAGGAGACAATTCTTTCACTAATAGATATTTGGAAGAATTAAATGGATTAGCTTATCAAAATTTAACATTTTCCAAGTTAGATAAGACAAAAAGTAAACAAACAAACAAAAAAAGATTTATGAAATCTAAAATGAATTTATAAAATATTGCACACATTACTCCTATAGAAAATTCAATAAACATTCTAAAAAATTATGTGTGACCAATATCTTTTATTTGTTCAAGTATAACTGTGGAGCAGTTCATAACACTACAGTTCCTCTTAGGAACATGGAAACTCTGGATATTTTGCTATTCTAGCTAAGAGAAAACTTTAGCTTAAAATCTGAAAAATAGAGCCTTATCTTTGTCTTGAAAATGTAGTTTAATTTCTGTTTCTTGTTTTCAATGATTACTCTGAAATAAAAAGCAATGTCTGTTTTCTACAAGGGAAGAATACAAACATGTTCCCATTGAAAATGTTGACTGCTATCAATATAACGCCATAAATTACTACATCTAAGGACTTATATACCATTTGAAGAAAAGAAAATGCTTGCTGAAAAAAATTGCTGCATAATTATCTGAAAATTAAATTACTTGCACTCATTTCTACGTTTTACTGTTCTTACTTCATGCTTCTGTTCCAAAACCAGGGATCCTAAATTTTCTCCTCTGTCAGCGTTTTCCATAACTGAAATGTAATTGTAGAAGAAGCAAGGCTTTTTTTTTAAAAAAGGATAACTTTTTTGTTGTTGCTCTACATATACCGCCAGTTGCTCTGATCTGAAAATGGCCTGTGCATTCCTATCACTCTAGCAGTAAAATACAGTGTAAAGGAGGTAGTACAGGGTGTTTTTTAATACTAGTCTTCAGAGTGGAGACCAGTAGTGAGTGGAGTTTTTCAGAGATTGATAATGGAGCTATTATTAGTTAACATCTTTGTTAGTCACATAAGCAGTGGGAATGAGTACACTCTCAGCAAGTTTTATGGGTGATACCAAGCAGAGTGCTGTGGTTGATATGCAGAAGGGAAGGGATGCCATCCAGAGGGACCTTCGAAGACAAGTGGGCATCTCTGAACCTCTAACGTTTAACAAGGCCAAGTGAATTGCAAGGTTCTGCACCTGGGACAAGAAAATTTCATGCATGAATACAGGGTGGGAAATGAGTGGTTTAAGAGCAGCCATTTGCAGAGAACTTGGGGGTTCTGGTGGATGAAAACCTTATGTGTCAACAGCATGTACTTGGAGCCCAGAATGCCAACCATACCCTGGACTGCATCAAAAGAGAGATAGAAACAGCAGGATGAGGAAGATAACTGTCCGTCTCTGCCCTGCTCTTGTGAGTCCCCACACCTGGAGTACTACATCCAGGCCACAGGCCCCCACCACAAGAAAGATGTGGGTCAGATGAGACACTGTGGATGTACCATCACTGGAGATATCAAGGGTCCTCTCAGGGTTGAAAGGACCCTGAGCAACCTGCATTGAGAGGAGGTGTCCTGGCTGGGGAAATGGCCTGACAGGATCCTTGTGGATTTTAACAAGTGGAAGTGCAAAGTCCTGCCCTTGGAGAGGAACAGCTAGGGGCACGATGGCATAGAGGGAGTGCCCAGCTGGAAAGTAGCTCTGCAGCAATGTTCTCCAAAGCACCCTTGGAGGCTTTTTTTGGCAGCATTGTGGAGACTAATGGGAAGGGCTTCCAGCAGTGCATCGTCCTGCAAAGAACGGGGAAAAGGAAATGTTCAGCAAGCCCAGCAACAGGTAAGACAGAGAAACAGGTGACAACTGACAATGGAGAAGGCCAAAATGTAACATTAAAGTTGAAATCCCCAAAGTTTAGGAAGAACTTGTTAAAAATACAAGACCGCAGTACTCGATTCTCCAAACAAATCTTTTTAAGTGTCAGCCTGGTAAGGGACACAGACACGGTTCAAATGTAAGGGAAAGTAACCACAGCCTACAATTGCAAATGGGTTAAGTGCAACAGGTTATGTTTACAAACATAACTGTGAGAAACTAATAACTGAATAGATTAGCTCAACTGGCAGTTAGAACTAAACCTTGAATATCAGAGCTTAGTATTCCATGCATCTGTGCCAGAGCAAGGGATGCTGCATGTGGCAGAAGGCTTTACTCTCTCAGGATCTCTCATTACCCTCCTCAGGCCAAAGATCGGAGTGAACAATGTTTTCCAGCAAAAAGTTTCAGGAGAGAAGAATGGAGTGTGCCATCATACGAGAATAGCATGGCTGTGCAGGGCCTTAACACCTCGCAGTGCAAATGCAAAAGCCATTGAGACTTAGCAGTGCATCTTCAGCCACATCAGCCAATACAGCTTTCTGAAAGTCCTAGAGAAGTGCTCCTAGTTGGCATGGGTCCAATTCATGGGACAGCTTTTCTGATGAAAATCTGAACTGCCCATTGCCCTGGCCTTAGGTTGTCAAATCAGCAGCAGGTAAAAATATCACATACAAGATAGTTAAAAATTAAGTCGAACAGGTAAAATGCCTGTCTCTGTAAGTGCCTCACACAGCTAGACAGTCTTTTTCACCTAGATTAATCACACCTGCTTTAAATTGAATTCACTGAATTCATTCTCTGATTGTACACATGACATTTTATGATTGGCAGCAATAATGTGAAGCATAAGGTAAAAGATTTTCTGTTCCATGTAATAACCCAATGTTTTTTTGTGTTTGTTTTCTTTTTTTCTTTTTTTCTTTTTTTTCTTTTTTTTAATGTATTGTAGCAACTCCCCTATGAAGAAAGGCTGAGTGAACTGGGTCTATTTAGCCTTGAGAAGAGAAGACTGAGAGGGGACCTGATCCAGGTCTATAAATATCTAAGGTGTGGGGGCAGAATGGCGAGGCCGGACTCTTTTCAGTGGTGAGTGGAGACAGGACAAGGGGAAACGGCCGGAAACTGCAGCATAGGAAGTTCTGCACAAACATGCGCAAGAACTTCTTTACAGTGAGGTGACGGAGCACTGGAACAGGCTGCCAGGGAGGTGGTGGAGTCTCCTTCTCTGGAGATGTTCAAGACCTGCCTGGACGCCTACCTGTGCGACCTGGTGTAGGGAACCTGCTTTGGCAGGGGGGTTGGACTCGATGATCTCTGGAGGTCCCTTCCAACCCCTGTGGATCTGTGATTCTGTAATACCATAATGTTTCCTTATTTTCAGAAGAAAAACTGATTAGTAATTGAATACTGGTGAAAATTCGTTGACTGGAATATTTTTGTACCCTAAAATTTGAGATGGTGGTGCAACTGAGAAAGAATTACTAGTCAATATGATGAACATAAAGTGATTCAAACTTTAAAATTCTCTTTCATTTTTATTTGGAATTGAAAATACTTGAACGTGACAGTATAAACAGTTAGTAGCAAATATACTGGGATTAACTTTTTTGACAACTGAACACTTCATAAACTAAAAAAAACCAAACAACTATATTTCTAACTCATAAAATCATAGAATCCTTAAAGTTAGAAGGGATCTTTAAAGGCCATCTAGTCCAACTCACCTGCAATGAGCAGGGACATCCGTAGCTAGATCAGGTTGCCCAGAGACAAGTCCAGCCCTATCTTTGAAGTCTCCAGGGGCAGAGCATCAACCACTTCTCTAGGCAACCTGTGCCAGAGCCTCACCCTTACTGTAAAAGACTTACTCCTTATCTCCAACCTAAATCTACCCTCTTTAAGCTGGAAGCCATTTCCCCCTTTTTTTATCACAACACTACTAAAGTGCCTGTCCCCTTCTTTCCTGTAGCTCTGCCTTTAGATACTGAAAGGCTGCTATCAGGTCTCTGCAGAGCCTTATCTTCTCCAGTCTGAACAGCCCCAGCTCTCTCAGACTATCCTTGTAGGAGAGGTATACCATCCCTTGGATCATTTTTGTGGTTCTCCTCTGGATGTGCTCCAACAGGTCCATATCTCTCCTGTACTGAGGTCTCCACATCTAGATGCAGTACTCCAGGTGAGGCCTCACCAGAGCAGAGTAGAGGGGCAGGATTTACCTCCCTCACCCTGCTGGTCACGCTTCTTTAGATACAGCCTAGCATACAGTTGGCCTTCTGCGCCAGCTAAAATCCATCTTCCCATCCTCTAGTATCCCCCAGATCTTTTTCAGCAGGGCTACACCCAATCCTTTCATCCCCATTCATATATTGCTGGTGGATGTTTCCTCAACCCAGGTGCAAGATCTTGCATTCAGATTTGTTGAACTTCACAAGTTCACCTGGACTCACTGCTCTACAAAAAATAACCTTAAATTTACCTATCAAATGGCAAATAAAGGAGGCATCAACTGAAACATGGCATTACTACTGATGAGGAATTTAAAATACGGGTATGTTTGAGGCTGTGGCTCTAAATGTTTTCCTACCAAAGGCAACAACAACAACAAAAAAAAAAGAAAAAAAAAAAAAAAAAAAGAAAAGAAAAAAAAGAACCAGATACTGCAATATACGGAATAAATATCAGTTTGGTTTTATTTCTTTTTCGCCATAACCTGGGCAGTCTTCATCAACTCTCAAGGGACAAGATGTCTCTCAAGGCTGAATTTCTAACTGAGAAATCTTTAAACTGAGTGAAAAGTAGCAAACAAAAGGTGCAACTGAGTATATTGCTAACAAAACATTGTGGGAACTTAATGATTCTCCATCTGCTAAGTGGGCCCAGGCTGACCGGGATTTCAGCATCATAAAAACCCACTTGCAAAGGTAGGACTTAAATGTCAAAACTTTTTTAAAAGATCTTATGAATATATATGAATGTATCCAACTCAAAATATGTCAATTTTTAAAAAAAATCTGAACTCCAAATGGAAAAAAAACAACAGCCGAACCACACACATAAAAATAAACGAAACAAAATGGACAACAAGCTGTATTGCCTATGTGAATGGCAATAAAAGAAAGATTTTTACTTGCATTACCATTAGATGTTGGAATTAAATAAACCTTCAAATTATTGCTGTACAGATCAGCTGTATTATGCACTTTTTCTCATTATTATTAGGCCAGGACCAGAAATAACAATGTTAAAATAAGAAGATAAATTATTTTCAAACTGGATGAAAAAAACATGAACCTCTGGAAATCTGTCAAGGAAAGATGCAGACTCATAAAAATTCTAGCTTAGTTTTTCCATCAGGAGATCTGACTATAACTCATCATTTCCCATGTTTATTTTATTTGAGTTTGAATTAAGAGATCAATTAAAGCTCTTTCTTCCCTTTCATCTTTTCAATATGAATAGCAATATTGTCAAAATCTTTTTTCTATGATAACATAATGATATTGTCATAAAAATAAAAATAAAAACGAAACTGTATAGCTTGTGAAAGAGAGTCAGTCCAGGAATAACACAAAAGGTAAGAGAATTGTGAATGTATTGAGTTGACCTATTGCATTTACAGGTCAAGTTTTCAGAACTAGACTCCAAAACTGCATGCATTTGCTGTTTATGCACATAATCAGGCACTTGTGCATTCAGATCAGGCTGCCAGATACAGGCAGACAGTAGATGGACTGTCAATGTACAGTTTTTGGGATCACTTTGTAAATATGGACCAAAATTAACGTGGGATGGGTCAGGGGAGGGATAAACAGCAGGAAATGGCTGTTTATTCACAAGGCCTTACCATGTCCATTAATAACTGTCCTATAAAATTATTCAGCCTAGCCTTATACCTTCATTATAAACTGTGACAACTATCATCTTTAAGCAGATGTACAAGATTCAAAAGAAGGAAACCTACCTATTTCCAAAATTGGATGAAGCAGCAGAGATGCTTCTGAAATTCTGTCCCTCTTAATGACTTTTTATGCAGGCAGACAGTGATGGAAAAAAAGGAGAATGGTTTAAACTACAAAAGGGGAGATTTAGATTAGATATTAGAAATTCCAAGACTGCCTCATGAGACAAGTCTATGGGGCTGGATGGCACGCATCCCAGGGTTCTGAAGGAGCTGGCTGAGGTGGGTGCTGAGCCACTCTCCAACATATTTGAAAAGTTGTGACTGTCAGGTGAGAACCCAGATGACTGGAGGAAGGGTCACATCACTCCCATTTACAAGAAAGGGAGCAAGAAGGATCCAGGGAACTACAGGCCAGTGAGTCTCATCTCTGTGCCTGGGGAGATCATGGAACAGATCATCTTGGACGACATGCTTGATCACATGAGGAATGAGCGTGTGATCCGAGACAGCCAGCAGCACCTGGCTTCACCAGGGGAAGGTCATGCTTGACCAATCTAACGGCCTTCTATGATGTAGTGATGGCATTGGTGGACAAAGGAAAGGTGACCAGTGTCATTTACCTGGACTTGAGCAAGGCCTTTGACATGATCCCCCACTGCATCCTTATCTCCAAATTGGAGAGATGTGGATTTTATGGGTGGACGACCCGATGGATAAGCAATTGGTTGAAAGGCCGCAGACAGAGGGTGGTGGTCAATGGCTCTATGTCCAGGTGGAGGCCGGTAACAAGTGGTGTCCCCCAAGGGTCTGTCTTGGGACCGGTGCTCTTTAACATCTTTATCAATGACATCGATGAGGGAATTGAGTGCACCCTCAACAAGTTTGCTGACGACACCAAGCTGAGTGGTGCAGTCGACATGGTGGAAGGAAGGGATGCTATTCAGAGGGACGTTGAGAGGCTAGAAAGGTGGGCCCAGCTGAACCTAATGAGATTCAATACGGCAAAGTGCAGAGTTTTGCACTTGGGCCGGAGGAATCCCAGGCATCCATACAGACTGGAAGGAGCAGTCCTTGAGACCAGCCCTGTAGAGTAGGACCTGGTGGTCTTGATGGATGAAAAGCTTAACATGAGCCAGCAGTGTGCCCTTGCGGCTTGAAAGGCAAATGGTATCCTGGGCTCCATCAGAAGAGGGGTGGCCAGCAGGGACAGGGAGGTGATTGTCCCTCTCTACTCTGCTCTTATGAGGCCCCACTGGAAGTACTGTATCCAGATCTGGAGCCCCCAGCACAAAAAAGACAGAGAGCTGTTGGAGAGGGTCCAGAGGAGAGCCACGAAGATGATCAGGGGACTGGAGCACCTCCCCTACAAAGACAGGTTGAGGGAGCTGGGCTTGTTCAGCCTGGAGAGAAGGCAGCTGTGGGGTGACTTCATTGCAGCCTTTCAGTACCTAAGGCGAGCCTACAAACAGGAGAGAAATCAACAGATAACTGCAGGACAAGGAGAAATGGTTTTAAGTTGAGGGAGGGAAGATTTAGGTTGGATGACAGGGGGAAGTTACAGAGAGAGTGGTGAAGCACTGGAACAGACTGCCCAGAGAGGCTGTGGATTCCCCATGCCTGGAGGTGTTCAAGGCCAGGTTGGATGGGGCCCTGGGCAGCCTGGTCTGGTATTAAATGGGGAGGTTGGTGACCCTGTCTGTGGCAGAGGGTTGGAGATTCATGATCCTTGAGGTCCCTTTCAACCCTGGTCATTCTGTGATTCTGTGATTCTTTACTCACAGTATGTTGTGACACCAACACAGGCTGCCCAGGGAAGCTGTGGTTGTGCCCTCCCTGAAGGCATTCAAAGCTAGGCTGAATGGGATGCTGGGTAGCCCGATCTAGTGGGTAGCAGCCCTGCCCATGGCAGGGGACCAGAACTGGGTAGGCTTTCAGGTCCTTTCCAACTCAAGCCATTCTGTGATTCTTTGATGTAATTCTGAGCAGCATGGTCTAAGCACAACTCCAGTCCCTACTGCTTTCCAACTTCAAGGGTTACAGTAGTGTGAGACATATGGCTTCTCCCAGGACACTGTCATGCTTTTCCTACAGCACCATAAGGCCTGGGACTTTGTTTGATGTTTCAGAATGCTCATCCTTCCCTCTAAGACAAGTCAGGTTGGCTTTTGGGCACTTGGGGATCCAGCCATCAGTCTGCATCAGCAAGCATGGAGTCACACTGCAAACCCCTACAAAAAGACAACTGCATTTAGAGCAAATTGAAAGAGAGACGATGGACCAGCCTGATGCTCAATTTCCATGACACTGAGAAAGACAGCCTTGTTGGAAACTAAGTGAAAACAAGCACTCTTCCTCTCCAGCCCCAAGTTCTTCACTATTCTGATTAGATTTACTTGATCTGTGCTTCCTTTTTTTTTTATCTCATATTCATAATGCATTTTTTTCTGTTCTCTCAACTCTTAATAAAAATTAACCCTGTAAGAATAAACTTTTATTTACTGTTGTGCTCTGTTGATGTTCTAATACACAGGTGTTTTGGAGTACAGCATATTCAAATATTTTGCAGAAATCTGATGGTGAGAAAAAAGCTGATACACTCAGAATACATAGCCAAACTCCTCAAAACTATTAAGTTTCCACTACACATGTTTCAATCTATTGTTAATCCTAATTTAAAACATATGAAAGGAAATGGCTAGTATCAGAAGGGAAGCAAGGATAGTCCTTGTCACAGCTGGTACCAACAGCTTGAACAGTAATTCTTGTCACTTCAGATCTAGGGAATGGATCCCAGTAAACATAACAAGAGTGTCAACTTCACCACTGTAATCTTTCACTAATAGATCAATATAACATTTTTTTCTCCCCTTCAGTATCTATCTGTCATCGCTCTTCAATCCATCTCTCAAACAAGAAGTAGAACTTTCCTTTTAAGAAACTAAATCACTTGGTATTTTCAAGCCATTAAGACTGCAAAGTACTGCTGAAAACTCATATTAAATATACACTTGAAGGTGGACTGCTGACATAAAAGTCCATTCTTAGCAGAAGTACTAACATTTGGATCTTTTTCTCCCACTCTTAAAGAGGAGGTCATTTTTAACACCTGCCCTCCCTGACCGCTGTTTCATGCACTTGCTGCACAGGTATCATCACATGATGTATTATCATACATGACCAGTGAGAGTTTTAAGCATTATATTTGGGACTTTTGTCCACAAATGTGTGGCAAGAAGTTAGTAGGATGCAGTGTAGGCAGCTATTACTGCCTCACACTAGAGAGGAATAGAAGAAGAAGTGGCAAGAGAAGCCGCACTGAGTCAAAATATCTTACATTCTTTCAGAGAAGTGTCTTCATTTTATTTACCAGTTGCATCTAGAAAGTTGTATTATGAAGTGAGGATCTAGAGAAGGGATTTGTATTAACATGTGCTTCATTTATTTCTCAGCTAACCTATCTTCTAACTGGTATGAAAGCCTAGCAAAGCCAGACACAATTTGCAATAAGATAGCTGGGAGTGTTTTCTCAAACTGAATTAGTGACGGCAGTCTGAGAGAGATATAGGTAATGGAAACATTTCATGAGTGTACATGTGACAAAAAAAACCTGTGCTCCAAGCCAAACTTGCTTTTCATTGCTCTTTTGTCACATCAGATGTTTTCATACAAAAACATAGACTGTCCATGTATTCACCACATCTGGTGTCCCAGTTTGGGTTTTTAGTGAAAACATACAAGAATGTGACAAACTTTGATTGATTAGCTAAAGTGAGTGACAGCTTCCCTCTAAGCGCCTGAACCTGAAAGAATGCACCAGCATAGAAGAAGCTGAAACGTAGGTGTCAGCCGAGCGTAGCAGTGCCTCACGCTAATTTTCATCAGGAGATCCAACCTTCACATCCTGTTCACATGGATACTTAAAACTGAGCTCTAGGTTATTCCAGAAAATTGTCAGAGCCTGACTTTTATTAAAGCTCACTTTGCTGACAAAATGCTGACACTTTCAGAGAAAATGCCTGTAATGTTATACAGTGTGAAAATGTTAACCAGTAGGCAGTGAGTAATCTTTAAAAATATATACTGTTTGGAAACTAATGTAATCTTCATAATATCAGTAAAGAATAGCATGTTAAATATGTAGGGATAAAAGCTTATTGAGTAAATTTTAGCTGCAGGGACCTGTATTTAATCAACTTTTTGCAAAGGTTATCTAGTTTAACAAAGCAGACCTGTAATATCTAGGTACAACAGTAATGTCTCAGACATATTCAATTTGTGCATAAAAACATGAAGTATTTTTGTAGGTCTGTCCATTCTAAAATAGGCCTGGTTTCATGGAAAAAATATGTACATTTTTCTAAGCAAAAAACAAGGCCAATTTCTTTCTCATATTTTCTCAAGTGTTGCTGGAAGATGTTGGCAGCATGTTCTCCCTTTCTGGCAGGACTGAGGGTGAAGAATGAAGGTTCACTCCTCGAGAGTGTGAAAGAGATGTTCATATTTTCTGTTAAAAATATGAGACCCTTAAAATGAAATTAGAGATGGGCAAAAAAGATTTTCTTCTTCTTAAAAAAAAAACGATTTCTTGTTTTCAGCTCACGTAGTGTATCTGCCCTATCCAGTTTGGGAGGGACTTCAGTGATTTTTAGAGGCAAGTACTGGATTATTGACTGCATTGGAAAATGTCTTGCAGTTGGTGCACAGCTGCATGCATGTAACATCAAGTTTTGTTTGTTTTTTTTTTGGTCAATCCATGTTTTCTAATGAAAAATTACTTCTACACAACTTGTTGGGTTTGAATTGCTTCTTGTTATTATAGGAAATTGGGAGACTGATGCCTAATTGATTAAATTAATTTACCTGCCATAGTCATTGCACTGATAAATTCAGACAATCTAATTTACTAGGAATGTGCTTAAACTCTATGAAGCCATAGATCAGTAGATGATGACCAGCTCATTCCAACAATACTTGGAAGGGCAAGAAAGAGATGGACAGAATAGATATTTATTCTCAAAGAAAACCTTCATCTAGCTAGCTGCTGTTCATCTGTGAAGATGAGCGTCATCCAAAAGGCACCAAGCAGACGTTATGCAAGCTGGGGTCAAACAAGACATTATGGAACCTACAAAAAAGAACAAAAACATCTCATAGCCCTTACACTAGCAATATTCTGACTGTAGATAAATCTCATTTTCACAAACTTTTTTTTTTTTAAGCAGGAGAAACATGTTCAAATCTAACCTAAATACTTTTAAAATTCACTGAGTGTTTGAAATCCAGACATACATTCATTTCCACACTTTACAGATGTTACAGTCATGCAACAGGCCTGGCTGTTGGATGCTTTCAGTGTTCACATTCTCATTTTGCACTTGAGCCCAAATTTCAGTCTTCTATGCATATACTTTGCTGCCTCTCGAATTTTCCTGCAAATGACATATCCCTAGCAGCTGGCTATGTAATTGCATAAACCAAGCATACACCGACTCATCAGCTGGAAACAACCAGATCCCCTTCTGTTCCTTCTTTACACTAGCTGGTCACAGGCTGACTAAGACTCCAAAGTGATGCAGCCATGAAAAAAGCAAACGTAATCTTAAAATGTATTCCTGTTCGATCTTAGGAAATATTAATATCACTGCTCCAAATACTAGTGGCTTTCATCTGGAGTACTGTATGCTATTCTAGTCGTGCATTTCAAGCAAGATTAATCCAAAGTGGAACATATGCAGAGAGAAACTACTGAGGTGATCAGAAAAAGAGGGAACCTCTTTTACATGAGGCAGCAATTATGTGGCTTGTTATGCTTAATTAAAAAAACAAAAGCAAACAAAAGCCATGGAAGGAGGGGAAAGAGTAGGAAAAGGTTTACATGTGTTTCAGAATAAATTAGGGAAGGAAAGGGAAATTATAAGGAAAAATTATTTATCCTGCATATGAATATGGGTGAAATACAAATTGACATAATTGGCTATAGACAAATTCAGGCTGAAAGCAAACTTCCCAGCTATCACAGCAGCATTCTTAGGAACAAACTTTAGATTGTAACAGCAAGAATGCAAACTTTCAAATAAATGTGACAAAATAATACTTGGAAGGCAAAGTTTTATCAGTCACTTTACAAGTACATTCAGATGGTGCCTCAGTGAAGGACATGACCAGACCAAAGATATATACCTCTTATTCACGTTTTTCACTCAGGATCCAAGCTTAAAGGTTATCATTTTAACAAGGACCATTAGCTGCCAGGTTCTAAATATCAAGCAAAAAGATCCTATCAGATTTTGTATGCTGTATACAAATAAGAGAGATGACCCTATACAAATGTATCTAAGTGAATAGCAATGCTGTTTTTAAATTCTGAGTATATAAAAAGCAGCAAGAACTGACCAGCTAAAAAACAAACAGACAAAAGAAGTCCCATTGGTACTGGTTAAGGGAAGAGAAATATCCAAAATAACACATTTCTCGAACAACTGAAATTCGAGAGAAAAAGCATTCACAGAGCTGATAAACCAAGTTACATCTCAAATTTCTATTTTATCCATTCTTATTCAGTTAACTTCAGTTAAACATTCAGGAAAAATGAGGATTCATCCCACATGGAGAGAGAAGAATGCATATATAATTACTTTCATGTAAGATCAGTGTGTGGCTTGTTTTTTTTTTCCATGCAAACAAAAGTTTTGTTTTGTTACCTGTTCTGTTTATCATCTAACAGAAAATTTGTAGATCTGTTACTTTGTGATCATCTCCAAAATTATGGAGTTATTCAAAATTCTTTTTGACAATTTGTAAGCTGTTGTACTTCAGATGTAATGCAGACATAAGATCTCACAGACTATCATGCACACTACATGGGCAGAATTACGCAAATTAAAGACAAATCAAAATTTTACTATTAAAGATTTGTATCCCCTTGCACATTTTAATATATTTCTTTCAGTGTATATTATATTATTATTTTTATTGATCTATCTTCATAGAGTTTGTATCCTATGATTTTCCAATTTTGTTCTTTAAGAGTGCATGTACATATTCATTTAAAACCTGTTAAAGGTTTTTAGTTGTATACAGTCCCTTTAAACTGATTGCCTTTAGTATCATGCTTAGGCTACCAGTGTCATTATCAATGAACTAACAGCTTAAATATTTCATTCATCAACTTATTGCAGTAAAATGTATAGAAATGTGAGGATTTTTGTTTTTGTGAAACAGAGAGGTTATTTCAATAAAGCAACAAGTAGAGATAGAGAAAGTTTTCCCTTTTGAAACATAGCAAATTTTGTCCTCTCAGTATCAAAATATAAAGTAATGCCTGTATGCATATCAGGTATACAACTCTAACTGAATATAAATTAATTCCTACATGAAGTACATTTTCGAAAAGATAGAAAGCACAGACAAAATAGAAAAGTAGTCTTAAATTTTGAAAGAACAAAAGGGAACATGAGTTAATCGTCCATAGCAACACTACTTCATAAGATCCTGCAAAAAAACCAAAGCTCTATTATCACAAAATCACAACTGGCCCATATGTGTGTGGGGGGCATCAGATCCCATCACTTAATCTTGAGTCAAAACACGTGAGGATAAATGCTTTCCTATTTTTCCCTAATTCACTGGAGGCTGAAAAAAAGAAATGTGCAGTGTAGCTGATTGCATAAAGATTTTATTGCTTTCTTACTCCCAAACAGAGGCTGCTCCAGTCTAAGGACTTGCTCCTGTCAAGTGTAGAGCATCCACCTGTTTGTGGTTTGTGCTGCATGCACACCTTTAGAATATCTGCAGATTTAGGAAAAGGACCCAAAGTATGGCACAATGGTGGGGGAAAGAAAAAAAAAAAAACTAGGAAAAAAGAGAAAAGAGAAGGAAAGGGGGAGGGGAAGGGGAGGGGGAGGGGGAGGGGGAGGGGAAAGGGGAAAGGGGAAAGGGGAAAGGGGAAAGGGGAAAGGGGAAAGGGAAGGGAAGGGAAGGGAAGGGAAGGGAAGGGAAGGGAAGGGAAGGGAAGGGAAGGGAAGGGAAGTGACTATAAATACAAAGAATGCTTACCCTGTAAAGAACAACCTCTTTCTACTTTGCCCTCCTTTTTTCACTCCAATTTCTTGCCACAGTATTTTCTCTTGGACTACAAAGATATTGCATCAAGATTTCATAGAGTTCCTGATGCAGCAGCAGGTGAACTTGAAGACATTGGAAGGAAGGGGGCATTTATCATGCTGCTAAAGAATACAGATAGTGTCCACCACACTCACAGGGCCTCTGAATAGCCACTTATCTTCCCAGCTACAATTGAAACCATGGGTGTTTCTGAGCACTTTGTTAAATGTGGGCACATTTGAACTCCTTTTCTGCTCTGGAGTCACAGCCCCATGGGCCTTCCTATCAGCCAGGAATTACCACTTGGTGACAGGAGCACCAAGACACTCCCTTGCACCCCAATGTTCTCTTTCCTACCAACATCGCTCATTTTCTGAATTGAAAGCAACTGAGGAATTTTATCCTTAAAATTAATTACCCACATCTCAGTCACCTAGAGTCAAATCAAGACATCTTTGTAAATGTTTGGAAACTAGAGATGATGTCAGGATTTTTCTGGTGGCAGTTTTCTGGAGATGCAAATGCACTGTAAGAAAGCTGTAGTTAATCTATAGAAAATATTTTCTTTGTTTTTTGATCTATGCATTTGTGCTGCATCAGTCCTTCTTCACTTTCTGCAGTGCTGCAGCACAGTCATTCCTCTGCAGAATGACTTACCAGTAATTAAATGCTCTTTTATAACAGCACCGTATGAAATTACTTAACCCATGATTTATACCAGGGCAGTAAAGATAAGGAATGATGGAAGGTTGTGCCCTTAAGGGATTGTGGCCCTCAGCAGGGGAAGAAAATGCAGTCTATGGTGCTGAAGGCAGCGCATCACAGCATGCAAGCCAGTTTTCTGTTGAAAAGACCATTTGACGGTTATATGTGCAAGTATGGGACTATGCAAAATATTTAGTCTGGCATGTACACAATAACGAGTGTCCAGTCCTTCAAGAGGGTAATTGTTTTTCCCATGACTAACTGAAAAGAAAGGGGAAAAGAGAAAAACCTAAAGTCTCTCTTTGCTCAGAAACTGAGTCAGAATCCTTCACTGATTTTCCATTGTTCCTGTCTCAGGCAATCCAAGTGGGGGGAAAAAAAAAAGCAAGAATAAAAAAAAGCAGTATCATGCAATTTCAAGCACCTGGCTGATTTGAATGAATCCAGCTAAGAAAATCAAAACATGTACTGCGAAAAGTAGTGGTGGCATTTTTGCTGACATCCTGATCTCTCTCTCTAAGCATTTATACCTTGATCACTACTGATAGACTGGATGATTTTCTGTGCTAACTTCAACATTTTCACACAAATGGCAAATTTAAATAGACAATGCATTTTCGCTAGAGCTATACAACCACAAAAAGCAAACTGTGAGAGTTGCCAATTTTACTGGAAATAGGCTGCCTTCTGGGAACGAGATACAGTCAAAGAATGAACTTGCTTTTCTGTGAGGTTCAGAATGACCGAAGGCAGTGGATAGTTTAATGTAACGGACTTGATGCAGCTTTGCTTATTTTCGTGTTTTGACAATACTGTGGCAGAATTTTTGCAAAGAGTTTTAAGACAATTGATTCATTAACCATTATAATGTGCACATTACATAAAATGAAATTATTCCCGAAAAATAGCATGGACAATGTTAAGAAAGAGCATGGTTCCTGGAGTGATTAATATTGTATTCCTATACATCTTAGTAACTTAAACTATTGCCATTATGCATTATACAGCAACTTTATTAGCAGTTAAAGTTTCTCCAGCATTGTCATTAAAATTTGTAACAACCTATGGGTATATATGTGGCTGCTGTTTTTAAAAGAATTATGCAACAGTGCATTCAGAAATAAACCACTTTTTAGCAAATGCAGCACTAGTAACACTAGCACTGCTCTTTTATGGTTATTTTTATTTAATTTGCAACCTGCAATAAAATGATATAAATGATGTAAATGGTGGGCATATCGCACTGCTTTGTTAGCATAGCACACCTTTTGACATGCAGCTGAGGTTGTTCTCCATTCTTTTTAATTTAAAAAGAAACAAAGAAAAAAGAAAAAAAAGAAAAAGGATAAAAAAAGAAAGGAAAAAGAAAATAACCAAAATAACTTTTGTTCTTTTTTGTTATCCTGGCTGCCCCAAATGTCAAAAGCCAATGATGTGTAGGGAAAAAAAATAGGAAAGGAAAAAAAAAATAAACCCTCATAACTCCTTGCCTGATAAATGATAGGGAAAGTTTGACAGATCAGAACGATATGAAGCAGCCTAAAACATTTGGCACAATGTGTGTCTGGCATACAGAGACTGCCTGTCAAATGCCTATGACTCCATACAGCAGCTAGGGACCCTATGGAGCAGCAGATGGACCATTAAGGTAGTATTAATGTAGATGCCATCAGTTTTCAGTTCTGACTGGGACATACTCTTTAGAACTATGAGCAGCTGCTGCCATTTATTGTGACAGCTTCCTGCTAACTTTTGCCAACTGGCACAATCTGACTCTTTGTACCTGAGCTATTAAATGTGTGACTTCCACCGTTTTATTCCTCCAGAGAACTCTTTTAATAATCCTCTGAAGAAAGAATGAGGCATTTATCACCAAAGTGAATACACATACCATACAGTTCTATTGTCCTTTCACACTGCTGTAGATTGTAGATCAGGAGTAAATATAAATGAGCTTCCTATGCTATGTCTTATAGAGCCCCTGAAATAGGCACAGCTATTACAGGTCTTAAACTTTATTTAAACATACTGCATTTCAACTGATGTTTTGGATTTTAGATTGCTGGCTCACCTTGAAATCCTTTGCTCTTTAATGAGTGGGGGGGGGGGGGGGGGGGGGATAATGATTCTCACTGAAGGAAGAAAAGCACTTTTTAAATAAAATTCTTTGCATCAATGATCATATGTCAATATTACAATTTTAAAGGGATTTTCTGAACACCCGCTGATCTGTTTAACATCTAAGCATTCATCTTACATCAAGTAAAGCTGTCCATTCTAGTAATGCCTTTACTGCATAGCAGGAACAATGCATTATAAATTATAAGCGATCATGTATTTGTTATCACCTGCACTATAATTTTAGCAAAATATGCATCAATACTACTGGCAGAAGAAAAAAAACTCTTGTACGTCTTTGATCCAGCTAGACTTCTAGGGATATATTACATCATTTGATTGTGCCAAACAAGAAAGCTAACAGTACAGCACAGCATAAGGTTTGACATACAATAAGAACTGCAGCTAGTCATTATAAAAAATGGCTGGCAGACATTCATTATGCTGAGCTAACATCTTTTCTGCTTCAAATCTTCCTGCAATCTGACTAATAATGTATGCATGGACTTCTACTGCAGATCTCCATTGCTCGATGCTATGCTACTCATATATACATATATAATCTCCCTAAGAAAATAAATCTAAATGAGCCAAAAAACTTTTAAAAATAGGCTCCGCTGATATGTCCAATGAGAAGAATGCACAATATTGAAGATACAGTGGATGAAAGGAATAGCCTGCACACTCTAGGAAAATTCTAAGTTAAACATAATAATCATTAAAAGGCATCATTTAGCTTTTATATAAACAGAAAACATTTGATATAATAGTAGCAGTACCAGCAGAAAGTTTCAGAGGTAACAAATTGTGCATATTGGAATGATTTTACTTCAAATATAAATTAATTTTTGTCAGCATGCAATAGGCAAGCACAATTCCAGTTTTCCTATGTACCTTTGTTTCTTTTCCACTTTATTTTATGAGGCCATTACATGTCCTTTAAATGAAGTTTACCCTAAAATTGTCAGTCTTCTGTTTGGTGTCAGAATCTATGCAGTTGTCAACAGTATGCAGAGTAGGTAGGCAGGGTGAATTATGAAAACCTCAGCATTTCTAAAGATTATACACTTATGTGGTTTTAAGAATTTAGTTAACAACAAATTGCAGCATATGCTTAAGTTTCAAAGATGAAATGATCTAAGAAAGATAAACTAGGAAAACATTGTAGTTCAGGGAAGAATTTAAACATATATTCAGCTTCAAACACCTGCCTAGGTTCCACTGAAATAAGTGTGATTATTCAAAACAAAACCAAACCTAAAACAAAATAAAATCCCACTACAAGGCATGTGCTTTAATGTTGTTCCCAGCAGGTGAGAGCTTGTTGAAGGAGATGGTAAGGAGGGAAGAACTGAAGGCAGAGGAGAGAGGGCAGAGAAAGCTTGTGAAAACTTGCATACACCAAGTCCACACGCATCACAAGTACTTATTTTACCCAGTTAAAAGTAAGCTAAATGAAATGGTACGTAGCATTTCACTTAAGTTTATTAAATGCCCATTCGATCTTCAGGCACTTAATGTAGCGTATAACTCACATGTGTAGTAAACTGTCCATGCAGTATCAGAGTAATACTTACTGAGTTCAGTAACTGCATATAGAAAAGCCCTTCATAAGCTGCATTATTTGTGATCCACTCATTCTCACATAAACTGAGGACATTTCATTTTTTTCTTCAGGTACAAAAATACATGAGCAAACTTGTACAGAGAATGCTGCCCGAGGCCCTGATCTGGAGGACTGTCCCTGAGGTACAAAGAAAGTACTTGTTTGGAGCAGAAATACTAATTTGCCAAATGTGGATTCTAATGCCACTGTCATCAATGAGAAGTTGCGCAGATGAAAGTGACTCTTCCACTGATATTCTAGCATAAGCTATGTCTTAAATTCTCTGTATGTACCTTGCCTTCAGAGCAAGGTAACATGGCATTAATTTCTTACAAGCTTTTTACAGGAAACACTGCATATCTACTCAATTACTGCAGTTTGTACATGCTGGGCTAGAATAAAAGTGACGTATGAGAACTGAATGCTCGCACTGAATTCCTTCCAGGTTGTAAAATTGGCTAAAATTGCTAAACCCATTGGTGCCATGAGGAGTGTATCCAATCTGATTGTAGAATTAAGAAATAAGGAACTACCTGGTAGAGTTTTACTTTTTTTTTTTCTTTTTTTTTTCTTTTTTTTTTTTTTTAATTTCTAGACAATTTTACTTCTAGATAAAGGATATGTTTTAGTCAAGTTTTGACTTCAGCTGAGCAATCATACCAAATGAGTGCTGCAATAGTTGTGTAGACTTTGATACAAATAATAACATTTTTACTCTGTCAACTTAGACAACATTTTACCATCAGACTCATAATTTTGAGAAAAGGAGAACCACAGAATCGCAGAATTGCAGGGGTTGGAAGGGACTTCAAAATATCCTTGAGTCCAACCTTCCCGCTAAAGCAATTTCCCTACAGTAGGTTACACGGGTGGGCAGAAAGGTTTTCAATATCTCTGCAGAAGGAGACTCTACAGTGTCTCTGGGAAATCTATTCCAGAGTTCCACCACCCTTACCTTGAGGACATTCTGCATATTTGTATGGAGAAGTGTTAAATTAAGGAAAAGTAGTACTTAAAACATTTGCTGTTTTTAGATTGATTTTTCAAAAGGTAAAAAAATTATTTTCTGAGCAAAATCCAAGCCCAACCTTAAATCTTTGTTAAGCCTAAATATCTAATGTTTGTTTTCTTGATAATTATTTGCACAATTATTACACAGATCACTCTGCTATAGGAGACAGTGTACACTAAGACAACCTTGGGAAACATTTTGAACAAAAGGCACCATGTGTCAAATCTTTTTCCTCATTTTTCCTCCTTTCATTGTTACATTTGATTTTACTAGTTGGAAAACAAATATTATGTTTGACTGTTGGTTTTTTTTTGTTTTTTTTTTCCCTAAGATTACATTACATAACAGTCTTTAAAATACGCTGAGATTATAGTTTGAATTTAATTCCCAACAGAAAAAGCTCACAGCATAAAATTACCATTATAAGCGGCCTTGACTTGCTGTCCATATCAGCAGTTCCCAGCACTGAAGGCATACTCTGAACTGACAGTGGAACAAATGACCTTCTGGCCTTCCTAGCTCAAAGGCTGCCAAAGCATTATGAAGAAACTCTATGGTCATTAAGAACATAAGAATGGCTGCACCAAGTCAGACTAAGCAGGTCCATCCAGAGCACTTTTCAGCCTCTCACAGTGTCCAGAAATAGGTGCCCACAGAAAAAAGAACAAGGTAAGAACATGGCAGTAATTCCCCCTGCAAATTTATGAGGCAGTTGCAGCATAGGGGATATATTAGACAGAACTTTCTCCTTGTCATTGTGCTTATCAGCTACTGATGAAAATTGCTTTCATTAATTTGTGTAATTGCTTTTTAACAAATGTTTATTTCCATATTATGCTTTAGAGAAAAGCCTCACTTTTAATTATGTGGTGTGCTGAAAAATGTATTTTTAAAAATGTGTTACTTGCTAATTTTATTTGATTACTCCTACCATGTATGTTTATACAAAATATTATAAATCCATGTCTGCTTACTGTGACATTCATAGTTCTGTCATTCCTTGCCCATCTCTTTTAAACATAAAGCTGTAGAGCGGCTACATCCCAGGGAACTCTTACTCATAGATTCTAAACTTACCAATGAAGAACTGATCCAGTTGAAAATGAACTCAGCAAATGAGTGAATAAATATAAATGGAAAATAATTAATTGGCAGATGGGTTATTTCCTGCTCCATCTGACCACACAACCCTCATGGACGAACGCAGGAAAGAGAATGTGCATCTGGGTGTGAAAGATAAAGGACACTGTAGACAATAGCCAACACGTACAAAAAATTTTGCTGATCAGCACAAGGCAAAGCGTAGCTGTTACATGCAATTGAGGCTACACAAAAGTTTATGTAGAGCATGTTTCTCATTGATTTGGAGTCCAGTTGGCTAGAGGAGCATGATAGGACTTCAGTTCTCAGTAATGCAAAGCACTTCTAATTCCGACAGATGAAGGATTCCACCAGCACACAAGATCACTGCTGCTCATAAATGATGAGAATGCAAACTTCCTACTGCAAATGGCAAACAACGAACCTCACTCTCATTCCATCCTCCAGAAACAAAAGAAGGTTGCATCTTCCATGCTCCCCACCCCCAAATAGAGTTCAAAGACTTACAGGTGCTTTAAAAAAATACCTGTTTTCCATCAAAATGCATATTTTTACCAGTTTCAAAAGCATATTAATATCCTTTGTGACTTCCGTTAAAGTAAACAGAAATAATTGGAAAGGTGACAGATAAATTATTAGAAGACAGTATTTAGGATCTGCAATACAAACTAAGCAGAAAATAAGGTAGGCATTCTTCAGAGATAAATAATTTAAAAGAAAATAACACTTTTACCTCAGCAGGGGTGGTTAATTTAGAAGATTTTATATATATTAATTTATTTTAAGAACACTGTGTCTTCATTTTCTGCTATGCTGCATGTACAACTATTTGTTGCGGTCTAAATTTTAACTGAAAAAAAAATGCAGATTTTGACATTATGTCAAATGTTGAAATAACTGTCTCTAACCATCATTAATGTAATACTTGGTTAATTTTAATTTTTTAATTTTTAATTAATGTAATACTCTGTAAACCATACCATACGAGGCAAATACTTATCTCTGTATTAATCACTGTCATTTACACCTGAGATTATTCTAAAGGGGCTGCTCAAAAACTACCCAAGTAAGTATCACAAATTTCATTGAAATATTAAGGATCTTTTGTTTACTTATAGGAATATTTCCCCTGAAAATCCTTAATTACTTCCAAAGACAAAGGATTTTCTTCTTTGGGGATGAAACCACTTTTATATTTTCCTTCTACAGTCAAATAAACTAATCTAACAGAAAATTATGAAAAGAAATAACAAATGCAAGTAATAATAATTTACTAAATGGTAACAATTAAGGGTGGGTACTCTGGCACCAATATCAACACACATTCAACTGGAAAATATTTGTGTTAAGGCAATTTACTAAAATAAGCTTCCTGGTTATTTTGTTATCTGAAGTTATGTTCCTTCTCACCAAGCAGGAGCCATATTTTTCAAAGGACACATCTCCTGACACGTATGATATCGACAGGTGGCACAGAAACACCTGGAACAAATAAATAAAATGCATTTCCCTGCTCGAGGTAAAACATCTTATCTCATAATGTGAAAGACTGCAACACAAATTTAGACACCCTAATGTCACATATTACATATATTATCTCAGGGCTGGTTCTGCTCATCAATTTTGTTTGTTGTCAGAGTCTGTGCTCCAGAAACAAAGACAGTGGGAATGTGCAGAATTGTGTGACACCTCGGTGGAGGAAAAGACATGTCACATGCCTGCAGCTTCAGTGGTGGAAAGCTACCAAGCTGTGCCATGTCACTGCTACCTTCTGCAGCACCTCAGTTCAAAGAAAGGTGTGTGACATGCCTGCCTCTCACTTCAAAGACATGTATGCCATGTGGCAAAAACTATTGCAAGCCCTTTCTCATGTTTTGGATCAGCATTTTATATTTGAGTTTTTATTCTTTCTCCCACATGGTGCTAATAAATGGAGGAAAATCGTTTCCATTTTACACACCCTGAAAGCATCAGATTTCAAAAGATAGTGTCAGACCTGTCACCTTGCATGTAGACATGTTTTTGTCTATTCATAGTGAGCCTGCTTTTGCATTTCAGAGTGCTGATCTGGCGCTTTTGAGAACACACTTTTTCTAAGTACTGTGGAATATATGCACGTAGGAGAGTGTAATGTGCAGATATGCCAATTTTTATTTTGTGGAAAAACATTGGAGGGCATATCCAAAATCCACAAAGCAGTGGGGTAGATCTCCATCAGGCAAAATTATTGAGGCTGCATTAAAGGTAATAAAACAAAATTGATTGATAAGATTTAAGTATCTCACATGTTTTTTTTTCAACCACATTTACTGAACATCTCTAATCAAACAGCAATTACAGAATGGTGTGGAATTTCAATTCTAAGGCTTCCTCACAGATATCTTTTTTCTGACATGAAGATGTGAGCTCTACTTGGACAATTTTTCACCACAGAATATGATCAAGTAATTTAAATCAACTTTTTAGAAAACAAATGAAGTTCTTATTTCTTCTTATAATGACTTTTATTTTCAAGCTTCTGAACTGTCAAATAATGTCTAAGAACACTTTAGCTTACCATGAAGACAGAAATTCTCTTTAAATCCAAGGAGTTATATATTTTCCAACGGTGCTCCAAGAATGCTCTTTTGAGATCATTTCTGCTCATTGCGTAGTAATGGATGGCCACGTAGCAACTTGTACGCTGATTATGACAACAATCCTCAGCAGTGTGTAGCTAAGAGAGGGGCTTCCATAAGAACGACATCTTGCAAAACAGATTTCCACGTTTCAAAAGTACATTCCCTTAAAAGAGAGAAACAGTGTTGTGCAGAGAAACTAGATGATGCAAATAACCACAAAAACAAGTAGCTGTGAGGTAACATCAGCCTGGAGTTACAGGAGTAATCACATGTATACAATACACTCCCTCATCCTCTCTTTAGTTACACAGGAGAAGAGGTTGACCCCCCACTTCATTACAACCTCCGGTCAGGTAGTTGTAGAGAGAGAAAAGGTCTCCTCTGAGCCTCTTCTTTTCTGGACTGAACAATCCCAGTTCCCTCAGCTGCTCCCAATCAGACTTGTGCTCCAGACTCCCCACAGCTTTGTTGCCCTTCTCTGGGAACACTCCAGGGCCTCTGGATATCTTCCTTGCAGTGAGGGACCCAAAACCGGACACAGTAATTGAGGTGTGGCCTCACCATGGTTGAGTACAGAGAGATGATCACTTCCCTGCTCCTGCTGACAGCACTATTTCTGATACAAGCCAGGATGCCACTGTCCTTCTTGACCACTTGAGCATACTGCTAGCTCATGTTCAGCCAAGCGTCAACCAATATCTCCAAGTCCATTTCCTTAACACTACCTCAGGCCTGCTAGCATTGCCCAGTTTTCTATAGTTTCACAAGATTTCTCTTTGTTGAATTTCTAACAACACATTTTATTTCAAAAGAATGTTTTCCACATGATATATTGGTTATGCAGCATTAATTGGACTCACAGCGTGACATACATCATACAATTTCTCCTCTAAGAAATAAAGTATCGAGCAATTCTACTTCAACATGGTATGTGTACCATTTTCTTACTCAAATGTAAATTCTGCCTAGGACAAAGAGACCAAGATGATGCAACAGGATCAAGTGGTACTGCTTTATGCATTTACGATGAAGTAGATTTCTTATGCAGAGGATGCATTTCAACCACCAGCTCAGAATATTTCAAAATAATAAATGTTGTCATTTCTCTACATTAAATACAGGTATATTTATTTATTCTTAAAGGGGAAGATTTTGATAAAAGAAACAAATCTTAAGCTTCTTTGCTGCAGCAGCAGATATCTAGAACTTCTGAGGATTTTTGTTACTTCCTAGAGGACAAAATTTCATGATTCACATTTCATTAACACATTTCATTAACAGAAATTTTCGTTGAACTTAAAAGGACTAATTATGTTTTGATATTTATGGAATAGAATTTGTACAAACTGACCAAATTCAATGGCTTTGGGCTAGTTACTTTTACATACATGGCTTTAATATCATGAATTAACTGAACAACAGAAATCTCCCTGTTCTAGACAACTTATTAAGGCAAATTTCTACTATGCAGCCATTCAGCAACAGTTCTTGTGACATTCCTGTAATATATGAAACTTGTATTTTTGTTGCTGCAATAGTTTGTCCAGTTCCTTTCTGCCCACTAGCACTTTTCTTTAGAGGACTTTTTTTCTCTGATTTTACATTTAAAGTTGAGCTGAGGTCTCTTGCAATGGAAGATGTAGCCCTCTATCTGTAATTATGTCCTTTGGTTCTTTAAAAATACAAAGGAGTTGTATTTGTTCATAATTCTGCCCTTACATAATATTTAATCAGGAACATACCACATCAAGTTTATTACTGTTATTATAGGAATCAAAATGGATCAATTTTCCAATAAATACACAAATAAATAGATAAATAAATCCATATTTAAGTCTTATTGACTTAAGTTGGTCAGGTTCCCATTTTTTGCATGCCAAAGTAGTAACCATATACTTATAGAATATGAAGATGTAGAAATAACTTATGTAAACACTAGAACAGAAGACAAGTAAGCAACTCTAGAGAAAAAAGAGGTCAGTGATAGGCAAACATCAGCATGGATTATCAAAACAATCTCATCCTTCCATCATCCCTAGCAAGATTAAACTGTAGGCAGCGAATGAGACAAGGCTTAAGTATATGAAGTTTATCGAAGGGTGCTTGTAATTGCAACCAGATATTCACTACTGCGAGGCAAAAATCTGACTAGTAATCTCCAGGGAGAAGTACTGGGGAATCTACTTGTAATCTCACATCATTTCTCCCAATATCTTCTGAGGAACAAATTCAAAAAATAAGAAAAAAAAAGAAAAAAGAAAAGATCTGTCTTGCACCTCGTACACTACTATTGATGACTACCACAAAAAAGGCTGAAAACCTCAAATAATCTTTTGTTTTTTCATGGTCACAAAATTTATCCGAAGAGAGAGGTCTTCAAAGATGACGTCTGTATACCTAATTTCTCTACAACCAATTTCATCATCAAGGTTATTTTTTTGGAATCAAGTTTCCTGAAAGACCGTGTGCTTATGACCAGAGTCTCAGATTAAAATCAGAAAAAAGACAAAATTATTTAAAACTTTGTTGTATTAGAAAGCTTACTTTCTGCAGAAGCACTACAATTATGTCTAGCACCTTCATTATATTCTTTAAGGCAGTATGGGCAGCAACGCGAAGTCTTAAATGTATTGCAATTTTGCTCCATTTTCCTCATATATTCCAATAAAGTGTTACTTTCACATTTTGCCCCTACTAGCACTATCTGATCAACGTCTGCCAGGCCACTTAATCATCTTTGCAGGATCATGATGATTGGGGTACATCTCTTCCTACCTGAGACTGACAGTAGACATCACTTACACCTTCAAGAAAGACAAGCGAGACAATCAGAACAATTGAAAATTGGTGAAGACCTCAATTCCTGGAAATGTGCTGGAACAAATCATGTAGGTTATTTCCAGAATTTTAAGGATGCTGAGTTGTTTGTTAGTATTCATTAATGGTTTCTAAAGACAAAAATAGGGCATGATCAACATCATAGTTGTCTACAAGGAGATGTCTGGCTCTGCAGATGGAGATGAATGTTGCCTATCTTGACTTTAACAAAGCTTTCAACCACCTTTTATACATATTTATAAGCAAACTGGTAAAGTAAGTACTGGCTAGATAAATGAACGGTGAGGTGGACTGAAAATTGATGGAACTCATGTTTTCAAAGTGGTGTGATCAGTGGTACAAAGTTCAGCTCATTAATTTTCACAAAGCAAAACGCCAAGTCCTGGACATGGTGAATAATCTCAAGTATTGGTACAGGATAGGGGCAGAGTGGGTGGAAAGCTGCCTGGCCAGGAAGAACTTGAAGGTCCTGAAGGAAACTCCATTAGCCGTAACATGGCAATATTGGTGATGTGTTAACTTGCCCAGAAAGTCTGTGGAGTCTCCAACCTTGGAGATAATCAAAACAAAAATTGATATTATCCTGGGCACCCTCCTAAAGTTGACCCAGCTTTGAGCAGGGGATTGTGTGATTTCCAGAGGATTCTGCTTGCATCAGCCATACTGTGGTTCCTATCTGCCAGGCAGCCAGATACTTTTGCTAAATTAGTAGGTGTGAAAGAAAATCAAGAGCTAAGGTGAATGTACGTATCCCAGCAAAATACAGAATAGAAATCATATATCCATAAATGTGCTTTTTGAGCATATCCTACAAAAGCAAAAAAACCCTCTAAAATGTCTAACTTAAGATGTTAAGATGGAAAGATATTCTATTTTGCACTTATTATATACAAAATATGTTAGATGTCTAAGTTATGTACACAGGTGGCTTAAGCTTTTTTGAACAAGGTAAATTATTTTATACAGGTTATGCATACGTATTTTTTAAGTAGCTATCAACTTCTAGGAATCCATGATTAGATCTTTTTCTTTTATATCAGCAGACAGATTATTCTGTTAAGATCTGGCTCTTCAAAATAGGACAGATAACTTTGATTTTGTTCCTGGTGGTTTTGGGATTCAGTTTTTAAGAGTACACTGTACTCATTGGGAACTCTCCTTCTGTGCAGCTGGCAAGGACTAATATCTTCAGAATTTCATAGAAATCAACAGTAGGAACAAATAAGAGCATACAAGCTATACTATATTCTTTAGTGGGAAGACATATTTATACAATTTATTGTCAGCATCAAAAAAGATCAGTTTAATGGTGGGGAGCATTTTTCTTTCTGTTTAGCATTTTACTTTCATAAGTTGCTATACAGAATATGACAGAAGCAATTAGGCACTGCAGCTCATTAGTCCAACTATTTCTTCCAAGCTTCTTTTCACTAATACAGCTGAAACAATTAGATCCACCGAGAGAAATGGGCAATGTCTTTTCATACCATATTTCCCACAACGCTCAGTTTCCCGCTGCAAATCATTAAACAGCCAACAGATGCATTTTGCTTTCTGCTTGCACATGTGCAAGAAATTCTTCTTGAAGGGCAAAAGTAAGGTTAGTTTGCACTCATATTACAGTTCATCATAATGTCATCACTGGAAATCCTGCCTCAAATGAGATGTTGATTTTCAAAATTAATTTCTTTATTTTTTATTCTCACTGAGTGTTTTTAGCTACATTTGCAGTGCTACAGTGATATTCATCAGAAAATTTTGTGAAGGTGGTTTAAAGTTCACAGTGTGAACAAGACAGTGACAGATTGTTCATAGAAAGTAACAACATAAGCCCTACAGACAATAAGGCAAGGACCTTATGATTATTATCTTCCTGAAAATCACACAGGCTAAGTCTGAGGGAAACAGCAATAAAGTTTTCTTTTCCCCTCCTCCCTCTCTTTTGTTTCAGCAGTGAAATGCAAAGCAAATATACTTCAGTGTCATGATTTTTTGTTGGCACCTTTCCATAGCCAATTCCATTCATGCAGAAAAGGGATGAAATTCCATCATTCGAGCATGACATCTCAAAATTCAAACTTAATGAGAGCTTTGGCAGCTTCTGTCGAAGGCAGACAGTGATTAACAAAACACTTCAGAGTACAAGGCACAGCAGTGCTCAAAGAAAACAGTGATGATCTCCACTTAATTGTAGAAAAGCCCAAAGCATCTGCCAGCAGAGGAGAGCTCGAGCCATAAGGAGCTATTGCTCAGATAGGCTGTCATCTCCAGAGATCAACAACCATATGCTCAGCTCAAGCGCAAACTCCAAAGAAGTTAATTTTCTGACAAAATACAGGGATAAATATGACATTCAAACAAGTGTGCTCACTCATCCTGAACACACGTTCATCTGCACGTATCAGATTTATGCATAGTTTAAACAGAAGCAAATATAATTTGTTTGGAACACAAACATTACTGTACAAGCACAGGTATAATTAATCTTTGTCCGCTTCACAGGTTCTTATCTTCCAACGGTTAATGTTTCCAGTAAACTTTTGATGAATGAATATGATCACCTGTTGCACAATGCCTCACTATGTAAAATATTCACTGTCATCTTTTTTTGCAACCAAGAACATTTTTGTTTGTTTGTTTGTTTGTTTTTTTATGACAGTATAAGGTCCATTTTTAAATGCTAAGGTCTGGTACTTTGGAAAAACTCCACTGGCAAGAAAGCTAATTTAAAAAAAAAAATTATCTGGGTATGAAGATGTATGAAAAGCTCAATTAATCTACAAACATATTTACTTTTTTGTGTTACCTTATATTCAACAAAAAAAATATGTTATTGAAATGTGTGCACCTGGCACACAAGAAATTGTCAGAAGGGAAAGGACAATCTAAAGGAGGAATATGCTAGAAAATCACATGCTCTTGTATATAATTTGTCAAGAACGTTATTTACTCCTTTTTCTTTTTTTTTTTTTTTTTTTTTTTTTTTTTAAGAATTATCTCAAGTGTCTTTCTGTTATATCAAATTTTGAATATCAAATTTAGAATATTCTGATTTGTTTGAAAATATCTTCCCCGACACCTAGGAAACACTGTGTGTGTTGAGATGAAATAGGTCTAGCAATTCACATGTCCAGTGCATAAATGCTGATGTGTGACTCACGTTGCATCTACCCAGTTCCAAATTTATTCCAAATGCACTCCTCACTTACCAGAAAACTGCATTCAAACTGCCAGCTCTAAGTCACCATGCCTGGTTTTGAGACATGCTTTAGACACTGAAAACCTGATGAAAGGCGGAGTCTAAAGAAGAAAAGACATACATTGGTCATTTGTTGCAGTATTTTCACAAGTTTCTCAATGTGTCCTTCAGTTGAGTAAAGTGGCTGCAATCATTAACTTTCCCTTTTAATTTTCTTTTTTTTTATATTGATTCTCGGACAGATTTCAGGGTAGGCTGAAAAGATACAGCAGTATCACAAAGCATATGGAGATATCTGAAGTTAGAAAAAGGTCTTTCAAAATACAGCAGGATGAGATGGAGATTTATACAGCTGAGTTTATACAGAACAATGGCACAAAAACACCATACTGTACTTAGCAGCACAGAGATGGAAAATATTAAGTTTGAGAAAGCCCTGATTGGCCAGAGGTGGGCAGGTTTAGTAAGGGCCTTCCACAAGTCATGATTCAAGTGTACAGCTCATCCTTCTTCCTTCACAAAAACAACTGCAAAGCAGCTGAACTTCAGAGGGAATTCTCTAGGAGTTGCTACTTTCCACTAACAGAAAAATAAAATGATGTCTCCATTATTTAGAGAATTGAGGGCACTATCTTTTATTTAACTGATAATAGCATATAATGTGAGCTTTGTAAAACCTTAGACTGGAACATGCCTGCAGCTGAAAAGAACAACTGTACTCTGATTTTGGGGCAGGCTACTTTGTGGAAGAATACCAAGGGAGAAAGGAGCACTTATCAGAGTCATGAGGTACAAACAGCTTATCTGAGAGCATAAGCAAAAGGTTCTGTTGTGCTATTCCACAGCAGAATCAGTAACACACAAAATGAAAAAAACCTCTGCCAAGTCTGTGCTGAAAATGCAGACAATATCATGTCATCACTCTCACTGAATTGTTGCAGGCTGCACAGAGCATTAGCCACGCCTCTGAGAGCAATGACAAACTACAAGGGCTGCTCCAAAAGTAACACCTCCAATGTTATGATGTTGGTCCATGACATTATAGATGAAAGTTGGTGGCATAGCAGTAGAGATCGAATCTTCCCACCAATATCCTATTACATGTTGTTACCATGTGACTGATATTAGTAGAGGGGCAGTCTGACAGAATGGCATCCGACATGGAAGCGCAGATGAAGCAAAGGTGTGTCATTGAATTCCTCCTAGCAGAAGAAAATAGCACCCACTGATTCATCAACAATTACTGAATATTGATGGAGAACAAACAGTGGATGTGAGCAGAGAGAGGTGATGCCTTTCAGCTGTTTTAACAGCAACAGTGGGCCACCTCCGCTAGTGCAGATGCTTATTGGTGAAAAGGCATACCTCATGGTGCTGGCAGCGTTGAAAAAGTGTTTTGTAGCTGAGAATTTCTTCTATCAAATAGTGTTATTGTACTCTTTGTATCTGTTGTAGTTTCCATGGAAATAAATGGGAGGCATACCTTCAGAGATCTGTCTATAAGATAGTTTTATAAACAAAAAAAACTCAAAATATGTGTTGCACTTTTTTTTCTATTTTTTGAAATACGGACTGGCTAGTAGATTATCAAAGAACTAGTACGTAACAATAAGAATAGATGTGATTTACAAAGTAAATGGAGGAACAGTGATGTAGAACCCAATTTAACAATCAACTTAAGCATACACTCTATTTTTAATGTGTAGACATTATAATTAAAGCAAATAGGATTTAACACAGGCTTGAAATATATGCAAATTTTTTTCTGAATGGGAACTTTCTTACAGATTGTGGCCAGCAGAAGCAGGGAGGTGATCATCCCCCTGTACTCAGCACTGGTGAGGCCGCACCTTGAGTACTGTGTTCAGTTTTGGGCCCCTCACTACAAGAAAGACATTGAGGCCCTGGAACGTGTCCAGAGAAGGGCAACGAAACTGGTGAGGGGTCTGGAGCACAAGTCTTATGAGGAGCGGCTGAGGGAGCTGGGATTGTTCAGTCTGCAGAAGAGGAGGCTCAGGGGAGACCTCATTGCACTCTACAACTTCCTGAAGGAAGGCTGTGGTGCAAAAGGGTCTGGCCTCTTCTCCCAGGCAAATAGTAGGACCCGAGGAAACAGCCAGAAGTTGTACCAGAGGAGGTTTAGGTTGGACATTAGCAGAAACTTTTTCTCTCAAAGGGTGGTCAGGCACTGGAATGGCCTCCCAGGGAGGTGGTGGAGTCGCCATCCCTGGCAGTGTTCAAGAGGCGCCTGGATGAGGAGCTACGAGATATGGTTTAGTAGCTTGTGGTACTGATAGGAATGGGAGGGTGGTTGGACTGGATGATCTTGCAGGTCCTTTCCAACCTTGTGATTCTGTGATTCTGTGACTCATATTTCCACAAACGTAGCACAATAAGCAATTAATATTTCACATTGCAAATAGTTTTTGTCTTTCAACTTGCCTTTCAACTTTCAACTTCAAGGCATCAGAGTATGTCATTTTAGGTAGGAAATATCATAAAAAGCACATGTGTATGTAATGCTGACAAAACAGCAGCACATAAGCTTTAAAAGCAATTGCACAAATAACTTCAGGTTTGTATGTGCAGTTGTCTAATGCATATTTGTAAACAGTTCATGAAAATACAGGAACCGTGAGGGAAACACGGCAGTTTTGGAATGGAATGTGGCTGCACATCCAGACCAATTTCAGTCTGAGTACAAGAACATTCCTCATTTTCTGCTAGCATCCCCATACAGCACTTGGAAGAGACTCGTATGCGAACAAGATTTTTGCTCATGGGCCTTCCTTAAGTTCCACACACGGGGTCTTTTTTAGAGTATGATCTTTGAAAGCACTGAATTGCTACTACCAGGAAGCAATGTAGGTAAATAAAAATTGCACATAAATAATTTGTGTTACACCTATCTTGCTGCCTGATTGGAATAGTTTAGGAAAAAAAAATCATGTTTGCTTGTTTTATCTCTGTATAACTGTTTTCACTTATTTATTCACCTAAAAATGTTGCTGAACCTAAGCAGATTCTACCAATTTGTATCATTTTAAGCATTTTATTGCTTGTAGGAAATGCGTTCTTAAATGACATATGCAGTGAATTAAAAACTTGCTTACTTTACAAAAAAGCATAATCCACAAAATGCCACTATAACTGCAGCACTGATCTAAGGAATGTTTCTTACTGGACATCAGAAAGCTCGTCATAAATGTTGTAAAGCAACATCTTCCTTATTGATAATGATGGTCTTTTTTGTGCATCTCTGTTGATTAAACAATGTTCCTTAATCACTTCATTTCACACAGCAAATCACTTTTATTAAACAGAACAAAGTCTCTTCTAATGAAATACTAAACCAAAAAAGTGAGAAGGATTTCTGTGAGATCTTACGAATATCAGAGTTAATGTTGCAGAAATGGTGTTGTCATTTTTTTTAACAGTACTAAGCTATCTTTACACATTTTTGTAAGAACTACAGATAGTTACATGATAGAAAAATAATAAGCATTAATAAGTAGCCTTTTCATGAAAACCACCATTGCTGTATTAGTTTAATCAGATATTTTGACTAAACCCCTGCATTTTCTGCTGGATTTTATGCAAAGAAATAAATTATTTCTTTGTATCTTTCCTTTGAATCTTTCAGACCACATTCTCAAAGTGAACTTAAAGAACCAACCAATAATATATCTTAATTTCCCTTTAATTGAAATGGAACCAAATTGTCTGTGCTGTTGTCAGCAATGTTAGAGACATGTATCATTTGAAATTGCCCAGTATCTATTCAGATGTTGCAACAAGCATATTCTAGATTCTTCAGTAAAATTCATCAGTAGGAGTTCATACCACCATGTATCTGTCCTGATCGTAACCATTGCTGTGAATTGGAATTCTGTGCTCCTACTACCTTCAGGTTTGAACCACTGAGAAATTTTAAATCTGTGTTTTTGCAATCAAATTCTTTCTAGGAAAGCAAGAACATCCCATTCTGCTTTGAAATTTCATAGTAGCTTAGTTTTTTAACTTTCTAATAAATACTACTACACAAATACTCATCTTATGCTGAAGTTGCAGACTTACTTTGTGAGTTCTCATTGCAAAGGAGCAGGAATTTGCAACAAAAAAAAAAATGTTTCCACCAATGCCAAGATGGGCAGACAACTGTATCAAATTCACCTGCACATTACCACAACTTAGGGATGTGTTTAGGATGCTAGTGAAACTATGCATTTTTTTTAACAGTACTAAGTAAACTACTTATTAAAGAGGAGGGGGGTCTTAACATCTTTGTCCTAGGTTCAGCTGGGACAGAGTTGATTTTCTTCATAGTGTTTTCCGCGTTGCTATGTTTTGGCTTTAGGAGAAAAACAGCATTTGATAACACACCTATATTTTAGTTGCGATGAGCAGTGCTGCACAGAACCAAGGATGTTCCAGTCTCTCAGCTTCTTGTAATGTCCTGCTAGTGATGGCATGGGTGGAACAAGGAACTGGGAGGGGATAAAACCAGGACAGCTGACTTAAAGTGGCCAAAGGGGTGTTCCATATAATGTAATATTGTGTATAGAAAGACTATAATACACTGGGAAAATTTTTGGGGTGGAGTCAGCCACTGCTCAGGGACTGGCTGCAGACAGTGACCAGCTGCTTTGTGTATTACTTGTTTTGTAATTATATGTATGTATGTATGTGTACATACAAAATTATCATTGCTATTATATTTTTTTATTTTCCATTTCTCTGTTAGTGAATCATTTCTATCCCAAATTAAGCTTTCTATTCTGTCCATCATCCCACTGGAAGGGGGGAAGAGAGCAAACAAATGTGTGGTGCTGAGCAGCCTGCCGGGTTAAACTACAGCAATCTTGTAGATATCCACTACATCTGAGCACTGGAGAAAACATCTTTTCATAAAGCACTAGGAGACTGTTCTGCCCTACATAATCTTTCCTTATTCCTCAATGATCAGAGCACCTGAGGCACAGGAGACCTGCACACAGACCATTGTGTAAAGGGACTCCTTCTCCCTGTTCTGCTCTAAGACACAGAGTCAGAAGTTACAGAGCTCTGCAGAGAGGAATCTTTTCAAACTGCTCTCTCTTATGTCGATTTGTTCTTTCTCTTCAGTATATTCAAGGCATTGTGCTAGAGGCACTGGCATGGTAAGAATGATGTTCTTGTTTTCTATCTTCATAATCTCCCAAGACATATTCTTTGACTGTCTCTCAAATCAAGGCCCTGAAGATGCAGAAGGTACAATTCACTCCTAAAAGTATGAGAAATAAGCTTGGTGCCCTAGTCCTTGGGTTGGTTCTTAAGCTCTTTTTAGGTATCCAAGGAATTTAGTGGGACAGAGCTCCATTGCTTTCAGGATAAAGTGGTATCTGACAAGGGATAATATTAACCTGTTAATTGACTTTAACTTTAAAGCACCATGTGTAGAAACCAGATCTCTTCTTGCTTTTGGATGGGATGCCAAAATAAGTTCAAAAAGGAGAGTGATATATTTCAGTCACACCATAAATTAAATTAATGACTAGTCCATTAATAATTTCAAAAACACAATTGGAAAAGTTTCCACGAAAAATTCCCACTTCATATACTTTTTCATATGTCCCTATCCATGTTTAAATGTTTAAAACATTTAAATGTTATTATTTTTGTAATTGATTGATGGAGAATTGTAACAGAAAAGTAACTTAACTTAGTTGATGTAGAAGTTATATATTTATAGTTGAATATACACCTAATAATTAAAAGGCACTGCTTAAATCCAAAGAAATCATGACAATAAAAATTAAGAAAGTGGGAAATTCCCAAGTGGCTTATGATGTAATAAATTAATAAAGCATTTTTCTGTTTCAGATAAAACAGTATCAGATGCACACAGCTTACCTCTGTATCTGCTGGATAGGACTTAGAACAACCTGGTCTAGATGAGGCGTCCCTGCCTGTAGCAGGGGGATTGGAACTGGATGATCTTAAAGGTTCCTTTCAACCCAAACTGTTCTATGATTCTGTGATATCACATCAATCATATTTTCAAATCAGATTTTGTATACTTTAAAAATATTTATAAATTATATTTTTGACTTTGGAGATATTTCCAGGGTGAGAACACTGTTGGCAATTTTTTACTATAGTTGAATTTGGGATCATTCTGTGATGATTCTGTGATTCTATCTTAACTCCAACTACTAAGCTATAACAGCCATACATTTGCATCGACCATTAGCCACTGTGAGATACTATTCCTTTTCAACAGCAGGCAATATATAACACAAATTACTGTATTTCTATTTCACAAATTAACCCTAAAAAGCCTTATGCCTCATAAGCCATTGGAGCACATTTCGTTAAGACTTTTCAATAAGGCATAAAATGTTTATCCAAAACACTGTCAAATAAATCAGTGAGTTAGTGCAATTGGAAACAAAATGCTTTGACAAAGCAACAGTACGTTACTTTATTCTATGCTAAAAAATTGCTTGGTGGAGCTGAAAAGATTTGTTATCTCCACAAATTCCATTCTTAATATTCCTTGAGACTTCTTCTATTTTGTAGAGCTGTGTCTTTTCTGTTTATCCTGTTGTAAAAACAAAATTTGTGTTATATAATATAGAATATAATATAGAATATACTTGCATTTTGGCCAAACTTTGGACAAACACAACAGAGCACAGCACAGGACAGTGTCCTTTTTGTTGGACAAATAAAATGAAACCTTTCAGCAATTTTTCTCCTTTTGTCTTCTCAGAAACCTCTGATGTATATAAAGTTACCTGAAGGTGTAAGAAGGAAAGATCCAAAGAGTCTTCAGGTCAGTACAGCACTTTATCACAAGGAAATACCATTACTGACATTTTAAAAAGATCAGGTGTAATAGTCTGACAATAGCAAGCATGTATTACCTTTGTTTCAGCTTCCATTTAAATACTATCTCCCTTAACCCAGTACTGAAAAGTGATTCTTACTCAGAACACCTTAATTCACATGTTCCAAAGGAGAATTTCACAAGCTTTTGTATCCTGACTATCCCTATGTTCTTGCCTGGTTTATCTTTTTACAAGATCAAGTCTGCTGCACAAAATTTCATTGTCCCATTTTCAAAACCATCAGAAAAAAAAAAGAGAGACACAGAGAAAAAAATTAAACAAACAAACAAACAAACAAACAAATAAATAAAACAGTGTGCATGTCTCCTACTCACACTGTCTGTTATTTTATCCCCACTATTGCATCACTGGCAGGAAACTGGAAGAAGGGGATGTTGAAATAACATAAGGTTTGCCACAAAAAGAAGCTATAACTCTTTAACCACTTAAAGTGTAAAATTCTGTAGAAATTAAAAAAAAAAAAAAAGAAGAAGCCCCCAAGAAAATGTCATACTGAAAGCATATGAGGGATGGCACATGAATATTCTTATTTCTGAAACATTATTTGCAGGACCTCAATGCAGCTGGTTTGTCCTTCTCCACAAGTGCTTTCATTAATGTTGGGTTTTCCTTAATTACAAGATCGTTCAGTGTCAAAGAGAGGGCAACTGCAGAAACCTCTGGCCAGCACCTACCTGCTGGGAAGGTTTGGGTTGGGTGGCTTTTTGAGTGGCTTTTTGGGTGGCTCACATTGGTAGACCAGACACGAGTGCATCTGAAAGACCACAGGAGTACATTAAGTGCACAGCTGTAATACCTGGAGTTTAGCAGAGTCTGAGAAGTTCCCACTTCAGAATTTCCCCCTAAATGACAAATAAGATTAGTGTTATCATTACTTCTTAGCAGCATCAAATTAATGCTGAAGAAAGATTTCGGAACAACTTAATATTCACAATATTTCCAGAACTCACTTTTAAATATTTCTTTCTTTCAAGCACATGGTTAAACACTTTAATATGATTCAGTGTAATATGACTAGTAGAATTTATTAACATGGTATTTAATTATTTAGCTGTGAAATTTTAGTTTCCCCATCTAATTGTAAATATCCAAAATACAGATTGCACTGACTGCTTGCCTGCCACCCTCTGCATAGGAAAGTCTATGATGAGGGAAATGATAGACAAGCAAGAAAGGAGAAAGGTTTTGTTTTCTGAAGAGCAAAGTTGCAGAATGTCAGTGTCATCATCAGCAAACCACTTCTGATTACTCAGGAAGTACTAAAGGTGATGACTTGAAGTGCAACACAGAAGACAGTGATGTAGAAGCCACAACAGCTACTGCTTAAAAACAGGTCATACAACCAAACTGTTCTGCCACCTTTCCGACATGTATAATCTACTGTATTGGGTGATTGTAAACAACACAGTTCATGGGATCAGCACCCTGAAGCTGTGGATCAATTTATTCGTCAGTATTGCATTTCATCATTAAAGAGCTGGGATTTCATGTAGTTCTTTTTTCCCTTTAACCATTTACTCCTGTTCCAACACTATCAACAGTGGTTGTTTTTGACAGTCATAGCAAGTCTTCTGAAGCTAGTCACACTTAACGGTGAATAGCTTTGCATGAGTAGGATGGATTTGCATATGCTAATGTGACATCTGGCCATTGTGCAATTTCTTATTTCTGTAACCCTTGAGTAGAAGATGATCTTCCTAGAAGATAAGTTAGCAGTAATCACCATTCAAGCTTTCAAGTCTTTTTCACTATAGATTTCGATCTTAATCAAAAGATCTATTACATGTAAGTCAGAAGGCAGACCAAAGAAAGCTATTTAAAATATCAGAAGGATGTTCCACGTTCATTCAGAAACAGCTGATTTGCCTTTATATAGTCAGAACTTTTAAAAGAAGAATGAGAATTTAACCAAACTTGGATATTACAAGCTTTATCTGTCCCAAGCTGAGAATTAATTCAATACTAGACCAATATATAATACAATTATCCAACCACAAAATCTGCATTGTGGTTAGTGGTAGTATTATAAAGACAAATGTAATTTATATGACAGCTTAACAAAGGTCAAAATGTAACCAGCAGGGAAATAAAGTATGAATTTTTAGCTAGAATCAATGCTGATGGTGTATTTTACAAATATCTTCTTTTGCCAACTACATTTAGGACTTTCAATCCTAATCACAGTAGGAATTTTAGACCTGGGCAAAAGAAAAAGTGCTTTAAGTAAAGGAACATCATTAGTTCAAATCTTTGAAGTTCAGAAACTATAATCTCAGGGGCAATTAGGCACTGAATAAATCTACCTTACACAAGCAGATTATTTAAGTTTGATTCCAAAAATTTCCATGAGAGTTGTATGGTTATTCTAAGGATACTGTCTGACCATATTTGGCCCCAAAATATGACTTCAATAAAAATGAGCTTTAGAAATTCAAAAATCACCAACACATTAATGATATTTTTATTAAAAGAGAAATAACTCTCTGAACAAACACATATTTTGTGTTTGCTTGTGTGCTAAGTTCATCAACAGTGATAACTGTTAAAATAGCATGGAAGCAAAAAGAAGGACGATGGTTAAAATAGTAATTATATGTATATTTATGTATTTTGGTTCTGGAAGATAAAACTACTTAATTTTTTTGTGACATTCGGTTCAGCTATGTTTATCAAAGGTCCTGATTTGGAAGGAGTTACGAAAATAATCTCAGTACATAATTTGAGCTGTGATCGCTCAAACCAAGAGTTATCCATCATTTGAATGCCCACTGTGGCCCCAAAAAAAAGTCACTCTGTGCTTAAGATCCATTGTATACAGAAGCAGCCTCATTGAAGAAGCAGGCATCTAACCCTTTAAGTAACAGCAGGAATTTGCTTTTTCAAGAATAAGTGTCCTGATGCTTGTTGTAAACCACTACCAGTTGTGGAATTGGTACTAGATGTAGGAAAAGAAATTCTACAGTTCTAGACAGGATTTACCAACAGTGGGAGAGGATGAGGGAAGGAGTCTGGTATGGCTGAAATCCACGGTCACTGCTGAAAACACAGAAATCCTTTTCCATTTCATTGCGTCCAAATTTTGTAGCATGTTTACAGAGCCATAATTAGACTGGCTTTATAGAGCAGCTTCTAAACATTTTCAAATGTAATACACTGTTGATATAAATATAACATGTTTTTGCATTACACATATTTCCTTTTGATTCGTATAATACTGTTAGCCAAAAGTATACTAAAAGGCTAATCTGGGGTGTGTAAAAGACAAATAAAACATTCAAATTTATTTCCAAAATAAACTAAAACTACAAAATAAATGATGCACTTATCAATTGTAATACATCATGTTTTCTGTCTCATTTCAGAAGGTATTATGGTAATAATTTTGGATTTTAGCCAAGTGCTCAGCAGAGGATTTTAAATGTTCTTTGAGTAGACATATTTAATAGCTTTTAACCATTCAGAGTGCTGCTCTTATCAGTGAGTAGCAGGGAAATGATTAATACACTTTGGATAAAGTTACACTTGGTCTTCTTTAGGTGGAGAAGGAGGCATCAATAAGGGCTGAAATCTTTAATTATATAAGAGGATATAAAAGGCAGCAACTCACAGACATCAGATGCATATTCTGTAGGTCTACACAACAGATGGTGGTGTCTGGCAGTGTCTTTTCTTTTAAACAGAAAATATTGTTATAAAAATATTCAGAATACATTTTTAGTTACTTAACCAAATGTGTGGATGAATTAGTAGGAAATGAAAGTCATGATTTGATGCAGGCAGGAGCAAGAATTTTCTATGAAATCTCATTATTTAGGACTCTTACATTTTCATGCTGCCTTTAGCTTTAAGACACTGTGTTCATGTTCTTGGTACTACCGATTTAAATGTATCCTGAACCCAAACATTTCTGTTACATTCAATTTGTACCGCAGTGCACTGGGATATCCTGAATACCATGTTTTTACCCCTTCCCAATCCATTATCACTAAGAAGAGTCACTATTATCAGCCACAAAGGGAATTTTCCTTTGCAACCAAAGTTCTCTGAAGGGAGAATCCTCTACAGACCTCCACTTTGATTGACAAGTTCTTATGCGTGTCTCATTATGAGTGGGTTAAATTACCATATATTCTGCCAAGCTGAAGAAAATAACAGTGTCTAATAAGCGAACATGTAGGACACAGTCTGTAAATCTGACTATGATGAATTTTATCAAGGTGATCCAATACTTCTGGGGGTCAGGTAAAAATATTACAATTATGTTCAAATTTAAGTAAATCCGTTGCATCTGGGCTGCTTTTCTGTAGGAATAGGTATTTCAAGCTCTTCTCCAAGGAGATCAGCTCCTTCCCCCGCAGTGCTGAAGTAGAGCATTAGAGTGGGTTAGAGTGAAAGTGGTCACACTGGTTCCCAAGCCACAATTACAGAGCTCTGCACTTAGTCAGATGTCCAAAACCTGCAGAGAGACTTAAATGAATGAACATGTTCTGCTGAAAGGCTTTTCTCAGTTCACAAATTGTTCCTTTTTGCAAAATTGAATGTGACTACCTAATCTCCTTAAACAATAGCTGTAGAAGATGACAGTAATACTTTGAAAAGGACATTATAGAAAGAGAGGTAAAAATAAATTTATTTCCACCATCCTTCATTTTTTGTTCCACACAGAGCGACAGTAATATCTAAAGCTTGCCATTAACGAGCATGGAAAGTAATTTAGAGACCAAATGGAACAAAGATGCTGGGCAAAATGATGTCTGCCTTCCCAGTTCTTATTTTCTTTTCAATGTTTTGCTGGGGGATTTGTACCAGGTGCAGTATTTTTAGTTTACTGTATCTCTGTGACATCTCCAGACAGACAGTTGCAGACCATAAAGAATCTCCCATCTATCAATATATAAAGAGATGTCAATATGCTATTGTCTTTATTTCAGAGACACAAAACTACAAGTCAGAAGGAAGTGCAAGACAATGATGGTTCTGAAATTATGACATCAAATCTTCCAGAACATTTGTCACAGGTATTTGAAATTACTCAGTAAAATAATAAATAAATACATAAATAAACAAATAAATAAGATCTATTGATTTCTGCAGTATTTGTTGATATCTATTAAAGCCTGACTGATATTTTTTTAAATCTACAAGTATATTCTAAAGCAGCATTGGCCTAGTTAGTTTCAAATGAATTACAGAAACCAATGATCAAATTACCAAAACCAATGAGATTGAACTGATAGCAAACCCTGCCAGTAAACCTCGGTGCAAGGAAAGATCTAGCAAATCACAACCCAGACTGCTTTTTATTTCCTCCTCCCTTTCTTAGAAGCATCTGCAGATACCTCATGCTGTGCATCCTTTTTCCTTGCCTCGCCTCACCTTGCCTTGCCTCCCCTTTCCTTCCCTCTCCTCCCCTTTCCTTCCCTCCTCTCCCCTTTCCTTCCCTTTCCTCCCTTCCCCTTCCCTCCCCTCCTCTTCCCTCTCCTCCCCTCCCCTCCCCTCCCCTCTGCCTCTTCCTCTTCTTTTTCCTTTTTCCTCTCATTAAAAAAGCTGTGCAGGGATTATTTGACTAGCTATTTAATAACTATTTGCAAAAAATAATTCAAAATATAGAAGGTAGAGCTTGTAAACTTAATTAAAACATGCGTCTGTTGACAGAAGTATGACAAGTGGTCTGTAGTTTTTGAGCTATTCTTTATACTTATAACGGACAGAGGAACTAAAGGAAATAATAGTTCTATAAAAACAGCTTATCCAGTTTGTAATTTACAAATCTTAGATCAGAGTTAGTTCAAGCTAAACATATTCACATTTCTAAAAACGTTTTTTTTTTCTCCTAATGCACTTGATCAATGTGCAGAGCTTTGATCAGTGAACAACTTAAAGGTACCTTCATATTTCATACCTATTACTTTTATATCCAAGGAATGGGTACTGGCACTTCAGGATGACACCATGAAAGCCCCTGCCACACTTTCACACTCATACACACACACACACACACACACACACACACTAAAAAAAAAAAAAAAAAAAAAAAAGGAGAAAGTTCAAAAGGGAAAAACAATACTTCTATATCTCATACTCAACAACAAAGGTGGTATAAAATAGTTCAATATCTCTTCCTGGTCTTAGGTATATTAAGAAAAACATCAAGGATGGTTCTATCTAGAACTGTAAGTAAGCTAAAAGACATATACTGCACTTTAATCTTCTTTTGATGCATACAATTGACAAGATCCACAAAGGTACAGTACAAAGCTTCTGAGTATATTCCCATATATTTTCTCCAAGATGGAGGAACACATATTCTGCCATAAAATATAAATAGATATATTTGAACTGCATGGATGTGGCAATAAGGAAATTAAAAAGTTCCCTAAAAGCGTACCAGAGCTGAACTGCAAAGAGGAAGAAAATCAAATAGCCTTGTACGCAAACAGAAACATAATGAAACTGTGAGGGTGATGAGACACTGGAAAAGGCTGCCAGGAAACTTATGGATGCCCTCTCCCTAGAAGCATTCAAGGGACTCTGAGCACTCTGGTCTAGAGGGAGGTGTCCCTGCCTATAGCAGGGGGTTGGAACTAGATGATCTCAAAGGTCCTTTCCAACCCAACCCATTCTGTGGTTCTCAAAACCCTTTCTCACTGTGTACCCAATCCTATGTTAATTCCCATTTGCTCTAAAAGATTAATTTGACATTCTAGAATTTTTAAAAAATTCTGACACAGTGTGTTTTTTATAAACTTGTTTCTGGTACTCATTGATTTATTTACTTTGCTGTATTCTGATGATTAATGAAAAGATTAGAATCTTACACAAACTTGAAGGAAAAAAAAAAGAGAACAGTTTGAAAACTGCATTCATTTACTCAGAGCTAGCATTATTACAATGTCTTTATAAGGCAACATATGTACCCTGTAATATTCATGATACACATGATGCTATAATTGTCCCATACTTGTTGGGTTTTCTGTTTGTTTGTTTTTTTGTTTTCTGACTAGTAGAAAGCAGGTCTTCTTAAAAGTAAGAGCATTTTTTTTATTCCTTACCAACAGTATTCTTTACACAGGGTATTATAAGACTTCCTCAACTTATGGAAACTTAGCTACAAGCAGATAGAATTGAAGTAAAATCACTGTAAACAAATTCATATAATCTTACTGAAAGGAATTAATTCTAGGATGAGGTTGATATGTCTGTAATGCCTCATGCTATAAAACTACATAAATATGAACTTCAGTATGATCAACCATATCTGTCTTCTTACTTGATTGATTCTGTAAAAACAAACATCAAAAACTCTGAAACTCTGTATAGAAAATGATGCAGATATTCAGTTTAAGAATCTAGGTTCATAAAGCCAAGAATAAAAGTAATAATATAATAGCGAATTTATTTAATGCTTTGAGAGGCAAAGGCCCAGAAAAAAGAATGAGAAATGTTAAGTTTGGTTGAAGGTCATCACTGCCCATATGGCTGTCATGATATAAGGCTTTTATGAATGTTGTGAGAAAGGCAGAATATTCTGAAGGTTCTCTTTGGAAGAAAAATGATAAATTCTAAGGAAACCTTCACAGCAGATTGTTATAGATTGCCACATATCTAATAGCCAATAGATAGCCAACAAAATGACAATTTTCATAGAATTTGTGTGGATCTTTTCAACTCTGGAGAAGTTTTCTTAATAACAAGAAAACCTTTCACCTGCATGAAGAACTGATTTGATCATAAATGATGCTTTAGTAGTGCAGAAATGCATGACTTTGCTATTTCAACAGATGTCTTTTGTGAAAAGCTATGTTACAAAAAGCACAGAACTTTTGCAAATGGAGAATCATTGTTTTTGTTTTGGATTGATTTGGGGTTTTTGTTTGTTTGTACTTTTGTTTCTTCTAAATGTTCATTTTTTTTATATTGTCACAGTTTTGTCTTTTTTTGGTTTTCCTTGAAAGCCCAGGTGTATTGCCACTATTCCGGGATATTTGTAAACTTTGGGGAGGATGATGGCAAAAGTACAAATATGGGGAGGCGTGGCAGGTTGATTATATCAGCTTGCCACAATCTCGCAGTAATAAGTGTTATGTGCTTACTATGGTGGAGGCAACCACTGGGTGGCTCGAAACATATGCAGTACCCCATGCTACCACCTGAAACACCATACTGGGTCTCGAGAAACAAGTCCTGTGGTGACATGGCACCCTAGAAACAACTGTATCAGGTAATGGGACTCATTTCAAAAATTCTCTTATAAATACTTGGGCCAAAGATCATGGTATTGAGTGGATTTATCATATTCCCTACCATGCACCAGCCTCTGGTAAAATTGAATGATAGAATGGGTTGTTAAAAACTATGCTGAAAGCAATGGGTGGTGGAACATTTAAGTACTGAGAGAAGCATTTGGCAGAAGCCACCTGGTAGGTCAATACCAGAGGATCTATCATTCGTGACTGTCATACCCAATCCAGCTCCCTGCATACCACAGAGGGAGATAAAGTCCCTGTAGTACATGTAAAGAGCATGTTGGGACAGCAGTTTGGGTCCTTCCAGCTCCTGGAAAGGGCAAACCTCTCCATGGTACTGTTTTTGCCCAGGGACCAGGGTCCACTTGGTGGGTGATGCAGAAAATCAGGGATGTTCAGTGTGTACCACAAGGAAACTTGATGTTGGGGGAGTGCAGTCAGTAATTCTGTGCATGTATATGTATATAGACGTGTGTGTAATGAATTGTAATCATTGTTTGTATATATGCATATATATTAAGCATGATGTAGTGATGTAGAATAAGGGGTGGAATGTCACGGTTTTGTTTTTTGGTTTTCAGTATTCCACATCATAACATCATGTAGTGCACTGGCAGTTAAAGAGTTAATGCTCCAACTCCGGGTACGTGTACCTATACATTGCAGAAGTCATGGGATCTGGCCCTTCCATGTGGGGCAGTCTCTTACTGCCTGGCAGTGGGTGCTGGAGGATGATTTCCTAGCCATTCCAAGATTTTCAGGTTAGACTCGGTCTCGCGAACTCTCTCTCTCAATAATAGTATTATATAGGGCATGGTAAGCACAAGCCAAACCCCAGACAAGTTGTACCTCCTTAGATCTATGTAAGCCACACCATCCCGGACTCAAAAGCTGGCTTAGCTTCTTGGTATCCCACAGGTGTTCAAGAGTGAAATCCCATGATATTGCGGTCTCCATGCTTCTAAGATTTTTCCTAAACCTCTCCCTAGTCCCTGTCAGTCAGTATTCTCTGGTTTTGGAGGAGGCTCTTTCCACATACCATGAATGCATAGGAATACATTCAGGGAGATTGATAACATGCACAGAGGTATGCCCACAAACATGAACATTAACTCAGTATTCGAAAAATGTGACAAACTGAGAAGAAAGCCTGGAAACGGGTCTGAACATTGTGTCATTTGTAAAATTATCTACTCCATTTGGGATGTAGTTGTTTGAAAAATTAGACATTCCATCTGGGATGGAAGTGTCAAATTCAAATCATACCACATTGCATATAAGTACCATGCAGGTGTCTCCATCAGTGTTCTTATTTTGTTATATATGAACACAATTCCAAAATGAGAAATCATAACATTGATAATTTCTCCAATAAGTCACGGGTAAAATGATGGCTTTTAATCCCTTTCACAGTGCCCCCATCATAAAGAGTGGGTTCATCACTAGTAGCTACTAAAAAGGGGTTAATGAATGGAGGCTGATGAAAGGAAGAAAAATAAAAATAAATGAAAAAGCACTGCCCAGACTAAGCAGTGCTCAAAGTTTACAAATATCCTAGAATACTGGCAGTACACCTGAGCTTTCAAGGTCAAGTTTCTCAGCACAGAAACCTAAACTACTGGCAAAGATCCCTATGAAGCTCTCTAAGAGCAGAGAGAGCAGAGAGAGAGATTCATTCTAAAAGCTAAAAAGCAGCTTTTGCCCACATTCTTCACCAAAAAACTGTCACAAAGTTAACTAGATCAATCTATGCCTGTGACAGGGGGGCAGTAGGCCCCTGAGCCCCCCATGGCACAACAGAATGGGAAAAGAAAGGGAAAAAGGATAAGGAGATGAGAGCTGGATTCAAGGAAGAAAAAAAAAACAGTGGCAATCTATGGAGAAAAACTTATTTTACTAACTATGATATCGGAATGCAAGAAAACACAATATAATACAATCTAATTGAAATTGAGACTAATAAATCAAATAAAATAGATGAGAGAGTTCCCGAGACCGAATCAAACCTGAAAAGCTTGGAACAGCTAGGAAAGCACCCTCCAGCACCCAGGCAGTAAGAGAGCGCCCCACCAGGATGGGCCAGATCCCATGACTTCCGTGGTGTATAGGGACAGGAATTGGAGCACTAACACTTTAACTGTCAGTGCACTACATGATATTATGATGTGGAATATTGAAAACCAAAAAACACAAAACTGTGACATTAGTTGAAGGAAAAAGACTACATTTTATAGATCTTTTTATGTCTGGCAAGATAAAAAAAAATTTTTGCACTGTTATGTCACATCTAGAATGAAAAATGAAGTAATATCTGAAATAGGTTTAAAAGACGTGTTCTATTTGTTTGGTATAGTTCTTTTTCTAAGTTTTTATTTTTATTTATAGATTCATTTTTAACCACAAGGCTTTTATCATTTTTCTTTTCGGTTTTCATTTAAATTTTCAGATACAAACTATATGAAAAATTAAATGTTCAGATCTTTACAGATTCCAAAAAGTCTCTAGTTATTGTAAAATGTTGGACTGGAAGTTTGCTCAAGATGTCATTTAGACAACATATTTTGTGGTTTGAAACTTATGTACTACACACTTATGTAGTAATTACCTAACTAGCTGATTGTATTTTACCAAATGCAGCAGAATTCCAATCCTTAAGGTAACATTACATAACAGTGCAATAGCAACAGTAATGAAAACCCATACTATAGCTCCATCTAAGGCTTTGAGGACCTCTACAGTTTGTATGACCTCTTGAAAACATTACAAAGGTGAATTTCAGGAGGACTTCTACACTGATACTCAAAACACATTTTTCAGCTTTTCACAGTTCCACGCTCTAACTATTGTTCCTCTTTTCTGGTACTCCTTCAGGAATTCTTGCTTTATAAAATGCTATCGTGAAGAGTTGAAGGATTTTTTTCCTCCCACTTGTATACTGTCAAGGGATGCTTTTTGAAGACCTCTCTTTCACCATCAAGAGCTAAGGAGGCAGACCTAATGGCCTTGTGGGATTTAATTAGAGTTCACCAAGTTAGAATCTCCAAGCTCTCAAAGCCCTAATTTAAATATAAGTTCACTCACTCTTCAACTGTTCCTTAGGTCCTTATTAAAATTTCAAGTTATTAAAGAGAATATTCAAAGTTTTTTTTTGCAGTAGATACAAACTAAACTAGAAATGTGCCTCACTCAAGCAGCCATTCTGTGTTCAAACCCTTTCCAACTGCTTGTGAAAAAACTACCTAAAAAAGGAATAAATCAGCGAAAAGACATCTACACTACTCAGCGGCCAGCTGGAGAGCCAGAGGGACGCCTGCATGGCCAGGCTGAGCTGAATTGAGATAGCATGCATGTTTCAAAGGTGCTGGTTCTTTGGGTAGCTGACTTAATGTAGTCTTGCAGTTATAACATGTACTATTACGCCCGCTCTGTGTGATTGGTGTAATACTTCTTCTGTTAAGATGTTATTCAAAAGGCTTGATATACACTGATGGCACATCAGATCCATTTACAATAAACTTTCTTGTCAATCAAAGCTTTACCTGTGGCTATGCTGAAGGAACAATATATAATAAGGTTTATGACTGACAATATAGCTACACAGCAATTTAAAAAAAAATACAAAACATGCTGCATCTTTCGAATGATGTGCTGGCAGCACATGCCAAAACAAAATGACTCTGCAGACCCAGGTTAAAAGATGACAGTGACCAAAGTGAGAAGAGAGAGCTGCAGCCGCGCTGCATGTTGGTGAAACTAAGCAGGAAGGAGAAGGTGTAGCACAGAACAATAGAAAAATTGACTGGCTCACCATAATTCATAGGGAGATGGCAGGTAGATCTTGTTATTCTGTTATTTCTGTGTTATTCTGTCCATAATTTGAAATGGTGTTACAATTCCTAAATTAATAGTCAAAATCACAAAGCTTCCTACACTGTTTTACAATTTCCATGTAATTATCAAATCACTTGAGCTCCAGTTTATATGGTTCACAGTGGTGCTATCAAGAAGCAATGAATGGAACATGATGAAGACCACCTCTTATTTGGCTGATTTACTTTAATTCTTCAATTTTCATTGACAGTCTCACAAGTCATACATACTAAATTGAAAGTGCTTAGGTTTGTCACTAAAAGGAAGTTAGAAATTAACTGGAAGAGGATTAAATAATTTTAAATAATTTTAAGTTAATTCTGGTCTATCATTTCTATAATATTTTTTTTTTAATAAAAAGAAGATAATCTAGTATTTGTATTCTAGGTACATTAATTATGTAGTTTCATAAATAGACATTGGTGTTAAATTGTTAAATTGCAAATGCAAAGAGGAAACTTCTACTTTGTACACTACTGTGTGTATAATTGAGGCTACTCTTTAAATATCCACATGTCAATTTTGCAGATATTAGAAAAGAGCCTAGGCCATTAAAATTAGATTTGATTAAAAGTTTGAACCTTTCTCATTCTGAGAAATTGTTGGAATAGTGGGAAGAAACAGATTTATATTTGGATTGACTTCCTTAAGACAAGCAAAAAAAAAAATCTAGATAAAAGTTTGCAAATTAGATATCACACTATATTAGTCCCCAGAGCCTAGGAAAGATTTTGCACAAGCTTCACAGGAAGGTACATTTCTCTAGTTCTAATTATAAGAGAATTTTCAGACCCATTGCTCACAGACCTCGGTTACTTGGAGTCATGCCAATGGGCTACTTGGCCTACAGTGGAAGGGTACTGAGGATTAGCTTAGCTGCTTGGTAAAATTTCAGAACTATCCAACAGAACTGTGGCAATAATTCAGTCATTGCTAAAAATGAGGTGTAAAGTTCAAGTCTCATGAAAATCAAAGTCTACCGCTCAAGAAAAGGGTTCTCTAGCATACAGATATCACAAAATCTGAACCAAACTGAAATTATCTTCATGGTCCTTCTGCAGCAGAAGCACTTTCTTATGGCATAAAGGTAGGTATAGTTCCAGTACCTCCTCCGGACTGACAGTAATCTCTTAGTAGTCTTCTTCAGTGCAATATAATTTAGTCTTTTCAAAATATAAGAGGTAGATATGTCTCAGTAGTATTTGTAAAGGTGTGGTAATCAGACCCACACCTGTTCATGGCCCTACCAAAGAGGAGCGTATAAATATAAAAATGAAACAGTGTGTGCAGAACAGTAGGGGGTGGAGTTATAAGTTCAGCATTTCTGAAGATCTACTTACCCAATTTAATATTCTATTTGCTTACAAACATAATTCCAGTTAAAAATGATTCACTGCTGGTATGACTCCAGAACAATGGTATATGATTTTCTCATGTGTCAAAGGTGCTTGAGAGATACCAAGTGAAAAAATTGGATAACCTTATTTAACTGGTAACCATTTGTGTGTCTCTGGAAGCAACAAAACAGTCAAGTGGGCTGTCTCAGCCCCAAGGAGCGATCATAAAGAATGTTAAAACCTATCTCAATTTTGATTATTAATTAAATGATCCTATGACTATGTTCTCAAAAGCTTTTCAATAAACATATGTTGAGAAATAAGTAAAAAACTTGGGAAGACTTTGCTGAGAAAAGCAAGTTAAACTGGGAGATAATACAGGCAAATGTGTGGGAAGTAGATGAATTTTAGGTTTTTTGCAAGATATTTATTTGATTAACAATGGGTATTGCACATGTGAATTTTGACATACTTCTGTAGGGAAAAAAAAATCCTGATAACAGAAAAGAAGTTATGTGACCTCATTAAAAGCAGAACAAAAATTCAGTAGTGAGCTGAGATAGTAAACATTTAGCAGAACAGCCTGTTGCCTATAAAGCAAAGAAAGATGATTGTGTATTTCTGACAACCATATAAACAATATGAGAATATTAATGGGTCTGGCAAATTCATGGTCTTCCTTCCCATCTTTATATATCTGTGACATTTCTCATCTCTTAGTATCCTCGCTATTTTATTATCGTCACCACTTTAATGTCATTGTCTGCTTGGTAAGTGGTAAGAAGTAAAAATTTCTTCAGAAGTATTTTGTCTGCCAGAACTTCATGTAGAAAACAACAACAACAAGAAATGCTTTCCACGGTGATTTCATGGTGATGTCTTCATATCTGCTCAACTAGTTTAGACCCAGAATAGGATCTTTAAAAATAGATGAATCCAATTTTTTTCTTGCCAGATAGAGAGAAAGATAGGAAATACTAGTAGTACCACACTTCTATAACATATATATCTGTTATATAACTATATATTATATTTTATAACTATATATTATATTATATATATATATAGTTATATATAGTTATATATATATATAATATAATATATAGATATAGATAAAAATATAAAAATATACAGGAAGACATTGATACTATGATGCTTTCTGAAGCAATTTGTAGTCAAAAACAAGAGGAGGAGAAAAAGTGCATGTCTTTATTTTTTTTTAAATGGAATTAACTTCTTTCAATTTCTTTAATTGTCTAGTTGCCCTTTAGAAAAGGAAGAGATTAATTAAAATTATTAAATACATTTAAAAACAGTCAGTTCCTCCTACTAATGTGCAGATAAAATATTCCTCACATGCCATTAGAGATTCAGAAATACATAATATTTAAATTAAGTCTTAAGGTGTAATTTAAATGTGTAAGTTCAAAACAAATAACCACCTTAATTTGCCTCGTCTGAACACTGGCTGCCTGTTATGAACTTCCTGCCTGTTTATTCTAGGATAAGTGCTTAAATATAGAAAGCTGTAGTAGAATATCCAAGCACATAAAAGTCAGGCCTGTGGGAAATCCACACAGTTGTAGAGTAGATGGGGCACCTAAAATTGCGCTTAGCCCCTATATTCAAGCACTTAAAACTCTCTTTCCTGAGTGTCAGAACTCAGCTAGGCTTGAAGTCTTTAAAACCTCCCAACAATTATACAACCTGTACCAAGTGCTAGAATGCTGCAGGTGCTGGAACACTGCAAGTGACAGAGAAAAGCAAGGAAGTAAAGACAATGAAGACATGAGATGTGGGTATCCTCAGTGGTCAAGACCAAAAGGATTCAGATCTGATGAATATTTACTTTTGGACTGAAGGAAATAGTTTTTCATGGTCTGCAGTGTTCATGTTTCAACTTGTCTCAAGGAGTAAAAAGGATTTAAGAATTTCCAATGTTGCATGTTTTATGGACAATATGTATTCTAGCTATCATGTTTGTTTTAAAATAAAATTCCTGATATTTCTGAAGGTGCTTTTTATTTAGTAGTATTTTGATAATGCTAGAAATTGTTGTAATAAAAAGTTCATCTTAGATGTCTATACACATTTTCTACAGCAACAATAAGAAAAGTACTGTAAGCTTCTTCCTCTCCATTCTACTTGAATAAGATATCTCCTCTGACTAGACCATCTTGCTTACACAGCCCCTCTATTTCACTTTAGACTTCTATCTAGCCTCTCATCCTATTATACTGCTTAACTTGCTAAAATTATTTCAACACATGAAAAGCAAATGTGTTCTGTAAAACTGTTTGAGCTATGTGACACTTCAGAGTTTTAAGGAGTTAAGTTCTAGTGAAATCCTGGTACCAAAAACTCAAAAATGATCCAAAACTCAATGAAAAGAAAAATTCTTTAATTTTCTTGGTATTACAGAGGCAGAAAAAGCTCTCAGGTAGAAAGTTAAAACATAGCGTGCAGCCGAGGATACAGAAGGCCAACAACATATCCTAGGCTGCATCAAAACGGGACTGGACAGCAGGGTGAAGAAGAGGATTGTCCCTTTCTGCTCTGCCCTCTTGAAACCCCATCTGAAGTACTGTGTCCAGGTTCAGTGATCCAAGCACCAGAAAAATGTGTAGTCATTAGAGCAGATTCAGAGGACTCTAAAGGATGATCAGGAAGCTGGAGTGCCCCTCCTATGAAGAAAGGCCTATAGAGTCGGGTTTGTTGAGCCTGGAAAAGAAAAGGGTGCAAGGAAACCTCATTACAGCCTTCCAGTACTTAAATGGAAATTATATAAACAGGAGGAAAGCCAACATTTCACACAGGTAGATCATGACAGGACAAGGAGAAATAGTTTCAACCTAAAAGAGGGGAGATTTAGATGAGATGTTAAAAGGAAGTCTTACACTGAGGAAATGGTGAGGCCCTGGCACAGGCTGCCTGGAGAAGCTATGGATGCACCATCCCTGAGGAGTTTCAAGACCAGATTGGATGGGACACTGGGCAATCCAACCTGTGGCAAGAAGTTGGAACTATTTGATCGTTGAGGTCCCTTTCAAACTAAGCCATTCTACAATTCCAAAAGAATGATTAATTATGGCAAAAATGCAAAAGAGAAAGTAGTCTACCAATTCTGCTACTTACTGAGTGCAATATAATTTCTATGTTTCTTTTAAAATCTATAATTATTTCTTACAAAATTGGTTTTCCAAATTAATCTTTACCTATGTTTTTCAAGAGGATGACCATGAAACTTACGCACTTGCTTTTCATTGCCAAGGTTACTGTCATGCCAGGCAAATTCCAAGCAGGTCATAGGAAGACAATTTCTTTCCTTTTGAGGATATATAACAATCATGCAAAATAAAGTCCCTCAATACCTAATTATTTATTCAAATTTATAATTCTATCTCCTCTGATTACAAAAACTCTCATTTCTTGAATAGGCATTAAGAAATAATGGACTAGAGATAGAAAATCACATTCCAGTTTCAATTTATTGGGTGGAAAATGGCATTGTGATAAGCATTATTTCAAAACATCTATTCCCCACTAATTTAATTTTATTTTTACAAGTCAACATTATTTAAGCTTGCGATGGTACAGTGGTATCTTTCCATGATGAAAAAGATATCCAAATGATTAATAAAATTAAAATGTTTATGAGGAAAATTTGTTTCCCAGATCTAACTCAAATTAATTTGTGATTAATTAATAGAAATTGTTTACTGGGAAAGCATGACCTCCAAGAAGAAATACAAAATGCGTAAAGCAAACCAGTCATATATGGGAAAACCTGAATTAGCTTTAAACTGTCTCAGTTAGGTGTATAGCCAGAACTTGTCCTACCTCAGCGCACGCTTTTTTCAGTCTGTTAAGAGGATACATTCACTGTCACTACGACAGGGACGTAATAGCAATTGGAGTAACATCCTTTGAAATAATTTTTTTCAATTGCAAGATTTTGGAAAATCAGAGTAAATGAGGAAAATTTAATATGTAATATTCAAGCCTATGCTACGGGGAGCGAAGGCTTTTTTTTTTTTTACCAAATGCTATCAGTGTGAGTTAAAAATAGAGATCTGCTCTTTTTCACCTTCTATGTGCAGAGAATGATTGTAAGTTGCATGTGGCTCTTTCAGAATAACCAAACAAAGGAGATCTGAGGTCGGGGAAGATCATAATGCTTCTTCTCTGCAAGTCTAGAAAACTAAATTTAATCACTAAAAAAACTGGCATCTTTTCCCAGTAGGAATATTTTCATACACTCTAATGGATTATTTTTGCTCTGCTTGGCAGGAGACCTCTGCGTCCATATGCAACAACATTGTGCGTTGAAAGTTACATTGGATGAGCAGAGACTAGATACCCATTTTATGTTTCTGCAGTTCACCCTTTGAAATCCATACTCTTTGTTCTTTACACAGTATTCCTGTGCTGCTGACCTTCCAAATGTTTCTTTAATTTCTGTTCTCTGCTGCAGTGCAAGAGTTTTATGAGGGTGAACATAGAATTAGTAGTTCATTTCCATTAGTAGTAAATCTGCTTTTGCCCTTGCAGAGGAACCTTTGCTTCAATGTCTGTACTTTTGCAAAAATAATGAATTCATGCAGGAGATTACCCAGATAACAGCAAACCCAGGTTTAAAATCTAACCTGGTATGCCACTGCCTCAGGGCTACATTCTGAGCCTATTTAAATAGAAGAGATGGGCCACGAACATCCCAGCAGCACTTGTAGTTACTCCAGCCACCCAAGTAGATGCAGAGTTTAATGGTCCTTTTACTCCGTATTCCAGAAAACAAAATAAGCCTTTCAAACAGGGTTTTCTCCCAATTTTCTTGGTTGGTTTAATCAATTTTCCTAACTGGTACTTGAACTGCATTGGTTCTGGGAAGTTACTGCATCCAAAATCATCTTCAATAATAGACTAAGTGGAATTATTTATTTGCATGTTTCATGATTTTCAGTTTCCTACTTTTGCTATAATTTCAGCAGTAGTCTAGAAAACTTTATGTCTGTTGCAAAGTTCACATCAACACCATGTCAGCATTTAATGTGCTTCTCCAGTTGCCTTTAAAATAGAAGAAAGGAGATATGTAACTTGAGGTTCCAAAATAGTGCAAAAAAACCCCTATCATTACATTTTATTAAACACTCTTCACTGGAAACAGAGGGCACAAGATAAACCTTAAATGTATAATTATAAAACTCGGAAGTATAATAAAAATGGTTAGACAACAATAACAACAGCAACAGCAACAAAAGCAAACAACCAAGAAACATGAAAAATAAAAACAGAAAGAAAGAAAAAAAGAAAACCATGTTGATTTATTTGAATGTAATGTGTTTCAATTTACTTACATATTTTTGATATTTGGATACATTTTTATTTTGTGTGATGAGCTGCAAAATTGATCATTAAATCTAAAAAACTGTTTATCAGAAAAATGCTCTTGTGAAAGAATGGCATTTCCATTATATTAAAAATAAATATAAATAAATATATACACTCAGTGACTGAATTGCAGTCTTTGTTATATATTTTTGTCAGTAACAATAATATCTAAACAACAATATTTATATATATTACCAAGAGTTTTAACTGAAAACAACAGCCAAATAAAAAGCAAATTGCTCATTCATAAGCAAACAGAACAACAAAACATCTAAATATGTGTTTCTCTAATCTTGAGCGTCCGGTTCTGAACAAATAGAAAAAATTGGATTGCCAATAACTTGCTTCACTGAGCAGCTCAGAAGAGCAACGGGACAGCATCAGAACAACTTCCATAATCAGTCGCTTCCATTACAATCTAAGAGTAAACTACTTTACATTTTTTGAGTAACTCCATAATAGATTTGCTTTTCCTCTGAATTTTAATGCTTTAAAGTTAATATGGAAGAGCCTTTTTATACTGATCTGTTTATGAGTGAAAAGGGAGACTACAGAGGTTGGAAACAGCCTAAGGATATAATTTCTGGTGAGGTCAAGGCTGGGATGGCTTGAGGAAAAAAAAACCTATAAGCACAATAAAGACCCATTTTCTCAGCTCAATAAAATAGGCCAGAACATGAACTAATGGTTCACTCCACCAGGTGAAGTGTTTGAAAGAAGGTTACATTTATTCTCTTCCTGTGTTTAATTTCAGGTGGAAAATAACTGGAAAGATAACTTCTGTCCTCTTTGCATTTAATCAGATCTTTAACATGTTAAGCACAGACAAATATGAGACACAAATGACATGTTCCCATCTGACTATCAAAGAACTTAAAATTTGTACGTGTGAATAAGAAGACATCAAAAGACATGAAAAAGAGGACTGTTTTGATTAAGTAACTGTAATAAAATTGAATATACTTACTTTTAGCATATAAAACAAATGACCCATGCATTCTGATTTTCTAAATAAAGCTCTGAGTCATTTTTTCAAAGCTTTGTTCTATTTTGTCATAATAGGAGATTATCTGTAACCCAGTCACAGTTTGTTTTCTGAAGGAATAAGAGCACAACACAGAACCAACATTTCAGCAATGTCCAACTCACAAAAATGCACCCCACTGCGTAACAGCCATTGCTTCTTACTGTGATGATCTCTATTTTCACACTAATCTGTATTTCCTATCAAATCAAATGCTTATATCATGGCTTTCCAAATTGCTGAATAGAAATACTAACATTTTAAAACATAGGAATGAAAAAAAAAAAAAAAAATGGAATAGGATTTTAAAGTGTCACTTTAGGCAGGTTTCTACAAAACAAGGAATAACAGTGTCTGAAAACACTGTTTTCCAGCAAAAGCCAACAGAGGCAAATGTCCTATATTATAGAAGAAAAAGCATAGTTTTGTGGCTAAGAAAAGCTTTTAATTAAACTACTTCATATTGATCCATATTAATATAAACAACTCAGTATGTGCAATGAATGGAAAAAAGGTTGAAAGAAAATATGAAACTGAAAATGTAAATTTCTTGGATATGTTTCTGTTTATGCTCATTTAGGGCATTTAATAAATAAAAAAATAGAAAATGCCCATATGAAACAGGAGCAAACTATTGTTGACAGTTCTGAGGGGACTAAATTCTTGCAGCAACACTGTGGCACAGGACTTCTGCAGTGCAAGACATAGCTGAACTGGGCATCTCCTGTCCCACACAAGAACCACAATCATTTTCCTCCTTCTCAGCCCACCCATACTCCACATCTTATGTCAAACTGGTAATTGCTTAAATGTGAAAGCTACATGTCATGAAAGGATAATAAAATGATGTGGTTCTTGCAAGCAAATAAACATGTTAACAAGGTAGTTGAGATTAACTTGCTGCAAGACCCGTATTCTATGTGTATCAAGATGTATAGTAGACATCTAGATAAGTGCCAACACAAAGATTCTCAGTGGAGTAAGTTGTAAACTCCACACTCCACAGTTTTCCTAAAGTCAGTAAATACTACAAAAATCCTTTGTACAAAAAGCCAACTATAATTAATTGTGCAGATAATGATCCCAAGTTTGTATATATTTTCCTTACGTAGAGTTGTAATGGATACTCTAAGTAGAGCTGCGTGTCCTAGCATGAAAGTTATTATTTGCATTATGAATGTGTATTTATCTCAGAAAGCACATGCCAAAATAACATGAAGCCAGACTTTGCCATCTCACTTTCTGATCTCAGAGAGCAGAATCTATTGCATCCAGTTCAGCATGGTTGCTCATGTTCCTAAATTAAATGTCTATTTGGATGTTTTGCTAAGGATTCTAATACTGCTGTACAATGCAAATATGAATGGCTGAAAATAACCCTTAGGGCCTCAGTCAAAGCTGATAGAAGACATGCCATTGATTTCCACTGGTTTCGTGTCAGGATCTTAGATTTTAACAAGTGGATCCTTAGGACCAGACGGAAGGTATACATGTAAAACGGCCTATGAGGGAAGTTGCTTTTCCCTTCACGGAACATATTCACATTAGGAACATGATACAGGTGCAGCTTTCAGCAGAGAGTGCTTAATTCAAACTAGATGTGCTCAGGTGTTCTGTTCTGACATAGGTTCCTACTAGTTGAAGGGGCAATCACCACATTAATAGATCCTGTTCTGATAGTTAAGCCTAGTTATCATTAAGTGTCTTCAATTCTTCACAGCATCATATGCATTAGTTAAACAGTAATTATTTTCCTTCTCAGCAAATTGTTTTGAATAGAGTTTTTATTTACGTTATTTGAAATAAAAGAGATCACATCCTCAGAGAGTTGTATTTTATCGTCATCTCTGAAAACAGAGCATCCTGTAATATTTAAGGGTGATATTTCAGTAAGAGTGCATAAGCTTAATGATCATTTCTTAAGGATAAATAATCCCAAACAACCACTTAGAATTTTCTTAATTTAATCTGCTAAAAACATTTAAGTAGCTTGCAAATTCTCTGAAGCAAATCCCTTAACGCTTCCATGGATAACGATGGCAAAAATAAGTAATTGCAACTACTCCAACTTTTATTTCTGGTAAGTTATATTATCTCACTCCCAGAAATGGTACTCTTTTATTTTTCCATCCAAAAATAAAAATGGTTATCCTGTTTTAAAGGATAATCTAATTTATTGTTAATGGCTTGAATCATTCAGGGGGTCAAAGGCATCTTTTACATCAATTTGCAAAAGCAAATTAATGTTTTGAAGGAAATGTAGAAGTCAAGTTGCTTGGGAGTACATTAAATTATATGCTAGTTAATGGTGTTAGAGAGATGGTTTAAAAATAAATTGCCCATAATACCTTTTAATAAAGGAGCAAAATGCATTTTTGTTCACTGCTAAAAGCAGATGCTTATTTGGCACTGTTTTGAATCCCATTTGCCATGTATATTTTGATTAATACTATGCTGGATAATCTGCACTACGTGGACTAGGTTCAGTAACCTCACTGTAAAATAATGAGCCTTCAAGAATAAAAAATGCTTTCACTATAAAGTTGTATATTCTGAGGGGCTCTGTATGTATCCAAATGAAATGTGGAAAAAAGAAAAAGAAAAAAGCTTTCACCCAGTAAATTTGCTCAAAAGTGAAACTTGCATATCTCAATTTATATTTTGTTTTCTGTCTAAGCTCCGAAAATTTTGCATATGCTTTCTATAAATACCCATTCTTTGAGTCAGTTGCCAAAAGACCCTGAAAAAACCCAATCTTAGGGGAGCTTATAGTAACTGGGATGCAGCCAATAGCAGTGAGTTCACTCACGAAGTAGTGTCTTCAGAAAAAGGTCCAGCACTCATATTTTATGAAATATGTAACATGATTTACCTAAGGTTGTCAAAAGAGATGAATTTCAGCCAAATGCAAGGTAATAAATAGTAATATGTGCTGCATATAGTTGACTTATAACCCTTGGCATTTTGAAACAAAATTCTTTTGAAGAATTCATTTTATACGTCATAAACTTTCCTATTGTTTTTCCTGTTTTGACTGTCTTTGTCATCAGATTTCTTGTGAAAAGTATTTCTCAAAACTGTAAATGAAGCAGTATTTTCAAGAATACTTATATAGGTCTATTTCTGCAGTGTTATTGGAATAAGAAAGTTAGTAGTGTAGAAAAATGGTCTGTTTCATTAAATCAGAACCTAGGGGGAAAAAGAGGCACTAACTTAATGTATATGTGAGGTTTTTTTATTATTATTTACTTAATGATTATAGAAAAACCTTTTCCAAGGCTGAATGTTATTCGTTTTTCATGACAGACTCATGTTATTTTGAGGAAAAAAAAAAAAAAAGTTAGTTTTTATTATTATTGTTATTAATCAATTTTGTGATAGAATGAAAAGTGCATTGAACCAATCATTTATGCAGGAAAACATCTTTAAAGTAAATGTAATTGAAAATGTATATTGTATTACAGTACGTCCACTTTAAATCCTCCAGCATAAACCATATACATGCAGCTACAAACCTTCAAATATGCAGTGTTCTTTTCTGCCACCTCATGCATCTGAAGTTAGGCTTTAAAGTAGCAAGAAGGTAGGGTGTGCTGCCTTCTGGTGAACCCCAAAATAGTTTTGTGGAATTCCAGACTTCCTCCTGTTTTGGCCCATAGGTGAACTTCTTGAAAATCTCCCAGTGGCCCTGTGAGCATGCAGGGATGTTACCTCAAAACATTGTCCCTGCCTCCAGTGATCTGTATTTACAGAGTCCTTCAACTGGACCGTAATCTGACTCATCACATCATTAGATAAATCCACAGAATAAGTTCATATGCAGAAGGAGAATCAGATATCACACAATTAGACATTTTTTTCAGTAGAGAAGGGCTTTTCTTCTACAATTGTCTTTCTCGCAATGACAAGGCAGGAATTGAAATATGAAGCAGTTGGGAAGGGATTTAACTTCATCGAACTTAGGTTAAGTTAAAGTTAAAACACTTTAAGACATTTTGGAATGCAGAGATAAAAGATGCACTTCTGATTAGAGTGGTTTCTAAGTAATGTTTATAACAAAAGCTCATTTAATGCATGAGCTTAATTAATCCAGTTGTTACTGTCACTGAAGGAAATAAGCACTCTCCCGGTGCAAGTCTTCTGAGCTATGTTTGATACCTTGCCTTCCTCTAATTGTCTTTTTTTTTTTTCCATGAGTCAGAGATAGAGGACCAATTCAGATGCAGAAGTCCCCATTGCACTCCTACAGTGCACAAATTAAGAAAAACATTGATCATTCCAGAGCCTTCCATTTCTTACCATTCTCTAGTGAACTGCAATTGGCTGTTTGGAAAGGAGCCAACTAGTACAAGCACAATCTTAAAAAAAAAACCTAGTAGGAAGTGAAAAAATTGTTTCAGAATTTAGAAACATACATTGGTGCTGGTTGTCACATGCTGGTCAACAAGCATGCTCTTCATACTACTCAGTACTAATCCCCAAGATTCTCTGTGGTTTACAGTTTTGTGCAGCAAAGGGAAAAAAATAACATGTTAAAGAAAGAATTTATTTTCTGCTGTTAGAAAATATGTGTCTTGTAAACATACGCTGGAATAAGTAATTGCAAAACAGTATATAAAAAATGAATTGTGTGTGGGTTTGGAAAGCAAGTGATGCTTAAGATGGCTGAGGTCACAGAGAAATCACATTGGGATAGGTCTTATGACTTGCGTTATATGTGGCCCAGCATATGCAGTTTCTTTATGGAGTTAAGCTTTAATTTATATATACATAATAGTTTCAAAGTTGATAAACACCATTAATAGAATCATTTTTTCCTCAGGTGAAAATATGTCTTCAAGAAAACTGTTACTGATTAAATAAATTACAACAACTGCTTTCTACAAAGATAATTGGAAGAATTTTTTCATATTTTTTTTCCATATGATTTATTCTTCTTCATTGAGATGGACAAAATAAAGATGTTTCCTGCACAGTTCTTTCTAGAAGCTTCAGCAATGAAATTGTGTTAGAAAACTTAGCAGCAGACCAATTACTTCTGAAATTTAAAATTTCTTATTAAAGTGTTTCAAATATAACAGAATGTGGGTAATGAATTTTTAGAAATGTTTCAACCACAGTTTCTGCCCTAACTCTCCCATTCTGTCAGAAAAAATACAAGTAGGCAAGCTTCAAAACTCCTAAATAAGGTCTGGTGCCTAACATTCACTAGAAAAATATGTAAAGCTTGTATTTCTTTAAATAAGCATGCATACATGTGTATGTATAACAAATGTGTTCATTTATAGTACAGATTTTAAACTACACGTTATCTATCAATACCTGGGTACACGTACATACCCAGACGTGTTCAAATTGATATATATGCATATATTTCTAATTTGAAATTTGGATGCAGGATGGAAAACAATAAACTGCATTTAGGGAGGAGATACCGGGAAAATGTTCTACTAATTTATTTCTGTAAATTGTTCACTGCCAGCACATTATATGATGAGAAAAAGGGGACAATATATTATTAGAAAGGGTGACTTGACTCATCAAGAAAACCTCTCTGCTCTAAAACCAAATGTGTGTGAAAAGTCAGGCTATGTAACTTTTTTTTTTTTTTTTTTGAAAGAAGCATCCTAGTACTACTTTTTTAAAACAAAAATCTTACTCGTGACCCCATTTACCTAAATTAAGTACCACTTTCATTTTGTGAAACTCTTACAATGAGAGATTTACAAGGACGAGGTAAGAGAACTGGCAGATGTTCTTTGATTCATTCATTTGAAGGGAAGGGCATTTGGAAATGGCACTGGCACAGAATGACATTTGGAATAATGGCCTGTGATTCTGTTGGCACTTTTAGTGTTAAGCAAGTGATCTGCAAGGTAAAGTGGATTCACAGTTAGAGTCAGCACCAGTGCACAGGTCGCCCATAAAAATAGAAGATTCCATTATTCTTCAGGCTCCCTAGAGGGAGCAAGGTCTCCAGCATCATTACCAGGACTAAATCTGACTTTTCTACCTCCCCTAATTTCCTCCTAGTAATTATAGGTCAAGCACTCTTTTGTAAATTATAAAACCTTTGTTCTTATCAAAAATGAATAGCTGAGGAAAAAAAATTATAAGAGAGTCCTAGGAAAAAAATTTCAATTAGAAAACCAAGCTAATTTGGTATGACCAAAGACTGTCAGGCATACTGACAGTGCTCTATTATGCAGTCATTTGGGCTCTTTCAAATTAGTTATGTTAATGTCCTGTGAGTGAATGTAACACTTGGATGGGACAAGATTTCTGCAATTAATTTCTGCAGTCAGTGGAGAGACAAGCAAATTTATTTTCCCCCTCTCTGGGAATTGGTAGTGGAGGGTGTGAGGTAGGGAAAGTGCATTTAGGAACAGAGTACAAGCTAAACACAAGCCCTAAATAAAGCAGAAACAATGGGAGCCAGTGCCTCCTCATTCATTCAATTGACAATGTTTTGCAGCTTAAACCTGTTTTATTAATTATGTTTGACATTTCCTTAATTAGTTTCATTTACACCAAATCAATCCATACTGCTGTATGGCATCATTTATCATTTTGAAAAATTTGCATACTGAGTGCTGACTTTTTCTACTTAATTATACATTAAAAGTGTCAAGCGTGCTTGCTGCCTGGCATTATCTGCGCCAGAAAGGTTTGTGGCTGGACTGTGATGGTATTAATCATTAAGAGCCCCCAAGTGCTGCTGGGTAATATCTAGAGAGTAGAGTGGCTCTCATTTTAACACTAGAGAGCAGAAGTGCTTCTGTAAAATGACCCAGAGCAAAAACAAAATAAATGACCTAGACCATTCAGTCTACTGTAGTGCTTTGCTCCTTCTGTGGAAATATTTTCTGGGGAAAAAAAAAAAAAAAAAAAGAAGTGTTTAATGTTAACTATTAGCATCCTGCATGTTGAAGAGAGAGTTCTTTAGGATAGCCAGTGTTTTGATTGGTTAGGAATTGTGACATTTCAGATGAGTGTATATTGACAACTGAGTAACAGACCAAGCAAAGCATGTATATGTTAGCTGTTTCAGGGTTTTACTGTTTTTGTTTTTACCATAGAGCGTGTAAGATAAAACACTAGCAGGCATTAGCATCTACTTCCTTAAAACTCATATCTTATGTGGAACCTCATCAGAAATAATTTTTTAAACCGTAAAGAATTGACTATGGAATTTTCTCCAAGTTGTTAGGAAAGAACATGTCTCAGTTGCAAGTTATTCCTAAACAGAGAAATTAAGGGATCTGCTGCATGCAGAGTCACATTGCCAATCTGTAAGTACCTGTGTTTTGGTGCAGGTATTTCAGCGACAAATTAGCTGCAAAGGCTGACAACTCACAAGTGCACTTCCACATTTGGAGCAGCAGCTGCTTTTGAGCTGCTGTAACTACTTATCAGCAGTGGCTTTCAGAAAGGCTCTTTTCCCTCCCAACACTTGCACTCATCATTAACTCCTTCTGAGACTCTGTGAAGACTCTAGCCAGGCTGACCACTGATTTCAGGAAAAATTGAATACATTACATTTATCACATGTTCTCTCTTCTTCCATATGCCTAGTTAGGATCTGGGCCAGACACAAATTTTTTTTGCTAACCCAGCCAAGTTTAATTCCTGCCTTTGACAACTAGTTACAGCTTTCATCTCCAATCAGAGCAAATTAAAAAGCCCCAAGGTTGAAGTAACTGTTATTAAATAATTCCAAAGCCATTTTAAAGGTGCCTTTGCTCTACACTCTTACACGTGTTAAATGGTATCACATAAAATACCATGTTTTGCAAAATAATGGAATTGTTTTGAGAGTCAGACCCTCCCACCTGATTTTATTTTGTTCATTATGTACTGCAGAAACTGAACAATGGGTTTCTGTAGACTTTTTAAACTAGCATGGCTCCCACTCAGGCCAACTCAGACTCTGTGGGATGCAGTGAGATCCCCATACATAGGTGGAAGATAGAAACACAATTTTAATTAAGAAACCTCAGAAAATGCCTACATGAACACATTTCCTAAAGAAAATGGCTAACACGGTTCAAAAAGCACCCTGTCACTGCTTTGTGGCAGGATTGGACAATTTGTTTCTTCTTTGTGCCCTCATCTTTCAATTCCCTTAAGTAGAATTAAGCTGGAGCACATAGTCAAGCTGGCTGGGTCTTGGCACTGGAAAGTGATGAGGAGACTCACCCAGGTCATCACCACAAAGTGAGCCAGCCTTGGCCATCAAGACATCCTCAATTTTCCATGTCTGTAGCCTAATAGATTGTTTTCAAAACCTGTGATACTGAAAAGGAAACAAAGGAATCAGCCACTACTTTGCCCATCATAAATAAATAAATAAATAAATAGATAGATAGATAGACAGATAAATAAATAAAGGCATGTCCAGTAATAGCCTACATTTGAGTTATATTTTCTATAATCTCTGACATTTTTATCCCTCTTTTAAATAAATGCATATGTAGACACTCCCAAACATGGCCATCCAGAGATGTCAAGGATATGAAAAAACAAGAAAACCTCCATGCTTGTTTAAAACATAATGTTTCTGTTTCACAAAGGAAGAAAGAGAGTTAACAAAAAGGCTCTGCAATAACCTGTATTATAAGAAGAGGCTACAAATTTCTGCCAGAGAGAAGTTATTTGTAGTCTGTGACACAGTGTCTCACTGTGCCTCCTTGAAGAGGAGGAAGAAAGAAACAGCTGATGAGAAAACTAGAAGGGATGAGAAGACTAGAAGGGTAAGTCTACAGGTATCGTGGTCTCACAGAACCACAAGGACATCATATTAACTCTTGTGTTAGTCTTGGGTGATCCACTCCTGTAAAAGTCAAAGCATGAGGACTGGGGAATTATCACAAAGTGGGTGACTTTCCACATATTGAATGTGAAAGGCTGGATAATGGTTTCACTTGTATGAAGCAAAGTCCCCATCACTTCTGAGCTCTGTATGCTGCAATTTCTGAGGGCATGAGAGTGGAGATACCCTGTGGTGTTTGGTCATCAGGATATTTTGGTGCCATTTCCAATAAAATTGTGGAAATCTTCTCATCAATTCCCTATACAATCCAGGATCAGCTTCAAAAATATGCTTTTTCTCATACAGTCTAAGTTTGCATATCTCTAAGGAGAGGGAGTGATGTTTACTCCCTGTGCAACCTTCAGTGGAACTTCACAGAAGAGCAGTCAGCCCTTTGAGATGGAATAGTAAAGTGCTATTTCAAGTATTCTAATGATTTTTGGCTGAAGCCAAATAAACAGCTAAGCATGTGTCTATTCCTATTATACAGTTCAGAAGCTGCTTAAAAACTGGTCAAAAGCTGACGACACGTCTGACATCCTGAAGATAAGAGTAATGTAATATGCTTGTTAGTCTTGCACATCTCAGTCATGGTTACAGCTGTGATAGATGCCTCCACCACAAACAGCATTCACCAGTGCACCATATGTGACTCATGTGGCCAATTTCCAAAGAGCTGCACACACCATTTATGCATACTTCCTAGAGGATGTGCAGGATTGCTGCAAAAACAGAAGCAGTGAATCTTATTAGATTATTAACAGTAAGGTCTGCTGCACTTCAGCTTATTTTAGACAACAGAGCACAGCACAACTGATGTAGAAATGCACTGATGTAGAGGATCATGGGTCACACAGCAGGATTTGACGAGAGAGGGAGTAGATAGTGATGCTTTTGTCTATCTGATATTTCATTTGTGAATCTGTGTTTTGACATAGGTAATATCATACTCTGTAGGAAACCTGAAAGAGTTAAAAAATAATCAATTTTCTATGCTACACACCAACCAGGCTTGCATTCATGTCAGAACCCAAACTTACTGTGTTTAATATTCAAGTTCATTTTCAAATTCTTGTCCATTAACATAATATATGCCATTTTGCAAGCCTGGTCAGAGAAATCTGTAACTAAATAATTTTCAAGTTTCCTTCATATCCAATGCATTATATGCAGTGTGAAATTATTTCCCCACTTTGCCCTTCATAGAAAAGTAGAAGAGCAATACTCAATACACACAATACTGTTGTTAAATGTATTACAGACTTCAAAAGTTACCATGTGTATGTTAACATTTCTAACTAATCCAAATGACCATTTAATTGTATATTTTCACTTATACATGATATGCCATTACTGTGTAAGTATTCAGAACTAATGGAACAATAGAAATATCAGTGTAAAAATTATTTTTCTCATAGTGCTTCAGCATAATATTTCTTAGTTCAAATCCTCTTGCGAGTATATCCACAATATGTCAAAATTGTGAGAAGCATAAACATAAAAGAAGCTAAGAACTTAGGCCATGCCTAATTCATAAGAATTTTTTGTTTACACAAAAAAATCAAATAAAAATTTAATGAGAAAATCAAAGATGGAGAGCCTGTGAAATTCATGCAACAAAGCTGGGAGTCACCCAATCATATACATGCTAGATTAGGAACTCTAAACGCAGGCGAGTTTATCAGAGAGCAGAGCCAGCCAGTGCTTCGAGCAGGCCTGAATGTGTGTGCAAACTGAGTAAAAAAATCTCCATTTCTTACTGAATTAGCTTTGCAATTTCAAGAGCTTCCAAATGAAAAGTTCTATATAAATAATGATACTGTGTAAATAATGATGCTTGTATGCAAGCAGCTAAAAATAAATAAATCTACTTCTCTAAATATAAATCTCTACCTTTAAAATTACACATACTTATACTGATTTACAACATGTATAAAATTCCCCAAATTTCCGTATTAAACTCCAAATTCCACTACCAAAAAAAACGTAATAGCCTTACTCAGGAAAGCCAGCAAGAACATTCATGCACGTCAAAACTTTCTAAAACCTTTAAATATGAATTTTTACCAGTTCAACAGATTTATGTAAGTTGCTTTTTTTTTTTATTTATTTTACTATGACATTTGTATGAACTAAAGATACCAAGATAAGCGTGTAATAACTGTGTTAAAGGTATTTGTATTTATTTGGTTGCACTGACAAAAGGATAATCACAGCAGCACTTTCAGTGCTGCCATTTCAGATGTGCTCAGATGGAGTGCACAATCACATATCACATAATTCTAGTTATCTATTCATAATAGTATGCATACACTGTGATTTTGAAACTAAAATATAGTGCCAGATCCTGTTCCACACTTAAGCTCAAGATCAATTTAAAGAGCATCAGTAATTCCACTTTACTTTTACACAGGTCTTAAAATGTAAAAATATATAGAGCAATTGACTTCAGTAGAGCTGTTCACAATGGTAAGCTTTCACAAGATCAGTCTCTAAAATTCTTTAAATACATTAAACCAATTGTCCCCACTGAGCATTAAATCTCTTGTCAATTGAGTATTTTTTAATGAATATACTTTTGAGTTTTGTCATCATATGAATGACTCAATTAAGAGAAAGCCACCTCCCCCACTTTTATGTATTAGTCAATTCCAAAGATGTCCAGAGAAATAATCTAAAAAGTTCTCAAGATTAGAATAAACAAAATAATTTTGACTGAAATATGTTTCCTTCAGAAATATACAAGCGAGTATCCTTCATAGTTTTCCACTAACAAAACAACTTCAAAATGTAAATTCAGAATGTAGTTGGCATATTTCTTGTTTCAGATTTTAGTTCTTAACAGGTTTTTCCCACAATATAGTAACTCAAAAATTTAGTTATATGTCAATTAGTCTTATAATATTTTGTATATTTTTTGGATAATCTTTATCTGTAAAAATCTATTCTAGCTCAAAAATTCAGTTTATATATATTTATAATATACAATTTTTAACTGTTTTTTACAAACATGCCTCCTAGATCCACTCTTGCATGAGTTATACTATTTCAGTAAGTTAATTTTTTTTTCCCCAAAAATGTAAATTGGAAAGAAAATAAATGCTGATACTTTTCATTACCTATAAGAAATGTTCACTGTTTGTGATTTTTCCCTTTAATGATCTTCTTTCCTTGCAACTTGATTTAAAAAAAGAATTATCTCCTACATTCTTCCTGCTTTCCATCAGTAGTCATCAGTCTCTGACTGTGTAACAGAAGTGCTGCAGATAATTCTCACTTAAAGCTATCAATTGATGTATGGTACCACTCTGTCTTTGTATCACCACTGCAGTGGTGTCATAGGCATTTTGGATTTGAATGGAAAACAGCATATTTCCACTTGCCTTTTATCATACCTGTCAATGTAATGACAACCTCACAGACACTCCATTTAGAGGGACTACCATATAAAAGTATTGAGATGACCATTGTGACAAAGACAGAAATTCTGTTGAAAAATAAATGTAGACACCTGTCTTCTTTTCAGAACTGTAGATCCAGTGCAGGAAAATATCCCTATAGCCCTGGGTGAAGTACCTTGAAGATGAATGTTGTTCATGACTCCACGCCATTACTCTCCTGTGAGAGTGAGAAATTGAGGTGGTACGTGGGCAAGTGAGTCAGGAGGCATCTTCAATGAAGAGCCATCAGTGAATCACATTTTTTGAACCCTCATGTTTGCAAATGTAAACTAAATACATTCACGTTCTCGTGAGAGGGAAAATTTCAGAGGGAGAATAAATGAACAAATATGAAGGACAGAGCATTCAAAATGCAATCATTGACTGCACAGAGTTAAGGAGGATCCTGAACACTCGGGTATGCAAGATACAGAGAGCAGGGCCTTCTAAAAATGTACCATGTGCTCTGTATATCAGAACTGCACTGAAGTTGGCTACTATTATTATTTCACTTAGAGGAGTCTGATCTTCTAGTTGGCTTTCATATGACAATCCTGGCAAATATAGTAGCAAAATGAAAAAGGATCATTTTACTGAAGATATTTTTGCCTAACTTGTTGGTTTGAAAATCAATGAATTAATAATTCTGGTAAAGATAGTAAAAATAGCCTATTGAATAAGGTTTTTTCTCTACTGCAAAGAGGGGGAAAATGATTAGAATTTTTACAGTGCTTAAGAAATAAGGCTTCAGAGAAATAAAACAATCTGTTTGCTTTGCTAAAGAGAGTTCTTCCATGGACAGTGGAACTACTTACTGATGATTTTTTTTTTTGCTGTGAGAAGAAAAGAAAGAAAATTTAAACACCACATGCTCTTCCCTTTAAGACTTCAAAACAGAAGAGAGTGAACCTTAGCAGAGCGGTAAAATTCAGCCTGTATGAAAGAGAACTGGAAGGTAGTGATGTATCTTCAGTGTCGCAAAGCTCTTCACTTCTTCGTTGTATCAAGACCTGTGAAGGAGCAGGAAGTGGATAAATGTGCACATATCAAATAAAAATTTAGAAGTAACCCCCTTCACTTTGAAAGGGATACTTCAATTATTTTTGTATTGACAGTTCTACCGTTAGACAAATTCAGCAAGACTAGTAATGCCGGTGATGACAAAAATTGATGAAATATTGTTTAATTAAAACATTTATAATTTTGATTTGAATAAAGCATGTGTTAAATAGAGAGATCACTGATTCAATTCCAAATTAGGCAGCTGAAAGAAGGCTTGAAAATCTGTGTTATTACACTTAAACAAGTTGTCTGGTGTTTTAAGATGATCTTATTTTTTTGAAATCAACAAGAAATGCAACTATGTCCAAATAACTAGTTTTTGAAATAATCTGCTAGCTGATTTTTTTTTTTTTTTTTTTTTTTTTTTTTGGTCTTCTGCAAAATTTTAGTTTTTCTTCTTGCATGTCTGGGGTTTTAAACCAGAGAATGAATCAAGATTTCATCCTTAGCAACGGTAAGGACAAGTGATAGGACCAGGGGGAATGGTTTCAAGCTACGGCAGGGGAGATTCAGGCTGGACATGAGGAAGTATTACTTTTCAGAAAGGGTGGTCAGGCACTGGAATGGACTGCCCAGGGAGGTGGTGGAGTCACCGACCCTGGGGGTGTTCAAGGAAAGACTGGATGTTGTGTTGAGGGACATGGTTTAGTAGGAGCTATTGGTAATAGGTGAACGGTTGGACTGGATGATCTTTTAGGTCTTTTCCAACCTTAGTGATTCTATGATTCTATGATCAGTAAAACATTTCCTTCAACCTTTTCCTTATGTAATGCACACAAACAATGTTGTTAAATAGAGTTTTCACCCCTGCCAATGAGATTTTTGTATCGGACACAAAATTAACTTGCTTTCGATATCCTGTGGAAACAAATGACCAACACTGATTCTATCTAGAATGGTCTCTTAGACATTATATATACTCATATTCTTGATTGATACAAGAAAAAAATAAGCAAATTAAAAAAAAAAAAAAAAAAAAAAAAAAACAGCAATGCATACAAATGCAAAACTCCACTAAATTGTTTTCTAATACTGCAATGTTGCCCTCTTGAATTATTTATAAATTAACAATCCATTATGACGAGAAATTAAATTCTGTTAAAGACTTCATGTGGGCACCAAGAGACACATTTTCTAGCTTTTTGTCCAAGCTGATCCCCATTGGAAACATTACTTAGGGATACCTCATTCTTGTTGAATATCCGTTGTTATAATCTTGTATTTCAAGTTCTTCAAGTCTTTGTAATTGAATGCTAAACAATAGAAAGAGTTTATCACAATGAAACTGACCATTCTACAACCCCAGTCAGACCTTGATAAATTCAAAAACACTCTTTCCTTTTTCCTTGTGATTTCTGCTTGAGGCCACCTGGCTCAGAAGATTTATTGCTCAGGAATGTCACATCAGATCAGTCTTCAGTCAGGCACTGAAGAACATTTGATACTTAATCTATTAAGAAGATAGTTCTACTGGAGAATTTTAAAAGTCATTTTTCTTTTCCTTACTCTCATCAAAATCTTTGCAGCTAATTAAGCAATAGCTAATCTCATGGGGAGGAGCAGGGTTACAAAGATGTGGTTTACTATGTATGTGGCACTTATTTCAAATGTTTTTTTGCCCAACACAATTTTTATTGTATTGACTACCTTTATTTTCAGTGGTAATTAATATGTAAAATAGCTTTTTTTTCATTTACATTTAAGATTTGCTTTATAAAGCTGTGTCTTTCCTTTGGAAAATATCACATAGAAATTTTTTGCATGTTATTTTCTGCTTAATATTTAGACAGATTTAAGTAAATGTACAGGCCAATATAAACATACAATACATGCAGGACATATAACTACATATATGATAATTGAATATTATATGGAATCAAGTGTGATTGAATTTTATCAATGCATTTGTTAGAACAGGATTGTCAACACTGAAGGGGCGATTGTGCCCAGTTCTGTAACTAATGGGGTGGGGAGGACTACGGACCCACGTCCTGAGAGAGGGAGAGGGGGGATGTAGAAATCACACTAATACCAGCAGTGCACAGGTAGTCAATAGGAGTGATGATGAGGAAACACAGATTTCATAATGTATCAATGATGTAAGCACATATCCAACATCCACAGTAGTCTCATGGTAAAGTACGTGCTGCAACATTTTCTACTCCTAATGTATCAAATACATTAACAGAACATGTTTGAGTCTACTTTCAGTGCAGTCCTGCTATTATTTGACTTTGTGTGTACATCAGAATGGACAACAGAGAGAATAGGAGAGGCTGATATCAATATTAGAGATAACTAGGTTAGCATGTTTTATACATTCGATTCAATAACACAAATAAAGTTAGAATAGGAGGATTATGCTGTCTTTATAACAGAATATTGAGCATCATTCAGTTCATTTGATTTTGAATTTCAAGACACTTAATATTATAAAATTATAAATTATATAAACTATATAGATTATATAAAATATAAATATTATATTGTGCTAATATTTGTCAAAGATATGTTGCTGAGTCAGTCAAAGCCCACTTTAGGCAGAGAAAACTCTGCTTCATTCATTTCTGGCATCTTTGTGTGATACCAACATTTAGTGTACTCCATCATTTTCGTCTCCATTTGAAGATACTTCACAAACTTAAATTCCAAAGAGAAATTGGGACCTGCAAATATACATTAACAAAGGCCAAAAGATGATGTTCTCAGGAACCCCTGTTAACTAAAACTACTATCTTTCAGTAAGCTCAGGAATGAACACAATTCAAGTTACGGCAGCCTTTCCAAATGCCTACTCCAGATAATTCAGTTAAACTGTCACATTTTTAAAAAGTACTTCAGAGTTGGTACAGAATGAGATCATTGTTAGAAGCCTCCCTAATATACATGTGCATTCATATGCATTTTTCCCCAAGGTGATTCACACAGCTGGCTGTGGAATACATTTAGTAGACTCTTATACATAGGGCTGTCTTTCTGTCATAATCTTTCTTTTCATAGGACAATTTGTGGGACTCCATGATATGCAGCTAGCAATGCCTGTACTCAAATGAAGTGATACTGAATTTCTATTATGCATGTGCCTTGGAAACCTAGCAGCTCACCATAAAGATTTTATTCACACAGCAGATTTGTTGTTACTTAGATAGTTTCAGACAATTTCAGATTTGAATGGACATGGCAGTATCTGACAGCATAAAAAGAAATACCACGAGAAAGAAGCATGTAGAACCAAATGATATATGATGCAACCTAGAGAGCAACAAAGAAAGTGGGATGTCAAGGTACTCTTGTAAACAACTGTCTTTCAAGGAATCCGGCTTCCTTTAATACAACATTTTTAAAATATTCAGTATGCATTACATAGGGAATAGATAGATGCATAGATAGATACATACATACACACACACTTGTATACAGATGCCACGCTTGTCAAAATTCTTTCTTGTCTTGTAATCTTTCTGGGATCACTTTTAAAAATTTTTGTCTAAGCTGCAAACATAGAATATGCAAATCTACTTATAAATAGAAAACATACACAGAATTTACACTTTGCTAAGATTTTATTTTCCAGTTGCACCTGCAACTGGATGTATAGTTTTGTGCATGTGTTGCAGTGGGAAGTATTGTATTATTTTTAATGCAGACACTGACTTTTTATTTCTCACCACATTTAATTTTTCATTTCTCAATACCAAGGGAGGAAATGTTTATATATACGAAGCTGAAATCCTGCTCATTGATGCAAACGATGAGAGAGACACAGTATGTCAGAGAATCCTTTTCTTTCTACGCAAAGAAAGGATGTAGAGCAGCAGTGGCTGAAAAATTCCTGCATACAATGAGGAAAAAATAATCTGTTCTTAGAGGATGTTGAGGAAAGAATACATCAATATCAGGATGTCCCCATACAGTCAGTCTTTCATTTTGGATGCAAAAGAAAAGACCAGGAGGATACAATATATCAGTTTAACCAAACATAAATTTTATTTACTGAAATCACCTGGAAATAATTTGGTAGTAACTGCTACATCACAAGTCATAATTACCTTTGTATTCATTGTCAGGTAATGTTCTGCCTTGGGTTTCCCATCCCTCCACAACTTCGTATCTCACACATAGCGCCCATCCCACATGTGCTGTCAGAGCAGTGAGGTAAAGGAGCTCATACTTGCACCTGCCTGCAGGACTTCTAGTTCCACCCCTTACCTCTTACCTCTTACAATAAACAAACAAAAACAAACAAACAAGCAAATGGAACTTGTATGCATTAAATACACTAATAATCATTGTGAATTAGTAATTATCTTGTTCCTATCCCCAGCACCACCACACATGCACCTTTCCTCCAAGATGAAAATGTTGTTCTACTTTTCCAGTCAAGAACCTTTCTTAGTTTACCGTGTGGGCAGAGACAAAATGACATTGTAAAAAAAGTGTGCTTACATGCAATATCATACAGATGGAGCCTAGATTAATTATTAGAGATTTATATGAGAACAAATAACTCCACCACAGAACTAAATCCTTCTGAGAAATGAGATTTGTAAAGTAAGGAACAAAGAAAATGAAATGAAGTAGTAGTAATAGTGATAATAATTGTTCCTTGCTCCATAAATTATTATTATTATATTATACATAAAGCAGGGAAAGCCACCTTTTCTTTCAAAGGAATGCAGTAACACCTGCAACACTAGACCAACTTCCAGATATTCCTTCTGTAAATCTGCAGAGGAGCACTAGTACCTGAAGGTCTTCCTCTCAAACATTTTAGAAAAGCATGTGTCAAATTAGAGTACATGAAAAATATTAGGCATACTGTTAAAGTCTGATTATAAGTGAGAATTTTATGATGTGGTTATCTGTAGTAGCAAGGAATGGAAATGACAATCTAAATTGACCTTTCCAGCTCTTTGTCACTATACTTGAAAAAAGATATGATGCCTCAGATAAAATTAAACAGTGAAGAAGTGCTTTCATATAACCATTTCCTTGCTTACATGCAGAAATATGTTATATAATTCATGGACAACCACAGATGTAAGAACAAGGCTGCATCATAAAACATGCATCTGGGACATTACCTTAAAATAAATGTAATTACCCTTTATTTGCACTGGTTGTGAATGTTATTGTGAGTGCATTTTTGAATTAAATTCAAGTATCTTTTTATAGATCCTGGAAGATGGAACAATGCAGAGAGCCTAACGATATTTGCAAAAGCTCTGCACAATCTTCTTTCTGATTCAAACACAGGATCTTCAAGAGGGCTGAGCCCCTTTGGTAGGGGTTGCTAAGATATCTGTACCTATGAAATCAGCATTCTTTCTATCCTGTCTTCTCTCTGCAGGTTTATAATCTCTTGCTCAAATGAGCAAAAATATCTTTTGATATTTCATTGCCTGGAAAATGTATTGACTTGATAGCAGGAACACTCCAGCACTGAGGAAATCTGGGGAATACTCTGACAGCAGGTAATCAAAATCATACTCCGATTGTTTCATCCTGATTATTAAAGGGAATCCAACCTCCAAAGTCAGGCCTCCAAGCCCTTGCCCTTCTAGTTGTGCATCTGAGAAGAAATTATGGTAATCTTAAAATCCTATTGATGCTGAAAGGCATTTCATCAACTGCAAAAATTAAGAGTGAGATGCAGAGGATGTTTTTCTATTTAGAGGAACCCCTGCTTATATGAATAGGCTTCATGTGGTGACTCTTTTGAAGCTGAGGACTTCAAAGCAGATCACTGACTTCCAGTGGGATAATCACTTAATGCAAGAGTGGGTAGATGGAATTATTACCATGCAGTCAAGCTAGATTTATCCCTCCTCCCTCCCTCCAAGGTGAAGCTTTGACTTCTCTTTCCCCACAGTTTAAACATGACGGAGCTGCATTGTTAAGGGTACTAATCTCACAACGCATCAACTGAAAAGTACAGATACAATAAATAAATAAATAAATATTAAAAAAAAAAATCAAGAATGTAAAGAAGTGCTTGTAGCTTTCATTCATTTGCAGAACATTTCATTTGCACTACAAAAAGCTTTACATTGTAAATCCCACTGGTCACCTTTGTAAATAAGATCAGATTAGTGCACTAATATACTTTTGTAATCAACAAATAAAATGGCTTTTGTGAAGGTCATTTACATATATATATGAATGCAAAAGGAGTCATGGCTAAGAGAGAAAACTGCTGGATTAGTAGCAAAGTTCCCTGATAACTACAAAGTTGAAATAATTTGTTAAGAAGTCTGTTTTTGTACATTTTCATGCTGTACTGTGTAGAGTTTCTAATAGATTTTAGCCCTGCTTAAGTGAGAACCAACAGCACATTTATTTCTCAGCTCCTATTAGAAATAAGTAAGTTACTTCAGGGGACGATTTGGGTCTCTTAGTTTTACATAAGTAAGATTATTCACATTAGAGACAGTTGAATTGTTGTCAGACTTGCTAATCTGTTTCTGTATTTGTTAGTAATATTTCTGCTAAAAATGTAGTACTGCAGTGATGGAGAAGGGAAAATACAATATTTTGTTTGTGTTACCCTCTTTCTTTTTTAAAATTTGAGAAGAGTCCATGGAAGTCCAACTATCCAATCTCAGCTCACTATGTGATTTCATTTACCAAGAAGAAGTGGAGCAAATGTGCACCTAATGTTACACACCTGATTATCAAAACTATGGTGTATACTTAACAGATCTTGGTTGAGAATAATAAATGGTTTTTTATGCGGGTTTTTTGTGTGTGTGTGTGTGTATGTGTGTGGCTTGACAGCCAACAGCTTTACAATCCAAAGGTGCTAACACACATACGTATACAAACTTCCCTACAATCCAAGCATGGGCATGATTTCCAAAAGGAAACATCATTTACAGACTAAGTATATTATAAATCTGCTGACTGCATAGGTACATTTTTTTCAACACCATCCACTGTCAAAGTTTTGGCTGAGATGAAATCAACTTTCTTCATAGAAAGCCATAAAATACTGTGCTTTGGATTTTTGATAAAAATAGTGATGATAATACACCAGTGTTCCCTCTGTTACAGAGCAGTGCTTACAGAGCCAAAAGCTTTTTATTTTCTTATGCCATCCTGCCAATGAGAAGGTGGACTGCACAAGGAACTTGGAGGGGATGCAGCCAGGACAGCTGAGCCAAAATGGCCAAAAGGATATTCCTGACATAAGACATAGTGCTGAACAGTAAAGTACGTGTAAAGAAGGGAGCAGGAGGATGATTGGAGTGATGGCATTTGTTTTCCTGAGAAACCATGATGTATGATATGCCCTGCTTGCCTGGAAGTGGCTGAGCATCTGACTACCTACATACTGTTAGTAAGTAGTAAATGAATTCCTTTTCTTGCTTTGCTTGCACATGGTAAACTTTCTTTTATCTTAATTCATAAACTCTTGCACTTCTGCTTTTCCAGTTCTTTCTCTCATCCCACCTGGACAGAGTGAGTGAGCAGCTGTGTGATGCTGAGCTACCTGCTGGGGCTAAACTACAACAACCACCCAAGAGGTAGGTAACAAAACCTGCATATCACAGTATAAGCTTGCAAAACTATGTTGGGAATTGCTGTGAATAAGGGAGGAAAATCGGAAGTTCAGATACACTTCTGTACACATCCAATCACAATAATGCTTAAAAATTAACATCTAAAACTGGGAGTTAATACAGGCTCAGAACTTCTGAAATCTGGCTAAATTCTAAGTACAAGAAACTATTTCTAGGCATATGAAGAAGGAAATTATCAGAAGTCAATATGGATTCAAAGGGAATCAGTATGGATCAAAGGGAAGTCATGTCTGACCAATCTGATAAACTTCTATAACGAAGTGAACACTTGACTGATAAGAGTTGAGCAGTGGATATTATCTTCCTGGACTTTAGTAAGGCCTTAGGCACTGTGATCATAAGATCTCATAAGATCATAAGATCATAAGATCTCATAGAGAATTAAGAGTTCTGGACTGGATGAGCAAACAGCAAGGTTTGCTACTGTGCTGTCTGGGTGATGGAGCACTGGCACAGAGACCCAGTGCCATGGGATTTCCTCCTTGGAGATCTCCAATGTGGAGCTCAGCATACCTCTCAGAGTGATCCTGCTGAATTAAGAGATGAACCTGATGGACTCAGAGGTCCCTGCCAACCTCGCCAGGCTGACATTCTGTGATCCTCTTATTCTGTGATACTCTAATACAGATTTAATAGGTTCAGCTTTTTTGCAAATTTGAATGTAAAAGCCCAAATCTTACAGAAATGCCGCTTATCTTTATCTTCATATTGCATAGTTTGTCTGCATCTGGCAAAAACAGGAATCATGTGATACATATGACTAATTAGCACCTTCATCTCAACTTCCTCAAACAGGCATATAATATTTTAAAATGTTTTTGGAAAATAATTTATCCAATATTTCACCCTTCCTAAAAACTTTAATCCATGAAATGCAGTGGCCATATCCTTTGGTGTCAGATGCTGCACAATAGGTTGCAACCTACATTTATTATCATTTTTTTATGCTGACTTCCCATCACAATGTGTTTGTAAGTTTTTTTTAGTGGCTGTGTCCCAGACACAGAAAATTCCCTTTTTTCTTTACTAATCCTGATGTGTTCTCAGGTGAGAACATTTGCATGTCTGTTATAAGGCCCTGGATTTGTGTTTGACCCTGGTAAGGTCTGTATCTCAAACAATACAGATGTGCAATCACAGATCTCCTCTCCACTCCTTTCCCTTCCTCACCTTACCTGTGTTATTCAAGATAGCCCATTGCATATTACATTCATGTACTATAACAAAAGGTGTCTTCTCTAAAAGCTATTGTGAGTAAAAATAATTACACAACAGAAAATACTGGAGAATACATATAGGAGTATCATTCATTGCTAATGAGTTAAAAGGATATCATAGGGCATTTATAAATCACTATATAGTGTTGCACAGTTTATTTAAATTCATTGTGCCTCATTATAATTGAGCTATGCACCTTTAGGTCTGAGTTGATTAGGAATGCTATAGCTCAGAATAGCTTTTAATTCAGCGAAACGTGATCTGACCTTTACCATAATCCTGTGTGAAACACACTATAGTTTAGACATTAATAATGATACTACTGGGTTTTTTTTGTTTTTTTTTTGTTGTTGTTTTTTTTTTTTTGCACTGATAAGATGCTACTTAAAAAAAAACTGTATTATTAGTTAACCGACTCAGGACAATTTATCAAAACCAAATTATCCTTCTGTGTATAACTGCAGTACTTAATTCCAAGTTCTTCATCTCTCATAGCTATTACCTACTCTTTAAAAATGCTAAAAACTAAAACATAATAGTGTCATATCAGAGCAATAAGTCACATACACTTGCTTACTGACTCCCCATGGACTTATGCCATTCCTCGCTTAGGGATCTGAGCAACATGATGTACCTTTTACAGGATAAGGCTTCTCTTTTGTTTGACCTTTGCCTTCATATTTAAGTGTAACATTTCCTCAAACCACTTTCTAGTAACTCTGCAAGTTCCACTAATGGCACTTTACAGCTCTTCCAACACTATTGCACAGTTTCAGACTAAGTTGCAAAAATGACTTTAAAAAAGTGTGTATAGCCTGCAGCCAGCTATCAGTCCCATGGAAGTGAAGGACCAAGTTAGTTTTAGATTAGATTTTAAATTAGAACTTAGATTTCACCCTGTGAACCAGTCTGGTCAATCCACAACACCAGGGATCAGAGGATCTGGTGTTCCCACAGCACTCCGCAACTCAGTGCATTTGCTGATGCTAGATCTGCTTGTGCTCTCTAGGCTTTTGATTTCTTGTTTGGGGCTGAATTACCCGCTAGAGACAAGTCTTTTTTCTTTGGTATTTTCATTGGCTTGTTTTCAGTGTCTGTCAGTGCATCAATAACATTCTTACAGCTGCATAAGATCCATAAAAATTAATTCTGGTGGGAAAAAAAAAACATGAGTTTGCATGTGTTTCCCAAGTGTATTTTTGATCTCGAGCAAGCATGAAACCACATACATATTAGGAATAAAAGGCATCAAAGGCTTTTGAGTTCCTAAATAACAATGATTAGGTTTACTTTTAATCAATGCATTTCAATTTACCTATACAACAAAAGACAATAAATATCATTATTTGTTCACATTTTGTCTTTTTAAGAGATAATCAAGATCAAACTGACACTAACTAACATATTAAATAGTCTGATCCTTTCCCCTGGCTGTAGCTGTAGGTTAATGTCCCAGTTTAGCAGACTGAGATCAACACAACTGGGCCAGTTTTAATTCCCTAGCTGAGCTATGGGAAACAGAGCTCACGTCAAAACAAAAAAATATGTTTTTATGTTGAGATTGCTGACCTAGCCTCAGTATTCTTGTTTATAAAGTTTCTCTTGTCAAGGGACTCATGCTTCCTGAATGCTTAGTAGGAAAACAAAATGAAATACATTTTTATTTCCAAAACTAAAGAAGAAAATTTCTATTGTTCTTATGGCGTGTGCTGAGTTCTGCATGGCTGTGAGAAAGAAGAGCAAAGGCTGCCAACAGGGAAAGCAAGATCACTTTAGTCTGAAAGTTGTATCCAAATTTAAACCAGACTTCCAACCTGAGCAATTAATTACATGTCCTCTGCCTCTCCCAGCATGGTCTGTCCCATCTTTAAGAGCGTAGAAGGAAGTACAGGCAAGGACTTTGCCAGATCTGAAGCACAGGCAGAAGAAAAGAAAATTATCTATTTTTAAACAGGAATTTTGGCCTGATAATAGTCCACACAGATTTAATAACAAATAGCTATTAAAACTTTCTGAAATCCTGGAGCTTTTATAAGAAAGTATAAAGACATCTCTCGCTGGAAAACATTGTCTCTCATCTTGGCATTCTTCAGAAATCCAGGTCTTTTCAAGTTTTCTGGCTAAGATGTTAGTTTGTGATGTATCATGTGTTATATCTAAATGCATCTGTCATGAAGCTTTGAGTTGACATGTGTTCCTATTTATACAGTGCTCACTCAAGCAGTACTCACGTCCACTTAAGACGGTTAATACAGCATCAACTTCTAGTATACTGTTCTAAGTACAGATCTCCGTTATAGTCATTCTATTCAAAGCAAAGCTTCCCAGGTGAATACAGAGCACACAAATAGGGTCAAAATGGATCACACACTGTATTACAGATAACACACAATATCAATAATGAAATTCTGCAAATACAAATGAACTCATGATTTTCCAATGAAATGCTCATTTTTAGCATACTATAAACGTAAGTACACAAAGATAAACAAAGGTGTCTTAATTATCTCTGAACTAAAAGTTAAAGAAATGTTTGATAAAGGATTTTTTCATAAGTTTCACAGTAATTGCACTGGATACAACTCTTTAAAAGACTGGTTTTCATTTTATAGACATTGATGAAAGAAAATAGCATTCTTCTTTCTTAGTGATGGTACAAATGATCTATATTGTCTTGGAAATATATCCTTGTATTGTTGAAAGGAACTTATTCTTTTTGGAACCTATGATAAACTGTAACCAACCAAAACAATTGAATCCCAAAACACCAAAAACCAACAAGAGAAAAACAAGAAGTCAGAAATAATGGCTAAATTTAACAAATTATTTGTACAACATATATTCTATGAAATGAATTGCACCCAAAGTGTAAGCACCAGACTTTCCCAAATAAATTCCACATGAAGGAGAAAATCAGGTGAAATAAATCAATTCTGGCACAAAAGTTCAAAGATTAACATCTTTAGAGAAATTTGAATTGTGTTTAACACATTACAACAGAAGCCATAGGAGGAAATTATAAGAGGATATTCCCCAAACTAAGAAAATCCATTAATATATATTTAGTTCTATTTTTTCTCTTTTCTGTAGAATTTAGAATGCTAAAACATTTATCAATTTCCAAAAGCTAAATTTGGATATGTCTTTGATTTTTTGCATCTACTTAGCTCTTAGGAAGCACTGAGAATTGGCACTGCTGAAGACCACATAATTCTGATGTTTATGCAAAAAAAAAAAGGGGGAAAGGAAAGCCAGTAGTGATTCTGTCTTTCACACTTGGATTTGAAGGGATCTCCTATAGGGGGAGGAAAAAAAAAAAAAAGCCAACCCTAAACTGGGACTATAAGACTTTTTTTTTTTTTTTTTTTTGGGGGGGGGGGGGATCTGCCAACAGAAAATACAATACAGTGCTTACTGCAACTCTTCTCATAGTGAAATAAACCATTTTTCCTCACTTAAGGTGTCAAACAAACATGCCGTTTGACATAGCTTAATGGTTGGCTTTGATACAACATATATTTTGAAAATATAATTTGTACAGCATGGTGGAATTAACGATGTAATCACTGACATTTTGGTCACAATGTAACACCTCAAAGATATCTATAGTGGTTATGCATATTTAAACATTAAAGCCTTCTGAAATAAATATTTTACCAAAACTTTTGGGAGGTTGATTTATTTTTCTCTGGCTTTTGCTTGGCAAAATATGTAGAAATCTGTCATATGAGTGCAAGCCTACTTTCTTAAACTAGATTTTATCTTACATTGGTAAAAACACTGCCCAAAAAAAACATTTTTGTCACCATTTTGGGGACAATTTCAAAAGTGTACAAGATTGTTATAACTGTTCTTTTGAAACCAATACAAATTATCTAGTGAGGAAAATACGAGGTTTCAAAGGATATTTGTCTTTTGCTATTGGCAAAATGTGTGCCTGGTGTTCTCACTGGATTTTTGAAAACATGGGAGAAGGAGAAGAATAAAGGCAATCAGAAGCTGTTGCAGGTAACACTTGGAGAGAAAGGATGGCTTCAATCCATGTACACCAGAGTCAGCCCCGCAGCTATCCTTACTAGGCATGGTATGAAACAAAATTAAAAGGATGGGAAACACCCATCACAACTCCATTGTCAAAATTTAATCTGATTAGTTTGATTTAATCTGTAGAAGTGTACTTTGAGGATAATTTCGTAGCACATTACTGAATTACTTAAGTTGGAAATTTACTCAACTCCAACACTCAAGCGGCATAGCCTTGGAAGTATCTTGAAAGCTCAAAAGAGAACTTTATTAATTTTCTTAATACACTGTCCCTGACCAATAAGACAAAGGAAAATAACTGCTAACATTCACTCTATTTTATCAAAATAAATAATAGAAGCAATAAAAGCTGGAATATGGAGTAGAAAGATTTATTAGAATATTTAAAAGCAAACATACAGAAAGAATTGAAGAATTTCTAGAAGACAAATTTGATACTAGAAGAAAAGTCTCAAGGAAATCCAGGAATCTGAGTACTGAAAGGCTAAAATAGGCTACTGTCCCACTGTAACTCTAATTTAATGGGCATAATGATGGGTGGTTTCCTTCCTAATGCATTGCAGTTTTATTTTATTAGGTTAATAATAAACAAACAAAGGATTTTTTTTTTCTGTTAAAATCTTCGAATTTCAATGTTTTGTAGAAATTTAATTTATTTTTTCGTCGGAAATTACTTAATTTTTTTTTTTTTTTTTATGATGTGTTGCTTTTAAGGGAGTTTAGCTTTTTGAGTTTAATGAATGAAGACTAAAAGAGTACACAACTTCAACTATCTTTGTTCTTACTAATAATATTGATTACAAGGTTGAAGTGAACTGGAACATATTTTAGTTTTCTATGTCCTTGACACATATACATCCTCTGCAAGTTCGGCAAGGTAAAGTTGTGCTTATACCCATTATCTACTACACATCCCATGTTTTATTAATGTGTTTTCCAGGTTGGATATTAGTGATATTTCAATAAAGATATACCTTTTTTTTCAAATTATAATTACTTTTTTCTCATTTTTTCATGATGCTTGAAGGGTGTCACAGCAAAGATAACAAGCTTTAGAAAGTGTTGGCAATTCAGAATATATTTTCTTTAGAGTTGAGTTTTAAGAGATGGAAATTGTCCAGGAAACAGTGTAACCTCAAGAAAAACAAACGAACAAACAAAACAAAATCAAAACAAAAGTATTTCAGAATGAAAAATACGTCCTTGAAAGTGTCTAAGACTCTACTGTCCATCAAAGAAAAGTTAATGCAAGACTAACCTATGAGATTCAAATAGCTGAGCGACTCATGCTGAACACAGTCCATATCATGCTCCAGAAAGAATTCAGTATGATGAGCTCTATCCAGCTCTAATTTGTTCTGCTTTAGCATTAAAAATCTGCATATAATACAACAACAACAACAACAAAATATTAAAACAATAAATAGCACTGGAAAAGATTTGCAATAGCTCTGATAAACTGCATTACAATTTCACAATTTAAAGTTATGTTGCAATTTTAAAGTTACATTGCTGTATAACATGAATAAAGTGATTGGCAATAGCACACTAGCATAGACAAAATTTTCAACAAGCTGAAGAAATGGTTGATAGAGATTACATTAAGTTCAAGAGAGGAAAATGCCAAGTTGACAGTTGGGGAGGAACAACCCCAGGCACCTGAAAATGCTGGGAGCTGACCAGCTAGGAAGCAACTTTGCTAAAAAGTCACTGGTCCTCCTGGAGGACCAATTCGCCAAGTTGAACATGAGCCAGCACTATGCCCTTGCTGTGAGGAAGTCCAACAGCATCCTAGAGTCGAACTAGGAAACCAGGAAAAATGTTACCAGAATTTTGAAGGAGTTAATCCTTCCTTCTGCTCAGCGTTTGAGAGACATATTTGGAGAGCTGGGTCCATCTCTGAGTTCTACAGAACAAGAGAGACATTGGTACACCGAACCAAAATACAAAGAGAGGCAGAGTGCAGTGAGTGCTCTGTCTGGAGAACAGAAGGCTCAGGGGGATCCTATCCTTGTATATAAATATCTAATGGAGGAAGTAAAGAAGACAGAGCCAGATTGTTCTCAGTGGTATTCAGAGTAAGGAGATAATGGACACAAATACAGAAATTTTAATTTAAATACAAGAAAAACCTTTTCTACCATGTATAATGAAATGAAGGAACTTACTATTTAGAGAGGCTGGGGAAACACCATTTTAAAGACATTTAAAACCCAGAAACACCTCTCAGAGCAACCTGCCTTAGCTGACTCTCCCAGAACATGCAGAGGTTGGAGTAGATGATTTCATAGAGACCCTTCCAGCTGCAACTATTTTATGATTCTGTGAATACTGTCCTGCAATATTTAATGTAACAATACGTTTATGAGCAGCATAAAGAGTCAAGATTTCTATCCAAGAGTTAAACAAGGATTAGTACTCTTCAAGAGAAAAAAAAACAGAACAATCAAAGCAAAACCAACTGAAGGGGAATTATTAGTTCTACAGGTAGAGCATATGTAACAAACTCGCTATGACTTTGTGGACATCCGTAGTACATTTGCTTTAGTAAATACAAAGTACAACATTTCCCTAAGTTAATAATTCATGTCAAGATTATGCCTGAGTGCTTATCCCAGCCACTTGGAATAGCAACCACTCTAGGAATATGACACACCATAAAAGCCATGAGATGCAAATCTTAATGATAAGGGGAAATAGAAGGCATTAAAGTTGCCTCAGTGTTAAGTAAAATGTTAGTATACACTTAGAAAAATTTCCACAGATGCCTCACAAAGAACATATAATATGCAATTATCTCACAGGAATATGAGCTATTAACATGTATGTGACAAATTGTAATAAAAGTAATATGCTAAACCACTCTAAAAGAAAATCAACTGCAGCCGCAGCCCAAAGGAGTAACATGTTTTGCACTGTTATGGCATGCATACGGGACCCTAAAATGGTACCAAATAATGTGTTATGATTGCTTAGTGTCTTAACAAAAATTTCAAACAAAAATACACATTTATTTGGTATTTAAACCTTTGAATTGAAAAGGGAATACAAATCTAAGGGACATTTAATATTTACTAATAGTGTTTATAACAGGTATTAAAAGCATGCTTGATATGCATATAATATCTGTAGATATTAAAATGACTTCTTAAATTGATCACACTCACAAAAAAAATATGAATAATGATTGTCAAAAACACTAACGGTGATGAAACTTTGTAGAAAGTAAAGCAATGGTTTATTTTCTACTTCTTTGAGAAGAATTCTTAGTTTTGGAAAGGATTTTGTTTTAAAGCAACCAAAATTGGCTTCCTAAAGAACAAGAAACAAAGATCATTTTTGAAGTATTAAAGAACTAAAGAACAGAAAAGTTATTAACAAAAAAAAAATCTAGAAATTTTAGTTTCTAAGAGAGGAATGTACTAATGCCTGGCACACTCACTTAAATACTGACCAAGAGAAGACTGATTTTGAATTGCAGGAAAATAAAACTTGTCATGAGTTAGATGTTAATTATATTCTCAAAGCTAAATTTTTGTAAGAAATGAATATTCACAGAAGTCTATATATAAATACAGCAGTGTGAATGTAAACTTAATGCAAGAACTACTGTGCTTAAAGAATTATCAGTAGTTAACAGTCAAGAAGGAAGGATGACATAAATATAGATTACGCATCTCAGTCTTGTACATCATAATCCTGGGAATGTCTGCATAATGAAATAAAGGACATACTAAATAAAATTCCAAACTGGTGAGGGTTGTTAGCTTCTTTTAAGATAATTTTACAGTTCAAAGTTATTTTGACATGCTCTAGACATGGTCTAAGAAAGTACATTCAAGATTCAAGAGGAGCAAGTGCAAGGTGTTGCAGCTTGGCAGAAATTAAATCAGTTATGTAACACAAAAGACAAAATATTCATCAGGAAAGCATTATTGAATTAAAATAAACTGTAAGACAAAAATGCTGTCCTTTTGCCAAAATGACATTGCTAACTCAGGGTTCATGAAAATTAGACAAAAAAAATGTAACACCTGAAGTAAAAATTCCTTTTTCTGTTCGGCCAGGCTTATGTAGATTACAGTGTATTTCTAGAAAAACTTAATTACATAAAATTAAAAAAATATGAATGAAAAATAGCAGAGGTGTAGAAAACTGTAGAAAAGTATTTAATCAATAAAGACTGGTTGAGCCAAAGAAGCACATGATAACTGTTTTCAAATTTATCAGCAATTTCTACAGAGGGACAAGGAACGCTGATCTACAATTAGAATGTATGAAAAGTTACAGGGTTGTACTGAAGGTAAATTAAGTGTGGCAATAAATTAGGAGGTTAGGAATACAGAATATGTAGACAAGCTTGTACCAGAAATAGCAAGGGCAACTGACTCTCTCTTGCAACCAGAGACTATTTGGATGATTTCAAAGGGTTCCCTCCGGCCTTATGACCCACTTTCAAGGTATGAAAAAAAAAGGAAAATAATTGATTAGTACTTTAACTTTCATGTGACAGTTTTACTAGAAGATTCTATAGATAATGATCACATCAAACTTTTGTTAATTGTGTCTTATCTAATAATGTACTGCATTAAGCAGTCTGCAGTAAAGTACAAGTTACATCATGTTACTTTCCACGATCCCATGGAAACCATAAACCAATGGCTGAGTTGAAAAGGGCCTATATAAAGATAAAAAAAATCAAAATTCATCCTATAATTAGTATTATGAAATTCCAGGAACACATCAGTGAAACATGGGTCACCATCTGCTGACATTTTTGGAAAAAAAAAAAAGAAAAAATTAAATAAAAAGGAGGAGAAGAAACGGAATGCTTCTCTAATTAAGAACAGATGCCAGAATCACCAAGTCTTGCAGCTAAATACAAGCTAAATACAGCATAGGAAAGGTAAAACAAAAGGCAGAATTATGTTGAATTCCCAGAAACTGATATTCATATTTATAGTGAGAAACAAAACTTTTAAACAGCAGTGCTATTGTAAAAATAATTCTACATTCCCAGGAGAATGTGATCTCTGATTCAAACTGCAGTACGTTCTTCATAGCTCTGGTTTGGAAAGGGCCCCTGTTGCTTGTCCAGAGAAAAATGATGAAGAGAATACAAAAAAGAAAATGGCTCTTGCAAAAATATTTGAAAGTAAAAGTATACTTGTGAAAAAAAAAAAGAAGAAAACGAATATGGAACAAACACCTAAATCCTCTGATATACAAGCATGCAGATTGTGAGGGACTTTATTACTGAGATATGCTATGTCCATAGTTACAGGCTATTATAAAAATCATGTTTCCCAAAGACCATCATTCTCAGGAACCACTGAGAATGACTTTTTCTCTTTAATTTGTCATGAAAATCAAATCTAATAGATAAAAACCAACACGAAACTCTACAACCTCCATGATTTCTGCATTTCAGTGTGCTGTTAACAGGATGGTACTGCCATATAGAACACTGACATTGGCTAGATATCAGAACATCTCCAGATTGATCTTGACCTGAACAAGTTTGTGTAGTGGGCGCGCACAAATCTAATGAGATTCAACAGATCCAGGTGCTAGGTCTTGCACTAGTGTTGGGACAAGCCCAGATATGTGTACAGACTGGGAGAAGAAATTATAGAATTATAGAATAACGCTTGGAGGAGGACTTGGAGGTTCTGGTGGATGAAAAGCTTGATTTGATCCAGCAGAGTGCTGTTGTAACCCAGAATGCCAACTGTGTTCTGGGCTACATCAAAAGAGGGGTGGCCATCACAGTGAGAGAGGTGTCCTCCTCTACTCTGCCTTTGTGAGGGCCCATCTGAACTTCTGTATCCAGGTTTGGGGCCTCCAACACAAGAAAGGCATGGAAGTGGGTCTGGAGGAAAGCCATAAAGATGATCAGTGCTGGAGCATCTCTGCCACTAAGACAGGTTGAGGGAGCTGGGCTTGCTTATCTTAGAAGAGATTCCAGGAACATGTTGTTACAGTACTTAAAAGTAGCTTATAAACAATAGAGACTGGCTTTTTACACAGTCTTGTAGTGATAAGACAAGGGGGTGTAGTTTTAACTAAAAGGTGGGAGATTTAGGTTAGACATTAGAAGTAAATTTTTAACTCAGAGGGTGGTGAGATCCTGGCTCTGGCTGCCCAGAGAAGCAGTGGATGCGGGGTTTGAAATGAGGTGATCGTTAAGGTCCCTTACAACCTAAGCATTCTGTAATTCTATGATTCTATGATTCTATGGTTCTATGACACTGTTGCAGCAACCCATATAACCAAATACCTCAAACATCAGTTAAGCACTCCTAACTGATGTATGCATCCTTCTCCACAAAATTCTGAGGTTTTACTTCCAACCAACCTTGCTCAGCACTGTCCTAAATCATATGGCTATGCATGAACTTGACCTTGACCAAAATACATCCTGAAAAAAAATTAAGTTCTTTGAGTTTCAAATAATCATTTAATGAAAGTTAAAATGCCAAAAGTCAGGCTACCAAAAGATACTGTTCTTCACATTTAACATGTTAAATAGTATATGTTACATAACAGAGTACTCCACAAGTTTTTATGAAAGCTGAAGGTAGATTCAGGGTGATTGAATAACATAATATGCACCATAGCTACCAGAACTTAAGTCTTCTTTCAGTCAAAAGAGATGTTTGCTAATTGCTGCACCAGTGAGGAAAGTTGGAACTGTTTTCAAATTGGCAATGAATTTTTTTTCTTTACTAAGACAACTTGACTGAACTCAAATACAAAGATTATAGGTTAATCACAGTTCTAGGGGAAAATAAGCTGGAACAGATGCAGCCTACATTTGATTTTCTTTATTTTAAAATCTCAAGATGATAATCTTTTCCACTGAAATTGCAGTGAACTTCACAATAACACATACAGCTAAATTCAAAATTTTGCTAATTTTTAGAAAACTTGCATCCAGTTTTCCTCCACACATCATCAATCAAGCACAGAAGTTTTAGCACATTTAGATTGGTTTGGTCACAACTTCTTAATAGGTGTGAGAAAAGCAAATAAGTTGATAAAATACAGACTTACCAAAGAGCAAAAAGGAAGTATAGTAGTCCTAAGAAGTTAATATATGAGTGACTTGGTTACCAGATTTTTTGGATTAGATGTAGGATTGCAATATTCTGGATTTGAGAATATCAGTGTAGCTTTTTATGTTTAATAAATTAATACTATGATATAAATGAAATTAGCAGTTATATGAAACTTACAATATCACTTTCACCTCTGGAAGGTAAAACATTCTAGCAGCTTTGCATGATTATGAAAAAGATTGTTTACCCAGATTACAATTAGAAAAAAAAGTTTGAATTAAACTATATCCAGGTCCTACATTATTTAAGATTCCATTTAGTACTTACACCTAGGTTTCTACAGAGAAGATAAAAAAAGATCTGGAGTTGTTTCTGCAATTAGTATGGCCGGAGTAAGAAGCTTCACAGTTAAATCTTCACAGGTCCAACAGTGCAAAACTGTAACATAATACAAAATTATGTGTTTTAGATTTTTGTCATTTCCTGCATTTGTAATATTTTGGTTTAATAACATAAATACTAGCAAAAGCAAGAAGTGGCCAAGCAGATTCCATATTTTTCCCCCAAATGAGAACGCAATTAGGATATCAGATAAAAATTTTACAAAAACCATATTCTCATTTTTACATTTAATTCATAGAGAAGATTCTATCTACCTTTTCTTACATACAGTCACTGGATTGCTTAGCACAAAAGGTCAATCAGAAACACTATCATTCATTCTCAAAGCATTCTAAATGACTTTAGGGACCTAAAGACATATTTCAATCTATGATTTCATGAGTTTTGATGTAAACATTTCATTCTGTACTGTAACATTTAACACTATACCCTAACTTAATACATAGTGGACAGTACTAAATAAAAACTAACCTGATTTGAAAGCATAATAAATAAAGTGACTATTTCTCTTTATTGTGAAATAATTGCATCTGCATTTCATTTGTGAATAGTTGGATGAATGATAAATTTGGGAAAATATTAAGTCTGACCAGTTTTGTTAATCCTAGTACAAAACATTGTTCACTAGAAATTCAGGCTAGCAGTTTCTCTGATATACTGTTTAACAGATATTGATCATTTGTTACTATCCATTAAAAATATTTCCATTATCTGTCTAAGATATCTCCTCAAAATTGCTAACCAAGATATCTATTCTACATCGTAGTGAGCACTTGATAAGTCACCTCTCACCAAAATTAAAAATACTTACATATTTAAAAACAACAGAAATACACTTTTCCACTCAAAACTTTCCTGATTTTTTTTCCTGGAATCTCTTCTAAAAATTTTAATTTCTGTGAGAACTTTCCAGGAAGTAAAACAAAATGCATATGTGTATGTATATATATATTACTAAATTAAATACTGTGCATTTTAGTTTAAAATTTGTTGGCTTTCTTTTTTTTTTTATTTGTTAATATTTGTATCTTATTTCATCTTTTGCTTAAATTCAAATTCAGTCGTTTGAAATTTTTACCTGAAAAGACAAATTTCTCACTCTACTAAAATAGAACTTGGTGTAAATATTTAGCAAATAAAGACTTTTAATAATTGTGATAATGTAGTTATTATTTTTCAAAAGGCAAACACAGGCTAAAGTTTACTTACTTCACTTATTCAATGTAGGACTCCAGTTTAACAATTCTGCCAAAGAAATGCATTTAAAATACATTGTACTGCTATAGTTGCAGTCCTGCATCTTCTGCAACTAAACAGACATTCTTTTTTTACTTACACACTGAAAATAATAGTGGCTGTATTCAAATTCTGAGACTTAGCATAAAATCTATTGTATCAGAGAGTAAAACGAAACTAGATTACTGAGTGGATCTATCAGAGAATCATAGAATCATAGAATGGGCTTGGTTGAAAAGGACCACAATGATCATCTAGTTTCAACCCCCCCCTGCTGTGTGCAAAGTCATCATCCAGCAGACCAGGCTGCCCAGAGCCACATCCAGCCTGGCCTTGAATGCCTCCAGGGATGGGGCATCCACAGCCTCCTTGGGCAACCTGTTCAGTGCATGACCACCCTCTGGGTGAAAAAATTCTCCTAATATCTAACCTAAACCTCCCTTGTCTCAGTTTAAAACCATTCCCCCTTGTCCTATCACTATCCACCCTTGTAAACAGTCATTGCCTCTCCTGTTTATGTGCTCCCTTCAAGTACTGGAAGGCCACAATGAGGTCTCCCCAGAGCCTTCTCTTTCCAAGGTAAACAAGCCTAATTCCCTCAACCTTTCCTCATAGGAGAGGTGCTCCAGCCCTCTGGTCATCTTAGTGGCCTCCTCTGGACTTCTTCCAAGAGCTCCACATCCTTCTTGTACTGGGGGTCCCAGGTCTGGACACAGTACTGCAGATGAGGCCTCAGAAGCACTGAGTAGAGGGGGACAATCACCTCTCTCTCCCTGCTGGCTGCTCATCTTCTAATGCAGCCCAGAACACAGTTGGCCTTTATTTTGTTAGATTTTGTCATTTGCAAGAAATAATCTCCAGAATAGATACATCATATAGTAATGGAATAATGCTTAAATGCATATGGATTTGTGCTTGTTCTATTTTTCTACCGTTCTATATTTTTTTTACCAATAAAATTTCTTGTTTTAGCTCTAAAAATATGTCAAGGATATTTGTTTATCTGATTAAAAAAAAAAAAAAAAAAGGAAAAATTATTCTAATTCCATGTGATTACATATTGGTAATTACACACACACCTCAAAATTAGGGAATTACGTAAAAAAAAAATTCTCAATTTTAAAGTGTTACAAAAAACATACACGATTACACTACTGCATTTGCACCACAGGAGCTCTTACTAAGTAGTACTATCATTTTCAATAGAATTTTATGTTCAAAACAAATAATAAAGAAAATTATGGAGGAGAAGAAAAAGTGTCAAACTGGAAAAAGAACCAGAAGCTCTGTTTCACAGGCTGTTGATGATCACTTTTCTATTTTATGAGTCAGGTTTAAATTTCCCTGTGGCAGTAATTTAAATCTTTTTTTTCTTTCCTGAGGCTGCTTAAAAATTTAATTTAGCTCAGATACTGTGTCTATGTTTTATAATTGGAATATCAAAAACTCTTCTAATTTGGGGGCTGACCCTTTTAACAGATTATAGAAATTTAAACATAATTAATCAGCTTTATTCATAGAGTTGTGTGGGCTTTCCACAATTTACTCATGTAAATTTCTTTGCTTGAACTACAGTAGACTACCTTAGAGAACGGTATCTGAAGGCAGATATTCACAAGTTACACACTCATGTGCTACATATACAGTTGAATAGTCATTTGCATGCACACAGCTACATACATACATATATCCAATAAAGCTACCTCTTTTCAGAAGTTTAACCACTCATCCTCAACTTGTAGTAACTCTTTCACATTCAAATTTCTGTACTATTTTCTTCTGAATTTTTAGTTTAGAAATGGAGGCAGATCTCACTACAGAAATTATCAAATGGTACAGTCCTTTCATCCTAATATCATAATATAATATCATAGCCCACGATATGCCATGGTTCCAAAAGCAGATATTGGGATCACAGTTGTTGGTAGGGTAATTAACTATTGAATGCAAACATTTTAGAAGAATAGTAACACTGCAAAATCCTCAGTATGTGCTTGCTGTCTTCTTTGTAAGTTATGACTGAAAGATACTCTAAATAGCGTCACTGGTAGGGAGGGTAGGATCATTTTTTGTAGAAAATAGTTCAACAGAGGAGACTTCAGAATCACATTTTTCAGAACTTCTGTCATACCAATGGCTGACACTTCAAAAGAAAAAAAGAGAAGAAAAAAAAGAAAAAAAAAAGTAACAATTCTCTTCAAATATAACTACAAAACCATATGTTCCCAGAATTAAGCCAATAACTACAACATTGAAGTTTCCCTTAGGTTCCATCATAGCTGTGTATGTTTGTTTAATTTCTCTGCAATCCTTTTTATTCTTAGATATTCAGACAGGAGACATCTTTGGACTTGAGGATATGTGATTTATTCTTATCATTTTCTCATTGTGAATCCTGGAGCAAATTTTTGTTTTCTGTTCTTCTCATCTTGTCCAACTGTAAAGAGTAAATTTCTGTTTCATAAAGGTACTTTTGAAGCTATAAACAAATACTCAATACTAAATGAAAATGGCTGAAGAAAAGCTTTATAAAAGTAGGGAAGAGCATAAAAAGAGAAGAAATTTTGGCTGCTGGTATTGTACATTTTGAGGTCACTGAAAAGAAAGCAGCTGAAATTATCTGAAGAAAAAAAAATACCCTGGAAATATTGTTCAAAGGTTATGGGTGAAAGAAAAGATCACAGTAAAATTAGAAATTACTGCTAAGAGAAAAAAGAGAAGTCAAGGGCATAATTAACAAAGAACTATTTCAGAGTAAAAGGACATTGCTCAGTTAACTTAAGTTCCATCTAATATTAAAGAACACAGTTAAGTCTAATGGTATTGAACGTGTTTTGTTTATGAGTTGATTGCAAACTTTTTTGATAGCAAATAGAAAATGTCATGCATAGGAATGACTAAGAAATGCTATCGTTGTTCCAGCTGCTTTATCAATATTCTTTAACAAAGCAAAATGAGAATGAGCTGGTAACAAACATCATGGAAGACATGGAGGGGGAAAAGACTGTAATTGTGATATATTCCCCCAAAACACTATAATCTATTTCTCTGCATGAAAACTGCCTCTTCTGGTGGGAGGTAAAAGCATTAACAGGACTGAAGCTATCTGTGTCATGATCCATCTCCAAAATAGCACAGAGAATAGAGGCATCTTAATTTAAGCCTATTTCATACAAGCTTACATTAATTACTTTGTCCTGAACTGCCTCTTCCTGGTTAAGGACAAAACAAAAGGCAGATGAGCAAAGATTCTGAGTCAGTGTGGGTGATCACTGTACCTATGGGTATCATTAATGTTCATGGTATCTCAAGGCCTACAAGCCTTCACCTCTCCACTCCCAAAGGCCTCTCAGCTTAGAAGTTTGACATCACTTTCCTATACATTTTACTTGAGGAATACTGGTGATTAAATAAACTTGATTAAAAATGAAAAGAAAAAAAAATGTTTTACAAGCACATGATGACATCATAAACAATATAGGAATGGGAATTTGACTGTCCAACAAAATACAGTATAATTGTAAAACATTCACTATCAATGTCTATTTTAAAAATACAGAGGAGTATGGTCATTCATTTTCAGCTTCACAAAGGCTACTGTTAATCACTTAACTTTGCTACCATCTTTTGGCTAACTTTTATCTAACCTTATTCTTCTCAGTGTTCTGAGGAAGACAGTTAATAAACCATTTTCAATTCAGTGAAGAATTACTACAACAGAGGCTTTAAAAACCAGCAGAATGAACCACCAGGAAGATATGTGCAGCTAGATTTTGTTATTATACTCATGAAAACAGTAAATTGATCAAAACCAGGTAGTGGGTTTTGATATATATAAACTCAGTTGTCATATGCTCTTCTTTAAGCCTTTTGTAAGTCTCCTTCAGTCCTGACACCAGCAGTCATGGCACTGAGAGCCATGAATGTACTCCCTCATTCAGGACAGTGAATGTGCAAGTGTGCAAGTTGACGAGGTCTGCTGTGGCCCTGCTAGTCACAACAACATTCACTGTCTTAGACATTGTGAATATAAAAAATGCTAGAGCAACATCCATTTTTTCCTATTTCCCACTGAACTCATGACATTTGTTTTTCAAAGTTACATATCCAGTATGATCTCAAACCGGTCACAAATAGCTAACCTCTTAATTTTTCCTTATCACTACTCAGTTGACTGTTGCAAGAATCTTAAACATAGAAATTTAAGACTTAGCATTAGATAAGGATACAGCTTGGATGTGATAAACTGATCTTTTCTTTAAAGACAACAAAATTTTTAAAAGTGACATTTTTGGCTCAATTTTCAAACATAAGACACACAACTAGATTGTGGCCAGGTCTTTTATTTTTGAATCATTGAGTACTGAGAGTAAAAATTCTCTGGGAATATTTTTGAAATATCTTTCATAATTTCTATAATATACATCATTTGTTTGTAATCCTACATGACAACCTTAAGAATCTGAGAGTTAAGAGAAAACATTGCCTAGCCTATCTATGAGCAGAGTTCTTCTCAATACCCTTTAACTAGTTTCTTCATAATGTTTGTGTTGGATTAAGTTTTCTATAAACAAGTATCCACTGTTAGTCTTTTCAATAAATATGTAGTTCATAGATTTCAGAGTCTGCTAGTACAGCAGCTCTGAAATGAATGTTTAGCATCTTAGAAGATCAAGGCTAATGTGTGAAAAGTTAAGAATGTGATCAATAGGATCAATGAATGGATTTAACAATTTGCATTAACAAAACGTATAAATTTAAATACATGCCATACCATGCGAAAGCCCAAATAAAGCAATTTAAATCCCCTGGGGGGAAAAAAAAAAAAAAAAAAAAAATCAAGGTCAGACTGTAATTTATAAATACTCATTGTTCATAAAGTGTTATAATGTGAACATGTTACTGTAACATGCAGTTACATGGTTATATATGGGGGAAGATGCAACTGTGAGCGAGTCACCAAAGAGCTTAACAAACTCCTTGATAGACCTTATCACTGTGAAGCCCTTGGAGACTGCAATGTAAAATAAAGAGTACACTCAAAGAATAAACAGGAGGTTCTTTTGTATGCACTGTTAATCTTGTCACAATTGAGAAAACTTTCATCCTATATCACTGTTGTTTGGGAAAAGTAAGGGCCAATTACCTGTTACATGAACTTACTGTTTGTAATTGGATGCTATATAAGATGTATGTTGAACTCAATAAAGGAGATCTATTCTGATGCTACAAGAAACAGAGAACTCTCTAACTCGACTGAGAACTGTCAACTGGCTCCTGAACAGGACCTGAAAGTTAACCTGACTTGAAGACTGATGGGTCTGGAGCGCACTGAGATAAACAGGGTGCATTGAGATAAATGAAGTGCATGTTGAGATAAACTGGCAACCTGAGGATTCACTGTCCCCAACCACTCTGACTGCCTTTCACTGGACAAAGGAAAGTGACCGCGTTACTGTGGGGAATAATATGATCTCGGAACAAAAGAATGTAATAGTTACTTTTCAACTTATTCTTAAAAAATGGGGAAAGACAGTGCCCTCTTCCACTTTACAGCAAATGCTTGTATGGGCCACCAAGAGTGACCCTTCGATTACAAATGAGAGAGTTTATGATCCTGAAGTATGGAACCAGATCAGAGTGAGGCTACAGGACGCTGCTACTTACAGTGATAAGACAGCTTTTGTGTTGCTCCAGATTTTTGAAATTCTAAAGAGCCATGTAGGATCCCAATCTGATACCCCCAGTCTGCCTAGGGGCGAGGAAGCAACCGATCCTTCTATGGATCAGCCGGCAATGTCATCTGCTCTCCCACTATCACCATTGGATGGCACTTTTACTGCCTCTCTTCCAGTGACCCTTTTGATCCTGGCCTCATAGACCCTGAAGAAGAGCTGGATTTGTCCTCTCCTTATCCGCGTGATGCACGTGCAATTGTTTGGAGGGAGGCTAGGAAAGCCAGAGATATAGATATGTTGAAAGTTTTCCCTGCTACCAGAGCCCTGATCAAGAGCCACGTTGGGAAGCTTTATCATTACAGTGTCCTGCAGGTCTTGCGACGCCCAGTCATACCCATGTGAAGTACTGGCAGGCACTCATATTGCTCAATTGATTTATTTTCAGGCACTGCTGGTGTTGGCTGCTTCCATGGAAAGGGGGATCACAAGGTTTGGATCAACAGCGACCCCTACACAGTTTGACATTTCAGGAATTTTAGCACTATTTACTTAAAAGACTGTTTTTTCACCATCCCTCTCCTAGGTTTGCATTTTCCGTTCCCTCTGTAAAGCATCAGTACCAGCCCAGCGGTATTTTTGGATGGTATTAACTCAGGACATGAAAAACAGTCCTATGATCTGTACAGATAAAGGCCCGGGATACGTATATCAGAAAGTGTTACAGTTTTTACAATCATGAGGAATTAAACATCTCACAGACATACCATACTTGCCCACAGAACAGGACATAGTTGAGCACATCCATGGCACCCTTAAAACTATGCTACTTAAGAAAAAGAGGAAATTTCATTTCAGATAAAAAGAAAAATGTCAACAGTTTCCTGGCTGTTTTGCCCAGTTCTATGACTAGGGAAGGAGGGATCCACAGATCCACACCTCCAGAAAGGAGAAAAAAGGGACCCCAAAATAATTAAAAACAGTGGCAATGATCTGAGGAGAAGCACACTAATTTACTAAATATAATATCTGAATGCAAGATAACACATCAATACAATATAATTAGAATTGAAGTTAATAAATCAAATATAATGAGAAGGAAAATGTCCAAGAACTGTAGGCCCCGCAATAAGGCTGAGGTGGGATGCGCAGTTGATTCAAGCAGCAGGGGAGGAGAGCCAAAAAAGGGAAGGTCTTGTGACGTTGCTGGGGGCTATATAGCTTCTCTGAACACAAGGATATGTAGATCTTCTCTTCTGGACAGGTGCCTGGAACTGGAACATTAACTCTTTAACTCCCAGTGTATTATGTGATATTATGATGTGGAATACTCTTAACCAAAAATTATTAAACCACAACAGAAAACTATGATACTAGTAAAGAATCTGGAATCATTTCAATGGGAAGGCCCATTCCTACAGATAACGTGGAGGAGACGAAGAATCCTTAGGATAAACTGTGTTGGTTATTGTCACTCTCTTAGTGATTGTTAAATGCTAATGGTATACGGAAATGTAATTGTTAATGATATGCCGAAGTGTAATTGTTAATGGTATATGGATGTATAAATATTAATGCTGCATGGAAGGTAAATGTTAATGCTATGTGGAAGTGTAATTGTTAATGGTACATGGAAGTGGGAAGTGTAATTGAGGGTACGAATAGTGGAATTGTGAAAAACAAATAAACAAGCAAACTACCAAAAAAAAAAAAAAAAAAAAAAAAAACCACAAGAAAACAGAAGAACAATGAGTTAGAAATATTAAAGTTCGTGATCTGCTCTACCCAAAGCAGATAGGTGCTGGCAGGAGAACACATCCCCCGCACTGCTCCCCATTCCCTCACCCCCTGCCTTGCCTTGGCTTGTAGGCAGAACCTAAACAAACTGTTACCTGTGAATGGGGACAAAACAGGACATTGGAAGGGAGAATAGCCTTCCTCTGTAGAGATCTAGGGAACCCGACATCCCAATAACTCAACTGAGCACCAACAGTTATTTAAATGACATGATATTTCAGAGGATAACCTTTATTTACATGGTTAATTCTTGATGCTTAGCAATATGGCCATGCCTTTCAAAGCAAAGCAGTTATAACTATATGTGCCTAATGTGACCAGGGAACTAATAATTAAAAAGGTGTTAAAATGCATTGATTTATATGAAAATAAAGCCTAAAGTGTTTTCCAACCCAGCTTTACCCTACCTGATGCCAAAATGAATATTGGCATGTTTCATCAAAATACCAGTGAAATCTTAATTAAAGAACAAAAGACTAACTGCCAATATACACTCTGCCATAAGTCCTTGGAACTGCAAAAGAAACTTAAGTTCCTGAAAATATTTAAAGTGGACAAATTTTATAGAAAATAACTAACGCATTCTACACCATAACTTCTGCACAGGTACACTAATAATTTGATTGTATCAAAAGGATGGTACCTTGCACAGCTATCCACAAGATGTGCAATTCTAACAGCATTATAATTCAGCCATGCGAGAGGGGCTTTTGCCTATTGAGGAACAGACTATGTGAAGCACATTACCAAATCGGGCATCATTCACACCTAGTAGGGTCTGAGAATCTTCTAAGATCTCTTGCCAGCAGCTCTCCATGCACAAGTTTCCTTGTAATCTCTTTCTTTCAGCACCTGAGTTACACTCAACCTTTCCTCACTCTTAGTTTTGTTATCCCCATTACTGTTACCGGCTACTGATTTTTATTTTATTTTATTTTATTTTTTGCTATAAACTGTGTAGCAGCTTTTGGGATTATCATGGTGTAATCCAGAGATAAAAGTGAACAGATTGAAGACAGAATTCAACACATATGTTGCCTAGCAGTCTTCTGACTCAGCACAGCAAAAGCTAACTGATAACATATAGAAATTTCTTACATACTGAATTTTCTTGCACTGCCTGATGAGACAGGATAAAGTCAAGCCACAGCTCCACACTCCTTCAAAGCATAAACAAAAATTAATAGAGTTCTACTGTATCTTGTGCAAATATTCCTCTTGGTTCATACATGACCTCACAACGTTCAAAATAAAGAGTGAGACAACAAAACAAAAACAAGAAGACTTTTTTTTTTTTTAATTTACAGGAAAAAAAAAAGTGGGTAGAGATAGCAAAAGCGTAAGCTATCCTCAGACTGTGGAGGTTTTTTGATACATAAATCCATGGAAAGGAAAAAACATCTTAGAATGACAATGAGCCACAGTAGAGATTTGTAGAACTTGTTTGCTTTTGTTGTGTCATGAAAAGCATCATGACATTGAGACTCTATCTTCTTTTTTGCCATTCTATGAAAATCTATAGAACTGTGATAATAATAATTCAGAAAACAGAAGATGACCACGACAGAAATTTTTCAGTGGGTCAAAACATGCATTCTACATCCAGTACAAGTTTATTTCTCAACAACAAAACCACCAGTGATTTCCCAAGTCCGATTTTCAATGACTCAAACTATAGGTCTTCCATCACTCCTCTCTAGAGACTATTCCACAATTCTAATAGATCTCACTATTAGATACATTTTCCTGGTAATAAGATTAAATTTTCCTTAGCTCAATTTCATTCCTGCAAAATGCATCCCTTGGTTGCAGTATGAAACACTTGCTAGTTCAAAACTAACCATGTGTCTTTTTCTTTCAACACTGCAGTGTAACCCATAGTGCTCTGGTTTTATTCACTTTATTTTTGAAGATTTTATATGCTGTAAAAGTCATCATTTTAGCATATAAAACACTTTTTTTTTTTTTTTAATTCTTATTTTTTCGAAAGTGGTAACTTCACCCAGTCCCCAAACTCAGAAATTTATACACCTATGTCTTTATGCATTGTTAATGGTTTGGGTTCTGTCTGCCTGGATTTTCTCAGTCACAATTTACAGTTGAGGTTAGCAAACTTTATTTTTGTGTGAGTTGAGCAGTTTAACTTCTTTAAATACATAATTTCATGGCCTACTTTCTTGTTCTAAATGGACTCAGACATATCTAGTACGTACAGGTGCATTCAAGAGTATTTCCTTCATTTAAATTTTAAATATTTAAAAACTACTTTTACCCTGTGTAAACTCATTTCCTTGATTAAAATATATTAACAAAAAAGAACAAGCGTGAAAGATATCTAGCATATTCATTGATACATGAAATATGGAAAAAAAAATATATTTCTTTTTATATACTTTTAATATATTATTTTATATCTGTGTTACTGTATGTCCCAGAAGTACTACAATCACCACAGTCCTATTCCTCAGATCATCAGCAGGCTTACAGTGCAGTAAGCCAGTGGCATTTATACGTGTAGACTCTGCAAAGATGGATTGCTCTTCCAGGTTTGAGGAAGACAACAGCCTGTACACAGCTAGACTTTCAAAGGGAACTTTTTGGGTTACTTCACAAGTATCCATGCCAATAAAAGAATTAATCCCATGTCTCTACAAATGGTGATACAGATGCCCATTGTTTGCCTAACATTAGTCAAGGTGCATCTTTAGGACCTCTGAGAAGCTGGGTAAGCTGGGAAATAAAAGCAAGATTTTGTAACAATTATGGGAAATGACTTTGGCCCTAATCGAAGGTGAAATGTAGCAGGAAGTATGCAAAATGAAATGCCTCATGTGTGGCATATCCCAGATGTGATTAATGATACATATACATTCCTGAGGCATACAGGTTCCTTTTGTCAGAGGCAGAGTTGACGAAAAGAACAAGAACCCTTCTTTGGTTCAAGTTTGGTTTAAAATCAGGGTCAAGCAAACTTGTTTTACTGAAACAAGAACTGACCTGAACCTTCACCACACATGAACTACTTCATAAATATTTCTGAGCAGCATGAAAAATGTAAAGTTCTGCATAAATGCTTAAGCATGTAATGCTTGATTCTGCCATCCTTACTCACATCAAGTAGCCTCTTACTCTTTGAGTAGTCCCATAAAACATATGTGTTTACCAAGGGAATAAGATAGCTGCACAATGTAATGGTACAGAACAGCACTATTTTTGCTTTCTCTCTTCTTCAGCAGTTGGCAAGGAAGATGTCTTGCATACCAGACCTGACAGTAATGCACAATAAAATACCTAGAGAGAGGTATATACCACTATGTTCAAAGCAATTTCTGAACTAGACTCTTTTCTAATCTCTGCTTTAAGAACAGTACTTAGTAACAATCTGAATACATTTTTTCCATGTTAAAATCTTCTTCTGACACTGCATCTGTCACGCAGCTACTGTGTCTGACCCAGATGTACCTACCAAGTAAGCCCCACAGATTCTGGCACCTAATATTTGGGTCTTTTATTTAATTGGTATGCAATTAAAGAAACGGGACAGCATTTGTGCTCGATACAGTTGTCACTTCAAATTCTAGTAACATTCATTATCATGCTTACAGATGTTTTTTTTACACCTAACATCTGCCAACACTACCTAAACCACAGGAAGTTGACAAACCTGTGTGAACTTCCTCTCAGTCTCCCTCTCCTGCTATCTGTTCTGTGCACACTAATTTTGTGCATCTGAGGCCTCTGCTCGCCAGAATTATGCCTGCTTCCTAACACCTCTGCCTCCAGAGCTTTGGATTTGAAATTGAACAGACACAGAGCCAATTTATCATAGGATGACATGTGTCATGTTCATGGTATAAGCAGGGGGACCTACTATATGCACTGTATTTATCCTTTTGTTGTCAACACAGACAAAGACAATACCGGCAATAGGAAGCTATCAAATTTTTAAAACACAATAAACATACCTAACTGATGTTTTGTTAGAGCTAGGTTTTTAAAATGTGCTACTAGCTCATGTAGTTTAACACCAGATTTCCTTTGTCAGATCATCATCTGTCACTCAGGCATGCAGCATATTAAAATATGTGAGCATCAAATACCAATGCATTAGCAGCAAGTCTTCAGAAAACCAACATAAAAACCATTTCATACATACTCTTTCTCAAAGTAAGGAATCATAATCAGGTTTAATGACAGCTTACACATATTTGTATATACTAATGTTGTTTGTAGCTGTGTTTATACCTAACTATACATAATGTGTTTGCAGAATAGATGTATAAATATGTGTGTATGTGTTCCTATAAATATATATGTGCATATGTGTGTGCATGTGTGTGTTTGCATATATATTTGTGTGTGCGTATCTATAACGTATAGCTTGCTACAGATCAACATGGAGAAAAAGCAAGTAGCCGGACTAGTAATGAGTGAATAAAACAAATATCTCAACGTTTTGAGAACAGGAGGGATTTCTAACACAAAACTATGCCCTGAGGTATTATTCCCAGAAAGCAACAGCTGAAATATTTGGCTTGCAAGCGCCTGACACCAAGCGACCTCAGGGGCATAGGGATCTCCCTAGGCACTCTCTGGACATCTCATCAACCTGCTGTTTGTTGCATAAGAAAAACCCTGAGCAGGGAATGGGACCAGTACTTCCCCACTGTGATAATCTTGCAATGTGGCCTCACTCTAAATGGTGCTGTTTATACAAAATGAAGCTCAAATGGGGCTATCAGTGGTGTGATTGCCCTACATTATACAACAGGTGTTCTCACTAGGGAAATGACAGAAACATGAAAAAAAAGCAGAATTTGTGAAATCGGTGTGTATGAAATACTATAGCTTTGGTTCAAAATGTTTCACAGTTAGTAAAAATAAGCATGCAAAATTATGTGGACTTCACCATCAAGACCACTTCAGTTCTACGTCTAGTTGGTCTACAAAAGAGTGTGAGTTTGGTGAACTTGTTACACAGACAGGGGACAGAGGTTGAGAATTTTGTGTGAAGAACAGGTAGAGATCAAGGAGAGACAGATAATCTGAAGGAAAGCATTTCTAACAAATATATTTATCATTCAGGAGAACTGAACACACTATTTCATGTTATAGGATGCTAGTGGTTGGGATGCATAGTGGTTGGATATTTTGAATTCAGATTTTATCAAAAGCCATTAAAGTCATAATGTACTAGTTCTCCTTCCAGGCTGGATGGATGAATCTGCTTAAACAGGTGACAAGCACATAGTATACAATATATAATGGCCAGACATATCACATTTTGTACTACATAATTTTAGTAAAAAAACTATTCTAAAACCACAGAAAAGTGTATTTGAACATTTTCATAGTATAAAAATGGTTGGATAATAGAACAAATGCTGCACATGTATTTGTATATATAATGTGATTTACATTATTAATGCCCTAATATAAATGGGAAAGAAGTGAAATGGATGGGAACCTTGCTCCATGTACCTACTCCGTTAGCAACATAACCTACTCCTGCTCTTCTCCACCTCAGCAGGCTGTGGTTTTCCCATTTTTGGTTTGCTAGTCTGATTAGCATCAGACTTTTTGTCTGATGTAAGGCACAGAAAAGATTTAAGCAAAGTCTTCAAAAATTCAAGGAAGATTCAGATAGTCTTTTAGATGCAATAAAGAATACAGTGTTTTGCCTTACTTGACATTACTTAGTTCTTCTAAGCCAACTTAAAAAAAAAAAAAAAAAAAAAAAAAGAAAACTAAAATAGTATTTTACGTGATATGAAAATAATGGTTAAAAACAGGAAACAGCAAAATAAAACAAGTAATCCCCATTCTTCATAAAAGTGATCTTCTTCTGGCTGAATAAAAAGAATAGAAAGCTAAGCAGTATATTTTTGCTCTAAGTTAGCATAAGAGATAACCTGAACTGGGCATACTATGCATTTTGTTTTGTTTTATTTTTAAACAATTGGAGGGAGAAAAGGCTTGGATTTAGTAGAGAATTTGAACTGAAAATTTTCTGACAGCACTGCCTCTGCCCATATGTGCAAAGATTTTTAGTAACACAAACATAGCAGTGATGAAGAGCATAACATGAAATACCATGTATTTGGCTCATTTCAAGATACCAGCCAAAGAACATGGCTCAAAAATCATAAAATGACTGTGCAAATTTTCCTGCATAAATACTCCAGTGGGTATCTGTTAATTGTCAAAATAGTCACAGGTCAATTCTCACAATAAAAATAACAGGGAGAATTTCATTTCTGTTGCAGAGCGGGAATAAGGACTAACATTGAATGGGGTGGGGTGATTCTTCCTAGTCACTCTGAATAATCTTTATCCTTAATCTTTTGCTAACTTCGCTAGGTTCTTCTTTTAAATAGCAAATAGTTTGGAATAGTTTGATGTTGTTTATATTTTGTGCTGAAGAAGCTATTGATTTTATGGGATTAACTACTGGAGCAATGGGAATGGGATAGAAAAGGCAACCAGCAGGCAGTAGGAGATAAAATGTGTACAGAGTAGAGTATCTTCATCTGACTTGTAAAAGCAGTGCAGTTTGTTTTTATTCTACAATGAACACAGAATGAAGTAAAATACAAATACTGAATGTCATGTAAACAGCTTATAGCTCAAATGATTCAAATTATTTATGTAAAAATCAGCATTTCCTGACCAGAGCAATTTTTTGATTGTATCCTGATATTCTGAAGTATACTTCTGCAAATTTGGTAAATCAAATAATATCTCAGTTTTGTTCATAAACACCTACAAACAATAGCACATTTGTTTAACTGCTCTGGGATAATGGGAACTTTATTTCACATCACACAAGTTTTGCTCTATACAATTATGAAATTAAATTTTCCCCGTGAGCAGCTATAACAGAGTCAGGAGTATAGTTATGTGAGGATCATATCTGAAACAAAAGAAATGTTTGTGTCTTTTAAATGTTTAGGATAGGAGCTTAAGCAAAGGTGGCTGCAGTCTCCATAGCTCTGGAGACTGGCTAGCAGCTGTGTAAGAGGGCTATCAATTGGAAAGAAAATAAAATGGAAACTGGACATAATAGAAGAGAACTACATTAAAAATACCTGGAGGAAGAAAATATTTGTACTTTTACACATAAATTATACATCACAAGAAAACTACAATCCTGAAATTTTCCTCCAAAATTATCCAAGAAGTAGCAGATAATCTACTGTTACCATCGTCTCAGATAATCCATGTGCTTTCAATGGATTTGAAAATTCCATGCTTCTTAAAAAAGAATTGAGTGAGAAAAGGAGGCAAATCCATGGCAGTCATTAAGGGAGAAAATCTCTAGCTTGCTGACATGTATAACCCACACTGATGATGAATCACAGTAACAGTTATTCAGGATGGGTAAGTAGTAAGCTATAAACCTCAAAATTCATACAGATGAAAAAAAAAAAACCAACAATTTTTACAGTCAGTTAGATTTTTTTATAATAAGTAAATCAAATCAAGTTTGAAAGATGTTAGCAAGATATGATAAGCAGACACATGAGACTGCTTTCATAGAATCACAGAATCTCCAAGGTTGGAAAAGACCTACAAGATCATCCAGTCCAACCATCCACCTATCACCAATAGTTCTCACTAAACAATGTTCCTCAACACATCTAAACATTTTTTTAATACTTCCAGGGCCAGTGACTCCATCACCTCCCTTGGCAGCCCATTCCAGTTCCTGACCCCTCTTTAGAAAAAGCAGTATTTCCTAACGTCCAGCCTAAATCTCTCATGGCACAGCTTGAGGCCATTCCCTGTAGTCCTATCACTAGATACATGAGAGAGCAATAAGATCACCCCTAAGCCTCCTCTTCTCTAGACTGAACAGCACCAGTTTCTTCAGCCACTCCCCAAAAGACTTGTGCTCCAGACTCCTCACAGATTTGCTGCCCTCCTTTGAACCCGCTCCAGGGCCTCAATGTCTTTCTTGCAGTGAGGGGCCCAAAACTGGACACAGCACTCGAGGTGCAGCCTCACCAGAGCTGAGTACAGGGGGACAATCCCTGCCCTGTTCCTGATGGCTACACTATTTCTCATACAAGCCAGGATGCCATTGGCCTTCTTGGTCACATGGGCACTGCTGGCTCATGTTCAGTTGAGCATCAACCGATGCACCCAGGCCTGTTTCCTCCACACAGTCCTCCAGCCACTCTGCCGCAAGCCTGTAACGTTGCCAGGGATTGCTGTGGTTAAAGTATTGGACCTGGCACTTGGTCTTATTGAATCTCATCCCATTGGCCTCAGCCCAGCATTCCAGTCTGTCCAGATCACTCTGTAGAATCTTGCTACCCCCAAGTAGATCGACTCTTCCTGACAACTGGTTGTCATCTGCAAACTTACTGAGGGAGGGTGAACTTAATGCCCTCATCCATGTAATCAGTAAAGATATTGAAGAGGACATGCCCCAGTACTGACTGCTTTTAAGCAAGAACTCAATTCTAACACTGGAAAGAATACTCAACCACACACCTTCTGCCCTATTTAATAGGCATTTAATTATCTGTTTATATAATTCATTGATAATTTTGCTTAGACTGTGGTTATGATACATTCTATTTTTGAAACACATACCCTTCATCATGCAAGGCCTGAAGAAAGCGATTTGTTGTCATATTACTCCATAAAGACTTATTTAATTCATCAGCAACTTCCCTTTCCACAAAAGCTCTTATTTCTCTAATTGCAAAAAGTTTACCTATGTCTAAATGCTGCAAAGATCCCAAGGTTCAACTATTACAGATTTCCTAGCTATTGAAGTTCTTAAAGCTATTCAATTTAACTTTGCCTCCACACCACAGAGAGGAATATGAGAATTTAGTCAAAGTGTAAATAAATAAGATGAAAAATCGTGGGCAGAAGTTCTTGAAAACCTTGTGTGCAGATTTAGGAGAAGCAGAGTCTCATTCCTGGCGCTTGGAGCCACACTATTCTCCAGTTGCTTTTTAGATATGGAAGAGGAGCAGAAAGAACAACACTGTTGTTTTCAATGACTATGCTTGTGAGGGCTCTTAGTGCAATGTCTGCTGCAGCATAACATCTGTCAATGCTCTTAAAGTGTCAGCGTTTTCAAGGAGAAATAATAAAAACGAAACTCTGTGAGAACAGAGGCTAGACAGTGCTCACGAAGTTGCAGAGATCGAATAACAAAGCAAAAGCAAGGAGCAATGGCTACAGTTATAGAAGTATAACATGCTCCTTTCAATATTTTGTACAGCACCTGGCAATGTAAATGAAGGCAGTGTCAGATAAAGCACTGCCCTGGCCTGAAATAGACTTATTTTTCCTGAATTTTTACATTTATCTGTCTTCACGGTCTGCTGATTATTCTCCTGTCTAGCAGCCATCTCTAACATTAGACTTAAGAGCTTAGAATTTGCTGAGGAAATAAGCCCATAGGCTTCCAGGAGTACACGACACTTCCCTTAGGAAGGTCTTCCTTATGTGATATAGGCATATAAAAGCATCTGTCCAGTGATCATTATGGGATATTGATTTCCCCTTGATTGAGGAGACCAAATGCTGGAATAGTACAAAGACAATGTCAGCACGATAGCCTGCAGAAAGCAGATCATTTCCAGGTTCCATCTAAAATATTCTAAGAATACTGACTCTTCATATCCTCAGAAAATGCTTCAGACCAGAAATGTGGTGCAAATAGGAGCTGTGGATAAGATAAAAAATAACAGGCTACTGTACTGCAAATCGTCTTCTGCCAGTGCAAGCGTCAGACCTGAACTCATCATTTGCATTCATTGTCCAATTCCAATTTCATATTAATCCCAATGAAAAAGGAAATTATTTGCACTGCAGCACTGTCCTAGATGGTAGGTGAATACAAGGATATGCCTTATACACTTCTATCATAGATCCTTGCCAGTTGTGGAGCCCTGCTGCTGGCTTTTCCAAAAATAATGTATATTTTCAGACTGCACAATGAACTGGAGTTTAGAAAGGAGTTAACCTAGATCTGTTTAAAGCAGGAAGAAAAAGAAAATGAAACAAACAAAAAAATAAAAAATAAAAAAAATGGAAGCTGTAATTCTCTTTCTAGGAGGCTAAAGGTTAGATTTGTTAACAAGGATCTTGTCTGTGACCTTTTAAGCCCTCTCCTGTTCATCAGCAAGAAAAGCATTTTGACTTCTAAGAGGGCCTGAAAATGCAAACTTTATCAGATAAAGTGCCCAGGTACACTTCAACCTTAGAGGAAAGAGCGACAGAGCCTATGATGAAGATCATTAATAAGAAAAATACTCATTTGATTATGTTTGAATGAGGTATTTTTTTATCTAGCAGACATATCTGCTACATCTGTTTTATACTGCAATCAGTTTTTGTATTACTTCTCTGTCCAAGAAAGAGATCTGCTTATTAGTTATTTAAAAATTACTTATTTGTTTAGCTGGTCATTGCTGATAAACCAAGCTAACACAGAATTCCTGTGATATCACATATCACCCAGCATATAGAAAATTTGATCTTATTTGTCAACTACTTAATCACCGAGAAAGGACAACAAATAAGCATAATTAAAATAGATAGGTACATTTTTTTTTTTAAAGGCAGTTGAATTATTTCAGAATGAGTATCTAAAATATCTCCCAAGTTCCTGAGATAAAGCTTTACGTACTTCTAGGAAATCTTGGATTAGCTAGTAAGAGAAGTAAATATTTTTTAAACAAAACAGCTCTTACCACCTTGAACATACTATTAACTTATAACTGCAATTAATGAGTATCTTTCATTTCAAAAAACAGACTTTGCCTGATATCTTCATTTATATTTAGACAGTTTCCCAAGTAGAGAATTTAACCAATTTTGTTTTGTTTCTCATAACCCATAGCAGCTGGGACAGGGCAGAGTGTAACAGGTGCTGACTAAGCTTCCAGGTTTATGCAGGGTTGTTTGTGCTGGAGAGGATGCTGAGATATTGCCTAGCCCTCTGTAGCATGAGGAAAATTAACAAAAAAATATATATGCTACCCACCAGGTAATGAGCAAAACATTACATTTTTTATTTTGACGTATGCCTTTGTCTCTTGACAATGTCATTTCTCCAGCCTCTGAAAAACTGCTGCTTTTTTCTCTGTGGTGACAGTCTTACAACATTTCTTTCTCTCTAACTTTATATGTTTTTATAAAGAGAGAAAAACTCTATTTGGGACAGGAGAATGATAGTGTACTATCTGTGTTGACAAAGAGTGTAAAGTATGGGCTGTTTCTCTACTGTGCAAGAGAGCAACTAGTTAGCATAGTAAAGATGGTCAAACAACACTTGATCTGTCAAATGTTATTTTCCAGGAGGGGTTCAGCTCCATTTCCACTGGCAGTGCACTCAACAAGCACAAAAATTGGAACCATTACCTCTATCTTGGTCTCAAATCAGGCACTTCTCAGGGCTCCTCAGTGCTGTGTAGCCACAGAGTTGTACATGTACCCTCAGCCAGACACATCCCTGATAATCTTAAGCAGTTCTGTGGAACATACAGGTTTGGAAGCAGAAAACAGATACCCAGAGATTTTGGCCTATGATCTGAACCTGCCAAAGGCAACAGAAAGAATCCTTGCCTAGGAAACTGAATTCAGCAGTGGTAGTTGAGATTAATCTAGATCTTCTCTGAACTTCCTGCATAAATAAATACGGTAGTATTTTTATATTTATTAGACATAGTATTTCTGGAGGGTGTTTCACAGCTCTTGAAGAAAGTGATCTTCTGCTTTGCTTTCCCATCAGGGAACTCTCAGGTTTATTTCAAAGGCCAGTTACATTTCAACATGTATCTTCTGTAGGTTTTTGTGACAACACTGTGGTTGGATTCCTCCTGCAGCAGCCAGTAGTATCAGAAAACCAGGTTCACTTTTCTGCTCTGTTTGCTGTTCCTCAATGTCTCCTTTTCTCTCCTTGACTCCCCATTCCCCCTCCTGAACTTTGATGATCTTTAACCTTCTTCAAGTACACAGCAAATGTTTCAAAACAGTTAATATATTTTTTCTATGCTGTGCTGGGCATGAGCAGGTAGGTGGATCAGAAGGCCTAAGGAAGGTCTCCAAACTCTCTCCCTTAGTAACTTTTCCAATTATAATTTCATTACTATATCCTCCAGAACATCTTTATTCGTTCTGCAAACAAGTATTATTATATTTATCATTAAAATGTTTAACAAGAAGGGTATTTGGTTGTGGTCATGCAGAATGAATAGCTTTTCCTCTGTCATAGCTGGTGTTACAGCAATCACGTTATCAAAATCTTATGACAGGTTTTTATTTATACAGATAAAGAAGGAGAAAAAACAAAAAACAAAAAACAACCCAAGCAATCTAAAATAAATAACTTCCATTCGTATGTACTAAGCACATTGAGCAGAACACAATCCCTGAATCCCTGAATTCAAGCAATTTATTACACTGCAGTCTGTTTCCTGTGAGAGAAAAGCTGACATACAAATGCATAGCCAACACTGAGCCATACTACAAGGTAGTTTTCTAATTGTAGCTCGGGCAACTATAAAGGATTAGTACATACAAAGAAAAGGATACAAAATGCACTATATACCAGTGAAAGGTATAATGGCATTGAGTTGTATTAGCAATGAAATTTTACCATGCTATTACATAATACTCAGGTCACTGAGTAAAAAGAGTTTCCTATGATAAATAAAGTATTCTCAGTGTACTTTTTATTTAGTTTCCTTTGTGATAATATAAACTTCTACCCAGATGTGTTCCACCATGTCTGGATAAAAACCATTTTTTCTGCTAAGTTACTTTGGAAACAGGAGAGTTCAACTCTTTTCATGTTAATGCAAACTAGTCATTAGACATGAATGCACAGAGTGAATAAGACTGTAGAGCTAATCAAGGGGTAAATAACACTGAAATGCCTCCTTGCAGCATTTTCTTGAAGAAAATCATCATTCAAATCATTTAAATTCAGTTCTTCCTGCTCAAGAGAGGAAACACAAATCAAGTCGTCAGTAAGCTTTTCATCTCTCATTGCCTCCTCTCACTTCTTTAGGGCCTGTTGCACAAATGGGTTTATGCTTTATGTGTAGAATACTGGAAGACAAGGTTTCTTCCTCTCACAGGTCATCTGCTTTGCATCTTATCTTTGTATCAAATTCTAGTGCTCTTCCTATTTGACCCAGAGCTGGAACAAACAGGCTGAACAAACTGCTGTAGCTGGATCTGCTTGGTTTGAGGTTCAGCCCTTTTCAAGGGTCTCATTTTTCTTTCCAATGGAAGGTCTAAAAGATTTATATCATGAGGTAGACTGTAGTGCCCTGGAGCACAGAATTGAACTATCAGCACAATTAATCTGAACTTGCACCTGATTTCCACTTAGTGTTGAGAGACATTGCAGATGCATTAGACCTACTGTTTTTTTTTCAGCACAGTGCAGGTAAGATGTTGACCAGAACACTGCAAGAGCAGTGGTGTCCCAGTACAGTATTACTGGGTACCACCATCCAATTTCACTAGATGTTAGTCCAATACAACTTGTCATACAAAATGGAAAAAACCAAACCAAAACAAAACAAACAAGCCAAAATAATCACACAAGCAAACTATATATATATAAAAAAAAAAAAAAGCAACAACAAAAATGCTAACGCAGAGACCTTTTCTAAGAAACTCAACAGTTACAAATGCTGAAAATAATCTCGTAAATACTTATAAATACTGAAGACTCATGGCCAATATGAGCATGGGAAATGAGCAGAAGAAAATGCAAGAAAAAGAAGACCATACCAGTCTGACAAAAATTACAGCCATGTGACCTAGTAATCTGTTACCAGAGCTAAGGGGGCAGGAGACTGAAAAAAAGATTCTTACTGAAGTAACAGCTTTCACATGAGTGCCACCACAGAATCTCTATCCCTTTATCACTGAGATCCTGAAAAGTACTGTGATATAAGACCCCAGGTGGCCCATTAACTCTATTCATCACAATTAAGGACTGAAATTCACCTAGACTGTATTTACTTTCTGCCTTGTTTACCATTCCCCACCTTACTTCTTTTCTCCCTATACTTTTTGAATAAAATTCTCTTAAGATGACCTTCTGCAACTCCTTCTGTGATCCCAAGACCGAAAAACAACAAAAAGTTTTGTTTGCCTTTGTAAAGAAACATTGTTGAAAACAAAAATCAGTATGCAAAATCAAAGCTGTATCTTCTGATTTTGCAGTTCTTCTTATTTTCATGTGCATGCACTATTTTTCCTCAGAGAAGCCATCAGATACCAATTTCAGTATCAGCAACCAGACTACTTTCGCCAGATTTTCCTCACTAAGGATAGTTAATTCTATTTTTTAATGCATCTAGGAGGTTGTCAAACTGTAGGATTCCCCACAATAGGGATCTCAAAAGAAACAAGAAAAAAACATCACATAGCTAGAAGAGAAAGGTAATAAGGATTTCTACCTTTAAATATTTTGCTAATGCTTTACATTTTCATTGGTAGAAATTATTTAATGAATCTTTAATAAAACATATAAACCATATTTGCCTTAAGATTTCATTGGCCAAGATGTGCATATTCAAAATCTTTAACTAGCCTTATTCTGTGATGTCAGTGTATTTTATAAGCATAACAACAGCTTTCATGTCCAGGACGCTGGTGATAAATGGTGCCTTCAGGGATCTGTCTTGGGTCTGATGCACTTCAACATTTTCATCAATGACACGGACAGTAGTATCAAATGCACTCTCAAATTTGCTGGCAACACCAAGCTGAGTGGTGCAGTTGGTATGGTAGAAGAAAGAAATGCCATCCAGAAGGACCTGGACAAATTTGAGAGGTCAGAAACCTGAAGAGATGTAACACATCCAAGTGGGATTAGGAGAAGATCTTGAGAGCAACCCTATAGAGAAGATCTGGGGGGCTCTGGTGGGTGAAAAGTTTGATGCGAGGTAACAGTGTGCATCTGGAAGGCCAGCTGTGCTCTGGCCTGCATCAAAAGAGGGGTGGTCAGCAGGGAGAGGGTGGTTATTGTCCTCTCTCTGTCCTGTCTTTTTGAGTCCCCATCTGGACTACTGCATCCAGGTTTGGGTCCTCCAGCACAAGAAAGACGTGGAGTTATGGGAGCAGCTCAAGAGATGATCAAAGGGCTGGAGCATCTCTCCTATGAAGAAGAGTTGAGAGAGCTAGACGTGTTTATCTTAGAGAAGAGAAAGCTCCAGGGACACCTCACTGTGGCCTTGTAGTACTTAAAGGAAGCAGATAAACAGGAGGGAAACTGTCATTTTACACAAGTGGATGTTGATAGAACATGGGGAATGGTTTAAACTAAGAGAACTAACATTTAGATTAGGTACAAGTAATAAATTTTTCACTCAGAGGATGATGAGGCTCTAGAACAGGCTGCCCAGAGGGTGCCTCATCCCTGGAGGCCCTCAAAACCAGGCTCGATGGGGTCTGGGTAGCCTGAGCTGGTGGATGGTAGCCTTGCCCACTCCAGGGGGCTGGAACTTGGTGGGCTTTAAGGACCCTTCCAACCCTAGCCATTTTGTGATTCTATTACATGATTCCTTAAGTCCAAGGGCAACTTATTAAAAAGAAATAGCACCACAGAACTCTTCTAGCAAAGTGCACTTTGTGCTTCACCCCTACTCTGAAAAGGTATGAATACCCACTTTCCTTCTCTTTTATATTAATCAAAACTAATAAGTCTTCTTTCAACTGCTTTCTGACTCTTCTTAAGGATTTATCAACTTATCACCACCACGTCTTTTCTTCGCTTCCAAGAAATGTGAAGCCCTGAGGGTGTTTCTGGCTGCACAGAAACAGAGATGCAGAAGGCAAAGTAGTAACAAAATATAATTGTAAAATAAAAGCAATTTCATATCAGTTCAGCCTAATTTACTTCACTTGTCTTTCTGTGGTCTCCAGTGTCAGGACTGAAGGGCTGCATGAGTCCTGTAAGGATGAGTGTTTTTGCCAAAAACAACCAGTTGAAAATCTGGAACACTGAAATTTTGGGAAGGATTCCAGACGCCCAAGGTAAACGATTAATACTCTTTAAGTGATCTTACATTACCAGGTTGGCTTTATTTTTGGCATCCTGAATTATTCTATAAAGCCATTCAGCAAGATTCTAAATGTGTATGCTTTCCTTACATTCATTTAATAGATCTTGAAGGACAACATCCCAACTGTATTTTTTTAAAAACATTACTTCTGAGACCAATAAAAGGTCAAAATCAGGAGGAAGTTTTTGGTGAAGGTATCTATAAGAATGAATAAAAAATTGCAGTGGAAGAGGAATAGCTTTAAATACATACTTCATTGCTTCAGTGTGCTAGTCAAAACTGAACAGTTTTATTTCAACAAATCCTTCAGATTTGTTGAACTGCCCCATCTGGTGAGGGTAGGATTGTACCTGCAGAAAGTTTGTTTCTGATGAGGAATCATCAGAGCAACAGGACAGGAAACGAGATGATATGGCAGCTTCAGCTACAGAATCCATCACAAGCTCTTTCCACCAGACTAATGTTTCTCAGGTTGGTTCTCAGACGAGCACATTTTATGAGAAAGATGTTGAAGTTGTGAAATAATGGGCATTTGAATAGCCATTTTATGGAATGTAGAGAATCATTTCTTGGCCTGCAGTTTCATAGTCATTATGCTATGAAACAAGTGGAAAGGTGGATACAAAGGGAAAGAAAATTCAACAACAAAATATTACTGACTTAGTTTTGTCTTATTTCTCCTCTCTGTCACATCTCATATTCAATTCAACATACCCAGCTGAAATACTTTAGTCCATTTCCCTAGAACCTTGTATATACTCAAGCTCTTAAGCAACTATCACAGGTCCTTAAAAGAAAATTGAAAAAGCTGAAACCTTGTTTTCAGAAATCATAGTGTAACAGGCAGCATATATTCAATGAATATATCCCTGAGAAACAATCAAAAAAATTTCCTTCAAAAAAGCCATTACCAAAAGTGTTTTAGCCATAAATAAGAATAATTTCATATTCAGGCAAGAACAAAATATTACAAAAGTACATTCAATTATTTTTTTTTTATGCTTCTCAATTCACCTCTCTTCTAAAACTGAAGAACAGTATTAAATTACAAATCATATCTATTTCTTGACTTAATCTGAAAATTATTTTCAGTTTTTTTCTTCTTCTTTAGCAAATTATCATCAGGGTAATTATTGGGAAAATATCATCACTCCTCATGATATAAGTCCTTTTTTTCTGTTGAACTACTGTAAAAACTTCCTCAGGCTGTAAAGTTTTTAGAGGTTCAGGAAAGTAATTACAACCAGAAAAACAGAAAACTTTCACATTTCCAGAAATGTAAGGGAGATCTGTGTGACTAATTTAAGGAAGACCTTCCATGGCTAGACATGTTCACCAAGAGGCTTTCATTGGTGTCTATGTGATCTTGAATAAAAAATAAAAATAAAAAAACCCAGAAACTTAATAACTTCCCTGTACCTTTATTTTTACTCCACTAGAGAAAACTAATAAAATCCTATAATACATGAAAGGAATATAAAACATTTTATGATTAATGAATATCACTGCACAAAAGGAGAAAGCAGTATGTTCTGAATTTATAACAGTAGCTCCTGTAAGTACTGACAGATCACAGTCAACTCATATATATAGCATACAGTTGAAGGATGACTTGGGAAAGCAAACGTATATTTCCTTTGCATTAATGTGATTTCTGAACAAAAATTTGGAATTTTCCATAGTGATTGATAATGTGAATGCTAACATAAGAAGTCTGCTCTTCAACCTGTTGAAAGAGTAAGGATTACTTGGTCTCTTCCAGGTCTTACTTTATATATACAGAAATTCTTTTCTTGCACAAATTAACTATTTAATTTAAGCTAGACATGTTTGACTTTTCAAGTGTCCTGCTTATTGACATTCACAAGAAAGAACCAAAGAGTGAAAATATGACAATTTTTTGCTCACCGCATAAATGCTCCTCTGAATTGGAAAGCTTTGTTTGTTCTTCATCTCTAACCCATTTATTTTAAAAGTATACATTGCAACTTAGAGATGAGTGACTTACAAACCCATTAGTTTGATCGGTTACAGTACATACAAGGAATCTTCTTTGACTCTTTTTTTCTATCAGTTTAGCAGTTGACATAACTGAGCAACTAATTATATTGTTACATAATGCACCTCAGTGATGATGCCACCTCCCTGGGGTAAATGTGCAATGATTCAACGTGAAATTTCAATGAAGTAATTTTTAATTTACACTACCACAAACAAGGCTAATAACTATTTTTTACTTTCATCAAAATCTGCTGCATTATGTGAAAATCTCACCTTAGGTTTTAAGGTAAAGGCTTCTCTGGTTCTCTGATACTGAATTCTGCAGTAAACATAAATACTATAGCAAGTCTCAGTAAAATAAAAGTCATGTTTTTCACAATGTTAAATATGGAGTTCCAAATATTAACTTATTTATATCAAATATGAGATATTTTGTCTGCTTGCATAAACACACAGTAATCTGAATTCAGGTTCTTAATTTTAAATTTGAACTCAGTGTGTTTTTCTGTTTTTTGTATTTTTTTTCCACAGTATTTGAATATTTCCCAGTCTTTACTACATTAATGCTTATTTAGTGGCAACATACTGACATACAGTTAGACTGATAGTGCTATGTATTTGTGCACATTTGTCAATTTCAGTCTGTTTTATTTCACATAAAATAAAATTTGCTTTCAAGTCTGGAAAAATAATTCTTCAAAAATATTCTTTATGAGGAAATGATGTGCACTGGACTAGAAAGTGTTCAATAGCAACATGCATACATGCCTCTCAATTTCTGAATAATCTCTGCTTTTTACTGCAAAAGAAGGAGCAGAATGTACTTAACAGTAGATAATTCTAAGCATGCTTTTTTTCTATTCTGTAGGAAATATGTATAAAAATACATATAAACACTTTTTTAAATTTAATTACTGAGATAATTTTGACTTTACATATTAAGTGATACAAATTACTTAGTTCAGGAATAATTAAATGAAGCAAAATTAAGAAGTAATAAAGAACAGAAAAGACAAACAAGCTTTTTTATTAAAAATATCTTGGTTTTTTGAATTTGCAAGCAGAAGAGTTCAGAGATGTAACAAAATCTTTTTCTCCTTTTGAAGGTCAAACTGCACTCATTAAGAAGTCAATTCCAATAGAGTCCTAGTGTTTACCACCCCATCATGCAATAAATATGTTAGCTGAAGTGTCTGAACGCAGAAAAACGTAAGAATGGTGACATTTGAACTAATACCAAATAAGCTTCAAAAATAATTATTGCTGAGGTAATCTGAGACAATTTACATCCTCTGCAGCGTGGCTCAGATTGTAGCAGAAAACTTCAGACTTGGGTGCTGCTGTAAAAGGAAGAAGACCTGAAACTCAGTGCACGCAGTATCAGGGAGCTAGACTAGATAATTCATGAGGCTCTAATTCATACAGCTATTTGTTCAGCTTCTCAAAAACATTCTGAAGCTTATGCCAGACTCCAAGTTTCTGTAGCTGGGATGCCACCACTATCTATTAACTTATAACTTACAACTTATAACTAAATAGGGTAAAAATGCAGTCAATCCAGTGCCTGCAGACAGTGCAAAACAAGCAACTATCTGTATCCACAACACAAGAAAATATATACCGATAGCTTACTGGAGATCTTTCTTTCTCTCTTTCAAAAATTCCGTGTTTAATATTTAGTCTTTTTTTGATTACAAATAAATAAAATAAAACAGATTTCACTGAAGAATGGAATGATAGACAGCAGGTGATCTTCAGGAGGATTTCCTCATTAGAAAACAATTGCTGTCCAGCTATCCTAACAGTAACTTTCATAGATAATTATGTGGAAAGGACGACTGGCATTAGGAAAATTGAAATAAAAGAACATGAGATAGAAGGGTATGAGGTCAGCTGTGTGCTTGCTTGGATTAAACGGCTGATCTAGAATGACTATAGTTTACTGTATGAAAAAGTGCACTTCTTTTTGAAAAATGCCTGGTTATATGCACACATAAAGCACTTATCTGTGCTAATGAATATATATCTTCAAGTTGCCTGTAAGGTACAAAGAACCTTTCTTTCCTCTGCCATTTTAGGATTTAATTGCACTTTGAACAAAGCAAATTCTGGATTTACTCCTGAGTAAATGAGCTCTGGAGCTGGCTGATAGCTTGCAAATCATTTATAATGATTTGGGGCCTAAATAACATATTAGATTTTGGAAAGTTCACATTTGCACTTATTTTAATGTCCTGAAACACTTACAAATATTGTATTCTTCATCTCTGTAATCTGACTCAAAGTACAGAAGGCTTAATTCATCTCCTCATGGGCCCTTCTACATGGAAAAATATCGGACATTTCAAAAGAGCATTTCTTTCTCTGTGCATACCTGTATGATGTCAAACAGCCATCCACGTATCTGGTAAGCAGATATTTTGTTACAATTCAGTGTCACTCAGAAACCTCCAAATAAAAAATTCAGATGGTTTTCCTGCTGTTATGAAGACTGACTTGCGTCTTTTGCAGTTTTATGCACTCTGCCAGGTTTTATTCTATAGACAGAAAGAAAATGAGGACAAAGAATAGAAACCATATTATTGTTCATCTCTTTTTCTATTGCACACATAGCTCACATTCCGAAGCTGATTCTGTGAAATGGCGAAGCCACCTCATCTTGACCTCAGTTTATAGGCCAAGGCAATACTAACAAATCTGCTAAAATGTACAGGATCAGATAAGCCAACAAGAAAAATTAAGTAAGCATCATAATAAAGCGTATTTTCATTTAATGTAATGCGGATCAACACAATACTATTATTTGAATACTTAATGCATTTTCTTTGTTGTAACATCTGTACTTTAAATCTCATTGCACATAAATGGCTTTTATAACGGTGGATCTAAATTTCTGCTTTTTGCAGGAATGCACTTAATTTATGCTATCAAAATCCTTTACAATTATTATTCATCTCCCCTACGTTAGAAATCAAAAAATTGGGTATTAAATAATCAGCATTAGTTCATTGTTACAGACACTGTGAACTGTAACCATAGTATTTCACTAATAATATAAAAAGACAATGAGACAACAGATAATATTTACCTACAATCTATTAATTATTTAACTTTTTGAATTATCATTATATATTTATAATCTTAATTATGCACACAAATGCCCTCAATATTAAATGGGGAAATTATATTATCATTATTATTATTACTATTAGACATGGCACAACAAAAGCAATGTCATGCTGCCTGTTTATAATGGATCGCTAGTGCCCCCTTCTGATAGGAAGCATGAAAAAATACCGAAGTTTAACACTGAATACTTAAGACACATTCTAATGCCTAGATATTTATTTAAGATTTTTGTTATTTTAACAAAGGAAAACTGTGAGAAAGCTAGATATAAACTAACCAACCTTGCATTCTTGGTCTTAAGCACATTTGATTTAGTATTGTAAAGAGGATTAATAAAAAAAAGAAAAAAAAAGGATAATGTTGAGAAAAATGGCATTTATTAGTGAAAATACACTTTTAACCTTTAATTTTTGAGTCTATCTCACAGCCAAACTTTTGTAAATTGTATCAGTTGACAATGAACGTCTTTCTTAATAATAGCTCTCCATGCATGTACACGGAAAAAATACACCGGAGCTACAGCCCAGAATTAATCATGTTAAATGTCATATTGCCAGGTTTCCTACAGAACTGTTGCCGATGCGAATAAAGACATGCTCATTCATTATGGCCCTTTCCCTTTGACTTAATATAAAGGGCAAAAGGCAGCATGATAGATTTAAAAGATATCGTCTACAGCATCGATTGCTCTATATCAATACTTTCTTGTTTCTGCATCTTGATACTTTTCATTTTGCATGGTGTACACTCATTCTTGCATTATTTGATAGAATCGTACATCTTCATTTGGATTTTAACTATTTTCTAGCAATTGTAAATAGAGGATTAGATTCAAGTATTGAAGTATCAAAGAAATTAAGATCACTGAAAAAAAGGGAGCAGACATTTCTTCCTAATTTGAACATATTCTTTTCTCTTGCAGACAGATGAAAATATTGTGGAAGTCAAATATATGAGTTTTGTACTCATGCTATTCTTTGTTCTACTTTTGTTCTTTGTTTGTTTGTTTGTTTTTAATATTAATGGTATTAATGTTCTGAAGGCTTCAATGAAAGAATCAGAAGCAAATCAGCAGCAACTTTCAGTGACACGAAAAGGATCCCAGCACTCAGCTGGAAGCTGTTTCTGCAAAGGCACTATACAGTACTTGAGATCAACACCAGGAACAAATTACTGTTGTAATCAGAAGAGCCAACATAAAACAGGATGATTAGATGGATCTTAACAAGCCTTAAAATGAGTATTTATTGAAGTTAAGCATGTGTTTTGTCTGCAAAGTGGCCTCTCAAATATTTTCGTAATAATTCTTGAGAGAAATAATGCTCTTATTTTAAGCTGATGTATCTACTTTCTGCATCTGTGTGGTCTGAACAGATTCATTCTCACCATAATCACTTCTCACACAAAAATCAAGAGATTCAGTTCTCTGACAGAACATTCGCTTCTGCTAACTATTGCATTAAATATATTTGGAGCTGTGTTTCATGTCACAAATTTTAAAAGGCTGATTTCAAGAAATGTGGCAAAAACAGAAGTCATAGATTTCATCGACAACTGCAGATAATAATCTTTCTTTTTTTTTTTTGGCCAGAAATTAAAAATGTGTTATATATTTAGCAAAATCTTGCCTCCTTCAAACAGAAATCTTAGCACTCCTATATTATAAAATATATTCTCAGTTAATTAAGGCTTTTCAGGCAAATCAGCAGCAAGAAATACGAATGTTGTGTGCATGCTTCACAGAAATTTCCGTTTTCATTTATTGTCCATATCACTTTGCTTGTCATTACATCACAGTTTCTGAAAACGTAAAAAGCAAGAACAGATATATAAATAAAAAGGCATTTTAAATAATAAATTCTAGATAGAACATTTCTCTGTAAAAGACAAACGTGCTCCAAGATCGTCCTGCCGCAGCCTTGCTGCAAGGGTTCCCACTTACATTTCCCAAACTATTCCAGCATTTTTAGGACTACAACATCTCAGATCTCTCTGCATGTAGCTCGGTGTGTCACTCCCACCGCCTTGGAACAGGACCGGGGGGACCGTCTGAAGACAGACAGCATCACATTAACCAGCAACAGGTGAGCAGACTGTCCACGCCTGCCACCTGAGCCTGCCCTCCAAAGGGCCCTGGGGTATGAGCACCAAAGGGGATCATTTTTAATACTTGAGAGAGGCAGACGGAGCAGTGCGGAAACAACAGAACCAGCAGGGTTTGGCTTGTCTGTTCCAGGAGCGTGCTGCCCTTCCAGCCTTGCACAATGCATAAAGGCACAAGGCTGTACGTTGGTTCTGTTCCCTGCTGTTTACCTTCCAAACCCCCACGCTTGTATAAACCGTTTTGAAATATAAAAACAGGGAATTTTGTGGGGAAACAAAACAAAACAAAACAAAACAAAACAAAACAAAACTGCCAAGGAGGGATTCAAGGAAATAACTGTGCTGCAGAAGTTCTTCAAAAGCAGGTTTTTAGTAGCTGTAAGTGATTGCGGAGAGATATTCCAGATGTTTCATTTTTATTAAAAATAATTCTAGCATCCATTTGTGGAGTAATGAGAATGATACAAAATACTGCTTTATGTTCTCTAACTTGGCTGAACTTTCCAGTCTGCAGCACTGTAATTTTTATGGCTAGTTTTAAAACTGTCTGGAAGAAAAAAAATAACGAAATTGCAACAGTTTGCCAAGTGTAAATGAAAATATAATTGCAGTGGAGAGAACTTGGATGATAATGCAATAATATAAGTATCAGTCACCAATATAAATCATACAATAACTGATTTTATATATATATATATATATAATTTAAATTAAAAGAGTAATGTGGCAAAGCTACAAAACCTGATGTTATGGGCCTGAATTCCAAGTGCATAGTCCCATATTTTGAATGACAATAGCTTACAAAGTCCTTAAATTAAAAGGGTTTATTTTAAGTCTTTCAGAAACATTGCCTCAAGTATGGCATAAATTTCAACCTTGTAATGCACAGTGACTTTGCTTGGGCTCGTCAAGTAAAAGTGATAATTGGTATGGGTTGGCACAATTGGATGCTACCTGCCACTGTTTTGCTTTCTGTATTTCCATGCAGCAAGGTGTGATGAGGATCAACCCCATGGCATGCTTGAAATTTGAGTTATATCTTATGCTTATGAACTCTCTAATCCATGTGGTTGCCATTTCACCTGACCCATTTTCTATAGATGTCTAAATTAATTATCAGAGTAATGAAAACTTGTCAAAAAAGCAGAGGAGCTAAAAAGAAGTGGCTCTCTTGCTTCAGGTGGAGCTTCAAAAAACCAGGTGCAGATGGGCCTGGCAGTACCATCTCATCCTGCTCCGGATCCCCATATCCCTCCTCCAGTTCTTCACAAACGACACCTGTAGCAGCAAATGTCTCTGCTGCTCCTTAGCCCCCCCAGAAGTTGGGCCAACACAAAGCTAAGCCCAATATCCCCCACAGTGTGTACACCAGGGAAGCTTGTGCAAATGAGCTTTGGTGTTCTGCTGCTCAGCCCTAATTATGAAGTCAATGGTAAGGTGAACATTGAGGCAATTAGTCTCTGTGTAGTGCCTTCAGGTGGATCTACAGACCTGCTCCTGCTGGCGCACGTTGGGTACTAACCAGGAGTAAGGTTGTGGCCATTTCTGCCTCTGAGGCAGCATCTGGTAGTATTGTTCCATGGATCCATCCTGCCTTGCCCTTGTTTTTTACAAAGTTGAATTGTCTTTTCGCACTGTGACCTCAGCTTTCTCAAATAAAAATTCTAATAGAGAAGAGAATTTAGGAAAGAATAATAAGGGTGGCTTAGAAAACCGGGAAATCAGTAACATAAGGAGAGAGGAACTGCTAATTTGTAAGGAATAAAACCACTTTGCCTTGAGCAAAATTCAAGCTCAGATTCCTAGTTCACAACAACACACACAGGCTGCAAATGCAGCTCCTCCAAAGAAAAGATTGGATGCCTGCAAGCAACAGAATAGACACCAGTGCCTTGAGACTCTTATGAATTTTAACAGCAATCTTCACATTAAAACATCATTCATTAGCCTGGTTTTGATAACCATAATCCAAGCTCCTCATTTTGTACTGCACTCTCATTGCTAGGGCTTCTAAGTGTGAAGTTACTTATAGTTGGCTGTGGGATTTTCAGGTGGAATTTGAGTTTGTGTAGGGAAGGATCCACCCAGACTTCTAGATAGCATAAAAAAAGTTCCATGGAGATTAACTGAGTTTTTTTGCATTCATGTAGTCTTCCAGTCTCCTTACTTTTGCAGCTAGATATGAGGTTATTGCAAAACCAAGAGCATAGTGGTAACTGAAAGACTGCTAGAGTTGGCAGTCTAAGCCTAGGAAATGGGGGAAGTGAATACGTCCAAGTTACTGCAGTGAAGATAATCATTTGTTCGTCATCCTGAGCAAAATTTTGGAAGAACTTTAGCAATGCTTTTCTTAAAATGAAGTGGAGAATTGCCTAAAATTATACTGGGGAATTACAGCCGTTGTATGCTGCATACTGCTTTGCAGTTGGAAGCATGCAACTGGCTGTAGAAATGCATATATGCGTCTGTGTGTTTGCTGCATGTGAAGTCTAGAGGGATTATTCCACGTTAATGAGAGCCAAAGAATTCCTCTAGCAGCATATTGCATAAGTGAGAATCACATAATTTAAAGCTGGCCAGGGGCAGCTTTAACTTACACACCATTTTCAAAAATTGCTTTTCTTTTTTCTTTTTTTTTTTTTTTTTGTTCTTTTTGAGGAAAGAAAAGCTATAACTGTACTCATTTTTGCTAGCTCCCTACCATTTTACATGTCCTCTAACCCTTCTAAAGGATGGACTTGCACCCTTCTAAAACTTGTAAGTGGAATAAATGTTATTTCCTTAATGGACGAATACTGATTTTGCAGAATGAAACTGGTAATACTACACAATGCTTCCCTCAAGTCCATTAAATGAAACTCCAGGCTATATGGTCTGTAAATCACACCAGATTATGCTACCAGGGTAAATATTCTTCCTCTTCTCTGTCTCCTTTCTTCCTTCCTGTAAAGCAGCATGGAAAGGAATTCCTTTCAGTAACGCTAACAATTCTTTTCATTGATTTATGTGTATTAGTGTCATCAGAAAAGGAAAAACATATTAACTGTTTCAGAGTTTATTTTGTGAAAACTCTAAACAAAGATATGTTAAAGTAAAAGGCCCTTCTATCTGTAACCACTCAAGCCTGTGATATTTTTTTCTCTTAAAAAGTAGTAAATGAAAGCCTATGATTCATAATACTTTATAATAATTACCTTCTCCCCATACCCCCATTAGACAAGCTATGCATAACTGTAAAGCACTGAAACATTTGTCTGTAAAAGGTCTGCTTTTTATTTGCTGCAGATCTGAGGATGATGTCCTTGTTTTAAATGAACTTTCTCATCTTTAGCATTGCTTTAGAAATCTCCACCTAAGCTAGATATGGATGTAATGCAAGGCTGTAGTCTTTATATGGCATAGCAGACTACTAACAGCATCAGTACAAGGGAAGCTACAAGCCAAAAAAACAATATCTCTTTCACTGAATTTTCCATTCAACTTCAAACGCTTTTCAAGACACCAACTCAAACAAGCTCAGCCTGCACTTTGGAGTTGAGGAGGTGAAATGTAGTACGGATGATATAGACTACATAGTCACCACTCTACCATCTCCACCCTTCTCGGCAAGGACAGCCAATGCAAGTAAAAACAATAAGGAAGATATAGAAAACAGCCTCTGTCTGATCAGCCAGCAGCTAGCAGTGCTGCAGCCACCGCATGCTTGCAGGGCAGTGAGAAAACACAAACAATAAGATATTACATGCACAGATGCTTCACTATTTTGCTTGACCCTTGGTGAACACAGGTGCTAAACCTATTCAACTTTGGTGATTTCTGAAAGGTTTGAGAAAAAAGTAAAACATATTTCATATGAAGACTATAAGTGAGTGTGAGGCTTGTTTTAAAACAGTATCATTAAAAGTTGGAGGGATCTTAAGGTAGCAGAGATTAAAGAAACATCCAAGACAGCATTTTTTAAATTATGAAATTACAAAATCTCTTTAGAATGATTCAGAAGTAGAGGGGTTTTTAACTCCTGTACATTTAATTAATTTAAATATGAAGGAACACCTCTTTTCATGCTAACTACCATCTCTTTTATTCTCAGAGTAATCTCAGTAGGTGGAGGGAGGGAGAGGCAAACCTTTTAAGCATTTCTAGCCTGATCTTGGGGTGGAAAAAGAAGCTTATAGGCTCTGATAGTGACTGCCCCTTGAAAACAATAATTAGCTGTGGAAAAGCAAAAAGTTTCAGCTGTCAAAAGCCCTGAAATCCCAGTGTCGCCAGTGTGATCTGCTCATTGATAGGCTTGCAAAGTTCTGTTCAGAAATGCAGGAACTGCAGTGATGGGGATTGGCATGTTTGCACGGTGTCACTTTCAGGCAGTGAAAAAAGAGGACGATTGTCAAATTTGAAAAAGTAAAAATAAATTGCCAAACTTAACCAGGGAGAGTGATAGGTGTAAGGCTGGTGCCTTAGCTTAACTCTTCTGGAGGAATAAACAAAATTTAAATACTGTGTCAGTAAAAAGAAAAGGAGAAAAACTGCAGCACTAAAATATTTCTAAACTAGTCTCACCTGGCCTTTGGACAGAAAAAATTGGTAACCACAGACATTTTGTCTTCAGTTCCTCTACAGAAGAAATATTTAAGTACTCCTCAATATTTCAATTACTTTTATTTGGTGTCAGAAAAATTTGGTGTTTTATAAGCCAAGAAAGACACATTTTCTGCTACTGCAAGTTTGTCACCTTAACTAGATTGTAGCTTGTAGAGACATCAGAACTTCAGGTTCTGTCAGTGCTTTTTGCAAAAGAGTGTATTTTTCCCATTTTGCCACCCCCCGCCCCCTCCTTTTTTTTCTTTTACAATTGCAACAAGACTATCTGAAGCCCGCCAGCCCTTTGTGTGGGGCTCACTGCTGGCTGTATTGTTGCAGCACGCTGCAGGCACAGCCGCTTGGGTGGGGACTGATCGTGGCCAGTACAACACATGGAATATTTGGGAAACAAAAACAAGGTTGGAACAGTGGCCAAAAGCAACTGTTTGCAGACTCTGTGTTCCTACACATTTTCTGAGGCAGATAGATAAAGATGGATGCATAAGGCAGCATGTTCCCAGCTATCTCTAGGCTCTGGGAACACACCACTATCAGCATTCTCACTTGGAGGGAGCAGCGAAGCCCCCAGTAGCACTGCACCATCAGCACACACCAGGCTGCTGCCTGCCTTTCAGCAGGGGGAAATAAAACACATCTTAGCACTGGAGGATGAAGAGAGGTTTCTCATTTTCTTTTTCTATAGATGTGAACGAAGAGGAACAAAAATGACAGCAACTGCCCTCGAACTGTAGCTGAACATCTTCCGCAGCGCAGAGCAGAGAGGAACCACAAAGCACAGAGAGTGCAGGGCAGGCTCTGACCATCTCACTGCCCCACAGACAGGAGCAGTTCCCCAGGTCTAGGTGTGCTTCTCCTTTCCACCCTCACCTCAGGTACAGGCTCACAATAAAAAGTAGTTCAGGCAGTGCTTTTTCATCAGAGGCCCACCATAAGCACACCATTCAGAAGGCAAACGCCATTTCCATCAGGCTAAGCAGCTAAACTTCCCTGCTATGCTCCAAAATGTACAGTCAAATGAAAGCCCACTGGATATTTCATAGTGATTTTCAGTGAAACCCACTGGGATCTTACCAAGATTTCAAAATATAGTTAAATATGTACTTCCAAGTAGAAAGGTTACAGAATGCACCAGAAATCCATACATTTCAGTGTTTGACTGAGATGCAGCTACAATCCTCATCTTTTCTCAGTCCACAGGACCTTTGCCAACAAATACACAGATGAGATTAAAAGAGTTTTCAATATGCTCTGTAGTAACTGGCTTAAAGGTGAATTCCAGCTTCTGCTGCTGGTACCTCAACGAACAAACCATGAACAACTAAATAAGAAGGTTGCATTTTTTTCATTCTTTTTTCCAAGAAAAAGAAAGAAAGAAAGAAAGAAAGAAAGAAAGAAAGAAAGAAAGAAAGAAAGAAAGAAAGAAAGAAAGAAAGAAAGAAAGAAAGAAAGAAAGAAAGAAAGAAAGAAAGAAAGAAAGAAAGAAAGAAGGAAAGAAAGAAGGAAAGAAAGAAAGAAAGAAAGAAAGAAAGAAAGAAAGAAAGAAAGAAAGAAAGAAAGAAAGAAAGAAAGAAAGAAAGAAAGAAAGAAAGAGAGGAAGAAAAAGAACAGTATTAGTTTTGATATATAATTTCAATTACAGCACATCATACCTCCCAGTTTTAGTGCATTGAGCAAAACAGAAAGGTTGTTCGTTTTAGCGACAGAATCTCTGGGTCTGTATGAAGTCTGTCCAATGGAAGTCTTAATTATTAAGCAACTCCAGCCTGTTAGCTAATTGGAGAAGAAGATATTTTCAAACCCCATTTTTTGAGAACATACAGTTGTAATATTCCTATAACGTCTCCAGATTTGAAACGTGGCGTCTTATTCATCCTGGGCCCTTTGATGTGTGTTTTTCCCTCAATCCATGCTCCAACAATTCTGTCATACAGAGAACTGAAAATTAAGTTATTCTCACCAGCAATACTCCCCCACAAAGAATCTATCAAACCATAGATATAAACCTCAGAACAATTCCTGCCAGGTTTCTCATGCAAATGCTGCAGAAAAACTTACAAGAGCACTTTAAGATATTGAGAACCCTTCAATACAACCCAGTATAATAACTTTTACTTGCTAATTTCTATGGGTCAGTTGCAAAGGAATAGACCTGTCAATCTTTTTCAGATGTAGCAGAATTTGTCTGTCTACAAACAGGGATACTTTGTTGTTGCCATAGAGACTAATCCTCCACTTTCCTTCTGTTGACACAGCTAGTCACACTCTAAACTACCTGATCACACTTTTAATAGGCAGCTGACTCCCGTACCATAAAATGCTCAAATCAAGTTCGCAACACTTGATGCGGACTGTTGCTTTTTAGAATAATATTAATAATAATAATAATAATAATAATGGTAATAAAGTGCTGTGCAAATAGAATTCTACCACACTTGTCTTAAAATGTAGACTGTCTAGTCGCTATCTAACAATTACTTTGTTCAAGTTCCAAGTTAATTGTATTATTCTAAGTGAGTAAATTTGTATACTAGAGGACATGTTATTTTCACAATTTTTTAAATATCTTGGATGTGAATTTCCTTATGCATTAATTGATCAAACATGAAAAATGCCACCAAAATTATCCAGAAAATCTGCTTCTTTTCAAGGCAATCAGTAGTCTGGATCATGTTTTCCTTTATAAATTTTAAAATCTAACAAGGAAAAAAATGTGGCAGCAACTCATTCCCTGTAATAAAGTGATATTACGAGAAAAGCAGTTCTCATTTGGATTAACTTGGAATTTTGTGAGGCTTTAGTAAATATTGTAATTTTAAAGCTGATTCAGATTCTATTCAAACATCCTTGGTTTGCAAATCAACTAGTGAGAAGTGTTCAACTAGTGAGATGTTTTCTTAAAAAAAAAAAAAAAAAATGTTTCCAATACGTTTTCTTTTGTCAAGGGTAGAATTAATTTTACAAGGCTTTTTTTTTTTTTTTTTTTTTTTTTTAATTTTAATATTCTTTCTTTAAATAAGAGGTGAATGAGACACAAAACTACAAAACACAAGGACATCAATTTGTCAAATGAACTTTTCCTTCTAAAATGATGAAAAGTGTTAATCTTTTATGACAGCATTATTTTTTATGTTTATTTTAAACAAATTTTTCTGCATATTGCCAGTGAAATGCCCATACATACATTCTTCAAACTGCACTTAGCTGCCTTCATTGTTAAACTGCTGATTCTCTGACCGATTTCTTCTAATACAAAACGAAAATTCTGAAGGTAATTTTCAAAAGCTATTTCATCCTCCCTTAACATATATTACAAAAAGTTTGTTGTGACTCTTCCAGTTAACAAGAAAAATTGATGTGTATCATTAATTACGTCAGTAGAAATCATAAATCATCTCTGAGTGCAGCAATTAATTATTTTAAAGTCATGTGAAGACAAATGACAGGCAGAAGATAAATCCACGGACCCTTCAGATCAGAGTGAAATTGGAGAGAAAAAAAAGGAGTGGAAGAAAATATGCAACAAAATCAGCAAGAGTTTATGAATTAAAGCACATGAATCATTTCTCCCTGTTCTAGTAGGGTTAATAATGAGATTATAGCAACACTAAAACACTGGTAGAAGTCAAAGGAGCCTCCATTACTACCCTTAATTGTCAAGGGTCAGGTATTTTTATTTTTACTGCATATAAAATGATTGAAAAAGATTCTCTTACCAGTTTACCCTTTCTGTTTTCTATTTGACTCAGTTTTGGAGGTCAGTTTAGATCCCAGAAGGATTAAACACTCTTTTTTTTTTTTTTTTTTTTTTTAATTTTACTTTTTTTTCTTTCTTTTCCTATTGAAAAAATGTCTACCTTGAATACAAAATAACAATTATCTATGTATATATACTAGCAATCTTTGATTGATACAGTCTACTAATATAAATCTGCTCATTCCTTGCTGTAATATCTGAACTAAAGAGTAGCTGAGGACTTTGAAGAACATGGAGAGGAATTATGCAAGTAACTCTTTCAAATAAATATATACATAATGTTCATATTTTTAAATAAAAATTGCTGTTCTTAAGATCCAAGTGTATTGGCAGTGAGTGGACTGCTACCTGCACAAACACACAAAAGCAAACAAATACATCCTATTCCAGTCAAAGACAAATTAATGCAGGAAGACAGTATCTTGACAGAAAAACTGAACTTGGACTTTATCTCACTGGCTAAGAGATTTCCTGAAGAAAGTGAGGATTTAAATTCTGTGCCAGAACTCTTTATAAGGATATTCACAAACACAACGATACATACCTATTCTCTATGTACTTATCCATGCTCACAAGCATGTTCACACAGTTCTAACTCTTTCTTAGCTACAGTCTGAAGGCTGTACAAAGTGCAAAACAAGAAATATTAGAAAGCTTTCAAATCCAGAATTTAAACACTTTTTTCCACATAATGATGCAGAGACGTGGCATAACGGTTCTCAAACCATTTACAAAATACCAAGGCATTCATTCTTCTCACATGCACTGAATGACACCTAACGTTTCCAAAATTTTTCCCACCATAGGGTGTCACAGGGAATATCAGCGTGAACATCAATGTACACAGAAAACACAATTTAGCATCCTCATTGAGCCACCAGCTATGAAAACAGCAAACATTCTAATAGGCTACAAGCAGCTGCACTTTGCAGAGGAGACAAACACACTATCAGCACAAAACTTGCTGTACCTCTCACCTAATGCTTTAAGGGCATGTGAGCTTTCTGTGTGCCGAATTACTTTACAACACTGAAGACGCAAAACCTATTTTAAAACATCATACAAAACCCGAAGAGTGTGGGAAAGGTCTGAAAAGAGAGAGAGAGAACATGCTCTGGGGTCTTGTCACCCTCATGTCAGAGACACATTAAATTTACAGTTTTTGTTTTAGGTAGTCCTGCTCCTGAGAAAAATAGTGGTTTTTAACACTGCCCATGTGTTGCCTGAGTAAATACAGCCAATGCTTTAAAATCCCATACTTCTCAACAATTCAGCATTGCAAAGTAGTTTTTAGGTGGCAGAAAACATCTAAATTTTATTCAAAATAATTTTTTTCTTTTCTGCCATCAACAACAGAGCTATGCAGGACAACAAGAAAGGAAACCACTGTCAAAATAAACCTTATGAAGAGCAGTGTTTTCTGGTTACATCTCCAGCCATTGAGGTACTTGACTTTTATTCTTGTCAGAAATAGCAATATCATGAAACTTTTGGACAATGCACATTATAAAAATAATAGTTATTATTGTTCACAGAGGCATAGAATAGCATGTACAAATGAAAACAAAGACATGACATTTTAATTTTTCTGAAGACACACCAGAGTGTCACACCATTTCTCTACCCTCAAAGAGAGTCCTGCATTTGTAGTATCCGTTTGTTTTTTTTTAATGTCAGCCAACCAAAATATCGAAATGATAGCAAGTTCAAACTAAAGTAGTTTATGACCATAAAAATTGTTTATCAGTTTGGGGTGTAAGAAGTAATTGTCCTTTCTTGACATGCAACTTACCTCTGCTACTTTGTTCCATGAGTAATTTTCCAAGAAAATTAAGAGTTAAACATTAAACTGTGAGATCAAACTTGCTTTATATTACTATTGGTAAATGTATCTTTGTTATATTCTTATCCCATAACATAAATTTCTCTGTTGTGGTAAGGATATTTCACGTCACTGAGGGATAGCAGGAAAATATAGACACAAGGCTCTCCATAGAGTTGAAAGTCTTCCAAATTATAGGCCCAATGAAACTCTAAATAGTCTGATGTGTCTACTTTATGAATTTGTATTGAGATTCCTAAGCTGTAGAACCACAGGCTACTCACAAGTGAGATTTTATATCATACTTTGCCAAGATAGCTACATAACACCATGGTTTTGCAGATAACTAGTTTGGGAATCACCACTTTTTAAATTGATGTAGGTAACACTTTGCACACATGCAGAAATATGTATCTTTATATTCTTTCTACAATTCACTTCAGAAACAGCATAGTAATCGGCTTGAATTCATCTGGCTTTCTTTTCCTTAACTTTTACTTACATTGGTAAAAAGGACTTATTGTAGATCAATTTTCCACTGTTTCTACTCCTTTGTTTTCCTGGTTGCATATTGCATGCTCTCCTTTTGCAACTTTCCACTTGCAACAAGAGAAAGGATTTAAAGATCAAAGAATATTGATCTTCATTCCAAAGTCAATGTCACATCTCTTAATGTGTGCATCAAGGAATGCAAGTTAATTTAAAATCATGCACATGAGGCCGTGCAGGACAAACCTTTCATGTCTAGCACAACTGCTGTTCAAAACCAAAAATATTCAACAGGCCAAAACCAACTCAACAAGAATGCTGGATTAAATATTAATGCAAATCTGAAAAACTGAGCCAATAAGCAGTATTTAAATGCAAGATTTTGCATTCATTCACTGTATTTCCATTCTTGTTCTCCCCATGCAATTTTTTTTTTTTAGACTCAATACTACAGCATAAAATCTGTTTTTCTAAGTTCTGCATGCCTTGTTTGGTCTTAAAATGACTACTGTTAACAGTTCTTACAATACTTTCGGAGACTGTAAAGTCCTTATTAATTGAAACTAATGCTGAAAGGACTTAAGAGACTATCTTCTAAGAAACATTTCACACATATTCTTCATGTTTCACCCATTATATTTTGCATATCACAGTGGCCCTCCCTCATGCTGGAGATTCTCAGCTAAATGAAGCAGATTTATCTTTACTTACTTCTACAGTTCTGTAAAATAATTTCCCATCAGTTACAATGTGCTGCTTCTGCAAAAATGATAATGATCTTATTTTTACTTTTTTTTTCCAAATGTTTTTTTCAAAAACATGAAAATGCTACTAAAGGCATTTGCTACCCTCCAGTATTCAGGGTATGGAAAAAGGGACCGAAGGAGAAAAAAGTGCATGAAGGGCTTTTTTGTTGTTCTTTTGGTACTTCATGCATTCAAAAGATAGAGATTTTGCCCACAAAAAAGATTATAGAACTATGCCCTGCTGCTTATAAATCTTAAGATGTATTTTGTCTATTCTTCCAAGAAACCTCCTTTTGTCCTTCTAACTCCTCCTGAGCAATATTTTATACCAGTATTACAGCAGTATTTTCTCTGTGTTAATAAATGGCAGAGTCGAATAGGTTCTTTCTTATTAACTGCTTTTAGAAGTCAGCTTCTCTAAAATGTATTTTTTTATTTAGAATTATTCAGCTTTTGTCACAGTCCTCTCCCCTTCAAATCAAAATGGCTGATATATAAAAATTCACAATAGGTGACATTTCGAATGGTGATCCTTGGGAAAAATAAAACAGAATATAAAGAAACCAGATACCCAGTTCCACTAGTCCTAGGACTGCGAAGATTAATACAAAGGATATTTGTGATGGCAAAGTCTCTATAGTTACTTAAATACTTTTCAAACCTCCTTTAGACCTGGCTATGAATATGCTATGAACCTATTGTTCAAGATAGATATTCTTTCTGACAAAATATGTGAAATCTCTGATGATTGGCAGTTCTGATAAAAAGTTCTTGGCATCAGTGGGACCAGGATTTATCCACAGGGATTTTTCCTGCTTTTTATTTGCTACCTGTTCAAGAAGCTGTTGCTCACTCCAGCATAAAATGGAGTGGTATTTACTCTTGGTGAAGAACTAGAGTAGTTATATTTGTCTGGCTGTAAAGAAGCTGCTCATCTATCTACAAATGCTTGTACATAACATATCAAAGAGCTTTTCCTGTCTCTCTCTCTTTCTCTCTCCATATATATCTTACTTTATTGGATCTCCCTGGTTAGTGAGAATAATTGCAAAAACAATTTAGGTGCAATATATGGAGCATGAATTCATGACATTTCACTAATATGGTAAGCCACCTTTTTCATTTCACACGGGCAAGAGTGAGACTAAAGTTTGTTAACTGGCTGATAATGAGGAAGATTAAAGAAGGATAATATCACTATGTTAAAGAAATGCTTCAGACATAAAAGGTGTTCTTTCATACTATAAAACATTTCATGCAGATTACTGCACAATCTCAGGCTATCAAGATGACCATGTAGGCACACCACCTACTGAAATTTTCTTTATATGTGGTATATACCACATTTGGAGTACAGATGCTCTAGAAATCGTTGTGGCATCAGATCCACTTCTAGGCTAAGTATCTCAGACTAATTCTGATCTTTCTAGCATGGTTCATGGGTTTGCTATGTGCAAGGACACTGTTGGTCTCAGCACCTTTACACCTTCATCACCTAGTGAATTCTTCAAACTTTGTAGAGCTGTTCCTCACTATATGAGATGAAAAATTTTAGAGTAGTGTCCTTTCTGTGAAAAAATATAGGTTGCCTCAAGACATCTGAATCACAATAGTGTCAATCAAATAATAACCTATAGCTTAGTTTGCTGCACATCATCTTCTAAGGAGTCACAGGCCTTTAAAGCCTTAAAGGCCTGTAAGGAGCTACACTCCCACTTTTCATCCATTCTTTGGGATTAGGTTGAAACATTAATCCGATTCTTTTGTGACTAGACAGCATTCCTTGCTAACACTTCAACATCTGAAGAAATACCACAATCGTCACCTGTCCAGCTGACAGAAATAACACTTGGGAAAGTGAACATCATTTTAGTTTCCAGGAAAAAATGACTGACTCAGAAATTCTTGCAGAGTTATTTTGTAATCTGGTGAATTAATAAATTCTTTTATTGTTGTTTTTGGAGATTTATATTAATTTTTATATAAAAAGTAGAGCTCTGATTGGCATGATGACAATCCTTAGTCATATTTCTCCTGATGGTAGTCAACTTTCATACTGCTTTCTCTGCCCTTATTACATGCTACTGTACAAAAATATGCATATATGTACAATCAATAAGAGTTTTATAGCAGAGAACCAAGAATTAAAGAGGCATTATTCTTTTGTCCTTTTTGTCATTATCAGCCAGTATAGTATGTGCTCCTGTATTACATGAAACATATATCTTGCTTCATCCTCGTTTAGATTACTGTATAGTACTCTTCATTACAGGTGCCTAGACATACAGTAAGTAAATGTATTCCTTCTGTTAATTAGTTCTTTATGTGTGATTAATACTGTAAAAAAAATGCACAAAAATTATTGTACGAATTTTAGCATACAGTATGTTACAAGCAAAGTCAATGCTGCATAGCTGAAGACAATTTTGGATAAAGAATGGCTTTTGTGCACAGGCTTAATTAGTAGATGGGTCAAGTAAGGTATGGGAATTATGTTCATTGCATGTAGCTCCTTTTTGATACATAAAGAACAGCACTATACAGTCTAGAGAGAAGCCACGTCAAGACAGAGAGTTTAGCTATTTTTACCTGAGGGCCACTAAATAGTTTTGGGAGTACCTATTGCATTTTCCTTAGCATTGGAGTAAAGCTGAAATGTTCTTGGAGTAAGGAATAAGTTTGATGTCAGCTGTTTTTAATTTTTTAAACGTTATTTGGGTCATCAAGAAAAAAATATCTACAAGAAAAAGAGAGACTCAAACCAAGATGAATTGTGTAGGCTGCATTTCCACTGAACAGCTAAAGTCCTTCCTGTTCCTTTGCAACCCCTGATTTCCATTTGATTATAAACCTATGCAGTAAGATGTTTGCTGCTTGTGCTGAAAATTCCCTGGCTTAGGAGCAAAGACTAAGAACAATGACTTTAAGTCAAGCAAATTGCCTGTGCAGTCCTGAAGTAGTAAACTGCAGAACTGTGGGAGTGTTGATAGATACTCTCCTCCAGAAAGTTTCTATCACCTCGAGGTTTCACACCCAAGGCTCCTTACAATTCCATTTTTCTCTTTTCAGAAAAATAAATCAACATTTTTCTATTGGTTGAAGCAGACTGTGGATTTTCCCTTTTGCTACCTTTTCGAATTTTTCTATTGGGTATTTGTCCTTTTTCTTCCGTAGCTTTCTTTAATTTTTTTTCCAATATCATATTCTAAAAAATGCATTGATATTTATCTAAATTTAATTATCTAAAGAATGCACAGGTTCAATTCTTATATTCATCCAAAATGTAGTATATGCAAAACTTACAGAGCTAGGAATTTACAAGAATTCTACACAATCAAAAGCTCAATGCTGAAAAAAAAATTGAAAATTGGTGTAGTACCACAGGCTCAAAGTATTAGAAAGTCTATTGAACTAAAAAGAAAATGTGAGGCTTTCCTTTGTGAATCACTGTGGTGTTTTCACCAAAGCATTGCACATTGTATAAAGCTTGCTTTTAGAATATGTAGTTAATTATTGAGTAATAATCAGAACACTTTCAGTTCTAAAGAGGAAATTAAATTCAGGCAGGCTTTAGGAACACACTTTCAGGAGGAATGGTCTGCTTGCAGACTGACCGTGATTCTGTTGCAGCTGCTTCTATTCATTATACTGTATTTCACATTTTCTTCACTTCTTTTTTATACACTGAATCAACAGAGCCAAGAAAGGACTTGCTATAGGAACATGTTGCTGAGATGCTCTGGGCTTACAGCTATGTGCAGGGAAGCAGAATCTGCCCTGAAATGAAACAAGGGAAAATTTAGTGAAATAATTCTTCTATTTATTCTCCAAGTTTATCCTGTTTATTCTTCCAGTTCCTCACTTAAGGAATGAAGTAGTCTCTTTCTTCCATGACATCGGGTAAGAGTTTATTCCCAGAATTCCCACTTTGATTCTTCCAAGTTCCAAGGAACACACATTCCTGACAAGAGCAAAATCATACAGTAAATCTCAAAGTACTTTTGTAAATACGATACAATCCAAGCAGATTAATCCAGCTTTCAAAGCAAATAGCTAAGGGGTTTGTTAAACAAGAGTTATAATAAAGAAGAGTGCTAAAGTATACATATTATTATATTTCTGTATTGATATAATTGCTTGCATTACAGGCAGGAAACAATTCATGTCTAGAATGGCTGCATTATTAGTCGCAGCAACATGACCTCTCACCTCAAGTGATAAAGTACACAGGTCAGAATTGACAATACATACTCATGGCTGATCATGGCTGCCAGATATCGACCCAAGTAGGAAAAAAAATGGGGGAAAAAAAAAAAGAAAAAAAAAAAAAAGAAAGAAAAAAGAAAAGAAAAAAAAGAAAACTGCAGGAAAAACATTGCTCTGAATTACAAACACGCATTCTCTTGAGACTCAGCAACTCTCTAGGTTTCTCCCACTGGAGCTGGAAAGTAAGAAGTGAGTTCAGCCAGTATTTAATATCAAGTGAATGTGGTGTTTAATCAATACTATTCTGCTTTTGTTCCACGATGTGGAAAGCAGTGTCTATTCATTCAGTAAAGGTTAATGCCAAGGGTCAAGTGATTTCACACTCTCTGTAGGATCCACAACATTTCAGTAGTTCAGATGCCTTGGACAATGATGACTCAGTTGGACTGATTTATTGCCACTCTAAGGCCCTGCTTAATACTAAAGTGCTATCTTATGATAATACCTCAGAAAATAGCACTGATAAAAGAGGAGGCAATAATTACCTACATTTTGAAGTAATGTCTTCATTTCCAACATCCTATAAAGATGTAAGGTCCATTTAAAATGATCTGCTTCTTGTATTAGCAAGTCAGTTAAATTAGATATTATCAGTGTTCTCTGGTTTATGAAATGCTATCTATGCAAAAGAAATCTGGTGGATATATTAAGAAGAATGCAAATTGGAAGTAAATGTAATACAGTACATCATTTAACATACATTTTAAAGAATAACTTATTTCCTTGTCTAGTTGCCCAAATGAAGAAATACTGTTTTAAGACAGATTAATAAGACAAAAAAGGGAGAAAATTGTCAGCATTGTAGAATAAAAATATAACAATCACGGATGCTCTGTGTTCTAATCAGGCTTCAATATGTGAGACCACATAACTAGCAGTATTTACAATTGCTTCTGTTTTTTTCTTTAGATTTTCTGACTTAAGAAGAAAGCTATATATTCCCTTCAGCACGATACACTGAAAATGACATTAGGTGAGGTCATTGTCTAAATCAGAATGCATTTGACTTTGTCAGGGGTTCTAATTTTGAACATGTAGGATCCCTGATTATTATTCAGCAATGTCTTATTCAAGATGTGTTTTATATAATGAAAGAAGTTCAGATGTCACCAGGAAAATAGTGTGAGAAGAATTAATTGGAAGGCTTATCTGAGGAAAGTCATTTAGAATCCAACTCTACCTAATATATCATTGAATGATGAATATACCAATCAATTAGTAAAACAAAATAAATTCTGCAAATTTGACTAAAGACATCCTATTATTATAAGTGGGAGGATATTTGAAACAGTTAATTACTCCTTATTTTAGGTTCTAAGTATGCATAAATCCTTTATGTGAATTTTCAGCATCCTTGTCTCCCTCAATTACAGATATTTAGAAATTTCTTCTGGCTTGTTTTAAATGACGATGTCATATTTTCTGTAACACTATGGCAGACATAGAAAAAATGCAACTTTATGCAAAGTAAGGGAAAAAATTTTGAGTTCTTACATCTGCAAGATATCCTGTTGTCTGCATAATCGGTGCAGAATCAGTGCAGAAAAGACAAAATATACAGCACGGTGTTTATTCATAAATGGACTAATTATTACGGAAGAAACACAAATTGTAATGGAACAAATTTACTATTTTTGAGGTACTAAATTGTCACTGACACTTTGAAACCACCAGTGAATATTTTTTTTCTTTTCACTCTTCAACTACTATTTAAACAATAAACATCAGAAATGCCACTAAATGTTATGAATGACAGTGAAGCAGTACTGTTAAGGACCAGAAGCAAACTGCTAATCATTTCTATTTAATTGTATAGATTCAAAAAGCTCCGAAAGTTCTCAGTTCTAGGCAACAGATTCCTACTATTGACATTTGCTGATTCCTTCCTTCCTTCCTTCCTTCCTGCCTGCCTGCCTGCCTGCCTTTCTGCTTCCCTCCCTCCCTCTCTCCCTTCCTCCCTCCTTCCCTCCCCTCCCTCCCTCCTTCCCCTCCTCCCTTCCTCCCTTCCCTCCCTTCCTCCCTTCCCTCCCTTCCTCCCTTCCCCCCTCCCTCCCTTCCTCCCTCCCTCCCTCTCTTCCTTCCTCCATTCCTTTCTTCCTTCCTCCATTCCTTTCTTCCTCCCTTCTCTTTCCCTCTATTTCCTTCTATTTCCTTCTTCTTTCCCTCAGAGATTATTTGGAGATTGAGCTTCACAAACTTAGCATCAATAAACTTATAAAGATAGAAGAGTGTACAAAATGTTGTCTGTCCTAACACTAATTATTTCAAGAGTACATACAATACAAAACATAATATGTAGTTTCACTGTGAAGTGGAACAACCTTCTTCTAGTAATATGTCAATACAGAAATAAAAAATGGGAAAATTTGCTGTTTTAAGTGGGATGAACAATCAGGACAGTTACAAGTTGCAAAATTAGGCTAGAAGGTGTTCCTAGACAATTCTGTGTAATTGTATGTTTTCATGATTCAAATATTTTTAAGCTAAAGCTAATCATGAAGCTGCACATTACTTCTTTCTAATTTGCACACTGTATTGGAATTCTACTATGACAGGAACTTTGGAAAGGGTATACATAAAAAAAAATAAGCAGCAGAAAGAGAATGGCTATTCATATCAACATCACAGAAGTACCTAATAGGACACCAAGAATAAAAAGAGAGACATGCCTAAAATTAGGCTTCTGAATCCATACTTAGGCAATTAAATAAAAGGCCTAATTACCAAGATTGCTAAGCAGTCAGGAGCTCCTATTATAGTGGGTGTCATCCTATTGCAGTGAGGGCAGTGAACTAGCTGCCTCTGGAAAAATGTGGCTGAGTATCCAGGCTAATTATGCAAAACGCTTGCTTTGTGACAAAGTACAACATCAGTGAGATTTACACAGGCAGATTTAGCTGCCTTTTATATAGTGAGGGATACACACTGAATTTGGATCTCTGTTCAAGTTATATGTGATACGAATAGACACATGAATCAATCATGGGTAAAGTGTTCATTGCAACCATGTTACTTTGGCCTGATTTATGCTTTTGTCTACTGTTTTGTTCCTTTGTTATTAATTTTTTTGCTTAATCTTTGTAGCACATGGCTTTGTTGTTTTCTGGGATTGCAATTTGGTTTAACTGTGTAACAATATTAGAGCACAAAAGAAAACAAAAACAAACAAAAACAAAAAACAAAAAACAAACAAAAAAAAAATTATGTAAAATTGGTGATTAGAAAACAGAAGTACTGATTTCATATTGCTAGGCCATATGCCAAAGCAGGCCAAAATAATTAAACAGTTAACCAGTTAACTTGGTTTGCTCTGTGAAAAATGACATATCGTTTGAGATAAGCCAGTTTGAGATAAGTTATTTGCAAGACAACTATTCATTCAGTGTTGCTAAATGTGTGCATAATCAAAAAACATTTGTGGTAATGTGAATCCTGCTCCAAGATCAGTTCTTTCTCTGTAGCTAATTGATGCAAAAAGACCCTGCCCAGACTAAGGGCTCCTGCAGGAAGAATGACTGCAGGACTGAAACCAAAATTGTTAGGGCATTAAAACCAAAATTTCTTTCCTCAAGTGAGGATATCTACCAGCAAGTCTCAAGATGTAATCTTTTCTTCTACAGTCATTTCTGTGCCTTCACAGAGGTGTGCAATGGATTTCACAAGCTCATGTGCGACCTGTTGAGAATGCATACGTGCATCTCAAACCTCTTAAAAATTTCGATCTGAAGGCTCCAGCTGTTAGGGTTGGCTTCCACTGACCTAGAAGATTAAGCCTCTACTGCCAGCATGCTAAACAAGTCTGGCATCCTAACTGAACCCACAGAGTGGCTTCAGGAAAACAAGGCACTGCATGCTCCCAGATGCATAAGTGTAGAGTAAATGTGTCTTTCCACATCACCATGAACTGCGATGGACACCATACCAAACGGAAAGAAACCAAACAGCTTTCAGAAGCTCCTGAAATTATATCCCTTTGACAACTGTTCAGTCAGAAGAATTAAAGCCAAAGCAGGTTCACCAAGCTTTAAAGAATTCAGAGCATACTTGTTCTCTTGTTTTTTTTTTCCTTCAAGCCTTATTTCAGTTACTTGTATTGGAAGCACAGGTCATCACAAGGGAGACTCTGGGAGAAGAAGATTTCCCTTTACTTCCAGTTCTCATGAAAAATCCCAGCATTCTTTAAAATGGCACAAAGTGCCATTATTCTCTGAACTGTGCTTGCTGTCCACAAAGCTCCTAAAACAGGAAATTAAATCCATCATCATGCACCTGTAATCCAAAACTCCACCTACTGTCTGTCCCTTTCTGCTATCTGTATATTGTTGTGTGTACCCACAGACCCAGCATTACTCCCTGCATCCTCTCCCCAGGTGTGCTCAGCATCCTTGCAGGGTCTCCCCACCTGTGCAGTAGACTATGGAGAATATGTCAAAGGCAGATGTTCTACCATGCAGCATTAATCTGTTTTTAATCTTGTCGCTTCAGTTGCTGAACTGAAATGTTATATAAATATGTCATTCTTTATGACAAAAGCCAAATAAAAGCTAATGCTACCATTAAAAAGAAACTTCTGTCTGGCTGTAATGGGAGATCAGGTGACAAAGGCAGGAGCTTTTGCTCAAGGAAAGCAAATGCAAGTGTTCTTCATGCTTAAAGAGTGAAGTCTGGGCTACTGGTTGCTGGTTGCTGATGAGCACAGATACCCCATGTGGATCATCACCTGCTGTTTTAAGCACAGAAACTCTGAGTGGTGGTCACCAGGCCAGAGCACACTGGTTCTGGCTGTGACAAACCTTGTGCTGCTGTCCAGGACTGGGCTTGACTGACCCCACTCTGAACTGCAACCCTCTAACTGTTGCTTGCTTCAACAGCACACCAACACATGATCTCTATGGTACTAAGTGAGTGGTTTTTCAGGAACTGCCATTTTTATCTGCAATATAAATAGCATTCCTCTGAATGAGGGCTCACCACTTCGTTTCTTTGGTGTGATAATTGAATAGCACATTTAAAATGGATGTCAAGAGGAACCAGAGCTTCGTTTGAGTCACTGAAAAACAGGATTGTTTGTCTATCTTGGGTAAAGAAGTCTTTAATCTTTACATGTGCGTTGTTTGTTCTGTGTTTGCGCTGTGCCCACCACAATGAGACCCTAATCTGGTGCTAGATCACATAGGCAGTATAAAAATACAGAATACTCTCAACTTCCTTTCATAAAATGTATGATCTTCTCAGGCATCTAAACACTGTGCTTACCCGTAATGATGACTACAGATCAAAGGAGTTTGTAGACAGCATCCCTCTACCACCTTCTATCCCTTTCCACACAGCTGTTCACATCATATTTGAGGTCAGCTCAGTCGAAGCTACCTCAGCGTTGTTAAATTTTTTGACATTACTGTATCTTTTGGATGCCAGTGCAAACAAGCTGCCATCACATCTCCAGGAACAGGAAAGATTTTAAATTTCAGTCAACTTGGCCTTGTTTGTTTGCCTTAGCTACGATGAGGAGTTGTCAAACTACACAATTTCCATAGCTGTCAAGGATGTTTTTGAACATGCAAATCTGCAGTACATTTTATCACAAACATTGCAAAAAGCTTTAAAACCGGGACATACAAAATATGTATACTTTCTTTTTGTTAAAAAATGAAGCCTCTAGATGAACATACAGGCCTTCACCCTGCATATCAACATATTTCTGTCTTGCTTGTTTTGTAGCCATTTGAAACAATAGAGCATCAACTGTGTTGTCAGTATCTTCCACTTATCTTGTCTAAGCCCTTTATTGTATGTGAATGTGAAGGATGTTATTCTTACTCGGTTTTTATTCTGCTTCAAAGCCTTGGAATATTCTGAGGATGTGACCCAGTCCCTCATACCAAGCTTAATTCACTCCACCAAGCAGGTACTCAGGAGCTTGCCTCAATTCAGTGTGAAGGAGGAGCTTGAAGCTGGGTTCATTTATCTCTGGTTGTCCTTGATCACTGAACACCCTGCTAGTCCCTGTAGCAGTTCAGAAGCACATAGGAAATATTTCTCATTTCACTTAATGTTTGAGAAACCCAAGGTTACCACAACAAGGAAATTCATCTCCCAGCAACCATCACCACAATTTAAAATCAGTTATGTTGCCCAAACAAGAACACTTAACATTAATAAATTTAGCACAATGTATTTTTGGAAAAACACTGTGGAAATTCAGTTTATTTCAGCTTGGAGTTTCTCAACAAGAAAACTTCAACCCCATTTGATCCTTTAGGCACATAGTTGTTGTTGACTCTCCTGATGCCAATGCTCTGCTCCCTCTCCATAGTCCTCTGGTGCTGTTGACATAGATCAGAGCAAACACAGTGGTGATTCAATAGCTGAAGCTCTGCTGCGGAACTCTGTGGTCTTACCCTGCCTTCTAAAAAGACAAATAACTAATACCCACACACATGAGAAAGTTCTCCCTTTATTTTTTAGTGAGAAAAAGTTGGTTCTTTGGGTTGAAGTCTTCATCTTGATTACAATTAGCAGTTCTTTGTAAAATGGGCTGACTGCTGCAGCAGCAAGGGAATATTTGAAATGCTAATGAAAGACCCAGACAAAACAGACTGACGAATATGTCGGGAGAAACTGCAGTATCAACCATGAAGTAGAAGAGAAAGACTGTAAAGAGAGTACAGTATTTAACTCCTATGTTGCAACTACATTGCTTTAATTGTGAAGAAATTTTGAAGGATATTCCCTGATTTTCAGCCGTTAGCTTCAGTTCAAGTTTTGGGAATTTTCTGGTTTGTTTGTTTGTTTTGATGGTTTTTTTTGTTGTTGTTTGTTTTTGTTTTTAATAAGCCAAATCACTCTGCTGTGCCTAAAGAACCCCGTATACAAAATACCACGTTTCTCCAGTTCCCACATGGAATCAAAATGTTGGAGCAAAACATCAAGGCAAGATTTCATATTATATCTGGCAGTTAGTCTAATGACTCATTTCCAATATACACTTCTATACTGCATGTAGTTCATACAAAGCGTTAAAACCTTTATATTCTAGAATATTATAAGACTAAGATAAACACAGTTATTTCCAGTATAGAAATACAGTTGTCAAGAAACAAGGGTGATTCCAATACTGTGCTTTTACTTTTTCTTAAGGACAATGATCCTCTTTGCTCCTGCAGCCATCTTCAAATGGTTGTTGAAATGTATTATTCTGCACATTAAATACCATGTAGGACTCCAAAAAGATAAAGTTATACAGTGCCTTAAGCAATTATGAGCAAGGATTATAGGAGAAAAGAAAGCTGTAATGTAGAAGATAAGTGGCATGATATAAGCAGAATATTTAACACTTAGGACAACAAAATAGATTCCACTCTGTCTTGCCTATTGCAATATCAGACACCATTTACTCCCTGTGCAGTTCAGACCCGTTTGTTTATCTGAACCAGCAATGTTCAGATTCATTAATGAAGCCATTATTGATTTGTGGAACATGACTTAAAATCTCAGCAAACACTGAACAATCTGTGAGGAGCTCTTAAATACTGAATGTATGTAACTAGACATCTCAATTTAACAACCAGACATACATTAAACTGCATTAATAGCTAGGCACTTAATGGATCAATTCCCACTGTTTGTGTAATGTGGAAATAAAAAAGGCTTATTAAATGACAAGCTTTCCCTGGTTTGTGCTAATTAATTATACACTGCATCTGACTGCTAATTTACTGGGAAAATGCAGCCCAAAACTACGGTTTCTGCGTGAACTTTGCCTCAGCACCACCTAATTCAGCACAGAGTGCAGCTGCGACCTGCCTCTGAACAACGACAGTATTAAATTAGAGCACAAGGCCATCAATTTAATAAGTACTGTAGCAGGTAATTTGAATAAGGACAGTATTAGTATTCTGCCAGTGCACAACTAAAAGCAGCTGACCTTTCAGACCAGAGAAGATCCTTGAACACATCTAGCTGAATTGGAGAACACAGTAATAATCTGACCATGTTAAGAGTGCCAAGAGAGACTTTTACAGCTCTACACCCATTACTATACATCAGCTACTCTACAGTATATAAGAACACTTTATGTACAAAAAAAAAACGAAAAAAACACAACAACAAAACCAACTAGGTTATAAATAGAACAAAGGAATGTGAAAGATATATTTGCAGTGGCACATTAGAAAATTCTCCTTATTACTTTGATTTATGGTAAAACGAATGTAAAATTAATCAATGCACATAAAAATGCACTACGAACACCCACATAACAACCCTGTGACTTTTCAACACAAATTTAGTACCAAGAAGAGCATAGGTATGTGTCTGTAGTAAAAGTACAGTATATAAAAATATTTTGCTATCATATCTACTCTAAAAGCAGTAATATAAGATGAATATAGCCTTCAGGCAGCAGAAAGATAATGTTTTTCAGCTAATTGGCAAGCCTTTCAGAGGTTTATAACCATAGTAAAAATTCCACATCGACAGACTGTTGTTACAGACACACTTTGTGAAATTCTTCTAAATTTAAGCCATTTTTAAAGAAAGAGTAATTTTTTCAAGGAACTACTTGTAATAACATTAAATATTAAAAATCACACATAAATGCAAGAAAGACAATTGGAATCATGCAGTGGCTGAGGGTATAACAATTTAGAAGAGCTAGCACTACAGTCTGATGTATTTGGGGCTTTTAGTTTTTCAGTAAGTGGTGGTGTGATTTTAACAAGCAGCTAATTCCAGTCCCCCGGGACTAACTCCTCATGGATATTCTCCAGCTGATTTTCTGAATTAGGGGCAGAGTTTTCCATTAGGCTTGGCCCTTGTTTACAAAGTTGTCCCTTTCACACACAAACAATTCCCAGGCTGAAAGGGTGGGAAAGTATAGCACCCTACCAGAGCTACTCCAAATCTAGGATGTCTTTCAATTGGTGATTGAAAGCCCTGTCTTTTATTTCCTTCCTAAAATATATACTACAGGTCCTCTGGTCCTACTGTATCCACCACTTATTTCAGCAGTAAGCACACATTCACACAGTGTTATTGATCACGTGAAAAACAGCTTATTGATGAAGAACAGAAACGTTAGTAACATCTGCCCAAATAAGCAAGCCATTTATTTTTAGTGAGATAAGCCGATTTAATATAGGTTTTCTAGATCTTAGAATAGAATTCTCAAATAAATATTTGGGGCTTACAGTACAAGATATTTATCTAGACATACAAAATGCTGAATACACATATAGAGATCATTCTTTCTTTTGTTTGATCATTTATGCCGCTTCCTGAAGTATTGCTTACAAATGTTAAATACAGCCTGATCTTTTAAACCTCCCATTGCCACCAACAGACCTTCGTTCGTTTTGGATGTCTACCTTTTATCCTCTTGAGCTGAAACTAATGAGACCCACCTGGTCTGGTTGCCAGTAAGACTCAGCTGAACAGCCATACATATTTATGCACACTCTCGAAAACTGACACAGTTTGTCACATCTCCATAGAAGATGGGTCAAGAAATTTCAAACTGTTTGTATTTTGTTAATGCAATCATGAAAATTGACAAAATTTGAAGGATAATTGGAATTTCAATATTATTGTGATACTGAACATATTTTTCATGGCCATAACCAGGCATACATCATACTGACAGACAATTTACAAAATGGGCATTGTTCAGTTAAAATATGCATAAAGCATTGTGGGCTATATAAAATATTTATGGTCCAGATGCAAATGGCAGGTAGAGGACCCTTCTGGGTCAGGAGGGGTCCAGTCTGGAAGGAGCACAGAGAAAAAGCAACATGGAGGATAAAAGAGTTGATATGGAAATGGAGGAAGATAAAGCTCCACGTAAGGGTGACTTGCTGCCTAGAAAATAATGTGTTCCTCTGTTGTGGGTTCATAAAGTCCTGTAGTTTTCATGCCATGAAAATGCTGTTATTCTGTACATATTACAGACTGCAACCAATGCATTGGTCCAGATTACAAGTTCCATGAGTAAGAGAATAAAATAAACTCTCTGGAAAAAAAAGCAACAACAATAGAAAACAAAAGGTTTAAAATATAAAAACAAATAGATTGAACCATGACCAGGTGTACAAAACAGGCAAAAAGAACTATACGTTATAATCTAATTCAGGCTTTTACTATAGATATATTAGATATATTAAAACTTAATGAAAAGGGGATTGAAAATAAGGTTTGAAACAATTAGAGCAAAAGGAAAAAGATAATTAAAAAAATGAGATATGAGAAAGTAAAGGTCCCATTTGCTTTTCCAACACATGCAGATCCTGCAGTTTGGTAGAAGCATGCAAGATTTCTTCTACTAATTTCCTAAACTACATGAAGGTTGGGAATTGAAAATCATAAAATAAATCTGTGCCAAAAAAAAAAAAAAAAAAAAAAAAAAAAAGAAAGAAAGGAAGAAAAGTTTTACAAGCTCATTTTGAATTCTCTAATTTACTCCTCTTTTTTCTTTGGTTTTAAAAGGCTATTGCTACACGCCTGAGCCACAGAGGGCTGATAGCAATGTTGAAGCATGTTACACAAAAGACACATGACAAGATATTTCCATTAAACTTACACTACATATAAATGGAGGGTAAACGGGACATGATTCATTCATGAACAGAGCCTTTAGTCTGATTTGTGGCAGTAAGTATGCTGTCATAAGCTTACTTATTGCTAAGAATGTATCAAATTACCTTTGCTGCAATTATTAAAATTCCTTCTCCACCTTCCAAGTGAACTTGATTTCAAGTGCCAAGAGTCTCCCCAGTGAGCTTTCCCATCAAATATTTCATAACTAAAACGTTAAATACATCTACTAAAAGAGGACAAGTAATAGTATAATCCATTTTATTTCAAAAAGGCATGCAATTTCAGAAAGTACTAATACTAATAATATAACCACCTAGTTTAAATGTGATACTGTGTAATACCTTACCTGCCAGTCTGCTTATCTAGTATCCACAGTAGTTACACATACAGATGGCACTGCTTAACACAAATTGCTTAACCTTAGAAGTATTTAAAAACAGTTTTAAAACAGCCTGGCAGAAAATGATAATTACTGTAATAAATACTGATTTTCTTCAGGGTATCTATCTCACACTAGAAAAAAAGATCAGCATCTTAACTCTACTTAATTAGGCAACTCTTGTTCTCACTACCAAAATGGGATAAAAGTAGTCTATAAATTTGTTAATTTACTAATTACATTCTGGTGTTTCTGAGATAGTTGTGCTCTGGAGGGAAGCAAGCACAAAGATGAAATCCCAATACCTAACAGACCAGAAGTATAATGTTGTACTAATATTTCTAACAAATGTATTGTTTCCTTATGCCACAACTGAAAATCTCACAGAATTATTAATGACAACCAGATCTTTCTTTCCCATCAGTGAGATATATTTCAGAATTATTTGTAATGAATAGATAATAGGTTTTAGTGGTAAAAAAACAATTCAAGCTGATACAGTGAGAATGTTTTGGCATAGAAAAGGCTCAGCGTTTATGTTTCGATGTAGCAGAAATAGCAAGTTTAGTGGGAGGCTGTTTTTTTGTTGTTGTTTTTTTGTTTTTTGTTTTTTGTTTTTTAATTGGCTGTTGGTTTTGTTGTTTTTGGTGGGTCCTTCCCTTCCCTTCAATTTCCCCACATTGTTGGGTTCAGTACAGTTTGGTTGTGACTGTTTTGAAGTTTTGGGCTCCAGCAGCAATGCAGGTCCCTCAGCTCCTGTCAGCGTTACAGCTACAACACAGCACTGCAGTGGAAGGCTGCGGCTAGGAAGAAAGCTCCTGCTGCTGTCAGGACCAGTCCCACACTGGGACATTTGAAACATGAGCTTGAATGAAGCTGTATTCAATGGAAAGTCCAAATATAGCGCAGCACCTTAACTGGTATGATAGAATGCATTGTAACAAATAACACAATACTGTTCACTTTTTTCATCTGATGATGCTCTCTCTCTCTACAGTTCCTCTATTACGGCAATTTATAGAGGACTTTACAGCTGTTGTGTGATGAAATTCAGCTGGTGTGAATCCAGCCTTGATAGTACCCCTCTGGCACAGTGGGGAGAGCTCTGCCAGCCTTCTTATTCATCTTTACTCTCCTTTGCACAATCTATGGTACAAACCCTTTTGCCCTATCTCATTTCTGTGACCCATCATGTAGGGGAAAATGTAACACTAACAGTCTTACTACTCTGCTCTAAATTATTAGTTGTCAAAAAATAAATCTCTGGAAATGCTAAAAAGCACTCCAAAGTGAAACGTGACATTAAATATTGTTAAGAATTGTTTTTTAAGGGAAAAAAAAAAAAAAAATCAGATTGCATAGCAGAAAAGTGTACTGCTAAGACCTCAATAAGCCCGTATCTCGAATCTTTGTTCAAATCTACTTACTTTAGCTCAGAAATATACCACAGATTAAGGTAGGAGAATGCAGTATAGCTGGATGCAATATAATACAATGAAGGGGCAAATTTTCTATGAGAAAAGTTATAACTGATTGGTAATCTACTGGGAAAAAAAAAAAAAGAAGAAAAAAAGGACAAAGAGGGGAAAGCTATGGGGATATGTAAAAGTTCTGTGTAATTGTTAAGAGCACTTTGAGGATTTCAGAGAAATTACGTTATTTCATTCTGAAAAGTAGCAGGCATTCAGAGTAGTAGGTTTTGCACAAACAAAAAGAAATTCATACATCAGACAATTACACAGATGCAATCTTTGTTGCAGGATACAGTCAACCACAAACATTCAGAAAAGATTGAAGGAGTAGAGCTGCAGGAGGAGTTTGTGCCCTTCTGGGTGTCCCATTCTTAGCATAACTTTGTCACAGAAAACCAATCCTTCTGTGCTCCCAGGCGTCCTGCCATTTACCCATGTGAAATGAACACAGATGCTGAATTATTGCTATTTCCTCAAAAATCAAAACATGGCTTCATGGCCATGTTTTTCACAACTTCTGTTTATGACTATTTTTTTCTTCCAAACTCTGAACTAGAGGAATTATTTTTCTTTCAAATACTCAAGAATCATAAATTTAGATGCAGGTTTCACTATGTTATTTCTTAATATAGACACATAGAGCCTGAATTCACACTCATAAGTGGTGTTATGCTTATCACCTATTTCCCAGTGAGTGTGGAAACCAGCCCAGCCCTGTTACTGATGCTGGTTGTCAGGGCATCATTTCTCACAGGTCTCCTCCTGAGGCTCCAGCCCTAGGCTTTGGATAAGTGTGCTAGTTCTTCCTGCACAAAGAAGAGTCTCTAATATTCTGTCTTATTTATTCATCCTCATAGCTGACCCCCCCAAACTTCTGTCCTGATTACTGAAACATCATCTTCCATGACCTTGTTGTATAAAACCTTGCCCTCCTCATATCCTTCATAATGCTACTGGGAAGATACAACGTATTGCTTTTATGTGTGATCTTTGTCTGGTTGTAATACAAACAACCCATGATATTATTACTAATAACAGCAACAGTAATATCATGGTAAATATAATAATAATGTTTAAAAGTAATTACATAGTACATACCACAACACACAAATCTCTAAGAAAGATCTACACTCAGTTCAGTTTTATTAAGATAATCCAAAATTGACTTGATTAACTTCTCAGTTACTCGGTATGTAGTGTGGCTCTTGCAGGAGGAAATAAACACTATTTTCTAATCTTGGCCAACCCAAAGACCCTGAAATATTTCAGGAGTCCCAGGTATTTTCCTAAGGATTGTTTTTGTCAATGTAACCATCTGAACATTCCAGACTGAGAGAAATACACTTAGAACATGATTGTTTTGGCACTTAACAACATTTCTGCTTCCTTGAACTATCTCCTTGTTGCTGTAACTACTTGCTTATAAGAGATGGAAAACTGAATAAATGCACAGATGATTGAACAGCCTTAAACACAACACACCGAGGAAGGAAAAATCCATATTTGTATTGGACAAAAGTTGAGAATTTGCAATTAGAAAGATGGGTTTCTTAAATAAGTTCTTAAAACCCCAAGCTTACAATCAAATGAGGAGTGAAATTACATTGAATGAATTTATAACATTGTACATTGTCATCCACTGAAAATGAGAACGTTACTGTGTAACGGTTTGAACAACTCTGAAATCATATCACTTTATTTTGCATCATTTGAACAACTGAAGTAATAAAGCCCCAGACAATCTGGCAATAATTGCTTGGAGGAAACTTGATGCACTGGCATGAGTCAGTGACTATTGTAAAAGGAAGTAAAATTAGCATAGGTAAACCTGAGAAAAGACAAATCACGTATGAAGCATATCTTTAGCAAGGCCATTTCGTTATTATTAAAAATATTCACCTGTTCTTACTTTCATTAGAATATATATAAAGAAAAAAATGTTAAAAAATATAGTAGGAATAAATATCAAACACTAACTTGAATTATAAGACTCTAACCATGTCTGGTTGTTTGGCAATCTTCTCTAGCACCATATTACTGTTTTGGGGTCCCAGAATGCAGGGCTTGTGTACCAAGATGAAATGTAATAAGAAAAAAACAAATCAACAAAAGGCACGAAAATACCTGTGGACCTTTTGAGACCAAACAATCAGCTACAGCAACAGAAAATGATCCTTTCACCCTTATGTTTATTATCGCCCTACACTTTTAACATCTCTGAATGAACTTTCACCATGCTAAATTCATTCCTTAGATAGATCCTCCATTTCCTGGGATCTGTGAAAGTTTTACTTATGCAATAGTTCACAATACCCATGATTAAAAAAATAAATCTTGAAAGGCATAAAAGCAAAATAATTGCCATAACAGGTCAGCCCAAAGATCTGTCTAATAAAACAACCTGTCCCTGCACCAGCTTAGGGGAGAGACACAGAAAATGCCTGGTATACCACCACAGCCCCCAGCGGGTAAAAATTTGGATACTTCTGGCTGTGGCTTGCCTTCCCATCATAGGTACCAGTCAATTTAGCATTCCTAATCCTAACCAAATTTAACCTATTCAATCATGTTGCCTGCACAATACCCCACTCCAATGAGTCTCAAAGCACCGCTAGGGGCTGCATGAAAAAGTATTCCTGCTTCTGAGTTGTTGATTTTCAGCTGGCTGCCTGATTGCTTCTCATGATAAAGGAACCAGCAGGAACACAATGAGGCTGCAAATAATTGTTTCTTAAACCCCTACTTGCTGGCTGTAGAGCAGAGTAACAGCCTTGCAGTAGATGTTTTGTCTTGTGCCCCTGTTACCCCAGGACTGCCAGCTTCCAGGTTAACCATAGCACAGCACAACACAAGGGCACTTTAAATACAAGTGAAAAACGACTGAATGCTTTAAAGCCTTTCAGACAAACAATGATCACTGATCAGGCTGGATGTGGCTCTGGGCAGCCTGGTCTAGTGGTTGGCTACCCTGCAAATAGCAGAGGCGTTGAAACTAGATGATCATTGTGGTCCTTTTCAACCCAGGCCATTCTGTGATTCTGTAATAGCTCTTCTACCTCCAGTGCAATGCTTCTTAGACAGAGGATTCTGAGTCTCTAAGGAGAAGAATGCATGGCACCCTGTAGGATGCTGCCAATGAACATTCCTGAGAGCTTCGAGTAGTGAACACCATTCCCTGCCCACACAACACAAAGGCCCCTGCTTCCATCAAGCTATGCCAGCTCTGTAGTCTTTCTGTGGACAAACAGAGCAAGGGCAAGAGCAAATTATCTCTAATTGACACCTGTATGTGACATTGGGTCTCGGAGGGTAAAGGCAGTGTACTAATACTCAGTAGAAGCCCGGATCCAGTTGCACTAATTTCTGGAGCTAGATGGATAACGACGGAGATACAAGAAGGAAGAAGTGGCAAGGTCTTCACTTTACTAAAGGCATGAGAAAATAATCATCTTCAGACTAATAGAAAGGTACAGGTGGACAAAGAAGGTCAAGGGATAAGTAGTTACTGTACATGGTTGTTATTTGAAGGTGCATGTAACTTCCAGGTTCAAAATGCTTCATCAAAGTGGCATTATGTACCAGGAAGAAATCTGTTAAATTCAGAAGGATAAAAAAAATAAAATAAAATAAAAAATAAACATAAAAAGTCACCTATTCTGCTAAACTAAAAGATAACAAGGTTTACTTGAGATAGACATCATAAGAAATAAGAAATACTCAGTTATATGAAAAACAAATCTGAGTTGGAACTGACCCTACGAGTCACAGTGGTCATTCAGAAGTTTCTTTACCAGAGAAGCTGTTCTGCAGATAGTTTACATTAGGCTGGTAAGTGGCATTCCTCAAAATGTTATTACTTGGGATAATAGAAACATAACATATAGTAAACAAAGGTGAACAGCAATAGCATATAAAAAAAACAGTCACAGAAAGGAACAGTTATACTACAAGAGACAGGAAAAAAATTCACTTCTTAAGGCAGACACAGAAGATATAATAAATAAGCAAATAAAAACTGGATGTGATGCATCTGTTTCCAAGCCTAAATTTCAGAGATTTCTGTCTAAATTAGTCACTTAAATTAGTGTGTCATGCACAAAAGACATTGTGTTGTCTCTGATCAATTAACATAGGGGCAAAATTATGTAAAAGGATGGCATGTTCTCATTAGCAGAAAGCCTAAAACTTTCTGGAGAGGAGAGGCTGCAAAATTTTCAGTGAAATTAATGCAATAGCAGAGCTCTCAAGCAGAGATGTGTTGCTGAGTGCCGCAAGAAAGCTGGAGCCAAGTTCTGCAGATGTATGTCCTGAGATTTTGCTTAAGGTAAAGCAAAAGCAGACCAGTGGCTTCCAACAAGCAGCAGGTTGATCAAATCCTGACTCTTTCTAAATGGTAGCTGTGAAAGATGTTCAACAAATGTTAGAGCATTGTAGCAACTCTTCCATGAGGAAAAGTTGAGGGAACTGGGATTGTTTAGTCTGGAGAAGAGAAGGCTCCAGGGAGACCTTATTGCAGCCATCCAGTATTTGAAGGGAGTTGCACAAACAGGAAGGGGAATTGCTGTTTATGAGGATCTTAAATTGAGACAAGGGAGCTTTAGGTTAGATATTAGGAGGACGTTTTTCACACAGAGCGTGGTGACGCACTGGAATAAGTTGCCCAAGGAGGCTGTGGATGCCCCATCCCTGGAGGATTTCAAGGCCAGGCTGGATGTGGCTCTGGGCAGCCTGGTGGTTGGCAGCCCTGCGCATAGCAGGGGGGTTGAAACTAGACATTCGTTGTGGTTCTTTTCCACCCAGGCCATTCTATGATTCTATGATTGCATCAGTGGGGCTGTTGAGTAATTCTAGTTTTGTTGCTTTGGGTTTCTTCCCCTGGGCTTACAGCAACCTGATCAGCAGGAAAATACTATTTGCAGACACTAGCACAGAGCTTGATAACCTCCTAGGCTTTTTGATTTCTGGTTTTGATTTGTTTTGTTTTTGTTTCTTGTTGGTGTTTCTTTTTAGTTTTATTTTTCTTGTGCAATCCCACAGTTTATTCCTTGGCTTGGCTGAAAGGTTAAATTTTCATTCCAGATGTGCAATATACATCTCTGTAAATGTTTAAGCATTTCTTGGGGGAATCATAATGTGATCTGGAATTCTTACCATTTCGTATACATGTCTTTTGCCTGTCAGATCAGATGAGAAATTGAGATCAAATTCAAACTTCTTCTGTCTCACTAAAGGAATATCAAAGTCTACTGAGTCTTATATCCCCTAAGTGCTTTTCCCACCTCTCTCTTATGGCAAGACTCTTTTCCTTGTCTACCTGGCTTAAATACAGTTGTATTAAGATCTACTCCTGGTATTCAGAGTATATTCATAATTGAAAATCAATATTTTATACATCAATTACAGAAATTATTTGTGGCATAGAATTTTTTAGGAACTCTTAGCCTGGCAGACTTGGTACTAACTAAAATATTAGCTAGGCGATAAAATATATCTTATCAAATTTCTGTGAATTTGTTTTAATTGTGTTCTCAAACATAGATCAATTCAAACACATAATTGGTACTGCTTGCATGGAGTGTTTCTAGAGAAGGATTATTTATCATTTACTGTTAATTACAATGGAGTACTCATTCTGGTTGCAACGTAGGGGGTGAACTAGGAAGGAGAATCTGTGTTTTAAAATAGAATATGGGGTCATACGTATAATTTATGTTCATTGGCTCTGTTAATAAACTAAAAATTGAAAAAGAGGCAAGAAAGAACCAAATTCTAATCCCACCAACAGTCAGCTTCCTTCACTGTTCAGCCAGACCAAATAAATCTTTGAAACATCTGTACTTACTGTGAAACACAAAACTGTTTTTCTTTTTGTCTCAAAGCTTGCTTGGTGAGGCCTTTCTGGTGATAAGACTCTAAGTGACAACTGCAGATTATCTAGATTTATCAGATTATCTCTCTTGCTTTCTATAAAGACTTCTTGCTTGTTATTTCCTATCTCTTTTCTACTGCCCATCTCCCCTTCCCCATGCCCCTAAATAACTAGGATTTGTAATAAACTGTTTGGGCAAACATTTGACCCATTGTGTCTTAATCTCGCCATCAGGTATACATATATGAAAAGCACCTCTTTTCCCTCCAATGAATTGCAGTGAGGCACTTATATGCAAAAATTAAGTTTAATTTTTTATTGACTAAAAAAGTGGTACATGACCACATACTATGGTAATACTAGAGAAAGTGTGAGTACATTCAGTTTCTGTATTAAGAAATAACATAAAAAATCAGCAGAATGTGCAGAAATTAGACTTCCATGTAAAGCAATCAGGTGCTTAAGTATTCTTACTTCTCTTAGTATTAATTCATTTCAGTGCAAGCATTTAGTGATTTAGTAGACGTGTTAATTATCTACTTTAGTGATATTGAAAATCAGTCCTATTACCTTTCTATAAGAAACCATGAAATCATACTATCATTGCTTTACCACCTTATTTCATAAATTATCTTTCTATTTAGTCCAGATTCTACAATATTTTGTAGAGTACTTGGAGTTTTCTTCTAATTCATTTTAAAATACCTCTAATCATCTTTATGGTAACACTGAGACATTGAACCATTTGAGTGAGGCTTCAATACAGACCAACTTTTTTTCTGTATCTGCAGAAACTGCGAATAATATAAAGACAATGGAAAAACAAACAGCATTTTGTCACTGCGCCGATAAATACAAATTCATTATGTTATCAATCAACACGCAGATGTTAGTACTATTGAGCAGTGAAAAGAGAGGGAAAAAGAAAAAAACGAAATATTTATTTTGAGATTTGAGTGAGCAACCAATAAACAAGAAGAACTAAAAAGTTTCCTCACAGAACAATATATGAGCAAACAATGCTTAACTAGGAGTTTGGCAAACTAACATGATGCTGAACAGCTGCATTTTACCTCGTGAACACTGAACCAAACCACTTATCAGTGTCCAAGGAAGTGAATTGTTCTGGAGAAAGTAAAATTTTTACCAACTGGGAAGAGACTGCAGGTCCATTAAATACTTGTTGCAACACAGAATGAAGAAATGTGCTCTTGACCTCCTCATTTAGTGATTGTGAAAACAGGATCCTGTGGTGGGGAAGCATAAAGCATACAGCAGCTCCAGAACCTGGAAGATGTCTGGCCAAGCTGTGAGTGGTCACAACAGGACTTGAAGTGCCCAGTACCTCCAGAGACTGAGAGATCCATATAATCACAGAATCACAGAATCACCCGGGTTGGAAGGGACCACAAGGATCATGTAGTTCCAACCCCCCTGCCTGGCAGGGCCACCAAACATACACATTTAGATCAGGTTGCCCAGGACCCCGTCCAACCTGGCCTTGAACACGTCCAAGGACCACTCTCCTTGTGAAGAACTTCCCCCTAACATCCAACCTAAATCTTCCCTCCTTCAACTTAAAACCATTTCCCCTAGTCCTGCTGTTGTCAGCCCTTTTGAAGAGTTTACTCCCCTCCTGGGTGTAGGTTCCCTTCAGGTATTGATAGGCTGCAATGAGGTCACCCCGCAGCCTTCTCTTCTCCAGGCTGAACAAGCCCAAATCCCTCAGCCTGTCCTCATAGGGGAGGTGCTCCAGCCCCTTGATCATCTTAGTCGCCCTCCTCTGGACCCTTTCCAAAATCTCAGTGTCTTTCTTGTACTGAGGGCTCCACACCTGGACACAGTACTCCAGGTGGGGCCTCACAAGAGCCGAGTAGAGAGGGACAATCACCTCCCTGTCCCTGCTGGCCACCCCTCTCCTGATGGAGCCCAGGATCCCATTTGCCTTTCGAGCTGCCAGAGCGCACTGCTGGCTCATGTTAAGTCTCTCGTCCATCAGGACCCCCAGGTCCTTCTCTGCCGAGCTGCTCTCAAATATAAGGTTCATTATCTTGTGCTCATGAAAATATCACTGAAGGCCACCCCAACATCCCTTCTCCTCTCTGTCTATTTATAATTTTAGAATCATTTGAGTTGGAAGGGACCCTTCAAGTCCACCTAGTCCAACTCCCCTACAATGAACAGGGACACCTACAGCTCAGTCAGATTGCTCAGAGCCCCATCCAGCCTGACCTTGGTTGCTTCCAGCTCTCTGGGCAGCCTATGCCAGTGCCTCACTATGCTTACCATAAAAACTTTTTAATTATAACCAGTCTAAATCTTCCCTGTTCTTGTTTGAAACCATTTCCCTTTGTCCTGACACAACAGACCCATGTTTACTTGTACCCATGTGTGAAAGCAAAGTACATCTTATGAGTCACAAAGTGCACAAACTTTTAGGCACGTACCTTGAGGTGCAAAGGAGAGCTGAGGGAATAGCAATAACACTAAAACCTGCAGCAACAAGTATGTGTTAGTCTGACATTAATGGGTACAGTATGGATTTTGTGTCATTTTACCAGAACAGAGTGGGAGTGTCAAGGCAAATTCAATTTGCCAGTATACTCTTGCAAGAATATCTGCATAACAAAAAGGTCAAGTGGTCCAAAAGAATATCTCTTAGCACATTAGAGCTGAATAACTGTGTGCAGTCTACCCAGCAAAACACACTATTTCCTGCCCAGCTTACCCCTACTTTAAATAAGACCAACTATATTCTGCTGTTGTGATCTTTGAAGTTACACTTTTTTTTTTTTTTCTTTTTTTTTAATTAGGAAATAAGAAGTGAAAATGGGTCTAGAAGAGATGACTTATGACAGCCATGGCAGACTGTGTATCTGACAAGCATAAGCTCTAAGAATAAAAGAGCTTTTGATAATTTTATTCCAAGTGACATTCAATGGGATTTAGGCTTCTACATTGCTCAGACACTTTTGAAATCTTTTCACCATAAAAGGAAAAAAAAAAAAAAAAGAATCCATTCATCAGATGAGAAAATTGAGAAATCTTAGCTCCAAGCTGCACGTCTCCTTAGAGGAGCAGTCTCAAGATGCAACAGTGGTTGATACCAGAAGTGACACAGCAGAAAAACCTGCCAAGTTGAGGCAGAATCTTCCATACGCTTCTTCTCCAGACACGGGTTTTCCATGCAGGCTATAGAAAAAACATGAGGAAAATATGAAAGGGCAGAAAACACTATGAAAGTGATTAAAATTTTTTACTAAATATGCTGGTACTTTTACATGTGGCTTCCATTTTCCCCTAGGCTTTCTTTAAAAAATATCTAACTAAGCTGCAGTCGGCTCTAACCTTCCTTTCATTGTTAAAAACATGTCAAAATATTAAGGTGTTTATTTTCTTCTAATAACTTCCAGAATCAAAGTTGTATAGAGAAGTCAAGCAGCACAGTCACAAGCAGATAGGATGTATAAACTGCAAAAACCTCTACTCTACCCTTAAACTCCTAATCTCTTAGGGTCCCCTTGGGCCTGTTCTTTACTGCTCTTTGCCTAATGGAGTGACTTGCACAAGTACAGAGTAGGTGTAAGATTGGGACAGAGACAAATTAAGTCTCTTTAACTAAAAAGTCTGTGCAGGTAGAAAACGAGTTGGTATTTTCAAACTAGGGGATTTAGCCACACAGTTCCCATTGAAATTAATTAGAAGTGAGCAGATTATTCTCTCAGCTTGCCTTAAGAAGCCTCCAGCACAGAGTATAAATGAGAAAAGGAATGGGAGGAGGGGAAGACAATGAAAGCACCATAAACCCTTTAAACAAAAATAGTCTAGGCAGAATGTGTGTTTCAGTTGTAATAGCCAAAAGATTTGAGTGCTTTGTGGAATATAATGCATACCAATACACAAAGCTTAGTAAGAGTACTGAAGCCTCTGGGGTTACTTTCTAAGTGGGAATTATTTAATAAACCTATACCTCAGATTGTGGTTGTAAGTTACTGTGCAGGCACACAGCAAAATAAAGACATAGATAGATAGATAGATAGATAGATAGATAGATAGATAGATAGATAGATAGCCTTGCAAACTGGAATTTAAGTATCACTATTTTTTATCTCCCAGAAGTCTGGAATTAAAACAGATATTAAGTTTCAGCCCTAGCATTCACAGTATAAGTTAACTGCAAATATGCATGTACCTTAAAATGGTTACAGCTCTCTTTCTGTGGAAATTCAACAGCAGTCCAGATTTAAGATTCAGTTGAAGGTATTTGCAATGCAAAGCTATGAAGAACAGGTTCCCACAAAACCTTTAAACATCCATTTGGCCAGCCAAAAGTCTGCCTTTTGGTATTTTTCCATTTCCATCTTGAGTACTTGTAATATACTTGAATAACATTACATTTAGTATACTAAACTGTAAATCAAAGCAGATTGAATCATATCTCCGCATCTTAAACAATAGTTCTATGATTCCTAAATTCCTAATATCCATTGTCCTCTGATAATCTTTGTAAGCGTTACCTGAAGCCATATCTTCCTGTTGAAAGAAGCTGCCCCTTTATTTTGGCCACCTTATTTCAGCCACTTCAGTCACAGACATATTCTCACTGTTAATTTGAAACTCTACACATGCTACTTTTAAATCCTGAGCTTTCCATTTACCAGAATTCATTTTGAAGCACATAATGTTGAATAGTCTTTGAGGACTTTGGTAAAACTCTTGTTGCACTCATATTGGAAGGAAAAAAATATTCCAATATTTGTACAAACGCTGGAAGAAAAAGGTATCAATTTTAAGAATATCATCAATACCTTGCAGTGCATCTCTGAACTGCAGCAATGAAAGTTTATTTCCTTGTTCCTCATAAAATGTGCTTGACTAAAACATCTGAAATCTTACCAAGCAATGCAGAGTCTGTGAATAAGGGAAAGTGCTATGAATATAGAATGCAAAGGAGTACTCATCTAACATAATCATCATAGAATGGCCTGGGTTGAAAAGACCACAATGATCATCTAGTTTCAACCCCCCTGCTATGTGCAGGGTTGCCAACCACCAGACCAGGCTGCCCACAGCCACATCCAGCCTGGCCTTGAATGCCTCCAGGGATGGGGCATCCTGTTACAGAATGTCACCACCCTCTGCGTGAAAAATTTCCACCTTTTTTAACACCCAGCATGTAGTTGACCTTCCAGGCTACAAAGTCCTCCCCATTAACCCACACTAGTGTAGTCTATTTCTCTGCCTTATTATAGATGAGACTATTATTCTTGGTTCTTTTGTGCATCACTGTATCTTGCTATGCTAATGATTTCCAAAATAATTTAAAATAAAAATGAGGGGAAAAGTGTGAAGACGAGAAGGTGGTTATCTTCCAATATTTTGCATCCATGTTCATGATAATAGCCTTTCTGAGAATAAATGGCATGGATCAAATGGTGAAAAGATATATCTACACGGAATTATCTGAACGCCTTTTGTAAAATCAAAACTTTTTAAATGTGTTCAGTATCGAGACAAAATTCTGCTACGGTGTATCTACTACAAAAGGATATTTGAAAAGTCCAAAGCCAACAAGAAATTATTACAGCACAGAGATATTTACAGATAACTTTATAGATAGCAAAATCAGACAGGATTTTACAACCACTTAAAAATTAAGAACTAAAATAAAGCTTTATATTATTCATAAAGTTGTGTTTTCTTTTTTTTTTTTTTTAATCATACTTTACAATGTGATTATTTACATGCTGGTGTCAATGCATTAAAAAACAAATAAAAGGTGACATCTCCACCAGGAGGACTTTATGATCTTATTTTATATGTCACCCATTAGAAAACAACGAGATGGAATAGGGCAGGAAGAGCAGACCTTTCAACAGTAGAGTTATACAACTCTATTGGAATTGTTTGAGGTTTTTGTTAGTTCAGCCAGAAGCTATTTGATTGTGTCTCACCTGGATTCTTCTTTCATTTCCTGTTTTATATGACTGGGCAAAGAACATTTTTGACTGCTAGCCCTGAACTAGAAGATATATACAATTTCTGAAAAAACTAGAATTGAGAAAGAAGGTTTCAACTTACAGAACTAGTGAATTTATTGTGTGGGACCCTGAAGAAACTTGAAAGGACTAAAAGAAGATGAGGGGAAATGAAAGGAACATAGAAATAAAGGCTAAGCAATGAGATCTGATGAGTAGACCCACACACAGTTGCGCAGAGACTTATGAAAAATGTGGTGGAAAGCCAGGAAAAGAGATGGATAATAGCATAACATGGGAAAGTTATTCCTTGCATGAGGTGCAAGAAAATACCAGAGATAATGGAGATAATTAGGATGAAATATTTTGTAGAGAAAATGAGTGAACCTGAACATTTTAACCACAAAGGCAGTGGTAAGTGGATTTACAGATGAGCTTTCCAGGTAAAAATCACAGCGCCCACTTCCCCCAAGACTGCAAAAAACAACCACTTCAAATCACCATCTTTCCATATTTGAGAAAGAAACAGGCGTTGGGAATTTTGTGAATGCTGATGCTCTGTTTTAATATATTAGATTTGATCTTGCGCCTGCTCATAGCCATACAAATAAAGAGGAGAGACAATCTGATAAATGTGACAAGGCAGAAGGAAACAAGTCTGATGCGTAGAAGCAGTTTTGCAAGTCCTGGACAGAAAGACAACAACAGCATTCAGAAAAGTTGAAAGGCTGTATAGAAGAAGAGAAAAAATGAGAAATAACAGGACTCTCAGGGTAACTGTAACGCAGAGAGATCATCAGGGTTTGTACCTCTCTGGAACAGCTATATATGCTGAACATGCAGAGCAGACTGCTCTGGTTTCCACACTTAATGAGCTTGCTTTCTGACCTCTCCATGGCCCTGTACTTTTTTCTTAAAGCAGAAATCAGGATGCTTATTTCCAATAAGTCTAGCAGAAATGAATCATATAATTTCTTGACTCATAAGAATTTGTAGACTATATGTAGCTCTTTGTCACAGATTAACTGTTTGTTTTTTCCCTGCTTTTTTTTTTTTTTTTTTTCCTTGTGTGTGTATGTGTGTGGTTTTTTTTTTTAAAGGACACTTTCTGCAAAGATCATTGGTGAAACTGAGACTACTTGACTGGCAACTACCTTGAGGTACTGGTATGTTAGAGTGCCTTGATAGCACTTAATTGTGGTACAAATATAATCTTTTGTTTGATAATGTGATAAGAACTAAGTCTGGGGGAAAAGCAGAGATGGAAAGAACTTGATTAGTTAAAAAATTGCTTATTTCTGTATGTATGTTACAGTTTGCTACAGCATGTGCATTTCCTCAGTGTCACATATATAGAAATCTCTTGCTTGTCCTCCATCTCTGTACAAGTTTTCTTGGCCCTTCCACAGTTCCAATTGGGAAGCCAATCATTCATGATCACATCACAGGCTTTACAAGACACACAGGCTTCTCTAGTCCCTCTTGTAGTAGGATTTACGAAGAAGAAGCAAACAGTTTAGACACAACACAAGGAAAAGCCAAAAGAATAAAAGGAATGTAGTGAAAGCAGACCTGCAAAGGAACCAGTGATGAAGTCGTATGTGGAGTGCTGAGTCCAATTCTGTGCTCAACAGTGAGAGGTGGTCAGAGACCAACAAATGACAACTGAGATGATGAAGGGCCTGGAGCAACTCTCCTACGCGAAAAGCCTGAGAGAGGTGGGACTCACCTCCCTGGGTAGAAGGAAGCTCAGGAGGATTTTATTCTCACAGGCTGCCTGGAGGATTTGATGTCTTCTCCTTGGAGATAGATCTCCAGAAGTCACCTGGACATGATACTGGGCACTCTGCACTGGGTGTCCCTGCTACAGTAGGGTTTGGGACAGATAGATACAGATGTCCTGTCAGCCCCAGTCATTTGTCATCTGTGATTCTGGTGCTATAGCAGGAGCAGAAGTAACAGGGGGAAACTTGGATGTCAAAGAAAACTAGAAAGAACCAGGAAAGCTTCTTTAAAGAAAGTACTGTATAGTACATAGTCTGCACAGAATTTGCATAGAGAGAAAAAACAAAGGTGTGGGCTCAAATTAGGAGATCTCAAAAGGGTCAGAAATTAAAATCATATAAGCTTTTGTCATTACATTTAGCAAAAGGGAATTTAATGAAAAGATATAGAGAGAAGATACAAGATTCAGCTGCCAGACTAGCAAATACTTTCATGCAGTTAAAATTAGTAGGATACCAAATGAAGTGGAAAATGACCGTAGCTAAATGATATTACTGCTCATAGCAAACAGGATTTTAAATTAATAAACATGAATGTATTACTTCACTGTACACTGTGCAATAATGAGGGATGCTGATGTTACACATGCATCAAATGTCATATCATGGCGTGACAGAACAATTCACAGAAATGCAGAGGAGTGTGCAGGAGCCTGGCAGAAGGCTCCTGAAGAAGTCGCCAGATGAGAAGTCACCCTAACAACCTTATTGTAACTCTTTATTGTAAAACACATTGTGAAATTCCAAGCTAGAGAAAGAAGAAAAAAACCATCACAGATATACAATAGGTTTTATTCTTCCTAATCTCTTCCTCTTAGAGGAGGTGAGGCATAGATACTTCTGAATAACTATTTCCCTGTTTCTTTCTGTTGTGAAAAACTTGTTCACTTATGGCCATCCCACAGGGGTACAACAGCTTCTTAATAGAGAATACTTACAATATGCTTAATAGTTATAGTTCCAAGAAGTGGCAGAAACACTTTCCCCCTTCAAGATGCAAAACTCCCCCAGCTGCACATATCATGTGCTTTATTCACTTGTTTTCCTTATGTATTCTCAGGTTTAGGTCCCAGTCTTTCAAGACAATGCTTGCAGATAGCCTCACAAGAATCCCTGTGGACTTAATCAGGCCTTAGCATGACATCTATCTCCATCTTTCTGGGTCATTTTGAGTGGGACTGGCCCCTACTGCTGGGCTTTGATCTTGCTCCTACCATTTAATCCCCTTTAAAATTTCATTTTCAGAAAGTGCCAAAAATTAATACTGAAAATAGGACATAGGGATGTCTTGGTTTTTATTCACACTAGAACAAGCCAATCTAATAAACAAGGTCACCACTCTTGAGCTTCTATGTGACATGTGGCATAACTAAATATATGTACTTATTTGCATCAATTTTCATTGCAAGGCAATTGAATTTGCAAATCATTTCCATCTGCATGCTTACATAATTTGACAACTTTGCCCATCATCAACTAACTTATTTTTAACTTGCTACAGCAACTCAGACACAGTAAATAATTATTATTTATGCACACTGATGTGCAGGGAATACTGCAATCAAATTTGCAACTGAGACTAGGACACCATTGAAACAGGAAGTGGAAAATCACCTACTATGAGTGTTTCCACCCAAAAAGAGTTTAAACAGAGGAAGGAACAGAGACAACGTTGAAGGACTAAGCAGTGATTTACCTAATGTCATTCATTAGACTAATATCCCAGATTAACATAGCATAATGCCTCTCATACGGTGAACATTTTTGTCCTTAACTTTCACATTCAACTTTTCTCTGTTCATTTTGTGCGGTTTCTTTTTAACTTTTAAAATATCATTTGACAAATTTTGAGGATCCAAACGCTTTTCCACAGACACGTTTGTTAAATTAATTTCTAATTCAAAATGTCATGCTTTTTCACTTCATGCATTCAAAATGTCATATACAAGTGCCATGGCAGCAGACTATGGAAATCTTGGCTTGTGGAGGGAAGACAGGAAGAAATACAGTAACAGATGCTCACACATATTTATAGACTATTGTACAGAGAGACAGACACACAGCAGGTAAGACTAGGACAGAAATGGATGGAGTTGTTCTCTGGAGCCCCTCTGTGCTAATTTTAAAGCCACTTAAATATTTCTGGATGGAAGATTACTTTCACCTTGATTGCCAGCCTGGCTGGAAATTTCCAGTTGGACAGTCGGCATCATTACAAATTCCTGATAACAGATCTGCCTCCTCCTAACCAAGTAGCACACCCTGGCGCAAGGCACAGGCTGCTCTGCATGTTCCTGCACTGGATTGCTGAAGGACTGAGGCACAGGGCTGGCAAAGGAAATGCAGCACAGTTTTAATGCTTACTGCTTACTGGAACTGAGCTCCAGGTCATTTCTTTGGTGCTTTTCCAGCTACCCTGCACAGCTCAAGGACTCAGAGCAGCCATAAAATGGTCAAACTCATGGACACAGGCACTTTGGAGAGTTCTCTTCCCTTCGTCCTTTCTATGCCCATCCACACTTCTCCAGCGTGAAAAACCAACCCTGTCAACAGGTACAGGAGGAGGCTTTGGAAGAGCCTGGCCCATGGCGAACAAACAAATAAAAAAACCAAACAAACAAACCAAATGCAACCCTAGGATTGGTCTGCACTCTGTCATCCTTCATCTGAAGCTATTTCAGTTGCCACCATCTTCAGTTGTGCCTGCAGGGCTGAGCATCTCTTTTCCTTGCAGCTCTCCAAAGGGTGTTCAAAGACTGTTTACACACTTTCTTAATACTGCCTTGTAATTTAAACCACAACAGGTATCAAAGAAAAACTGCATTACATTTTTAACTTAAGGACAATCTTCAATAAAAAATGGCTTACCATATTTAAATACCTGGGAAACCATTTTCTAATGTTTTTACTGAGCATTACTAAGATATTTACTTTAAAATAGTCTCCATAATCTGGAAAGGAGGTGTAAAACTTTTGCTTCTTTTAATGTGACTAAGAATTTTAGAAGAATTATTCTGGGACCTGGAGAAATATCTGTAAGTTGAATCTGTAAGGTGACAGAGCACTGTCAGATATTTCTTTTTCATTAACTGCTTCTCTAACAGTCATTCTTTTTCATCCAGTGACAAGAGAGTTAATAATCCAGAACTTGAGGTAGATTTTCAGTCCGTTTTATCATAGTCTTATGTGAAAAGAGGATTTAGCACCCTGTCCCTTAAACACAACTTCATGGTGGTAGAGAATAGTAACACAGACAAAAAGTGACAACCTTCCTCACCTTAGCACAATGTAAAACTGTATTTCAGAAGATACAGAAAGATCAAAGAAAAGGTCATCCTTATTATTATTATTATTATTATTATTATTATTATTATTATTATTATCATTATTATTATCATTATTATTATTACTATTGCTGTTATTACTTTTGGTCCTGAAATCCATCCAAAAAGCAAAGGAGGTCTCACAAAAGAGATCACACACACAAGGAAGAGAAAGAAAACATCCTTCTTTTGAATCTTATTTCAATCATTTTCATTACATTATAGTCCAGACATTAACAAACTCACTGTTCTGTAAAATAGATTGATAATGATACTGAACCACTTAACATTAAAGGTATAGTAGTAGCTCCTAGTAAATAATAGATCCATCCATTTCCTGTAGCTGTGATTTCTGTGTGACTGCTTATGGCAATCCACAGTTTGCAGAATGAACTCTGGCACTAACAGCAAGTGGAAAAATCAAGTCAGAAGGATCTTATTTTTTTCCTGAGATTTTCAAGATGGATATCTACCATTTATGCTACTTTTTCCATTATACTTGTATACATTATAATTACAAATTCTGTAACATCACAAGTGAAAATGGAACTATGATGGAGACATAAGAGTAAACTAGTAGAATTTTCTTGGACTCCTGAGTTGCGTGACTTTTCTGGTTTTCAGGTGCTTCTCTCTGTTGTATGTCAACATTCTTGTCAAAGCCACAAAAAAGTACCCAACTTAATTAAAACAAACTGAGGTAGTACCTTGAAGGAAAAATTCAAGAATGGGTCCTAAAAACAAATGGCTATTTAAGTCCATCTGTTGTTAGGATGGTACCTTATACATACATTGCATGTACCTATATACTTACAAGTATACACATGTGCACACACATGTAATTTATGCATGCTAACACATGCTTGCTTTTGACTGAAAAAATTATCCATTTGAAAATAAACTAGGCTAAAAAATAAGAGGGAGAGTACTTGGAACACTGAAATGCTTAGGGTGAAGAAATCTAGAGACAAAGACACCTTCTAGCTATAATGCTGCAAGGCGGTGTAAAGACTTTTGGCTTCTTTGTTCACAAAAGGGATCAGTTTGCAAATCCTTAGGATACTACAAAGAGTCTCTTTGCAGTTTGGGCCTGGTCAATCATGTTTTGGAAGTAACTGCAACAGATGGAAGTCAACTACAGAAAAAAAAAAAATGCCAGCCCCAGTACAAAATCCAAATTGCCACTTGTCTCATGAAAAAAATAAAGGCCATTTTTGGGGTTTGAATGTGTCCAGTCTCTAATACAAAGAAGCTGGGAATTTTGTGAGGCATATTCTAGTTTCACTTCCAGATTTCTTCCAATTTAATTTAATTGGAGCCTCCCAGTGTATACAAATAAGTATTGATACACAGAGAAGAAAATAGAGGATAAGAGAACGATCTCCCACCTTTTCACAGCAACTACTGCAAGAGCAAAGACACGGGAATAAATGATCAAGAAAGGAAAGGGAGAAGAAACAAGCACAAAATGGAAACATGATGCATACCTTTGCGGTGAGATGTTTGTGAAGTTTACAGCAAAATCTGCTCCTTGTGGTTTACTGTACTCTGATCATTTTTCTTGAAGGATTAGTATCAATTATCATTAAGGTTCAAGCATTTAACTGTGACTGCTGCAATAAATCTTATTAAAATAACTGAAACATACTTTTTTTGCATGTGGCAACCTGTCTCTGAATCACAACCATCTGTACATAGTTATTGCCTGGTGCACACAGATGGCAGTAAAACAACTATAAAGCTATACCATTCTTTAATCATAACTTCTAACACAGCTAAACAAAGTGAAATTTGAGTCAAACCATTAGCATTTGAAAGACTATATGATCACTGTAATTAACAAATACATTTTAGAATCCTGTTATAAAATGTTTTATCGGTTTCTGATTGAAAAAATAATAACAGCGCTTGCACCGGGCAACAGCTTGTTTTAATCTTTGACAGCTCATTTGAAGAAATCATATGTTAACAATAGAATCACAGTCTTAAAGTTTTTATACTGCACAGTTCCTTTACAGATTTAAAATGACAGTGAAAGGTAGTAAAATAATTTATTCCTTCTTGCTTAAGGCACAGAATCATGAATGCTTCAGGTCAGTAACTGCAGGGCTACACTAAACCCCTGTCACTCTAAATCAGTTACAAAGTGAGCATCTGTACTCCCTGCTTAGCCTTCAAGCAAAAAAAAAAAAAGAAAAATCCACATTACTTACAAATGCTGGGTCTCTGAACATGAACAGCTCTAAATGAAGACAACAGGCAGTTTTCTAAAAGTCCTTCTTCTAAGTAATATCAGACATTGACTTGCTAGATCCAGCAGCATCTTATTCTTATCTTATTAGATAGAAGGTTCCCACTTATTTCTACTTCAAATGCCTGAGCTGTAATTTTGGGTTGAAAAAGAATGTCAACTGATTCAAGAGCTTAAAAGTGCATTCACTACCAAACACAAGCCCTTGCACAGACGCATACTGATATTTCCACTGGCATGTGCCTCCATTCCAACTGAAATGCTCCCTGTGCAAAGTGCTGAGCCTTCTTCATGTGCTATTTACTTCCAAAGCTATGTACACAAAATATCTTCCAAGTTCAGTACCTCACTTTTACCTGAACCAGCAGGGTGGAAGGCAAGGAATCTCAAGCAGATGAGTTGTCACAGGTGAAAAATGTACCACTTATCATCTGACCTGCATCAACTAATAATATGCTTTCACCTCATCACAGAATCAAGAGCAGTGACAAAGCTCTTTTGTACAAAATCAGCAGGAAGGACAAAAGTGGTCAGCTGCATGGTTCAGATGAGGCGAGGTAGCTTGTGAAGCTACAGTAGCCTGCTCCACAGCCATCAATATTTCAGAAAGCAGAAGCATTTTGCTTGACCTTTGTAGTTCTCAGAAAAATTAAAAAGGAACTGAAGAAGGCAGCAGGTCCTTAGATTATGTCTACTCGTACTGTTTTTTCAGACTGTCAAAGCACCAGATGAAAATGAACAAATTTAGATTTAAAGTACTTGAATAGGCTGTCTTGGTATTTAAATCAATGATTTAGTGATTTATAAAGTACAGAAACATTTCACAGAATATACAAAGGAAGTTTTGTCATGAAATTATTCCCTAAGTCTACAACATTTGTGCCACAAGCACCTTGCTCTTGCTCAGTACTGAAAAGTCGTGTGTTTATCTCAGTCCTCTGTCAGTTCTGAGTAAAAATAATATGAGACAGATGTGGTGAATGTATATGTATCTTGTGAAGCATAATAGCAATTCCTTGATGGGCTTACGGTAAGCAATTGCCCTCCCTGGGGCATATTTGAACTGTTTGAGATTCTTTGCTGCCAGCTACACAGCTTGCTACCTGTCAGGAGCTGAAATTGGCAGAAAACAGCTGGTAGAAATCAATGGATGTGCCAGTTCTGGTTCATCCAGCAGAGATACTACGGAACAGTGCCGTAACTCTGATAGGAATTAGGCAGCATAAACACATTTTATTTGCACATAGCTTTAGTGCTTTCTCAGCTAGGGAATATTAAGGTTCAAATTATGTTAAGTGATTATTACGTTTTAAAACCTGCCATTCACAAGTTTTGCAAGTAATCTTTTGTAAAGGAGTAAAAAGATTCACCAAAAATTCAGTTTCTGGCCTACAATAAGAATCATCAGCAGTGTCATTGGATGTGATGTTCCTGGCAACAAGGAAGAGCTCAGAGTAGGTCTTCAAGAACATGCTCCAAGTGCAAGAAAGATCCAAACCAATATTTCAGAAAATAAGCTGTTATATAAAGAGATTCTCTTTGCACATTAAGGATACTGAAAAGAGCTTTTGCTGGCACATCTACAGTAAAGTAGCAACAGAAGGAAACTGCTGGGTCATTTCTAGAAGCATTGGTTTGGTTTTCAAGAGCAGATACATATAAGGCTGACAAACTCAATGCTTTTTTTGTCTCAGTTATAATCAACAAAATGATAGATCACCATGGGTCTCCTGACTCTGATGGAAGCTTGATGGCAGAATACAAGGGTAAAAATTAAGGACAATGGGTGAGAATTGGAGCAGGGATTACCAGAGGGAACATGATCCATAAAAGTGCATAGAACTAGAAGGGATGCCTTCAAGACAGAGATGATAGAAGTGCCTGATATCAATGAAAGATCAGTCTCTATCGTCTTTAAAAGATGATGCACATCAGGTGAGATCCCTGTCTTGCTCCAATTTATAGGAGGGAGAGAAGGTCCTTTTTAATATATTTACACCCAGCATGAGATTAAGAAACAACGGTTCAAATGTTGGTCCAACTAGTTTATTACAGATTTTAATCATGGAGATGGGGAAGGGGAGGATGGACACTATTATGAATTAGGGTAATGGGGAAGGGAAGGAGGGCAATAGAAAAGATAGGAAAGAAGAAATAAGGAGTCTTCAGAGGAAGTAAGAGGGAGAGAGTCACCACCATGATCCAGCATGGTTCGTAGTTCCATCATTGATCTTCAGTAGTGGTGGGTCATCAGGCATTGTTGTTCTGTTGAGGGTGACGGTGACCATGGTGATGATGGCCCCTTTTCAATGGTTCCAAGGTAGTCTAGTCAGCTCTCTTTGGAGTGACAGCTCAAATCCAAAGTGGTTGAGTCATCTCTCCTTCAAGTGGCAGCTTCTGGCTCTGGGATCTCAGCAGAAACTCCTTTGTTCCCATCTTCCTGGCCTTGCCATCAGATAAGAGCGAGCAGGGATGCCCACCTGCATCCTGTTTTTCACAGGACACGATGGTATCATTCCCCAGTTTTCCCATACCAAGCTGGAGCTATTTAGTCACAGGCCAGATCTTCCACCAGTAAGCACTCCTGAGCACTCTCTTCCAGAGGCAAGCAGCTCTGGAGGAAGGGGCTTTTAAATGTCCACAAAGTGATGTCGATTGTCACACAGTAGCACCCATCACTTTCCTCCTCAAATAAATCAATCAGAGTCTTATCACAAGAAATACCTCAGGAAGCAAGCTTTGAGCCAAAAAATAAAGGATTCTCACAATCTCAGACAGCTAAACATAAGCAGTAGTTGCCCCTATCTTAAAAAAAAAAAAAAGCTGAAATGTTTAAATGGGAAACTTCGGGCCAATTTGCTGAAATAACTGAATGCATTTCTGGACTTGGTAGTAAAAAGATGACTGGGAAAAATCAGCATGTTTTGTTCAAAAATAAGACACGCTAAATCAGGATGATTCCCTTTTGTGGACAAGGAGAGAGTAGTAGAAGCCATTCATCTTAGCTTTAGGAAGGTTTTCAACACCATCTCCCACAATATTCTTATGTTCCAAATTACGGATTGGTAAACAACTAAAAGGTTGTACGAGTATTCTCAGAGCGTGATCATTAAAGGGTATGTATTCTAGCTATATGCTACTAGCCACGGGAAATAATGGATCATTCCCTCTTCAAGGCTGCAGGCAACAACACTGATGGTACCAAGAAGACAGTTGGAGAACAGGGAGGTTCTCCAGAGAGAACATGTAGACATGTAGACAACACGGGGTTGTTAGGCTGTTTCATAACAGCCCAAAGGAATGTTATGAAATTCAGCAAGTGATAATGCAGCGTCCAGCATGTGTAAAAAAAGAACCCTTGAAACAATAGAGGCTGACTAATGATGAGTTACCAAACAGCTCTACTGAAAATGATCAGGCCATCTTGGTAAACAACATGATGAATACAAGTTAACAGTGGCCCCATTAGCAAAACAAGCAGTACTCATGCGAGCATAGCCAAAAGATCAAGGGAGCTGACTGTTTTCCCTCTACTTAGCACTTGTTAGACCACATCTGAAATACTACATCCGTTTTTTTTGGCTGCACAATAATGGAATAATGCTAATTAAAGTCAAGTATGTTCCATCGAGTTTATCAAGATGGTCAGGTGCTAGAGCACATTTTATGTCATCTGATGGAATTGGACTATTTTATTCTTGAGAAGTGTGTGAGCTTACAGCGGCCTACAAGCAGCCTTCCAGTACTTTCAAGGAGGTTATTAAGAGATGGAATGGTCCACAGTGGAAGCCAGGAAACAGGTAGAAAAACTGAAGCAGAAGAGTTTCCAACTAAGTATAATACCTTTTACCAACAGGACAGTCAAGTAGCAGAAAAGGTGCTCCAGACATTTGAGGTAGTTTCCATTCTTTCAAGACCTGACTGGATAAAATCTCTAGCAACTTTGACATTCCAGACACCTATCTAGCCATAATGACTTTTTGAGATCCTTGCCAACATATAAATCACATCCCATAAACTTTCAAGAAAACGATCCTCTGTTGATGCTGGAATTCTACCACCTCCTAAGTGTAAATTAAAACAAAGAAACAAACGAAAGAAAACAAACAAAAAAAAAAACCAGAAAAACAAACAAAAAGGTGGGCTAAAACACCTTCACAGTATATTATGTAAATAAATCAATAGATATCTAATATAATTGTTTAGACATAAAATACATATACATATTGCTAAATTAATGCTTTCTGCTATTAGACTTAGTGCCTTAAATTTGTTTAGCATCACAGAGTAAGCAGGATTAAAAAAGAGAAGTAAGAATATCTGCAAACAGAGGAGAAATCAATTTTACAATACTTCAGTTACATGTAATTCTCTTCCCTATCAAATGTAAACACACTCCATAAACCCCACACATTAGAGCTGAAAATGTCATTATCAAGACACAATAAGAAAAACAACATCTGCACATAGAAGAAGAGAATAAAGCCTCCTTAAAAAAAATGAAAAAAGATTATATGATTGTATCAGGTTTGTGGTGGGTTTTTTTGTTTGTTTGTTTGGTTGTGGCTTTTTTGTTTGTTTTTTTGTTTGTTTGTTTTGGTTTGGTTTGGTTGGTTTTTTTTTGGCAGAGGAAAGGGGGAACACCACAACAGGGAATATTTAAATGTAATTTTATACTGCAGAAGTTACAGGTTCAACAAAGCCCAGCCAGGCAAGATAAAAGCTAGAACATAGAATCCAGGCACTAATAGAGGATTTGGAAACACCCCAACTGAGTTTGAAAGCTAAGCACAAGGCTTTTTTAAAACTTTGTAAGTATGCAATCAGCTCTCAGTGGCTGTCTCTCAAATCTGAACAGACATAGCTGACCTGACACCATCGCTGTCACAGCTCTGCCTGAGTAAGTATTGCTTCCAGTCCTCAAAAGAGAATTCCAGTATAGAACACTGATGTGAGAAAGACAACAAACAGCAATCTGGACAGATACATGCACACAGACACTCAAAATATATATATACATCCTCCAAAAAAGTTATGAAATACTGAAGCTTTTGTAAATAGGACACAAAAATATCTCCTGTTGAAATGGAAAACAGCAGCAGCAATTTGCAATGAAGCACTCATACAGGAACTCCACAGCTAAAAGTTTGGTTGCCAGTGTTTCCAGAAAGAGCACTAGGTTTTCAAGGAATGAGCTTCTATAGGATTCCTCTGTCTGGCATTCCTCTGTCCGTGAGTGCAGCCCACTCCTCACTCTATAGAGCCTGTATATTCTGCCTCATATAAGAAGAATGCAAGGCAGCTGCAGTCTAAGTGACCAGCATGCAAAGACAGATCGAGTGCAAACATCATGTGGATAGATTTCAGTAGCTTTCAGCCTGCCTGTTCTGCGCTCATAGCTGCACATTACTGAAACAACAGTCAGTAGACACCTGGGAGCTGGAGTGCCTGCTAATATAAAATAGGGTCTTGCACTTGAATAACTAGACTTTCCTGGTTTGAAACAAAATAATTTGGTGCAGAGCGCACATTACAATCTTGTCCTCTGGACAGACTTCTGGAAAACTTGGGAAGAGTTTTGGGATCTTATGTCATGCCAGAAGGAGATTTTTGGCCCTGGCACTTTTTTACTCATGATTCATGAACAGATAAACAGATCCCTGTTTTATTGTTTATGTCCTTTAATAGAACAAAACTCTCAGTGTTTCCAGATATATACACCACTTTTTTCAAAATGCTATTTAGAAACAAGAAAAATGCATGATACAAACTACGTGCAGTTACTGGTATATTTTTTGACCTGGGCTTCAGAGATCACTGAAATATATATATATGTGTGTATATATATAAATCACATCTAACTAAATGACAGAGCACAGCATCTTTTCAACTGGGTATAATAAAAATAACAATAAGGTGACTATGCTGGTTTAAAAGAAAACAGGAAACTGCTTTTTAGGAGACTTTAAGTGAAACAAGTAGGAGTAACCTGACAAAAAGTAATTCCTTGTAATGCACAGGAGGTAGCAGTAATCCCTACTACCCTCAACATCTGTAAAATGATAAAAAGTTATATCTAGCTGCAAACAAAATTTTGCTTTACTAATACGAAGAACCAGGATTCAATTTATATTTTGGTAAAGTGAATCACTGAAAATCCAGCAGCATTTGTGACCAGACTGCTATTCTCTGTTTTCATCCGAAGTGTACTATATTTAATACTAAAGTGCCTCTCAGTCACCATGCCAACGCTTCTCCGCTTTTGCATCCTTTGATACCTGTTATTCTATCGTGACCTCCACAGTCAGTCCAGCTTAATTATGCCTCTGTCCTTCTATGCCTTCTTTTATAAAGATCCCTATCTCTTTCTGGCACTGCCCATCACACTTTTTTCCCTTCCTCTATTAACAAAACTTTTGTCTACAAACAAAAGCTCCAATTAAAGTGAAAAGCTCATACTATTCAAAAAATGGTTTTGCAGATGTGTCTGATAGTTTCTAAGCTAACCACACAATCTCACAGGCCTTTCCTTTGTCTCCCTCTCCCCTCATGTCCCCTTATCAGCACATTACCTTCCACAGCTATTATTTTCTTTCAATATTGTAGGAATTCATGTACAACAAATCTGGTTTCTGTTTGTTTGCTGAACAGCCACTCGTATCATTTGAAACTATTTGAAGTTGCCAGAGCTATGCTGATTTATTCGTGTTGAGGATCTGGCCCTAAAATACAGCATGGATGCCTCTTCACATTTCAGACAAACAGGAAAACATGAAGAATGAATTCATGTAGTCCAGTATTTACTTTTCCTAATGTGATAAGGCATGTCCTTGCTGAGATCATAGCTTCAGAGGCCAGGCACAAGTGGAAGAAGGCGTTCATTCACTGAAGAACAAAACAGAAAAATATACACCAGTGCACTGTATTTTATCATTTCTGGAATTAATCTGTGGAAGAACCAGAAAAGAAAGCTCAGTAATCTTATAAACCAAAGTTACTAGCACTCCACTGAAAAAATAAAATAAAAGAAAAAAAAAATCATGTGAGTCACTTAAGCTTGCAGAAAATATCCCTTGACTGGTTTATGTATGGGGATTATGTGCATCATTCTCTAATAAATCTAACCACTATAGACTAGGTATGCAGAAAAAGGGTTTTCTTTCTATTAGCACATGAAGTCAGCAATGTGTGTCTGCGAAGTGAACTGCTAGGGAAACCATCTGTGAACGTTCTGCTAATAAATATATAATATAAGCTTTTCAGGTACATTCTTATCTTGGAAACAGAAGGCAAATTTCTTCCATATTAAGTTTTATGCTTTTCTGCAGAATTCTTTCTAACATTAAAAAGGACTTCATATATTTTGTCTGATGCTGAATTATCATAATTCAAACCTTCCAGGAATCATGTAATCTGTTCTCCCTGAGAAATCAGCTCCTCTGTATGAGGACATCTTTTCTTTGGTGTATCCTTTGCCCTGTTTGGATTACTGTCAAGAACATTTGAATGATGGGCATTTAGAGTTCATGCACTTTCCCTCCCCTCCCCCACTCTTTCTGACTCCTGCTTCTGCTAAATCTGACCCTTTCCACGCTGGCACAGTGAACAGACTAAGGTTCTGTGGCCTCTGGATAGCTAGCAATCTCTCAGCACTGAAGATACTCGATTTTGTTTTTGCCAACAGAATAGCAACCATTCCTAAAACAGCATCTCTGATACTCTTCACTTAATCTGTATTGATAGGAACTTTCTGGGCGTTTTGTGCTTTGCATGCCAAGTGAACAATTGTGGATCTGCCAAGAAGAAAAAATTGTAATTGCTGCTGAGCACTGGAAGCCACAACTGATGGAAATGGTTCCAGGCTGCTCTCCCCAGTTGCTCCAAGAGCAGAGGACTGGAGCGTCCGTGTTTTAAATATGAAACCCCTTGGCCAGAAGATCACAGTAGGTTCAGATACCTTTGGCAAGATTTTCTCTGTATCATGGTGTCTTCAGATAGAGTAAAAAAGAATTATTATTTTCAGAAGCTATTCAGAAATAGGTGGCCATTCTGTCATACCTTTACCCTCTAGTCCCTCTTAGATGTGCTTACAAACAGAAGAGAGGACAGAAGCCCAGAAGGATTTCTGCTGCACACCTCTCTGTTCCTTTTTTAATTAGTTATTTTCTGTGAAAGTCTCATAACAGATTCTGAGAGTATAAGGTTTTTGGGAAACCACTCCATCACAAAGCACATGCCTTCAGAGTTTGCCATCTATTGCATCGCATGTTCAAAGCCATTAACCTGGAAGCTGCAGAATCTACCCCATTTTTTCATATTTAAACACTGAAACAGTGAATTCATTCTGTACAGCTTTCATGTTGATGATGATGATGACGATGATGATGGCACTGACAACAACCTCAAGGAGCAACAACAGCACCTTGCTCCCCAGTCTTTCACCAGCCCCATCATTCCCCTTTCAGAAGGAGCTTTATGAAGTCACTAAAGCAGTCCAGACTTTAAAGTTTATTTAATGTTCTGGAGCGTGGCAGTATTGCCTGTCTGAGGGAAGGTTCATGTAGAATTAACTGGGTTTCTGAGTGTGAAGCAGTCTGCAGCTCCCAGCCTTCGGGACGCCTTGGGCAGATGCTCCGTTCGCAGGCAGCCAGCTCTGGAGCCGGCATCCCTCGCAGGCTCAGCATACACGCTGCCAGCGGGCTGGGAACAGCTGCTTCAGTTCTTGGTCAGAAAGTCACCTCCTCTGAGCTGTCAGAGCAAGGATGGAAGAAAAATTTATATATCTGGATAACAGACACATTCCCCTGGAAATCCTTTTGAGTCACCAGCTGTAATCTCCCTAGAAGCTGTAAATAGCTTCAGCAGATATCATAGAGCAAATGTGCTCTAGCAGAGCTACCCAAAAGGTTTCTGCAGCTCGAGGGAAGTAAATGAGAGCGGAGGTTTCTGTGTATCCCAATTCACCAAACTCTGCAGTGCTACCATAGCAGCCAGCACACAGGTCTGTGAGGGACCAAAGGAAACTCCTCACCACTTCCCCAAGAAGCATGAAGGGAATGCAGGCACACAGTTTAGAAATCAATTTCTATGCTGTAAATTATTTTATTTTCTTCTTTTGCCTTACTGTATTTCAACAGCCAGCCCATGAGCATGATGAGACAGTATTTGTGCAAGATCTCCTCGCTCAGTGATACCTAAAACTAATCAGTAAGATTCCTCTGAGAAATGCAATGGGATGTTTTTCATTTCTTTGCTTGTTTTACTTTTGTTGAAGAAGTGCCTGGTGCATTTTTAGAAGGGGTGGCAGAAAGCAATGACTCCAGAATAATGACTCCAGAAGCATTCATATATTTTTCTTAAATAGACTCTGATGTGCAAATCACTTTGAGTGTCGGCAACGAGATCTCTCAGTTCTCTGAAAAAGGATTACTAATTTCATTGTGAAAATGGAAAAGGCCAATAGAATCATAGAATCATAGAATCAGAATTGCTCAGGTTGGAAAAGATCTTAAATATCATCCAGTCCAACCACAACCTAACAATACTACTTTAGCTCTAACAACCCTCTGCTAAATCATGTCCCTGAGCATCACATTCCAATGGTTTTTAAACACATTCAGGAACTGTGACTCAACCATCTCTCTAGGGAGCCTATTCCAGCTCTTAACAACCATTTCCATAAACAGGCTTTTCCTGATATCCAACCTAAACCTCCCCTGGTGCAATTTAAGGTCATTTCCCCTCGTCCTGTCACCTGTCACCAGTGAGAAGAGACCAACCCCATTCTCACTGCAATCACCTTTCAGGGAGAAGAGCAATAAGGTCTCCCCCCAGCCTCCTCTTTTCCAGACTGAACAGCCCCAGTTCCTTCAGTCACTCCTCATAGGGCATATTCTCCAAGCCTTCCACAAGCCTTGTTGCCTTTCTTTGGACCTCCTCCAGATGATACAAATTACTATATTGCTGAGGAAGAAGGAAGGGCTCCCCAGCATCCTATTTTCCTCTCTTTCTGGTCTTCCTATCTCTATCTTACTTCTCTTCCATTATTTACTTTCAATATTTGTTCTTTGGTTATTTGAATAAGACTGGTTGCTTAGTGTAGTTAGAAGAAAAGAAAGCATTCCAAAAGATAGCAGTTTGCAATTCCCTAAAATTCCTGCGCTGGTTTAATCCAGAACCTCTTGAAGAATATTTTACAAAGTCAGCAAAGTCACAATCTGATCTACAGAGAGTACAGCAAATCTCCATCAAATTGCATATGCTTTGAAGCAAAATAAACTTCTAAATAAGATCATCATGGTTACTTGGTATTCCCTAGTCAGCAGAGACTATTACATGCCAAGCCAGGGCAACCAAACTAGGCTATTTCCAATTCAGAATCATGTTAGCACTACTCCAAATAATCCAGAAATGTGGAGAATGTAAGTAAATACTCTTGTTATGTACAGAGATAACTGGTCAACCAGGTGAAGCTTTGCTGCGTAACGGTCTGAATCAGGTACAGTGAAATAAGTCTCATAGACTAACAAGAGGCTGGATCAGGACATGCATTCATTTCCAAACATTTCACATTCAGCCATCGACTTAAATGTAACTTGATTCTTGGAAATATCATATGCATCACTGTGATATGAAGGAAAGGATCAAACACACCCTGTGTCCATTGTTCCTCATCAAGGAAGAAGAAAATGTGAGAGCACAATGCATGACTTCCATGGAGCCCTTCTGATGAGAGTGATGCATGGATATCCTCCTAGTCATACAGTATCCTGAGTTGGAAGGGACCCATAAGAATCACTGAGTCCAGCTCCTGGCTCCACACAGAACCACCTCAATTTACTATAGCTACAAAAAGGCAAAATACCTCTGCCTCCTGTCAGAATTGAATTCTGTAATAGAACATGGATTTAACAACATCAGTGTCCTGGAGAGGGTGTAATGTATATTAACTCCCTCATTGCTTCTGGAGAGAGCCTGGATGTCTAGGTCTATCACAAATTGATGACATCTGCAGTTGCTATGCTGTCTGTTGAATCATAAGTACCTTTTATGACTCTAAGTGAAGTACACCTTGCAGGAGAAGCTTGATTTGATAATCAGCAATTGGAAAGGGAAATTATTTAGTTTCTCTGGTCAGTAAAAAGTTTCCCCAATCATAGGGAGGGGCAAGATATTCATTGACATCCCTGTCTCTCATTCACATAATGTATTCATTGTAGCTTACATGAAAATATTCCATTCCATCAGAAGATCTTTTTTCTACCCAGATGGCAGTACCAATTCAGACTGCATAGTTTCAAGAAGGCAGATGGGAACAGAGGATCTTAAACCTCTGGAATTATCCTGAATATACTATATTGGCCACAACTGGCCAAAGAGGGGAAAAGAAAGCGAAGGGGAAGGGGAAGGGGAAGGGGAGGGGCAAGAGGGAAGGAGGAAGGGGGAAGGGGGAAGGGGAAGGGGGAAGGGAGAAAAGGGAAGGGGAAAAGGGGAAGGGGAAAAGGGGAAGGGGGAAGGGGAAAGGGAGAAAGGGGAAGGGGGGGTGGGGGAAAGGGAATGGGGGAAGGGGGAATGGGGAAGGGGGAAGGGGGGAAGGTGAGAGAGAAAGGGAAAGGGGACGGGGGAAAGGGAAAGGGGAAAGGGGAAAGGGGAAGAGGAAGGGGAAAGGAATGGGGAAGGAAAAGGGGAAGGGGAAGGGGAATGGGAAGGGGGAAGGGGGAAGGAAAAGGAAGGGGAAGGAAAAGGAAGGGGAAGGGGAAGGGGAAGGGGAAGGGGAAGGGGAAGGGGAAGGGGAAGGGGAAGGGGAAGGGGAAGGGGAAGGGGAAGGGGAAGGGAAAATAATGAAGGGCCCATGACTAGTGAATTCCTCCATAAAAAGACAGACACAAGGAAAATCACCTTTAAGTTTACAACGAAAGAAAACCAACAAATAAAATCTTGAACTTCTCTGTTTGCTTTAAGACAGCCTTGTGACAGTCTATACTGTTTGACATGATAAGAAAATGAGGGGAAAAAGTATATTTACCAGGTTTATAAGATTGTTTTCTGAAAGATAACAAAATACTTTAATGACATCAGTTTATTCATAATTTTCTGAAATACTAAGCTATCAAAACCAAAATACGTGATAGGGATGTGTTGGCTGCTGTTAAATTCCAACGGAAGTTGGGACGACCTGGCCTGGCGGCAGCCCATCACACAAACTGCTGCACACACCGCGTTCCGAAGCCCCTCAGCACCCTGGGAATGCAATGTGTCCCCCTCAGCCCTCCAGTTCCTACCTGGCAGGCTATTGGAGATGACCCAAGAAGCCTCAGAAGCGCTCTAAGTATTTAACAATGAAATGTCACTCTGACCTTCTCTAAGCAAAATGTCAGAATTTTCATTACGTGGAAAATTTCAAAATGTCATTTTTGTTGCATTTCTGAATGATACTATTTTTAATTTTCAAAGAATAGGAATTCTAGTGTTTGTTTAGGTGTAATCACTATATACTGTCTTTTCTAGAGAAAAACTGACTAATTTCCTAATATTTTAATGGTCATCATAAAGCACTAAAAGAATCAGAAGCATAGCATTCAATTCTGCATTATGCTGGAAGAAGTAGCCCACCCCTCATGCTTAGTTTTTCATGGGATTTCTTCTAATACTGTCCAAGACCATCATAACTTTCTCAGTAGTACCCTGTTCATTTCACAGAAAGTAAATCCTACTAACATCAAAATCCTTCCAGTAAAGTTTTATTAATGGTATGGAAGTTTAGCAGGCATCATTTCCTCTGCTCATGATTAGATAATGTGTCACACAATTTGTGTATTTTCTTTTGTAAATAAAACACTCAGCCACATAAGAAGTCACCTGTTTCAGCTGAGTAAATTACTATAAAAAATCCTCCATTTTAAGTAGTGAAGTTTTTTCAATGCCTGATTCAGGAGCGAAAATGTGCTGATGAGAGAGCATAGAAAGTGACTATGTGACTTCTCTGGCCATATTCATGCTATGCTCGATGCAGTCTTGTACTGGCAGATGCAGCTTCTCAGCCACCAGGGCTGATGCACTAGACAAGGACAGTTTGGCTCCATAAGAATATTAATTCTTGAAAAGGCTGCCACATTATCATTTGTTGGCTTGCCTCCAGTAGAACTCAGCTATTTTAGCATTCGCAGCTCCTTCAGTTAATATTCCTTGATATCCATCCTGAACAGATGTTATTATCAGGGTTATCTATAGTTCTGTCTTCACTGCTGATTGAATGGAAATGTTTGCAACAACGAGCACTTTTGGCAACAATGACACTAGGTTTTGTCTATTAAGGCTTGAGTCATTTTTCTTCTTCATCGCCTCCTTCCATATTATCTTTCTTGCTCTTGCTAGTTTACATTTGTCTTCCAAAATATCAAGTAAAAACGGGACTATGAACATCACTTTGCCTTTTTTTTTTTTTTTTTCCTGTCAGGCTTTTATTTTGAGTTTAAAGAGTCTCAAAAAGCACCATGGCACTCATACATTTTACCCTTTTCAGTGTTAAATTACTTCCACCCCTCACATCCAGTATCATCACTGATACAGGTAGGGATGTTGTATGGCTTGGAGCAGCTCCAGATGAAGCCACATCCATGCTGCAGAGAAAAGAGTGGAAGAAGAATATGATATGAAGAAAAACTTCTTTACTGAAAGGGTCATTAAGATCTGGAATAGGCTCCCCAGGGAAGTGGTTGAGTCACCATCCCTGGATGTGTTTAAAAACTGTTTGGATGTGGTGCTCAGGGACATGATATAGCATAGGGTTGTTAGAGTTAGAACTTGAAGACCTTCAAGGTCTTTTCCATAGATTCTATATGATTCTAAGTGATCACTTCACAGCTGCATGCTCTCTTGTCCCTTTTTTCAGTTAACCCAAATCTCCAAAGATATCCTGCAATATATTGATTACAATGGTCCTACTTCACTGACAGCATTGTTCGGACTGCACCAGCACAGTCACCAGAAATACATTAAAAAGGCACCTCAATTTTGTTTCATTTTTGTTTGCGTGTGTATACAACTCACAGCAGTGCTCAGTGCTGGGTTGTTGCCAACACCTCAAACACAGCTCTACCACTCAGCATCACAGACAATGAGTCCAGATGCTAGAGCTTGTTGGAGGCTGGCAGACAGGGCACTGCCAGAAAATTGGTATTTCAAAGGTTTCTGTAAGTATCAATATAAAGTTGATACACAGGAAAAGATTGCTGACTGGAGAAAAAGCCCCCGGCTTTAGGACATAAGATTAACACCCATTTATGCTGGAGAGGGCAACTGACTACATTCTGCTGTTCTTATTTATGCTAAACCTTGGCAATGCCAGAAAAAAAAAGAAAAAAGTTTTCCTTTGAGTTGGAACTATCTACACGACTAGGAAGAAGCCCAAGAAGCCATGCTTCTCACTGAGTACTTGGACAAAGTCATCACGTGGAATGGGAATGGAGCTGTGTTGTCATGTGCTGCAGGTCACTCAGTGAATGATTTGCATGCATTATCTGTCCTCATCTGATCCTCTGTTCAGTGAGTGAGCAAAAATACAACATTTTATGTCAGAGGCTAACCGGCAGTCTCCATTAATAAATACCAAATAGCCAAAATGTACAGTTTAGTAAAAAGCCTCACACTCTTGTATATAAGCATATGTTCAGACATTTCCAAGTGAAGCTATAAATAAGCAAATCACAGAATCACACAGAATCACAGAATTGTAGGGGTTGGAAAGGACCTCCAGAGATTATCAAGACCAACCCCCCTGCCAAAGCAGGTTCCCTACAGCAGGTCGCACAGGTAGGCGTCCAGGCAAGACTTGAACATCTCCAGAGAAGAAGACTCCACCACCTCCCTGGGCAGCCTGTTCCAGTGCTCCGTCACCTCACTGTAAAGTTCTTGCACACATTCATGCCAAACTTCCTATGCTGCAGCTTATGTCCGTTTCCCCTTGTCTCCATGTACCACTGAAAAGAGACTGGCCTCACCACTGTGGCCCCCACACCTTAGATATTTATAGACCTGGATCAGGTCCCCTCTCAGTCTTCTTTTCTCAAGGCTGAACAGACCCAGTTCACTCAGCCTTTCCTCATAGGGGAGATGCTCCAGGTCCTTCACCATCTTCGTGGCCCTCCGCTGGACTCTTTCCAAGAGATCCCTGTCTTTTTTGTACTGGGGAGCCCAGAACTGGACGCAGTACTCCAGATGAGGCCTCACCAGGGCAGAGTAGAGGGGGAGGATTTCCTCCTTCGACCTGCTGGCCACGCTCTTTTTAATGCACCCCAGGATGCCATTGGCCCTCTTGGCCACAAGGGCACACTGCTGGCTCATGGCCAACCTGTCATCCACCAGGACACCCAGGTCCCTTTCCGCAGAGCTCCCCTCCAGCAGCTCATCCCCCAACCTGTACTGGTGCATGCAATTATTCCTCCCCAGATGCAAGACTCTACACTTGCTGTTGTTAAACCTCATCTGGTTTTTTTCTGCCCAGCTCTCCAGCCTGTCCAGGTCTTGCTGAATGGCAGCAGGGCCTTCAGGCGTGTCAGCCAATCCTCCCAACTTCGTATCATCAGCAAACTTGCTGAGGGTAGCCACTATCCCCTCATCAAAGTCATTGATGAAGATGTTGAACAAGACCGGACCCAGCACAGACTCCTGGGGGACACCACTGGTTACAGGCCTCCAACCAGACCCTGCACTGCCAACGACGACCCTCTGTGCTCTGCCAGTCAGCCAGTTCTCAACCCACCTCACTGTCCATTCATCTATCCCACACTTCCTCAGCTTTGTTATAAGGATGTCGTGGGAGACAGTATCAAATGCCTTTCTAAAGTCAAGGTAGACTACATCTACCGCTCTTCCCCCATCCACCCAGCATGTGACAACATCATAGAAGGCAAATATCAGTAGCGATGTAGGCATTTTTGTCTGAACAGCAGATAAGCAAGGCTTGCAGGGAGACCTGGCCTCCTGATACAACTGGAACTGATATGCAAGCTTTCAGGCCTGAACTTTCTTTATCAGACTTAATAAGAAACAGTAAAATCCGTGCTGGACAGACATTAGAAATATTTTTATTAGTTTAGACTGCTGATTATAAAATTAACCACCTTGAAAGAAAGATAGTTAGCACTTGTGGCATAGAATGATGTCAGCAGGGAGAGAGATCATTGCAACATATGTAAGAGGCTGTACAGCCCAGCTTTTTATTTACTCACACCCTGCTACCTTCCATTTGAGTTTTAAATTTCTGACTCTAGGCTTAAGCCTTTTGAAGATACTTGACATGTTCTAATTGAGGCTGAGAATTGAGCAATCAGCTCTGGGAGAGTGGTATGAAGCATTTTGGTGGAGAATTTCCTCACTCATACATCAGAACCTGAGCCTCATCAAATTTCTCTGAGCTGTATTTTCACTCTAATGCCTACTGATTATTCATTTTCAGTCTTCAATTGAATGAAAACACTCTGTGCATACAAGATGTATGCATGTGTATTAATTCTATCATTAACAATGAGAAATTATAATAATGTCTTTGAGAGTAAAACACAATAGCTTACAAAGCAATCCAGTAAGAATGAGAACTGAATTCACAGTGTGGGTTTAAATACGTTCTACCTGCTGCACTGGAACACATAAACAGTAACTTTGCAGAACACTACTGCAGCTAAAGACCAATCTGATCTGATGGCAGTGGCAAATAAGATGAGGCAGAGGTCTGCTGGGGCCGGTCCTTTTCCCGTTGACCCTGAAGTGATGAAAAAAGTAGAAGTGTAATACTACGTGTGCTTTTTCAGAGAGCTATTCAGTAAGGATGGGAGAATTTGGCTAACTGAAAAAATAATAGAGAGGCAAAGCTGGTAAGAAAAAAATAGGGGAATGCTAAACAGGAATAAGACAGGAAGAAATGTGAGGGGGGAGAAAGTGGAAGGGAGACTGTAGCTGGATGAACCATGGAAAAAGGTGGGCAGAGCAAAATGTTTTAACAAAACAGAGTGAAGAGGAACATGACAGAAAAGAGAATCTGTCTGAAAAAAAAAAAGGAAAGTCTAAAGGTCATGTTGAATCTAGTAACAGAATGCAGGGGGGTAGGGAGAAAAAGAATAAAAGTAATACGAGGAGGACAAATAATGGAAGGAAGGGAGGAAGTGAGGGAGGGAGGAAGGAAGGGAGGAAGGGAGGAAGGGAGGAAGGGAGGAAGGGAGGGAGGAAAGAAAAGAAAAAAAAAAAGGGAAGGGAAGGGAAGGGAAGGGAAGGGAAGGGAAGGGAAGGGAAGGGAAGGGAAGGGAAGGGAAGGGAAGGGAAGGGAAGGGAAGGGAAGGGAAGGGAAGGGAAGGGAAGGGAAGGGAAGGGAAGGGAAGGGAAGGGAAGGGAAGGGAAGGGAAGGGAAGGGAAGGGAAGGGAAGGGAAGGGAAGGGAAGGGAAGGGAAGGGAAGGGAAGGGAAGGGAAGGGAAGGGAAGGGAAGGGAAGGGAAGGGAAGGGAAGGGAAGGGAAGGGAAGGGAAGGGAAGGGAAGGGAGGGGAAGGGAAGGGAAGGGAAGGGAAGGGAAGGGAAGGGAAGGGAAGGGAAGGGAAGGGAAGGGAAGGGAAGGGAAGGGAAGGGAAGGGAAGGGAAGGGAAGGGAAGGGAATGTCTACAAAGGGTCAGAGAGTTTTGCTGATGGGAAATTATCCATTCAAGTACAGACAAGAAAGATAGATGAAGTCATGAGAACTGAAAAGGGGAAAATACATTGGAAATAAATAAAGCAAAATGTTTCAAGCTGAGATCAGCTTGATTTATTTGAGGTAACAAACTGTAGGTGAAGTCTGAAAACCAGCAAAGCTCCAAGTCCTGTATTGATTGCATTGAACAGAATAGTGCACAAACAGAAAAGCATCTCATAGTTTGTAGGTTTGACTGTAGCTGAGGTGGCTCTGTAAAAGGTGCTATGACCTAGTGATGTCTTACAATGCGATTAGAAAAGATTACTCGTGTGGCAAAGCCGTTTTCCTTGCATTTGCCACCACCTGGAATTCATCGATGCCGTCGGACACACAGACAGAAAAATGAAGTTTCGTTCCAGTTCCAGCCCGGAGCGGGATCGCCTCTCCCGGTCCTGCAGTGACACCCAGCGTCGACACAAGGCAGCGGCCCGCCGAGCTCCTGCTTTACCGAGCTGGGCTGGGCCGGGCCAGGGAGCTGCTCGTGCAGCCTGCCCGCCATGCTTGGGGATCCAGGAGCTGGCGGGGGAGTGATGCGCCTGCGAGCAAAGGGAAATGATTCGTGCGATGGGACGAGCAGAACACGGGACACTCCCTTTCATTCACTTGTAAAGAACACAAAGTGTGCAGAATTTACAGAGTACAAATTTATGATCCCATACGACCTAATTTTTTTCACACCAAAAGCTTTGGAAGAACTAGCACTGATTGCAGCACAAGCAGTGCATTTTATTTGTACCCGTGACTCTGCATAAAATGGTCTGGGGCAGGGGCAATATCTTCATGCAATCCAATATTAAAAATAATTTTTTTTTTTTACTTTAACAATTTCTTCACTCTCAATGGTTACAAAATGAACACAGTGTACAGAGGCAGGATGCACTGGTCAAAGATCATCTCTGAAATTGGCAGGCAAAGTGTGGCCATGCAGAATGCTCAAACCCCTTAAATCCTTGCTAGAGGATCAGAGAGCCTCAATTACAGCATTCCAAAGACAGCCCAGCAGAAAGTTGGTGACAAACAGGCCCTTAGAGTAATCAGCTTGCATGAGCGGAACAGAAAACTGCTCTCAAATGAGACAGCTTTCAAGCCTCCCACCTTCTGCCTACAGGAAACATTAGCCCTCTGTAACTGTTTGCAAAAATAACAATATCTGGAGGTGCAGTTGTCATTTTAAAACTAACTCTTTTAAAGCAGCACATTTCCTCAGCATGCTGTAGGACTCAGAGATTCCGGTTAAGGGGTGCCCTTGCTGTTCTCCTTCCTGGCGATGTGTCTGTCTGTGCCCATTTGGGTGCACATGAGAAGAAAAGAAGCCTGTATGAAACAAGCTAGACTCCAGGCAGAGTTTCCATGGATTTATCACTTTCTCCCACTTAGGCTTCTGAGGCACCTTAAGGCAGCCTTCATAATCTGCCTCGATTCACAAACCCTTAGTTTTTTAAGATGACGGCTACCCAGCTCTTCTGTGCTTGGCAGACGCGATTTGCAAGGGCTCTATTCACTCACAACAATCTGCAACCTTTGATGTCAAAGGAGCTGCGGAGCGGCTGGCTGCAAGCTGCAGAGGGTCACAGCACTCCGCTCCACACCCAGCCTCATCTATTCATCAGAAATTCATCTAGGCCATGGAAACTTTTTTATTTTCACTGCACAGGCCTCAGAAAGCCAAATGGCATGGGAAATTTAATGTAAGTCACTCTCACATTCCCTGACCATGAATGTGAAAAAAAAAATAATCCTCTGCAGCTTTCTAAATACTTTTTGTAGTCATCTGGTATAAAAGGCAATGATCTGTCACTTAGACCCAGCACTAAACCAGCAATGAAATCTTGACAGGGGCGGGGGGGGGGCGGGGGGCGGAAGAGGGAAGGGGGGCAGGGTGGGATTGCTGCCAGAATGAAGCCAAAACCACGCAGTCAGTGCTGACCCACCATGTCCCTTCTGGCTTTGGTGCTCCTTTGGGGCAGGTAGTCAGAATACGGCATCCCTATTAGGGCCACCATAGACATATTCCAGATGACAAATGTGGGTGCTATGCTGGCCTCCCAGCCACAAACAGACAGCAAATACAACAAAAAGGTGGGAGGAAATCCCTTGTCGCATGAACGGTGACAAGGCTCTGCTACTGCTGCTGCACAAAGCACTTGTGAGTTATGACTGTCCTCAGCATTCCTGACACCAATTATGTCTATAAATGGTCATCAAAAAATGAAAGGAATACCGTCCTTTAAATATTATGTGCTTCATATTTTAAGATAAATATGCTGAGAATGTGCTTTATGAAAAATAATGTATTTTTGTCCTTTTAATTTAGAAGAGAGCAAGAGATTGTTACTAGTATGAAATATGGGAGATCTGCTTCTGATGAAAAATCTAAATGTTAAAAAAAATCCACAGCAAAGATCAGAAACATTTATCAGAACAGTTCATGTTTCTGATAAATATTTAAGTGTGTAAGGCAGAACCACTGAGAACAGTAAATACTTTATAGCTGGCACTTTGTCAAAACTACAAGTGGCTCTGCCTTCGAATTTTACATCATCACTAAATTTACAGTCATTTGATAAGTGGCACAAGACAAGAATTACTTCTTTCTAAATCTAAACCAAGTAATAAATCTAACATCAGGATTCCTCTTATTGTCCGTTATCGTCTGATGACAATGCCTTTTACCTTCATTGTCTTGACAGAAATATGATATGTAAAATTGTAATGTCACATCACTCACTATGATTTAACACTATCCAGCCCATACCATTTTAATCAATCAAAATTGTCGCTTCTTAGTGTAATGATTTTCTGGTGGATTCCCTGTGTTTAATATGATATATATGTCTTATCAGCAGTTGATTTACTATTTCATTTCAAAGCCTAACAGCTCAGAAGGCCATTCCTGCCTCCTTCAGACACCACTGGAATTAGCAAACAAGCATCATTCTAGGTATTACCGGAAAACTAATTGTCATGGAAAGGAGCTGAAAGGCACAAAATCATTTTTACCACATACTGAAGGGATCTGGGGGGAGAAAAAGACAAGTAAATATTGTCAAATAAAGGAGCAGGACGAATATGACTCACTAAGGGCAGCGCAGCACAACAGGAGCATATTTCTGTCTTCAATATTCAGAGAAAGACACAGACAGGCAATGCAATTGCTGAACTCCCCAGTTTGCTTTTAAGAAAACCTGAACTGAGCCATAGCTTTTCCTAAGCAAAGCAACTCTTTTCATTACTTCTCTCTGCACATTATATAGTCTTCTTATTTATTATTCACAGGGAACTACTGCATTTCTTAGACAATTGCAAAAAAAACAATTTGTGCCTATAAAGCTCTTTCAAACACTATCCAATATGCATGATTGGAATAGCTGACCTACATTAAAACATGTCTTTTGCTAGATTACAGCAAAGCACAAATTTTTAGAGCTATCAGGGAATACTAAAGCAACAAGTTCAATGCAAAAAAAAAAAAAAAAAAAAGTATTTTACATTCTCTTACAGAATATCAGAAAGGCTACATGCTCTGGCAGGGAAAAGTGCACATACTAAGATTCCAAATAAATGGATGGAAGTTTTAGGTTTTAAAACAAGAGGTTCTGTACAAGTATCATAGTTCAACTAATATCTGATAGTGTGTAGAGATGCCCACCAGAGAGCTCCACACACATCCCCCTTGCACAATGGCTGCATATTGGTACTGTAGACATCCTGGCAGTGGTTGGATTTGATGATCTCTGGAGGTCTCTTCCAACACCTACAATTCTGTGATTCTGTGATTCTCTTTGAGGAATAGATTACACTGTAGATGCTCTTGTCCCCCTCTTCTCTGCATTCACGAGACCCCAACTGGAGTACTGCATCCAAGCCTGGGGCTCCCAGCATAAGAAAGAATCAGAACTGATAGAGCAGAAGCAGAGGAAGCCACTACAATGATCAAAGGATTGGAGCATCTCTCCTATGCATAAATGTTGAGGAAGCTGAGATTGTTCAGTCTAGAAAATAGAAGCTTCCAGGGAGACCTCCTTGAGACCTACTAGTACTTAAAGGGGACCTACATGAACTAGGGGAAACATTCTATGATGCCTATCATTTCAGGAACAATTAGCGAGCTTGCAGTGACAGACAAAAAAACAGAGGAAAGATAAATGTGACTAACAGTGCTGTTTGGGAAAGGTGATACAAGATACTGAAGTTGTACCGCAGACTGTGTAGCTAATGGAAGGAGTATTTCAAAGACATTCTTTCAAAGAGGTTCTTCCTTCTAGGAATAGACACGTACTCAATACTAAGAATCAGATAAATTAAACACTTTTCTGTGAAAGAGTAAATAATTAGGAATGTTTTTCCCAGAAAGGTAATTTTTCACAATAAGAAAACTTGTAAAATGGTTTCACGTGTCAGAGTAATTTTTCTTGCTTAATTAATTCTTTCTTCTAAACATGTGATGTAAGTTAATCAGCTGTGAACACTGAACATTTTTAGAGTAAGAAAACAAGAAAAAATGTAGTGGAACCGTAGTTGAAAATGCCAGGAAAGAGGAGTGTCCCACTGTGTCCTGTTGTTCAGTATAGAAATTTGACTTACTTTGAGTGTGTTTGGGCACCGATAATTTCCTTTGTAATTCCTACGTTTTACTATCTTTGTAAAGAATCACAACCAAAGTGAGAAAAGCTAGTGGCAAATTACCAAAATAAAATTTTCCCTGAAGTTTTCACTGAAAACTGAAAACTTTTTAGGTCTCAAACTACCACTTCTGTGTGTCTTCCAGTATGCAGGAACGTTACATTAAATAACATCATGCCCTGCCTTTTTCTTCTTTCTTTTTTTTTTTTTTTTTCTTCTTTTTTTTTCTTTTTTTCCGACCATGTTTAAAATGTTCTGCACTGGTGGCATGTTATAAAGCTGTCATACTCCTTTATCTAGATCTCAGTAACCAAACTGATTTTTTCATGCAGTCTCTCAGTTCCTTCCAACTCTGAACTGAAACTCCTCTGCTGCATGAGGGCAGCCTCCTGTGCATTCGCCAATATCCTTCCATCCTTCCATGCTCAAAATAAGCAATGTCAAATACAAAAACCAAACACATTGATTGTACATATCTAAATACATATTCGCCTCCTGCATATGTATTTTAGACCCCTTGTGACAAAGTTGCATTTGGGGAAGGAAGCCGCATTTTAGCTTCAAAAAGGCTTACATGTTGTAGCCTTGATTAAATTAAGTGATAGCACGATACAGAGAGGACAGTAGTAGAGCATAGTAGGAAAATAACAGGAAATATACATCAAATGTTGAGACATCTCAGCAGATTTGTGTCAAACATAAAAAATTATCACAGAATCACAGAATTGTAGGGGTTGGAAGGGACCTCCAGAGATCATTGAGTCCAACCCCCCTGCCAAAGCAGGTTCCCTACACCAGGTAGCACAGGTAGGCATCCAGGCAGGTCTTGAACATCTCCAGAGAAGGAGACTCCACCACCTCCCTGGGCAGCCTGTTCCAGTGCTCCGTCACCTCACTGTAAAGAAGTTCTTGCGCATGTTTGTGCAGAACTTCCTATGCTGCAGTTTCCAGCTGTTTCCCCTTGTCCTGTCTCCATGTACCACTGAAAGGAGTCCGTATGCAGCATTAAATGATGGGGGACAGATCTCGTCAAGTAACAGTTCAAAGCTGCTGATGGATAGTACAGCCTGCAGCTGAACCCCTTTGACTATAGGACCCTCCAAACTGCAGAATCACAGCCTTCACATTCACCAGAACATATGATACTACTCTGTGACAGGAAAAGCAGGTCTGAAAGAAGGACATGTTGTAATATAGGCTAGGGGAGAAGTATCTACTTTTTTTATTCTTGGCTTCTCTTGTCATCTTGTACTGGGAGTATTTCACATTAAGAGGCAGCTTATTTATATTCCTCTATACAAATTTTAAATTTGTATAAATTTTGGCTATTCATAACCAAGAAAAAAAAAAGTTGCTAGCAAGTTTAGAAAAGCTTTTGTGATCAGGTAATTCAACATGATATTGTCAGTCTATAATGTCTGCTTTCTCCTGCAGTATAATTTTCAGAATACCTTCCGCTTTTTAAAGAGGAGAAGATGCCATATATTATATTTAAAAAATCATTAAATTTTATTTAAGGCATGGTTTCAAGACTGAAATGCATTGTGATAACTTAAAGCTCTTCTTTCTTGTTTTTATCTCCTTGTTATACTCTTCATTTTTTTGTTACTACTAATATTATGCTTTGGTTTAAAAGTACTTGCTTTGGAAGAGGAGCTTGGCTTAATACACAGATGCCTGGCAAAACCTTGTCCATCTAAACCTCTGGAACAAGAAATAAGCATCAGGAGAACAATATCGGATGATTTCATCAGCAAGTAATAATTTTATCACATAAAAAGAAAGAAAGAAAGAAAGAAAGAAAGAAAGAAAGAAAGAAAGAAAGAAAGAAAGAAAGAAAGAAAGAAAGAAAGAAAGAAAGAAAGAAAGAAAGAAAGAAAGAAAGAAAGAAAGAAAAGAAAGAAAGAAAGAAAGAAAGAAAAGAAAGTAATAGATTTGAACTCAATTTTTAATAAACCTTTGTAGTAAATAAGGTTCAAATAAGTTTAATCTCTTTACCATCTTTCTAAAATTATTTGATTCAAGGTTTGTTGTTTTTTCTTTTTCTTTGTTTGTTTTGTATGGTATATAATAAATTAACTTCAAAAAGGGTAATGCAATTACAAGTTTTAGGCCTAAAGCTAGCTGACAACCCATACACAAGCTCCTACTCATATCAGTGGGAAAACAGGATTTTTACATTGTCTGTTAGGTCTAACACTGATGTCCATTAAAACAAGCTGAGCTCCACATCACCTTTGGCTAGGAAGGAGACTCTTTGCTGAAGCACAGTCTGACCTAAGCAACACTCCCTCAAGTATCGGAGAATTAAAGTCACCATAACTAACCCAAACATTGTATTACAGGTTTTCAAACATGGTGCAGGCAGAGGAGGACTGGCACAACTTTCTTTTTGAAGTGTTAGTTTAGAAGCAGTGGAAGAAAAAGCAAGTCAAGCACTACTTTCACAACAGCATGAGAACACACTGCAATCTACCCTCACAGTGGGTGGCAAAGCCCTCCTTTTTAGGGCAGTGTTGCAACTAGATGAAGATCATTTGATTGTTTAATGACAGGTCAAGGGCAAAGAAGGAAAGAAAAACAATATCCCTTGCTCTAAACGCATACAACGTCTGCAGATCAGTGATTGAGATGTTGCTTCAAGCTGGAAATTTGGATGAGTATACAGCCCTTCTTTGTTCAGTAATAGTGCATGGGACAGATCAGTCAGCGAATGTCTATGACTCAGCAGTTGTGCAAGTCAAAAGTAGTACTTAAAGAAAACAATTCTCCATGCAAAGCACTCACACAAATGGCACAAATAGAATCTCACCTACTTAGACAAGATCAGGTTGATAACAAGTACAGATTGATACTGTTTTTCAGTGCATCCTTCCTTGATAAAATTGGACAGCTGGAAACTGTATAGAAAACAGTTTGACTTGTAGTGGATTGCAGACAACCAGACTAGTTACTAATGCCATATTTCTTTCCACCAGATTCCCTTATAGCCACTAGAAAGTCACCTTTCATGAAAAAAATAAAACTTAATCTCTTTCTTTGCTTTCAGAGAAAGGGTTTCAGGCACAGGTTTGGTTCTGTGCCATCAGACTAGACTTTGTCAGCTAAACTAAACCCAGACAACAGAAAAATACTAACAGTGTTTCACTCATAATCTGGCCAGAATTGTCTGGACATTAACCATTCATGAGTCATATCTCCCACATACACATTACTCTGCTGCTTCTTCAGTTTAGATTTGGGACTTGTTTATGACAGTTAAAGCAACAGCTAAAGTACTTTAATCAGATTATTCTAATCAGAAGCAGTTTGAATGGACTGAGTTTTGTGAGAAATAAAAATAACCCTATTCATATCCATGAAAAGCATGGAAGGTCATCCTGTTCTCTGCTTAGAATAATATCCTTTCAGGGAAAGACAAACAAACAAATAAATTTATATTTTAAAACTCAGCTTCAAAGAATACAAGGTGCATCTTAAGTGAATTCATGAAGCAGAATACTGCAGTTAACAGAAGCATAATTTGAGTTTTCTTATAATTTTTATTAATAATTGAAAGACTTTTTTATGTTTGTAATTCAGTTGGTTTTTTGTTTGTTTGTTTGTTTTTGTTTTTAACAGAAATGTGCCATTAGTAAGTAGGGCCCACAAATAGACTGGAAATCAGTCAAATGCTGTGAGGCCATGATCTCAGGTGACTGCACAACAGCACTGTTCCTGATGTTAATACATGCACATTAATGAGCAACTCACTTTTAGCATTCAGGTCAACAGCAAGTGACTTTCCCTAAAATATCCATGAGACCATTTCTGAAAGCTGCAGAATGATAGCACATGGTTAGTAGTTAGCTGTTCACGCTCTGACAGTGATTTTCTCCTCTTACACTACAACAATGAGGCAGTGCAATACTGAATATGCAATATAGGGGAGACCTCTGATTTGAGGAGACAAGGTCATACCTCAACCAGCCTTGAATTCACTTGTTGCATCCCAACTGGCATTTCTTAGTGTCACAATATTTTCCAGCCAAAATAGGAGACAAAACAAATAGTATTTCTTCAAAACTACATAGGCCATAATAAAATTACAAAAATTGAGACAGCAGCCTCACATGCTACAAGACTGAATGGAAGACAGTCTTTTCAACTGAAGCTGTAAAAAAATGTGCATCCCACAGATTTTAAAACCATCTTTTTAGTGAAGAGTTCCTCATATGCCTTTCACTCTTTAAGAAGTGATGTAAAGTTCTGAATTTGTAGCTAATAAAGAAGAGCATAAACACTGCAAATATCCAAAATAGTAAACCAGTTGAATTATGCAGATAGTTTACATAGAAGCAGACCTATAGAAGCCAGTAGATACACTGCAGATAGTTGTAGCTGTTCCTCATGCTGACTCTGGAGTTTCAGCATTTTGTAATTCGTCTCCTTACAGTGAAAAAAAACTGAACCAAACAGCAGCTGTGTGGTCCATGTACCACAGCTCAACTCTCTATGGTAGGGCATCCAGAGAGCTCTTCCAACTGCCAGACAACTGGGATTTGTAATAGTGTTGCATATGCTCCTCTGACATGCTCAGCAAAAAAAAGCCAGCTCCAAGATGCAAAGTAAACACTGAACTTGCTGGCTCACATCAGTCCATCCCAAAGCCCTTCCCTACATATGGAACTGACCCATGACTGACTTTGGGTGGTGTTAGAACACTAAGCAGCAGAGTAGATGCAGAGTAAGTGTAAGAAAAACAAGAGCACGTGAACATTTTTATTCCAACTGCTGCAAGGTACTGCAGGAAAGAGCTAGTCAGGAATGCAGAAGTAAATGCACTGGGTTACTAAAAGCCTAACTGAGCAGCCAATCACCTACAGGCAGTGATCAAGTTTCAGATTTTATCTTGGTGGCAGCCGGTGGTGGGGAGGAGGCTGAAAAGGTTGGGCCATTTTTAAATTGCTGTGTGGACAGCAAATTTGTTTGCCCTGCGTGGACACCACAAAAACTAGGACTATCTCCTGTAAATTTTACCCTGGGTATAATGGAAACAAGTCCTTACTAACTGTGACTCCACTTTCTGTAATGTTCCAGAGTGTACATCTACATTGTGCAGTAAAGTTCCATCAGTGACTACCTCAAGCTGATCTGATGTATGTGTTTGAATTTGCTAAAAATAAGTATGAGAGTGCAGATTTTAAGTGATAATCAATGCTAGCTCAAGCCATTACATGGACAGAAGAGATGTAGCTTTACTGTGGTTGTTTTCTGACTGTAAGCTGTGACTTTTAGGAACTGTAAATTATTTTGTAAAGTATTTTTACGTTATGTATGACTGCAACATACTCAACAAGTATTACTTCTTATGAGCCACATATGTGTGGCAGGAGGTGCCACATACAGACAAATGAGAAGTGAGTCTTAAGTATTCTCTCAAAACAAAATCATAAGCACTTTAGATAGATTGCATCAGTTTCAGCATTACACAACAGAGAAGGAATGCTCAACAGAGAAGGTTCAAAATCTTCCTTATGTTCTTCCTTAAGTTCCTTAAGTTAAGTTCTTCCTTATGTCTAATCTAAATCTCCTACGGTACAACTTGCGGCCATTGCCCCGTGTCCTGCTTGTTGTTTGGGAGAAGAGGCCAAATCCCTCTTCACCACAACCTCCCTTTAGGAAGTTGTACAGTGCAATGAGGTCTCCCCTGAGCCTCCTCTTCTCCAGACTGAACAATCCCAGCTCCCTCAGCCGCTCCTCATAAGCCCTGTGCTCCAGACCCCTCACCAGTTTCCTTGTCCTTCTCTGGACACACTCCAGGACCTCAACATCTTTTCTGTAGAGAGGAGCCCAAAACTGAACACAGTACTCGAGGTGCGGCCTCACCAGTGCTAAGTAGAAGGGGATGATCACCTCCCTGCTCCTGCTGGCCACACTATTGCTAATGCAGGCCAGGATGCTGTTGGCCCTCTTGGTCACCTGGGCACACTGCTGGCTCATGTTCAGCTGAGCATCAACCAACACCCCCAGGTCCTTCTCTTCTTCACACTCATCCAGCCACTCATCCCCAAGCCTATAACGCTGCATGGGGTTGTTGTGCCCAAAGTGCAGGACCCGACACTTGGCCTTGTTGAATCTCATCCCATTCACCCCAGCCCAGCGGTTCAGCCTGTCTAAATCCCTCTGAAGGGCCTCCCTACCCTCAGGCAGATCAACACCACCTCCCAGCTTGATGTCATCTGCAAACTTGCTGAGGGTGCACTCAATCCCCTCATCTAGGTCATCAGTAAAGATATTAAACAGGATGGGCCCCAGTACCGACCTCTGGGGGACACCACTTGAAACGGGTTGCCAGCTGGACTTCATTCACCGCGACCCACTGGGCACGGTCCTCTAGCCAGTTCCTTACCCAAAGAAGTGTATATCTGTTCAGACCACGGGCAGCCAGTTTCCCCAGAAGAAGTCTGTGAGAGACCATGTCAAAGGCTTTGCTGAAGTCTAGGAAGACTACATCAACAGCCCTTCCCTCATCTACCAGACTAGTCACCCACTCATAGAAGGAGATGACGTTGGTCAAGCACAACCTGCCTTTCATGAACCCATGCTGGCTGGGCCTGATCCCCTGGACACTGCGTACATGCTGTGCAATCTCATCCAAGATGATTTGCTCCATAAGCTTCCCTGGTACTGAGGTCAGGCTGACAGGCCTATAGTTTCCCGGATCCTCCTTACGGCCCTTCTTGAAGATGGGAGTCACATCAGCAAGCCTCCAATCTTCTGGGACCTCACCAGTTAACCAGGAGCATTGATAGATGGCCGAGAGGGGCTCAGCAATCACCCCTGCCAGCTCCCTCAGCACCCGAGGGTGCAGTCCATCCGGTCCCGTGGACCTGTGACAGTCCAGACGGATGATGCTGTCATCTGTCACTGATGCACTTGATACAAAACCCATGGCCAAAGTACCCAAAATGACAATGTCCATTTCCAGAGGCAATTTTCAGTACCATTCACTGCTGAGCAGACTCTGTTCCTTCTGAAATCAATGGAAGTTTTTCTAAAGAAATTATTGAAAGTGTATTTAGACAACCACTGAATGCTTAGGGAAACACTAACTGAAAGTGAACGCTATTTTGAGAAGGTCAGCAATACTACGAGTGTAACCTGAAAAAGCTGGCAGTCCTTGACCAAATCCAGATGTGTGCCAAAGGATTGTGCTAATCACATTTGTTCCAATCTAAACCTTATAATAATTTAGTAATGCTTAGAGCATTTTACAGCTGTGCAGCCATATTTAAACCTACTAATTTCACTGAAAGAAGAAAGTTGTATCAAAAGGTCACAGACTGATTTCACGACCATATATTTACTCTTTATTCCCACAGTAAAAATGTCTAATTTCCAAAAGAGCAAACCAATAATTACTTATTATGAAAGAATTCTAGTCAATACCTAATTTCTTGGTATTGATTACTATTTAGACATTTAAAATGTACCCCCACAGCACAAACAATATGTTTATCACACTGTACTTCTTATTCATGCTTGTAAGTATTAAAGATATTGACTGGAGGTGGTGGTCCACGTGCCAAACATTCCTTTCATTAAAATACATTTTATTTACCCATTTAAATAGTAGAATTTAATAAATAATTAAAATAATCAGTATCTACAGATATGTGTGAGAAACTGTGCAAGTTTTTTTTGCCAAAAAATGCAGATAGTTCTTGATTTGTTTCAGAAGTACATCACAAGAGGGAGAAAACCCTGTTAGAGAGCCTGATCTTGACCTAGAATATCAAGTCATCTATGCCTTGATGAAGAAAAACAAGTTATTCTTAGGGTCATGTAAATCTCTGCTAAGCAACAGATGCTATTTTGACTTTTCTGTTTCACTTTACATTTGTTTTTCTTGTGTGTCAAGGCATTCAGTTTTCAACGCCAAACTCTGAAAAAATTATGAAGAAACATTTAATTGAAATGTTGCATAAATAACTTACTTTAAATTACTGGCATCCTGCTATATATCTATAGCATTCCTGTACTTCATCATGTTGCATAATAGCTGATCAGAAATCTAAGATCACAAATTCAATTTGGAAAAATAAATGAATAAAGTGAATATATATTTCAAGCAACTAAGAACCTTTCAGGGTTTATTTTTCTTTGATACTGTCCCAGGCCTCTTCTGTGTAAGACCTGAGCTGAAAATTCTGCATAAATATTTGGCAAACCAATCTCCTGAGCAGATTCATATAGATATGAGAATAGCTTTGTGATTATCATTTCTGCATGTGGATCTCAAAGAGGGGGTAGATTAAAAAAAAAAAAAAAAAAGTAAGAAAAAAGAAGGGGATGTTTTTTGGCTGTTTATTGTAATAAGATCACAGCATTATCCTTTAATCTATGCAAATCACCTACACTTTCTCTAGATGATTTTTGAGATTTGAATCTACTTATTACTTTTCAATGGCCCAGAAAAACTACTGCTCAGTTTTTGAATCTCACTTAGAGGAATGCAGAACACATTTGGCTTATGCACATGTATGCTTCTCAGCAGTCATTTCAGAAAAGCTGATTTCCTGATTTTTATCCTTCTTGAATCCCATGTTGATACCATCTGAAACTATGAAATGAATGTCCTCAGAGAAGATTCTTCAGATGAACGTTTTCAGAGCATGTTCCCTCCATATGTAATAGCGTCAGAAGTTTATAGTAGGCATAGTACCATAAGAAATAACGTTCAGAAATGCAGAAAGTTGACATATAAATACTGCAATTGTTTGAAGTTCTTATCAACTTCAATGAGTATGCAAAAGTGTTCTTGAGCTTTAAGATGGAATTTTAGTAATTATGAACAATTATTGAACTTTCTTCTGCTTCCGAATACTTGCGAACTTTGTACCTACATGTATGATTAACAATATTAAAAGTAATTCTGTTTTGCTCACTGGCTGTGTACATATGAATTCTATCTCAAAGGAAAGCGAAAATATGTACTTTTTGGTAGGAGACATGTAAAAACATGTCTCTGTTTCCTGAGAAATAAGCAGAAAAAGCACAAGGTTTGCAGTGAAAAGAGTATATTTAACTGAAAATCATAAATATATTACTCAGTTTTATGTTCTTCATATGAGATTCTTCTAGAATTGCAAGGCACATGGATTTTTTAAAATTCTTTACATTGAAAATAAAAGTATACATAAATTTATAAGTTTTGGAATGTGTCATAAGTTTGTTAGCTGTATGATATGCTTATGAGAGTGCTGTCTTTATGTGAGGTTTGTAGAATGAGTGTTACAGCAGTTCTTCAAAAGACAATTTTTAAGCTATAATCAAACACTCCTTTTTATAAATGCATGTGTATGCTAAACTAAATGTGACTGAAGATTGCAGGTGATGTTTTAAAGTGTTCTGTCTTGCAGCTGAATATTAATTAAGTTCCACATTTTCCCTTATTTTATTGGTATTTGTACATCATGAAACATGCCAGACTGACAGCATAACTTTGTCCAGCTAAAAGAAACATAGATGGTAGACAAAGGGAAGTCGAAGTATGAGCACAGGGGAGTAAAAAAATGTGACCATTCATGATTCTTAACACTGCTATACAATAGCTTTTAAAAGACTCCAAAGAAACCTGTCAACTATGCTTGTGATATAGTTTTAACACTAATATACAAAAAGGAACCTAAATCATTAAGCAATCCATAAACAAATGAAATAGTAACAACATACAAACACTGCCAAGTAGGTCTTGAAATAGAAGTTTGAAATATGTAACATCACAGTAGGAGTCTACATCATCATCATCAAGTATATTTCCTCATTTAAATGTTTTCAGTTATTCATCCCTGGAAGGTTTGGTTTAAAAATAAACAAAAAATTATGTATTGCATTGTGCTGAAATGAGTAGACTAAATTTCTTACTAGAGAGTATAAACCCTAATTATTATATCTCAGGCCTAAACCATTTGACAATGTTCTTTTAAAATATCATGTTTAATCCCTTAGAACTTTAATCAGCAAAAAGTATGAACCGTGCAATTCTGGTATGGAGTTCTAGGCTTCCTCCTTCTTGGCTGCTGGGAATTGAAACTTCTCTATTTGGTTTTACAGAGATCACAGTCACGAGACCAGGAAGCTGATGCAAAGGAATACATGCACGGCCATTTGCAGGCATCACACTGAAACTGTCCTGCAAAGCTGACAGCTTTCTCAAAAACTAAAGCTTCCATCTCTAGTAAGATCAAAGCACTTTTCCTGGTAATCCAAAAGAACACAAATAAACCGAAACACAAAGTTTGCAAAGAATGTACAGTCCTTCGCTAAAGGGAGAAGCCGAGGGTTTACTTCAGACTTTCCATCTGCTTTGGGTCAGGCCTTTGAAATTATGGCTCTTCTAATTCTTACCAAAGTAATAATTGGCTAATCTGCATTTTGTGACCAAGTAGTCCTCAGACAGAACAGATCAAAGACTGTGGGAAACAGCTTTTAGATGAGAAGTAGATCAGACAGTTAAACAAAAGTAAGTCCAGTCCATTGCAGACTTTTCCCAGTTATATAAAAGCTACTATTGGGCTGGAAGAGACACTACAGGTCAGCACCTTTATATATCATTCTTTACACACAGGTCTATTTAGCAAGGGAAATCAGGAATTTTCACTAGGCATATGGTGAACTAAAGCTTGCTATAGAAATGCTGACATTAATTGAAAAGGTTAATTAAACATTTTTTTTTAACAGTAACATGAGTTCAAATAAAGTGCTTCTCTAGTTTTCATCAGCTACATGCAGGTCTATTTCTTACTATAAAATTCTTCAAACAGTAACACCTGCTCAAGGGAAACTTCACATTAATTTAGCAGGTAATTTTATTACAGAGGAATGAGCATGACTGAATTTTGCAAAATGCACAAACTCTACTGTGAAGATCTTGAAAAGCATCCAAGTTCACAAAGAGAGATGGTCAACTTATTACTACAGGTACTTAGCAAGCCTTTGTTTAGTTGCACACATAAGCCAGCTGTTCTTGGCAATAGATTCCTCATCAATTAGTGATGAAGGCATAAACACACGCTGGTAAGATATTCACAAACATCACTTTACTTATTTCTTTCGCACTTCTGGTTCATATCTAGGAAGCTAAACCAGAATGGTTTTTCTATTTAGCTCACAGAAATTAAAAGAAAGAAAAGAAAGTCTGTGGGAAACAAAATAACAAAAAGGTGAAATGAATTAAACCTACATATTACAGTTGAATAGCCTCGCTCAGCGATGAGCGCTGTCCCACTTACGAATGGCAAAAGTGAACCAAAAGCCTATGAAAAACAGGAAAGCAGTAAGAAATGAAATAACAGGCGTGATTCAAACACAGCTGAAAAGGAAAGCCACCCCTTTGTACAAACAAATGTTGATACATCTGACTTGCTCTATCTGCATAACTTACTCCTACAGTAAAATATCCATTTATTTTTTCACTGTTTGTATAACAAAATCTGACTGTAAAAAGAAGTTAATTTTGTATTAGGGACAAAGTAATTCTTCTCCTGTCCATAATCCTCCAAGGCATGAATTAGCCTTAAACACAGAATTATAGGATAGAACAACAGATAAAACAATTCGTATTTCTAAAACCCTATGGAAAATAAAGCTCTTCTAAGATTTTAAATGTTTCTGCCTATTTAGCTTCTCAAAAATGAACTTTTAGCAGGACTTTTACAATGGTAACATTGTAAATTACACATCTTTTAAGCAGCATAGACAAGCAACTTCACAAGCAGGACTGTTAGCAAAAACTGGCTTCACTGAATTTGTGTCTGGAGACTGGGTTCCACTAAGGCCTACTAATTATGAAGTTTATCCTTCAGTGGAAGGTCAACAAAACCTATTTCCTTTTTTACAACGGCCTACTAAATCTGTAGAGACTCACCTCCCTCCAAAGCTACTGTCTCAGATATTTTTTTAAATGGTCAACATATTCAAAGGTTACTATGGAAGAAAAAAGAAAAAAAATCACATACTAAACTGCTGTGAAAACATTTCTCCCTAAGGTATGATATTAATAATGTTTCCTCATTATCACCTTTTTTGACACATTTATTTTATAAACGTTTCAACAGGTGCAATGTGCCATTAAGGGCAGGGTCCTGTCCCTGTGCTCAGCACTGGTGAGGCCACATCTGGAGTCCAGGGAGAGACGTGCATATACTGGAGTGGATGAGCTCTATGGCCATCAAGATGCTGAGGGGCCTGGGGAAACTGCTGTGGAGAGTGACCATGAGAGTTGGAACTGAAAAGCCTGGAGTTTCAAGCTTGCTGTTCCAAGACTGAAAAAAAAAAAAAAAAAATCATGCACAAAGGTGACACAAATGTACTGCCCCAGTGCCAGTAGGGCACTGCTTGGGAAAGCACTTCCACCACCTGCTAAATGTGTGTCCCAGTGTTTGAATGTCCCAGTATCCGTCACTCTCAGTGTATCTTTAACATTCCATCATATCATTGGATTTTTCCTGGAGGCTAGTGCACAGTAGTGTACGTGAGATACCCACTCAAAGCCATACTCTTCGGCCCAGGTGTCTGTGAGGTTATTCCAGAAATGAGTCCCTTTGTTGGACTTTATAGTTTTGCTCCATAAAAGTGGGAAGGAAGAATTTGCAAAAAAAAAGTCCTAAATTTGCTTTAACTGCTGGCAGCAGCTTAGATGTTTCTTCCAGTTAATGATCCAACAGGCAATTTGACAAAATATACTCTCACCTTAAAAGGTTATAAAGTAAATTATAGTGAATTCATCTGCTCTCATTCCAGGAAGCCAAAAGCCTGTATGTAGAGTACAACAATGTCATCAGGTAACTACAGAAGGCAACAGTCATAAGAAAGCACTTTTGTAAGAAATATGTATTTTAAAATACACTTGATGTACAATACCTGCATCTTCTGAGACATTTAATGCACAAACAACAAAGCTGAGCTTACCAGTACCTTATAATAATAGACTCATTTATTCTAATTTTTTTCTTGCCATGTTCCAACAAACAGGAAAGCAATATGACCAGACTGACTTTAACTATCTAGGTACACCTTTATCATTTGATACACTGATGTCATTTCCCCCCTCTGATATTTATTATACATCATTCAGTCTCATTGCATTATATGCAGAACACAAGGAAAAATTCACAAATACTCAAACAGTTGTTTCATAAAATATACCGCACACTGGGAGAGGCGTTTGTACTATTTTCTCAGAATGCCACAGTTCCTTCAGTTATAGCTCTTATGAATTTACGTGTCTCATAATGAAGTCATTCTGATGGAGTTTGGGGATTAAGCTCTTCTTAGCTCTTCTTTCAGAGGAGAAAAACTGTGACCTAAAAAAAGCAAGTTGTAAATAATAAGTTCATTTCTAATATATATTTAATGTTTTATTTACAAGCAATGCTCGTACTTATCTATTAACCAGTCTCCTTGAATTTGGCCATTTTCAAAAGATTGACTTAATCCTGATTGTCTCAGTTTGAATAAATCATGACATGTTCCTGGGAACTTGGCAAGTACATCAATGATTTTACATCTGGAATCACATACCAGCTCCATGTTGAGGGAATGAAAAATTTTTCAGTTTTTTTACCTTGCCTCATTAAACATCATGTAGTGATGCATGCAGCACCAACTGCATGCAGTCGGCAGTTCCCATGACAGTTAGAAATCCAACAATCTCATAAAATTCATGAATTACTTACTGCAATGCTGATTACCTTGTGCAAAACCTTATAAGATTATTAGGTCTGCTGAAAAGTGTATTTATAAATCAATATATGCGCAGTCAGTGAGAATATTAACTTAGTGTATGTCAGAGGAACCTGTTGAAGAAACAATTAATCTGGAGGTAACCTGCAGGTGTAACAAGTATTCTGCCAACGTTCAAATGATTGCACAGAAGGAAATAGCAGTCTTTTTGCCAAGTCTGCATCCACAAATGCTTTTCCACTAGCTGTTAAAAAGCTCTCTCCTATCAAAAGTAATGTTATAAATTGAGTTAGATGGATCTGATGAAGTTTTCTTTAATCTCATACAACATACCTTTTTCATTTTTATTAATGACTTTGCATGTTCAGTTACAGAGAAAATTTAAGGTTTAATTTCAAGCTTCAAGTCAAAAAGGTTACAGTGGGTCATTACATCAAACTGCACAGTCAGCTGAGAAATTTCCAGTCGATTTTTACATCTACTATGTAAATCAGAGGATTTGCAAGCACAAGTGAATGTTGTCTTCTTTCAATATTAAGATATCACTGTATCACTTCTTTTGTTCTATTTGAAAACCTACTACATAGAATAGTATTCCTTTCCATATGTTAGTAAGGCTAAAATTTATAACATAATAGTTGTTTTCCCTGTATGTCAGCATTTTCATTTTTCATTGCATTTTATTCAAGTCATGTCATCTCTTGGAAGCTGATTATAGACAAAAGCCCAGACCACTGAAATCAACCAATGTCTTTACATAACTTTCCATAAGGTGCATCTTTTATGCATTGGATCCACTGAGAAATACATTTTACTAATTGTTATAAAATTCAGAGGAAGCAATTTAAAGAATTGAAACAACTCTTAATAATCAGGAAAAAAAATATTACAGGTTCCACACAATGTCCTCAACTATGCTCATTACGAACTTTCTAATTACTTTTTCTGTGAATTAATCACATATTTACATTGATTGAATTTTTGCTGTTGAGCTCTGACTCGTCGTGGGGTAGCCCCCACCCTCCAAGGCATAAGGAACCACTTTCCAGTTACATAGGCACAAGGGAAAGCTCATTGTGTGGTTTCTTCAGCATGTGTCTTCACATTCTTTTGCTTAGAAGTCTCATAGCATATACTGGAAGAAAATACAAAGGAAGTGTAGAATGCATTTTAAAATGCACATAAGTATTTGTTTGGGTGTTCAAAGATTGAGGGCAGGGAGGGGTTGCCATTGTCTTTTTTTATTTGTGTGTTTTTTTGTTTCACTGTTTTCTCCATTATTCACTGAAGCCTAGCTATAAAGTCTGGAGAAGCTCTGAGCTATCCGAACACTCTGTAGCTTCATGAACCCCTATGACACTCCCCCACCTTATGCCTAGTGAAGAGTCACAGCCAAATATTCTTCACATGATAATTCATGAACAAGGTGTATGACAGCACTTTAAAGCACTGGGGCCTCTCCTGGGCTCCCCAAAGTGCACCACTGAAATCTGCATCTAAAATCAAACTCTGAGATTATTTCTTTCCTCCCTCCTGGTTTATCCCCTCAGTCTGCTGCTACTAGTTCACCTCTGTCAGAGATCGCTGCAGTTAATAAAGTACTCTAGACATATCACATTTAAAACTTTCATAAGGTATTGCAAACAGACTGACAAATGCTTTTGTTCCTTTCCTGTCCCTCCTTTCTGTGCTAAATAATCAATCCCAAAAATATTCTAGTTGAAGTCACTACTTAAAAGCATATATGTCAAGTGCCATATATTAACTGTTTACATACAGTTGCTTTATATTTTTGCTTTAAAGCTTGAGTTTTCTTCTAAATGTAATTAACAGGCTTAAGCCTGACAGATTGAAATTTTAAATGAAAAATATTTTTAAGAATAGAACATACCAAGATACTACTACAGTATTGCAGAACTTAAGTTTTTCTGCTTAGAATGAAATAGCAGGTCTGTGTAAATATGTGAATAAACTGTTATCAAGTAGACTTATTCTGAGCTGACACTAAAAAAGAGACAAACCCATCACATCGGTCTCAAGACACAAGTTACTCAATTGTCCTCTCCACCAATTCTGCAAGGGTTTTTATTGCAAAATTAAAGAATTCAATATCTGATTCCTGCATTCTTTTATCTAAAAGGAGCTGTATGGATGGTATATAGGGCTTTTCATAAAGTAGATGTTCTTTATTAAAGTAATGCTAGATCTAAATCTGTGTGTTTAGCACCATTTTCAGGTTAAAGAAGGGAATACTTATTATGATAAGTGGCAATAATCACTATCAGTAACACTGAAAAAGATTGATTTATAAACCCTGCTTTTAATATTCTTGTGGTACTTAATTCAGCCATCAGTATTCAAATCCAGCTGACATCTGTGGGAGATCAGAGTGCTCAGCAACTTGCCTAAGTACTCAATGTATTGCTAGATTGATCCCTAATCCTGCAGTCAATGTTATGGGTAAGGAAAAACTAATTATAAGGAGATTTTTCTCAGGTCTATTTATTGCAAGAGTTCAAAGCTAGATCTCATCATTGATCTAACACTAAAATGGAATCAGTCTCAAGAAGGAACTAAATGCTTCCTCGCAGTTCTGATCTTGTGAAAGCCTTTTATGAATTACAAGTGGAGAAGGCTTCTGAGGGATTGGAAGAAAAAAAAAAAAAGTGATATTATTGCAAAAAAAACCTGCAGAACTGATCATTGAGCTCTGTACTAGCGACTGAGCCTCCACCAGGAGTTCTCTGGTACTTAGCCATCAAGTGTCCCATGTGGACTTTGTTTACAAAGTCTCCCACCAGACAGAGCCAGCAGTTGTACAGATCTTGTTTTTGCTGCAGTGAAACAGTGAAGATATTATCCACTTTATCACTGGCTGAAACATGCTTTCTGTTGCATGTGTAAAAACCAAGACTGTTCTTCAGGACTTTATCCACTTTGCTGTAGAGATGCAATGCCCTGTGGAGAAGCTTGCCACCAGTATTTCAAGGAGTATGACTGTCAGCTAGCGTTTCTAATGAAAGCTCAAATTTCCATCAATAAACAGACAAGATATAACCATAAGGATCAAAATACTACTTTCTATACAAATAGCTGAAGTTATATATGGAAATATTTTTATTTGCAAACATGAACAAGTAACTTGGGGTCATGTTTCCATTACTCTTAACATAGAACCACTTGAATCGAAAAGGAAAAAAAACCTATGGTGGGGACAAATATGAAGATAGCAATTTGTCTGTGTACTATCTTAAACAGCACAGAATTACCATTCTGACTACTCTGAAGAGTAGTATTCCACAGGAAAAAATACAGTAAGAACTCAAATAGATAATATGTTTTAACAACAGATTTTAGTGTTTATGTTCTCACTACTCAGTCCATTCTTTACATGAGGCTGATGGTTGTTTGGACTTCTCTTAGTTTTCTGCACACAGTTTTATTATTCTATATTATTCTAAATATTAATGAGATAAGTCAAAGTTGAACCAGTTATCTATAAGTCAAAGTTTCCTTAAAATATATTATTCCCTTTCAGTGATTGAAGAAGATAATTAAGATCACATTTCAATATCTAAAAATACAAATCTAGATTTTTAGAACGAAATTTAAAAACAAACACAGAATAGCCAAATTTTATTCCCCTTTAGTGTCCTCTTGGAGAAGGGAACATCCTCTTCAGTCACAGTACAGGAGCCAACTCATCTCTTCTAAATAAATACTACAAGACTTAACAAATTAATCTAGTTGCTGTTTTTATTAATTCCTCATTTCCTATGGCACCCAACACATCTTGACTGCAGTATATGCCAGGCTTCCAGGCTAAGACATTCAAAGTGATGTTTTCCAGAATAATATAATGTCTACAATGTGTCTAATCTGTGTCCTCTGCACACAGAAATGCAAAAATACACCTGAAAAAATTCAAACCCCAAGATTTTCTGAGGTCATCAAAAGCATTTTACATGTTTTTGTAAACATGCTTTATCTGCAGTACTAGTTAAGGTGTCGTGCCTCAAAATATGATTTAAGTAAGAAAATAGATATTCCCAACCAGGAAGGATTGCCACCACCTTTACTAGTAGAGATTTTGCAAATCAGTTCCCAGCCAATTTCTTCTTATACAGAGCATGAGAGTTATTGCAACAAAACAGGCAGCAACATTTCAAAACAAATCCTTTTACAGACTTTAATCTGAGGAAAAGAGATTCAAGGCCTGTCGCCAGTGGTAGGAGATAATCTTGTAGGGCAGCAAGAAGAAAGTGCCTGCGCTGAAGATAAAAGACGAGCTCCTGCCGTGGAACATTATACAAATGCTGAAGATGCTGGAAAGAAGCCAGAGCTCCCTGGTGATGCAGAGACACAAGTTACACCATCCCACTGAGCTGCACAGGAAAACAGGCGCAGAATTCGGTCAAGCTACAGTAAGTGCTGTTGGGGACCTTTCATCTCCAGAGCTGTCAGAAAGCAGAGCCATTTGTGATAGTGTTCATCGCCATGAACTGCCCTTTGTTTACTGGGAGTAATGACAACTTGTAGGGGGGAAACCATACAGGGAGGAGAAATGGCAGGACAATGGTTGCTGGTTTTTAAATCCACCACTTTCGGTGGCCTTGAAGCCACGCAAAATAATCCTGCAGCCAAAGCTGACAAACTGTGCTGCTGTTAGCTTTGTAAAGGACTATTCTTCTATAGTTTATAGAAAAATGAGGAGGTGCAAAGCATAGCACAGTTAGGAAGCTAGGCTGAAGGAGGGAGCTATTTCTCATTATCAAACACAGACCAGTGGGAAAAAAGGGGAAAAAAAGCAGAGTATGTAAAGTAAGGTTGCAGACAATCAAACTTAAAGGTAGTATAAGTTGACCAGAAAATGGAATTAAATGACATAGAAGTTGAACTAGTAATGGCTTGTTTGCCATCTCTTTAGGAGATACTTGCCACATGTAACTTTGTGCTAGGCAATCTCCAGAAAAGCAAAAACCTTGTTTGGAAATAGCAGTATGATAGTAATAGGACTTGCTTTTCCAACTGAATCTGAAAGAATTGTGGTTTTATATAGAAAACACATTTCAAGATGAGATAAGGCTCAGGTCTGGGGATGGGGTGGTGTTGGCAGGAGACTGATGTGCTGGCAGGTATGGCAAGATGTTCTTTACATTTAGCTTCCCAGAAAGCAAATGGGTGTTGAATAGGTATCTGAATGAAGCAAGCTTTTTAAATTAGACAAGGAATAGATGCCAAAAAATGCTGTCATTTATAATCACAATGTTTACAAAGGCCATGCACTAGAATCAAGAACCATGTTACTTCATTACTCTTTTATTTATATTTTTTAATGCTATGCCAGTAACACTCAACAGTACCTACAGCTGCAGCAAGTACTGCAGCAAAATCAGAAACAGCATACCGAATCAAAAATGCAATACTAAAATATACATGAAATACATAGGAACATAATAAAGGAAAGTTTTAAAGTGAATTTTAAAATCACATTCATGTACTGTACTGTAAAATCCATTTAGACTCAAACGCTTCATTGTTTCAAGCTATTGTGAAGTTGCCGTTGAAACCTATTAACTCCACTTGAGCACAAACAGCCATTCTCTGGGCAGTTCATTAAAATCCACCCTTTCTTAAGCTCGAAGGGACTTCTGTCTGCTTAGTTCCCATGGGAAATATTAAAAGAAAAAAAAAATTGCAGGAAAAAATCAGAGCATGTCACAACACTTAATCATAGCTACAAATGGAGTAATTTTAAATAGTTTGCATGAACTTGATGGGATAAATATTCTGAGGTACTCAAGACCCTTAGGGAAAAGTGTCACAGGGATAAGCCATACTGTGAAATTGCTATTTGAGTGCTGAATACCAATTATTTGTGATTTACTGTAATTTACTTTTAAACCCAGGAGCTTACCCAAAAGCAGTTGGTGTATATTTTAAATGATGCATCGAGGACTTGAAATGTGAAATATCTGGGAACAGCAACAGAGACACCCTCAGACAATGTTCCAGTTTCAACTGCTACATGGAAAAAAAGATATATATATGCAGAAAACAAGAAAAGAGTGAAGTGCTGAGAGTGACATGTACATAGACTATTCCATATCCAGGAAGGTGAGATAGGGCAAGCAACTACATAACTACTTTTGAGTAAGTTTGTTCCTGCATAGAGCTGAAATACAGGTAGAGAAAAGATGGGGGAGGCTCACCTGCTCATATTTACTTCAATGTTAATCAGCTGATCTGTAGCTGTTTAATTAATTTGTAGTTAGGTTAAATGAGTCCAAAGTGCAACCATCTGCTCCCACTGGGGAGATAAGCCTACCCAGCTTTCAGGAAAAAGAATACTACTTATTTAGAATAAAATTACCCACTGTAGAACAGTCTACATTTGCCAATTTTTTCTTGGAAAGACTAGTAGTTTAGAGCTAAACCTACTCTGTACTTGAATGGAAGCTTCTATCCTTGCCAGGTCCTAATTTGTTCTGTCCCCACATCTGATTGGTCACCAAATTGAAGAATATTGCTGGAAATACCTAGCAAAAAAAATCTGTAGCTTTATTCAGCTGCCATCACCTGTCCTTCCAGCAGTTCCACTGAGTCTTACACAGGGTCATTTGTAGAGCAGTCAAGGTCACATTCTATGCAGGTGCAGAGCAGTTCTGTAAACCCACCTGAAATCAATCACCAGAAATCCATCCCATGGGCACCAGTCTTGGCACAAAGAGCCATATCAGAGAACACACATGCTTTATTACACTTCTAGGGCAGACTCCACTAGCTCCCTTCTTACAAGTTCATCTTCTGGTTGTGGCTCTAAATTTTTCTGACATCCAGTAGAAGTACTCGAACAGCATTCTTTAAAGCAAGAGTACAAATCAGTGTGGGTTTTTTTGTTTTTTTCCTCAGATACTCTTTGTCTGCATTTAAAAAGTACGTGTTTGTATATAACACATCTGTGCTTTGTTCTCTTTGGTTTTACAACATCACTTTTATGGGAAATCACTTAAAAATAAATGTCCTATTAACTGATTTTAAATAGCCAATGCTGGAAACTATAGTGATTTTCATTGAAAAACTTCATTTTAACAAAGTCAGATTGCTCCATTCTACTTTTTTTAAGGGAAACAGAAAAATTCAAACTGCAAGGCACAAAGCAAAGTGATTTGAAAAGAACTTGAGGACCCTGGTGATCTAACTCTATAGTTAGAACTTCTATATGTTTTTCCATTGTTAAGTAGTTTTTGCTAAAATGCATAATACTTTTCTATATTACTCAAACTTTGCTTCTCATTGGTTTCAATAGATATTGTCCTCTCCTCATGATGTCACGAATCTTCCCTCACTTTTTGGAATGAGGGAAATGAAATTTAGATCATGAGAGGAAAGATCTCCTTCCACAATGCATGATTTTGCCAATAAAAGCATTGTCTCTACCATTGCAAATCAAGAAAAACTCCTCTGGAGAAGCAGAAAGTACTCCTTCAGTTTCCTGAGTAGAAAGCACTCTTCTCATGTTATTCTCTGGCTACTTAACGTTCACTAGGATGACAGATAAAAAGAACTGTTGTGTAGTTCTGGGTAATTTTAATAGAAGAAGAGAGTAAATTTGATAGAACATTTCTAACTTTCATTGGAACAGCATATGCGACAAGAGGTTAACCCTTTTCACCACCAGGTTAATTATGAAATGCCAGAAAGACATGTTAAAATGCCACTATTTTCCCTGGTTTTGCCTTCTAATCTTAAAAGGTTTTTAGACTTTTCAGTCTTAACTTTTTAAAATTTCATAGATAGTCCAGAAGTTCTCCCATTCCCACAATAACCTACTTCACAGTTTTCTGTCTAAGATATTAGCAAATACATTATTCCACTTAAAAAAAAAAAAAAGGAAGCTATTGTACATGTTCATATCTATTAAAAAAATATTAAAAAAATAGTCTTCACTATGATAAGTTATCTCCTCAGAATAAAAATAATCAGAAAGCTTTCTTTTTTTCCAAGAGACATGTTTTCAAGATTTTAACAATTATTCAGGCTTTTTTTCCTCTTCTTTTAAAAGAAATAAATATCTGGGATATATTTCTTTGGATAAAATGGAACTTCACACTTGCTGTTTCACTGGAATCTTTTAGTCTCACATTTGTGTAACAGCTTTTCTACTACAGCCTTTTGCAAAAATGCATATGCAACAAAAGCACTCCACATTTCACTTCTGAACAGACACCTCCAATTTCTCTCTGAAATACTGAACTCCTTCAAAAACAAACAAACAAAAAGCAAGTTTTACCACTGTCTAGTCTTTTTCTCTGACTCCAAAAACCATGACCACAAAGCACCCATTTTCATGGACTTCAGCTAAATCCCAAATGTTTCAAATCCTGTCGCCTTTAAAAAAAATTTTCGGGCTTGCTCTATCCAATGGGAGCAGTATGAGATAACCTTTTTAGTGCTAAATACTTTCATTCATTCTTACTGCTTTCTATGTCATAGCTCCTATCATGGGGAAAAGATTTCTTATCTCTGTCCTGTCATTTGATTTTTTTCTTTTGTATCTTGAAGATAATCTCCAAATTTTTTATTATTGTTTACTTGTTAGTTATTTTCAGCAATTTTCATATTTTATTGGCAGATCATTTTGTAATATTACCCCTGGAAATGCCTCTGCATGGTTTGTACAGTTTTTCCTGTTTCTTCCTCCTGATGTCTTTTTGCTGCAAGATTGCAGCTATTAGTCCTTATAATAAATTTTGTATCATTTATTGATGCTTCCTTGAGCACTCATATATCAATTCAAGGGACCCAGAACCCACCTCTTTTCCTTATTTTTTTAGAAGAATCTGTCAATATCAGCTACTTCACTTGTGGGTCAGCTTTGGGTTTACAGTCTCTTTTGAGGAAAAACATCAACTTACAAAATGATCTTTCTTCTCCTCCTTTGTACACTTGAGAGTTCCGTCCAGTCTACAATTTAAAATGTTCCACATCATATTGTGTGAGAACTAGAACATTATTTATGGAAAAAAATAATTTTAAATGCTCATATTTTAAAAAAACAAACTGTTCCATCTAGTCAAGCAATTATGTTCAATACTTTCACTTGTTTTCAGTCTTTTCTCTTAGTTGATAATACAGTGAACAGTGCTGCCATTATTCACCAAGAACAAATAGGAATCTGATTTTCTCTGATTCTTTAATAACTATTACCACTTTCCACAGCGTAATGAAACAGTGGTTGTCCTGAACTCAAAGTGGCATGTCTGAAAGGAATTCATTCCTAGAAAATATTTCAAATCACAAGAAATCAAAACCTGTTGCTTATTATGTGTCACTACTACAGCTAGTATGCAGAACTAGCTAATATCAGTTTAACACTTACAAAAACATGTTTAACATCTCTAATTACATACAAATCATGGTCCAACATGGTCCATAACAATATTCAGTGATCCCAGCAAATACAATGCTACAAGAGCTGCAGTCTCTGTATTACCATACTGTCTCACTCCAATTTATAGGAGGGAGATGAGGTTCTTTAATATCTGTATACCCGGTGTGAGATTAAGAAACAACGGTTCATATGTTGTTGCATCCAGTTTATTACTAAGACCTAATCAGGGAGACAGGGAAGGGAAGGAGGGCGATAGAAAAGATGGAAAAGAAGCAGGAGTTGCATAATCAGGGAGACGGGGAAGGGAAGGAGGGCGATAGAAAAGATGGAAAAGAAGCAGGAGTTGCATAAAGTGAGGATAGTCACCAGCAGGATCCAGCAGCAGTCCCGTTGCACGGCGTTTGAAGGTCCCGGGCAGAACGCAGCAGAAGACGGGGAGCAGCAGCGTGGCCGGCCTTGGGCAGCAGGCAGGTAGACGAGGAAGTCGAGGAGCCAATTCTTGAAGCAGCAACAGCGGTCAGGCAGCAGGCTCAGGAGAGTTCAACAGTATGCAGGAATCACCTCAATCTTCAGGAATCCCTCTTCTTCTTCAGGAGGAATCTGCTGCCAGAAATCCTCTGTTCTTCATGAGGAATATGTTGTCAGAAACCTATCCTCATGGTTTTCAGTTCCTCTTTTATCCTCCTTGTTTTCCTGCCTACATGACAAGGATGGGCCTCGAGCAAGAGTCATTGAGCACCCTCTAAGATGGCCCATCATCCTGAGATAGGTCCACACAAAGGAGCACTTCACAGCTATTTAGCTGCAGTTCATCTCGCTCTTGTCGCCCCTGGCCTTGTCCATCTATGTTCCCCCAGACAAAGGATTTCACAACCTTTGCCTAGGGCTTGCCTGGACTTGTCCATCTGTCTCCTTAAGACAAAGGTTTTCACTGTCCTTGCTCGGAACTTGTCTGGACTTGAACAAGTCCATCTGTGTCCCCAGCAAGCTTTGAGACACAGAAGTTAACAGAATAATCTCTTACACATACCTACATTCACTGAATATAAATCATTCTCTATTGTTTTATCCTCTGTTATCCAATCAATTAGATAAAAAATCTTGGTAACGTTAAAATAGATTTCTTTTCCTGCTGTAAAATAAGCTTCTCTTTTGCTACAAAGCCATAGAATCATTTGGATTGGAAAAGACGCTTAGGGTCCTAATCACCACCTGTATGGGAACTGCTGAGTCACGGCCTGAACCTCTGATTGATCACCTGAGGCGAGCCATGAGTCAGCCAGAGGAGCACAGGTGAAGGCAATTCACCTGTGCTGCCGGAAGGAGTGGAGCCTGGCTGCACCCCTCCTGGACCTATTTAAGAGCTGGCTACCAGAGGGGAAGGATCTCTTCTGGAGATCACCTCTCTTGGTGTCTTGTGGTGAGCTCAGCCGAAGGGTAAGCTCTCCCACCTATTCTCTTTTTGTGATCGTTGTCTACTTTGTCTAACTCTCTTGATTGTATTGTGATTATAACATCTTGATATCCATTGATTATACAATTGTATTGTGATTATAACATCTTGATATCTATTGATTATACACCACCTAACACCAGAAAGCTGTATTTTGCTTTGTCTGCAGTGAGAAAGTTCATTTTTCTTGTACTCAAATACATTTAATGAAATACTGCAGAATTATCTCTTATAGGCTGTTTTTTCTTTCTTTCTTTCTTTCTTTTTTTTTTTACATACAGCTTTGATACATTTATAGCAAAAATAATTTTACTACTATGTCATCTTCAAGCATTTGCAGTCAACACGTCTTTTCTTTAACAATCTAATCCTACATTGCCACACTGAGCTCTGTATCAATACCCAAACTATAATACTTACACTGAGTGCATTATTATAACCCACTAATTATAACCCAGCCAAGAAGGATAACATTCAGGTTATTACTCCCAGCAGATCTTTGGACAATTCCCAAAGGAAATTCTCTGTTGGTATTGTAGTTACTGCCTTCTATGCTGGATATATATTTCTTTAGTATAGTTTATTTTTAAGCATGCAAAATATCTCTCAATGCGCCTTTGCAAAATGCTCATGTTTCCTGTTTTCAGTGAATCTAGCAGCTTTGTATGAACATAAGACTTTGAACACAGCTCTTTGTGCTGCTCGTGTAAAACACAGTCCAACTACCTTCTTTAGACCTCTCTTAGGTCTCATCCTTTCCTTTGTCTAACATACTCCTACAGGTTTGACATTAGCAATCCAGCATGGTGTTGTCTTATTTTCTTTCCTAGTGAACAATTTGTTCATACACGCTTCTAGCCTTTCCTATCATATAAATTTCAGTTCATATTTTAGTGTTCTTTGCTTTAATAGTCTTTCTTCCCTTTTTCTCAGAACTCTGACCAAAATTACAACCCTTTTTAAAATGAGGATCCACAAACCTTACATGCTCACTTAGCTGTTTTACATATGCTATTAATGCTTTAGAAGTCTTCCACTCCAAAGTCAACAGAAGAACTCAAAAGCAGTTTGTTGATGGCAATTCTGCTATTCTAAAATTGTTCAGATCATTTCAGCCATGTCTAGTAATTGGCCTACTTTTCCTTACTTTTCCTTACTTTCCTGCTTTTCCTGCGTATTGTGTAAAAGACAGGTCACCTGCCTAGGAGTTTTCAAAACCTGTTCTCCTGATCTTTTTCATCAACATCACTTAGTTTTATAAATAAATATACTCCTTATTTAAAGTATCTGCTATGTATTTACAGTATTTGGACTTCTTCAGAGTCTTTACTTCTGTGACTTTTATCTACTTCTGATTCTATGTCCATTTCTATTATCAAAGAATGGAAGTTACAGAGTCTATAATGGAAATGCCATTTCATGAGAACTGTGGTGATTTAGACACTAATGTTAGTGATATAGGAAAAAAGATGGTGAGAGTAGAGATTTTTCTGCAAAGGCTAACTAATTGACAACTGCTGATTAAGTCTCATTGATCCAGATTCTCTGGGAATACTACACCAGGGATCTACTTCATAGGAAGATTCATTTTGCATATAATTTACATTTTGCATTTAGAAATTTTTGAGTAAGGAAAAATACAACGGTGAAAGTGTGCTTCTTAACATACTAGAGATATTTACTATTTCTGTTACAGAGACTTCATTTTAACTTAAAATGTTAATAACAAACAAAATCCCTACAAACTGATATATCAAAGACTCAGTGGTCGAAGGTGGGCAGTCAGTAGCTGTTTTTAAAGTCTAACTGAAAGCGCTGCAGTGTAACTGCATTCAACTGACAGGGATTTGCTCATTTTACAACCATAAATATATTTTAAAAATTTCTAGAGCAATGTCATAAGAATAAAAATGTTTTTAATAAGAGTAATTCCTTGGAGGATATATTACAATGCTGCTTGCATTATAGTCAGTTTTTCAAATGCCGTAATCTAAATGGGATTTTCAACTCTTAAAAAAATATTGATGATACATTTAATTGTATCAAGTACTGAAATTTTCTAAAGCTTAGTTGAAATTGTCTTGCAACAGGCCTCTCCAGGTGTGACTACATTATTGTGTTTGTCATCCTTGACCTTCAGAGTACAGGATGGGAGTCTGCTTGGAGAGCTGAACAGGCCCCATCTCAGAAACACAGGATGCACAGAGCAGAATTAACTGTCACACAGTTGGCTAGAGCATTCCCACATCTCCTCAAATCTTTAAGGCAAGAACAAAGAATTGCTGATTTTGTAAATAATTTAAATCTTTGGCTCTTTGACTGGTCCTGTGGGGAATGTTACGTGTGTGTCTGGTATCAATACAACCTACCCTGTTCTACATAAAAGAAACCAAGGCTCTGACTCATAGCAATTTGGGTGCCCTCTGCTGAACCTCCACTGGTGGCACAGATGGTTCCTGAATACCAATGCCCATTGCACCCTTTGTTGGTGGTGAGGAATGACATACCTGGCTCTGTAATCAGGTGGATGAAGGGACTGCAAACAGCTGACTGGTTGCTTCTTACCTAGGAGAAAGGAAATAAATAGATAAATAATGATAAAAAGAAATAACAAATAGTAAAAGCAAACAGTGTTCTTCTATGCAAGTTCAGTTCATTGTGTTTGGATATAGACTTCAGAGAAAGAGTGACACTACCAGAATACCAGAATCACATCCTGCACACAAGCATTATGTTTAAATTAAGGGCTACATTTTGATACAGAGGAGAAGGGAAAGAGTTGAGTATATAAATGCAGCATGCCAGATGCTCTCTTCTACTGTCACATGCCAGAATTCATCACTGATTTGTACTAACTCTTCTCAACTGATGAATCTTGAATTATTGCCTACACTGTTGCAAAAAGGAAGCTAGAAGCATCCACACCTGCAGAGGAGGGCTGCAGTTTTGGGTACCCTCAGAAAGGATTGCAACCAAGTGGAAGAAATACTTGTGATGATTTAAAAATATCCATCCCATTCTGTTTTATTATGTATCTTCCAGTTTGTGTTGGGCTACACAAAACACTGGAGATTCTGTGTCCCTCCCAGAAAGCCACTATCTTGCCCTGGGCACCTTGCTGTCGTGTAAAAGACACACACAATACAAGCATGCAGCTCTCACTGCTGTAGCACCAGAGTAATTTTTTTGGATTGAGTCCAGAAACAGCATAGGGGAAGATTATGAATGACAGCAGATATATAGTGGGCATATAGGCAGACAGATAACAATACTGAGAAAGGAAGAATGGGAAAAGATAAAGCAGAAAGGTAAATAAAAAGAGAAATAGAGCAGGAGTGACAATGGTGGAGAAAAGCCATTCAGAAGAGTTCCACCTCAGAAATAAACAGAGGAGAAAAGTGAATGGGAGAAACGAAGACAATACTGTAACTGGAAAGATAAGCAGAGACAAAAACACGTTGCAGGAGACAATGTAGGCAGAAAAACTACATTGAAAAGAAGGAAAATAGGTAAGAAAAGGCATGTCAGCATACACTGAAGGAAAAATCAGGCTGACAGGTAAGTAAATAATTGAACTTTGTTGTAAAATAGAAATAACATACACACTAAGACATATATCCTTCTTCCGTTCCCAAGACTAGACTGAGCCCTAGGCCATATACGTGCGCACTGTCACAGTCTCTTTACCTGATGAGCTTTTGGTCTAATTAACATGAAAGAAGCACAAATTGAATAAAGAAAACTGTGGTACTGTGGTTAGCAATGAATGCAGATCTGTTTTCCTGCCTTACTCCATGGTACTCACAGACACACACACACACACGCTTCTATTCCTGCCATCATCTGTAATGTTACTGTTATATATACTACATTAACAGTTCAGCCTTGGTGAGTCTCTTCTTGCCTCTTTCCTTCTGGGCAAAAATAATATCAGCAGTCGCCTACATTTCTTATGTAAAAGCCTGCTGAATAAGGCTTTGCTGGTGAGGAACAGTTAAGTTCTTTCTGCCTACAGTTTTCAGCTGAAAAACTATTCCATCACACTTCCACTTCAGTGTAAGCAATTCAAGAGCAGCATTTTTTAAAATTTTCTGAAATGCAAAAACAAACAAAAAAAACCCTCAAAAAAAGCAATCAACAAATCAACATTCAAAACCTTAATTAGATCAAACAGCAACCTTATCCTGTAATCCCACTTATACTTACTTCCTCTTCTACTACAGCATTTTTCCTAGCATTATCTCATAAAATAAAATAAATACTTCTACCATAGAGGACATCAGTTCAAACCCTAGCCAGGGACTTTCTTGAAATATGCTCCATACGCCTATTTTTCATCTGGCTCACTGCTGGGAACTTCTGTTATAAACACTGTATTTAATTAAACCCAAGTAGTGATTAATTCAATATATCTTGATACTTAGCTTAAAATCTAGTTAATAAGTTACTACGAGATTCTAGCACAAACACTTGAACTTCCTAAGAATAGTTATCTTTTCAACACAACAGTGCTACAAACAGTTGTTGCTATTAAGAATTGAGAGTGAACTGTCAGAAAACATTTACTTGGGAAAGCAATCCCCCTGGTCCTGCCCCTTGCAGGAGTAGGGCTCCAAGATTTGCCATCAGAGCAGGCTTACCAGCTGGAAAGCACATGTAAACCATCAGATGTCTATAGCAACCATGGACCCTGGAGCAATAATTAAAAAAAAAAAAAAGTATAGACATCGTGAAATAGAAAAGGTAACAAAGAACACAGTAATCCTTTTTGCATAACAGAAGTATGTGATGAAACTAATGGGGACAGCATGTGTTACGGGGGATATGAATTACCACTGCTCAAATCGTGCTCTGAGCTTACCATTTTTGCTACATAAACAGCAGCACTATATTATGAATGGTCCCTAGGCCACATTTTCAAAAGGATGAGTCAGGATGAAGGCTGGATTTGTTCAGTGTGGAGAAGAAGAGGCTCAGGGAAAATCTTATTGCCCTCTACATCTTCTTGAAAGAAGATTGTGGCAAGGTGAGGGTCAGACTCTTATCCTGAGCTACAATGATAGAATAAAAGATGATGGCCTCAAGTTGCTCCAGAAGAGATTCAGATTGGATATTAGGAAAAACTTCTTCACAGGAAGAGTGGTATCACAGCGGCTACCCAGGGAGGTGGTGACTCCTCAAGTGTTCAAGAAATTTGGAGATACTGCATGAGGGACATAGTTTAGTGGGCAATAGTGGTGGTAGGTGGATGGTTGGACTGGATGGTCTTAGAGGTCCTTTCCAACCTTAATGATTCTATGATTCTGTGAAGAGCAAGTGCCAGATTCTTCATCTAGGACAGGACAACCCTGTATATAGGTAAAGACTGGGGGATGAGTGAATACACTGAGACATTACGAGCAGTACACCCTGGTAGCCCAAAGGGCCAGCTGTGCCCTGGGATACAGCAGGCCCAGCACTGCCACTGGCCAAGGGAAAGGGTTGTTCCCTCTGCTCTACGCTGTGTGGCCTCACCTCCAGCACTGCATACAGGTTGGCTGCCACAGTTTAAGAAGGGCATAAAGCTATTCGAGAGCATCCAAAGGAGGGCTACAGAGATGGGGAAAGTCTGGAGGAAAGCTGTGTGAAGAGTTGCTGAGGTTCCTGTGTTTGCTCAGTTTAATGGAGAGCTAATTTGTTGCCCATTTTACATATTTAGTGAGCAGAAGTACAAATATATTTTGTATTTTAATAGTACATTTTATATGCTCCGGTGTTTATTCACTTTTTTTTTTTTCCATGAATGTCTTATTTAGATATCCAACTTAGGTGCTTCTAATCATCCCCAAAGGAAGCTACCTGCTTTTATGAACAACAGTATTTTAAAAATTAACTTAGTTATCAAAGTAGTACCTATATCAAGTGTATATCATGAACTAAGTGAATATCAACATGACAAATGTACTGGAGCATATAATTCAGCAAGCAGAATAAATCCAAATAGCATGCAAAGACTGCCTTTTGCCCAGTATGTATTTTGCTAGCAAACTGGACAAGATGCAACGCTGCCCTCCGTGTCCCAACTCACAGCCATTTCTGGAGTGAGGGACAAGCTCCGTTATTCAGTGTCATTGCCTTCAGTACAGCACAGAATCCAGAAGTGCCATTATTTGTGAGGAATGCATACACACTCAGATTCCTGCTGATGTTCAGGAACATGAGTTAATTTTAACAACTTCTATTTTTTGCAAACTTATTGTGCAGGAAGTGCCTAAAAACTTATGGAAACACACAGAGCCTTGGGCCATATTAGAAGGTGATGGGAAGTAGATAATATTCCACGAGAACCCATGCTAACTGCTCTGAGAGGTTTGGTTGAAGTTGCTTTCCCCTGCACATGTGCAGGGAGCTGCAGTGTGCTCAGTAGAAAAAGCCTAGTGCTGCAGGGCACACCTGCAGCTCAAGTGTGTCAGATCTTACACACTTCTGGAAACAAACTTGTGTTTCTCTGGAAACAGAAATGTGGAGCCCAATTCTCAGGTCTGATACAGCAGATAGCAGCATATGGCAAGCAGCCTATGGACAAAGCACTTCTTTGTTTACCCAAGGCACACACTAGTTAAGTGACAGGGCAGAGGACCACTTGGGAAATTTATGTATTTTTAGTACAAAGCAAATATAATCAGTAAAAATTTGAAAGGAATATGTTCATCAGCAACCTTACCACTTTCTGTAATACAGAGCCAATGGCTCCTGCTCTGTAGTGGTGGTTTCTCTGAGAATGCTGCTGCTCTTGGACATTACAAGGTATGAGCTGTCTGCCATGATCATAGGGGCAGAAGGCTGGGCACAAAAACTGTGATGCTCTCCACACCCAGGGAAACACAGACACTCTCTGCTTATAGCTTGAATTTGATAATGGTAGAGAAGAGTAGAGAGTATTTTCTGGTAGTTATGAGTTTTAGAAGGAATACGTGGTGTTTCTTTTTAATTAGCAGGCAGAGGATTGTTTCAAAACATTTCATTATTCTGGTGATGAATAATCAGAGAACACCAAGAGGTGTGTTCTCAGAGGATTTAATAACAGTGGCAGACACACAATCATAGAATCACAGAGTCACAGAACCACACAATATCTCCATTTGGAAGGCATCCACAAGACGACCTGAATCCAACTCCTGGCTCCAAACAGTGCCACCCAAAATTAGAATATTATTATTATTTTTTCCAATATAGACTGGAGAAACAGGGGTGACAGCCTACAAGAGGAAAAAGAACGCAGCAAATGAAGCTTGTAGTACCCAACAGTACATATAAGAGCCAAAATAAAGATGAGCATCTTTCTTGAGAATACATGGTGGAAAACCTTGCAGACAATAACCTCAGTGTCAGTGTTGGGAAAGAACAAACCCGTTTTTATCTTACTGCTCACCCTGTTATTTGAGTGGAATTAAATCTTCATCCAACACGAAGCTGTTGGCCCTAGAAATGGGTGCAGAAATTTTTTTATGGGTTTACATGGAAATAAACTCCTTTCCATTCCATAAAATCTGATCAGGATGTAATATCATCTAAACTTTTTTTTTTAAAAGGTTACCTTCACCAGGACACAGAGTAAATAATATGCTGCTAATATGCTAACAAGGCACAAAACCCCACAAACATTATGCAAGAGTAGCACTCTTTTTGTCACATAGAATGAAATGGAAATCTAGAGGCAAAGCCTTTATTTACATGGAAACGTACATTTCTGATAACTGTACAAAGGCATATAAGCCTAAGTGGCAATGTCATAAAAATCTGTCAATGAGATTAATGAACAGTGTCTAGTATTGGCACTGAAACATAGAACATGAGGGTAGTAACCAAACACCCTGAAGTAGAAATGCAAGGTATGCTTGAGCAGTGCTGTATCACAGAAAGGAACTAACTAAAGGTAGCTACACACTTTACATACACAAAAGACCTCCTCAAGGACCTCAAGAATCTTCCTTCATTTTATGATCTCTGAAATTTTATTTTGGCCTCTATGTTGCAGTGCTAGAGAATTAATTCACTTATGCTTCCATTTCCCAAAATAAAAAGATACAGAAGCAACAAAAGATAAATACCCAATACAGCACAGCATTTTGCATTCTGGTTACTGTTGTGATGAGTCGGGCTGTGCCACATCTCCATGTATTCTTCTCTCATGATATACCTGACACTGTTTATTCAGCTACTGAATTCATGCTTTCTCTTTGAAATAAAATGAATTTCAGAACAGTGTAAAAAATGTAAATGGCTCTTTCTGAAATACACACAATCAGCCACCAGATGGCAATAAAACCCAGCTAATGAGAAGCATGCTTAATTTGTGCGTTGCTCGTAGTTGCTTTTAACTAATACAGCTGTGAATAAACAGGAGGAGAAAACAAAAACAAACAAAAAAACCCCTTCCATAATTCAAGGGTTACTTATGATTCATAAAAGTCTGAAATCGGTAGCTGTTACAGCACTGAGATTAGGGAATCAGAAGTGCAATTGCCCATCATTGAAAATTATATCCAGAAGTTGTAAGTATTCAGTATAGCTCACCTGGTCTAGCAAAAATAAACAAACAAATAAAAACAAAAACAAAAAAACAGTTTTCACTGTATTCTCATTCTTCTTCTTATTATTATTATTTAGTTATGTGCTTGGTATTTGTTCAAATTTAATAGCACTAAGCATTGTGGCTGACAATTTTACACTGTTCATCTTCCTGTATACTATTCTTTTAGATGTACAAGCTAACGTAAGGTTCTGCAACATACAGTATTCCCTGTTTTAGCTGCTGTCCTTAATTAGCCAGTACTTTGCTATGTATACCATCAGATTACCTCTGAGTGATTGGCAGTTATTTTTCTCCTTACAGACAAGTGTGAGGTTGTTCTGTTTTGTTTTGCTTTCTTGTTGGTTTTGATGCCATCAAACATATCTCATCTGTGTTATTCATTGGTTTTACTTACAAACATATGCAAGAACCTACTCTTGGTTAAGTGCATTATGACAAGGATTGTAAATCTATTTATATATAATAAGAAGAAAAAAATCCACTACATTAATAGGTAAAAAAATCTCCTCATGTAAAAATCTCCTCATGTAAGCAAAACTTGAAAACTAAGTTTTATTTTGACACAGAACTACACACAGTTGTACATAAAAATATACAGTGGAATGACTTCCACAGAATAGCTCTGCAACTGATAGATTATTACGTGTATAAACTTGGCCAATGTATGTTAATCCAAGTCCTGCCACTAGGACACCTTTTTCCTCAGCAACTGATAGAAAGAACATTGCCTAAACATTTTAGCACTCAGGATTAATTTCATAATAAATACCTTGGCTGCTAAGAAGGACATCACACTGCACTAAACTGTGTTTTACTTTGTCTGCCCACTTTTATAATGCTACTTTAATCTGGGCCACCTGGATCTTCTACTCAAGGGAGAGTATCTATTTCTTAAAAAGAAAAAAAAAAAAAAGGTAAGAAAAGTAACAAAAACAGGGGAAAAAAGATAGCATGTTATAAGCTTTATAGAGAGCTAAAACTCACTAGCATAGGAGCTATATTATTAGAAATTTTTTTCCTCCACAGCCACTGTGTCTTTGAGATTCTGTAGTATAATCACGGGAGCACTGTGAAGGATTTTGGACGAGGGGAATCCATAACTCATGTCAGATGTGTGGGATGATTTGTGTTGTTTGTGTTCCTCAGCAGGAAACAGGACTTAGCCTCTCCATAGCCCTTCTTGAGTACCACTAGTGAAGTTGCTGCAATCATTCCTATGCTGAGCCACATTACTTAAGGCTCATTGACAAGGCCAGGAGCAGAACTTGGATGTGAAGGTCTGAGAGATATTGGCCCTAATGAGTGAAAATACGACAGCACCATTTGTCACCTTTTTCATAATCTAGCTGCATAACATCACACTTCCTGCACTACAGCACCCACTAAAGTCTTTAATGTCTTCTCAATCAGTCTCTACTTAAAGTTAATGCTCTGCTGCCTTTTGAGTGAATCTTTTTCCAAAGGATATTAATAGCAGTTTCAAAGATAAAAACTAGTGACAACTCCATATGTTATACTGTTATACTGCAGCGAGCTCGTTCCATGACAGATTTATTTAAGTAGAGAAGTTGCAAAAACTTCTAAACTGTTGTTGATGGATAAATCAACACCTATATTGGTGAAGCATTTAATCTTTTGGGACTCCTTCTGTGTGCCGCTCTCCATCAATCCAAGAAGTACGTCCGTCTGTGCTTTTGCCAGAGCACAAGGAATTTTTCTTGTTCAATTTCCCAGGCAGGGGCAAGGGTTGTTAAAGCTTAACATTCACTTTCCTTCCTTGGCAGCTATTTTTAGCAGTTACCTATATTACATGGAAAGGCAGTAGACAGCAGAAATGTACTTTGGTCACAATCATTTATTTGTATTTTTGCTGCTCTGTGCTTCACTGTGTTGGTGATTTCAGTGAAATGTATGGGACTACACCTGGAAGAAAGGCTTAATCTCTTGGAGTAACGTAGTGGAGGAATGCCTGAAGCATTATTCTCACTGCTGAATAATTTTATCTTCATCGCCAATGGAAAAGGGAATGAAAGAGAAAAAAGTAATGTGATTCACCTCAGCATATGACTTCATCCGTATCAGCGTTACTCAAATCATCTTGGATGTTAATCAAAATGCAGTTCATTCACTGACTTTTATTTCACCCAGCATGGCTGTGAAAAATCATGAGTCATTGCAACAGAGCACAAAAGACACAATCCAATAAAATGAAGAATGAAAAAAAAAACTGGTGTTTCCTGGAAGATTTGAGGGACAATTAACATACTTCAGTGTTTCACTTAAATGCCTAGCAGACACTCCTGCTAGGTTCAAACACATAGAATCATAGAGTCACAGACTCACGGAATCACAGAATGGCCTGGGTTGAAAGGGACCACAATGCTCATCCAGTTCCAACCCCCTGCTGGGATGTGCAGGGTCGCCAACCAGGCTGCCCAGAGCCACATCCAGCCTGCCCTTGAATGCCTCCAGGGATGGGGCATCCACAGCCTCCTTGGGCAACCTATTCCAGTGCATCACCACCCTCTGTGTGAAAAACTTCCTCCTAATATCTAACCTAACCTATCTAATATCTAACCTCTGTCTCAGTTTATAACCATTCCCCCTTGTCCTATCACTACCTACCCTTGTAAACAGCAGTTCCCCCTCCTGTTTATACGCTTCCTTCAAGTACTGGAAAGCCATAATGAGGTCTACCCAGAACCTTTTCTTTTCCAAGCTAAACAAGCCCAGTTCCCTCAACTTTTCCTCACAGGAGAGGTGCTCCAGCCCTCTGACTGTCTTACTGGCCCTCCTCTGAACCCACTCCAAGAGCTCCACATCCTTGCTGTACTGGCAGCCCCAGGCCTGGGTTCAGTACTGCAGATGGGGCTTCACAAGAGCTGAGTACAGAGGAACAATCACCTCCCTCTCCCTGCTGGCCACCTCATTTTTAATGCAGCCCAGAACACAGTTGGCCTTCTGGGCTGCAAGCACACACTGCTGGCTCATGTCCACCTTCTCGGTTACCAGGACCCCCAAGTCCTTCTCGACAAGGCTGCTCTCAAGGAGTTCTTCCCCCAGTTTGTATAAATACCTGGCATTGCCCTGACCCAAGTGCAGCACCCTGCACTTGGCCTTATTGAACCTCATTAGGTTTTCATGGGCCCACTTCTCCATCTTGTCCAGGTCCCTCTGGATACCTTTCCTTCCCTCCAATGTATCAATGGCACTGCTCAACTTGTTGCCATCCGCCAACTTGCTGAGGATGCACTCGATGCCATCGTCGATGTCGCTGATAAAGATGTTGAAGAGCACCGTCCCCAAGACCTACCGCTGAGGGACACCACTTGTGACCGGTCTCCATACTGGCACAGAACCATTGATCACAACCCTTTGGCTGTGACCAGCCAGCCAATTCCTAATCCATCAAACAGTCCATCCTTCAAATACACACCTCTCCAATTTAGAGAGAAGCATGTGGTGAGGGACCATGTCAAAGGCCTTGCAGAGGTCCAGGTAGATGACATCCATCACTCCTCCCCCTGTCCACCGAAGCCATCACTCCCTCATAGAAGGCTACCAGACTGATCAGGCATGATCTGCCCCTTGTAAAGCCATGCTGGCTATCTCTAATTACCTCTTTGTCTCGTATGTTCTTTAATATAGCTTCTAGGAGGATCTGCTCCATGATCTTTCCAGGTGCAGAGGTGAGGCTCACTGGCCTGTAGTTCCCCAGGTCTTCCTTTCTCCTTTTCTTAAAAATAGGAGTAACATTTCCCTTTTTCCAGTCACCCAGAACTTCACCAGACAGCCATGATTTTTCAAATATGATGGAGTGCAGCTCAGCAACTACATCAGCCATTTATTTCAGAATCTGTCATGGTTCTATGTTTTTGTTTGTTTGTTTGTTTTTATTTTTGGGTTTCAGTATTCCACATCAAAACATCATGTAGTGTACGGGGTATTAAAGTGTCACTGCCCCAATCCCAGGTACCTATCCCTGTACATTACAGCAGTCACGGGATCTGGCCCTTCCGGGTGGGGGGGCGCTCTCTTGCTGCCTTGCAGTGGGTGCTGGAGGTGCCTTCCTGGCCGTTCCAAGCTTTTCAGGTTTGACTCGGTCCCGGGAACTCTCTCTCTCATCTTGTCTGATTTATTAATCTCAATTTCAATTAAATTGTATATATGGTGTTATCTTGTATTCCAATATTATAGTAAAATAAGTTTTCCTCCATAGATTGTTGCCGCTGTTCTTTTCCTCCCTTCCTTCCTTCCCATTTTTTGTGGGACTGGGGTGTGGGGGAGGGCAGAGGCCTGTCACCCCTGTCACAGACATAGATTGATCTAGTCAACTCCGTGATAGAATCCTAGGCTGGATATCATCCAGCAACATGGACTTAAACACGTTCAATTTCATGAGGAGGACTCAGACTTGTTCCACTGTTACAGTGGGACAAAAACCACTCCCCACACCCTGATCTAGAGGCTCACAGTCCTGGCAGACACAGGAAGCCTGACCACCTGTGAAGACTGAGGCAAAGCACTCATTGGGTACTTCAGCTTCTCCTATCTCTGAGGAAGCCAGCTCCCCATTATCTTTCATCAGAGGGGAACATTCTCCTTGGTCTGTCTCCTCCTGCCTATGTACCTGTAGAATCTTTCACATTGTTATCTTTCACATCCCTCACCAAGTTCAGCCCCATCTGTGCCTTGGCTTTCCTGATCTTATCTCTACACACACGGACAACAGCCCTGGATTCCTCCAGGCTACACAACCTTGCTTCCACTTTCTGTACATTTCCCTCTTTTCCCTCAGTTGAAGCTGCAGGTCCTTGTAGAGCCACCACAGCTGCCCGCCTCTCCTGCTGGATTTCTTCTGCTTGGGGATAGAGAGTTGTTGTGTTCTCAGAAGGGTGTCCTTAAAGAGTTGCCAGCTCTGTTCTGTGCTTAAGCACAGCTTCCCAGAGGATCCCACTCAGCTATTCTTTGAACATCTGGAAGTTTGCTCTCCTAAAGCACAGGGTCCTAGCTCATATTCTTCAAGATCACAAACTCCACTACATGGTCACTGCAGCCCAGGCTGCCTCCAATCTTAATCTTCTAACGCTCTCCTCTGCATTGGTGAGCACCAGGTTCAGTAAGGCTTCATCTCAGGTTGATCCATCTACTACCTGGACCAGGAAGCTGTCCTCACCAGACTCCAGGAATCTCCTGGATTGTATGCCACCCACCATGCCACTATTCCAGCAGATATCCAGGTGGTTGAAAACCCCTATCAGGACAAGAGCCCGCAAGCACATCTCTTACAGCTAAAGCAAGAAGGCCTCATCAACAGGCTCCTCCTGATCAGGTGGCCTGAAGCAGACCCCAACCACTAGATGCACTTTACTAGACCAATCCTTGATTTTAACCCACAAGCTGTCAGCCTGATCATGGCTGTTCCTCCAACACAGCTCTTTACAATCCAGTTTCCTAACATAGAGAGCAACTCCTCCACCCCTCCTACCATGTCTATCCCTTCTGAAAAGCCTGTAATCCTCAATCATGGTATTCCAAGTGTGGGATTCATCCCACCATGTTTCCGTGATTGCAATTAGACCATACTTTCCCAATTACACCATGCTTTCTAGCTCCTCCTTTTTATTTCCCATGCTGCATGCATTGGTATAGAGGCATTCCAGCTTAGTTACTGGCCTCATTGCCTTCTTGGAGAAACCTTCCCTAGTACCTTCAGGACGAGTCTGGGGTCTTCATTTACCACTTCCCAAGGTGACGGTTTTCCCATACACTTCTCTGTCACCAAATACACCCACTTTCCCCATCATATCTACTTTAAAGCCCTGCTAACCAGCCCAGCTAGCTTGCTCCCAAGAATATTTGTGGTCCTTCTAGGCAGTTGGCTCCTGTCCCCCATCAGCATTCCCCCTTTCCCAAGGCTGTGTCCCAAGCCATAGTACCCAAAGCCCTGAGTACGACACCATTCACAAAGCCATTCATTCAGTGTGTCCATCCTCCTCCTTTTGTGCAGATCCCAATCACCAACTGAGAGGGCAGAGGAGAACACAGCTTGCGTGCCCAACCCCTTCAAAAGTCTTTCCAGAGCCCTGAAGTCCCTTTTGATCACTTGAGAACTTTTGCCTACTTCTTCATTTCTAATGTGGAAAACTACTAATAGTTAATAATCAGAAGGTTTACTCAGGCAGGCAATGTTCCTGGCAACATCTCTCACCCAGGCTCCAGGCAGGCAACACACCTCCCTGTGGGACAGGTCCGAGTGGCACATCAGGCCCTCCGTTTCCCTCAGAAGGGAGTCCACTATGATGACAGCCCTTCTTTTTTTTCCCGACATTTTAGCAAAATGGGGATCAGACTGACTAGCCTTGGACAACCTCTCCTGCATGGATGGACTTTCACTGACATCCACATCCCCAGCTCCAGCCTCACACCTGCTATGTAAGGGCACCTGGGAAGGTGGACAGGCTGAGGGGCAGTCTGCTTGCTGCCCCCAACAGGGACTTCTTTCCATCTGACGCTGTCTTCGAGGTCGCCCCTTCCCATCTGACCATGAGAAGGCAGACGATCCCCCACCACTTGAGATGCATTTTGCCCACACCCTTCCTGTAGCGATGGCAGAGTGCAACTCCACCAACCAATTCCCTTCCCACAAGCCCAGATGCTCCTTAGCCTTTCTACTTCCTCCTTTAGCTCCACCCCCAGGCTGAGCAGATCATCCACCTACTCACACCGCACACAGGTGGTATCCTGGCTGCCCTCCTGTAGCAGTGACAGCAGCCTGAGACCTGAACTGCAGCATGGACGTTCATGCTTTCAGTCTCAGTCTCCATGTCCCCTTTAGCAGCAGCTCGCTGCCGGGTGGTGGACCATGGTTGCACCTCGGTGTGTCCAGAGAGCAACGACATGAATTAAGCATCTGAGAATGAAACACATAAGCAGGGCTAGGTGAATCTGCAGGTACCTGTTATAGCCCACAGGTTTTGCTGAAGACACAGATCATCCATGCAGAGCTGCTGGAGTTGGAGTGCCAGGAAATCAGTCTATTTATTTGGGATATTCAGCCTAGATAGAGGAAAACTTCTCACAGAGAAAAACATAGTGTGATTTCTGGCATGTCAGGTTATGTGAAAAGAAGTGGAACACACAGTATGTCATAAAAAGGGTAAGTACCAGTTTCCATGTACAAATTACATTTGGTGTAATTTTACTATTCCTATTCCTCCTTACTCTTCCCTTGCTCACAAGCACCTCGGTGCAGTCACTTTGTCCACGAAAAGACACCAAAACCCCCTAAATCAGTTCCTCTCACAACTTGTGCTCACACATCACTGGGCTCTCTCACTTCCCCTCCTACCTGTGCCTTGTCCCATCCTGAAGGTCCAGAAACAAGTTTATTATTCTCACATTCCCAGCCACAACACCCAACACAGAGGTGCCATTTAGGTTTGGGTGTGATTAGGAAGTCCTTCCTCGTGGTGTTGAGCCCTGTGTGTATTTCTGCACATCCCCAAGCTGTTCCTCACACACGTGCTGAGCTGGCAATTCATGCACAGGGTTCATACCAGCAGAGCCAAGGGATACATCCCTTCTGCCTGAAGGGAGAAGAAATAAGCAGAAATAATCACTACAACTTCTCCAGCAGTGATAATCATCACAGTTATCACTGAAGTGCTTATCTCACTAATAAAAGAAGATTGGATATGCTCATTACTGTGGTTCAGCAGAAGTAAAATAAATGGCCTAAAACAGAATTCAGCTTTCCTCAGAGTATCTTGAAACAAAGCGGAGAGCTAAGAGCTGGTCTGTTTTTCAATTTTTCCAGACAATAAATGAGTCTAATAAAGTATATAACTTATCCTGCATTCTTTGCTTACAAAATGTGCAACAGGTTACGTTTTTAGGTAAAATAACTGTATATAACTTTCCAATTTGAAACACTGACAAGCACAGTAGTGTCCTTTGATGTACCAAATGAAAGATGAGAGGAAAAAGACCTGTCACGTAGCCTCTTTTTAATATTTTTTTTCTAAAAAACAAGTCTAAGTGAAAGTTATTTTGCAGGATGTTGCAAAAGACAGTGTGACGAAAGCACAAAAAAAGAAAAAAACAGATCTTGTGCAGACAGAGTCGTTACAAGACTTCTCTTTACACTGCTCTAAAGAAAAAAGAGGGAGCATGGAAAGAGAGGATGCAGAAACAGTATGAAAGGGAATGTTTTGAGCCCTCCTGTATGGCAGGATCTCCCTTCAGGGGTGTCTCTTGAGGATACACCTAAACCGAGATTCCTTGCACCTTGATATCATGACACTGTGCTTCTTGGTCAGTAAAACACAGTGACAGCCCACAATGATGTTTCAACCTACCTACACACATGTGTGCATGTGGAGACACATTTGTTATTAAGCAAAAATATAGGTTTTCTTACTTGATTATTAAACTTGAGCCTGTGTTATTTTATAAAATAATTTAATCATGTAATAAGTGAACACATTCACTGCAGAAGAAATATCCAGAATACTTCTGCAGAGTTGAAAAATCCTGTAATTTTCAGTGTCTCAGAAATCTCACTAACGCATAACATAACTTGTGATATGTTTTCAATTAGTTTTGCAATACATACTTGATTAGTGTTTCTGGTACTCTGACCACATGGGGGCAATATACAAACAATAGCTGCCTAAACAAACACGTGTCAATTTGCTAACCTGAGCATACTAAAGGCAGATTTGCAGAGGATGCACATTATGCCTACATTTATTCACTTTTTCTCAGAATTTGCTGAGTTGTGTGTTTAGTGGCTACATTTTTTTTTAACGGAAGTAAAATAATATGCTAAATGCTTTATGATAAAATCTAAAACATGGATACAATGTGAAATATGAGGGAAAAAAAAGAGTATGTGCTTCAAAATTTTAGAATCAATACTTTTTAGAAAAGATAACTTTAGTTACATATATACATTAACTATATTATATCTTTTATATGAGGCCTAAAACAATTCCTCTTCAGATAGTGCAGCCCAGGCTGCCAAAAGGTTGGACACCTATGCTCCATGCAGTAAATAATCAAGCGTATCCAGACATCTCAAATTTTGTTAAGTTGCTGTTAAATCACTACAATATATTCATATTATATCAATAAATATACTAAAATATAGTGCTGCTTCTCTCTTACAAGTGAAGTGTATTGTGTACTTGTTTCCACCTGTGACACTCTGTAAAGCTTTTTTAAACTGTGCCACTGTACTAACAACTGAACAGTCACTCCAGGGCAGACTGCATCAGCACAAAGGCCTGCAGACGTACCTCTGGATATAAGACTGCTTTGGACTGATTTTGGATGTGGTGGTCTAAATGCCTCCCATTTGTATATCCATATCCTTCTACTAGAGTCTGGGACATGAACGAGTGTGACTCTAGGTTGCCAAAATCCTCAAGATAAGATCTGAATAAGGAGAACTGTTCAGAAACAGAGCAGAACACGCTGACACCTGCAGTCACGGATGATAGAACAGTTCAGATGGATCAGTATTATATATGGAGATGACTCAGTATGAATTTTCAGTTTTCCAGTGAAGATTCTCAAGCAATGCAGTCAGTACTACCCAGCAAGCCAGGATTTTTTTCTTTCTTTCCATAATCTTCTACAAGCTTTTCCTTTCCTTTTCTCCCTCTTTCCACCACACGTACACAAAAACACACCAAAAAAAACAGGACAGACAAGGGAGAGTTTGCCAGTTTCAAGAAATGGTTTGTTAGGTGAGGTCTGATCCTTATCTTCTTATAAAGGCTGGAATACTGCCATCTTGCTTGGAGCTACTGACGCCAATAACAAAGCATTGCCTTCCTGGATTTTGTCAGGAATAAAAAAAGAAAAAGAAAGGAGGAAAAAGGTTTGGGCCTAACTTTTAGAATTTTGTACTCCTTCAGTATCTAGAGAACTTAGCAAGCAAGAACACTAGAGTAGAGTGTTGTCAACTAGTAACTCACAGTAATTACCTCATCTGAGTGCTAGACCAGGAAATTCAAGATGATAAATCAGAAATAAGTTATTTGTTTGCACAAAGAATGTTCAGTGAATTTTTTGTGCTACAGTCATTTTTCCACAGTGATTTACACCATGCATATTTTACTTATCCCTTGTAAAATGGAATGTTTAGGTCAGTATCACAGATTATATGGACAGAAAAAGCAAATTGTGTACTGGAAGGTAATACTTAAATTTGCCCAAGAAAAGGTAGACCTCGGGCTGGATGTGAGAGGCCTCGAAAACAAGAGAAGTGCTTACTTTCATAAGCAGTGATCTGAGCCAGACACCGAGGCTGTGCCAATTTGAGGGCCTGGTAAAACTTATTGGAAGCTCTTGGCAAATAACTAACCCAAGCACATGGAAAACAAAGTCTTGAGTGCCCAGACTTAATTCAACATGGTAAGACTTTATCAAATTTGCATTCAACTTTTAAAATTTTGTTTCAAGATTGATAAAAACGTAATATTTGGCCCAAGGACAATTCATTGGAGGGGGGAGGGAGGAAAGGGGGAAGTAATGAACATCCAGTAATATTTACAATTAATTGAGAATCTGAAAATAGCTGTTGAATACCCATTATAGTTACATTTCATAGCAACTTCTCTGTTTAAATAGAAGCAGGTTATTTAAACATTTAGTGTCATCACACTGATCTCATGTTAGTGTTGATACAGCTTTTGGAAAACAGTATTTTAATTCCTATTTAAATACTAATCATCTTCAATGATGTTGTCTTTCAAATGTTCTAATTATGGCAGTGAGTCTCAGATAAAATTTCCAAAGGAACCTATCTGTTTTCAAGGTCTAATTTATGTCTTGCAATATGAAAAGATTTGGATTCTCAGTCTTTAAACTGCTCGAGAAAATGTTGCCCATCGTCCAGAGGTTTCAAATTCAGGGGTATTCTCCTTACAGCATGTGGGTGAATTACTATTCTACATGTAATAAGCAGCTGCTAAAAGTGAGAAACGGGGACAATCTGTAACAGGAACAAGGGAAGCAAGAGATGGCAATGAGCAAGCCGTAAGAGTGAATCTTACTGTGTGTCAGAGCGCTGAATTCAGAAGGTTAAGGGAAAGCAACTCGCCAAGGCCCGCAGCGCTTCCCTGCCGCGTGGCAGGCTTACAGGAACGCACCGGCACAAGCCGAGCGAAAAGGCGGGCACTTCACCCTGCTTACCAGCAGATGGCGCCGCGCACCCGAATCACCGGGGCACGGATGAACGCAAAAAATGTACACGGACGGAATCTGTATGCGTGACTGCTGACGGGAACTGGAAATTCTGCAAAACTGTTGATCTAAATTTTAATATCTCTAACATTAGCTTAACCAAACCGTGTCAGTCTGTGTTAATATGCTTAGTGCTCCAAATTTAAATTACACAAATTAATGTGCTGAGGGCTGCCAACTGAAATTGCACATAACTGAACAAGTTGAGGTGATCGACAAGGCGGCTGGCAACAAGCCCGCGTAGGGCCAGAAAGAGCAGCAAGAAGGCGGTGGGCGGCGTGTCTGATGAGACATGGGTCCAGGCGAGTCGGGACAACCCGGGCAGCAGGAAGCGTGGGAGGTGAGAGGAAAAAAGGGCTGAGTGCGGCACACAGCCAGGCTGAGAGCTCACGGCTTGAGATGTGAGGGGATCAGGGGATGATGGATGGGTTGTTTCATTTGTGTCCTGATTTCTGAGCTGTTCTGGTGAACTCACGCCTCTTAACTAATTCACTTCTTAATATCAGGTCCAAAGGTCTCTGCCAGAGATGAGATTCTTTACCTTGTCACATCAATTCTCAAATCTGAGGCTTTAAGTTAACGCACCAACCACTAATTAATTCCTAGCAGAATCTTGTGATTCGGGAGCTTATAGCTGTGCCTGCTATAACCAGCGAGATAAATACAGGAGGTGCTATCCCAATTCATTGTCCTTACTGGAAGGGCAAAAAGGTAAGAGGCTGCAGGAAAGAGACTCATGTTTTTAGGGAAGACATATTAGGGAAGGAAGGGGGAAAAACAAAAACAAATATCAACAACACAGAGGAAAGCAGCCTGGTTGGGATACTGGGTAAGTTACATTAAAGCAGAGCCGATCTCAGCTCAGACATATGCACAATAGCACATACATGTAATAGCTCAGAGTGAATATGAAATTTATGCATAGTTGTTGCTGTGGGTTTTTTGTTTTTTTTTTTTTGTTTGTTTGTTTGTTTTTTGTTTGTTTTTTGTTTTGTTGTTGTTGTTGTTGTTATTTTGTTATTTTGTTTGCTTTCCCACCAAGCTTTAACCGGCATTTATACTTAGCGTTGAAAACTGGGTCAACTTTCATGTAAATCTGCCCATCTGATCACTAAGGATATGTTTTAATTGACTCAGAACAACAGCATAGCAATATATGGAAATTGGAGAGCTTCAAAGACTGCAGTTTAGCATATAGTGTGGGTTTCCAAATGTCCTACTAAATTCAGTGGACTCAGTTCTACACATTTAGAAAAATATCCAAGATGATCAGCTATGTCTGCAATCCCCTACAATTCCCCTAAGTGTGGTTGTGCCACTGTTACAATGAAATACAGCTTTATCAGTGTTGTTTGCAGCATATTCAGTATGTCTGACAAGCAAGTCACCATCCACTGCATTTTCCTCCAGAAACACAACACAAGAACTGACAAAAAGCCATCTACTGCCAGTGTCACCAGGACTTGTCTACTGACTTGTCACCGGGACTCATAACTGTCCATGAATTGGTAAAATGTGAGATACATGAAGCTGACCCACACACTCATCAACAGTACCAAGCTAACATGAAACATGTGGAATGCATCCTGTATCATGGCAGCAGTGCTGGGGATAAGTGTCCAGAAATGGTTTGACCAAAGACAGCAGTCCTAAGGAGAGGGGAGGCAAATTGGGACAGTAAGTTCTGCAGATTTAACAGTAGATCAGCAAAGTATTTTATTCTTCTCCAACAAACCTGGAATGGGAAAACTGAATTACAAGGGCTGCCCCAAAAGCTGCATCTCCTGTTTTATTATGCTGGCCTACAACATCACAGCTGGATATTGGTGGTATGGTAGCAGAGATTGAACTTTACCACCAAAATTCTGCTATGTTTTGTTGCTGTGCAACAGATGGCAGCAGAGGGGCAGTCTGACACAATGCTGTCTGACACGAAAGTGTTAATGAAGCTAAAGGGGTGTCACTTTATTCCTCTATGAAAAAGATGTGGCACCCACTGACATTCACTGACACTCTCTGAATGTTGATGGACACCAAAGAACGCATGTGAGCACAGGGGGTGCTGGGTGCTGCATTTCAGCAGCGGTGACACTGACAGCGGGTCACCCCTGCTGGTGCAGATCGTTAAGAGTGTGGCATGCAGGCTGCTGGTCATGGCTGCCGAAAATGCACGATGGTTAATGATGGTGACTGTTTTACAGCCGAAAATTTGTTCTATAAATGGTGCTATTGTGGTCTTTGTTGTAGTTGCAACTGAAATAAATAGGAGGCATTACTTTTGGACTGATGTACGTAGATACAATAAAAAAAAATACACGAAATAAATTAGAATGTGCCATATCCCACCAGTGTAAGCAGGTCCCCTCCTTATCAACATGTGCACAATAAGGAATAAATCCACGTGGGTGCCTTCCAACCGAAGTTGGGTCTTTCAGCTGTGCAGATCGTTTAAAGGACACGGAAAAGAGAAGAGCTGCATCTCCCGAAGTCTTTCCGACATGAAAGGCAGAACCGGGTGGAACCGGCAGGACTGCCCGGCACCCCGCCCCTCCGGCAGGTTCCCGTCGATGCACCCCTGTGCCGCACGGTGGTGCACACACACAGACAGTCCCATCACGGCAGAGGCAGCGGCCGAACATTGTCGGTCTGAAGTTAGGTGTAGAGCTCCCCGCCAGGTGTTGGATCAAGGGTGACCTTTTACTGGAGAAAACGGGCAAATACAGAAATACGCTTTCAAACGCTGCCAGCCTGAACGACGACGCTGACATCGCTTAAGCGGTCCAGCAGCTCGGCGAGGCAGCAGCGGTGGGTACCTCCGCGAACTAAGGGCGGGCAGAGGGCGGGCCGGCGTCGCTCTTAGGGCGCATGCGCGAGCGTGTAGCGTTTGGTTGGGGGGGGGGGGAGTTGTTTGTCACAGCGCTTATAGTGAGGTGGCAGCACTCCGGCGCCGTCATTGTGAGCGGAGCGCAGCGCCGGGCAGCCGAGCGCTCTGAGCGCTGCGGAGCGCCGGCATCCGCGGCAGGGCCGGGGCCGCCCCAGCCCGCCCGCTCTAGCTCCCCATGCAGGGGCTGTAGGTCTGCTCGGTCGGTGTGCGGCGAGGGTCGCTTTTTGCGTTAGGTTTTTTGTTTTCCCCCCCTCTTTTTTTTTTTTTTTTTCCTTTTTCCGCTTTCTTACAGGTTTTTTGTTTGTTTGTTTCGTTTTTTTTCCTACGCTTTGCTATAAATCATGGTGCTGGGGAAGGTGAAGAGTTTGACAATAAGCTTTGACTGTCTCAATGACAGCAATGTCCCCGTCTACTCCAGCGGGGACACGGTCTCAGGAAGGGTCAATTTAGAAGTGACGGGGGAGATCAGAGTGAAATCGCTCAAAATCCACGCGCGCGGGCACGCCAAGGTGCGCTGGACCGAGTCGAGGAACGCCGGCTCCAACACTGCCTACACGCAGAACTACACGGAGGAGGTGGAGTACTTCAACCACAAGGACGTCCTCATCGGCCACGAGAGAGGTGAGCCTGGCGGCGTGGCTCAGGGGATCTCGCGGCTTTTAGGGGTGCTTTTCTGGTTGTGACCGGTTTTGTGTCACCTGCGGGGGCAGCCGGGGCGCCGCGAGGACGAGAGCCATGGGGGGGGGGGGCGGGGGAGCGCCGTGTAGCGCAGCCCGGCGAGGAGCGGAGCCCCGTGTCGGCCGGCCGAGGGCTGCGTTCCGCCGAGCCCGGCCCGCTGACAGGCGGTAACCCTGCGGCCGATGATGCGACGGTTTGCACCGTCGGGCCGCCCTTCCCGCACACACGCTCCACTTTCGCCCCGCTGCCCGCTCCTGCCCTTTCCTGCGCTCCCCCCCCGCCGCAGCCCCCTCCCCGGGCCCCGTGTCGCCCTCCCCACGCCCGCATCGCGGCGGTCCGGCGGACTCGGCTCTTGTTTTTGCGAAGTTTCCACCCTTTGTTAGAAGCGGTTCAATCCTGTTTGGGACCGGTCCTGGGCAGAGGGGGGGGTGCTCCCGCTCGGCGCCGCAGATTGGCTGCGCGCGTCAGGTGGTGGCGATGACTTAATTCCTAGCACAGGAAAATAATGTTAAAACTGGTTATGTAATTCGGGGCCGCTCGCTTTTTTTTTTTCTCTTCCCCTTTTCTCCTTCAACGTGCTGCATACCTACCGCATTGTGCGGTGCACGGAGGGAGTGCTCCCCTTTTCTTCGGGGATTTTCGATGAGTTTCTCCTCAGGCTGCGTTGCTGTTAGCCGTTTTTTAAAGATCTATCGATGTTACCGAACTTGGGGCTCGGAACTCGGCTGCGTTTGAACATCGCTATTCCACGCAACCGGCTCTCCCCGAGCTGTTTCTTCACAAACAATTCCCCCGCACCGAAGTCCCTGCGGGTGACCGCAGCCCGCCACTGTGCCCGTGCGTCTCTGCGGCCGCGCGGAGAGCAAAGCCCGGACGATGGCGCGGTGGCCCGGCAGTTCTGAGCGGGCAGTTCTGAGCGGGCACCCCAGGTTCGGGCGATGCCCGGCGCCGCGCGGCCCCGCGGCCGAGTTTCAATGACTGCCTCACGCCTCGCCCCGCAGCTGGCGGCCGAAGCCACGCCCCCTTGCGCCTCCGATTGGCCGGCCGCGGTTTGTTGGCCTGTTGCTAAGGCGATGCCAGCCGCTGATTGGCCGCCACGACGAGGGCGCGGGTCCCTTCGCCCGCAGCCGGCTTGCGGCGGGGGACGAGGGGCCGCGGGTCCGAGCAGCCCCGGGGATAGGGCAGGGCGGCCGCGGGGGGGGTTCGGTGCCTTCCCCACTGTTAGGGCTTCGCTTCCGCCCCCCTCTTCGCTCCTCCCTTCCCCGAGCGCCGCCCGAGGGTCCAGCGCTGCGTCTCGGCACGTAGCGGGGCGGCCGGCGGGGCGAGCAGGACGCGGGCGGCTCCTTTCCCCCCTCCCTCCTCGCCCCCGCCTCCCCTCCTCCTCCGTGGGCGGCGAGCGGAGCTGCCGAGCGACTGCGGCGAGTGTAATGTATACTGTATGTATATGCGCGGCTGGCTGGGATCTGCTCGCGCCGGTTTAGGCCGGTCCTCTCCTGCTCCAGCCGGGCCGCTGATTGACAGCTCAGCACTTGTTTACCACAGCTTCGCCGCGGCCGCCCGGCTCGGCGGGACTGCTGAGCTGGCAGGACAGGGCTGGGGCGGTGTGCGGGGCAAAAGCGTGCGGTAAAACAATAAAACGAGGCGGAAGCCGCTCGCAGCCGTCGCATCACTCCCTCGGAGCGCTTTCCTCAGTCTCCTTCAGTCGCGGCGAGCTGGAGGTGCGTTTATGTGAATGCCTCCCTGCCTGTTTTTCGCTATTCTGTTACATTTTAAGCGGTTTTTTTTTTTTTTTCCAAGATTGCTTTCACACCCCTGGGTTTATTGAGTATTGCCACGTGCCTGTTTCTTTGCCACACCGTGTCTTTGTAAGACAGTGGGAGCCTAAAATCTCCCTCCTGTCTCTATTGGTGCCTCCAGCTGCTGGCAGTAAGCGGGTGTCCCCAGACCATCGAGATGCCTGTCTCTGTCCCAGCCTCCCTAGGTGGGTAGGAGGTGCTCTCGGCTGTTTTTCTCCCAACTTCAGATTTTGATGGAGTCAGCATTTTTTGTTTGTTTGATGGTAATGATACCCGAATAAACCACAAATCTGTAGCAGTACAAGAGATGTTCCCTTTTATCCTTCCATATATGCTCTTTGGACATCTCTCTTTTGTGATCAATTACTGGATGCTGGTGCCAGGCAGTGTTTTTTTCACACCCCCCCCAAAAAAAATAATAATTACTAAATGTATTCTATGCACCAGACTTGCCTCTGGGTGTAAGATAACTTACTGATGTTAAAGATGCCTCTATTTCATATTATGTTTCATATGAGAATCATTGTGGGAAATCAGATCAGTTTCCATCACTGATCTTTCTGGCAGGCTTTGGTACGGCAGGGGTGATGGCTGTGACAGTGTTGAGAGGCAGGATTATGAATTAAAGCAAATTTCTGCTTCCAGGTAAACCTGGAAGGTTATACACACCTTGTGTTCAGTAGCTCCTGGGACACTGTTTAAGGCATCACAATGAGTTTGCTAATCCCTTTTATTTTGCAGTTTATGCCTATGTGATAACATTTTGCTCTGTAAAAATGAGTGCCAGTGAAATAGCATTTTGGGTTTTTGCCTCCTAGATGATGACAACTCTGAGGAAGGCCTTCACACGATCCCTTCAGGAAGGCACGAATATGCATTCAGCTTTGAGCTTCCACAGACGTAAGTGCCTACTTGTACCACGCTAGTGGGGCAGTGCGATGCCTGCAGACACGCCTGCTTTGGGTGGAGGGGAAACCTTTTCAATGGTGGCAGGAATTGTGCTGCAGCATGCAGCAGAGGACATCATCTCCTTCAGCTGAAGAGGTTGCTTTCAAACTTCACAAAATGGTAGCAATGTTTCTGCCCGGTGGCTCACTCACTCTTGACTAAGCTATACTGACTGGCTATGCCTTTTAATATTTTAACTCCTCCCAGGAGAAGTGAAGTTTAACTGGCTTGAGTCCTGTAGAGTGGCTGGAATAACTTTTAGCTTAACCGATAGAGCCTTGCAGACCAGCAGAACTGGTGATAAGACCTCAGCTTGCTTATCTAGACTCAGTCTGGAACAGAAGTGAGTATTTTAGCTAACAATAAAAGTGGAGATTGTTCCAGATTAAATGGAATGTGTCTTCTCAAGCTGGCCTCTGTACAAAAAGGCTGGATGGAAATAAGCAGATAAATGAGTGGATGAACTGAGAAATATTCCCATCATTCATCTCACTTGTCTCAGAAAGCAGAAGCAAAGTAAGAGGGAGAGCTAAAATACAAATTCCAATAATACAAAATGCAGAGGGATAGTGACAGTCCAAAAACAGATGAAAAAAAGGGAGAGGAAGGAGCCTTTGCTTGTAAAATTCAAGCAGTGAAGTCATTAAAGTTGGATAAATTTGGCAGACTGTTGCATGAAATAGCTAAGTACCTAATACTAAAGCTGGCAAACCATCTGTTTATATTAGAGGTGCTGGCTTTAATAGAACCTGCAGGTCATAACCACTTCATGGGTCAGTGTAAGACGCGAACAGCATCTTCACGGTAGATAGTTGCTGGTATGCTGTGTATGTGGAGATCATCAGAGGTAACTTGTCATTCTGTGAAAATTTCTACTACAAAAAGTAAAAATGATAGTTTTTACCTTCCCTTGATTCGGAAGGGATGAAAAAGCAGGATAATATATCAGTGTGAAATATTTCGTATGAAATTGAAGTATAAATTGAAGTCTAACCAGTGATTAGAACAAGTTGTTTAACCTGAAAAAACAGTTATGCAACCAGCTTCTGATAACACTGAAAAAACAAGGGGCTGGTATTAAAACTTAAAGGCCTGGAGTTGGGCACCTATTTACCCTTTCTTGTGACTTCCTATCAATGGGACATGTCCAAAGTTAATTAAGAAAAAAAAAAAAATTGAGCAACAGTAGAAAGAAGGAAAACACTGAGGGGCTTTCTTGATAGTGGTTTTGGGGTTTTTTTTGCCCTGCAGAATATGAGACAGGATTGATCATTGAATATAGACTAGAAGTGTTTCAGAAATTAAACATGCCATACCTGTAACTGACAAAGAGTCATTTAAGTGAAGTACTAGAATGGCTCACAGTGCTCCCGGTAGAAAATACAGAATGTTTTCACATTTATTTATTCAAAATGTAAATACAAAAATTTTTGTATTTAAAAAAAAAAAAAAAAAAAAGAGCACTGCTACTTAGAGATAAATGGAATTCTGTGATGTTAAAAGCAAAGGTGAAAGGTCTGGAGATTCTTCCAGAGTTTTTCTCCAAATCTCTTAAACGAATTTAATTAGTCATTTAAAAGTTCAGAGAGCAGTAGTCATGATAATTCTGCATGTGTGTTCATATAATATGTAAACAAAGATGTGCATGTATTTTGTATGCCGTATAAACTTTATTAAACTGCTCTTATTGGAGTAGATGAGAACTGGAAGGTACTTCTGATAAACTCTCTCTAAAATCAGAACCGTCATTTGAAATACATACTTAAAATTATACGAACTACTGCGTTCAGTAACAGCTAAAAGAAGACTCTGAGATAGTAGCCAAGCAAACAATAAACAATTACTTCAAAATACAGTATTCAAACCAGTTGATACTGTTACTAATTTTAAGTTGGTAGTCTTAATGCAGCCTTAAAAGGGCATGGTGGATGTGAAAGCAGCCTCTTGAGTTTAAAGGAAATGTGAACTCTGCTGGCATTTTCTAGTATAATTCTTAAATTGATTCTTAAAATCGATACAAAACTAAATTAGGGTGAATTGGAGATGATTTTTTCTCCCATCTTTAATTTTGAATTTTGCTCAGATATGGAAACTTTGCAAATAAGTTACGCTTCATTAAGTACTACAGTGCATTAAAGGTGGAATTCTACATACTAATCCCTGATCTGATTATATCATTATTATAAAGAGTGAGAAAGATTTTACTCAGTTTTGACCTTTGTCCTGCACAGACCACTTGCTACCTCATTCGAAGGCAGACATGGCAGTGTGCGCTATTGGGTGAAAGCCGAATTGCATAGGCCTTGGCTTCTACCAGTAAAATTAAAGAAGGAATTTACAGTCTTTGAACATATAGATATCAACACTCCTTCATTACTGGTAAGAATTGACAAAATTACTCATTCTTTTTTTCTGACATAAAAATAAGTAAAATACAAGAAAGAATATCAACATTGAATTTTATCTAATACCTATTTACTGTTTTTTAATGACAGCTGATCTTTTAAGTATTATATCAGTTTGGCAACTCTTTCATTACTGCTGTTTTGATGTTATTCTGTACCTGGAGTTGCTTCATTTTTAAGATATGTAAGATACCTTTGTCAATTTAAAATTAATACTATTAAATTGTAATTCATCTTTAAAAAGGAAAATTTTTGCCAACTGTTCCTCTTCAGTTTTGAATCATTATGGAAGGAACAGTATAACTTTAAAGAACGTTTTAGTGAGAGACTGCTAACTTAAAAATGCAAAGTGAAAAATGTACTGGCATGCGTAATTTCCATATGGATGGTTTTCTACCAATGGGGAGAAATTATCACAATTCTATATGGTCTTTTTCAGAAATGTCATTTTTATTAAAATCTTAATATCGCAACCGCTTCCAGTAAGGAGCTGATTCCAATTTGGCTTAAAATTTCTCGTTTTTTTTTTTTTCCCCCCCTTTTCTCATACTAATTGATGGGAGGGGAAAAAAATGAAGTCCATTGAAATAGGTTTCTTGTGTGTATGAGTGAAAAACCAGATTTGCAGAACAACATCGGCCTTGCACAAACTCCATTAAAATCAAAGGACTCCCGTTTGACTTTAATGGGCTTTGGATCAAATCCGAAATCCTGATACCATGTAAATGAAGTCTGTTTGTTAGAGATGAGACAGTATTGTTCAAAAACTGAGAAAATCAGAAGAGTTAAGGTTATGGTACTTTAGCTTAGTTAATGTTTCTGAAATGCTGTGTAATGGGAAGTTGGAAGACCTTCCAGTAGGAAGCTTTGCCAACAATATGCTGGTTTATGTAGGCTATAAGGTATGTATCTTTTGAGATACATAGTCTGTTTTACAATCACTGTTTTAAAAATGACAGTAGTTTGGAGGGTGGCAGAAAAAAATTGTCGAAAGAGCAGTGAAATAGGACATGCTGTGTATCTGTACAGCACCATTTAAATTGCATGATGGTTTTTTATTACAAATGAAACAAACTTTGCTTGTCAAAATAAGTAACAGTAAATACATAACAGAAATAATCTTGAGGTATTGATTAAAATATATGAGCACATTCACTGAACTCTTAACTAAACTGCCTTTCTTGTTCTTTTTTTGCAGTCACCCCAAGCAGGCACAAAAGAAAAGACTCTCTGTTGTTGGTTTTGTACCTCAGGCCCAATATCCTTAAGTGCCAAAATTGAAAGGAAGGGCTACACCCCAGGTATGTAACAGAAGTAATTATAGGAAGTGGTTTTGCTTCCCTTTTAAAACTACTTTCATATAAACAAAATACTAAAACTGCTCTTAGCATCTCAGTCTACTTTCAGCCATTGTCTCAGTGTATTGTTGAAGAGTGCTGGTTGTGTTTCCAGATTGTTGAAGAATGTTTGCTTCCATTTCAGTTATTCATTATTTTTTTTCTGGATTAGCTCATGCTGGTCCTATTCCTTTTACTACCAATGGATGTTTCTAAAGGTATAGCAGAGTCTAGAGCATTGTAACAATATGAAGAAAATGGAAATTTGCTTACGCTGCTTAGTAAATTCCAGTATCACATTAAATTCTGTTTTGTTTCAGGTGAATCAATTCAGATCTTTGCTGAGATTGAAAACTGCTCTTCCCGTGTGGTGGTGCCAAAGGCAGCCATTTACCAAACACAGGCATTTTATGCCAAGGGAAAAATGAAGGAAGTCAAACAGCTTGTTGCCAACCTGCGTGGAGAATCGTTATCATCTGGCAAGACAGAAACCTGGAATGGAAAAGTGCTGAAAATTCCACCTGTTTCCCCTTCAATCCTTGACTGTAGTATAATCCGTGTGGAGTATTCACTGATGGTATGCTGGAGCATGTTTAGTTTCCATTGTCCTAAAAAATCCATAGCAAAGCTTTTTATGCTAGCTACAAAAAGAATGCATTTCCAAGTATTAGTATCCCAGCAGGTGTTTTGTAAGTAAATTCGACTTAAATCATGTAGTTTCTTAAACAGTTGTGTTGTTATCTAAGCAAATATGTCATGAGTAGATGACACTTGTGTGTAAGCTCATGTTAAGAATCCTGCTCGTAAATTGAATTTGTCTCTTTAAAGACATGCACGCTGAAACTGACAAACAAGATCTTCATGGAGAATTTCATGGCAAAAAGAGTTATCAGATGAATTATTGACTCATGTACATTGTAATCATACGTCTCTTTTTGTTTAGGTCTACGTTGATATTCCAGGAGCCATGGATTTATTCCTTAACTTACCACTGGTCATTGGTACCATTCCTCTACACCCATTTGGTAGCAGGACATCAAGTGTGAGCAGCCAGTGTAGCATGAACATGAATTGGCTTGGTCTGACACTGCCTGAAAGACCAGAAGGTAATTTGACAACACAAATCCTAACCAATTTGCTAGTTCTGTTGCTTTTAATTTTGTACGCATTATTCATTACTGTCATCTTAACAGATCCAGATTACATCCTTTAATAATGAGAGCCCTAGGAAGTCCCTTGCAGATGCTTTCTTGCCACCTGCTTGGGTTGGATCAGAATTCTTTTCCTCCTTAGCTTTCTCTCTGTAAAAAGTAGCTGTCGTCCAGCTATGTAGAAGTTGCTGAAGGCAATAACACAGGATTCCACTGTCCCTGTGCAGAAGTAATTCTCTTTCCAGTATCCTAATTGCATCCTTAGTTAAATGACATTGTAACTCGTAATAAAACCAGTTTCTGGTATTTTTTTACCAGTCTTAACTAAAGTCTTAGTGAGGAGATGCTACTCTTGTCAAAGGAGAGTCTCCCTTAGCAAGGGATTAGCTCCTTTCTGTATTCTCACATACATTGATAAGCACTGTTTTACTACTAAGTCATTGCATTTCTGGAGTCAAAGGTTGCATTCAGTTCCTTCATGCCTGTCTGTACAGAAATATTCAGTGTTTGGGTTGTGCTTTAAGTATGACGATTTAAAGGGTGAGAAGCTAATTAAACTACAGTAAGCAGATGTTACTAAGCATAATGTTAGAATAAAATAAAGCGACCTTTTCTTAGTCTCCCTTTTATATTCAACAATTTTTTTTTGTCACTGCAGTCACTTATTTACCTGCTGATGCATCTTGGAATAATAAGTTTAATATTTCTCATGTTATGTATCCTGACATGCATAAGAACTGTTGTTCGAACTGCGTGTACCTTTTCCCTGCAGCACCTCCAAGCTATGCAGAAGTGGTCACAGAGGAACAGAGACAGTCCAGCCTGCCACCTATAGCTGCTTGTGATGACTTTGAGAGAGCAATGCAAGGACCATTATTTGCATACATCCAAGAATTCCGCTTTCTGCCTCCACCACTCTATTCAGAAGTAAGCACCTCAAACTAAATGAATCAACATATTCTCTTACTGAATCTGTATTCTGGAATATGTGAAGTGTCAGGAAAAAAAATACTAAGAAGTTGAACCAGCAATGAATAAGGCAGCTACTTTCTTTTTTTCTTGTGAAGTTACCAATGACCTGTATCAGTAATCTTCCACACCTTTTTCTCAGCATAGATTACATTCAGTGTCTTTTTGCCTGACTTGTGTAACCGTAAATTTGAACGTTGCCCCATTGTTTTAACTTTTATCCTGTTTCCTTGCATTGGAGGCTTTGACAGAATTCTCATGAAGTCTCATGATTTCTAGAAATTCCCAAACTCTTGTTTGAAATGATAGCAACATGTTTTTATGTACATGTATACACACAGCCAGTTTAGCAGCCTTATATATAGAATGCAGTATTTTCATATAATGATAGAAAATTTCAGTTGGAAGTGACCTTTAAGATAATGTAGCTCCAACCCCTTCTATAAGCAGGGACACATCCCACTAGACCAGGTTGCTCACAGTCCCATCCAGCCTGATCTTGAATGCTTCTAGTGGAGGAGCACCCACAGTCTCTCCAGGCACTCCGTGCCGGTGTCTCACCACCCTCACAGTAAAGAATTTCTTCCTAATACCCAGGCTAAGCCTATGCTCTTCTAGTTCAAAGCCTTTCCTGCTTGTCCTGCAGCTACATTCTAATGTTGCATTGTTCAGTGCAGCATTTCTATAGGCCCTATGGAGGCACAAAGTACTAATATTTTCCAACTCCTAAACAGGCAAAAAAAAAGTTTAGAAATCTTTTCCACATCTGATTCTGTGTATTCATAAATTCTGAAGCCTGATTGGGGGGGGGGGGGGGGGGGGAGAAAGGGAGAGGGGACAAAACTATTATTTCTATGGTTCCTTAGAAGTTCTGATTGTATTTTTAGTACTGTAAAAGCCCATGATAGAACTTCCAAAGTTTCACTATTGTTTTTGAGGTAAAAGCAGTGATAGAGGACAAAAGAGCAGTGTCCTTTGGCTAATGCTTGCCTGAATGCATTTAGTTAAACAAAACAAAACAAAAAAAAAACAGCGGTATATGGCATGATGCACTTCTTCCCCTTTCTTTTTTTTTTTTTTTTTTTTTAACCTCTTGAAACAGTTCTGAGTGGGCAGAAGGCCATTTCCTTGGCATGTGAGGCTTCTGTAAGAGCTGTTCTGCGGCTTAATTCTTAGTCCTGAAGTCCTGTTCATTTCAGGTACTTAAAGATTTAGGAAGGGACCTTCCTGCCTCACCTCCTCCCCATTGCCCACCCCGCCATTCCACCATTCCATTTGGAGTACAGAATTTATTATCCCAATTACTAGTACTGATTACTAAATCTGGCGTTCAAAGTTTTCTAGTAATTTCAGTAATTCCCTCTGGATTGAGGATGCGATGTATCAGAAGTTTGAAGACAATGTTACATTTTTTTTCTGTAGCAGGTTCTAAAATAACCTCTAATACTTGTTTCCTCTGTTTAGATTGATCCAAACCCAGATCAGCCTACAGATGACAGACCATCTTGCCCTTCTCGTTGAAGGAATCCATGAAAAGCTGACTTGACTTGGGTTTTGCATCATACCTGCCATGTTGAAGGTCAAGGCGTTATAGTGGAGACACTTTAGAAGGAAGTGGTTTTGCTCTTGCCTGTATGGTGAATACATGAAAACAACCTGTGATTATGCTTTGAAGCCTACAGTAACATTGTAGGACTGCTCCACTTGCTTGAAGACCTGAGCTTACCCTCTCCCCTTCCCTTTTTCTCATTTAAATACTGGCACATACTAGGAGCAGCCTTACTAACCTATGGTCATGTGTGTCAAAACACTCAAACCACATTGCAAGAGAGGGATGGCTTTCTCTTATGATTTTGAAGATTTGCACATGCTCATTGCTTATTTTGTGCGGTTCAGTGTCACTACAGCTTTTTCTCAGTTATGCCGCACTGTTGTTACCCCCCCTTCCTTCCCCCACTTGTTTGTGGTCTGCACAAGAAGGAGCAAAAAAAAAAAAAGCTTTGACAACAAAAAAAAAAAAGAAAAAAGCTACGGACTTTGACAAATGCACTGACTCTTTCTTTTCTAATTTAATGTAGCCTGGACTTTACCTGCATATGCACATGCTCAGAATTGTCCTAGTAGGCTGGTCACGTATCACCTCTTCAGCTTGGATCCTGTTGTGGATTTATTTACAAACATCAAATGCCTTCAAGCCAATCCTTCTTGCTGTATGTTTTGCAGCCTACTGTAGTAGATAAGCAACATAATGGGGATATATTAGGGTTGGGGGATGGAGAGATAACAGAAGGAGACTAATAGACTTTGTCAAGATTGTATACCTTCTTGATTTCTTTAAGAGTTTGTTGCCTTTCTACTATTATCGCAAAGCAGCATTTTGTTACAGACTGCCTAAAAATCACTTAATCTCAGGTGAACTCATCACTTGCCAAACTGTTGAAATGCTATTTGTTTTGTTACGTTGCACTGTTTAGTTACTTCCTTGTTTTGTGTGTGTTTTGTTTTAGTTCTTTATTTGAGAGGGGGAGCTGCAATAGGGACATACACAAAAGTTATAAAAGCCACCCTCATTCCCTTTTTTCTTTCTACATTATGAAAAAGAGATGTTTCGAGTTGTGAAGCTTTAAAAAATAGAACTAATAAAGGCACAAGTGAAAGCAGCACCAGTAAACACCAGCTGAGCCTCAAAAGAATTCCAAAAGGAAATAGGTGAATGCTGTCCAGGACTCACAGGCAGAGAGATATTTCAACTAGTAGAGATGGGAAGAGAAAGTAAATTTATTTTTATACATAGTTACCTAATCACCAAAAATACTATATATTATGAGTCTCTAGTAGCAAGTATATTTCAACTGCAGGAAAAGCTTGGACTATGCTAAGAGCTCAGTTTGTGCACTTTGTATTATCTTCAGGGTTTATGATACTGTAAAAATAGTAAGAATAGAACTATAATTAAAGTGGGGGAAGAAGATCAGTGTTACCAGCCATACATGGGTATTAGTTAGCTGAGAATTGCTTCAGTAGTTGCATTTTCTGTGGTACTCTCTCAAGAGCTTTAAAACAAAAGAGCCAGTTTCAGCATGTGTTCATTCAGAGTGCAAGAAATGATGCAGAGCACTCGCCCCTGATTGTACCCCTCGGAAGTAAAGAGTGCACTGGAGCCATTGTATCTGCTAACACAAATACCAGCACTTCCATGCCTAGAGATTTATAAAAGTCAGCTTCCCTTTTTGGAACTCGTGTAGCACAGACCAGTAACAAAGGGACACGCTTTTGGTATTGACCACTGAAACAGATCGAGGACTAATCCATCATGTCTCTATTTCCTTGTGCAATAAAAGCTCAGATGGAAGGGGGATAGAGGAGGCTGGTGTTCTGCGTGGGGCTTGTTCTCAAAAATCTCTGCCTTCTTTTTTAAGGCTTCATGCATACGACACAATAGGCTTTTCCATAAGTGGCCTTTACGAGAACATGAAAGAAAATTCATGTTTCAAAAATGATGACAGGGTGATAACATATGAGTCGCGTTTTAAGTGATTCAGTTAAAAGTTTGGATTTTGAGCTAGAATACTGGACAAGAAGGAAATTGGGTGATGTCTTACGTTACTAGGCCAATTTTGTGAATGTCCCTTCTCTCTACCCTCTCCAAACAGACAAAAAAAGCTAAGGGGATCGTTGGCATAAAAGGGCATTTGGTGGTTTTACTTTTTTTTTCCTTTTTGTTGTTGTAACAGACTAGGGAACAATTTCTGATACACATAGCATTGAAGTTTTTACCACAATACAATGGAGAATTGCATATGAAGCAGGATTGACCAATATAGTAATTGACACGGCTTCACAGCCTTTGTGATTGGAGTGAAAAATTCTGTAACTTTATAAAGTAAAAAAATTCTGTTTAAATTCTTAGTTTTTCAGAGGCATTACTCTTCCACAAGTATTGGTCAGTTCTCAGCATTATAAAACATGAGGTTCACAGTTATAGCCCAGTATTTTATATAGGATTCTGATCTGAATTAGGAAAAAGTAAGTAAAATCCAAACGTTAGAGAAACAAAGTGCAATATTAAATGTTTGCTTTATAGATTATATTCTATGGCTGTTTGTATTTTTCTTTTTTTTTCTTTTTTTTTCTTTTTTTTTTTTTAGTTTTGGTGCTGAATATGTTCTTGTAGACTCTGTTTTAAGAAAACAATATGTGGAAAACAGTTTAATTTTTTTCCTATTGCTCTTACTTGTGGAAAATAAACTTTTTTTAAAAAAAGACATCAGATGTCATCAGTGTAAGCCATATTCTTTTCCGTGTGACCTAAATCATTTACTCAAACCCCGTTTGTAGGAAATTGCAGGTGTAAGTCCCATATATGTATGCTGTCAATACTGTCTGGTGGGCAGGGGGGAGGCAACGCATAGCCAGGTAGGGGTGGGAGGAAGTGTTTGGAAGCTGTTACTTCACAGGTGGGTTTTGGCCACGCGGTTTGGTGAAATGGGGCCAGGAAAGCGCCTCCTGCTGTTCCCTTGACAGCCCGGTTTCCCCAAGTGCTGAAAATGGCCACCTGCTCTGAGCGCGCTGCCAGCGGTGGTTGAGTGCAGTATTACAGCTCCCAAGTGCCTGTTGTGGCATCCTGCTTCCGCATACCGCGCACAGCTGAGCCCCGACAGACGGGATTATCGTCATCCGCCGGTATCGCCGGCTGGCCTGACCTAAGAGGAGGGTCATCGGGCTAGCCGACGTGCGCTGCTCCTGCCGCGGGTGGGCAGGCGCTGAGGACCCGGCACTCGGGGTGCTGTATCCCACCTTAAAGGTGCAGCTGCTGGTGGGGCCCGAGCATGTGATCTAACTCTTTGCTTCACTCCATGAAACGAGGAGTGTTTCAGAGCATTTCAAATTACTCGTGAATTTGTAAGTATCAGTGATGGAGACTGCAGGAAAACCTAGTTTGCTAGCTTTTTTGGTTTTTTTGTTTGTTTTTTTCTCCTCTATAATAACAGCAGTAGACCAAAAAAAAAAAAAAAAAAAAGACAAAAAACCAACCAAACCCAACAAATGTTATCACTTGGGACTCCATGAAATGATGGCAGTCATGGTGATGATTTCATACCAGGACAACCCTTTTTAGTTTCTAATTTCTAAAGGCATGTGGCAATGTTAGAAGTTAAATTAGCACCAGTGTCATTTAAGGGATACACGTCTAGCTGTTTCAGGCAGTGTTTCCTTCGACTCCCTTTATACCAAAACTTCTTCTTAATTATTCTTTTAACCTTTAGAACTATTAAAAAGCTGGAAATTAGCAAAGCTTTGTTCTTTGACGTCTGGATTTTTTTCAAAGCAAGCTTTTTTTTTAATTATTCTGAGTATCAAAATACTTGTGCATGCATACAGATCTGTTAAACCAAGATGTGGAACTAATGGCCCTTCCATATCTGCTGTCCATGAAAATGTAAAGATTTCAAGCTGCAATTGTGCAAAACTGACCCTCTTTAGCAATCTGTACATACCACTTCCTAACCTCTCTTCTGGGCTTTGTAGCCAGGAGGAGGTGCTGGAATTTGCTCTGCATTACAGTTCTTCCACAGTTTTCCCTGTGACAGCAACTTCGGAAGAAGGCACATGGTCAGACAATGCTTTACCCGTCCTCCATATTATATCCTTGAAATAGGAAAATATTAATTTCTTCTCCCAGAAGTCAGTCACTCCTGGACCTGCCCAGCTACAGCCTGCTATTTTTAGAGCTGGATCTCCTGAGCTAGCGGACACCAGGACAGAGCAGCAACTTCTGAGCTGAGGCCAGATGCAGCCATGAAACCTGAGTTGGACGGTGAACCTTTTCATTTAATCCAGCTCACCAGGGAGGACTCAGAGCACAGAAGGATGAGGCGCTTTCAGTTTACTTCAGGCACCTCGGTATTGATGTCTGCATACTTGAGTGAAGAATGGGACATAGACAGCAAAGGTGAGAGCTTAAATATTACATAAACTTCAAGCAATTTAGACTTGAAGAGGGAAAGAATTGTAGATTAAAAAAAAAAAAAAAAAGCTAGACCCCCACCCAGGAAGTAATTCTAAAGGGCAAAGACAAGTATTAAGTGTTAATCCTTTTTTCACAGAAAACTGCAAAAATCTCTCTGGCATCACTGTGAGCAAGCAGTGAACCCAGCCATGAGCTCTCTGGTGTTTCATACTCTGTTCCTTCACCACATGCTCACAGTCGAGGAGGCCAGGTTTTTTCTGACTTAATAAATTTTACTTCTGAAGTTTATTGGTGAATGTGATGTCAGTCAATATTTCACCAAAGACATGATTCTTCTGTTTTCAAAGAATATATGGTGGAAGTAGAGGAAAATGTCCCTGCAAATTCTAATACATTATTGTTTTTTGTTATGCAATTGCCAAGTTCTAAGCAAGGCCTTGCTGTCACCAGTCTGCCTGGATTCAAAATGAAACTTTCCACTACAGATGGATGGCTCAACAATGGTGAAGGCAAATTTGTCATGCTTGCCTACCAGCTAGCAAGCAGCATTTGATAAATCCTTCCGTGGCTCTTCTAGCCCTGTTTTAGGAAAACATTTTTCCTAATATCCAACTTGAATCTCCTCTGGCACAACTTAAGGCCATTCCCTCTTGTCCTGTCACTGTTATCTAGGAGAAGAGGGGGCCTGCCCCCACCTCACCACAACCTCCTTTCTGGCAGTTGTAGGGAGCAATAAGGTCTCCCCTGAGCTTCCTCTTCTCCAGACTGAACCATCCCAGTTCCCTCAGCCACTCTACATAAGACTTGTGCTCCAGACTCTTCACAGCTTCATTGCCCTTCTCTGGACGTACTCCAGGGCTTCAATGTCTTCACTGCAGTGAGGGGTGCAACACTCAACAGTGTACTAAAGGTGCAGCTACACCAGAGCTGAGTACAGGAAGATAATTTACACCATTAAGGTGAAGACAGGAATGGCAGTGTTGTTGCTGTCTGTTGTGCTGTCATGCACAAGACACAATTACATGTGACAGGGCTGCGTTCCCCCAAAGCAATTCATGGTTCATCAGTTGCACTGCACAAGGGGACCCTCCCAAAGAAATTGAGAAAACAATTCTCTGCCCTGGCAGAACTAGAACAATGTAGTTTAAACTTCTAAATACAGCACTGCTTATTTTTCATCCAATTTTTCCCTCTTTTTCTCCCTTATAATTCAAATTAACTCAAAACTGGTAACAATCTTCCCTAACACGGTTGTCTTCTTTTTTCTGTATTTTATTCAAATTTTTCAGTGTCCCAAAATACTCTAGTTTGGTGCTTATCTTTGTGCCTATATCCTGTACCAACAGTACCACCAAACATAAAACTTGGTTTCTTCAAACAAAAAACAAAACACCTTCTTTACTTGAAATGCCCTCCTAGAGTGCAGTGCAAAAGCATCGCACATTTTCTCCTCAAAGCCATATTTTTATTGAAAAATACCAGGACTGATGGATAGAAAGAAGATGTGAATTCTCATTAAAAAAAAAACTTAGTTTTATTCACGATACGACCTCATCAATTGGCAGCAGCAATATGGTAATGAATCTATCATATTTCAACATTTTACCCTGAAATATCTCAAAATAAAAGCAAATTAATTCACCTCAGTGGTGAATTTGTTGGAGGTGGAAAGCATATACTGGCTCAGTTGATGCTGGAGCATGCTGCAGCTATCTCATACCTTTCTACCTGGGAGATAACATGTCCTAATACTGTTCTACAACAACATACACAATCCATAAGAAAAAAAAGAAAAATCAAATTAAGCTATAAATTGACTTATAAACATAGTTTTCACACAACTAACATATGGAAAGCCTATTCTAATGTAGGCTGTATTACCATATACTTGTGCTCATACTTTTTGTTTACAATCTGCAATTGGAAAGTCATTTTAAAACACATTCATTTATTTGGCATCTCTTTGGTGCTCTTCCATGTTTTTGCATGCCCTCATGCTAACAAGACTTCTGGCACTCCCAGAAGAACGGGAACAAATACACTTGAGAGCACGCTTGGAGCCGGCGCGCAGTGTGAGCAGCACGTCGCTCCCATTTATTTGCTGCTGCGAGCGGAGAGCACAGCTCTGCTAACCTCCTCTCTTGGCAACCAGCTGATAAATACTAAATACTCCAAACAAATCATCTCTTTCTCCTTAGCTCACCAGGACCAGACCCAAAGGGGAAGGGAACAAAGCAGCACATGCAGTGAGAAGAAACCCAAGTTTTGCACTAGCAGTTCTGCCTGAAGCCTCCAACAATAAAGAACCCAGACGTCCCACCAATGACAAACACAGGGATATCTTTAGCCCCATAGTGCAATCTGCAGTTCATAAGCACACCACTGCAGGAAAGTCCCTTGCAGAATGCCCCCAAAACCCTCTGGGGAACATCTTATATAGCAAAGCGCCCAGCACACTGCTTCGCCTCCATCACCTGTGCATGTACTCTGAGCAGGCGGGAGCTTCTTTGATTTATGCCATCTAGAAGCCTGTTTACTTGTTACATGGAACAGAATTCTTGCAAGTTCAAGAGAGGACACTTTGGACTTGGGCATGCTCTTGTGTTTTCCACCCTTATAAGAAGATGTTCTGGCTCTGCAGCTCATAGATCTTGCTAAATATGGTGACAGTTTTAATAAGGGGGTTCAAAATGCTGCTATGGGACTACATTCAGATGCTCGTACCCAGAACCTCCAGCTTCCTCCACCTCGGAGCGATGCTGCACAGCACAACTCACAGAGGGCAGCACAGATATCTATCACATTCACTGCCTCTCACCTGCAAGTACATCCTTGACCAGTCCAGTACCGGCCGCCCTGGGGAGCAGCTGCAGAGGAAATCAGCTCACTCCTCCTACTATGATTCCTTTAAAAGGTGCTCCTGGCACCTGCTTTGATGCCAGGGGACACGGAACTGTGTCACTCTGTTCCCTGTGAGTGTCAGAGCCTGCCTGCTCCTGGCAGAGCCTCCAGAATTCACAGCTGACTCTGGTTATTTCTAGGAGTTGTTGCTCTCCAAAAGGAAAAAGCAAGGGTGGGGGAAGAAGATGGTTGCAATTATTTAAATAAATAGCATGTAAGCAACTGGTCTTATTAAAGAAACAAATAATAGGCCCAGGTTTTTCACATTTTATCTGCTTATATGGATTACAACAGACACAATTGTACAAACTGATTCTTGCAAGTGCCTCTTTAGCCTCTGCAGGGTTTATTAAGATTTGGATGGGTGTCTTTATTTACTGCCTCACTTATTTATTTATTTGGCCTCCACTTGGATATACAGAGTACATGGAATAGGAAAAAAAGATCATTAGAAGGGTTTGGAGAGCATAGGCTGTGTTTACTGAGTTAAAAAGATAAAATTTCAACCATCCTGTGGATTTATTTGTAGCTCTCTAATTTAGTTTCTTCTCACTCTAGTTCACAATTGCTGAACTAGACCTCCAGGAAAGGAAATTTTTGGCTTTTCAAACCATCTTTATACCTGTGGAAGAAAAGCAGCAGGGGAGAGCTGCACTCCAACCACACCACAAGCACAAAGCAACCAGAAAAAGACTTTTCTGGGGTACTGACCTATTGAGAACGTGGTGTGTTCCCCTGCACCAACATCTGAACAGTCGCTGGCGATGCGCCTGGATATTCTGGATGTTGTGTCTGTCAAATAAATCAGCAGTCCATATGCAGAGCCTGGCAATTATGACATTCTGCTGGTGAATTTCAGTCCGTAAGCCAGTAGGTAGGACATGGTGAAACATAAATATTGTGGCTTTTAATCAAAGATGTTATTTTGGTCAGCTATGTTATTTAAAGGAAAAGTGAGGTATTTCAAAGTCTTTTTTTTTTTTTATTTTTTTTTAAGTGACTCTTAGAGAGGACCTCTGTCAAATTGCAGAAAAAAAAAAATCAGTAACATGGCATTGACCCACAAAATTTCATCTCCATGCACTGACAAAGAGGAAACGAACACAGAACATGTAAGACATTTAAGACATGTATAAATGGAGGTATTGAAATTTAGCCTGTTCCTTCTGAAGCAAAGGAGCTGCAGCATCCTACCCAGCAGAATGTGCTGTGCAGTTAAGGCACAGTCCCTCACCAGACCACTCCAAGCAGGTGACCTACTGACCAAGTGACATCTGGAGTTTCATTGCATGGCTGTTTTGGCTCAAATCTGAGGAGTCAGCAGCTAAAACTGCTGAAGGCTGTGTGAAGCTGGGCAGCAACACAGTCCCAGTGCGCCCACGACTGGTCCTTACCATAGCACATCCCATTCCCTAGTCAGCTCATGACATCGTTGATGCTGATTTAGAACCCAAGATCCGTCTATGTTGGAAATACCCTTGAGATCATCACATCCCAGCATTTGTAATGAACAGGTCTGCTTGATTCAGGGAAGGTTCCAAAATTCATTACTAATATACTAGGTAACGTTGCAAGGTTTGGTGTTTTGTTTTTATAGCATGATGAACTGAACACTTAGTGAATATCTGTTGTACTGAAGAATTTTGCTTTAATGCAGTGTCTGTGCAAGGACAGCAAGAAAGAAATTTGCATTGCAAAGTGCACTGCATGCATACCATGCTGAAGAGCACCTTTCCAGGGGAAGGCTTATCTGAAAGCAAGGATGGCACCCAGACGGGGCCAGCTATGTTCTATCAAATGGAGCCATTTTCAGTGGGCCTCCTGTGAATTTTTGTCCAGTAATACACACCCATGTCGCTCACCACAGCTCTTAACTAAGAATGGCTCCCAGAAGCTTAACCTAGGGCTGAGAGTTGGAACACAATGGTCATAACACTATGGCAAACAAGTTGTTGGATGCCCTGGAAAAGCAAAAAAAGACCCTTGGGATCTCCATGGACCTACTTCTTCCCCAAGTCTCTAATTGAACTTCAGGTTTAGGAAATCATGTGTGAGCTTCCTTCTCAGGGACATATTGCACAAGGAAAGGTTAATTACACTTAACTCTATAACCCAGTGTTATCTGACATTTTTAACCTAATGTAAATTGAAGTTGTGGTCTTCCTTTTGCTATAGCCATTTCAGTGCCCATCTTTGCCTTTCATTCAGTCTTGGAGTCAAAGATTTAAGAAATATTCAATGTCTATTGCATCCATTTGAAACTTTTCAACAAGAATACATATTTGAGAAAAAAAAATATTACTGAGAATATTCAGTGTACAAAGAGCTAATGAATGTACTCTGTTGAGAATGGGATGGAAAATTATGTCTTGAATTTGCTCTCTGCAGCTCCCAGCTGTCCTGTGTCTTTAAAGAGTGGATTTATAAACACCCTTACAGACAGATATGCCAAGTTTAAACATTACTATCTAATGCAACTGCTGCAGTTATGCTAGGCCAACCCTCTACCAAAAATGTAGTCTTGATCATTTTCACTAAGTGCAGCATCTAACCATATTCTTTTTTTTCTGATTCCAGAGTAAATCTTATGCCATAGAAGCCGTAGTATGCTACAGACTCGGTATTTGAAAACCATGTTAGTAACTCACATTACAGTCCTTAAAATAAGACATTAAGTATTTTGAAGACCACTTTCCCACCTTCATACACTTTTTCCACTATGATCTCAGTACAACTTCAAATTTTCATAGCTGAGCAGTCCCAGAGACTTTAAATAGCAATATATTCCACATATTTTCCATCTCCCACATCTTAGAGTATGACCATAAAGTGTTAAGTGAAGCTTGGATAATTTTGGACTTGAATGAGGTTTCATGAAAAGTGAATCATAAAACATACAGGCAGCACTTTCTGTAAGGAGAAGGGAAGGGATTCTTTGCCAGGGAGAGCTACCCAAGTGATTTCCCTCGTTATGGTTTTTCAATTCCATGTGCTTTTTTCTAAGTAAAGGAAGACTAGGCAATTGCTATAATCAGCAACACGTTTCAGCAGTGCTAGACTAAAAGATATCAAGTAGTTTGACAGGAAAAAAAATCTGAAAAAGACCTAATGTTAAGAATTTGTTAAAAATGAAGATGCTTTTCAGGCAGACAAACAGAAAAAGACACCAGCAATTTACTTTCCTTATTGAAAATGCCTTTTCTTCTTTCTCTCTTTCGGTCGTTCTTCAATAACATACATAACATATGTCAACATAACAAGAAATCTTCTGGAGACTTAAAACTAAAACTTACTGCTTACAAAAACGTTTACACTTTATTTTACAGAATGCTACATCTTTATACTGCCCAATGAAGCCAACCTGGTAGAATCCACAGTTTGGAGGTGACGGGGCTGCATATGAGATTCTCTATTTTCCTGTTTTCAAGTATGTGCATGTAATTTGCTGCAAGCTACCAACATGCTGTTAGCCACTTCACGCCTTGCAGAAGAGGCGGCACTTTGCCATGTATTAAGGAAGTTTAAATGATTAGGGAGGTTAACAGACTGAGATATCCCTCTTAGTATCTGCTTTCACAGGGCAGGGCCTGGCACGCATTTGGTAATAGCTTGGTGCCATAAATCTCAGAGCACACCTGTGCATGGAACATTTCCATTTTCTCACTCCTGCTGTTTTCACATGCAGCTAATCCATGTGTTTCAAAATCTTTTAAAAGCCACCACTATGGAAAAAATAACCTTCTTAGACTGAATTTTGAAATAAGGAAACAAATGCATCGAAGAAAAGCACATTTAAAATGAAGATACGCTAAATGATGGACACCCATTTTGGATTCATGAAGTACATAGGCTTAGAAAGTGACTTGAAGCAGGAAAAGAGCTGATATGGTGTGCATCCCTGCACATCCAAACAGCCATAATGGCATCACCCTTTTTGTTGTTACAAAGAATTGAACATTTACAAGGTTTACAGCACTCCCACTTTTCAGCACTGTTCCCTCCTCATCATGTGTGTATTCATACAGAAGCAGAAACCATGAGAAAATTCAGGGGTGACAAAATTCTTCAGGACAGATTCTTGTTAATATTGGCTCATTACCTTTGAGCACTGCAGTGCGATCCTGGGACAGCTCTGGTGTGAAATCCTGCCAGATACACAGTGCAGGCATTTGCCTGTGTCTGCTGCTTCTGCAGACCAAAGCAGTGTTGCAGGGTCAGCATGGTGAGCTTCAGCAGAGGGCCTACTGAGCAGCTGAGTCATGTTCTGGTGAACCAGTGCCTGGTTTCACCCTCTTTTCTCCCTCCCTCCCTTCCTATTTTTTTTTAATTCTGAGTCACCTCAGTCAGCCTTGACATACTCCTCCGCTGCGGATAATGGCGAGCAGCTGTTTGTAGCAGTCATCTTCGTAGCACGCGAGTCCTGGCTTCTCGCAGCTTCTCCAGAGGGAAGGAGTCAGGGGAAGCGATGCCCTCTCAAAGACCCTGATAGCATCACATTCACTAAGCAAAGAATTGCCTGCCAAAGGCTGTATTTATTTATTTTTAAGCAGGATGCAGTAACTGCGGTTGCAACAGTGCACGACTTTGTTGTTATTAAAGCCTCACTTTGTTGTTATTAAAGCCATGTCAGGCACAAAATTAGTTAACCCATCCTCAGAGCCATCCAATAAACAGATGAGTTATCCTCAGATTGCAGGTGGGGAGCATGTGACACATCACAAACTCACCCCATGGCTGGGACCAGCAGTCAGAAATGCTCCACTTTCCTTAGCTTCCAGTGCTCCGTCAGTGCTGCAGACATGGCCCAGTTGCCCGCTGAAGGAAGAACTGGCACGGGAGGTTAAGGCTGGACTCTGTCACAGACTTAGTGCTACAGAATCAGAAAGTTCCCCAAGTTGGAATGGGGAAGGGACCCACAATGATCACCGAGTCCAAACCCTGGCTCCACACAGCACCACTCAAAATCCAAACCTCACGTCTGAGAGCAGTGTCCAAGCACTCATTAACTCAAGCACTGGGACCATGCCCCCCGCCCTGTGGTGCAGCCCCTTTCCCTGACCCCCAGCTGCCCTCCCCTGACGCAGCCCCATGCCGTCCCCTCGGCCCTGTCGCTGTCACACACAGCAGAGCTCAGCGCTGCCCTCCGCAGCCGCCATGAGGGCTCCCCTCAGCTCCTCTGCCCTGTGCTGAGCACACCCAGAGACTTGTTTGAACACATGCGGCATGAGCATCAGAGCTGCAAGGTGTGTTTTGTGTGTTTTGTGATTCTCTTCTCCTTTCTTAGTAAAACAAAAAAATAACATATATAAAAAAAGAAATATGAATAAATTTTATTTATTATAAAATGTTATTATGTTGTTATGAGAAGGCCATTCTGAGTTTGTTCTATGGTTTAAATCAAAGGCCTTCTGGCTTTGAGAGCAACAGGATATAACAGGAGAATCTTTACTTAAAAAATAAATACATAGCTAATGTATTGTGGAGAAAGGCTTGAAAAAACAATTCTGACATCAAAAACTTGACATTCACAACTGATATATTGTTACTTCAAACTTCTTTTTACGAAAAATCCTCTTTTATAATTTCTTTGGAGTGTCTGGAGTTGGCAGTATTTTACCCTGTCACAGATAGGAACCAGTAAGTGCTAATAGATGAGAGTATGAATTTCTGCACAGCTAGCAAAAAGAACATGCTGCTTACAGGAAATAGTCAACAACACATAATGGGAAGAACAGACAGAAAGAGATGGAGAGGGCAATGAGAATGCTACAGAAGCTAAAGCTGCCTTAGCTTACATTTTACACTACATATTATACATCTGTCATTAACGTCATTACCTAGCTTATACTGAGTAAAAGAAAGATAAAAAAGACAGACAAAAAGATTTTCATTTTTCCTCCTCATTAATGTTCTTCATTGCTAGGAGTGGTAAGTATTTCATATTAACATCCTTCTTGCCTTCCCTTGCATACTGCAGCCTAAGGCAGCTTCCTCTGTCAGCTGCCCTTAAAACCTCTTGCACTGAGAGATGCACAACATGAGGGTGAGGCCACACATTACAGATATGTTCATATGATGGGAAGGGAAATGTCTGGCAGCTTCATCCATAGTCCTTGGCAGTACCAAATGAGTTTTAATTAACATAGGAATATCCATCAGTCTTCATTCTGAATTGGCTTGATCACTCACAAGCGCTTTGCAGATAGGGAATTTAGAAACAGCTGGGAAAAACAGCAGTGTAGATGCCCAGAGCTAGGTCGTTTCCCCCAGCTGTCTCTTCCAAACAAGGACAAAGATATTCATCACAGTTGTTTAGGCAGCAGACATTTTCTTTTCAAGGTTGGTATTGGTCCCAAAGCCCATCATGGGGTCACAGAATCTTCATGTCTCCAACATGCTTCTACCCAGCCTCCAGCTCAGGAGGATCATGGCTTTGTGTCAATTCAGGACACACAACAGGGAAAAGAGAAACCACAGTTTTCCTCCCTCATGAGTTCAATATCAAGGCTGTACTACTCCCACATTATTTCACTGGTGCTGTTAGGTCCCATTTTCTCAGCTGATGAACACAAGCATTTTGTACACTGAGTACTGAACATATCTTCATACATTAACAATCCTGTAACTCTGCTCCGGGAGAGGGAAACGGGGAAAACAATCAGTTTGGCACTTATTAAACTCCCTATTCATGAAAATATTCCCTCGGGTACCTCCAATAAATATATTTCCTTTCATCCTTCTGTTTGTCTTTCCTAGTGTCATAAATAACACTGCAAGCAATAAAATTCCTTATCTATTAGGTAAATAAAGCTTAGCCCAGTTTATAACCTCCACAGTTGGATTTTAATTCTAAAAGGAAACCTGAATGCAAAAGCAGACATTTGCTTTCGTCAGAATGCCCCTGGGAGTCGATGTCAAACTCCCCCACCCTGTGTGAAGCAGCCAACAAAAGCTGGGAAGCTTGCTGTCAGCAGCTGGAGTGGGGCTCCTGGTACCGAGCGTCCTAGCTTTTGCTGCTCTCCTTCACATCTCCATCTCCCTCCAAGCCATGCAGATGGGAAAATGTATTGGCAGCAAGTGTTTAATGCACAACAGCTGAACACAGAGAACCTGCTGATTGTGCCATCTCTCTTCAGGAAAAGCCCTGGAGGAGTTTCTGTATCCCTGTGAGGATATGGAATAAAATCAAGGCAGAGTAAAATCTAAGCCACAGTCTCAGGGTTGGGCTGGCATCTTAAGTGAGTGTGCCTTTAGTAACCAATACATCAGTCATTACCATTCTCTGAATTACAAACTGTGCCATTAATTACCTCAATACACAAAAAAAAGAAAGTAAATCAGCCACAAGTTAGTTCATTTCTGCCCTACTCATCAAATGGGGAAAACTTGGTAATTAAAGAAAATGGTAAAAGAAATACAAGGAAAATTGTAAGAGACAGTTTTCTACCACCTGGGAAAAAAAATACGTAGTATAGTAATATGTAGTTTATTACTTTGCAAAAAGCTTCAGATACTAAATTTACTTAGATGACCATAACTTTCTTTCCCTTTCTCTCATGCAGTACCGTTTGCCCCAAGGATTAGCTTAAAATTTTATAGGAAACACAAAATCACGTTTAGTTAAGTTAAATGTTACAAACTGCAAACAGAAAATACATAAGTTCAGGAAAAAAAGAGAGAAGGAGAGAAGGAGAGAAGGAGAGAAGGAGAGAAGGAGAGAAGGAGAGAAGGAGAGAAGGAGAGAAGGAGAGAAAGAAAGAAAGAAAGAAAGAAAGAAAGAAAGAAAGAAAGAAAGAAAGAAAGAAAGAAAGAAAGAAAGAAAGAAAGAAAGAAAGAAAGAAAGAAAGAAAGAAAGAAAGAAAGAAAGAAAGAAAGAAAGAAAAGAAAGAAAGAAAAGAAGGACAGAGAAAAGGAAAAAAACACTCTTCTGTTTATGTTCTAAATAGTGAATAACTAGTGAATAACTAAGAGATAGCTCTCTTGAAAGGTAACTCCCCAGAAAGAGTAAAAGGAGAAAAATTGTTCACATTAAGAGCAGGTAGTAATTGCATAGACCCATATATGCTGAGTAATTCCTCAACATTAATTTCCAAAGATAATGAACCATATTTGGGGGGCCTTAAGAAATGAGAATGATATGTATAAATCATCTCCCAAAAATGTATCAATGGATATGAAGAAATCTGAAAAGAAATCAGAAAGATTTATTTTTAATATTTGGTGATCTGAACGATACATCTTACAAAATTGCACTTCATTAAATCTAGCATATCTTTTTGTTAGGAAAACTGAACAAGAACCATTACAAATCTTCAATCATAAACTATCTTGGCTGAATGGTGTTTTCTATACTAGTATGAAATAATTCTTCCTTTGTTAGATATTTCTGTCATTACTATCCCAACACCTTACTCCATTAAGAAATGTGAAAAACATAAATGAGGGGGAATGACCCGAAATTCAGTATTTCAAAAATCTTCCAAATATAATTTCAAAATCTTGTATCTTAGGCATGACGTAGGAAATATCATAAACAAGTAAAGTCAGTTTTCTGTTGAGTAGTGTAGCAGGGTTGGATACAGTGGGAAAAGGCATTGAGGAAAATCCCCACAACTGTTCACTTATTGTCTACAGGTCTTGCTCAGGAGAACACCTGTCCTCTCCCTGAAGATATCCTCTTGTTTTAGGGATATCTGCAAATCTTTAGAAGTCAGTTCATTTCAGTTAAAATAAACTTTAACCATAGTTAATAGCCATAGTTTTTTTCTGTCAAGCTATCTTTTCCATCCTTAGCATCAGCTATGATTCAATTATTACTCAGAAGGGAGCGAGCATCCAGTGAATCATCACCCTGTATCCTGCAGTAACTCTGTTTTCTTGGTGGCCTTCCACAGCAGAAATGATGAGTCCCCCCCTCTGCAAGTCAGAGAGATCCAGATAGGAGCAAATACAAGTCAGTAAGTGAATGAAAAGTACAAAGCCATACATTACACCACTTACATTCCTCAGTCTTGACTGTACATAAATGTGTGCTTTCAAACAACATATGTAAGCAATCATGCTGTAATTAATTAAATGATACCCATAGAATCATTAAATGGCTTAGCTTGGAAGGGATCTTAAAGCCCATCCAATCCCAACCCCCTGCTGTGGTCAGGGTGCCACCCATAAGATCAGGCTGCTCAGGGCCCATCCAACCTGGCCCTGAATGCCTTCAGAGATGGGACATCTAGAGCATCTGGGCAGTCTGTGCCAGGGCCTCGCTACCCCCTGAGTAAAAAAAATTATGCCTACATTCTAGCTTAAATCTTCCCTCTTTTAGTTTGCAGCCATTCTTCCTTGTCATGTTCCTGCCTGTGTAAAAAGTTGGTTCCCCCTCCTGTTCTCTTTGAGCACTGGAAGGCCACAATGAAGTCTCCCTGCAGCCTTCACTTCTCTGAACTAAACAAGCCCAGTTCCCTCAACCTTTCTTCACAGGAGAGGTGCTCCAGCCCTCTGATCAACTCTGTGGATGTCTTCTGGGTCCACTCCAGTAATTCCATATATTTCTTGTGTTGGGTCCCCAGACTTGAATGCAGTACTACAAGTGGGGCCTTATGAGGACAGAGTAGAGGAAGACAATGACCTCTCTTAACCTGATTAAGTAATACAGTTGATAAATCTTTAGAAAACAGGATGCTTAGTAAAGAGCACTCTTTAGAAACAATGAAATGTGTTTTTACCAGCTGGCTAAATGAGTCACTCATGTGGGAGATTTATAAAAGTGTTTTGGTTATTCAGATAACTTTTCATTTGCAATGCACAGTCCTAAAACACAAATCAGTATTTTTGTATGAGATAGGCATTTATGTGAAAAATGCTGGAACTTCAGTCAAATCATAATAATTTCAAATGTATTTGTAAATACAAACACAGCATTTTATAATGTCTATTTTGAACACATCCTTTCATTTCATTAAAAGAAAATAATTTCTAAAGGCTAGGTTAGGAATAACATACTATGAGACTAAAACTACAATACACGAATAGAGGATCTAAGCTATGCAGGGATGCTTTATTTTGGTTAGTAACTTATGACTGGAAGTCATGGATAGAAGGCCAGTTTTCCCAATTCTGCTTTTCCCATTCCGAACTAAACTTCTACTAGTATAGAAAAGAGGGTGGAAAAACCAACAACGTCTGAATGCTTGCATGTCTGCATAAAATGATACTAAGCAGGTAAGTCAGTCAAACTGATATCCTGTTCCTTTTTCACTTGACTTCTTGTTACAGATTAAAAAAAAAAAAGTTTTTGCAACAGATAACTTTGGTTAGACAACCTTTTCAAAACATATCAGAGACTTGCAAGAGAAAGATCAGCTGGTTCCTGGGTTCAGCTGATGCTAATTCACAAACGATGCAAATTTTCTAAAGACAATAAAAGAAAAAAACATTGGCAAAAAGATGCAACCCCCCCTGCCAAACATCACACAAAGTCCATGAACAGAGATAAACTACCTTCATACTGCAGTGCTAGTAATAAAGAAGTATGCTTTTTCACAGCCAGATTAAGCTATACTGTCTCTTTTTGTATGTTATTACCATTAACATGGATATATAGAGTTTGTAGTAGACCTACTGGTATTCACCGTTTCAAATAGCATCATAGAATAAAATTGCAAACCAAGAAAATTAAGGCAGTTCTCATTAAAATATATATACATATATACACTCATATGTGCATATGTATATAGATAAACACACACATCCACATTAATAAAAGCTAGAAAATTTTATTTCATGTCATCCTCTATTTTATGTCAGAAGTACTGGCAAATGGGACTTATACCTAGGGAAGAAAGTCATTTTTGTTATAGGAGAAAGCTGTCAGCAGCATAGATTACTGCCGTTCAATCTATACAGAAAAGAATCGATAGCAATATGACAGCAGCCTCTGACAGCACAAAATTATTTGGGAGAATCAAAATGAAGAAAATTTTAAAATTCTACAAGAGGACCTCTAGATATTACACCAGTGAACAGCAAAATGGCTGATGAGTTTTTATGCAATAAATGTACATTTGGTACTCAAGAAGAAAAGGACCCAAAGGCAGACACTAACTCGTCTGTATCATCTATCTTGTGCTTGTGTATGGCCCTCATCAATACCAGGTAAGTGCCCAGACCACACGAGCTTCTAAAGTTTTGAAATATGGAAGCATATGGAGACTCCCCAGTATGGGCGTGGGGCATAGGGGGCAGCATTTTACAGGGCCTAAGAATGCATATTTCTCCTGGCATAGCACGTTTTATTTCCTATTTGCACACAATCATGACTTCCCTAAGCAACCTGTGAATACTGGTTCAATCACTTCACATCCTTGACACTTAATGGTTAATAATCTTTCCCATTCTTAGACTATTAAATGTCAGCTTTCTCACACTCATGATGATGTCTTCAGATGTTATGAAACCTCCTGAGGCTGAGAGGAAAGCCAATGATGCAACCTCCTGCTGCCAAATGAAATTTCACAATTTGTTCTTCAATGTTTGCTTTGACTTCAAAAATATATACTACGTATTTCTACGTCCATTTTAAATGGAACTTAACATTACTGAGAACCAAGTTACAAAGCCTAAGAAAATATTCTCTGAAGGGATAGGGTGGGGGACTGTTGAGTCACTGCCAGCTGTTCTCCATTTTCTTTCATCCACTGTGTGTTTATCCTTGGCAGAGATGTTAACTTCAAGATCCAAACAATCAACACCACCATTTCTGACCAACAGAAGAGTAAAAGACCAGTGAGTCTCAAATCCACTGACTCAGTCCTCCCATGTTGTAGTGAGGATGACAATTGATGAAGCAGCTATTGTCTTTCTCCAGTTCTCCAGTTCTCCAGTGTGCACATATGCAAACAAATAAAGATGGAATGTTAGCCATCTAGCATGACATTTAACAGCATATAGCACCACTTTAATCATTCTTCCTGTTTTCTCTACAGATTTCTTCTACTTGACATTCTTCTGTAACTCAGAAAACTTGAAAGCTGAAATAGCTGGAAAGCACATTGAACCCATGACCAAGAAGCAAACAATTTGTGTAACACTCACAGGTGAAGGAAAGTTCCTTTTCCAGCCTAGATGGCTGTGCTCAAAGGACATGAAATAGGTAATTTTTATGATAACAACCCTCCTCCCATGTGAGCTGATACCCACAGCTTTGGGGGTTGTGGCTAATAAGGAATAACCACAGCTCTTGGCCTGTGAAATAAAAATATACTACAGAATAGAGATGAACTACAGCTGTAGATGCCTTTTCTTAGGCCAAAATTGTCTAATGATATCATGAAGTTTTGCCATGAAACTTCACTATAGCACTTCCTTCCAGAAAAATGTGATCCTTCAAGGATTAAGCAGGTGTGGATATTTTTTGAGTTAATTGACACTTCCTGTTTGCTGAAAGCTCTGTTTTACAGATAGACTCCTTAGATGTTTGATGGTTTTACCAGCTATTTTATCCAAAGGCTTGCTATCTTTATTAATCTCAGGGATAGGCTTTCAAAAAAATGATTTTTTTTCAGTATGGTGTGAAAATACAGGCAGATTTGAACATAAGAGACCTGAATTATTTATATAACTACCAGTTCCACCAAGAAACCAAACAGATAAATATCAGGGTGATGCATAAGAACAGATTGCCCAGAGATGTGATGGAAGCCCCGTCCTCAAAGACATTCAAGGTCAGGCTGGACCAGGCTCTGAGCAACCTGCTTTAGCTGTAGGTGTCCCTGTTCATTGCAGGGGAGTTGGACTAGATGGCCTTAAAAGGTCCTATCCAACTCAAAAAGATTCAGTGATTCTGTGTTGGGAAGGTTGCTTTTCCCCCCCCCCCCCCCCCCATTTTGTCTTAGTTTCAGCTTGTGCCATTGATTATTATGCAGTCTTAAAGCTACTAACTTGTCATAAGATTAAAACCATGCCAACATTTAAATATAAATTGGCCTGTCTCAGTTTGGAGAGAATCATTAATACAGTATGTACTACAAAGCAGAAACTCACCAGTACCCAGTTGCAAACAGTCACTGAACTATTGAACAACACAAATTGGAAGGGATCTCTGGAGGTCTCAGCTCAAATTCTGTTATCTTAGTCTATATTGTAGAGCTACGTGGCTACTTTTTCTATATCTACAGAAGCTCTTGACATTAACAGTTACTCCTGAAGCCTACAACAAGCCCTTAGCAGTTCCAATAGCAAAAGTACTATTAACTGGAAACAGAATTGGGTCATGAAAACAAAGATAAGAAAGATGAATAGATAACACAGATGAAAACAAGGTAGAGGGTAGTGAAACTCTGCAACAGGTTGCCCACAGAGACTGTGAATATCCCCTCCCTGGAAGCATTCAAGGTCAGGCTAGATGGGGCTTTGAGCAGCCTGGTCTAGAGGGAGGTGTCCCTGCCTATAGCAGGGGGATTGGAACTAGATGATCTTAAAGTTCTCTTTCAATCCAAACCATTCTATGATTCTGTGATATATTTGGTTTTTGTATAGTTACTGATGTAACACTCAAGCTAAAGGCTGTAAAACTCAATTTTTATTCAAGGATTCATGTTGAGTTTTTTTTTTTTTTCCTGAATGGAAGCCATGACTCTCACAAAAGTACCTTTGTTTTGCACTTTGGAGACTTCAAAGATAAGCAAACAATTGTGTAAAAGAAAAGAACGTGTACTTGTCATTTAACTTGTACATGCTTAGTAACCAGTCTGTTAGGCAGTCCAGATATGAATTTGCTCCCCACAATAAACATGCCTACGGCTCCCCAATAGCAAAGAGGTTACTTTCCATTTCAACTCTTTTAGTCATTTAGAAATTTCTTGCTTATAAACGTAGAATTGTTATGGTTGAAGTAGATTTTGCACCAGACACAGATCAAAAAAACCCTCACCTGATTACAGATTTTGCGAAGTATAAGATGTATTGACATGTGGATACTTATTAGAAATTTCTGTAGAATAATCAAATACGATCATATGAAGGGTCCTATATCTCAGCCCACCATTCTTCAAACTGAAGGCGACAGTTTTTCTTATTTTCAGCAGAATTATTTCCATACTTCCAAACTCCATACAAGACTGTGCTCTTTGGCTTCAGCTCCCAAAACCCAGCAGAGGACTTAGAACGATATATAATTCATACTTAAGCTTACTCATTTCATGATAACTCCTTGTAGCCCACCCAAAATCCAGATGATAACAGCTTTCAATTGCAGTTGACATAAAATGGATATGGAACAGACGTTGGAAAGCTTAATGTAAATGTGAATACTGGGTTGACTGAAATACAGTTTGATATTTACTGTATGAGCTATCTTTCAGAAGATCGTGAATTCCTGGTCAAGGAATATGAAGAAATCATCTACATGTAGGACTGCATATGTCACTCATTTCTTGCTGGCGTTGTTTAGCTAAACCAGCATTTCATTTACAAGGCTTTTTAACCTTTTTCTTCTGGCTTGATCAGAGCTCCTCATGTTGTTTCTGAGACTTACATGCCACTTGCTTGTCAGCAGCAGATTATGTTTCTCCATCCCACAGCTTTACCAGTTACTATTCCAGTCTTTGTATTTACTACACGATGCAAAGCAAATCTGATAGGCTATGAGGTTAAACTTTTCTCTTGCTGTGTTTCTGTTCTCAGCAGTAGCACACTCTATTTCAGTTCTCTGGTTCCAGAGAGGAGCCTAAATGTTTTTCAGATTTATAACACAGAGGTTACACCTACCAGGTACAGTAAGGTTTTATCTACAGTTTCATTATAACCATATATCAAAAGCACTATTAAGTTCTTCGGGTTTCCAATCTAAGTTACTCTGCCAAATGTTTTCCCAAAATAATTGCAGTCATTATATTTTCTAGCTAAAGTAATTGTAATGTAGTAAAGTACTGTACAAATATCCACAGACGTTTGCTAGCCAACCCATCTTTTTTGGTTAAATTTCACTTCAACATTTTGTATTTTTTTAGATACAGGCATGACTTAAAACAAAAAACAGAAACTCATCAATCAGAGATTAGGGATTTGTTGTTTTGGTTTTCTTGTTTTTGGTGTATTTTTCTGTTTGTTTGTTTGGTTGGTTGTGTTGTTGTTGTTTTTGTTTCTGTCTTTCTTATTCAAAGCTTTATGTCTACAGATAGTCTGTCATCTCCTCAGAACTTGTATTGTGTACCACTCTGATCACTGGAAAAAATGATAGCAGATCTTCAGGATCTACCTTCAACTGACAAAATGATTTTATCCATGTCAGTTTCTGGGTATTGTTGACCAAACATTAAAGGTCTTGTACTTGTCTTGATGATACTGCTCTATTTAGACATTATGCAACATTTTAAGAACATCACACATACTCAAATCGATTATAGAGATTCAAAGTGAAAGAAAACAAAAAAACTATCTACTGGAAAATCAGAAACCTAGCAGGGTGGATTCATAAGATTCACACTGGAATATGATCATCAAAACTACAAACTAATATCCTTGACCTTCTTCCAAGAAAGTTGTTCCATTTCAGTTTAATTCTGAAATACTTCTGAAAACACTGAAATCCTGGAAAAAAGGGATAAGAAAGAAAGGGGAAAAAAGGATCAAGTTGGTGAGAGTGCAAAAGAGGCATAAAGGCACAAGACAACAGGAAAAAAAAAGGACAAATGGATGGAGAAATATTTAAAAGCCTCAAAGCAGCAGAGAGGAGGTATATAGAGAATGCAATTTTCAGCAATTGAAAAACAAAGGCTAATCTTTTGACAAGAAATGTGAGATTTACAGGAAGTCCCTGAGATTAGCTAAAGTAGAAGATGGCACATTGGTAGGTTGGGAGTGGAAGTGAAGGGAATTATACGAATTTGCTATGCACAGTGAGCTGATCCCATAGAAATTATAACAGGTGGCTCTCTAGTTCATGTATATACAGTATTATCAAATCTTATTTGGTATATTCTGGAAAAAAAAAAAAAGTTTAATATGTTTTGGTAAATTATAACACAAAAGTAGCGAAGAAATCTTTCCAATCCTTACTGACAATTTTGGAGACTGTTAGAATCTACTTACACTGAATAAAATTAGTGTCAACTGATCAACCAAGCAAAAGTTTAGTATATGCCCCCAAAGCCTGATAGCATGAATACTGCCTGGATATAGGGATGGCAGAGTAGTAGGAGAGGAATTTATGGTTGGTGATGATCATACCTCACTGTAGAATAATGATTTGAAACATTCACTATCATGACTTTTGCATGTTATGATACTGTTTCACTTAGAGCATCTTAGCAAATATGAACCCAGTTTTGTGCTTGACTCAGTGCTTCCATGTGATGGTCTTGCTGAAGGTTGCTCCATTAGGCCACCATCTCACTAAAATGGAGGAATAGGAACCATGCCATTGCCTTGCACCAGCAGAAAGTCACATTCCCGGCTCCTTCTTTCACCTGCACAAACCCACAATACTTTTTCTATTAAAACAGCTGAAATATAGCATTTATACAGGGCTGGCAAAAATAAGAAAGAAAGAGACCAGCAGTGTTCTTAATTTAAAATGTAAATTATTGGCATCTGTAAAGTCCTAACTCCCCTGTAAATTTCACCCATCTGAGTTTCCAATGAAGTAAACAGGATTTGAAGATATTTGTTGCCTCACCAGAATGACAGAGAAATTTATGAGTCTGTGCTCTTAAGCAGTTTGATTTTGCTCACTTAATCTTTTCCAAGCACAGTTTAATTACACAAACACATTAAGAACAGACAATAAGGTCATAGTAGATAACATATACAGTAAATATTAAAGAGAATCAGGTCAGAAATAAAGCACTACTGTGTTTTTTAAGTCCTGCTAAAAGGACACCCTATTATCTGAAGTCTAAACTCCGTCATGTTTTCTGAAAGAGCCTCTTTTCTCACAGTCTCTCTTTAAGAGCTTCTGGAAGCAGCTGCCTGCCCCCTTTTCCTATGCTACATCAACTGGCTCGCAGAGTTCACAGTCAGTTTGGAGAGCACAAAGTGATTGCTATGTTTATGAAATCCTATTCCTGTTAGTCAAGGAAATGAGCTTGACTCACCAACTTGTTTATGAGTTTTGCTTTATGCAAGCTACTGCTGACCTCAAACTGCTGATCCACCAGCAGCACTCAAAACATCTGCTCAGAGGTGATTTACACAAGTTTCTGTTTCTGAAAAGCATTCCTCTTTCTTTAGATGTAGGGTTTTTTGCACCCTTTCAGTACGGTAGTGAAAGTGGCTGGGCTGACAGGCCTCATATGGTTCAGGAGCATAACCACAGCAATGCAGCTCAGCATTTCCTTAACTCTCAGCTCATTAGCCCCACGAGTGAGAGGATGATTTACTTGCCGGAGCACTCCCCTCCCATGCTGGTCTCTGCCAGCAAGCATGCAGCAGCAGTAATTCTGCCTTTCAATTCAAGAGTGACTCTGTTGACTTTTAATTTAATCAGTTTCTTAGGAAAAAAAAGTATATTAGTCTTTCATATGCAGGTTTGGAGAGCTAGAAGGTGAACCCTGAAGGACTCTAAAGAAATTGTGAATATATAAGTGTGAAATGGTCTGAGGTCTCAGTGACAGAACTGTAGTGAAGTATCTAACCAGAGAAAATACAAAAATAAAAAGTTAAATAACTTGCAGAAATCTTGGCTTGAAGGTTAATTTTTTGGCTCTATTTTCCACTTTATATGTGCTGGAAAAGTCTGATTCCCCTCTATTTGCCATAGGGACAGAACACATGACTGCGGCTCAGCATGAAGCACTGTTCTACCTCCCTTTCTTTTACCTTATCTGAGCCTTGTAAACTGAGACTGAAAGCTAAGGACATCACAACCCATACAAAATACATTTTAGCATGAGTTAGATTTTTTGGGGCTAACTGAAGAGAAATCAGAGAGAAGAAGCCACTATCTATCTTCTGCACGTACAGCTCACTGATGAATATGTGATAAAAAAAATTACATGTATGAATTTACAGCTAAATGACTTGTATGCAAGTGCAAGCTTATATAACTTTGAATTTGAGTCGATTTTCAAATGCTTACTTCTGGGGATTTTAGTTTCTTAGGTAGACATAACGATGCCACAGAGTACTGGATAGTACGAAAAGAAAAGAGCAAGGAAAAAGAATCAGCAATTGTCAGCTGTTTTGCTTTTCTGAGGCCTGAACTCTGATTTTCCCTTCTAGAGAATAAAAACATTCAAGCTAATTATATCCTTTTTGTCGTCATAAAAGGAATGTACTGTGGGTGCTGCACAAAGATGTTTAAATAAATTTTCCTTTCACCCCCATAGTGGGTTTATCTTGTTTTCAGTTTTCTATCTGCTTGAGCACTTCAGGGACAGTGGGACAGCTTGAAGGCAGGACAGACTGTCCTTCTCTGCTCCAGCCGACCCATTGCCCCCCCCTGCACTGGCACCAGTGCCCAGCTGACCTTACAGTAAGTCAACTCAGGGGTTGAAACTGGCAGAAAACCAGGTGTGCAAAAATAGTTTTCTGCTGGAAGTCTGTGAGGAGTGTCAGTGCTATAGCAGGGAAGGCAGGGGTGATATTCAGTAGGTCAGGCTGAGTGGTGGTACCTTATGCCAACTCACGCTGGATATAATTCCGTTGTGCAACATCCATTTTCTAGGGCTTGCAACTTCTGAGCATGCTAGAAGCGCCTGGAGAGCTGCTTCTGACACCACAGCGAAATGGCATAAATATAGCACGAAGCCACCCCGCACAGGGCTCGCATTGAGGTGCTGCGTCACCAGGCTGCCATCTACAGAATGTGCTCTGGACTGCTGACAAGTTCCTGAAGGACAGTGCAGAAAGCAGGTCACCGTGTGCCAGGTTTGCCTGCTTCCAACTGCTGGATCAAAAGCAGTACTGGAGAGAAGGAACCCAGCCTATCTGTTGATCCGAACCAGCTGCACCCATTGGTGTTGTGGCTGCACAGACACAACAGCTGTGAAAAACAGGCTTGCGTGGCTCCTTATTGGGACAGCTTCTTCTCAGTGCCTCCCATGTTTGGAGCTTTGGGCAAGCTTTTAGTACAAGAAACTCAAAAGGAGAAATGAAACAACACAAGAGCTCCTTTAGACATGGTCTGTGTTCTCACTTCTACATCAATCCATTCAGGCCATACAGCCCTTTTTCTTCTTGGCTAAGCCTCTCTTAGCTCTCCGCTATCCCTCCACATCCCCTTAACCATCATCAGGCCTCAGCCTTCTCCAAAGCCTCCAGGATCACCTGCACTATCTTCTCTCCGTCCCTCAGAGCCACTTCTTCCAACCCCATCATCAGATCCGGCCTTGGCAGGTCTGCCTGGTGTTCTCAGGCCTGAGGCTGCACTTGCAGTATCTGTAAGGCCATAAGGCCACCAGGCTCAATTGAGCCGTGAGACCGTCCTTCCACGGAGCCATGAGAGAGGCTGGGGGAGCCAGACCCAGAGGATTATCACATCTTGATGGGAGGTTGCATTGCTGGTTGGAGATAAGGGAAAAGCTGGACTCCAAACAAAAAAACAATGAAGAAAAGGAGATACGAGTTGCTGACTTTGAAATCAAAGAATGTTTTTTTTCTTGCAGAGGCAGATTAGCACTCATCTGCAGAGAAAAGTCACCAAAGAAAAACAGTTTTAATGTAGAAATTTAGTAATGAACTGCATCTATGATGCTTTTCAAAAACACTGAGAGATTTTGAGACAAAGAATATAATTGTCACTTCCAACTTTCAACATCTTTAACTTTTAACATCCAATTTTTAGTGTTTTCAAATCAGTCTTATTTTTGAAAGGCTGCAGAGAATTTGAGTACTTTGACTTTACACTTTCCTTTTTTACTATCAGCCTAAAACAGCTGACCTTTTTTTAGCTCAGGAAAAAAAAAAAAAAAAGGCTGGCACTGAATTCAAAGCAAAACATGGCTTGTCATTTCCCCGAAACGCTCATATCCACCAGCTCCCTCTGTCAAAAATAAATAAATTAAAGAAATAATAATTTGAAAGGAGTTATTGTTTTATATTAAGTCACTTTCAAGGATCTTATGTATTGATGTCTGCTTTCTGAAAACCTTTGTTTCAGCCTGGGCAGACAAAAATGAAGGAGTTTAAAACTCCCTGAACTACCTGTTACTTTTAGAAATGCTTTTCTTTAACAAAATAATGCGTGCACACACACACACAAAAACAAAATAAAAAACAAAAAAAAAAACAAACAAAAAAACCCCACACACCAAAAACCAAAAAACAACCAAAAGCGAAAACCAGACTGCTTACATAAAAATGATAATGAAAGTCAGTACTGCATTCATTTTGCATGTACGTATACGTCCACATGTCTCACAGTCTAAAATAACAACAGGCATTTCTGACGCAGCACAAACTCTGCATGCTGAAGGCAATCAGATAAAGTGAAATACATCCCCCAGGTCATGCCAGATATTAGGAGAATTACAGATATGTTGACGAGAGAAGCTCAGGGTCTGGCCTTGCACATGGAAGATTTGATGCATGCCATTTAACCAGCTTTTGCGTAAGCTTTTTTGCAACATATGAATCTGAAGCTCATAATTTCTCCCAGCAGGGCTGCATGAAACAGTAGTTTGCTGCGCAGGAATTTGTATAAGCATGTTCACTTACTCAGAAGTTAGTTCTGCTCAACAACAAGTGAGTCCAGATCTCTCAATGTGCTAATTCAGACCGTGATAACAAACTGCGACTGGTTTTACAGCAGGACAGAGTAATACACAAAAATAGTGTTATTCACAGAACGAGGAGCTTCACTGGATTAAGCAAAGGTTTTGTGACATTCAGCTAATATTGCAAACCTTTTTTTAACTTTCAAGATTTTAACTTTTAATGGTAAACCACAATCAGAAATCCTGTGCATAACCTGGAGCCTTGTTTGACAGAAGGGCAGAGGAAGGAGGGATTGTTGTTTTCTTCAACCTATGTGAATTTATACAATGGAAAGCCGGGCTTCCAACAGGCTCACAAAAACAACAACTCACAAAAGGTATACATTTTTGCTTTGAGGCCCTAAGCATATGTTATATGTGAAACTCCTACTTCCAAGTTGACATCAGTTCTTCCAATAGTTCATTAAAAATTGAAAAAAATAAAAAATAAAAAACACCACAACCAAGCCTGAAGGAGTTTGACTTATTTAAGTTTGGGGAGGGGTTAGCTAGAGATTTCCGGTTGATCTGGATATTTTTGTTTGGTTGTTGTTGGTTTACTTTTTATTTTGGGGGAGAGTTGGTTGTTTTGTGTTTTGTTTTGTTCTGTTGCTACTGCTTTATTTCTTTCTGGATTTTTCTTCTCCTTTTCGCTGGTTCCCTTTCGTTTGTTTTGTTCCCCCTTCCCCTCCCCCTTTTTCAGCGGAGGAAAAGGGGTGCAGGACGCCGTTCTCCGTCTGTCCCCCCGTGCCGTGACGTGCGGATCCGGGCGTGCGCGGCGGCGGGGCGGCGGTGACTCAGCGCTGAGTCAGGGGACTCCCGGCGCGGCTTCCCCGGCGCTTCCCAGCGCTGCCATTTCGTGCGCTGATTCTGCGTTAAAGCGGCTGAGTGCGCGCGTTATTTGCAGCGGTAAGGGGCAGGCGACCTCGGCAGGCAGCTGTACTACAGCAAAAATGTATATCTACGTGCACACATCCTACATATTTCTATCACGCCGACTTGTCACCCTTGCCGCCCCCCGAGCCCCGGAGTCATAAGGTTATCTTTGCTATACATCACGAAATTAGGGTTGGAGCTAATTGTCCTTAGCTGTGACGCAGACTGAGCCAGTGCTTGGTACAGGCTGCTGGCGCTAAGTGGCAAAATAAAGCAACAAAGGACGTTTTGGGTTGATAATCGAGTTGCATTTATTCGCTTCAGATTGCTATCTTAGCAGATAGTATTTCTGGTGTTCTCGTTTCTGAAATACCTCTAGTGCTTCCCTGAACATGATAACTAATCATGCAGGTTACTTTTAGATTTTTAAATAACTTGCACAGAATTTAACAAGATGCTTGTCAGTAGCTCAGTTGCTTAATTTGAGAAGATACTGTCTGAAAATCCCGAAGTGCAAGTGCTAAATGCTTAGCTGCTATGGAAATGTTGATGCCTGAAGAACGTTGGCCTGAGCTGCTCAGGCCCATGAAGCTGCTCACAGTCCCTAGCTCTGTGCTTCCACTTTAACTATGTTAAAGCTACTTGATTTCTCATTTGGCAGCTTCTCCATCTCTGAAATGGAGTTAGCATGGTGGTGTTTTCCAGCATGCACTGAGAAGTGCTGTATGAAACACTAACTGCCATTGTCTCCCTGGGATGATTGGAAGGACAGCTAATTCAAAGGTCATGTTGGTATATTATTAAAATATAATCACAGTGCTGGTTCACATACATGCAGCAACATTCCTTAGGGGTCACTGTTTTGGTGCTGGAGAGGAGTTGCTTGCCTTCCGTCTTCCATCTGCTTTTCTGGGAAGATATGTGGTTTTAAGGACTCTCTCTGTGAAGGAAGGGACTGAAAACTTGAGCAAGCAAAGAGAGTGTTATTTCTCCTGAGAGTTTCCAAGGATATTAAGAAGGCAGTAACCAGCTCTTGTTTTTCCACAGTCCTCCCTCCACAGGCAGTGAAATCCTTTCAGCTTCACAGACCTCCAGACAGGAGGCTCAGCAGGTGGAACTCACCTCCATGGGAGCAAATGGGAGAGTATACCATTGTAGTGAGGGGTGTGCTCCTCAAAACTGAGCCATGAAGCTGCTGGAAGTTTTGTAGGCTCAGCAGGGACAGGACTGCTCCAGGGATGAAGTCCAGGCACGTGCACCTATTTAGATAGTGTGTGAACTGTGTTCTAAGCTTCCTCTTCAAGGAAAAGAAGTCCTGATCCCCTCTCCTTCCCACACAACATCTGAATACTGCTGGGGGAATCTGTTGATGAGAATGCTTTCACAAACTACATCAATTCCTGACACATACCCACACTCACTCAAAAGAAATCTGTCCGCAGCAAAAAGCCTGGTTCAAGCTCCTAAAAACCAGATAGGACTAGTTAGACAGTGTTTACTTTCTGGGACTCTGCATCAGCGACTGAGTCACTCGCTCTTCCTGTACTGCCTTTGTTTCAGATTAGGACATATGAAACTCATTGCCAGAAGTCATCACTACTGGGAAACTACAGGCTTTATTGTTGTTCTTTGGACTCACGTGACCTTCATTATAAAATAGCTACATTAAAAAAAAGAAGTAAAAAAAAGGAAAAAAAGGTGCAGACAAGTCTCATGGAAGTATGAAAGTATGACAGAGACAGCAGTTGCACAAGGCTCCTGGTGTTGCCTCAGGGTACTCTGACAATAGTTGCCCTCTTGCTTTTGCCTCCTTATGGGGGAGTTGCAACAGTGCCTATGAGTTGGTTAGGGACAGGGGGGAGGATGGGAGGCAATCCCACAGGGAAGAAACAAGCCACATTCCCCCACAAAAACAGCTAAAATGGGTACAGCCATAGCTCTGTTAGCTTTCACCAGCCCGTCCTTCGTCATAACCGTGAGTGGCAGCACTGGGGAAACTGAGGCAGAATAAAGCAGCTTTCCTACCCCAGATCTGTGGCAGAGCTCACAACCATGCCCTTCTCCCTTCCACTGGGATAAGCTCGGAGTTGTTTCCTCACCATAGCACCTGAAATGCTCTTCTGAAGGCACTTATTCACTGTCAGATGGGCTTTATTTTTATTATGAAATAGATAAAGACATACATATATCGTGTTGCACTGACTAAACTTTGTCTTTTCAGATAAAGCAAAAAGGTTGGGTTAAAGTTCAAAATTTGTTATTGCTTCCCAGTCAAAATACATTTGGACTTAAAATCATTTTATCTAAATGTCTTTCAAAAATCAAACTGAAAATTTATTAAGTAGCTTCAAAATTTATATTTGTATTTCTGCTCCTTCATATAAGAAAGACAGCATTTTACAAGGTGTCATGAATCTACGTAATTTGAAATTTGAATTTTGATTTGCCAATGAGATCTTCCACAACACTTTCATTATAGAGGAATTCGTTAGTAATAATATTTTGGGACAAGTGGTGTAACCAGTGATCTCACAAGACAGTTGTTGTAAGACAACCTGCTTCTTCTAGTCATCTTTCTGTATGGGATGCAGCATTTCTCCTTTATGCTTTCTCCCCAAGATGTATAGAAGTGAAAAGCACTAAATTATGAAATCTCTGTCTCCAACAGCTGCAAGTGTGTGGGTTGTCATGACATTTCTGTCTCCCCAGAAATAGGCTTGCCAGGTCTGGCTGTTCCTATTTATGAAGATCATAGAGTTTGGAATGACATTCTGCAACCATGCTTTTCAAAATGGCAAAATACTCATCTCAGAAGGATTTTTTTTTTTTTTTTGGAAGGAAAAGAAACAACTGGAAATGTGAAAGAAAAGGTTACACATCGATTCATCTATTCCCTCCTGCACCCTCATTTTGAAACTGGCAAGGTTTTGAAACAGGCTTTACTACTTCATTTTTCTGCCAAATATGTTTCCTAGACAAGCCATATAGCAACTGCAAGATTTTACTTCACAGGAATGTTTTCCTTGATAATATTTGTATCTAATGCTCCCAAATCTGTTATCTATGTATAGACATTTGGTGAATCATATTTGCACATTTACTGACTGCAGGAGGAATTCCAAAACACAGCACTAAATGAACTTACCACTATTAACACTGTCATTTCTGGATTTTTGTCCTGCAGAGCTGAAATGGCACATCAGTGTATTAATTCAAGTTTTCAAAGGGAGTGGAAGTCTGTTTTGGAGGAAAAGAAAGGACAACCATCTGGTTTCCTACACTGAAGACTTAAAAGCTTCTTTAGCATTTGAAAACACTCTCTAGCTTTTCCACAAAGGATGATTCATTTGTGATGAATTCTTTTGGGAAGATTTTGGTGATTTTTTTTTTTTTGTAGTTGTTGTTTTTGGTGGTTTTTGTTGTTTTGTTTTGTTTTGTTTTACCTATATTAACCTATTTCTAAGTGAAGACATATTTGTACTGGCCAGCAAAGTGACAGAATTGACTTTGGTTTACAAGGGAAAGTTTCATAATGTTTTTATTCTTAACTTTTACTTTGAAGCCAGAGAAGTATTTTAATTTTCAGTCTACAGTAAACATAATAAGAAGGATCTCTTTTCCTCTGGAAAAATGCTAACAAATTAATTAAGGATATATCTGACTAAAATTGTCTCTCTCAAAAAAAAAAAGAAATTAAAAAGAAATTTATTTTATTTTGAGTTCCTAAATTGCTAACTATGCCTCTATGGAATATGAAAGCCTTTGGATATGATTTATTGTATTTCGGCCAGATAACTGGGGGGAAAGGATAGGTGAATATAGGACAGGTGAATATCCTCTTTATGTAGTCCCATGCTGTGCTGTGCATCCACTATGTAATTTTAGCTTTCACTTTTACTAGTCATCCTAAAATAATTCTAAGAAATGTGAGCTTTGTCTTGCACACATTCCACAAATCCCAAGTATCACGCAAATACTAGCTGCTAAAGGAAGTATTAAGTGAAGCAATGTACTTTCCTATATTTCAAGTGGGTTTTTTAAGTTTTCAAGAAACAAACTGACCATGTCACATTGATTAATAAACCACTCCAGATTTCTGAAGCAGCCTTTATGCTCTACTTAAATGTTTTGTGTTTGTGAAATAGAAAGAGCAGAGCTTAGTAAGATTATAAATTAAGATATACTAAAAAACTCTATGGGAGGTAAAGGCCATGCTGGTAAGAAAAAGTGTGTACAGCACATCCATGTTAGTTAATGCACATAGCAAAAATCCTTAAAAATTTCACATTTTTCGGACAGCATTTCTCTGTTAGTTGACCCATACTTCTTGAGCAGAGGAGCACTGAATACTGGATCTGGATTATTTTAAGTATTAAACTACTCAGCCCTACCAGATGAACATGTTCCTTACAGAAGCCTAACTTTCAAACTGGAAAATTAAAGGTCAGAAAGGTTAAAGCAGTCTGGAAATGCTGGACTTGGTGAGAATCCAGTTCCAGATTTGGACCTGGCCCTTGTCAGGGTTGTATGGTTAGCTGAAACAGTGCTGCTTACCCTTAAAAGATCCCTTAAGCATCTATATACTCCTGCCTTGTGATACATCACACACAGAAAGTTAATAACAGTGATGCATTCAGATGTTGTAAGTAAACACAATCCAGTACTCAGAACATCTATTAATTAATTTGCTCTACATTACATAAGTCAATCAGATGCATTACAGTGTTATAACTATTAGAGGATTGGATGCTTAATAGCAGAAGTAGCAGTATGAAATTACTTCAGACCTGCCTCCAGAGTCTATGCTGTTTAACTTCTCAAACAAGAAAACCAGCAGGCAGGTTAAAATACAACCAGCAGAAAGACAAGAATTGTTATCACTGGGGCTCTGTGCCAATGGAAAAAAAAGCAGCCCAAAGTAAATCTCATCAGTCTTGTGATGATGAAAATCTAATGCAGCAGCTGTTTGTCTGGGAACAGTCTCTCAACACATTTTGATTTCACAGCACTGGATTAATCTTTTCTAGAGAGCATACAAAACCAGCAGCTCTCTTTGCAGACAGAGGGAATGTTTCTTCCTTTCTGTAGTGAAGTGACTGTTGTGGCACTGACCCTATGCTCAGAAGCGTCCTGCCACTGTGGCAGGATGGGAGAGAGAGAGGAGAGATGTTGAAAAGTGGAAAACTGAAGTTTTGAGCCTGATTGTAGAAACTTAAAGTCTCGTTATACTCAGTAATGTAAAGCAAATTCTAAATGAGTAACAGACCATTTGCTTGCAAAGTGTACAATTAACCTTTAAAAATCAAAACACCATCAGATTTAAGGGCTTTGCTGGAGACAAGAATGATTACGTATTTATTTTTATAATGCAAACCTCAATAGGTATGTTAGAAACATAAAGAGATCTGCCCTTATACTGCAGATTTGTGTATGCCAACAGTTTTCTGTCAATAAGATTAAGTTGGCAGAAAAAATGAGATCATTAAATCAGTGAAAATCCTGTGTTGTAGTGCTGTAAACATGCTTAATTTGGTAAACTGCTTCAGCATAATCACAGTTTCTTTGTGAAGACATTTAGTGGGAAAATCTTCCACTCCTGAAATAGAGTTGATACCACAGAGTAATGTATTAAAAAAATGTTATTGCTGCTTCTGTAAGAAAACTTGGAAAAAAATGGTGGCACAGTTAGACATGAAAGCTTACGTACAAGATATATATGCATCCAGCTGGAGTAGCAAATCCTGCACAAGTCCAGGGATGGCTGGAAGCTTACTGTTACCTCAGTCACAGTCCTCCAATGGCTCTGGGAGTCTCAGGGCCCATGATCAGTGGTGAAGATGGACTCAAAAGAACATTAAATATCTTCTCTTCTTCTGTGTCCCTGTTCATGAGGTAACAAGCCTTCTCAAGTAAAAGACCAATGTTTTCTGTTGTTCTCCTCTTCTGAAAAGTTCTTAAGTTGTCCCTCACAGTGCTGGCTGTCTTCAACTCTAATTGAGCTTTGGTCTCACAAATTTTCTCCCTGCAATCACATGGTAAATAGCATCTCTGTCATCCTACCATGTCAGCTAATCTCATTTACAGAGGCCATACACTTCCTTTTTTACTGCCCAAGCTCTGGAAGAACCCTTCTCAGCCAAGCCAGCTCTTTGCCCAACCTACTTGACTTTCGAGACGTTGGAATTGCCTGTTCCTGTGCTTTTAAGAACTGATGTTTAAGAAGCGGACAGCACTGATGGACCCCAGTGTCTTCAAAAGCAGTTTCCCAGGGGACCCTTTTAACTAACTTAACTCTCGAAGCACCTTGAAATCAGCTCTCCCCATATGCAGCATTGATGTTTTGGTGGTAGATTTCCTTCTGCCGCCAAAGATCTTAAACTTGAATACCTCTTTGGCCATCTTAGCCTCCAATCACCAGTACAACCACAAGGCCCTCTCTACTTAAGAAGTGTAAGATCTAGAATGGCACCTTTTCTAGTCATTTCCTTTAGTATCTATACCAAGAAGCTATAATCAGGATGTTTTAGGAATCTTCTGGATGTATTTGTGTTAGCTGTGTGGTGTTCACAGCTAATGTCATGCAAGCTGAAGTCATCCATAATGACAAAGGCAACAAATCTAGATTTACTTAAGGAATAATTGATCTGTGTCATTATCCTGTCTGGGTGGCCTATGGCAGATTCCCACAACAACATTCACTTTATTTACTTGTCCCTTAACCTAATTTTATCTCTTTTCCCTTTAAATTTAATTTAAGGCTTTATCGGTCAGCCTTACTATCTCTTGGGCAGAAATCCCTTTTTCCCTTTGTTGGACAACGACATGATCAAAAAAATCCAACCAAACAAATAAAATCACTATTACTGACACCACCTTGGAGCCAGGGATTTTGAAAGGATTTTAGATAAAATCTAAAAGTCAGTTGCACAGTCTTAAAAAACATTATGTAGCAATATGAATATTCCAAAACATTGCATAATTTGTGATGACAAAAGTATCTCTTCAGTTAATTTCTTATGGAAATGATGTTTTTATTTAACTCGGACGAGGCAGAAAGGCTGCACATTGGAGTTGTAAGGTGCAGCCTTATTAGTGCTGATTGTTCTCTTGAGTTCTTTATTCTGCCTGAATACTCGTGCAAGCTGAGTTAATATTTTATCTTTCGAGCGTGCATGCACACAAAACTCTCTTCATCTGCATTCTCTACTGTTGATTTCTTTTATCTGCCAAAATTTTTTGCATTCAGTTCATCTCAGAGGATGATATTTGTTCTCAGTTGTGACCCTTAATTCTTTAAGAAGCCAAATATAAGCTACTTTTCCTTCTAATAAAAAGTCTGAATATCAAACTTCTATGGCTTGATGTTGGCAGAGAAAAGCAGCATCCTTGCAGTGTCAGCTTTATATTCACATTGTTTGCATTCCCTATGGTTGTTCTCAGTAGAGTATTTGTTTTCACACATACACATTCTCTCTATATGAAGAAAAATCCAATGAAATGGATATTAATCTGCCAAGGAAAGATTACCTTGAGAGAAGTACACACAGACAAAAGCAGCAAAATCCTGTTGCTTTCCAAGGAAGCTAGTGCACATCTGTTCATCTTCAAATAGAGCAAACACTCAGAATTTTTAGGGAGATGAGTAAAACACAAAGAATAGCAAAAGTTCATAATTAGAGCTTAAGAAAGTTTCCATTCCCATTGTTTGTGCTGCAAAAGACAAAGAGATACAATCCCAAAATTTAATAAAATCTGAAATAAATAATGGAATCATCTGCGAATGAACAATTGATCTAAAGTAAACAATTCCATTACAAATTAAGAGCTATTTGTTTCTCACTCACTGCTAAGACGAAGCATGCTATTTTTAAAAGGAACAACTGCTACACAAAAATGCTGTCCACGCCAATCTGGCAATGTGAACTAAACAGTTTTGTGTACTTTGACATTCACAGCACAAAATTTCATCCCTCTGTGCACATTTATTCGGCATGTCCAGTTGAGTTTTGACATTTAGCAACACAAGTCCACTTGAGTATCTGGGGCCAGCCTGAAAATCATTAAAATACATAAACTGTGTATTGTACACGAGACCAGAAGAAAAAAGGCTTGAAAAAGCATAATCTCACCTAAAATCTAGGCTCATATTACAAGTATCTGTCAGATGCTAATGTTCTGAACTATATTCCAAACTATTTTCCTACACTGAGACTTGCAAATCAATTTGAACCTTTGGTTAAAGTTTTGTGTATGACTAGTCAACGTCACAGACTAGAAGACGTGAAAAAAAACTGATGTTGGCCTCTAGTCTAAAGCAGGTTTAATTACACATATCCTTCCAGAACATTTGCCTAACCTGTTCTCCACTGATCAAACAACAAGTGCTCCGCAGCACAGTACTTCCTTTTCCTTAAGGAGAAACCTCAACTAGTAAAGATTCCTTTTTACGAGTTCAGCTCATTGCTTTCTGATGTATTTGCCATCTGTATGGAAGAACATACTTTTGCTTTTGCAACTTTTTCTATTGGAGGCATGATTCCTCTTGGCTAGGTGAACACATTAGCAATTTTTATCTTTCTTCTGAAGAACTTCTATTCTAGATCCCTGACCAAACTGATGTTTTTCTTGATCCTCTCCAAGTTATTTTTTCTTTATTCCTGCTTACTATAACACATTACTACTATGGAAACCTTGCCATAGTGAACCATGAGGAGGAAAGACTATTTCACTTTAATTTCACAGGCAGTCTTCTAATTTGTATATCAGGACAGTGTTTACTTTCTCGTCCAAACTGCGCTGTTGATGTGCAAAACCTGTAGACTACAATCACCACTGAGTCGTTTTTTCAGAAATGTTGCCAACTCAGTTGTTCTCCTTTAAGTGTTTGAAGAGGTGTTAGTTCCTACTGATATGCAGTGCTGTGAACTTGCTCTTGTAGACTAGTATTCACCATCTTGTCAAGATCAACTTTAATTCCAATCCTGTCCACGCATTCTCATTCTGTGTTATCTGCAGACTTAATGAATGTACTGTTATTTCATCATTCAATCACTAATACAAAGCATTGATTAGTACTGAATAGAGGTCATAGAATCATAGAATCATAGAATCAGTAAGGTTGGAAAAGACCTGTAGTTGCCTTTCCACATCACCACACACTTGTTTCAGGGAGTCGTATTTTTTGCTCAGAGAGCAATGAGGTTTCCCCTAAGCCTTCCCTTCTCCAGACTGAACAATCCCAGTTCCCTCAGCTGTTCTTCATAAGACTCGTGCTCCAGAACTCTCACCAGCTTTGTTGCCCTTCTCTGGGCATGCTCCAGAGCCTCAGTGTTTTTCTTGTATTTAATGACATTAATTTAACACGTTCAGAGAATCACTTTGGAGCTGTTGGGGGGAGCTCTGAGGAGGGAGATGAAGATGATCACAGGGCTGGAGCACCTCACCCATGAGGAAAGTCTGAGGGAGTAGACTGGAGATGAGAAGGCTGTGGGGAGACCTCATTGTAGCATTCCACTGCTTGAAGAGAGCATATAAACTGAACATCAACTTTTTACACAGGTTGTAATAGGACAAAACTGAAAGAGGGAAGATTTGGATGCTGAGAGGAAATTCTTTAATCAGAGGGTGTCACAGATTGTCAGAGAAGTTGTAGATGGATGCTCCATCTCTGGAGGCATTCGTTGCCAGGTTGGATGGGGCCCTGGGCAGTCTAATCTAGTGGCAAGATGTCACACAGAGCAGTTACAACCTGATGATCTTTGAGATCCCTTCCAGCACAAGCCATTCTATGATTCTGTGATTTTCTAATTAGTATTATATCAGCCCATCAGCGCATACAGCTAACCATGATTCCCTGCCAAAAAAGTGTCAGGAGAAACAATACAACAATTTATTATGAAAAGCAGAATGTGTAACATCTGCTGTATCTGTCAGTTAAGAAAGCTTTCCTTATTTTCACAGACAGAAATTAAATTGGTTAAATGTGGTTCGTTCTTGACAAATATACGTTGGCTGTTTCTCATCTCCTTGTTTTCTTCTTGTTATCTGCAGACTCCACTGTACTTGTCCAGCATTTCTGCAGGAAATTATATTAACCTGCAAGATAGCTCACTACCTCTTTTCTCCCTCTTTAAAAATGAAATAAGGTAGAGGGAATTTTTTTTCCTATATTTTACCGCCTTCCTTTGTTTCACCCATCCTGCATAGGTTTCCAGAGGTGTCTGGAAATGCCGCAGACATATCAAGACCTCCCCCTTGGACTTTACAAGCAGAGCTGTCACACATTTCAGGGTCCTTCAAAGTCACTTGGATCATACTGAAAATGGTCAGTTTCTCATCTAAAGATAGACTCTGTCTCCAGCACAATCTTACAAGTGAATGTAGTGGACCCTACAGTGATTCCCTGGTGACTGGAAAAAAGATAACATCATACTCATTTTTAAAAAGGGTAAAAATGATGACCCTGGGAACTGTTGACCTGTCAATCTCATCTCTGTGCTGATCATGGACAGATCATGGGAAGATCATGGACAGATACTCCGGGAAGCTATGTTAAGGCATGTGAAAGACAGGGAGGTGATATGGGAGAACCATCATGCCTTCATCAAGGGCAAATCCTGCTCGGCTAACCTAGTGACATTCTATGATGTATCACTGCATCAATGGACAAGGAAAGAGCCACTGATGTCATCTATTTTGACTTAAGTAATGCCTTTGACAGGGTACCCCAAAAAATCCTTTTCTCCAAATTGGAAAGGTATGGATTTGAAGGGTGGACTGTTCAATGTATGAAGAACTGGCTGCAGGATCAAGTTCTGAGAGTGGTTGTCAGTGGCTCAATATCTGGATGGAGATAGATGACAAGTGGTTTTCCTCAGGAGTCTGTGCTGGGGCCAATAGTCTTAAGTGTCTTTATCAAGGACATCAACAATGGGCTCAAGTGCTCCCTCAGGAATTTTTCTGATGACACCAAGCTGTGGGATATGGTCAACACATCAGCGGAACAGGATGCTATCCATAGGGACTTACACAGGCTTGAGCAGTGGGCCCAGGTGAACCTCATGAAGTTCAGCAAATCCAAGTGCAAGATCTTGCACCTGTGTCAAGGCAGTTCGCATTACCAATACAAGCTGGGGGATGAAAGGATTGAGTGCAGCCCTGCTGAAAAAGACCTGGGGGTATTGGTGGATGTGAAGCTCGACATTAGCCAGCAATGTGCCCTCGCAGTCTAGAAAGCCAGCTGTATCCTGGGCTGCATCAAAAGAAGTGTGTCCAGCAAGTTGAGGGAGGTGATCCTGCCCCTCTACTTGTGCTGGTGAGGCCTCACCTGGAGTACTATGTGCAGACATGGAGTCTGCAGTACAGACATAGACCTGTTGGATCATATTCAGCAAAGGGCTGTGGAAATGATCCATGGAATGGAACACCTCTCCTACAAGGACAGGCTGAGAGAGCTGGGGCTGTTCATCCTGGATAAGGCTACAAGGTGACCTAATAGCAGCCTTTCAATATCTAAAGGAGAGATACAGGAAAGAGGAGAACAGAACCTTTATCCAGGTTTGTGGTGACAGAACAAGGGGAAATGGATTCAAGCTCAGAGATGATAAGTTTAGGTTATAAGTAAAGAAAAAGTCTGTTACATTGAGGGTGTTGAGGCACTGGAACAGGTTGCCTAATGATGTGATTGATGCACTATCCCTGGAGACTTTCAGGGCAAGCACTGGGCATCCTGATCTATCTGTGGATGTCCCTGTTCATTGCAGGGGAGTTGGCTGAGATGGCCTTCATAGGTCCCTTCCAACTTTAAGGATTCTATGATTCTATGTTGGAGTCTGTAGTCTTGCAGAATCCTTGTCTGTGCAAAACTGTCCAAAGTTAACTTCATTTTCCATGTCACTCATCAGTAGTAACCTCTTCTGAACATGAGGCAGCAGTATGCTCAGGTGGCCAAGAAGGCCAATGCATCCTGGCTTGTATCAGAAATAGTGCAGCCAGTAGGAGCACAGAGGTGATCGTCCCTCTGTGTTCAGCTGTGGTGAAGCTGTACCTCGAGTGCTGTGTTCAGCTTTGGGCCCCTCACTACAGGAAAGACATTGAGGCCCTGTAGTGTGTCTAGAGAAGGACAACAAAACTATGAGGGATCTGGAGCACAAATCTTACAAGGAGCGGCTGAGAAAATTGAGATTATTTAGTCTGGAGAAGGCTGAGGGGAAACCTTATTGCTTTTTACAACTCCCTGCAAGGAGGCTGTGGTGAGGCTAGGGACAGTCTCTTCTCCTTGGTAACTATGATGGAACGAGAGGTAATAGCCTCAAGTTGCACCAGAGAGGTTCAGATTGGATATAAGGAAAAATTTCTTTTCCAAAAGTGTGTTGAGGCATTGGAATGGGCTGCCCAGGGAGGTGGCTGAGACACTATCCCTGGAGGTGATCAAGAAAGGTGTACTTGTGGTACTAAGGAACATGGTTTAATGGGCAACGTTAGTGGTAGGTGGTAGGTTGGACTAGATGATCTTAAAGGTCTTTTCCACTCTCTTTCATTCTATGATTTTATGATTTTGTGGCTACATAGAATTACCCTTCTTGTATTTTACACCATTTGTAACACACTTGTGGTGATTTGGCTCATGCAAATGACTAAATACCATGAGAATATCACATCCATGTCCACTATCAGTGCATTTTAGAAGCTGGGTTGGAGGTGGGGTCTGGGAAAAGATTAAAAACTAGCTCCTCACACTTTCCCAAGAAGCAATTTTTATTGGGTAATAGTAAAAGCTTCTTGCTGTTTTGAGCCCATGCTGTGTTGCTCATGGGAAAATGTAAGAATAAAAAAAAGAGCAGGACAGCTTTCTGCAGGAGAGAATGTTGTGGTAACCTATGCTGTTTGGTACAATTTAAGGCCAAAGATAATAACTTCCTTCCTCTGGCCAGTATTATGCCGTTCAAAATTCCTCCTTCAACAACATTTGCAAGGACTTGAGCAAGGGGAACACTGTATTCCTTCCCATGTAGGAATATGCCATCTCTCACCTTCATCTGCAGACCTGAGAAGATAGCTGAATTCAGAGTTAATATTGCTGGAAGCAGTTAGAAGCAAACATACATTTATTGTACAAATGATGGCTCTGCTCCTCAGAAGATTTCTAATACAACCAAAATAAATTTCATTCATCGTCATTTTTTTCCTCTGTTCAGTCTGTCTTCATGATAATGACTATTTTCCAGCTGTGCTCTCGCACTTGTTCTTCCTACCCAGACTTTCCACGTTGATGAGCAGCCCGATTTCCGCAAAGAGAGAAATGCTTTGGCTGAGAACAAAACCAGTTCTCCGTATAATAACAGTGCATATAACGAATCATAAATTTGGCATTCTCAAATGATGCTGAATGGGCAAACTTGATCCAACTGTGCAAAATGTTAGCCAATAACCAGCAGGAGTAAGAGCCTTAGGAGGAAGAGGAAATAGACAAGGAAGGAGACATCCACCTCACCACTCACTAAATAAGCAGTTCTCTCAAATAGGAGACCAGGGCCCCCGACCTGTTGGACAAAATGTACAGTGCTTGAAGGAAAAAGGAAAAACTGATAGGAGAGCAGGAATCAACTTCTCTCAAAACTTATTTCACTCTTTAAAAGTATGATGATAAAAGTATTATCATACAGGCTTAAAAAAAATTAAAAAGTAAAACGAAAAGGAGCAAAAAGCCTTCAAGAAACAGCATTTCATTTTGTTACTTGATTTTATTTGTGTTGAAGGACTTTGCAAACACCCCTTTACAGAATGCCAGCAAAATTACATGGAGCCATTCAACTATGCAAGCCATTTGGCAGATAATTGGCATGTCCAACTGCTGGAGATAGGCAATTATCTCTCTTTTGTACAATACACGTTTTAGACACAAAGTGAAGGCATTACCAAATATCTTTTAATGTTCTGTTGAGTAATTTGGTAATGTAAAAAAAAAAAATCACCCAGCATCTTTATTTAAAAAAAAAAGTCAACTTTATTACAATATATGAAATATCTCTGTTTGATGTGTTGTGTTAAAATACCTTCTCTACTTCAATTTGCTGGAGGGAATTTTAGAATTAAGAGCTAAACAATTTCATTTGACCCTGGTCTTTGTTAAGTATTAGAAAATTATCACTATGTGTTGCTGAGCAGAGGTGTTTCGGCAAGAAGAAATTCTGTAATTAGTTACTCTTGCCTTAAAGCTCCAGGGAGGTACAGCTCTCTGCTCAGAGATGCTTATCAGTAAGGACTGCTTGAGCTCCTGCAGCCAGGCACATTGCAGGCCTGCTCTTGACCTCACAGCCCTGCAAGATCCACGTGCTCCTTCTCAAACCGAAAACCCAGTTAAGGCAGAACATGCTGGAAGAATGTTGAGTATAAAATTATATTTTGTTTGTAATAGAAGCTTGTTGTATCACCCCTTATTGCATCCAGCGCCTTCAATAAAAGTGAGCTGCATGTACATTAAAAAGTGGTTAGCTTTGGATTCTTCCACAGGAATGGTTGCCAAGTTAGCAATTTCCAAAAAAAGTTCTAGCTCTAGAGGGCAGGAACAGGACTCATATGAAGTGGTAAGGAAGTCAGAGGCCTGTCAGCCCTGGAGATGGTGTCAGCCCAGCGAGGCGAGCAGCAGGTCGGGCACTGTTGCTTGCACTTGGCGTGGCACTGATAAGTTCTTCCCTCAGTGTTGGCTGCTTTAGTGCAAGCAGAAGGGAGCTCTTTACCCAAAAGCCACACATTTACCCCTGGCAGATCTACTCTGAGCATCCACGTGAAGAGCAGCTGGGATTGAGCACAGTCTTTCCTGTTGCCTCAAGACAAGCCCATTGCTCAAGGGCAGTGCCCACCTCAGTGTCTCATCCCGATAAAGGGCAGCGACTGGCTTGCCTGCAGCATAGGCCCAGACATGGCAAGCTCCAGAGGTGTGAGTCACCCTTCCAGATAAAATTCCACAGGAGCAGGCTGTTCCTTATCCTAGTCCCTCACCTTCAAACCAAACACTTCTGGCCTCTCAACAAAACATTGCTTGCCTGCTCTCTGAGGTATTTTTTGCTGAGCAGTGAAACCAACAAGGAAAGGGCAAGAGCTGCATCTGGAAAAGCATCCATCTTAAATATCTTCCAGTTGTTTGTGTCTCAAGCTTGATCCTAATTGATGCAAAACAGAGCCCCTATGGAACAGTAACAGGCAGCAAGAAAGTAATTAACAAATGCCACAGCAGATGTTACAAGGAGCCTAAATTACCAGTATTCTGATGAATGAGTGCCTAGCAGTCTCTTAAAAATAAAAGTCATTCAGCCTTGAGTCACCCTCAGTCCCCGTTTCATTAGTCAGTGCAGCATACTGGGACAGAACATGTACAGATTCCTTTTCTTCTTGCCAGTTCTTGGTTTTTCCCAATGCAGAAAGTGTGCAAGTGTAAGAAAGTGCCCCTTAACTCGACAAAGTTTTGACCAACTCCCCTGAAAAATAAAAAAGTTTAAAAAAAAAAAAAGGAAAAAAAAATTGCTGGAGGTCAAAAAGCACTGATTAGCCTTTCAGCCCTTCTTACATAGGATACATGCCATCCTTCCTTCCCCAAATGCCAGCAACATAAATAAAATAAAGAAAGTCAAAAGCAACTTTTCTGAATCTCTGTTTGGGAAGCAGCAAATCATTCATCTGAGCCAGGCAGAGAAAAAAATCCCATGTGCTGAAGCAGCACAGGGAAGTTCTGTGTTTTCTCTGTATTTTTTAAATACACAGTTTAAGAAGCTTTTAGTGCATTATTACACTTCGGTGTTGTATGGCCCTGCCTTAGTTGATGAAACTTTGAAAAGGAGAGGTAGGACCTAGTTCTGGATAAGTCCACATATGTTTCAGTTTTATAGCTTTTCAGTGACAACTGATCTTATGTAAGTACAAGAAATATCAAAGTACCTTTGGAATGAGATACTAGGGAGCCTAGTGCTGCACTGTGGTTTCTTGGTTAAATAAGCTGAATTCCCTATCCCAGTAGTGACAACCACGTAAGTTTTTCCACTTTAAATGACTAATGGAAAATTGAATACCACACGTTTGTTTGCCTGAAGTTTGCTTAATGCTGCAGGATTGCAACATATTTGTAGATTTATCTTGAATGTATTGATTTTTCTTGTTAAGATTTGCTATTCAAAGTCAGCAAAATCTAGTTACAAAACAGCAATGGTCTGATTGTTTCCAAGGTATGGAGACCTCATAGCCCTCACTAGGTTCATCATGAACTAAAGGTGTTTTATTTTTCCAAGGAAAGGAAAATCAGGACACAGACCAATTACCAAGCTCCAACTATTCTGACAAAAATATCTTGCAATTTTTGTTTTAATTGTCCTTTATCACTAGTTTATGCTTATGTTAAACCTAAATGTAAATTGTTTCCCTGTATGTACTGCATTAAAAAACAGTAGCTCTCTTGGCTCCATTTTGAATAAGCTTTCTGTTTGTGTGGGACCTGGAAAATATAAGCAAATACTTATTTGCTCCTCTGCTACCCAGTGGGTGTCAATACCATATAATGTACCAAAAGTCACCTGTCAGTTTATGATTTTGATAAAGGATGATAAGGAACCAGCTCAACACCATAAAGCATCTTATGCTGGTGTGGTGGAATTTGGACAGTTTGTCTCTGCTTTCTGAAGTTTTGAAAATAATAAATTGTTGAAGCCCTTTGGCAACATAAGTAGTAGTCATAGTCTGCCTGACTCCACCGGATTTAATATATCCTTGTCAGAGGACCACAACTTTCCCATGCAGTGTTGCAGGCCACACTGAAAAGCTAAGGTTTTTGTTTGTTTGTTTTGTTTTTTCCCAGAGCATATCAAGAAAAGACAGGAAGAAAAGGAATTCTGTTACTACTTTCATATAGCAGCAGTGGTCTCAAATCAGTAGCAGCAATTGTGGGACAAAACAGTAAAGCATCAGAGCAGATCAGCATGCTTTTGCATTCGGTGACTTGAGTCCTTTGTGAATTTCACCTTGAAATTTGATGGGGAGAGCCATCTCTGATAAAGAACTTGGTAACGGAAGAAGAAAAAATGACAAAGTTCTCTCTCCCAGTTATCATCTTGAAAAACTTTATTGAAAACAAAGATTTTTAGACCTAAGATTAATAAGATTTGAACATAAATTCACCACATAATCATGGAGATTGCGTCATTCACCACAAACTCAGATTTCTGCACTAAATGCTCCATAAAATCCAGTATTAACATAGCATTCAAATTCATCTACCTGAGATCTGGAAATAAAAAGAACATATTTTCTTTTTCAAACTTCTTGCTTTACCTCTGTTATTTCTAAAGCATTGAATCTGCATTATCTGGAAAGTGAATCAAGAATGGAAAAGGCTGGAGCCCTCAATGCAAAATAACAAAAGGCAGATCACACGGAGCAGCAACACGTGGCTGTCTTGCTGTTCCATTTTCATCAAAATATTTTCCACAACCAAATTAAGAAATGTGCTGAAGTTATTTTGTATATCAAATTGGTGACACCTTCTCCAGATTAAGTTTTCCAATGCTTCATTCATTAATACTCTGAGAGAGCACATCCTCACACTGCAGCCTCTGCGCAGACCGACAGTGACCTTCACTCAATGCAAAAGGGCTGACAACCTTCCTGGCTCAATCACACTTGTGACAGAAGACACAGGGACAACCGTGCTCAGAGAGTGCTAGCACAGAGAAGGGGATATCATATAATGCATTCTGAAAAAGAAACACATTCCTTCTATAAGCTCCCCGTGAAACACTGGCCAAGATGGAGGGTTTGGCAGGCACTCACAAGAATGTTTTATTGTTGATAATAACTTCATATTGTTGATTAAAAAGAGCAATGCCATCTGTTTAAACTATTCAAATAATGGTTAAACAGGTTTGGTCAGTGCATATTTTCTACTCTTCAAGAAGAAAGTCTTAAAGGCACAGGAGCTGGCTGTCCCCTGGGCTGCAAAATGAGCCAGCGGCGAAGAAGACCTGCGTGGATGAACAGGAGCTATTCTTGAGGCTGCGGGAGAAAAAGAGAATCTACCTCCTGTGGAAGAAGGAACGGGTGACTCAGGAAGAGTACAGAGAAGCTGTTAAGATGTGTAGAGAGAAAATCAGAAAGGCAAAAGCCCAGCTTGAACTCAGTCTGGCCGCTGGGGTTAAAAGGAACAAGAAACCCTTTTTTACAAATACATCAATGGTAAGAGGAGGACTCAGGAGAATCTTCTTTCTTTACTGGATGAGGCTGGGAATGTGACCACTGAGGATAAGGAAAAGGCAGAGGTTCTGAATGCCTTCTTTACATCTGTCTTTAAAGGTCACACCAGTTATCCTCAGGATACTCCACTCTATGAGCTGCTGGTCTTGACTGGAGGGCGGACAGACCTCTCGCGATTTGGGAGGATGCAGTCAGAGACCTACTACTCCAACTGGACTACCACAAGTCCATGGGGCCAGATTGGATTCACCTGAGAGTGCTGAGGGAACTGGTGGAGGTGATAGCTGAACTGCTTGCCATTATCCATCAGCCCTCTCTGTTGGCTGGTGAGGTTCCAGAAGAGTGGAGGCTCGCCATTGTGACTCCCATCTACAAGAAGGGTTGTAAGGAAGATCTGGGGAACTAAAAGCCTGATTGCCTGACCTCTGTGACAGGGAAAGTTATGGAGCAGATTGTCTTGAGGGAGATCACGTGGCATGTGGGGGACAACTGGGGGATCAGGCCCAGCCAGCATGGGTTCATGAAGGGCAGGTCCTGCTTGACCAACCTGATCTCCTTCTATGATCTAACAACCCGCCTGCTAGACGATGGAAAGGCTGTTGATGTGGTCTGTCTAGACTTCAGCAAGGCCTTGGACACTGTCTCCACAGCATTCTCCTGCAGAAGCTGGCAGCCCATGGCTTGGACAGGTGCACTCTTGGCTGGATAAAGAACTGGCTGGAAGGCCGGGCCCAGAGAGGGGTGGTGAATGGAGCTGAATCCAGCTGGTGACCGGTCACGAGTGGTGTTCCCCAGGGTTGGTGCTGGGCCTGTCCTCTTCAATATCTTTACTGACGACCTGCATGAGGGCACTGAGGGCACCCTCAGTAAGTTTGTGGACAACACCAAGTTGGCTGGAAGTGTGGATCTGCCTGGGGGTAGCGAGGCCCTACAGAGGGATCTGGACAGGCTGGATGGCTGGGCTGAAGCCAATGGGATGAGTTTCAACAAGGCCAAATGCCGGGTCCTGCACTTTGACCACAACAACCCCAGGCAACGCTACAGGTGTAGAGGAAATGGACCTGGAGGTATTGATTGATGCTCAGCTGAACATGAGCCAGCACTGCGCCCATGTGGCCAAGATGGCCAATGGCCTCCTGGCTTGCATCAGAAACGGTGTTGCCAGCAGGAACAGGGCAGTGATTGTCCCCCTGTACTCAGCTCTGGTGAGGCCGCACCTCGAGTGCTGTGTCCAGTTTTGGGCCCCTCACTGCAAGAAAGACATTGAGGCCCTGGAGCGGGTTCAAAGAAGGGCAGCAAAGCTGGTGAGGGGTCTGGAGCACAGGGCTTATGAGGAGCGGCTGAAGGAACTGGGGTTGTTCAGTCTGGAGAAGAGGAGGCTCAGGGGAGACCTCATTGCTCTCCATGACTACCTGAAGGGAGTTGTAGTGAGCTCGAGGTCGGCTTCTTCTCTTGTGTAACTGGTGATAGGACTAGAAGGAATGGCTTCAAGCTGCGCCAGGGGAGATTCAGGCTGGACATTAGGAAATACTACTTCTCTGTAAGAGTGGTCAGGCAGTGGAATGGGCTGCCCAGGGAGGTGGTGCAGTCACCGACCCTGGAGGTGTTCAAGGAATGTTTAGATTTTGTGTTGAGGGATATGGGTTAGTGAGAACTACTGGTGATAGGTGGGTGGTTGGACTGGATGATCTTGTAGGTCTTTTCCAACCTTGGTATTTCTGTGATACAGGCCAGTCCAGATGAATCTGTTCCTTTCCTCCTTCATCTACTCCATTATTTTGTCCTCTCTCTTGCTCACAAAAAAAAAAAAAAAAAAAAAAAAAAAAAAAAAAAAAAAAAAAAAAAAAAAAAAAAAAAAAAAAAAATTATACTGACAGTTTTAGCAGTTTGGAAAAAGTAGACATTTTCCAAGCTCCTGGGGACAGGCTTTTCTCTCTCCAAGATGGGAAAAATGCAATGCAACTTCACTGTTATTTCAGTTCAATGCCATAATAGTGGAGAATAGCATTTAGCTCCCGCTGTTTTGTGTTTCTAAAAGAATATTGTTGTCTTTTAGTCTTACTTAAAAAAAAAAAAAAAAAAAAAAAAAAAAAAAGCTAAAAGGACTGAGCCTTGAGCCTTGTTCTAAAACGTAGCCAAAGTATATACATAGGTCACTTTGTTAACATTTCCTCTTATTCATTTCCATAGTAGCTACAACAGATACAAAGAACAGATTAACACTATTTGATAGAGGAAATTCTCAGCTAAAAAATGCAGTTTTTCAAAGTAGTTACCACCATTAGCAATTCACTTCTGCTGGTGATGAACAAGTCTTCACACCATGCTCATAACAATTAGCACCAGCGGAGGTGAACCACTGTCACAAACTGTTGGCATTGCTGAAATGCATGAACCACCATCTCACTGTGCTCACATTTACTGTTTGGTCTCTATTAACATTCAGCAAACATTGATGAATGTCAGAGGGTGCCATTTTTCCTGGATGGAAGAATTCAGTGACACACGTTTGCTGTATCCACACTTCTATGTCAGACGCCATTCTGTCAGACAGCCCCTCTTCTGCCATCTGTTGCACAGCAAGAACATGTAACAGAATATTGGTGGGAAGGTTCGACCTCCGCTGCCATACCACCAACATCTGCTTGTGACACTGTGGATCAATATCACAAAATAGGAGGTGACACTTTCAGAGCAGCCCTTGTAGTTTTGAAAGACAAAAGTTCATGTGTTATTTCTTTTAAAGCTGAGTTTCAACTGCAAAACAAAGCTGTAAATCAGGGCATAAATATGTTCAACAGCATTATAATCCAATGTATGATGCAACATCAATTAATTAAACCTAGGCCCTTAAAGCAGTTTATGATTTTTTTGCACACTGCTGCAATCCCTAGTGCAAAATAATATGATGTATCATCCAAAAGCTCATCTACTGATTAAACACTCCTTTTGGAATATTCGTTACTGAACTGTGCAAACCTTTTATCAGTGCTGATCTCCATCAGCTCCAAGGCAGAAGTTACAAAACAAACCCTCCCTTGCTGTTTGGAAACAATGTGGAAAACACAGGAAAATGCAGAGAGATGTAAGGTCATGTCCTCTCACAGAAATCAAGCTCTGTTTTGACATCAGTACCAATAAAAGGCACATGGAGAAAGGAACAGCTGTTTCCTTGGCCCAGGCACTGTGCTCAGGCACTATATGATTCCTCCCAGCACAAAGCCTGGTGGACATGTCCTGCTCCGCTGAGCATCCCCCTGGCTGTGGAATGGTGGAAACCAGCACTACTGCATGCATTGTGTGTATTGTATTGAATTATTTAAATATTTAACCTATTTAGTGTAACCTTTGTAGAGCTTATCTTTATCACAACAGAAACTAAAACATGGACAGTTGATGAACAAGAGAGTAATTATGCTATTATGAGATTGCCGGTAAGTGACAAGATAATGACAATTTCAACAAACTTACACTCTTCAAGGAAGCTCACAAAACAACACTTCCGAGGCTTTAGGAACAGTGATAAAACCTGAAAATAATAGCTGCATATACTTACCCACGTCTCTACCTTCTTTCTTGACAAAAACATTTACTCTGTGTTCAGAATTGTACCTAAGCACCTAGAGCTGTGTACAAAATGTATCATCTCCTGAGATGTGGTTCACGTGCCATTTGAAGCTTGCCAGCCTTGCTGTACCTTTTTATCACAGTTGACACATCTTGCCTCAAAGGCACTGGGAGGATTCCCTCACTGGTGAGAGGAAAGCATGGCATCACACTTTCAGACACAACTTTTAGCAGAACTTCATGCTGTTGTCAGCATGTTGTTGCTAAAGTTTGCTGTTCTGCTGCAGCTGATTCTGCACAGAACAAACAGACATGAATCAGGAATCAGGCATGATCCCTTCAGGAATTGTCCTGACAATTTTTTCCCGGAAACAGCATAGCTGAGGTGATGCTAAGGAGAACAAGGCCTCAGGAGGCAGTCCCTCTGCAGTGAGATCAGCCACAGATTATGCAATCCCTTCTGCAGGAAGTAAGTGACCACTGCAAGCAGGAAGAGACCATTTTGGGAGATCTATAAATTCTTGGAATACAGATTCCTGGGGAAAATCTTTGCATCTGGTCTAGCATACATCACAGAATCACAGAAATGTAGGGGTTGGAAGGGACCTCTAGAGATCATCGAGACCAACACCCCTGCCAAAGCCTGATGATGCTGACAAAGGCTTGGACCCCTTCCTCACCAGGACAGTAAAAATATAGGCTGACAACAAAAAATCCATCCCCCCAAATCCTCCTACCCAAATAAATAAATAAATAAGTGGATAGATAGATAGATAGATAGATGCATACATACATACGTACATACATACACACATAAATCTCTTTAACCAACAAATCATAGAATCACAGAACAGTTTAGGTTGGAATGAATTACAAAGCCCACCCAGTTCCAACGCCCTGCCATGGGCAGAGTTGCCCCCCTCCAGACCAGGCTGCCCGGGGCCCCACCCAACCAGGCACTGAGTGCTTCCATAGATAAAGCACTAACAGTTGCTCTGGGCAACCTCTGACAGAGTCTCACCTCCATCTGAGTAAAGAATCTCTTCCTTTTATCTAATCTAAATCTCCTCTCTTTCAGTTTATAACCATTCTCACTAGTCCTATAACTATAATCCCACGTAAAAACTCAGTCTTGCTCCTGTTTGTAAGCCTTAAGGCAAGCAGGAGGAGTTCATATTCAGCTGTGCCAAGCTATCACCAATAGCAGAGGCCAAGCATTTTTAGGTTCATCATTCCCTGCTGAAAGACAGAAGAGGCAGCAGTAAAACTGTAACAGCGTATGCTAAAGCTAAGGGAACTGCTACCAGCTCTTAACTGGACCTTGGAACAGAGCTAATGGCTTGGCAAAGAATACCTGCTTACATAAGGCACACTTGCATGACATTACAACTGCATCACCACAGGAAAAAAACCTCTCGACACCAAGAGGCATCTACAAAGCACCGAACATCACTGAGCATCTACAGACCACTGAGCATTGCATGAAGTCCTTTCAGATTACACAAGGGTAGGCATTTGGCTCTGCTGATGTTGCTATCAGAATTTTTCTCTTGTGCTGTCTCACTGACTCATTTATTTCAACATGGCACACTGCCAACGCAAAAGTGTGCAGAGATGTGTGATAAACTTCATACAGATAAAATAATTTGGAGCTCTGGAAGCCATTACAGCTGTAAGTGTTTCATTAGAGAAATCTTTAAGACTGGTTAAAGACAACAGAAAGCATTAATCTTCAAAACTAGTATGAGTTCAAAATGAGGTACTAGGGAATCGTCATGGAGAACCAGCCTCACCAACATTTGAGCCAAAAATGCGCAGAGAGCTTTGAAAGAAAGGATGCAGCTGCATTACAAACTGCTTCACCTGCAAATTCATTAGACATACCAGGGGAGCTACCAGCCAGCTGGCCTCTCCTCAGTGCATGGGAAAATAGAGAGGAGATCTTCCTGCACACTATGCTAAGGCATATGTAAGACAGAAAGAAGATTTCAGACAGTCAACATGGAACACCATGTACAGAATGACTGCAAAAGATATATATTTTAATGCTTATCATATCTGTGCTAATAATTTAGCATCAAAAAATGTCTTATGCAGTCAGTCTGTACGTGATGTTCCTTGTTGTCTGTCTCATATCTCCTCAGTGTCTTAGCAAAGTGTGCAGAAGGAACTCATCCTTGATTTTCCCATGCACTGAGGAGAAGCCAACTGGTTGGTAATTCTGAGTCCTGCTCTTTAATCCTTTTAAAAAGAATGTGTTATTACCTTTTCCCCAGTCACTAGGGACTTTGTCGCAACTTTTCAACTATGATGGACTGCAGCTTAGCAACCGCGTCTGCCAGTTTCCTCAGGATTCTGATCTGAATCTTGTCTGGTTCTATGAATTTTTGTGTGCCCAGGTTCATTAGATGAAATAGCAGAAAGCTGTCTATTCTTTTTGTTTTGAGATGCTAAGCAATTACAGTAGAGTCTCACAGACTTTTAGCATGACAAATAGAATGTAATGGGACACTGGATCTCAAAAAAATAAAACAACCTCACAACTTGATAGCCTTATAATTATATTACATTATATAAGCCTTCTGCTTATAATACACCTTGAAGCTATCAGATTTACCTCTGCTAGCTAATGAGCTTATGAAACAGAGCAACTAACTGAAGGAAAAATTCAGAGGCTCAGTTGTTAAGTTGCAGTTTTTTATTCTAAAATACAGTTTTCCTGTATGTATATCAAAATGGTTATAAAAGGCTCACCGAAAGTAATAAACCTTTCCGTTTCAGAAATAAAGCATATCTGGTAGCCTGAACAGACTAACAACAAATGTGCTCTGTGCCTACAGTAGCTAAATAGAGGTCCCCTCCAGCCATTTAAAGACAAATAAACCAAGTTTCCTATCACTTTGCCATCTCTAGGCTGAACTTTAAGTATGACCTTGTTCCTATCTAACATGATAGCAAAACTGTTCTGGTACCCCAGAGCAGGCCCTGAAGTCTTGAACATTTCTTCACTTAAAAGATTGCATAATAAATGTGCTGCACTCCAGCTATAGTAAGAATTTACTGCTATACACACACACCTATGCATAGCTGAACTTCCAAATTAAGCTGCTCAGTACAGCTAAGAGCTGTACATATAATGTGCCCCTCCCCGTTCCCCTCCCACCCCCCCCCCCCCCCAAAAAAAAGGAAAAAAAATAATAGGAGGTACACAAGATGACTCATGAGCAGCTTAGTTAATTTTCTTATTTTTGCTTTTATGCTTGACTGAGCGATTACTCCTATTAGGCAGTGAGCTAACTTCCTGCAATAACAAAAACAATTCTTGGAAGATTTCTTAATAATGACTATTCTCTTAAATGAAGATCAAAATACCTGCACACTGAGATTTAAGTTCAACTGCAAGTGGTGTTCCTGCTACCTGAGTTATTTTTTTAAAGGAAAATACAATGTTTTCATTTAAACACACACAAACACATAAGACAAAGAGCATGTGATGAAAGAGTGAGCGTTAGTTGCACAACAGTTCTGTACAAGTTGGAAAGCAGTGTCCTTGCATAAACACAGTATCATAATACATCAAAATGTAACACCATCCACAATTAAAAAATTCAGTTCACTTACTCTGAAACTGAATGGATATTTTATAACTGGACCCTAAGTGTTCCTACACAGTTATGTAAAAATAAATTTCTTGTGAGAAAGGCATAGTGCCACAGTCTACCATCCATAAAGTGACACAGCAATCGTGCTAGATAAAGAATAGTCTCATTTTATACTCATTTAGTGTCATCTAATACAATTATGTCAACACAAAGCATGAGGCAATGTATTAGTCCTGTCGTGTCCATGAGAGGAAGTCACAAAAAATATAAAGCAATTGACAATTTTTTTTTTTCTAAATTAAGAACAGATATATTCATACCCAAACATATATCTGAAGAAAACAAAAACTATAATACAAAATATGTTTGAGATACTATCAGGTCTACAGTGTGAAATTTTCTACTCTGCTGATGCTGCCACAAGAGCCCACTCTTCCACCTCAAACAGTAAGCAGATCACAGAGAGCACAGGTACAGAAAATCTTTCCCCATTCCTGTCCCCTTTCCCTTCCCCTTCTCCTTCCCCCTTTCCCTTTCCCTTCCTCTTTTTCCTTTCTCCTTTCCCTTTTCCTTCTCCCTCTCACTATTCCATTCCCTCTCCCTGTCCCTCTCCCTCTCCATCTCCCTTCCCCTCCCATCATCCTTTCCCATTTCCCTTTCCCTTTACTTCATTCCCTTCATTTTTTTTCCCATAATTACTGTGCAGCAGCACCACATTTTACTGGTTTTTATCTTGCAAAAACACTTCTTCAGGCCGTTCATCTCCAAAAGTCACTGTTTTACAGGAAGAAAGTGACCTGTTTTGTTTACAGCAAATTCCAAAAGAAGCTAAATTCCAAATACAACTTTCACAGACAGCCTTCTTTCCTAGTCTGGATCTAAGCTATCATGTCACTGCAAGAGCTGTGGGTTGTTTTACTCCTTCTATTTCCCCTGCCTGCTGTGGGTATTGACCAGGGCATTTCTACAGAAATCCCTGTGGAATTCCTGTGGGATTGCTCTCAGGGCACATGGCAGCCTGTGAGGATACAGCTCAGTTCCAGCAGGCACCCAGGGCATGCATACAGGGAGGCAGAGAGCTTCAGATAAAAGACAAAATCTGTTTTCTCCTTAACTACTGGGGAAGCGTCTTGTTGAGCATGCATTGGCTGGGAGCATTTCTCTGATGTGTGTTTGTGCAGGCCCCCTTTTTGAAACTCCCAAGGTAAATTCTACTTTTGCTTTCCCGTGTTTGTGTGTTTTGAGGGCTTTGTTGCACTGTTTGGCATGACAATAAACCTCTAATTGCACAAGCTGGGGAAAGTGGATGAGGCACATCTGTCTTTTGAACAGTGCTCTTTTCCTCCACCAGAGCCCCAGTGGCTCAATTATTGTATAAAAGGAAGGCCTGAGATGACCTCCAGAAAAATCTGGATCTTTTTCTTCAGTAATGGACGGACAGTCCTGATCCTGCAAATCCATGTTGTTCTCCACCATGGTACAAGCATCAAGTTAATGAGTGTTTCAGGGCAGTAACTGAGGAAGTGGCCCTGGAGCCATTTCAAGGGGAGGAAGCCCAGAGGCTTTGACTGATGTTTTGAAGATAACACAAAAATTCCTCTTAAATCCCTGTTTTAGGTATCTAAAACTTTTGTGCCTGGCCAGGAGAATGCACCCTGCCCTGCTGTAAATCCCTGCAGCACAGATGCACTTTGAGGAATCCAGAGCTGGCAGTGTGATGAGAAAATTCATCAAAGCCATGCTCTTTCCATTATTTCAGAAAATGTCATGTTTTTAAGAATATTCCGTCTCTTGGCTTCTCTCTCCTTCCTTCCCTTTCTTGCAGGGGAGGAGAGAAGTGGTTTCTCTTCACTTTCCTTCACACATACAAGTTGTGATCGCTGTCAGGATCAAGGTCAAGAACAAACTTTGCTTGGAATTTCTCTGTGCATTATCAGAATATAATCTTTATTTCACTGAGCAAACTCTTAACTCAAAGTCACATGTAATCAATCCTGCTTGCTATAATATTCAATGGCTGTTTTCTCCACTGACTGTTAGCAGAATAACAGTAAAGCAGTTGAGAACTGCTGTCAGAAAGCAGCCAATTGAGAGGAATGCAAACAGGAGAAGCTCTGAGCTGTGTCTGCAGAAATATGAGTTGGGGAATATTGATGAAAATATCCGTAATTAGTCATTAGAAATAAAGCACTTCTGGCTAGCCGTAATTTATGAAACATCCAAATTTGGTGGAATTATTGAAATTGATTAACTGACTTCTAGTATGTGGTCATCAATTCCTACTCAAACACTGAACGGAAACAGTGGAAAAGAACACAGCCCTTTTCATTCCTGTACCAGTCACATTATTGGAGTAGTGCACTGCGAATATTTTACTGAAATTGAGTGTATTTGTATACTGTTGACACGGTGAATGATTTACTAATTAATATGCCTAACTAGTCACTTTAATTATAGTTTACAAATTGTTTTAGATTACTTAACCAGTCTCTGGCTTCCTGCTGTTTGTTTTCCACATTGTGGTAGAAAAGAGGTCAAAGTACATAGTACAATTATGATTTATTGATTTAAACTGTAGAAGGGTAACAGTATTCTTGGCAAGACTGCTTTTTTAGTGCCTTAAAAAAGGCTATTAGGCAGTGACTAATATTGTTATAGCTCTCATCTAAGATGATTAAATGGTTATATTTTATTTGGCGGTGTCTGGTTCAGTTTGAAAAATAAGGAATCACAGAGTGATGGGTGACTTGGAAAGCCTAACTGAGGCAGGTGGGAAGATACTGCGCTTTTGTTTCAATGTGGGCTTTGTAGATGTTAGGCAGTTTCTTACAATTAGAAAATTCTGTATGTATCATTACTAATTATTTGTATGGAATACAGAGATCCAAATCACTTTGGTTCACCAATAGCACAGGAAGTCTTGCTGGTGCAGAGTGGAAAGTCTGCAGCCAAATAGAAACTACAGCAAAGTCGCATGTGATAGGCTTGTATACCTAGCTAATTCTGACTAAATCCTCTTGGATGTGTATGGAAGGTACAAGCCAAGTTCTTTTGGGTTATTTGTTTTATAAGTTAATGACTGAATATTCAAGCAACTTTCCATAAGAAAAAGCATTCACTTTCAGTGAAATGCACTATTCACAGACATCCTCTAACTTCCCATTCAGTCACAAAGTCCAAATTCATTATCTCCAAGCAAAAATGTAACCTAGGTCTTTAGATGATACTAAACCTGTATCTGTGGAAGAAGAAGAAAAAGAAAAAAAGGAAAAAGAAAGAAGAAGAAGAATACCACACACACGCGCGCACACACAGAGACACACAAAGGAAATTAGCATGTTATCTACAACATTTCCTAACATGTCCTTTCCTTTTCCTTTAACATTATGAAGTATGTTTGCTTTTAATCACTGTCAGGCATTCTGGAATGTTCTAAGTGAGAGTGCAAGAGCAAGAGTGATTTAACCAGACATTAACAAAATCTCTATCATTGCTGTTTTTCCAACTTAGTGATGCACAGGAAAATCTTTCACATTTTCTTGGGTTACCAAAGCAATATTACAATAAACTACTGCTTTGTATTATTATTTTTTCACTATTTTTATACAAATTGACAACGCCAGTACCCTGAAGCTCCTACATGAATGAAGCAAAAGCTTAAGAGAGTATTTTGTAATTCAAGAAAAATAATTTCTTTGGCAGAAGCTGAATTCTGAATTCATTGAGCTAGTGGGCTCAACACCAGTTGTGCCCTTATTTCAGCAGGCTACTGCAGTAGGCAAGATGCAAGATGTTCACCACATATCATCACCACCATCTGCTCTCACAACACATATGTTGACCTGTTCGTGCAGGCATCTATTGTACAGCATATATGTACCTGCTTGATCAAAAAAAGCCAGAATGAACTGAAAAGTTAGTGTTGCCACAGGGGATACTGCTGTATAGAAAACCACAGGGAGGAAGAATTAATCAGGAGATCATGTGGCCAGAGACAGACTTTCAGCCTCAGACTTGACAATCAATCAAAAAGAAGAGTTTTCTCTCTTCAGCCCACTTAGTAACTTTGGACACCAGTTAAAGATCAATCCAGAAAGCCTGAAACAACCTTTCAGAATCAAACAGACCTCCTTTTATGGCTTCAAAAACAAATTGGCCAAACATCCAGGGATAAGTTTTGTATCGCATTTTAACCCACCTTTATTGAATGTTTAATCTAGCTGAGTAAAGATGGGGAAACTTCATGCCCATGTACTCCCCAGGTCTGCTTATAAGGAAACCAGACCTGACTTTCCTGCTGCAGGGCTGCAGGCTGGACTGCCCAGTGAGGTAGGTCCCAGTGGTTGACAGAATCTCAAAAACAAATCCTGAAGCTTCCTGTCTCCTCTCTCCCTTGCCTTGTGCCTGATCAGTTTCCAAATCTCTTTTCTTGTAGGGCTAGACATTCCCATGCCTTACGGGTCCAGACAACAAACTTTTTCTCTTTCAAAACATGGCTACAACATAACGTTGTTCATGACAGTACCCAAACTGAAGACTTAAAGGTGGGTTTGCTCAGGTGCAGTCCATTCTTCCTCAAGAATTTTGCCCTCAAGATACTGAAAGCATGGACATACTGGCAGTGTTTTATCTCTGTCCCATTTAGGCCTGCTATCTGGCAGCCAGCAACATTCCTCTGAAGTAGTTCATTCCTACCATCTGATACTAGACAGAAATGTCCCCAGCGGCTAGAGGAGACGGGAGACCCGAGATGTACCTTGGGCACTGCCCAGGGCTGTCACTGTGGCTACCGAAAGCAAGACTCTGGACAAAGAAGATGACAGAAGCAGAATTAATTTTGTCTCTGCTTTTATGCGAACATCCCCCAGAGGGGCACTCCTGCTGCAGACGCAGCTGATGCATCTAGAGAGCAGATAGTGCATTTAGCGTCACTGAAGTCCTCGTGAGAAATAAGAGCAGTGGCTTCAGGCAATGACTTGACTGTCCTGTTTCTTGTGGAGCTGTGTGAGTTGCTAAGTTTTATACCGTGCTCTGCTTTTAATACTGACGTGCACCTTTCAGTTATATCCTTCATGTAACTAAGGCTTTGTAGGAAAGGTGAGGGTGGAGGGCCATGTATGTCTTCTTCAGCCCTAGCCATCAGTCTCTGTAGGTTGGGACATTATCCTCAGCGTCCTCAGCATTAGAAGGTGCTCCCAAGACAGTGGCCAGTCCAACCAACTATTCCTGTTGCAGAACTAAGGCTGACCCAGCCTAGAGACAGGAGAAAATGTCTTGATATCATATGTGTTGAGGCTCATTTAGATGTGTTAGATGCACTTGGTCCTGCCACACTTCTTTCTGCAGTGGAAAGCCTGGGCTGGCATTGATTCTGGGACACGATGAGTGGGCCTAGTCCTCCGTGGGTACCCATGTGGCCTGTCCAGGTGGTGCTTCTCACCTCCACTCAGAGCAATGGAGCCAGGATGGAGGGCAAGTGTACGCCAACACAGTGGAGAACAGCTGAAAAACTCAAAAGCATGCTGCTATGATCAGGCAAAGTGTTTCCAAAACAAATGCGTCACTCACAATATTCAGCTGCCTTTAGTGAGGCTGCACTTACCCAATTCTTAGGCTGCATTAACTAAAGCTGAATTTTAGGTTTTTGTGGGAGATCTGGAAATCCAATTTTTCCATCTGGAAACCGGAAGTTGCATTCATATTCACAATAGAATTCAGTCAAGATCTGATTTTAAAACCTGTAAATGTAGTGTATAATTCCCATTTGGTGCAATTCAATGTTGAGAAATGTGTGAGAGCAGGAGGACGAGCATCTGACCTTGAGAAGCAGTGGAGTGGTCACTGTCAGCCTTGTGCTGCCAGCACAAATGAAACTGATCGCTGCAGGCTAAGTCCTGCAGTTGTTAATAACCAGGCTAAGATAATGATGCCCACTGTTGCTGATCTCAGTTTTGTTTTCAGTTTTGGCCTTGTGTGGATTATACCAGGAAGACACTTCCTGTCTTCTTCGTACTTAGTGAGGTCCCTCTTCCTTTCCTTCTCTCTATATTGTTCTGTCTACAACAATGTAGTAAAGCAAATTTCAAACCCTTTCCAGAAATGAGCATTAGGTTATATATTGAAATGCAATATGAACTCACAAAATACTGAACTACTCCAATTGGAGAAGTTCTCTCTCTCCATTACAAAGAATTAAGCATTCCTTTCTTCCCCACTTCCCCAGAAAAACTAGAAATAATAGGCCTAATTTTGAGCAAATCAGGTATTACCACCACCAATATAAAACACATATAAGTAAAAAATGGAAGGTCTTTAGTTAGTTCCAACACAACAGTTTTCCTTCTAGAGTTAGATACCGGGCTGAAAGATGAAACAAGCTGTTCAATTAGAATTCTGAAGACTTGTGGTCTACAGGCAATAAATTCGTGTTTTGTGCTCTAGATGTTAACTGACTTCATATGATATGTAAAACATTCCCTCTGTTTGACTAGTACCTCTGAAAACAAAACAAAACAACAAAAAAGGAGTAATTCAAAGAATATTTCTCAGAGGATTTTGCTATAACCAGAGAAGATATGAATAGAAATGCACATTTTGTTTTTTTGCTAATTCACTGTTTCAGAAAGCTAAGATATTTTAAAAATCATGTTAGGCTTCTTTTTATGAGAAGGAGAAAAACCTCAACTTTTGTTTCCTTTGCAATAAAAGAATGTTTTCATGAACGTTCAAGGCTCCTTTTCTGGGTTACAAAATCAAGACAATATTGTTTTTCCATTTACTTTCTCCTCTAGAGCACACTGCTTTCAAAAACAAGGTCTGTGACCCTGGGGCTGGATGGCATGACTATGTACACTGGCTCCAAGGAATTAGCTGTCCATCTCCTCAGGCTATGGAGGATTCTTTTTCATGCTCTGAGGATTATCTTTAACATTAATCTCCCAGCGTTTGCAATGAGCTATGCCATTTGCATATCAGTAGAATCCCCAACTGGCATTTGCCCTACTAGTCCTCTGCGCACCACAGCAGACTGTGCCATGCCAGAGGAGCATATCCGCAGGTCAGCCATCAGCCTAAACCTCACTCCACCTCTGTGTGCAAGACATCTTCTTTTGGCACCAAATTTAAGGGGTTGATGCACTCTGAACTCTGAACAGCCTGCAAAATGACCTGATTTTTCTTAAATCTGGCTCTAAAAATGTGAGGACCTGAAAGCTGTAGGCAAAGTCTTTTTGGTGGAGAACTAGCATGCTTGTCTCAGGTGCCCTGCTCTGGCACACAGTGCTGGCAGGAGACGTCTGTATCAGAGCAGAGAGAACTACCTATGTGGAAACACTGGGGAGCAACCGAGTGGTGGAAAAGAAAAAGGCAAGGAAGCTCTGGAAAGTTTCTCCTTTGGTCTACCAATGTATGTTTTTTTTTTGTTTTTTTTTTTTCTTTTCTGGACAGGAGTACTCACTGTCACCTCAGAGACCTGCACAAACACTTTGCTCCTTCTAGTGGGTGGCAGACGCTGTAGACACCTCATCTTAAATGAAGTATCCTGCTAAAAATAAGAGCATGGCTCACAAATGGGAGTACAGCTTCAGGCCATTTGCAGCACCACAAACTCACCTCTTGCTCCTTGAGACTAGGCTAATGATGAGAACAGAGTAGAATAACCAAAGGTAGGGATGTGCTTAACGCTAGGGGCATCCTCATGTGGCTTTGTCTGGGGTAGGAACTGACTTCTTAAGGCCTTATCCAGAAAAAGGTAAAAAGTGTAATAACAAAAAAACTATTAAAAAGAAAACCATTTCTTTCTTAGAAGATGGAAAAAGAGGCTATTCAGAGACTATTCATATTTGGCATTATGTTTTTTCAGGAGGCCTGGACAAGAGCGAGTACAAAAAGAATTTCTACTGAGGCAAAAGCTATCAGAAGGAATAAGTGAATAGTGAGTCTCCCTGGCCAGCTTGTGGCAAAGACTGAAAAGCTGAGCAAAGGGATGGGGGAGAAAGGTCACTCCTTCAGCAGGAAGGAGTGGTGCCGTATTTTTAGATTTCTGCAGGGAAATGCGTACAGACATCTGTGGCATGGGGAGCAGACATGATGTGGGCACAGTCAGATGCAGTGGGGCAGCACACAGATCCTGCATCTCCCAAACCCAGGAAGCCAGCTCCAAGCAGCTGTGAGCTCAGAGCACCTGAGCTGCCAGCACCTCCAGCCTGGACAAACAAATCTCTCAGTCCTTCCTCTGCTGTTTTGGGTGCTGCTCTCTGCTGCAATAAATCCCCATCACAGCCGCACAAGAACCTTACATATTCCCAGCTGGTGACTTGCAACTGTCAGCTGTCCCTGCTGCCAGCCCCAGGGAGGGGCTGCTGCTTGCCAGGGGCCCAGCCCCCCTGTAAAGAAGCTCTGCTGGGGGTTTGAGGTCAGGCTGACCTCCTGTCCTCCAGCTGTGTGTGGCAGAGAAGGCCACCCCTCGCTGGCAGCATGCCACATGTGTCCCCACACTCCTGTGCTTCTCATTGCCTCCTGAACTCACTGGTGGCGTGGGCTCATATCTGCTGTTCACACCTCCATGGCATTTACCAACCGATAGCAAATTCATGTTGTAAAACAGCGCAGTACTGGATAACTTTGGGGACAGTGCTGATGAACTGCAAAAGATGGACCTTCCAGAAATGCGGGCTGCACTCAGAAATAAAGTCTGTACAGAAGGTAAGCAGTGCCAGGAAACATTCCCGTGACTCTGTCTGTATTTTTAAAGTGTTAAACTGTCCTGGCACCAGCACCTGTTCCATCCCACACCCTCTCAGAAATTCCCGAGCAGCAGCTGGAGGTGGCACCCATGTTATCTCCAGACAGGAAAGAGCACAGGCAGCCCTCTCTCTGTCTCCCTTTATCAGGACCCTGCAGCATTGATGCAAGAGGGAATTCGAGACATGTCACTGTTTGTTCATTCTTTACTTCATGTCCTCCTATCTTCAGGACATGCTGTTCTCCTAAGGCAAGAAGAAATATGGTGCTGTGTGAATATGTTGTAGAAATCTGTCTGGTCCTTGTCAGATGGGAAGATCCTTGTATTTGCTTCTCTGCTTCCCCACTGTGCAGAGTCAGACACATATGGGTCTGAGCCATAATGCAGTGGTGGGTGTCACTCACACTTGGTGCACCACTGTGGGCTGAAAGTAAAGAGACATTTCAGACATCTTCACGCATCCCTGCTGGCAAGTACCGGTATATCCCATGCCTCAGGCTCAGCACTCATTCCAGTGAGGAAATGGGGAAATCATGCGCTTAGCCTCAGCTAAGGAATTGCCAAGTAGGAGGCCAGACATTTCCAGGGAAAACCAGTTCATAATCTGGACCATAGTGTTTTATCTTTCAGTTGGAAACTGGATTTGTTTATATTCATTAAATTTCTGTATTCCATAATTATTTTCTGTCCCTGTATGCATGCTGATTTATACTTATGTTTCATGTGTATCCCTCAAAAGCTGGGCAGACAGATGCTGCTGTTTGCTTTGTGTGAAGAGCAGAGCTGTGCTGGAGGTGCCAGATGTGGGAGGTTAGGGTGTCTCTGGATAAAATCACTGTGTGTTCAGACCTGCTGAGCTGCAGCAGAGGAATGACCATGCTGCCTTCAAAGACTAACTGCTGAGCTGGGGAAAATCCTGACAGCTTCAGTAAAAACATTTCTCTGCACTTTTGACAACAGCCTTTGATATGAGACATTCCTGGGACCTTCTCCAAGCTGTACGCTTTAGCCAGGGAGTGGAGTGTGGGCATATAAATCTGTATAAGAAAGGACGGACTCTTTAGCAGGGTCTGCTGTGACAGGACAGGGGGAAATGGTTTCAAACCAAGAGAGGGAAAATTTAGATTGGACATAAGGAAAAAGTCTTTTATAATAAGGGTGGTGAGGCACTGGCACAGGTTGCCCAGTGAGGTGTTGGATGCTCCATCCCTGGAGACACTCAAGGTCAGGCTGGATGGAGCTCTGGGAACCTGCTTGAACTATAGGTGTTCCTGTTTGCTTCAGGGGGGTTGGACCAAGTGGCCTTTGGGGTCTCTTCCAACTCAAATGATTTTATAATTCAGTATTTTCAAGCTCAGTGCTGATAATTCCTGGAATATTTCTCCCTTTCCTTCACCTCCAGGGAAGTCCTGGCAGTCTACAGTATCAGCTGCCAGCGAAATAATTTGCTGATTCCTGTGCATTCACCTTAATCTTGACACCAAACAGAGTGGCAGCACCAAAGACATGTCCCGTCAGTCTTCATGTATACAGAGAATAAAATGTTTAAAAGTAGCAGGATAGAAAGAAGAATTACCAATAATTTCCTCAAAATCTTGTGTATTCGTGAAGGTTCTATCAGGAACACAGCTTTGACTTAGTTAAAAAACAAGCAACAAGAACATTCTTAGTTTTTAGACCAGTTTATACAACTGATTCAGCTCAGTTTCAGTGCAACTTTAGTTCCAGATATTTCATTCAAAAATACTTGAGTACCATGCTGCGATTATTTCTATCTACCTAATTCATACAAGATTATGTTGAACAATGAAACAAAATACAGAAATGCTTCTTGATACTCTGAAAATTAACAGAATAGCATATTGAATTGAGCATATTCATGCAAACTCACATGTGGCAGCTTCTCCACTCTACTACTCATGTAAAGAATTCACAGGGAAAGTCTGCTGCCAGCAAACCCGGGACATGCTGATTTCTTACCGGTTTGCACTGGTGTTGTGGAAGCAGAATCTGTAAATAGCTGCCCAATGTCCACAGTACAGCATTAAGGAAATGTATCCAAAGGCAGGATATGCCTGAAGTTAAGCACTTTTCTAGTAAAACCTCTACATGGTCAGTCAATATAACATAATTTTATGTTGAACACAGGCACCCTTTGTTGCTGGGAAGCTGCCAGTACAATTTAATCTTTTACATTGTGATGCTCTTTACAGGATGATGACTTTGGATTTGGATGTTGGCAAATGGGGCACTTGTAGAAGCAGAACATGGATATGATGGGGCTCTTCTACAGGTTCTAAGGAAAAAAAAAATCTGAAGATTTCTGTCCAGATTACTGTCATGAGTTGACTTATTTTGTATATCCAAGAAGGGAAGTGAAACCAGAATCTTCCACATCAGCTTTTATAAAAAAAAAAAACACAACACTCCCCAAGGATATGTGTTGAGCTCAGTAATTTTCACCACTTATTCACTTGATTTTTTTTCAGATGTCTTTTAAGGAAGTGAGTTTCCTTGCATTGGAACATAAGTGACAATAAACTCCTGAAACACATCCGCTCACTCATCTGCCCTCCATACTCTCTGCCAACGCATGCGAGTAGCTTTAGGTATAGCTAATTAGAAAATGGATCCTCTGCGTTCAGTGAGCTATGAAATTCTGCTACTAAATACTGCTCATTCTGCCCCTCAAAATGGCTTCTTGCAGAGGAACAGCAGCTCCTTCCCTATGGAAAAAAAAAAAAAAAAAAAAAGACAGTGAGTGTCCTGGTGTATTTCTGCATGGGAATGAAGCAAAGTGTGTAATGAGTTAGTAACTCTGGTCATTCAATGGAAAATCATCTAGCTGTAAGTTCACTGATCTTACAAAAACAAAGAAATCTCTGTACTCTCTATCATATTTTGGGTAACGCCTGAAATCAGAGCACTGCAGGAAGCACTCAGCCCTGCTGGTGTAAGCCAAGCTGTCAGTAAAGGTGCCCAGGTGTGGCCATCAGCACACCTGAGTCACAGTGCACACGGTGTGGCTAAGACCTGTGCTATTGAAACACAAAATTTTCTACAGACAGCACAGCATCTGTATAAAAAGAGCGTCTAGAGCTGTACCTAGTGTTTTTCTTGTGGTCTTAAGCCATGTGAGCACCACCTAGAGATGGAAAATTCAGCAAGTGCTGGCAGCAGACACAATCCCACTGATCTACTCTGAAAACGCTGATGCATTTACAGTAAATCCCTTACCAGGCCAGTTGTGCAACAAGCTGAAGTGACACAAAAGTATTAACATTTACGGTGGTGAGTCAAAATCAAACAAACATCCTTCTTTTGTAAGCTTTCTCACAGCATGTAGTAGCATGTACTGCAAGTAATGAGGCATCTGTTACAGCCCCAGCTCTCGCAACTGAGCAAGTGTTGCAATCGTTCTGAAGGGCCAAGCTTCTGTTAAGGATTAGTGGATGGATGTGAACCTATCAGCTATGGCCAATGCTCATCTCAGTTGGTTCAGGAAGAACGGAGACGGAGTTTAAAAAAAGTCTTAAAGAGCCAAGTTCCCTGTGCAGAAATTAAAAAAATATATACTACAGTATCACCATATTGCAAACTGTCCCAAGCCAGATTTAACCCCAAACTGAGCATCTTATTTCAGTGATACTTGCAGTACATTCCAGGGCTCAGTGTGCTGCTGTAGGAAATGGTCTGGCCCCATATAAAAATGACTTATGAAATGTCCTTAGATGACTCACTCTCTACCAGGTCACCCATTGTGATCCAGATGCCCTGCACCCAGTGTTTGAGGTTCCCATTCTCACACCGCTGTGCCTCATCTGCCTCCCATGCTGCAGTCAGGGTCATTCACACACTCAGGTCAGCCTACTGGCTGCAGAGATTTGGCTTCACTTACTCTGCAGCATGTCGAGCATAAACAACAAAATTCTTGGGAGTCAGAAATTTAAGGCTCGATGTAGCAGGGCATGTGCACATTAAATACAGGCTTATTTATTATATAGTCTTATTCTTCAGCCATTCCAACATGTACTTAAAAGCTCTCATTTAAGGGTTTTGCTGACTAGAAAGTTACCTGTGTCCTTCCATTTTAAAGATTGTGTCTACTTATGAAAGTGCGCTGTGCAGTCTGAGCTGTTACTGCACTGCAGAGGCAATGAAAATTTTGTATTTGTTTTCATTTGTCCCACATACATAAGCATGAGCAGTATAATTTGTGCACTGCTATACTAGAAATCATAGAAAAGTTTCCATAAGAAAAGTTTTCATTTAAAAGGACAGGCTGCTGCTCAGAGCAGCAGCCTTCAGGCAATATCCTGCTGTAGGCATGAAAAGCTTGCTTCACACTTACTGTATTTCTCTACATGCTCAGAAACATTCAGGGGAAAATTCTCTTTGCTGCCTTGCTTTCGCATGCTTTTGTTCCAGAGTATCTGAGCAGATGCAGAGAGTTAACAACTCTTGCAGGACCAGCCTGCCTCCCCCCTGGGCGCTGAAACACTTCCCCTGCATGTTTTTTTTTCTAGGGGAGCAGCTTTTCTTGTTAGTGTATGACCCCAACTACTGATCTAAGTCTGTGAGTAATGTAAGACTTGAGGCCTTCCATCAGAGGAGGGCTACACGTGTGGCTCTCAGTGAAACTGATAGAAAATTCAACTCTCTAGAACTCTTCCCTTGTTTCTACCTGCGAGGAGAAGATGAGAATTGAACACTAAAAAAATAGCAAGCTAAGGTAATCAGCAGCATGCATACACCCTGGAATGGCCTTTTAGTCATTTCACTATCAGTTTTTCTTCATCTTCCCTTTCCTGTTTGTTATAGATCATCACATATTTTATCAGGACAGAATGCAGGTCAGGCCATCTTTATTTGCAAAGACTGCAGATCTGAGTGCTCTAAAGCCAACCAGAACAGTACAGTGTAGGAAACTAAGATCTCTTCAGTGAAAATGCCTTTCTGTCCGAGGGAGTGTCTGTATCACTTTCCAGCTCCACAAGCAGCCAGGAGAAATAACAGGCTTGGTTGTATCAAATGGACTCTATTGCTTTTATTAGTCAGTGTTACACATACAGGTTAATTTAAAAAAGCTACAGTTCATGAAATATGTCATCTCACTACATGATACAGATCTAGGCCAAATGACACTGTATCTATTGATGCTCACTGTAAAAAACCTACAGTTTATTTTCTGAAATACAAAAACTCAAACAAACATCCTTTGTTAAGCGCTCAGTACAGCTCACAGCATTTTACTACACAGTTTCATACAGTGTTTTCTTGCAAAGGGAAGTACAAATAAAGAAGTACGTAGGCTTGAACTGAAATTTAAAAAAAAAAAAAGGAAACAAAGGAAAACAAGCAAGCAGTGGAGTTAGAGATGGGTGTCTGCTATGGGGATTCTTCTAAGCTCAACAATCTGAGAGTTTGCCATGCTGCCCCCGTCCTGGCTGCCATGGCAAGATTCGTTGTCACTGACGCTGAGACCAGCACCTAGAACAGAGAAGACAGAAAACTCTTAAGAATCAGAGAGGATCAGGTCCTGAGACAGAAATGGTGACATTGTGTCCTTTTACAGGGCTGCTCCGCTTCACTCTGATTGTTGAAGTTCTTTGAAACTATACAGCATCATGACAAGCTGTCTGGTATTGGTCAACAATTCTGAATACTCAGATTATATCACTATCTGTTGTAATTTTGTACCCCCCAGATACACTTTTTACAATTCCACTGTCAGTCACTTTAATTCCCCCAGTAAATGGCACAACAGCTATTCAGCAGTTGCCTTGAAATCATAAGAGCATAAATCAAGGCCTGTTTTAGGCTGGGTTCATGGACTGGCTGGTATTTCCAAGGACAGTTTCATAAAGAATTGACTTTTAATGATATAATTTTCCTGTTAAATTATAATTCCAGCTGATTTAATAAGATTGTAATTTCAACATGAGAAAATATGCTGAATAAATATTTTTTAAACCCACATTTGGCACAAGCTGGTGTATGGTGTTTTCCTTCTGCTGTGCAAGAATACTCGCCTTTGGACAATGGAAACTTCCACAACATGTCTGAAGAGACCTCTCGAGGCCACCCTCTCCAACTTTTTGTCACAGGAGTTCTGCTACCTAGCTGCTTCCTTGTTTTCTCTCTCATCTGTGTAGTGTGAAATACAGATACCTGCACTACTTTTTATGAAATGAGCATTTTTACAGACTACTTCACAGAGCATCAGTTGGGACTATACATTCCACTGCATTTCCCAGTCCTTCTGTCTTTGTATTGTAAAGCATATCCTAAAAAATACTTGGGTTGTGTTAGTGTTCAGATCATCTGGGCTTTACATTTTGGACTGTGCAGCTCTGAGCTGTATTGCATTCAGGCACTGATGGTCTTCCAGTAATGCCACTTACAGATAACTAGGAAAGTTATTCATTTCAGGCAGAAGTAGATTTATAACTACAGTCAGTTAAAGGGAGTTGCAGGGGAATGACACTTGGCTCAACAAGCCTTGAACAGGGTATGCCAGGGGAGGCAATGATTTCCATTTTCATACTAAAACACAACTTCAGAGATGTCTGTGTTGTACAATGAATTTCTTTTTTCTGTCTCAGCTGACATTCCAGGGTTTCCACCTCACTTTGTTCTGGTGTTTGTGTCTTGTGGAGAAACTGCATTCAATCACATCTGTCAGAGGAGACCCAAGCTTGGTTTTGTATGATCCAAGCTCTTTAAAGATCAGCAACTACTGTCAGACTGTGATAGGAGAGATATAGATGAATTGATATTGTAATAAAGGTGAGAAGTTTAGAGTCTGAATCATTACAAATGTTGTTAATAAGTGTACCAAAGATAATTAAACCATACTTACTCATTTAAATTTACATGCATATTTAACCTTTTCATCAAATTATGGTCCTAATGACTAAAAGCTGTTTCAAAGTCCTGGGAAAAACAACAATTGCATGAGCAAATTATTTGTTTTTTTCTTATCTTCTCTAAAACTGTTTGCTCTAGAACGGAAACATGAGTGTAATAGAGAAGATAAATCTGACTGCTGTATTTGCCATTTGGTGACAGAAGGACAAGGTGATAACTGTGACATAAACAAGGTACTTCAAGAGAAGAAACAAATATTCTTATTTAGCATCATTAGCATTGAAACTCACACAGAAAGATTTATTTTGGCTAAAAAAGACAAAGATTTCAAAAATGGAAAAAGACATGACTGAAAACATTTAAAGTTATATTACAAAATTTTCTTTTTACGTGTCCAAAAACAGTCTTGCTGATGATTTTAAGGCAAATATTGAACTAAACAGGGTTAGAAACACATCTGTCTTACTGGTGGTTATACTGCAATTATTCAGTATGAGGTTTCCAGAAGAATCTTGTGCTGGTTACTATAAAAAGATCAGATACAAGACTAATCTGCTATTATACCACACTTATTCTGAAATTTCATGTGTGCGTGCTTTGTGGGGAGTTAAGAAGGGATTTTTTGTCGTTAAGGACATTCTTATCAGGGATTTGGTAAACCTGAGACTGGAGCAGACTACTTGGGGTTTACAACAGCCCTGTTCAGCTGCTGATACAAAGACAAACTATTTAAGAGCTGATCCTTTTTAGGAATGAGAGCTGAGGTGTAACCAGGATACCAGCTCACCAAACAACTGACTGGCGCAGAAGGGTACAACTGTTTACATGATGGAGTTTCAGAGAGTTCATAGGTTCAGCTTGTCCTCAGATTAGAGGAGAATTTAAACATAATCCTATCCAAAAATGCGTGCACTCCCTTAGAGGTGCTGGTGCTGGGTAGCTGGCAGTATTACTCTTCCCCAGTTTGAAGCAACTACAGCATTTAAAAAAAAAAAAAAAAAAAAAAAAAAAAAAGTTGATACACAAAAACGAGGCCTTTCTTTTTGTATCACAGGGCTAGCTAGAAATTGAGAAGCCACTGAGCTCTGCAAAATCAGCAAGATCCCTCCAGTGACACCTGCTGGTTGAAAGACTGTCAGCGCATGCCTACATGCACTGAAACTGCAGTTGTTACCATTTACTTTCACTGAAGCATTTTAAGTGAGATGTGGTTTGTTTTGTACTGACTGTAGTCATTATATCTTGGGGGAGGTTTTTGTCTCATAAGCACTTCTGTACTGTTTCCAAAAATAACCATAATTTGTGTTGAATGTATAAGGTGTGTTAGAAAAATGCTACATGGGCCATTCATTGCTACTTGTTCATTACTACTTGTAGGGATTGGACTTTACAGAAATTACATCAGTGGCATTTTGCCACTGTCTAAAGCTTATCACCCCACTGACAGTCTCCAAGGCATTCTACTGCATAACATTCAGAATGTGAAATTTCAAAAGTTTCTTTGGTTCTGGATACCAAACATGAGATGCTTAGTTCCTGAACTGGGTACCTAAAGTGATGACACCAAAGTCTAAAAACATGCTGATTTTGGAACCCCAGTTCAAAAACTGAAATTTATGAGTTAATTTGTACTACATTTCATTGTCATAACTGCATTTCTATGTAACTTTTTTTTTTTTTTTTCAAATTCACATAGTAGATTTTTTTAAGGATTCTCCAAGTTGAATATGTATTTAATACTTACCATTTTATGCCTCTATTTAGAGCAAAAAACATTCACATTGCTGATGGGAAAAAATTCTATGTTGATACTGATACATATTTGGAAAGTACCATGTACTAGGCTGGCATTCCCAACTCTGATCCATAAATATATTTGCAAGCAACTTGCTACACAGGTGGGTCATCAGTCAGGACAGGAGGGGCTTAGAGCCTCTTTCAGAGGTTTTGCCATATTTTGAAATGGAATGGTTTGGTTCAGTATTGTGCATTATGGAAGGGGGGAAAAAAGAGCATCTGTGGCGGAAACACGGATGGAAGATAAGAGACCAGTAAAGCTGTCATGCACTTACGATATTTATGCATTAGAGCAAAGCTGATAGACAGACTGCTATTTGGAGATTCCATCTATTTTTATTCAGTGGGCTCAGTTTTTATCTCCCCAGACCTTACCAACACAGAATTCCCCTGAATATCATGGGCTTTAGCCTAGATGTCTGCAACATACAACTCTGACAATCAGAAAGGCAACTGTCTTATTAAATCATCTACTGACAGAGACAAAGGAAGAGGCAAAAAAAGATCTAGTTCAAAATTATAACATTTTAGAAGTTAATTAGTGCAATTAGCAGTAACAATAAGAAATTATGACTTTAGTGACAGAACAAGTCCATCTTTTAGACTATTTGCACGACATAAAAAATTCTGTGGCTGTATGATGCAAGGCTTGTGTAACATTAGCATAAAAGCTGGATACAAAACAGTACATTGTTGTGTACCTAATTAGCCAGAGACACAGCTGTCTGCCTTCCTATGATCCAGTCCATATTCCAGGTTAATCTGTAATGTGGTCCAGCATTAATGATTGTGGAACCAAGGGCTAAGTGCATAGTTCTGCCACACGTCTCTTTAGCAATCAGTTGAAGTGTGCCAGTGCATCTATTTGTGCAGCTGCGCTGCAAACTGCAAATTACTAAACCATTGCAAGGCAAGAAGAAAGTTGTGCAGTAAAGGCTTCCGTGATGGTTTTTAAGCTGTATAATTTCAGCCATCTTTCATTAATACCACACAGTGTGGCCAATTGCAGTGCAAGAGTGAAGCAGGATGACAGGAATGAGATTTTAGCTTTGCTGACAGCTAAACAGACCTAAGATTGCACCCTCTTTCTCACTGATCCTGACTGCCAGAGTAAACGTCAGGTCTGCAGGCACTGAGCACAAATTAAAGTAACCTTCAGACAGCTTCAAACTACATAAGCAGAAAGGACAGATGAAATGCAGAAAGGCATAAAGGCATTTCTGCATATTCCTCTGCTAATCAGTGCTGATCCTCACCCAGCCCTCAGAGTAGGAGCTAATATTTTAGCACAGCTAAAACTGAATTTGATTACAGATTGACAGTTTTAAGGAATGACAGATAATGAAGGTGTCTGTTTCTGCTTCTTAGAGGTAAAATTCCAGGAACAGCAGAGCATTTCTCTTCTACCTCTATCCCCACGAGCTCACTTCTCAATTCAGGAATGATAAAAACAGCTGATATGTTGCAAAAAGCACCTTTTCTCCACTCTCCCAGGAGCTTTTCTTTCCCCAGAAAAGGAATTCTGAGCTGAACTAAAGTGTGGACTACAAAGGTGGAGGAGAACTACTTTTGGGCATCTTTGCTGCTGATATGTTTGAGTCTATTTGGTGCTGGGCTGCTGCTTTGAGCTGGGACTGGTGTAAGCAAGCATCAGACTGACAGTGTGGAGTGGCTGGAGGAGAGGAAGAGGGTGGGTTGAGGAAGGAGAGGAGAACTCTCTGACCTGTGTCTCTGCGGTTCCATGTGAGAACAACCAGTGATGCAAGAGAGGAAGAAGAAATGTGCAGGCCGAAGGGACTGGGGACTGGCTCTCATCAGGCTGCTAGCTTAAACCTATCATAAAATTTCCTTCAGCTCAGTGCATGTAGTAACAGCTGAAGCCTATCATGAAATGCAAAGAAATCTCGCTTTGTATCACCTCTTGTTCCTTTTCATTGTCTTGATGTTGTCTCTCATGCCATCAAAGCACCTTGATTCATTAGCCATGCACTGGATTGGAAAGGTAGAAATAAAACAGCAATGATTTCCATTTTTAGAGAAACTCACGTCTTGGATTAAAGCACATGTTGAGCTGCAGCTTGTATCTAAGGCAGTAGCTGATAAACATTTACTTCGGTGGTTAAAGCAACTCTAACCTCAGTACCTCCTCTTCAGTTTGGTTTGTTCAAACGTATGTGAGGCTGAAACTAGATGGGACTAGTTTTTTCTTAGAAATAGGGGAGTTGTACCCCTGTAGCAGTTTGGGCATGAGAACAGGTGTTGATGCAAAAGGTACAGGCTCTACTCGAACAAGTAATGTAAACGAAAGTTTTTTCTCAGACTGTGCCCTGAGGTCCCAACTTCAAATCTTACAAGCTTCAAAAGGAGGCTCACAGGAACAAATGATAATATTAATGTAAATTCTAGAGAAGACAGCAGTAAAAGTTAGGAAAAAAAAGTCAAAAACTTGTTTAAAAGTTATTTCTTTTCATAGGACAGTAAATAAGTAAGGATGGAACTTGAAGATTTATACAAAAAAAAAAAGTCAATCTAAAAAGAGTTGTGGTGTGTTATGTTAACCATCACTTTCAACTACTGCTGTTGCCTAGATTGCTCTTCATGATTTAATGTTCAGTCTTCCACAGTGCACAGCGTTTACCCCAGTGAATACGCCAGCTGATGTCAACTGAGTTGCTCAAGCAGCAAACACCATATGCAACAGTTGGGACATTAAATTTAAGTGGTTTCCTATGGCATTAACATCCTATGAATGACCTAGTTTCCTTCAAAATATTCTGAAAGGAGTAAAAGAATTGAAAGTTAGACATTTAAAAAAGGGTTTGCAGTTCTAAGCTTATGCATTCACATTTGAAAGTTGCACAAAATCTTTAAATGCACAACAGGGAATTTGTAATCTGCATAGTTTTCAGGATAATCAAATGGTAAAATAGAACATTTGTGACAAACTTTATTAAAAAAAAATCATTACATAGCACTAGCTCAGTTTTAAATCATCCAGTTATCTTCATAATCGGAAGAGGTTTCTTCAGTGGCAACTGAATTAAGAGATTAAGTGTTATAATTAAGCTGAACAAATTGTCCCTTCATTAGCATTCCCAGTATTCCACCCAGTTCAGATGTTCTCACTGGTGCCACTGAGGGGAATTATTGGTAAAGCGTCAGAGAACTTAACCTGGTGATTCAGCCGGTTGTCTTTTGCAGGACTCCTGGAGACCCATAAGCTTGGCGAGGCCCTCAGGAACATAACAGGAGGTTGTTTGAGTAATCCTGAGGATACCTTCACCAAGCTAGCTCACCCATATTTCACTCATGTCTACAAGGGTGGGCTCAGGTTAACATCTGCTAGATTTTACCAGGTGAGACTCCTTTCCCTTTCTGGTCTTCTTATCAGAAGTTCTCACATTTGCTTATCTTTAAATTAGGTTTTACTTCATTTCTTCCACCGAAGGCCATCTCTGGCTGTCCTTTTACGTCATCATTTGAATAAACTAAGGTTTCATTGGTGGAGTGGGTGAGAAAATAGAAAAGCAATACTACAGTGAAGGTAAAGCTGGGAATGAACTCTAAGAACACTGAGAAAACTTTGACTACAAGTGATTCCTTTCACAGGTGTAGGTTGAGTGTAGACATCTAGAGTGCCCTCCCTGAAGCTTTGTTATTCAGCAACATGGTGAGCTCATCAGAGTTGGCTGTTATGTTTAGGAAGAAATCTATCTAGCTTATTTTCTCCAGTGTATGCAAGATTATAAGAAAAATATTTGTATTTCACGGTGTCAAAAATACATTTGGGCCTGCCAAAATATAAAATAAAGACAGACAATACGTATACTCTATACATCAACTCAAAAAAGAAAGGAACAGGAAAAAAGATGGCCAATATCTAAATGCAGCAAGTTAGCTTTTTATGAACTTGTGGAAAAATGTCAGAGCCTCCAATCTGCTGCTACATTCTGTATGTCTGTGAATTATCATGACTTGAAACCTATTTTTGCATAGTCCTCTGTTATTTTTAATAGTCTGCACAATATTTTTAGCTCACAGAATAGTAGATCAAGCCAAAACCTTCCAGCTTGTATTTTCAATGGTAATCAGATTAAATTAACAGTAATTCGATCTCATGAAATGGTGACACCATTAGAGTGAAGAACAACGTAACAGTCTGAAGAACAAGGAGAGCAATCACTCACCAGTCTTTAATGCAAATATTAGGTCATCAAACTCCTGTGACTCCTCATCAGCAACCAGGGAGCTGTTACTAAATCCTCCCGAAGGGTGGAAAACATTGCCATTTTGTGGACTCTGCTTAAAGGCAGAACTGGCTTGACTAGCAGGCTGCAAAGATGCTCTCTCCCAGTCTGCTGGCACCTGTAGAGTTTAAAAAGACACAAACGCAGCAATCATAAAATCTAGACTGTAAAAATAACTTACATGACTGCTGTTTTGGAATAACAGACTAGAATCTACAACCAGAGCTGAATTCAAAATCAGATTTAGAGCCAGCTATTCAGTTGCTTCTGTATTGAACTAGGTGGCTTAATTTAAATACATACATACATACATAAGTGTATGTACTCAAAACAAGTCATTTAACTTACTTACAACCTGCCTTACACATCTAATTTTAAAATTTTAAAAACATTTTCCTCTTGCTGAACGTTGGCCCCTGGTATAGAGAACTTTTAAGAAAGCACTAAGTAGTTCCAGCCATAATATGCTGTGTGACTCTCCTCTCACCACTGCTTCTTCCTTCACTGGAGCCTGTCTCCTCCTACAGCCACAAATCAGCATTACTTTGCATTTGATGATTTGCTGTTGTCAACTTGTTGCTTTCTAGGATCTACCAATACAATCTCTTAAAGTCATTTATCAATCTTTGAAGGTGTTGGTGTGCAGCCCTACAGCTTTGATAGCAACTTTGATATATTTCATCCACCATCATTTTAAAGTGAAGCCATACATGCACCGAATAAATAAATAAATAAAATAAAAACAAAAATCACAATTTCAATTCATTACAAAAAGGTTTTGCTTTTTAATTTTTTAATTTTCTAATTTTTTAAATTTTTTAAATCTATCTCCTCCATAACTGTGGTGCAAAGCCAGAGCTCTGAGCTCTAAACTCATATATTTTATGACAATCAAAATACATTTGCTTGGCATATTGCTCACCCATTGTTTGAGAGACAAGAATATAAAAGATTACTTCATGGAGCTGAGAAGCTATGCTCTCCACTAATCTGGAGAGTCAGACACCACCTTAAGTGACATTCTGAGAAGCCCAATGAACAGCAGTCTGCCAAGAAGCAGCTGAAGGAGCTTTAACACCCTGACAAATCTACAGGTGAGCAAGCAGAGAAATGGACAAAACAGACACAGTTGAGCAGCTTGGTTTCTACAGAAAGTATTACTAGAGCTGACTTGATTCTTTGAAATATTGAAATTCCATTAAATCAGCTGGAATCTTCTTCATCTACACTCAGCAAACATACATAGCATCAAAAGTCACCTTGGTTTACTACAGATAGTAAAAAATAGATACTGGCAGCACTCCAGTTCCAGAAATGATGAGATTGAAAATAATGTCTCAAAATTAACAGAGCATGACTTCGTGAAATTCAAAACTTAGAACTCATCTTAAGACCCATGGTATGTCGAAAGAATAATCCTGATATTTTCGTTTCTTGTGTCCTACTTCTGACAGCACTTTAACCAACCTTTGTAGCACATTAAACACGCAAGTAGAAAGAGTAATACCCATGATGGGATGGTGCTATTGAGTTGTGTGTTCCAAGAATATCGTCATGGCCATGGATAATGTTTTTTTTTACAGTAAAAGGAAACTTTTCTCCCATATACACTCAGGGAAAGAAAGAAAAAAAAGAAAAAAAAGAGGAAAAGAGGAACTGCGATAATTATCATCTCATTCACTTCACTTCAGCATTACCACTTAAAACTACATTTTTAACACATGCAATAACTATGGAGCACTGTTACCTCTTCCATAGCACTGATGAGATTCTGAGTAGACTTGCTGATCTCTCCCCCCGCAGCTGGCAAACCACTGCCATGAGTGAAGAAAGCAGATCCTGGAGTGCTGTGTCCGTTCATGTCTACAGTGTAACTTGCTTTCACAGGACAACAAAGTTGATTATGCAGGATGAAATATACAACAAAGACATAAAGACCCTGGAACATTGGAAGAGAAAAAGAATGTCCATATGTGAAGAGAAGGAAGCTACGTTCAGATTTTGAACACAGTTAGAGCAAGCTGCAATATGCTGTAACAGATGCCTTCCATTACACCGGCAGCCCATGCCTCGCAGGGCTGCAGCTAGCTTCTCTGGATAATAAGATGTCATCACTGTCAATCAGCGACCTGGACTAAAACTAAATGCACATCCAAAGGCCTCCAGTTAAATGCTATCCTTCCCACAAAAACAAACAAACAAGCAAAAAACAAACACAACCCGAAGAGTCATTGAAAATGATTATTTGTTTGAACCCACACAGTTCCGCAGCAAATCCAAGTTCACAGCAATGAAAACAGTTTTACAGTTGTCATAACAGCAAAAATGTGGTTACAGGCTGCCTTTGCAATAGGCTTTGGCTGTTGGTCCCTAGCTACAATTGTTGTTTTATTACTGACCTTGCTAATTCTTATATTCTTGCCCCAGCTTCAGTCTGTATTTCTGCTGTTACAGACACCAAGTTGTAACCATAAATTATATTCTCTATGGCATCCACTAATCTCACACTGCCTTTTACTTGTGATTACTATAAAGAGTGTACTGAGTGTCTCTACAGTTCTTCTTTAAAAATTGCAAATTTTGAGAGAAGGTTTAGCTGAGAATTGTATTATATAATTATTATAATACATAATATATATATATACTGTATATATATATAAAATATATAATAATTATTATAACCTCGTCCTCTGTTTGCTTAGAAATCCAGTGATGGAATTTCTGAATATGCAGTCTGACTTTCTCCTTCTCTAATTATTAAATTGCACTGATACTGAGTGAAAATTATGCATTTAAATTAAGGAATCATCCAAATAAATGATTAATAAAGAAGGAGTTAACCAGAAGTGTGCATGAAAAAGATCTCAGGAATCTTCTTGATTACTGCAGTTCAGTTATGTTTGCATTGCTTTTTGTATTTCATCTTGTCCTCTAGATCTCTATAACCAATTGTACTAAACAGAACAATTTACTGGAAGGGAGCCCATCGGCATGACAGTAATAGCTGGGATTATAAATAGTAAGGAGTTTCATCTAATTATATTTGGGAATTTTTAGTAGAAGGAACTTCAAATCTATGTTGAGAGAGTATGTTCGCTGCCATTCCTATAAAGCAGGCAACATAAACAATGCTTCATCCACAGATTCATAATATCTAAGGCCAAAACAAAACAGTGCATAATAACAGTTTGGTCCAAAGCTAACAGAAGCAAATGGGATTTGGTGGGATTTCAGTCTCAGCTAGTGAAACTCTGGAAATGCCTTCATACAGCTGCAATAAATCCAGATAGACACACAGTTCTGTGCAAACTTTTTTCTTTTTTTTTAAACAGAAAACAATTCAAAAGTGTTAACAACAATTATTTAAAAAAAAAAAAAACAAAACAAAACAGTGTTTCACTTTTCCAGATAGTTTCTTTTTTTTTTTCTTTTTTTTTTTTCTTTTTTTTTTGTCATGAAGATTCAAGCACTTAACTGAGAGGTTTACAAAGGAAATTTCTTAGTGATTCATGTAAATACATTCCTAAAAACTGATGCAAACACATATTGCACTTAAGAGACAGTAAAAAGGGACTAAAATGTCCTTTCCTTCTCTAAACAAATCCAAGGACTCTCATGTAGGTCAAACATAATGGGACCAGCAAGTGGATTTCTTCTAATTTAAGTTTAATGGATGTGTAAAGGATAAGAGTTCTAAGAAGAATGGATACCAATGGTGACTCTCAGCCCCAGAATTCAGAACAGTTTCTGGCATTCCCATCTCCAAGGACCTAGTCACAAACGTCATGCATTCATTTTAAGTGGTTTTGTAATTTCTCAAGGAAACCAATTAGTTGCAAGCTCTGCACAGCTGTCTCCCAAAACCAGAGGAACACCAGGTTCCTTTAAGAAAGGCTGATGCTATGTTGTGCTTCTGTGCAGGCCTGAGTATAGACACATTCTACTAAAGCAAACAAACACAGAATAGAGCGCCACAATTACCTCTTTAACTTCAGTTCCCTTATTTAAGTCTCAGTGTGTTTCAGGCAGTGCTATTTCTGAGAAACTGTTGTTACACCAGCACCATAAGAAGCATTTTGACAGCTAAAACACCCTTGCCTGCTCTCAATGCTGCCAGGACGCAGGCATGAAGGGCCAGAAGTGCATGGATGTACTGGCTCACAGTTGGCACTCCTCTGTTCACTCCAGATGCAGCCCTCCTTTCATTAATCTAGATTTAGAGATAGGCTGATGAGATGTGATCCATAGAGTTCAAGCTGTTTTTTTAGCCTTCTCTTGTTTCATAGTAATGCATTCCTAAAATAGGGGAGTGGGCATCAATCATACAGTAATTTGTCAGTTACCACGACACACATTTTCCATTTAAGACACAGACACAATCTTGTCAAACTCAGTAACAAGCTGCAAAGAAAAATAATAGGAACCAAGAACTCTATGTAGAATGATCTTGTGAGGTCTCCCCTTGCTAGTACTGTAGACTGGAAGGAATTTTGGCATGTGATGTTCAGGGAAATCCCACATGTTGAGGTGGAGCAGCGATAAGGCCGCTCTGAGTCCTTGCACAATGATCAAATTGAGAGGTTGTTTGACTGATCTAAGAACAGGAGAATTCACAGACTAAGGTAGGTAACAGAAGCAAAAATTTGTGAGTTTCACTTCTACCCAGCGGAATATTACACACTGCCTTACAAGCAGAAGCTTATGAAACCATTATATCTCAGAAAACCAACACTCCTAAGTAGGTTACATGTATCACACTGGAACTGCACTGTTGGAAAGACCTTTACTTGCTTAGGTAGAAAAAGGATGGATCCTTCTTCAATGCATTTTCCTGTACAGTTCTAGAGAGAACTGTAGAAAAATCTATGGCTTGTAGAAATGAAGTTCTGCATGCTGTTGGATTCTGAAGAATCTAAGGAGCTTATGATCTTATTCTCACTATTCTATGTCACTATCAGAAACCACTGGAAATGAATGTTGGCAAATGAAAATTAGACAAATGGTTCTGACAGACAATACTGAGTCCCAATAGTCATAAACACAAAGACGCTATGGATCAAGCCATATTGATCTGTCCTTATTTCAGCACCAGAAGCTAACAGACTGTTTACTTTGCAAGAGCACAGCAAGTATGCAGATACCCTGAATGTCAGTGCAATCACAACCCTTATAATATGTCTCAGTTGTTTTTTTTTTTTTAAAAAAAGCACTCATTTGAAAAATGAATTTTCCTTCATTACATTTTTGATACTCTTTGTTATTTTTCACTTCATCCTTTAATACTGTAGAAATAGTCTTAAAGTATTATGAAAATAAGGCTCTTGACACTGTAATGTATATTTCACTGTGTCTATCATGAATGGCCTTGGCCAAATTGCCACCAATTTGCTTTTCAGATATATATGAACAGTGTCTTTACTAGACCAAATATGAAAGACAAAGAATAGTAAAGAATAGTCAAATTCTGTTCACAGGATGGTCTGAGAAGAAAGCTGAATGCTCCAAAGTTACCAAAAGAAGATAGATTTGCCTGTACTTGGATTACGAATATTAGGAGCACAGGTAATTACTCCTTTGGTTATAACGTAAACACTCATTTTGTGTTCTTAAGATTTCACTCCATGGCTTCTACTAAAAAAAGAAAAAAGAAAGGAAAAAAGAAGAAAGAAAAAAGAAAGGAAAAAGAAAAGTACTGCCTACTACCTTTGCCTTTTGCTATTGCATGAAAATTCAGAACCATTGTGAAGACGTGCAGGAAGGTCAGAAGAAACTGTGGTCTCAGAGTGATGTGACTGATGATTACCAGCCTGAGATTCTGGGAGGAGATTGAAAGATGAAGAGAATAAAATAGGATTCTGGAGGCTATAACTGTAATGCTACATAACTTCTGTGCGCTGGACCCCCAGGGCTGCTTAGAAAACATTTAATTCCATGTAAATAATGGCTACGTTATGACAGCATTATTAATACTGTTTCTCAGGTCACAGCAAAAGATAAGAAGGAAAAGTATTACTAATGTGTTTCCCCTGGAGAAAGGTTAGAACTACTTCAAGTAGACAATTAGGCTGTCATAATGAAATGCAGCTGGGAAACTCACAATTCTCTTCAAATACATACAGTGGCTGACTGAAAAACGTGTGTAAGATATTGTCACTAAAGGTTGCTGTTCATGTAGTGCATGTTTATGCAAGACAACTCAACTTTTGTTATTTAATCTCAGCAAAGTAGTCTGTACATCTGTTTGCCTATTATATCTGCCTTTTTGCACTGTTAAGAGGCAAAAATTGGCAAAAACAAATCTAAAAAGCCAACTGTTTGAAGGATGCTTCGCATGAGAAAGAGTCCACTGGGTATCTTTTCAGCCAGTGAGATGGAAACAGCCTTGATGCTGCTCCAGGCCAATCCAGATACTTCACCAGTCACAGAATTACTGTGTGGCCTTTGGAGGTGGTGTTACTCTATCTGTCCTTTTATCCTCAGTTTCAACACGGTCCAGAGTTGTACAGTTGATTCTCTCCAACAGTCAGCAGTGATAATTTCTTCAGGCTCTAGTTACTGCCTTTTTAACTCTGGTAGAGTTTTGTGCCTGCACATGTGTGAGGGGAATTCTCAAATACAAAAGCTTGATTTGCCTACTCTGTGGTGCAATAGTAGCAGGAAGCTATTAAATTAAGGACAAACTCTGACAGCTGTAAATAAAGAGGCTGAATAAATTTTACATCTCCATGAGATCACATGCAGACGTGGCAGACCGATCCACTGAATGTCTTCACTGCATATTTGATGCCTGTTTTTTCTCTCTTTCCCTCTTTGCCCTCTAATTCTACATATTCCAAGTAACTGAGCTTCACTGCAGCATTTCTGAATTTGGAAACTGAGATAATTCTGCCAATAATAAGGAGAAAGGAACAACAGATTTAGGCCATCAACAAACCTCTTCCTTATCCCCTTCTTATATACTGAGAGAAAACCAAGGTGCTTGCTGTTTCTCATAATTTTAAACTGTCTTGTAAGAAAAATGACTTTCTACTGATTTAATGAAAACAAACACATCAAGGCAAAAAATTATTATTATTATTTTTTATGAGCATATATCACACTTCTCACATGCGTGTATTTTCATTCATGGCTGAGATACCCTGTCCTGGAATTGAAGAACTTTCCCAAGAAGAAGCATATTCATATGATGTGATCTGTTTTAGAAGAAAGGCATTTCTATTTATAAAACTAAAGCATCTGTGCAGGACTTCTGGAAAACAAATGTCATTTGAACAACCACAGTTCCTCAACAGATTTCAAAGCATTTATCAGCTTTAACAAAATTCATTGTGCTCTAAAGTTGTATAGTTTACTTCTTATTTATCAATTTCTAGAAGTTGACTTTCCGAAAGAGAATATTTGGAGAAATCAAGGCTTGCAAGGAAAGGTAGTAGCTTATGCATATCACAGAAAGACCTCTGTATCCAGAACTGGATCATTCTTTCTTACTATGTAGGCTTAGATCACCATAGCTACAACATCATTATTGTTTTTAAAGTTACACATTTATTGGTGCCAGGTGGCAAAATAACAAGCAATCACACACCAACAGATGTCTCGTCAACTGAGGAGTTATCTTTACTCTGATGGACTTTTGAGCTCAGCTCTCTGCAGAGGAACTTATGCAGAATGGTCTGTGCTTTGGTTAATTTAACTCTAGTTTTAATAATCTTATCACGGTGTCAGATTTAACCTTATTCTCTGTCTGGAGTATGCCAATTTTACTGTTGGCAAACAGTCTCAATGTGCAGGCCACCCTTCTCTCCTGCTTATGATTTCTGGGCGGCTGTCAGTGGCCAGTCTGGGGTGGCGGGCACTTTTCCTGGTGCTTTTGCACCTGAATGCCTCTGCTGATTTCTTGTGAACTTCCATGGGGATTTCATTAATTTGATGGAAATTCTCATGCTGTGGACTGCTGCTTTCTGCTGTAATTTTCTATCTCTGGCCAGTCAAAGCCTGCTTTGGATTAGGACTAATTTATGTAACAAGTGCCTTCTGCATTTGGGAAAATAGCTGGTCTGATTAATCCTGGTAACTTCCATGTTTTGCCATGTTCAAGAAGTTAGCATTTACACATCAAGAAATGACTCACAGTTGACGGAATCACTTTCAGGAAATCATTATCAGGGCCATTGTACAATGTCTGATATATATTTGACATTTTTGTCTTTTCTAATCTGTTTTGGAAGAAAATTAGCCATAGAATTGAATATACTTATGCACAATCATTAATGTTTACCAAGTGACACATGTAAAACATACATAATTCTTTATTCACCTCTCCAAGTTACTTGGTTTTCAAGCATTATAATGATGAACCCCATGAGCACCATTTTTGTGTATGTCTAGGTATTAAAAAAAGCCTTTAAATACATACTTGTTTTTTTTTTTTTTCTTTTAAATCTTTATCATCCATGTTTTCTTTGAGAACAGCTTGAAGATCTTTTATTGGTGTCATGATGACAGAAGTATTATCTTAGTCACATGCTACTATATCTTAAGCCATCACATAAGATCTCCCACTCATGGCTCTACAGAAATATTAAGCTTTGAAATGTAAATCAGATCTCTCTGTTTAAATCTAACTCTTCTTCTTGGCATTCAAAGTCACTGCTGTAAAAGCCATGTCCTTAGTAATGCAAACCTGCCAAGTGGTGATTACATTTGCTAAGTAAGCTTTGGACCTGCTGTGCATCATCAAAGTTTTGACTGTTTAACTGCCATTAAGCAGCACTTTTCATGAAGTTATAATCATAGTTATCAATTACATTTTTCTCTTGCTTATCATGGTTTCTAGTGGGAACATCCACAGACTATCAGCACTTTGCTTCATAAGGTATCTGCTTTCTATTTCTATTATTTCTATTTTTTTAATCTGTAGATAAGAATTTATCTCAGTTTTAGCTGAAGTTCTAAAAATTCACTTAAAAATCAAAAGACGAAAGTAACTGAGTACTGCAAAACTCACCATCTTGAGAAGTGACATTAGAACATCATTTCTTGAAGCAACCACGCAACCATCGCCGCATACATAATGCACTCAAAAGCCAACATAAAATAACGCGGTAACGAAAGCAATCATTCAGACAACTATCATTAGGACTGTACAAGGGCTGCTCTGAAAGTAATGCTTCCTATTTATGATGTTGGCTCATGACATCAGAGGTGGATGTTGGTGGCATGGCAGTAGAAGTTAAACATTACCACCAATATTCCATGACATGTTGTTGCTGTGTGACAGATGGCAGCAGAAGGGCAGTCTGACAGAATGGCATCTGACATAATAGTGCATATGGAGCAAAGACTTGTCACTGAATTCTCCCATGAAGGAAAAATGGCACCACCAACATTCATCAAACCTTGCTGAGTGTTGACGGAGACCAAACAGTGGATGTGAGTACAGTGAGGCAGTGCATGGTGAGTTTCAGAAGTGGCAACAGTTATGTATAAAGTAAGTCACATTCTGTATGGCCATGCATAGCTGTCACACCACAAAATTAATACCATCTTGATCAGCTCATTCACACACATCAGCTACTAGTAATGACTATATTTAAAAATAGTGTTTTGTGTAGCTCAGTATTTGCTCTGTCAAATAATGTTACTGCATCTGTTGCAGTTTGCAAGGAAATAAGTATAAAGTATTACTTACAGAGTGATCTATAAATTTACAGATTTGCACTAAGATACAGTGGTTTGAAGTGCTTTCTTTTGTATAAACTTATAATTCCAGAGATTAAAATGCTATGAGTATATTTTTTAATTACGATGAAAATACTATGTTTTCATTATTATGACTATATTTTCTTAATATTAGCATAACACCTGAAACTTAGTCCCTACTGCCAAGTTTCTTTTTATGCAATGCCAACTATGCCAAGACAATGCTGAATCTTGCAGTTTCTATCTGGTGCCAAAGCCATAAATTCCTTTCTGGCAAAATGCATTCAGCTAGGAATTAGTCTAAACTTGGCTGAGTCTCACCTAAAAGGTTCACAGACTTTGGGAAATCTTTAAAAAGTAGATTTGCTTGGATACTCAGGATTCACTATAAATATTTTGCATAGCTCATAGCACACTTTCAGCTACTCCCACATGACAGTCATTTGTACCTCCTATTTCAGCCCTGCCAAAGTTATTTTTTCTTGTTTATTTATTATAAGATGAGAGATTCAAACTGTAAAAGATAGGGGTTCAACTTAAAGATGCATTGAAAATACAGATGTTTTGTCAAGCTTGCCAGATGTGCAAGCTGGGTTAGAATAAGACTCCATTACTTCTTTCCAGTGTAGTCATTCCACAAATACCCAGGAAGCCCTGTTTTTGTATTTCAGCTGAGCTGAGGAAGAAATAAATACTGAGTCAAACAGCAAGAATACAGCAGTAGGACAGGCATGATGTGTGGAGAACAAACACAAGACAGAAGCATACAGAAGCAGCTTAAAATTCACCTCTGCAGTCCTGGCTGCAGTCTTTCATTTTTTAGAGTTCTCCGTGAGACTCAGTAACTCACACCAACCACAAGAGGCTAAGAATACTGAAGAACAGACAAGGCAAAGCAGATCAGATGTATTTTTTTCCCCATCTCTTCCCATCTCTTTGCCCATGGGTTATTACCCTCTGCTTTTTTTCCCTTTTTTTCCCTGCACATGAATCAGATGTCAGATGTCAGCCCATGAGTTCCACTTGGTATCAGGTTCTTCTTGTGCTTTGTGCTATTGGAGATAGCAGAAAGCAGCCAGGTCATGTATCACTGGAAAACTTGGATTATTTGTCTACTGAGGAACCTTGCACTAAGAAAAAGAAGAAACACCAAAGAATACCAAGAACACCAAAAGCTACGTAGTTTTTTTGATGTATTTTTCAACTGCATTGACTACAGAGACTTAAAAAAATAAGGGTCATGATTTTACTGCTAAACTTTACAATATTCTTTAAAAATCTGTAGTCATATTTACTCTTCAGGGTAAACATTAAGAACCCTACATTTCAGATGACACTTCAGTGTCTAAGCCTTGACACAGCTCTAACTTCTTTTTCCAACAGGCAAGAAATGACAAATAAAAAATCCTTTGTCACTTACGGCCATTGGTTGTGAGATTCCCTGACTAACAGTGTTAGAACAATCAAATCTCTAGATGTGCATGAAAGCAGGCAGCAAGATACCATGGCAAAGCAGTACTTAAGAGAGAATCTGGAAGATCAATAAGCTACATACAAACAGGCATCATTGTACACAGGTCACTTTCAACCGTACACAGTCCAGGAAAGTAGGAGTTCTGCAACACATTACAGTATTCATTTCAGTATTTGACTTCTTTTTAAAGTACTATTTTCTGTTTATGCACATTAATTTAAAAAAAAGAATTAAAATAAATTAGGAGCTGAAAGTCTGCATTGACAGATGCAGGAAGTCATAAAAGAGAAGGTAATTTTATGTGTATCATTGCATTTTATTTGCTATTGGGGAAGAATTCAAAATGAAGACTTATGTAGAGCCTAGGAGTTATCATCATGACAATAACTTTTTCCTTTAATTGATTTTTTTTCAGATATATTATTTTTTCTGAAAAAAAAAGTATATCTTAAACCTATATTTGTTTGTTTGTTCCCTATTACTCTGTGATATGTGTCTGAGAAATAGGACATATGATTTATTTAGCAGCATTTCTCAGGAGCATCATAAAAGAGCAAAACTGTGAGTGATTGGTGCTACTTCAATAGCCAAGAAGACAAGAAAACTTGAAAAAAAAAAAAAATCTGACATGGAAGGAACCGAGGGGTTTAGCATTACTGACATATTTACCTTCCATGTTCCATCTGATTTGGTTTTTAGGAAAAGGATGATGGAAATAAGATATGCTTGTACTGTAGCATTCTACTAGAAAAACCATTTGGAGCTGTCACAGTCTTGTTGTGTAGGTCTTGCTATTAAAAGGAGATTCACAGAATCCTGTCAGTAGCTTACACTCCCTATTCCTCTAGATTTTAATGGAAATTACTGTAGATATTTACAGCCTTTCTACAGTATGGAAAACAGCAGAAGGCAAGTCTTATTTATAAAGCAGGAAGTTAACACTGCTTTGAGTAGGAATGCTCATCAAAGAAAGGAAATGTGAGCAAAAAAAGAGGACAAGGACTAGATGTCCTTCCATTGTTGACAAGTAGGTGCACCACAGTAGGTGGAGGAATAATGATATATTTGGCTCTGTCTCTGATATCATTCACTTTCTGCCTTCATATAATGAGCTGATTTTCCACTCCCTCTCTGCCTTGCCCCCAGAATGTGGAAAGATAGAAAGCTCAGAGTGAAAAAAAGAGTGCCTTAAGAATTAATGAGATTTTTTAAATAGGGATTGTTACTCAAAGTAAAATTAAAAACAACAACAACAACAAAAACAAGTCATAGATATGCCTTCACTCTAGTATTAGACTGATGGTTTAAGTTTTTTTAAGATCTAGTCACTCAAAAGCTTTCTGGTTGCAGGTTATAACTTTTGTTTTTAATAGAAGAGCCACTGACATTAAAAAAAAATGTTTGGACTTGCTAAATGGAAGCATTAGCACACTCAAAACAAGAAAAGTATGGGAAATTTTCAGAAACTAAATAGGAAGAAATGAATATCAAGCAAATTCCATTGCCTAACTCCAAGCATGGATCACTCTCCAGTTTTGAGATAAGAACACTTCATAGAGTAATGGCCTTGTAGCATTTAGTTATTTCTCTGTGATTCTGCTACAAAAAGCCTAAGTTAGTGCATGCCAGTGCAATATTAAAGGATATGTCTAAGGATATATCTACATACATGTATGTATACCTAAAAACAAAGGAAGAGAACAGTTCATTTTCATGCCCTGCTGTATTTACTGAATTTAGTGAGGACACAGTTCTATCCATTGTCAGAAACAGAGTACAAGTCACGAAATATTGAACTGTTGTTTCTGCTTGTACTTGAAAAACAAGAAGTTAGTTTCCCTCTTGGAAATTCTCTGTAATGGATTAATGCCAGAAGTGACCTAAGATATGTTTGTAGCACTAAACAAAAATTTGGATATGTCCTGTTCTGTGACCAGCTATGTATGGAGCATTTCGTAAGAGGAAAAAAATGATAGGATTGATAGGATCTGCTGAAGGATGGACTTTCACATATTTTCAAAACACTAAAACCTTCCGCTGTTGTTTTGGGTTTGGGATTTTTTTTTTTTTGGCTTTTTCTTTCTTTCTGTTAGCTTAGATTTTCCCATTACTTCGCATGGAATATATGTCCTTTAGAGATCTCACTCTTTGTGTGAGGGCTGCAGATCACTACCTATTCTTTCCAGCACTCTTCTATGGCAGTAACTGCGGGCTCGATAGTATCATGTTTTCTCATTGCAAAACCACCCAAAGTGTTTGACAGAGCTGTCTTGGCTGCACAGTGAAGTCCAACATAAAGCAAATATAGAAAGCTGCCAACTCTCAGTCAGAGGAGCAGATTCGCGCAGTGGTTCAGGCAGAGAGCATGTGGCTGGAAACAGTCCTCGTGTTTTTCACAGAAGAACTCCAGCCTTGATCCATGCAGTCACAGTCATGAGCAGAGCAAGGCCACTATGCCATCGTGAGCCCCACCAGCATGGAGAGTCAGACCAAATTGGGAATGCTGACCTAATGATGATTTCACCTCCAGACTGCCACACATGAAGGTGCTTATAGCTGCATGTTGTCTCGTTCTGGAAGTTGGCAGTAATGATGAGCTGATAGCAAGTGATAAAAAGCCTGATGGGAGGTAGAAGTAATCTCATGAGGGAAGTGGAATGAAGCTCCAGTGAGACACTTCTATGTTAGGGGAAACTTTGCCAGGAGGGTGGACTTCAAAGTTTTATATTAAAAAGGTCAAACATTTGTCTATAAAAGCCAGCCACAAAGGAAAGCGAGGGAAGTCTGATTGCCTGATGTGCTATTTCGTATAACTTAGTGAATGTAGAAAACCACAGTGTAACATTCACCATCCTATTCTGGCAAGGACTCTTGGAATGGTAACATTCTGGCTACTTTTGCTTTTCCACACCTCAGTCCAGCATAGTATGGCTCACTCGGAAAACTTTAATATAACACAGTGCAACCCATACTGTTGGCCAAATCAGTTGAATTAAGCACTCTCAATAGCAAATCCTAGCTTTCTTCATACACCTAGCCTCACCATTACATATAGTTTTGGTATTTCAAGCCTCAAAAATGCTTGTGAGATGGGAGTGTTTTGTTTTTATTTGTTTATATATTCTTGAGAGTTTGTTTTCCTTTTTTTTTTTTTTTTTTTTTTTGTTTTGTTGTTGTTGTTGTTAAATTAAGCTGTTTTTTGCATTGTTTCAGTATTGTATCAAGATACAATAAGGTTCTTCTGGGAAACAGGAAGATAGATATGTTACTTTCTGTTTACATGTAACTACAGATGTACTTTAATATAGGTAAGTGAGGCACAATACATTTGGTATCAGCACAACTGGTTTCTGAGCATTGTTAGCAAGTAAGGGAAGTTTTAGTGTACAGATGAACTTCCATATCTGTCTTTAGGTAACTCCACGTTGAACTGTCTCCATATGGACATTGAGAATACACACTCCGCTACTTGCAACTGCCTTTGACACAAACTTTGGTTAAACTTCATGTATCACATTAATAGATGTAAAATTTTTGTTAAGTATTTCTTTCTCCATTAAAAGGTACAAACACACCCTAAAAATTGTACTTACATATATGAACTAGGACAACAAAATGTACTTTGTGTTTTAGCAATTGTGTTTAGCAATTTAGTCATATGTTGACTTCCCTGAAGAAACAGAATAGACTGGATCGATTGGCCAACTATATGAGTTTCAGTAAGTGTTGAGTCCTGCATTCCAGTCACAACAACCCCAGGCAACCCTATAGGCTTGGGGAAGAGTGGCTGGAAAGCTTCCTGATGGACTGTAAAACTTATTTACAGAATACTGATGGACACTTAACTGAACATGAGCCAGCAGTGTGCCCAGGTGGCCAAGAAGGCCAAAGGCATCCGGGCTTGTGTCAGGAATGGTGTGGTGAGCAGGACTAGGGAAGTCATCCTGCCCCTGTACTCGGCATTGGTGAGGCCTCAACTTGAATACTGTGTCCACTTTTGGGCACCTCAGTACAGAAAGGACATTGAGGTGCTGAAGGAGGTCCAAAGTAGGGCACAAATCCTTGTGAAGGGCTTAGAGAATATGCCGTATGAGGAGACACTGAAGGAACTGGGGCTGTTTAGTCTGGGGAAGAGGAGGCTGAGGGGAGACCTTATTGCTCTCTTCAAATACCTGAAAGGTGCTTATAGCGAAAGCAGGTTGGTCTCTTCTCATTGGTGACAGGTGACAGGACAAAGGGAAATGGCCTCAAGTTGCACCAGGGGTAGCTGTAGGTTGGATATCAGGAAAATCTTCTTTACAGAAAGGGTTGTTAAGCACTGGAATGGGCTCCCCAGGGAGGTGGTTGAGTCACCATCCTTGGACGTGTTTAAAAACTGTTTGGATGTGGTGCTCAGGGACATGATTTAGCAGGGGGTCGTTAGAGTTACGGCAGCATGGTTAGGTTGCTGTTGGATGCAATGATCTTTAAGGTCTTTTCCAACCTGAGCGATTCTATGATTCTATGATTCTGATTTTAAATAGATGATAAACTGAATTTCTTGATTTGGGAAGAAATCTAAAAGGAAAACAAGAAAAGTAATGGTAGTAACTACTATCTACTGCTGAGAGCAAAGGAAAAGGAATTAGAGATTATGACTTAATCTCATGTGTGACTATCACATATACAAAACTTCAACTTCTGTGCTTAAGAAAAATGATATAGTAAGAATCACTATGAGCATAAGTAGGATGATAAAATGCTAGTCAAAAAATTATAATATTGTTAGTATTACTTTGGCCTGCTCAAGAATTTCACCCATAGAAAGAATTCTTATATTATCTATGTGGATGCTTATCAGATTAGATCATTAATTACTACCAATTCAAAGATAATTGCATAGTTTCTAGATAGTCAGGAAAACATTAATACGTGCTATAGATATGAATATTATGTTTTGCAGATGTAAGTGCACACAATTACAGAAAAGATTATGAGAAACTCTTTTAAAGGGAGTGTAGCCATAGGACAAGGGATAATAGCTTTATTCTAAAAGAGGGGAGATTTAGGTTTGATATCAGGAAGAAATACTTAATTGTGAGGATGATGAAGACCTGGCTCAGGCAGCTCAGAAAGCTGTGGATGCCCATCCCTGGAGGTGTTCAGGGCCAGGTTGAATGGGGCTCTGGGCAGCCAGATCTCTCTTCCAACTCAAGCCATTCTGTGATTCCATGATTATATGAATATTCATGGCACAGCTGCTGTGACAAATGTAGTTCAACCAACCTCTTGGGCTTTCTAGTCTTTATGCTACAAAACATTTAGTAAAGCATTTTTTATTTAATAAATCTTCCTGTGGTGAGGAGCAGCAGAATGAAAGAGATGGGTCAAAAGCAAAGCAGCTGCCTGCACAGCACAGAGCCCAGGCTTCAGGCCTCTGTGTTCCACACCCTGTCTTTGCCTCATTGTTGACATTGTTTTATTACTCCTGGCTCCAAAGCACATGTGCTTTATGTCTGTTTAGGATTATCTGTGTCATATCAGATATACAGTACAGATATATTTCGAATGGCAGCCGAGTAATCTGGTATTCACGCTTTAAGGAAGCACTGACAGTTTTCTGGAAAGAAAATAAACAAGAGTCTATACCTTTCTCACTATTTATGGAATGCAATAAAAGGAAGGTTTCACTTTCAAGGAGATTACTACATTTTCCTCTATTCTTGTTAGGTCTGATATCAGGATTTGATTCAATCTGTTGATGAACTGGGACAGGCTGCCCAGGGAGGCTGTGGATTCTTTCTCTGGAGACATTCAAGTCCCATTTGGACTGTAGAGCCTACCTGTAGAGGGTCTGCTTAGCAGGTAGATTTGATGGTCTCTGGAGGTCCTTTCCAACCTCAGCAATTTTGTGATTCTGAGTTTCTGTGATCCCATAGGAGGACATGACATAAGCCCCCACCGCTCAGGAGAAGAGGACACAACACACTCACACCCTGCTCTTTTCTGGGATCCTTTCTGCCCTGCTGCCTTACATCATCACTGGATAGCAACAAAGCCAGCATTAAAGATACAGGCCTCTGAAATTACCTTTGATCATCCACTCAGAAGTGCTGGCCATGACAATCATTACTCACTAGAATAGGATAAAGCATCCTACGAAGATTTCCTAAACCAACACTGTGAGACCTTCTACACTGTGTTTGAATATTGCCATGATGACTGATTCCAACTTTTAATTAAAAAAATAAAATAAAAGAAAATAAAGAAAAAAAAGACTTAACTGTTAAATTTCTAATCAAACATTTTATTGGATAAGATGTAGTTACAGTATGATTTAGGTCAGTATGCAAACAAAGTGAAAAAAAATCTTTTCATGCATTGGATAGCTAAGTCTATACTCAAAAATCACATTTTTTGGCAGAAAGTTATAATTACAATTCTGGATTTTTATTAATTTTACTTTTGACTTGTTTGTATTGGTACTCTGCCAGGAAAAAATTCCAGCCAAGATAGATATCATTTAAATACTGCATTATTTTCTTCTAATCTGTGCTTAGCTATTGCAAATCTTTCTCGCAATATAAGCCAAGCCATGTTAGCAAAGCAACTAAACTCTGTGTGCTAATGCTCATTGCCAGTTTATAGTGGCATGGCAACCTGGAGCAATCTGAAAAGAGATGTTTCCAGGAAGAGGATGATCTTTATTTAAATCAGTTAATCTTTAATCCCATAGCTTCTTCCATTCTCTACTATCAAAAAGAATTAATGAACTAGTAGTACAGTCTTTGGCTTCCATTTCTAAAATAAAATCCATTTAGAAAATGAAGTACAAGTGGCAGTGGAGACCAAGAGATTGGTAATAATGTGTTTTAATTAAAGGAGCACCAGCCTGAAACGTAGGAGCCATTGAATGTGCTTCCCAAATTAGGAAGTATGTTGGCCCTACACATTAATCTTCCCACAGCTTTCATCCCAGCTGTCTATAAAACAGAGATGATAATATCCATCTGACTTAAGTATTCTGAGGACTGACAGGCTGGTGATAGTTTGTACTGCTCTAGAATGAGCATGAATACTTAGAGGCTGTACAAACTATAGAAACCTGAGTCATTAAAAATAATTCATTCTTGGTTTTTCAGATATTCTATTCAGATATCTTACCATAATGCTCACAAGCAGAACATGAATACTTGTGATTGTTTTGAAATTTCTTTACAATGTATTAACTTAAAAGTTATATTACATTAGTGGAAATACTGCATTTCTTCCTTCTTCCTACAAGTTTTTTCAAAGCATATTTTTAACTATCAAAATTTCTGCTAGTTTAAATATTTCTAAAATTGCATAAGTCATATCCTAAAGATACTATTCACTTGTTTTTCATATGTCCCAAAGGAAAGTTAGGATAGGTACACTTTTTTCAAAGGGACTAGGAAAATAACTTGAAATGAATTTCACACAAAAATAATGTAATTTGGGACAAATTACCTTTTGACTCTTTCTACACTGATTCCAATGCAAAACTTCAGCTGGTCCAGGAATCTCATCATCTCTGTATCTCTCCACTACATCCTATCCTGTATCCTACCTGAAATACATTTACTCTCTGTTTATTTGCAAAGCAAAGCCCTTAAGGAAATGTGTATACAAGTCATTGGTTTGTAATTTTGATATTACCTGTTTCATGAGGAAAAATGAAAAAAAGATTTTGAGATAAGCAAAGGAAGACTTTCTGCTCTCAATGCATGCAAAGTCCAGATAATTTTCTACAAAGCCTTCGCAGAAAGGGACAGAAGAACAGATGAGTTAATATAGGATTGTGTTCATTACAAAGCTCAGCAGAGTTTCAGGGATAGGACTGGAATTCGTTTGTGGAGAGCAGGGGAGAAGCTTTGCTACCTGTTGCAAAATGCTCCACAGCAATGGGCCAGAGCATGGCTTAAGAGTACAGAAAAGTCTTGATTTCTCTCTGACTCAGTTCAGAGATAAATAATGCATGTGAGGTTGGAAGGGAGTTTATTCTAGTTTATTCCCATTGTCTCTCATCTTCCCATCATGCACCAAAGTAGCACTTGGCTCTGTCAGTTATGATTTGTGAGGACAAAAAGTTGTATGTCTTATCATCTCAACTTCTTCATGACCTCCTCATGAGTCTCTAGCTATAAAACCTTGATACCTGCTGATCTGCTGTCTAACAACTGCCTTCTACTGTGTCTCCTTGGTCTCCATTTCCTGTCCCAAATCCCACTTTGGGGCACAGAATTTCTTTTTGTTCTCTGTTTATATGGAGTCCAATACAAAGAAATGCTAGCCCATTCATGAACTCTGGAGTACTACAGTTAATAAATAATAGTTTCTTAGTCTTTGGGAATATCTAAGGCTAAATAATTGCTAGAAATTCTCTTTTACTGAGAAGTAAGTATGCAGGTACTTAGTTCATGCGCTTGATCCTATCATAGCTATATTTCTCAAGACTTTAGAAGATGTTCATCAGCAAAAAAAACCAATGTAATAAAGAAAGGACAAAGCATTCCTTATCATTAAAGGGCAACACAAAAGTCAAAAGTTCCTTTGAAAAATATGATTTATTTTTACCTGTTTTTGTTGTTACTGAGTTTTTGCTTGTTTGTAGAATACAAGGGCATTTCTATTTAATATGACATTACAGGATGAAAATATTGAAACATTCTACTAACTAGAAATAATTAGAAAGCAGGAACCTCACTTGTGTACAGTGAAACATCCTCTGTAATCACACTCTTCTTTCCTGACCACAAAAAAAAGCCCTAAGAAGCCAGTGTACTAATTTAGACCCTAATGGTAGGGAGTGTGACCAGATCAGCCCTTTTTTGTTCACTAATGATAATGTAATGACAGAATTGAAGACAGACCTACAAGTATGTGTAGTCTTTCATGAAGTAAAATTTTCTGTCAAGTAAGTTGGCCAATTTGGCTAATAGCAGGTGGTTACAAGAAAGCTAGTGTGAAAATAACAAAGCTTTAAAGGACAATAACAGACTTCATGGTGAGGATCACTATTTTCCTGTTGTCTTTCAAATGTTAGGAATGAAAAAAAGTTCCTGCTTCAGCTTCTGGCTCCAGAAATGCACCAGTTTGCCTGTTAAAATGCCAATTTGTGTTTCCTGGATCACATATGATCAGTTGTAGAGATGCTGGAACATAAGAGATACTCAGCAATCAAAATCCTCAAGAGGATATGTGGGTTGTTGAGTGGCCTGCAGTCTTACTGTTTTCAGCCTGTTTTCTCTTTATACAATTCTTTGAAGCACAACCACAACATGAGGAAATCTTTTCATCTGGATAAAGTACGCTCCATTAGATCCCGTGTTTTGTTTGTGCACATGCATATGCACACACAGACACAGAGGACGCCACTGTCAAACTAAAGTCTTCTACTCACCCTGCTTTAAGAAGACATTCAAAGAACAAATAAAACTTTTCAGTGTGGTTACCAGTTTTGCAATTGAAGTTCTAATAAATCTCCGTCACTAAAACTTTCCATGACTATCTTCTAACAGCAAAACAACACATCTGAGAATTTAAACAAATAATAAGCTGACAGTATGAGTTGATTGATGCTTTTTAAAATCCAATTGACCTTCGTCAAGGCAAAGGCAAAAGATCAACACTTGACATTTTGCTCAAAATAAAGAAAACATAATTTAGCAATTTTTATCCAACTATGGTTAGCTTCAGCTCCACAGTTGCTCTTTCCAGATTCAAATGATTTGCAGTCCCCACATGCATTAGAAAGCTTCCTGAGAGACCTGCAACTAAGTGGTTATGGTCAGATCTCACATTTAACTGTTGACACGTTCCCCTTTAGAGAAAAAAATCCATCACAAAAATTTAGTATTAAAACATTGGCAACATTACACTTACAAACCTTCAAACAAACTGACTGTTGAATAAACATGACAGTACAGTCAACACACTCTGTAAATCCATGATTCTTTTGTAAATAGAAGGAAATACTGAAAATCTCAGATAATTTAGTGCTGTGAGATTACAGCCATACAGTGTTTCGAGCAGCTTAGATATTTATCTGCTTGCCCATATAAATCAGAACTGGCAGAGTAGTGTTGGAAAATAAAAAGTTTCTCTGAGTTAGAGTCAAATCTGAAAAGGACTGAAATGTCTAAAAAAATGCCTGTTGAGAAACAGGATGTATTATTTGGTGCGCAGCATAACACTAGTGTTACACCACAACTGCTGCACCACGGTAGTTAAGTGTGAACAGATGAACTGCTGACATGTAAAATAATATCAGGCTCCTAAAATAGCATTTTCAAATCCCTGATCACCACTAATATTCCCTTAATGCTCCTATCATGTACAAGATTCATCTCTTTGACCAGTGGGCTCAGAATTGTGCATAGGATTCCAAACAATATGCCACCAGTATTTTATATGCATAATGGTGTTAATATCGCTACTGGGTACAAAATTAGTGTCACATTTGCATGCTTCAAGTCTGTATCATGCTGGTGATTTGAAATTGTCCTGCAGTAAAGAATCACACCTATTTCAGCCTGTATTCCTCCACTACATGTAGGTTGCACTGAATGTGATGTCTCATATTTATTTCCATGGAAACTACAATACATACAAAAAAAGCAATACCACTGTTTCATAGAGAAAATTCTCAGCTGAAAAATATTCAGCAGTTACCACCATTAGCTGTGCATCTTCACTGGCAAAGAACCTGCATACTGCACTTTTAACAATCTGCACCAGAAGAGGTGGTCCACTGTTGCTGCCACTACCGGTGAAATGTACCACCCACTGATTCACATCCACTGCTTGGTTTCCAGAAGTGTACAGCAAGCATCAGTGAATGTCAGTGGGTGCCTCTTTTTCTGCATGGAAGAATTCACTGACACACCTTTTTCTTCATTAATACCTTCATGTCAGATGCCATTCTGTCAGACTGTCCCTCTGCTGCCATCTGTCACACAGCAACAACACACAGTGGGACACCGGTGGGAAGTTCCACCTCTACTGTCATTCCGCCAACATTATCTCTGACAGTGGGCCAACAGTATAAAACAGGAGGTATTACTTTTGGAATAGCCCTTGTATGTAACTGATGAACTTCCAGCAGAAATTCTTTTACTATTAGTATCTTAATATATAATTTTGCATTTAGTGTTGTTGAATCACACACAAAAAATCTTTTAAGTCATTCCATGTACTAAAAACTGTCTGTTTAGCTGTATGTGATTCTTCATTCCTCCAAATCTTGGTGTAATGAAAAAGTTGTACTAGCATTTTTCTGCTTTGGTCATAGCAAAAATCAAGCTGAAGATTAGTATCAAGACACATTATTTTAAAATATTATTATTTCTCCAATTTTTATTCATCCTTAATCCTTTCTGTGTGTGTGTATGTGTGTGTTTGTGTGTGTTTCAGTATGAAATACTTCCTCTGAGTTGGACAGATACTGCCTTTCTTTTGGTAGGCTAGCAGATAATTGGTTGAAGTAGTAATTGATAGCTATATTTTATCTTACTTTTGAGGGATTCCTTGCTTACTCTTTTCCAAAACACTTCTAAGTAAGAAGCAAACTTTATTTTCATGTCATGTTATTGTTTCAAAACCCTATTGTTTCTTTTGGCAATCTATTACAGTTCATAATAATAATGCTGTAGAAAAAAGGTACTCTAAAAAGAAACCATTATATCAATTTCTTTTAGTCTAACTCCCTCACAATCTGAACAACTCGTACTCATTATTGCCTATACTGGCATAATCATTATTAAGTGCACTTAGTGAACAGCTGTCCATTGGAAATTTGCATTTGCAGGCTATTTGAATGTAGGTTAACAGAAGAAAAAGAATTAAGTGCTATTAGAAGAAGCAGCCAAAGATTGCTCTCACTGATGGTTTCAAGATGATTTTAAGTGTAACATGCACACAATAGATGAGAATTTCACTAGATTATTAATCTTATTCAGTGGTCTATCTTTTTACTCTTTAGAATTTGAGATCCTCATTTTGGTTGTAGCACACAATAATATTTTTATCCATGACCAAAGTCCCTTCATGTTCTATTCTATAAGGAATATATTGCTTACATGATTCAATTTTTTTTCCCCATTCTTCTATACATTTTTCATACCCCTAAACTTTCTCTTTTCTTTGAAACTCAAGAAGTCTGCCCATGAATGAAGGGTGGATGATGGTTCAATAACTCATATGCCTTTGATGCATCAGCTGGATGGCAATCCAAAAATCTAAACAATTTCCAACAGTAACACCTGTTCAAAGTGTATTGTATGTCAAAGTTAAAATTAAAATACAAGAAGGACAGTATGATGCCTCTAGTCCTTTGGGAAAAAAAAAAAAAGAAATCAATCTTTACTGAATTTAGAATTATTAACTTAAGAATAAAAGCTTATTACAGTTTCCCCTAAATTGTGTATAATTAGTGCACTGAATAATAAAAAGCCCTAAGAGAGATAAAAGCAGTAATTCCATTCATTCTTACTACAGCAGTTGTTTGGAGGCCATCTAAGACATATATAAAATTAGGAAATTAATGGGAGTTTTTGCCCTCAAATATAGTTTTATTTACAATGAAGACAGCAAAAACGCATCTTTCTCATACACTGATATCAGTTTTGTACAACAAAAAGGCTTCTTGTGTAGGAAATACCTATCCGCAGAATAGATGAATGAGTCATTCCTCTAGAAGCTATTAAAACCTGATCTGCATTTATTTCACCTTTCATGAATCATGAAGTGATTTCAGATCACCCTTCATAACATCATAACATGATGATGTCAGCATGAAGATAGGTATGTACACAGACCATTCTGAGGTACTGAAACTCGAGAAACATTATATCCATCACTTCACAGTCATCCCTGGAGATGGCTCACATTGTATCAAACTTTCCCTGCCTATAATATTTCCATCTCTGCAGGATTTATCATTAGTCTTGCAATATTTTATGTTTTCCTAAAAGCTCACGTTCTCAGTGCTATATTGTTGGTGTTGTTATCCATTACAAAGAATAGCTTGAGAACAGGTCTTTACACGAGTCATATCACCAGAAACATAGAAAAGTGGCAGACAGTACCTCTGGAGGTACCGCACTGATCTGGTCAGTTGTCAGTGGTGTTGCCTAGATGAGTTTTAATATTCTACAACATTGGAGATATAAAACTTCTCTGGGCAGGAGAATTAGTCATAGCCAACACAGGTTCACAAGGAGAAAATCATCTTGAAGTACTTGATTTCCTTTTATGACAAGGTTACCCATGAGGCTGACCAAGGGAAGCCAGTAGCTGTAATATTTTTGGATTTCAGAAAATAACATTTCTCCTTCAGGAAAAGAAAAATGTCCAGCATACAGCTAGATAGAAACATAATGTGATGGGTAAAGAACTGGTTGACAGATCGGGCGTGAGGGGTAAGAGTAAACGGGTAACATCAGGCTGGCAGCCCTTCACTGGGGGGGCTTCTCAAGGCTCTGTTTTGGGTCAGTTCTTTCACGCTGTCATAAATGGTCTGGATGCAGTACTTGAATGCATACTAAGTAAGTTTGCGTAGGAAAGTGAATTAGGAAGAGCTGTTGATTCTCTCAATACTGTGGAGGCCTTGCAGCAAGATCTTGACAAATTAGCAGACTGGGCAATCACCAACTGCATGAATTTCAACAACAGCAAGCACAGATTCTACTCCTGGGATGGGGTGACTCTGGCAGATGTAGAGACTGGACAACAGTCCTGTGTAAAGGGATCTTAGGTTCTGATTGGTTTGGGTGCCAAAATATCAGGACATAAAATTATTAGACAGTGTCCGAAGCAGGACTATGAATATGGTGAAGGATCTAGAAGGGCAAGATGTGTGAGGAGTGACTGAGGTCTCTGAGTGTGCTCAGAGCAGAGTAGGGGAGCTGACAGGAGCCCTCATGATGGCTGCAACTCCTCACAAGGAGTGCAGGGCAGTGCTGAGCTCTGCTCTCTGTGACAGTGACAGGGCCTGAGGGAACCTGGGGTGGGGTTAGTAGCAGGCTCTTCTCTAGAGGGCAGTGGGCACTGAAACAGGCTCCCTAGGACGTTTGGACAATGCTCTCAAACTCTGGATTTGGATTTTGGGTGGTTCTGTGTGAAACAAGGAGCTGGATTTCACAATCCTTGTGGATCCCTTCCATCTCAGGATATGCTACTACATATTCCATTAGTGACTTTCTCACCTGGCTAAATAAGCCCTGCTTTACTCAAACATTTTTCAGAGGATAAATTTCCATGCCTCTGACTACTGTGGCAGTCCTTCTTTCTACCCACACCCTCCACATACCTTGTGAACTAGAAGTCCCAAAGCTGCACAAAGTATTTCAAGTGTAGCATCTTCAGCACTGAGCAGACAGAAATTAACTCACAAAAGTTAAGCCAGCCAAAGCCCTCCCACAGCACCCCAGAATTGTCTTATCTACAGTAGGAATACACTGCTGCTCCACACTCATCCTGGCACACTCTCTTCAGCAAGATCAGGGGTCAGACATACAATATCAAAGCTGAAGACATTCATAGTGTACTACAAGAGTGTAACTGTGCACATCTCTTTACTGACCCTTGTGAGGTTTTCCCTCAAATTTATAAAAGTCTTCCTGGAGTAGTTCTGCCATGTGTTGTGTCAGCCATATCCCCTGGTTACTATCAACAGTGACTGGGAGCAGCGCTATGTCCTTCCTTTCCATCAGTCGTATTCTCAATTGCCACTATTCTTCAAAAATGGTGGTGGGCTCACCATTAAATAGCCAGTTCTTTCAGCACTTCTATATGAATCCTTTCAGCATTATGGATCTGGGTATTACAATTTTCCTATGTAGAACACAGCCCGCTTCTTCCCTGCTGTTTGCTGCCCGTCTCCATCTGAAAGTGAGCCAGTGCATGAAGAAGGCTTTGACTGCAAATAACAATGCCAAAACAAACAAACAAAAAGTGCTCAGCTTTTATGCTAATCACAAATAAATTCATTACTTTCTACACATAAAAGCCACATTCTTAACTTCTGAATAGCATAAGCTGGCAGTGCTCTATCAATTAATCTTAAATAATAGTACAGAACTTAGTCAAATTTAAAGGCAAAATACAGATTAATTCTACATAATGATTATACTGACATACTTCTTTCAGCTGAGTTATTGAGAAAAATGCTACTTATGGTGACAAAGAGAGATTAGCAGCAATATAAAATGAAGAGGCAGATAATTTGTTAAAGATAAGAAATCAAGTTGGTTGCTATTTTATTCTCAACAGTAAGAGAAGTCTGTTGTTACTGACAAAGCCAGAAGATGAAAAGAATGTACCTGATCCCACGTTCCTTTCAGTGGATAAATTTCCACTGACTGTAGCAATTCATCTTACAGATATATTCCTTTTGTTGATTCCTACTATACAATTCTTACTATTACTACATTTCTAGGAGAATGATTAAAACTGCTTTTTCATCTTCTATCTTAAAAAATAATTTGAGTATTGGGAGATTTTTCCTGAAATGTATGTTCAATATGTATATTCTTCAAGAAGTGCTGATGGAACACAGTAAATGCTAGAAGACCTAACATGTAATTTAATACCAACATTTGATTTTTTAAAAAATGCATTTATTTTCTTCCTATTCTTACTGGGCAAGTGTTTTAAGTAATCTCTTTTTCTTGAATCTACTTGAAAATCCAGTAAAGTCAAAGCACGTTCTGTATGTCTGCACCATCATAACCAAGGAACATCCAAACCAGCAATGCTTTATTTATGAAACTACATACTTTTTTGCTTTGTCTTGTTTTCTACTATAGACTGATATTTGGATTTATTAATTAAGGACTTGTGTAGATAAAGGAAATATTTTCCAGTAATTCCATAAGTAATTTGATAGTATATTAATAACAGATTTCATTAAATAAAATAATGGTAATCATTAATTAGAGTATGTTTACGGTGGAACATAGAGAATAATAATTTCAGGAAGAACATGAGGAAGATACATAGAAAGTGGGCTATAAAATTGGATGTTTTGTCTTGAGTCACTGAATGGTCATCAAGGTTCTTAGGTGCTTTCATAAATCTGGACCAATGCTATTGCCCAGTGAGGATTACAAAAGTTTAGCTGCTGATGTCAAAATGTGACAAGTCTCAAAAACTGAAAAGTTTTCTCTGTCTGCTCTATATTAGTTCCTTTTACTGCTTGGCTTCAAATAAATGCACAAATGAATGTACAGTATTTCTTAACTCCAGCCAAACTTGCAGACTTTTTTTAAGGCTGCTGACCTTAAAAAAATTAACTTATTTTTCTATGATAACTTGCTCAATTATAAAACAAGTGAACTGTCCTTGTTATACTGTTTTCTTTTGTTGAGGTACACTATGTTTGTTTCAAAGATAAAAGAAGTCTCCAGAAACAGTGCAGGAATGTACTTGATCACACAGATGTCAAAATGCAAGGCTTATTGTAGATGCTTAATTGCATTTGATTCATGCACTCTGCTGACAGAAAAGGGTTTGGTATTATTTGTACTATCTCCATGTGAACAAGCTTATGCAATTTTCTTGATGTTCTGCTTGTACATTATCTTAACCTGGCAATACTACAACAACTTCACTGTCTTCTGTTAGGCTTATCTATAGAGCATTGTCTTTTCTGCAAAACCGTGAGGAAGCCTTTTGTGACCCAGCGTATTTACTCATGTCTATCCAGTACTTGATTTTCTTTGCCTTTACATACTGCTCTGAACAGAATTGTGCTGTCCATCTGGGACTCATCAGGAGAAGGTGCTTTAGGAAGATGCCAGAAGGAACAGGAAGTGATCATACTTATAGCTGTACCCCTTTCAGTATTCCCTGGCCATTCACACACAGTTAAATACCAAACCTAAGGAAAAAAACTATACTATTTGCAATTGGTACTGGTATGGGTTTAAGAACTGCTTTTTGTTGTTGGTTTTTACCTTTGTTGTTTCCAATGTATTACTACTACATGTTTAACTTTAAATCTCTGTTCTCTTTTTGTTATATCAATGATGTGGTATGTTTTTTTTCATTTTGTTTTTGCCTCTGAAACCTTAGGCATTTCTTTTGCCACAATTTTTTTTGTTGTCCCAGAAACAAGGTATTCCTCATTACCATGTTGTTTTGCCACCATGTCTACTGTTTTCTCTGAGATTTTATCTCCTTTCTACCTGAGCTAGTGCTTGCTCACATTCCAGTTAGCCTCTGTTACTCTAATTATTTAAGTCTGGAGAATGACATCTGCTTTTGCCAAGGTCAGGTTTGGGTGTGCACCTGTTTAGTAGGCTTCTGTATATCCAACCTGTTGCCAGCAGGAGCAGGGAGGGATTGTCCCCCTGTACTCAGCTCTGGTGAGGCCGCACCTCGAGTGCTGTGTCCAGTTTTGGGCCCCTCACTGCAAGAAAGACATTGAGGCCCTGGAGCGGGTTCAAAGAAGGGCAGCAAAGCTGGTGAGGGGTCTGGAGCACAGGGCTTATGAGGAGCAGCTGAAGGAGCTGGGAATGTTCAGCCTGGAGAAGAGGAGGCTCAGGGGGGGAGACCTCATTGCTCTCCATAACTACCTGAAGGGAGCTTGTAGTGAGCTGGGGGTTGGCCTCTTCTCTCATGTAACTAATGGTAGAACTAGGGGGAATGGTGAAGGGAGATTCAGGCTGGACATTAGGAAATACTGCTTTTCTGAAAGAGTGGTCAGGCAGTGGAATGGGCTGCCCAGGGAGGTGGTGGAGTCACCAACCCTGGAGGTGTTCAAGGAACATTTGGATGTTGTGTTGAGGGATATGGGTTAGGGAGAACTATTGATGATAGGTGGATGGTTGGACTGGATGATCTTGTAGGTCTTTTCCAACCTTGGTGTTTATGTGATCTGATCTTTCTTGTTAAATGTACTATGGGCTTTTTAAACATTCATATATGAAATTCTGAATCTTTTTCTCATGTTACTTATTGCCAATTAGCTGACCTCTAAAATTCGTTCTTGTCAAGTCAACTTTCTGTCCAGTTTGGAAAAACAACTGCTGATTCCAGATTTTTCCAGGGTGTTTTGGGAACACTTATATGTAATTCTTTTGCTTAATGTGGTTATGAACCATCCTGGTGTGCTCAAACACAGAATGGGAAGACACTTTATTCATTTGTGTGTCAGCCACAACAGCTGGATTTTTTTGAGTCCTGTGGTTAGTGATGGGTTACCTCGTAGTCTTGGTTTGTTCTTCACTTGATTTAAAATTGATGAAAAATAGGCTTTTGATTCTGTTGCCATGTGGTGGGGATTAGAACAAGGTACAGAAAATTAGATCAGGGGCACTCGGGTGTACCTAATGCTTTCTAGTTTGCAGCGTGCATATATTCTAAATTGTAAGAGAGTCTTGAGGGGTACAGTGCAGGTTGTTGGAAGTACAGCCAAAGAGTAATCAAGACCATAATGAAAAAGGATGATGATAAATGAATTCAGCTGAGCAGCCTCAGCTAAAGCCTAACCCCAACCTCTCTGTGAACAAGGGGAAGAGATCCACCCACCTCCCTGAACTTTGGATCAAGCTTCGATTGAACTGTAAATATGCCAGTGATTACCTCAGCTATTCAAACTAGAAACACCCTGCAAATCTCATGAAAAACACAGTGATCTATGCTATTAATATAGCATACATAAAATGGTTTGTGAAATCCTAACCTTCAGAGAGATACACACAAGACAGCAGCTTGTTCCTTCCCTTTGGACACCAACAAACAGCTTGTGAATAAACCCATTAAGAAAGAGGTAAATATTCCTCTCTTGTTCTGCACTGAAAGGGTCAGGAGCATCACCCTTTCACAAGAGAGCACAGGATAGACTTCAGTGACACAGGTGCTGCACAGATGGAATAATCAGGAACGTGCCACTGAGGAACTCCAAGCATCAGGTATCTTAAGCACAGTCTTTCGCTCCTTTTATACTTTCTAAAATTATTTTGAGATTTCCTACTTTTAGCACAACAGAAGGGTAAGTTCTTAAATACCTTTTAAACTTTCATTTCGGCCTCAGTGAACAAAGGGGGCATAGCTATCCCGATTTTCTGGGTGAAGGTTTACTCAGAGACCATGTAAATCAGCCATTGTTCTCCCAAGCAGCACTTCGCATGCTAATTCCTGAAGTTACAGAGAAAGGACTGTCCTCCCTGTTCATGCACATGAATAGCATGCACTGTAAGCTCCTCTCCAATGGAAACCATTTCTCACAGGAAGAGCTCAGAAACAATTTGTCCTTAGGAGAAGATTTTTCTGTCAAGTACATGTCCTTGGAAATGTTTGTCATGTGGCTAAACAAGTGAATTGGATAATACACAGTGCTTTTGCAGTCTCCTGAGCTGAATCCATCTGGATAACGAACACATTTAACGGGCTGTGCTTCTGTTTGCAGGTCTGTAACTCTTGAACAACAGGGAACAGGTCTCTGCTCCTTGTAAAACATTTCTTGTTCTCTTTCCTCTTGGGGAAAAGTGTTTAATGTACCTGATGCTGAAGAGATACCTTCTCCCTTTAATAAATTTATATATTATCCCTTTGATAAATTTATATATTAGAAAGTAGTTTATATAATGTCTACTAATGAAAGGTAGACGTCCTATTATATCTCATACCTAAAATTTAAAATATTAGCCAGCAAGAGAGTAGACATCTTAAATTTTTGCATGTCTTTTCAATAAAAGAAACAGTATTTTATCTTTGAGTTTTTGCAGATTGTCCAGTGCTAGGAAATGAAAAAAGAAAAAGTAACATATTTCTCCTTATAATAACATACATTAATACATTGATAAGTATTGATGTAACTTGATAGAAATATGTCTGCTGTGGGGGTGCTGTATCATATCCTGCAGACCAGCTGCCACCTACAGACATTCTCCAGATTCTACCGTCTATCAGGCTAAGAAGCCAAATGTCATCAGATACAGAAGAGACCACAAGAGACCACATGGTCATCAAACTCTCTCCTGAACACCATTCACATCTGCTTGGTAAATACAAGTTTCTTTCTTAGGTGAAAAGTGAAGGAAACATTGCCAACAGAAAGACAATGCAACCACTGGCACTGCTACAGCTACAAAGCTGAGGCTGTGCCCCATGCATAGAACCAGTGAGTCAGAGGGTAAAACCTCTAATATTTGGTGTTTTAATTTTTCATTTCCTTAGAATGATTTCAAACAAAGCTGCTGGACATACACAATTGAGAGCTGGGATGCAACAGAGGAAATATCTCTGAGAAATGCCACGTTGTAAGTGGTTCTGTGGTGTTTTTGCTGTCACTGGGGTGCAGTGGACAGAAAAGTACTGGTCATGGCAGTACAAATTATGTAAGACATAACATCAAATGACACAATAACATCTACAGAAATTCCTGTTTTTTTCAGTTGCGTGAAATTATGCATGCAAGTATTTCTGACATTCTAAAATCCATAAAAATTAGCTTTAAGAAGAAGCACACAACTGAATGTAATATCTATGTGGCAGTTACTGAAATACCTTTTGCATTGACCAGCAACATAGACAAGAGATCAGTCAAAAACAACAAGAACTAGCCAATAAGAGTAAAAATAAGCTATTTCTACTTCAAAGTACATGATTTGAAACAAAACAACATAAAGACATCAAATTTAACAACTGAAAAACTTCATATAGATTGAGAAAAGCAAATTTGCCATCTCAGTTTTGTCTGGATTTAGATAAAATCCTAACATGCACTTCTCTGTTATCAGTCCTGACTTGCACATTATTCTAGGCATGTTCTGTGTCCATTTCTCATGTCATCTGCTATCACGCTGGACCACTACTGCAATAAATTTCTGCCAAACATTGTGGTACTCTCATTTTACACAACTGGCTTTCAGCATCCCCTTTCACTTCTTGCTGCTACTGCAGGTATGAAAATCTTGAAACTTGCAGCATGCATTAAAATAATAATTCCATGGCTCTGCACCATTACTTGGATAAAACAGTCATATTCATGCTACTGCAAATTCTGTGGGGCTTCACTTATGCTCTCAGATTTTGCAGGGGGAAAGGAAAGGGAGGAGACAAGCAAGGAGACTGTGGCTAGATCTGAAGAGCTGTGACCATTGCACTGCAAAAAAGTTTCCTAAAATGCAACTTTACAGATAATTACTGAAGAAGATCTACTCATGCAACTTCACAGAAATGAAAAAAAATCATAATGAATTTGTACTCATATATGCCAATATATGCAGAATAAATAAATGAAAGTTGTATTGAACAATTAAACGTATTACAAGGAGAATAAACTATGGTTATTTTTCTCTGTTTAAATAACTGTTTTTGACTGTGATGATCATTTTGAAAGCATGTAGATTTTTCCTTATGGAAACCCTCCCATTCTGATCTTACATCTAAAATACACCTGTTTTGAAAAATTTTATTAAAAATATAAATATATATACTATTTTGAATTCTTCATCATTTTACTGTTCTCATACATTACAGGTGCTTTCCCATCCATGATATAGTACCCTCTGTTCTGTAAACAACTCCATAATGTGCACTAGGGTGGTCAGTTCAGTGAAACACAGAACTGGCTGATTCGATGGAAGCCTTTCTTCAAAGGGCTGTTTTTATTTTTGGGGGGAAGCAATCATAACATCTAGTCTGCATTTGATTTTTTCAAGGAAAATATCTCAAATTAGTCCATGTTGAATGAGAAAAGCCAATCCCCAAGACTCACCTCAAAACAAAAAAATCACTGTTACAGTAAAGCTTTGTGTTTGTGTGTTTGCTTTTTTTTTTAAAAAAAAAGAATTAACACATAATGAAAATTTAAAAAATGTGTTTCTTTATGAAGGCTGCAGAAGCTTCAGTCTTACTGCTATAATTATCTCAGTAACATTACATAAGTAAGGAAGCAATTTTCTTTCCCAGTTTATAAACTATGAAATTAAATGCATGCAATTGTGGCAGTTGTTTCAAAACAGTGCACCTCATGCATTAACATGCCTTCTAGATGTGAATTTCAGAAACAGACACACATCACCATTAGGTCTTATAGTGTGGCACATGCAAGCCACTATTTGTTTCTGCATTTTGCTCATCCCAAACACCAGATGTCTGCAGGACAGAAGGAAGCAGAGGTCACTCTTACCTGCAAGCTATTGAAGATGATGAAGAAGACCAACATCCAGAGGTGCCGGTAAGCCATGTGCAGTCCTCCCCACAGCCAGGTGATGGAAATCAAAGCAAAGAGGTACAGCACCAGAGGGATTTCTGGAAAGCAGAATCAGAGGCTTTCATTTGGTGTGAAGAAGCACTTTTTAAGCACTATACAGGCAATGCACAGCCATGTCCCTGAGCTAGGGGCAAAGCCTGGAGAGTGGGATGAATTCACAGGATGCACAGCAGAGCTCCTGGAATTGAGGGGATAGGGGAACAAATGTTAGCACTGTTCACACAGAAAACAGCAAAGCTCTGGCTTTTCAGTGTATTCTGATTTACTGTTGCTTTTCCTGCAAATCAAATATGAGTATGCACCCAGCCTTATAAAATGTCAAGAGAGTATCTCTGCTCCATTGAGGAGTCTGCCAAAGACAAAATTTGCACTGATTAACGGCATTCACATTCACAAACAAACATGCAAATCTGGCCTAAAGCCCATATGTGGGGCAGCACTTCACATCCCTCTCTGTATTCACAGTGTGAGGGATTTCAGGAGCACTGTCATGAAGGTTCTTGCATGAAGCAACAGAAGAAAGCAGCAGGATGTTTAGCTCTCAGCCCCAGCCCATCCTGCTCCTGACACCCAGGCCCCAGTTCTGACAGTGTTCACGACAAAGTCCATGTTTGCCTGGTCTACAAGCTGAGAGGAGCAGAGGTGCTGTGCAAAGCATTGCCCCTCTCAATGCCAGCCACAGTGCACCAGTGTAGAGTTTTGGGGAGGCACTGTTTGAGAAACTCACATTAGAGCCTCCTTAAAGTCCCCAGGGGGAAAGGAAAAATGCCTCATGGCCTCAACAGACATTTAACAATTTTCTGTAGTAGCTACTAATATGCACAGCTAGCAGCACGATTCTTTCACAGTAATTAAAAATGTAAAGTTCTCTAAAGCACGAGGTGGCATATTAAGAAATCAAGCATTAGGATTCCTTTTTATCCTACACTGCATACACAATGAATCTAAATACCTACCAGGCATGTACTTAACAAAGTTCATAAAAATTGGCAAGGACCTGACAATCTCAAAATGTCTGGTTACAGAAATAACCTAATAAAGCAAAATAAAAAATGAATAAACTTACATAAAATGCTGAGTTTTTTAGATTTATCTTTCTGAAGATAAACTCAGTAATTATCCATAGAGAAAGTCCTTGGTTTACTTACGAACAGATATTAAGAGAAAAATATAATCGTTCTGTTAAATACCAACATAATTTAATAAAATTTAGCTCTTTAGAAAGCACAAATGATGCAATGGACTGGCAATTAATGATCAATAATGTAGGCATACTCTAAGTACCGTGCAAAGGTCAAAGTTAACAATGCAGAGAACTTTCTCAGAAAGTTGAAGTAATGACTTGGCTATTGCATGACACTGCAATATTGTTCAACTCAGGTGGAGAGCTGGGAAGAGCAGAAAGGAAGTTACAGGGGGACAAACTGCGGGCAGCAGAGCATGCAAGAAGAGCTCAATTGCTGCTTTTACTACACAAACATCACATAAGGAAGGTTACCACAATATTAATCATGACCTTACAGCTCTAGATCATTAGACCTAACGCTGAAGGAGATGATCAATAAGCTGTCTAGGTCATATCAAACACTTTGGATGTACAATGATAGTACTTTACTATCTTCAAATGTGTGTGAGGGATAGCTCTGATAAATTCACTGCCATCCCAGCAGAGCTGAATTAGTTCAGGTAAAAAGAGAATTAAGCTCACTAAATCTAGCAAGATCTCTAAGAAACACACCTTCAAGAGTAACTCAGATAAAGGTTAACGTAAACAAATGCTAATAAGTGCAAATGAATCAGTTACAAATTTTATATATTTGGTAAAATAATAAAAATGGCATAACGATACCTGTCTTTTGCCACATGCTGAATATGGGTACACTGAATATTATGCTTTTGTCAAGAGCAATTGCTTCATTATCAGTACTGTAAGGGATTAACTCAGACGTGGACTTTGCCAGTACTTAAAGTCTCAGCTGCTTGAATTCCCTTCACCCACATTCTTATAAGACAATTTGTTGTATTCTCATTTACAAAAATCTTTAAAAACTGGAAATATATCAGAAAATTTATCAGAAGATCATGAACAATTCACTTGAAGTTTATTGAAATAGCATTGCATAAAAGAGGAGGATGCCAATAAAAAGGCATGGAATGATCCAAAACAGTCTAGTTATCTGCACTTTCCTTCACACGGAGAGGAGACTGACAACTCCGCTCAAACAAACAAGTCTATTTCTGGACAGAAGTAACTTCTCTTACAAGAACTGTACTCTGAATTCAAGTGCAGTAGTCATGCATACAGTACTTGAAATAAATCTCAGAAGATAAAAGACTGCATTTGGACAGCCAAGTCCTTACCAGCGTGATGTAGGTGAGGTACTGTCTAGCAGTTTTGTTGGGCATTATATACATTTGAACTGTGATAGCTCTTTTTTACATGATTAACATAATTTTTTTTAGTACTTGGACTGATGAAAGGTTTTGTTTAAGCAACAGTCAGTCCACCTCCTTCTTAAATACTTCTGTATGTGTATCAGTGTATCTATCCATACAGACATAATGTATGCACATGTCACCATCCTGACTGTTCATAAGTCCTGAAACATCTCTTCCCTTTTCCTTAACTAGAGGTTTAAGAGACAGTGGCAGAGTTGATGATTCCATAGAGATAAATGCAGTTCATGCAGCCCTAGCTGCAGCTGCTCAGTGTATGCAGACTTAGCGCAGTCCAGGCTGGCTTTTGACCAGGCGAAATTACACTTTATTTACCACATAGCTCTCTTTGCCCATGGTCTCTCACTTCTTCCCAACTGCTGAGACTTTGTTTATTATTAACATATCTAAAACCTGATTTTTTTTCTGCAATGTCTGCTGTTGTAAGAGCTGTCCGACACTGTAATCATTTTCTATGGGCAGTAAAACTATAATTTTACTACAGTAGGGTAGTCCTTAAACACTCTAGATTTTTGTCCAATAATTCACATTAAAAAGATGCTGCTGAGAATCTGAAACAAAGGCTGCAATATTCTCAGGACATGTTTGGATTATAAAATTCATGAACCAGGAAAAGTATTGAAATGGTGGAAACATACAATTTCCTTAATGGGAACCTTGAAGGAGTTGTACTGGGAGAGAAAATTTATCGAGCTTTGCTTCCAAGAAAGGCCAAAAAAGCTTTCCAAATGCAGTATTGTCCCATCATTTCTCCTGTTTACAATTCAGACTCTTCAAAACCAGACAAAGTTGATTTCTTTATATTTAGTAATCTTCAGGGCACTTCTACTTCACTACCTCATCTGTTCTGCTCTTGGAGATCTTGGATTCGTAGATGTATTTTAATTCGACGTAACCTTTAAACACAGCTACTCCTGAGGAGTGCACATCAATTGTGATAGACTAAGTTGATGGCGCCTGCCACTCCCTGTTTTAGAGGGTAGCGGCAGGGGAAATCCTTTGCACATTCAGCCAGCTGCCTGCTGTACAGAGGAAGTGGTTCTTTAAAAATGTCTTCTTGTCAATCCTGTGCTTTACAGTTAAGAAAACTTGCACTTGGGCGGAGAAAAAACCTGACAGCTGAATGAACCAACTACTTGCTCGAACGGAGGCATCGGAGTAAGAACAACACAGAGTCATAAAATCATAGGACAGGTTAGACTGAAAAGGACCTTAAAGATCATGAAGTTCCAACCCCCTGATGAAGGCAGGGTTAAACAAGACCTGTGAAACTAAGATCACTAATTGCTATGGAGCAAACCTCTAGCTCTACTAGGAAAAGTAACTGAACTAGGAAAACAAATTGCTTTTATAGATCGCCAGAATTGCAGCTGTCTGCAGGATATCACAATTAGTCCTTTCAGAAAATCACACCCAGTAAGATAGGTAGGCTTTGATGAAGTTTTAGAGTTTGGTACGCATGAAGTAGAATGAACCTCCCAGTTTGGCCTAGATCATATACTTTAGGGGATAATATGCTATTATCTTCCTAGAAATGACAATTGAATAGAAAACAATATTCAGATCCTGAAATTGCCAATTTTCTGTTTCTTTTGCCTGAGCAGTTGAAAACCACTCCTTAATGTTACATACTTGGCCTTTTTCATCACAAAACCAGTTTTAAGCTGCCAGGTAGAATATCTGAAGGTTTTCTTCTTTCTTTTATTACCTGTTAGAGACAGCATTTCCCAGGAATAAGAATCTAACAGTGAAAAGTGTAAATGATATAGAAATTAATAAGTCTGGAAATATTAGAAAATATTTAAACTCTGAAGTATAAAGCTGAACAAGTGCTTGCAACCACCTAAATGACTTAAAAATGAAAAATAAAGAATATACTGCACATTGCTAACATATGAAAACGTATTTTTACCACTTTGTGGGCTCACAGTGTGTCTACTGACTGAACTGCTTTTTTTCCCTAAAAATGGAAAGGTCAATAAAAGAATCAATTAAATAATAAAGCTTTAATGATCTTTTGAGTTTACTATCAATATTTACTATATTTATACTCCTCAAGTTTTTAAGATGATGATACAACTTTAATTGCTTTTCGTAGTTCTTGGCTAGACATGCAGACCTGCTACAAAACCTGGATAATCTTACCTAACATTTTTCCTAGATGACTCAGAAGAATGTGTAACTACTCAGACTGTCACTGTTTCGTGGGAGACCTAATCTTAGTAAAACATTTACAGACTATTGCTTAACAAGTCAGGGATCATAACTACAAAAATGCCACAAAAATCTTTTTCTGAAACTAATGACAGTGTTCCAAGTGCTGCTGGCTCCTTTTTTGATTTCTTTTGACAGCTACTGCTTTTTGACAAGGAGTTTGGTAACAGGATTTTGTGGCCAAAATAAAGAAGTTAACAAGACTTCCTCATAGAGCTCAAAGGAGAAAATTCCAACACCACCATGCAATCAGCAACCCAACACAAAACCTCTGATTCCAGATTGTAAATGTTAAAGATGTGCAGACTTTAACACAATTCGATACTGCAGACTAGAAAGCTGGCAATAAATGTTCATGAAATCCAACTCGAAAAAACTGCTCAGAGATAATTTGCAAAAATACAAAGTAGCAAACCTGATAAAATATTATCTTTGGTTCTTTTTTTTTTTTTTTTTTTACTCTGCTACTTTTTTGTGTGTTTTTTTGTTTGTTTGTTTGTTTTTGTTTTTGTTTTTTTACTCTGAAATTAAAGAAGAGAAATACTTATCACACACATGAGAAGAATAGAGACCATGTCACTGTTAAAAAGCATAAAATACAGGCTACTTCAACATTCACATTTAATTTCAGGTTTTTGACAAACTTTCTTACAAATCTTAAAGATACTTCATGGTATAATCAAATGAAAGACTAGGCTTTATTTTATTTTATTACAACTTATGCTGTATAGAGAACATGGCACATACCATGGCAAATCCAAGAAGAAAAGAAAATGTACCTCCTCATCTTAATACAATAAAATTATTTAAAAGTATTATGCCAGATGGTAAATGAATGCTAAGTTCACAACTATATAGGCATAAATCATGCAAATTAACTTGTTTCTGCAGAATTCTTTAAAGGAAGAAAGCTAATTTGAGCATGTGAAGCACAGTAAAAACACAATTTAAATTGCATGAGGGCAGGTGATTATTTTAAGTTATCTTATTCAGATCTTTGTTCTTGATTTCAGCTTGTAATTATGCTTGTGTATTTTGTCTTTAGCTATATTTTTAAAAGCCTCAGAGGCAAAAATTTGTTTTTCTCCTAATTGCAAAAAAGAAAAGCCCCTTGAGCAATACAAAAACTAAAATATTATCCAAAATAAAACTGCGATGAATACTGTGAACACTGAGGTGGCTAACACCTGGCTCCTGATTCCTAGATCAATATTGTCATCTCTGGATGAAAGCATTCTTGGCACTCACCATTCCATTGCTTCTTTCAGGTAGATGATGTGTATCTTAAAATTCAAGATAAAGATTGTAGAGTGCAAGCTTACAGGATAAAGAATACATGTAACAACAAGTTTAGATGTATATTCTCATTTCAAATCAAAATCCCAGTCCTCAGCAAAATTTCCTGAGTGCAGAAGCATGGTTGGAATGTCCTGCACTTGCATTTTGGATGGCTTGTTTCTTGAGAGGATCATATGGTAGTAGATATAGATGGGTTACCCAGAATGATGTGTTGTGGCTGGAACTGAGTACTGCTGGGATGACAAATATACTAAGGAAATTTATAGTAGGGAAGACATGAAAAGGTAGTTATAGTTTTAAAGCTAAATATTTAAGGTATTCTTCATAAAGTTCTATTATGGCAACAAAAGGTTTTAATCTTTAGATTTCTTCTGGCACATTTACAATCATGATACCTGAATCAAGAACAGTCTACTGCAGTATTTATGCCTAGGGCATGAAAATTAAGTTATGATGTTCCAGAAATTGAGATCATCCATTAATGATGGTATTATTAGAACAAAAATACAGGTGATTTTTCAACTAACTTTTTTTCCTTATATTTTCAAATCTTTGCAAAATTATGAAAAGTTAACAAACAGTTGGAAAGGAAAACAATAAATACTGGACTACTATCTTTTTTATTTCCAATTTTTGTACTTGCATATTAGGACTCTCAAGAAAAAAACAGTCCCCTATTTATATAGCCCTATTCCAACCTCCTGTTATTACAGCCAAATGCAGCTATCCTGCTTTCAGACCACCTGAGATCTTTCAAAAACAGTCTTTCTTGCCACAAACTTAAATATTAGTTCACCCAGAGGCTGTTTATCTAATGCATGCTCCTGACTTGGCTGCTGTCAAGGCTAACTTTTGAGAAGTTGGTTTCTATATACAGAAGAATAATCAGTCAATAAAACATATTTGCTGAAAAGCCGACAGGCTGATTTAGTTCAAACTGGAGCCTCTTTTCCAGCAAGCCTAATGCATATATTTGAAAGAGGACACTGGGGTTCAGGATGACATCTTCTTTAAATCAGATTTCACACTATTTTCCAGCACTCTTTTTTTTTAAAGGAAGAAACGTTGGCTGTTTTAAAAGATAATTCATTCTTGACTCTTCCATTGCCCTTTCTTCTAGCACTCTATTGTGAAGAAAAATTCCCTGCCCTGAGCAAGCTGCATCAACCACAGCGTGAAACAGCACAGCTAGTATTAGAGTGATGCTGCAGTGGTAAAAAACAGAGAAAGCAAACTCACTTATCTAGTGCTCCAGGCAGGGAAGTGAAAAGTGTGCACGCTGCATATTCCACAAAATAGAAGCTAGCAAATGATATTAATTCCTTTTTACTCTCCAGTACAACATTATTTATAATCATAAGCTTTTAAAGAGCTATTCCATGCACACAAAAAAACTATGATAAGCTGTATGGGAAGATACAGACCACTGGCAAAGGAGATGGCAATGATTACTGAGAGCAGAACTGTGCTGACCTAACTGTCCTTATGCTGTGTTATTTTCTTTAAAGCCTGAAATCTACCAGAATACAGTGGAAGAGATGTGACTGCTCAAGAGGAAGAACATACACATGACAGAAAAGGAGGTACAACTAATAAGTTGTAACTAATCTATGAATGGGTAACAAACACTCCTCCTACAGACAGAACAAAATAATAAAGCATAGAGCTGCCTATGTTCATGAATATATTTTATGACAGCAGATAGAATTTATTTTGATAGCTGGAGGAGACAAGATGAAACTTCTTTGTCAGGTAAGCATGAGAATCTTCCAACAGCAGGAGAAAAGAGAGTAATAATATATGTAAATTTTTAGCATCCCATTTTATTTGAAGATAACAGTATAGACTGCATATGAGGATACATTTAACTGTTCCTATTATTAATTTTCTATTAAAGTTAGCAATAACCTTCCTCAAGTAGAGATCACAAATTTGGAACTTCAGGTTAGCTCTACATAGTTTAGGAGGTTTTTCCAGCAGTTTACGCAGTCATCTAAAGAATCTACACTTACAAGTCTTTGCTTATGGTAATGTTACTGTTTCAGAATACAGTGTGGTTTTTCAATTTGGCTTAATTGCCCCGAGACAAACATTACCTTTCAGCATATGGATATGGAATCTTCATCCTTAGAGATACTAAAAAAACCCTAGTTATTTATAAATAAATAGACCTTATTATTCAACACTGAATAAACAGCCACCTTTGTGATTACTCCAGGCAGTCCCCTTTATATCAGAAAGAAATAAAAGCATAAAGTGCAAGTAAAGTCTTGAATATCATATTTATAAGCAGACCTTATACAAACTCATATATAGCTCTTAATAAAGCTGACACTTGGTCACTTCAATTTTGAAGAAATGTCTGAATAATAAGTGCTTTATATTCATTTTCATTTTCTTATAAAATGAATAGATCTCTGAAAAAATGTTCAAAATAAAACATCTCCTGGCTTCATATTATAATTACAATTGCAAATTTGAAACTACAGCTTGTCTGTAAATCCAAACAGTTACAAGCACTGGACTGCTGGATGGAATTTTTTAATAATACACTGTCCCTTTTAAGTTCAGATGATATTCATCTAACAAATTGGGAAAAATGATTCCAGACTCTTTGAAAGGCTGTAAAATCTGTCTTCCTTTAGTCACTAAGAAAATAGACACATTTCTACTAAAATCTACATATTTGTCCTTGTTTATAAAACAGATTTATTTTTTCAAGAACTGCGTGAAAACAAAAGAATTATTCTAAGCTTTCCACAGAGTATCATATTATTCAGAATTGGTATGAACTGCTGCAAATTTATTTTGGGAATGTAATTGTATTTGCAATTGTTGCAGCCGAGCAAACAGACCAATACATCCTGTTTTGCATGAGACAGATCTTTTCTTTCAAGCACATTTCAGTTATGCGAAGCACTAAGAAATCTCAAAACAGTGATGTTAACTCCAAGTACTCCAACATGCAGCCCACAGACCCACACGGCTGCAGGACACACCGTAAAGCAAGGGCCAGGCACTGCTCAGTATCTTGACCATTGTTCTATCTCGACCAGAAAATGATGCTACTCCTCACCCAGCCTCTTCCCTCCTTACAAATGTATTATTTGGCATCAGGCACAACCATGCAGGACAGCATGCTTACTTAGTTCTATGTTCATTACCAAACTAGACATAACAAGTGGTAATAATTTCTTGTATAGGCTTCACATTTTTTTTTTTTCTCATTTTGGTAAAACAGCTCAGCACTTGCATAACTTTCATCATGAAAATACATCCACAGACTAAAAAGGGACAACTAGCATGCTTAATCTTATAGAAGTGCTTTGGTATTTATTGAGCAGTGGCTTCTGGTGGGTTTTTTTGGACGGGAGAGAACTTTCAGCACCATGCTGAAAGTCTGACTTCTTTGCTCAGGGGTAGCTGATGTAGCCTACCTGCAGCATTCGTTCTTCCTCTGAAAATATCGTCGTAAGCTTTCCATTGTGGGGTCACTTGGTAGGCATGAATGAACACCACGAAAACCACCACCAAGCACATTAACGGCACTAGTGCAGCAGTGAAGAGAGCAGCATACGCATTTGGAATGAAGCACCTGATGAAAAAAATGGGAAAAAATGCTGTTTATAAACACAAGCCATTAGTAAATAAGAATACACTTTAAAAAATACAAATCACAGAATCAAAGAATCAAATGAATGAATCATAGAATCATAGAGATTGGAAGGAGGTCATGTAGTCCAACTGCCTGCTAAAGCAGTTTCCCTACAGTAGGTTACCCAGAAAAGTGACCAGGTGACTTTTGAGTATCTCCAGAGAAGGGTACTCCACAACCTCTCTGGGCAGCCTGTTTCAGTGCTCTATCACCCTCACAGTAAAGTTTTTTTCATGTTCAGATGAAACTTCCTGTATTCCAGTTTGTGCCTGTTGGTCTTTGTTCTGTTGTTGGGCACTACTGAAGAGTCTGGCCCCATTCTCTTGATGCCCACTCCTTAGCTATTTATAAGCAGTTTTCTATAGACTGAACAGTCCAGGTCTCTAAGCCTTTCCTTATAATGGAGTTGTTCCAGGCTCCTCTATATCTTTGTATCCTTCTGCTGGACGATAGCCAGTAGTTCCCTGCCTTTCTTGAACTAGGGAGCGTAGAACTTCACACAATATGCCTGTTGTCCATCAGAACACTCAGGCTCTTCTCCACAGAACTCCTTCCCATCAGATCATCTCCTAACCTGTACTGATGCATGTGGTTATTTCTCTCCAACTCTACAGCTGCTCTGCACTTGCCCCTATTGAACATAATTGTTTTCCTCTTTGCCCAACTTTCAGCCTGTCCAGCTCTCACTGAATGGCAGCACAGCCTTCTGGTGCATCAGCCACTTCTCCCAACTCTGTATTATCAACAAACTTTCTGAGAGTGCATTCTATCCCTTCATCCAGGTCAACTAATGAAGACGTTGAACAAGATCGGGCTCAGCAATGAATCCTGAGGAACACCACCAGCTACAGGCCTCCAACTCGACTATGTGCCACTGATGACAACCCTCTGAGCTCTGCCAGTCAGCTAGTTCTCAATCTCATTGTCCATTCACCTATCCCATACTTCCTTTATCTCTATTCCCACAGTAATCTCAAAAATATGCACTGGGTTCTTCTGGATTTATTCCTTATCATATATTAAGGAATATAACATTTGTACCTTAGAAGTATGCATGTTATATTTTAGCGTGAGCAATATTTCAGAGATTTAAACTGTTGCAATAGAACAAATTATATTTTAACCAACTCTATGCAAGCTTTCTTCATTTAATGTGATCATTCTTAGTCATAAAGGTCTAAAAGGTCATTTTGCAATTTTCTATACTTAGTTCTTAAAACCATAAATTAAATTATGAGAAATATATTTTTAAAATAAATGAACAAGTCTTAAAGGCAAAATTCTTCTCAAGTTGCTGGAAATTATATGTCATTTGTACAATGAAGCCAAATGCTTCCGTCTTGCCACTTAAAAAAAAAAATGTTCTCTTTCCATTTATTATAGTTACAATTATTTATAAAGATGTGCTAGGAACATGACTTACTACAAAAAAAAAAAACAAAAAAAAAAAAACAAAAACATATAAGACTATAACTTGAAGATATGGAGATGATAGTTAGAGTTCTCCACTGTATGACTGATCAGGATTTGCTGAGAACTCCCTTGATGTAAGTATGTGCTTTAGTGCCACTGACCTACTCTGGAGATGACGCAAAACTGAGCAGCCCAAGGGACAGCTCAGGAGTCAGTATGTCTAGTCAGTATGCTCTCCCTATTAAAAGGGTGTAACTTACCCAGCCCTTCTGTTTTTCAGGTCAGCTCAGCTAAATAAGTTCTTCTCCAGTGCTGGTGTAATGTACATCTATGAAGAGCCTGGGTATTTGTCTCACTAGCATACATTACCCTTTGGTCAGGTGAGCATGCTGTTAGTAATCTGTTCAGAAAGTCCTGCAAGTCCCTGGGATTTAGTTCTTTGTCACTCCCAGAGCATGTCTGGCATATTAAGTGAATCACAAAATAACTTCCAGCAGAATCCTATATACCTTGTTTGACTGTTCTTCAGAAGGCACAGGCTTAGTGAGACAACAGGCTGAAATACTGCCTGATAACATCAGTGAGCGAGTAAGTAAGCAACAGGGAAGTTAGCTTCTCTGAATTGCCCAAGTTGTGCCCACTATCTCTGCTCCTGGCACTGGGCACCACTGAACAAAGCTTTCCTCTGTCATTCCTGCATCCTCCATTCAGGGATTTATGATCATGGATGAGATCCCACTGAGCCTTTTCTTCTCCATGCTAAGCAGTCCCACTCTCTCTGCCTCTCCTCACAGGGGAGGTGCTCCAGGCCCTGTATTGGTCTCTGTCCAGTATGAGTAGGTCTCTCTCAGACCAAGGGATCCAGAACTGGAACAAGACTCCAGGTGTGGCCTCACCGGTACTGACAAGAGTAGAAGTCACCTCCATTGGCCTGCTGGCTTCACTGTTGGTTTATTTAATCTAATTTTAATATTTCTTAAATATGAAACTAACTTTTTGTTCCCAAACGTATCTTTGAATTGACCCAAATAGAATAACGATGTGAAGGCCTAACACCACAGTCTATACTACTTTTAGGGATTAGACTGAAACCAAGAATCTGCACAGAAACATGTTCTCTAAAACCGCATTTACAGTCAGAAATCTTATCTTTTTCAACTTGATACATTCTTGTATTTCAGAGATCACACATGCTGTTAAATAGCTATCTGAAAATGTCTTGAAATGTTTCTGTGAGCATTCCTTTATGCTCAGAGAACAAAAGTAGCATAAACCTAGGCACTTGCTCTAAAAAAACCTGAAAAGTTACATGGGCAAGAAAATATACAAATCTAGAAATCTTACTTTAGATTTCTTTTGGTGCAATGGTCAAATAGAAAACAAAAACAAAACCAGCAAAACAAAACACCGAGTATCAAATTAGGTTTTCCCTTGCCTTCAGTACAAAGCAATAACACATTCACTCTATGTATTTTTATCAGGACCAGAATGATGAAAAACACCTTCAATATACATATTATTTCTCTATTAACATCAATGTACATAAAAACTAAGCTGGAACTTTTAAATAAGGATACCAATAAACTAATGTTCTTTTTAGAAAAGACAACATCTCAAATAGTTATATATATTTTAGTCATTCTATTTATTAAGATAACCTTGGTTGGACAGCCAGAATCAGGGTGTATCCTTGGTTTTCTTTTTTTTTTTTTCTTTTTAATTTCTTCTTAATCAATAAAATGAATGCATACATTTGCTTTCTTCTCAACGGGATGAAGTATGCTACTTAAGCCTGTTGTAAACTTTTCTATGATCTCTTAATCTACAACATTCCCTAATACAAGGAAAAGGATTCCAGCTACATAAGATATGGGAGACCATCCTTTAATTCTCTGAATAGTTTTAGTATAAAGAAGAAAAAAATAACAAACATGATGTATACTGGAACAATTTTTAAGCAAAATATGAAAATTGCCAAAGAATTACAGACTTCTTTAAAAAAATTACAGAAGATATTGGATGCAAGTTCTGACGTATCTTGTTCCTTTCTAAGCAAGAATTTTTTCAAATACTTCAGTGCACTGAAGACAGTTTTATTCTTCTTTTGGAATGTTTGACTTCCAATCAAATCTTCCTTCAAAAGCAGCTTTAAACTACAGAAAGTTAAGCTTGTAAAAACATTTTCACCTAGTGCTCTCTTCTACTTTTGCCAACAGGTACCTATCTACCTAACTTCTATTTACTGTGAGTTTCTCTCCGGATCTAGACCTAGAATATTATTGTTATTATTGCTTTTAAAAATACATTATTTTTATTTTTCCATCACTGTTATTTAATCCCAGGTGTGAAGCTCAACCGCACTTACACTTCTCCCTTCCTCTAGGAATAGTGGAACTGTGGGGAAGGCTCCACTCCAGAACGGGGACTTGTTGCAGTGTGTGAGTTTGCTCATATTGGTCATGTTACATCAAGAAGGTAAAAGACAAAGGTCAGACAATGAATTAGCACTCATTTGTATTTTGTCACCTCTGTGAACAAAAGATGTCTGTATACCGAAAAACCTAAGTAACAAAAGTCAGAGCTTGAATCATTAGTCATGCTCACTCAGGAATTTCTTTATGGAGTGGATAAAACAAAGATAAAAAGTGAAAATAGACAAATCAGATTACAATCTGTTTTCATACACTCCAGGCTTCCTCAAAAAAAGCAACTTGTTCTCTTTCAGATTTTACATTTCTATTCACTATCTGAGAGTATTTTACACTTAAAACTGCTGTGAATCTCATTGACCACTCAGCTTTACTCACATTTCTTCAATTGCAGGGCCCTAAACCTTCGACAGCATTTCATTTCAGTAGATGGCTAAAGCAGAAGAGCTTTATGTGTACTTAAGAGTAAGCGGCTTTACATATAGGCCAATACCACACTTCCATTTTGTGCCACAGCATAGTAATGTTGACATACACTCAATTTATTGTCCGCAATATGCTATGCATGAGATCTTTTTACGCAGAACTGGTTAACAGCCCGTTATTCCCCATTCTATTTCTGCATAGCAAATTATACTTGGCAAGACTCTTTCTACATGTCCCTACTGAATACCATGTTACTTTTCCAGAACAGACCTCAGATGTCAATAACATTCTGAATTATAACTGAAATTCAATAGACTTCTTTCTCAGCTTTGTGTTGTGGTAAATCCGAATGGAAACTCCTTATTCCAGACTCATATTTTATGAAGTAAATGTAATATTTTCCAGTCCATTAATAACTAAGGAAGATGTTGAACAATATTTGAAAGACATTTTAAAGTCATGACTTACTGATATGTTTCATCCAAGAATTCTGAAAAACTGACCTGAAAACACAGCTAGCCTGTTGACATTTGTTTTCAATATATATTGAAATAGGGAAATTTGAGATGACTGGACATGTACTAACGTTGTTGCAAATGTCAGATAAGACAACAAAATGATTTAACCAACATAAGCCTCTTGAGCAGATGCAACTGAACTAGTATGAGACACAAAGAACATTAAACTGATGAGAATCAAAAGGAAAAATCAAGATACTTTTCTGGAATGAGAATGCATCAAATACAAGTGATTTCAATCTTTTGTGAGCTTACAGATATAGTTTATAAACTTTGACACTTCTGGCAGTATTTGAATTACACAATGTAAGGCAACATAAAGTAAATCTGGAAAACCTACTATATTCCTACTAGAACTATGGCTAGTTCTTAATTCTGCAGAAAATAATCTGGTAATTACTGTGCATCACATTAAACAGAACATGAGTCATAACCTCATGCTGCTGAAAAGAATGTAGATATCATGTGTTGATGTATGAACAGCAGCATATGCTGCAACACTTATGAAGTAATAATTTAGACCTAGTCAGTGTTGTAAAAAGGAAGAAGGCAGTTCACAGGAGAGCAGCAAAGGCTACAAGAAGCCTTATAAACATATTCCCCTCAGAAAGAGAGAAACAAATTGTTTAGATTTGTTCTATTTCTTTGTAAAGAGACATGTCATATATAGGCAGTCACGATTAGGCAAAGGAACAGGCAAAATTCATGCAGACAAACTGCAAAAGAATAACACCTTCTCCATGTTCTAACATATTTTCCTTGCTGCAAAATACATGCTGAGGGCCTTAAATTACACCCAGATCTAAACATGAGTAAAAGCTTCCTGAACAAGAACTATGAAGTGGGGAATACTGTACAATGTTTCTGACTGAACAAAAATCTGTTGGGAATGATGTATAAACAGCTTCTCATCTCTCACAGCTCTGCAACACTGCTTGTGAATAGTACTCTGGCTCTGAATGGTACTCTGGCTCTCTGCACACTTTTTTTTTTCTTCTTCTTTTAAGAGAATTTCAAGAAAAATTGTCTGAAACCTGTCATAGGCATTACTGGAGAAGGGATTAGATGTTTTTAGGGGTATTCCACAATGATAAGGTCCCGCATTTCTCATTTTCTGATATTAAAAGAGGATCCAGACACAAAATGGCCAGGCACTTTAATTCCCAGAAATTCAGGGAAAAACACAAAAGAATACTTAAAACAAATGCATTACAATGTTAGTATTTAGGTCTGTGCTTGAGCTGTTCTTTCCCAATCAAGCCTCTGAGGTGTAATGTAGATAAGTCTCTGTACTCTTGTGAATGCTTGCTAAACATTTTACAGTCAATTTACAGAGTCAAGCCTATCCGATTTGATGTTTTGCCTCCTACTTAGCATTTGCTTGGTTCTTACCTGTCAATGTCTCTGATTGTAAGAAAGCTTGTGTCTAGCCATAATCACCTACAATATCATACAATATATGCATAATTATATGCACAATATATGCATAATAAAATTTAATGGAAAAAGTAATCCCTCAGAAACTCAAGGGAAAGAAAAAATGTGTTGCTGCAGTCTAAAAAAAGAAGAATGTTTGTACTGTCCAAAACATCTACCTCTGTTTTGCACTACTCCAGCTATGTATGTTCAAGTCAATATCCAGAAACAGGCAGACTGAGGTTTGGAGTCCAAAAAGTCATTAGTGATAAAAGAACATCAGATCTGACAGATCTGACTCCCTCCATCATGTACAGTCTGTCAACAATAATTTAACACTGGTCAAATGCCACCTGTGAGGACACACCATAGTTCTATTTCATTCTACAAAAATACTGTCAATGCAGCTTTCGTGTTGTTTCATGTACTTTGAATTGGGAAATAAAAACCCTAAAAGCCACCAAACAACACATCTTAATGCCACATACATACATCACAGAGACCAACCTGATACAGGACATGTAAGTCCACAGGATGTGCAGTTTTGGCTGGGGAAGCAATGACAACCAGTTTGTCATTCAACCTTTAAATTAAGTTTATTTACCATGAATATGCAGATTTTGAAGAGTCTTTTTAATTTAAAACATTTTTAGAAGTGACAAGTAGAAGACTCATTTTTAGGAAACCTAGTGTAAGTAGTATCTGATATGTAGCTGAGAGAATCAGGTTCCTTTAGAGTACCTGGGACAGACCTGAAAGTTGATAAATCAGTATTTTTTCCTGTGGCTTGGCTTACAGTGTTAAGATCGAAGATCAGTGTTAAGATCATTTTTCTGGATAAAATGCAGTGACAATATATCTCCTAACAGTTTTATTACAGTGTTTAATAACAAACTAAAACCAGCTAATAACGTATATCAAAATGCTGTGTTTTTACACTGCATTCCTATAGCAATAGTCATATTTAAGTAGTTCAAATAGAACATATATAAATCACAGGCTAATCATAAACTTGTCTTTTTATAATTTTAGGATGTCATAATTTCCAAATCAGCACAAGTAAATCCTTATGTCTATGCTGGTTCAGAAACTGAGTGGTGTTTGAAACATATGAAACACTGAATTTTGTCCACTATAAAAAGAAAAAAGTCACAATGAAATAATGTACTTCAGCTGCCTAACAATGTATTAAAAAGAGGCATCATCTTCCATTCTTTTAAAAGTACTTAATGATGATGATAATAATTATGATAATAATAGTAATTACATTGTTTTTCTGAAAGCTATAAATCAAAGAGTGAAAAAGCATAATTTGATTAAAAACAAACATCTGGCTTCCATTTACTTTTATACATGGCTATAGATGCCTTCATAAAAATAATACTTCAAAGGCCATGGCAGCTGTACTGAAGGTGAGCATTAATGGTCAGATGCACTCTGCATTGCAAACAGCTCATTATTCAGATAAACCTTGAACACATAACATGTTTCAAAAGAAGTCACGTGGTTGGAGTAAATCAAAACACTGGAAGGCAAACAGAGTGGCATCATGACTCAGGAAAATACTCTATCCCTTCTCCATGATTCAGTGCTTTGGAAATCTTCATGTGGGCATGCTTAGCAAGGACCTTCCCTCCAACTAGGAGGACTGAGCAGGGAAGAGCAATTTCACACTGGTCAGCATAAATTACAGCAGCCTCAAGGTATTCTAAATTACAGTTGGCAGGCCAGAGAGGTTATTCAAGCAGTAGAGGCCAACTGAAATGCAGCATGGCTTTTGCATTGTGATGACTCTTCAATATGCAAGGGTTTCATTTAACATGACTCTCCTCATGGGAAACAGATTTTTTTTGTTTGCTCTGCAACAAGAGAGTAGCTCAAAATAACCAGGGGAGAGCTATCTGCTTGTATTTGCGTAAGGGAGCTCCAATAAATGGCCTCACACTAAGGTGAAAGTAGCAGGGGTTTATAACTGAGTCAAAGGGTGTTGGCTGGAACTTTCAAAGATGCCTGGCAGAGCCCACATCCTGCTAACACTAGCTGTACAGCCTGTGGTTGACCAGCTCTCCCGCATTCTTTGGAAAATTCCTGCCACTTTTTTTAATGACCTGCAAACAAACTGTATGATTAACCCATGTTGGCCAAATTACATGGACTGTGACAAACTATAAACTGAACTCCAATGTTAAGCTGCGGTGCAGAATTACAAAATAATGTCAATTCTGGATTTACTAGAAACCTTCTTACATATGCATGAATTTCATGCTAGACATTTCTAATGAGACATTCAATTTCTTAATTATATTTAAATGTGTTCATCCTCTCACTAGAAATATTTTCCTATCTCCTTCTCTAAAACAGTGTTGCCACTGGTAAGGTCCTAAACCCAAGCACTTTACACTGTCTTATATAAATCAGAGGGTTCCTGACAATGACAGACACGATCAGAAGTCTTAAAAAAGCTGGCAGTCTGCTGAGGTTACATGTTGCAGAGAAGTTCCGTAATGTTGGTAGATTCAAGCCTCAAAGAACAATCTGTTATATGCACAGGATGTGTGAAGTTTCAGATGACAGACATAACAATTGCAAATATTACAGTTCTCTCTGCACGATATCTATCTGGAGCTATTTAAATGTCAGTTCCTGTTGCTTCTAGTTCTGAAAAAAAAATACACTTCTGTAGTTTAAAAAGTAAATTCGCTGAAAGTATGTGGACTTTCTAACAGTGAAGTAAGCAATTTAGTAAATCTAAGAAAATGCCAGGTAAAACAATTTAGAAATTTAACAACACTCAGCAGCAGTTATAAAATTTTGACTCTCTTTTTATCTTAAACAGTGCTTGTTGAGCTTCTACTATGAGTTCATGTCAGTATTGTTACTGATAGGCAAACAAACAAACGTTCTTTCTTATGAGTGAACCACAAATGTTTCCTGACATAATTGATTAAAAAAAAAAAAAGCAACTTTTCTCTCAGTTCTCACCTACTAAAGAACAGCCTGAGAGACTCCAGCCCTTGAGTTCTGGATCAATTTACTCTTAATTAAAAGAGACTTCTGCAATATGTAGAGCTCTGTTTGTTTGAGATTTTCAAGCAGGTTTTTTTCCTGCTTTGTAAACAGACATGCAGCTCTCAGTACAGCCTGTGCAGGACATGGTGCAGAACGGAAACTCGTGGTGTTACAGCTCAGGAGGAAGTACCAGTTGGCTTCCTCATAAATAGTCTGAAAATCTAAATTTGTACTGCAGCACTGTATCCACCTTTGCACAGCAGGAACAGCAGATACGGGCAGAACTACTTGCATGGGTTCCCAGTGCTGGGGCACCCTCAAAGACATGGAGCAGTAGTCCTTGTGCAAGTACTGAGCTGCCTTCTCCAAAATACCATTTTGGTTGCAGCTATGAGTTCATTTTACAGCCTTATTCATCTTTGGACATTCAAAAATCCCTTTCAGTGTGTTATACAAGTTCATCATAAATCCATGGCCATGACGTCCCATCAGTTGTCTCACATGTCACCCCACACTAAGATGTGGTCTTGGTTCAATTTAACCTAATTACCTAAGGGATGGGTAGCGAGAACTAAAGTTAGGGGAAAAATACTTCTCACTGTATAATTTCAGGAAAACAGTTGACTGAGAGTGTAAAGACGTTTGAAAATATCTGAAATTGAGAAAAAGAATAGAGGATGTTCTCTGGGACAATTAGTACAGAGGACGTACTATTCCTTGTACATTAGTAGGAGAACGTTCTGCTATTGAATGCTATCTGCCTATGGGTCAAGGCAGGCATATCCCAGATGAACAATAAATGTTCCCCAAAGCATCTCATACATCTGTGAAATATGTAACCCACATACACAACTCCATTTTGAGATCTCTGTAATCAAACACTACTGCCTCAAGTATAGCACAGCTAAATTTATCTCCTTCGACTCAGCCCTGTACTTGGCGTCATCATCTTATCAGAGTGATGGGGAAGTGGATGATCTCAGGGATCTCCTACTGTCCATACTGCTGCTGTGGATATTGTTTGGTACAAACTAAAATTAAGATGTGTCTGTGTTTGTTAGACTTAAATCAGTTTCTATGTCATGCAGATTAGTTCAGAGACAGGCCTACATACTTTGTCTCACATATAATTCAACACGTAAAAATTAGTTCTATTACTGAATTCAGGTTTCAAAGAAAATGCAAAGTGCTGAAAAATAATTTTCCTGGATTTTATGTAGTGATAATGTAGCAGTCAAATCCTGAGCATTACTGACAGGTTTTTAATTTTCTTTCTCTATACAGCAAATGTCAAGGAAAGAAAGTGAGAGGAAGAGGAGAAGGGGGAGGGAAAAAAAGGATATGGAAAGTTAAACTGGTCTGGTTAAGAAATATAAACTCAGAAAGAGGATCTTACAGAAATTTCAATACTTGCTCTTCCTTGTTTACATTTGGACAGGCTGTCCCAGCAATTTTTTTAAAAGACAACCGCACATCATGTGAATTGTTGACAGCAAATAAATAGCATGATTTGAGCCTATAATCTTTATTCACATATAAAACCCCATAATTTTGCACATTCAGCAATGGAAGTACTAACATATTAGTAACTACTAACCATTGGAAACAGTGGGGAAAATCCGTAAACAAAGAACGAAGAAGTGCCAAGATGCTATTTTGAAATAGAAAAGAACAGAACCTCAGAAGGTTTGGTTTGAGTCAACATGTGCAACAACAGCTTTGTCACTAAAGCAGACGTATTGCATAATGAAGCAAAAAACAATATCTTGTTTTTCTCTACCACTGCTGTTACTGTATAGCTAAACAGTTGGTAAAAAGGGAAAAACAAAATGCCTGGGCATAGCTTTTCTATAATGACAACCCAAAATGGCATCTGTTGTAACAGCAACATGACCCACCATGTTTCAGTCTTTTTATGATACATGGTGTCACCTTTTAGAATAATGTTTCTGAACAATTTTACTCCTAAATTTTGTGGGGTTTTTGTTTGTTTGTTTGTTTGTTTGCTCGTTTTTTCCCCACTTTTCTACTACTCTTTGGATGTAAATCCTATGGAAGCACCAGTTACCCAAGGAGAAGAAGCAAGGCCCTGGCACAAGCACAGAGTTAGCACAGTCCATATTCCCTAGGTGCTGGATGCTCTGGAATGCCTCGGGAGATTGTTCTGTAAGACCCAGAACTCTCATAGTCCTCTGAATTTCACCAGGAAAATAAGCTGGAGAAACCTGCTAGAAATTTTTTAGATCAGGGTTGTTGTTAACACTGCAAGTTTTAAATTATATAAGGAAATAAATGACTGATTTTATCATCTTATTCCTATTTAAAGCTTCTTCCCCATCTTTATCATTCATTATCAACGGCTTTAAAATAATGAACTACAATTATGGTCACTTTTCTGATTTTTTTTTTTTTTTTTACTATTTTTTACATTTTGTCATTTTGAAGAAAATGTTCTTCTGGTACTGACTCTTGGGGCAAACATGCCTACTTAGAATACTTTTTCTGTCCATTCTTTAAAGGCAGGACTTTCATATAAGTCTACCTGAAAAAGGACATGTTAGCATACACAAACTGTAAAATGCATGTAAGGGTTAGGCCTACAGCCTGCCATTGGCAGGAAACATGACAAACTGTCATACAATTGTGCTTTTTTTCCTCTCCGCACAGCATTTAGTACTTACTTTTTGTTTTTATATCTGTATGTTTTGTCCTCCCTTACAAACTTCCTCATGGGTTGTATCATAATAAAAGCCCAGATCAAGCATGTATTACAACCATTCCTTTTATGAGCTTTCTATACTCTGTGCAAGCCATACTGGCAATCAAATTTAAAGTTGCTTAGAAAACTAAATCTGCTAAAGTTACATTCCTTATTCTCAGGTGTATCTATGTCTGTGAAACACAGTCACACATTCTGGTCCTATTACACATGAGAGACAAGAGTTTGTCTTCCTAAAGTACTGCTGACTGCACTGAGAACAGACAATGCCCATGCACTTCAAGTAACTAAATGTGAGCACAGAACTGACCCACTGCAGAACAGTGCTGTGGTAAAGTTCAAGAAAAAAGCTCTTTTTTTAACTATTTTCAGAAAGATCAAATAGGAGAGGCTAGCTTTGTTTACTTATTATAAACAACATGTCAGTGTCAATGAAGCAGTTCCAGCCAGATGCTGGTATTGATCTCAGAATTACTTTTTTTAGCATTTCCTGTTATATTCTAGCCTACCAGATGAAGGCTTTTCTAAACTGCTAGATAACAGGCAAACCAAGAACAAGCTTTTTTAGTAGCAGTAGGTGGTATCCTGCTAACTAAAATCATAAAGTAGGACGGCCTACACTGTTAATTTCTTACACAACTGAAAGGAAGGACCAAGCTTTTTAAAGCTATTAGTGGCAGTGGTACAAATCTTCATTCTGTGATCACTTTGTCTTACACTGTCATCACAAATGCAAATGCAGACTTCAGATGAGACTCTGGAGTTTTGCTCAGGTACAAAGTTGCCCTCAGGTTAAGCTGTGTGAAGAATGAATCCCCAAGGACATATGGGGGTGAAGCTTTCACCTATAAAAACCTCTCCTTGCAACCTTGTAAGCAATGTCGATTTCTCAGACTCTTAAAAATGGTCAAGAATTTTACCCTCAAGAAATAACAAACATTTTTCCCAATTCACTATTTAGAATTTCACCAGTCAGAATTTCCCCTGTACTGTAATGCTTTAGAACCAGAACACAGGAATTATGCCTCTTTCTGATGCACTGACATTTGCTTAGCATTAACAGTAAATATTTCCCAAGATCTTTTAACTGTTGCTCAGATCAGGCAAGTAAAATGTATATATTACTTGAATATTTGTCCAGTAATATGTACAGGGTACTGTTTCTATTCTAGTGCAATACAGACATGAGAAGTAACTCATCTGAAGTATTTCTCATTCAGTAAGAAAGAGTTCAGTATGGTCTGACCTTACTGAGAAGGGCAAAGAAATGAATGATGAGAACTCAGCCAGTGAGAAATACGTGTTTTTCCACCCACTGCTTCAACAAAAAGCTCATGCGGCATTTGTCTCCAAATCTAGATGTCCAATCATTTTGAATTGAACACTGGAAACAGCAGTTTGCTGAAGGTCCCACCTAGATGCTTTGCCAATGAACAGAGTAGAAAGGAAATGGAAACAGAAGTGGCTGGGATAACAGGACACAGAACCCAAAGAGAGAGGAACATGCAGGAGGCATTTCCATGTCTGTATGGAATATGAAACAATGAACAGGCACCAGGTGCTGGGAATACACATCCATTCATCACACAAGCCTCTGACAGCATTTCTGACAGTCCAGCTAAAACTGCTGAATGTTGGCTTATTCTTGCCTTCCTGCCTGCAAAAACTTTGTGTTTCAAAAACTTTGATCTTAAGAACCAGGACTAAATTCAGCACTTCTGAAGTAATACAGGGAGAGAGACAAAGGAAACTTAATCAAAATTCTTGCCCAGAAATTAACTCATTCAAACTAGAAGATGCCTTTTACTGAGAGCAGCACCAGCACTTGGAATTAAGAAAGCAGAGCTGCATGACAGAGAACAGCCAAGGAGTAGTGTCCAGATGTTGTGCCAGCAATGAAAGAGCCATGCATTGTGGAAATACTCATAGAAACTTCCAGTATTTTGTCTGTCAAGGTTAAACATCTATGCATCAGCATAGCATATGCTTAGAAAGAAAACATGACTGCATCTGTGGCAAATTATGGTTTATAGGGTCCCCATTTTAAGTAAAAGCAATAATTAGAAGTTCTAGGGGCTGTAGCCCTTGGGGGAGGGGGGGGGGGGAACAAAACCTAAATGGGGAATAGTGACTGGAAAGATGCTTCTGGAAGATTTTATCCTTGTAAGAGCATCAAAACAAATGATACTCACTGAGTAAGAACTTACATAAACCACCATGAATATATTCAATCTGACTGTTTTGTTCAAGTTAAGGCCTGTTTTTTACCCTTCCACCTATGCCAGTGAATTAAAACTTAACAAATCTTTGATGGGCCTTCACGCTTCCAATCTCAGCAATACTTATAAGTAAATGTTTCTCACCACTTGCATAACACCGCATATATAAGCAGGGCATAATCACTTTGCTACTTTCAAGATCTCCTCTTCTTTGCTACATTCAGAAATGATCTGAACCCTGGTCGCTTGCTAGCATTTGTGCTTCACCTCAAAAGTATCTTTAGAAGTATGTGTGACTTTTATGCACAGTCCAGTGCTTCACAAACCACTAATTAAGGCATTATCTAAGAGAATTAGTTGTCTCCAGGCTTCTGTTTTATCAGTAGTTTGGGCTACAACCCAAGAGCAGATGACTCACTCAAAGAAACTGATTATTCAGAAATCAAATGCACTGCGTGTTTTATTTGAAATTCAGGTCTGACTCTCTCACAAAGATCACAAAGTGCCCCTGACTCACTTCTGTTTGAGGAAGCATATGCCTGGTATTGGAACTCATTTTTAGTGAAGCTCTTTTCTTGATAAAATTGGTCATGGCTCCTAGTTATTAATATGTGCCTTGTGCTGTGCCCAAGTGCAAGAACTTGATTCAGTGAAACAGCAACGTGAGTAACAGGAAGGGTAATAACTCTTAGTCACAAACCAAAAAAAAAAAACCCAAAAAGTTCATCATTTCCAGCTTTCTGTGTTCTTGTTTTCCCCTGCCCTATCCCAGAATCCCAGATTCACTGACATTGCTAAAAAATGTCTTCCTTGTCCTGTTTTGCACATAAGGTAGTAGTCTTTTTTTTTCCCTGAAAATGAATGTTTCTGTACACTTTCTTCGTTATTTCTCATAATCATGGCAGATGATACAAAGAAGATATCTTTGTCAGAACATTTAGCTTAGCCTTTCTATGCTACTAGATGCTACCATCATTATTGCAGACATCAAATCAAAAGTTAGTTCTACAATTCCAAAGCACTGTATATGATACATGTGGTTTCTCAGTACTCAGTCTGTTTGCCACAGAAAAGAGGAAAACATATTTATCAGATGGGGTCTCCTGACATAAAGAGGGGATCATTTCATGGCTTGAGCATAAAGATTGCACTAGAAAAGAGATGCTTCCAGAAACTGGAGAGATTGGAGATGGTAAGAAAGCTCACAAAATTGCAAGGAGCAGACATCCAGGTCTCAGAAATGACTGGAAAAAAAAAACAAAAACAAAAACACATCCCGAGAACCAGAGGAAAAAAATATTTTCTTTCAATTCAAAAAAGCTAGACTAAAGCTTAGCTAAAATTGTGCTGGAAAACCATCTCTTTTTTTTTTTTTTTTTTTTTTTTTTTTTTGCAACGTCACAGCTGGCAGGGAAATATTTGTTTATAAGCTTTTATATTTGTATTCTATCATGGATAGTCATTTCTATTTTTCTCAATTTGAAAGGTTAGTTGTTTTACTTTATGTTCTTTAAAAAAAAAAATAGGCCTTAGGTCTATACTGGGGAGTTAAGTTTCAAGCAGAAGGTCGTTTCAGATTCAAACCTTAAAGTGGCAACACATTTGTGCACAAAAGTACTTCTTACATGTACGAAGAAACATGCTTTAATATGATAGCAGATAAGATTTTTCAAATTACCCAAGTGCATCAAAAGCTCCAGCTTAAGCTCTACTGCCTTGTGATTCTGGCCAATTTTACAGAGTACTTTTCCTTCTCTTCATGGAATGTTATAGCTCTGGACAACCTCTTGAGTAGAGGCCCAGCGAATGAGACATAATTAACCCTTAAAACTCAGATTTGTGAACAAAACGTGATACAGTTAAATAAATCTGGCCTCTAATCTCATAAACAGATGAGTTAAGGCAGAAGCCTGCAACTGGTGATATTCTACTGACTTCAGTTTTGAAATTCTTACTCCTATGTAAGTGTAGACAATTACATTTTCAGGGTTATATGAAAGATTAGAAAGTCACTTCATTGTCAAGGATGCCCATAAAGTCCTTTTGCTTGCTTCTTTGTTTTTTAAATTTAAGAGTTGTGAGTTGCCATGAACCCAAACCCAGCTTCTTGCATAAAAAATGTCTGAACTGTTGCATATCTCAAGTTATTCAACAGTTTTAGGTTTTTTGACTGTACCGAGTATACTGGCTTCCAAAAGAACTATCTACAGTTTGTAAATCCTTGGTATGACTATCAGTTATTCAGCAGTTTGAGGTTTTTAACTGTACCACCCATACTGGCTTCCAGAAGAACTATCTACAGCTTGTAAATCCCCTGTAAGGCAATCAGAGGTACGTACTAAGCAAATAAGGCTAGCATTTTTCTTCAGTCTAACCACCAGAAAATGGGATAAAGTTGGGGTCTACTGTTAATGTAATACTTCAGATCTCTCCACTATATATTGTCTCTCTTTGCCAATATTTCAATTTGCCTTCAAATGTTTTCCACCATACCAGCTGAACTGTATTTGTATTTCATAAGACTTTTGCCTATAACTCTTGAAATCAGGTGAGAAATAAGAAATATGTTTTTTTAAAAAATGGAAGAGAAAAGATTATTTGGGTCTGTATTATCTGTACATCATAAAAGCTCAGAAATACTGAACGATGACATACTTTTTTAAGACTGATATTAAACTGCCTAGTTCAGAGCTTAATTCCAAATTCAGTTATTAGCCAGCTGAAAAGATCTGACTCTTTTCTCAATAATCTGCCCCTTATCACAAAAAAAAAACCAAAGAAACAAAAAACATTAATGCCTTAGCCATCACAGTAATTCTTAAGCAAGGATATACCTTTTAGAGCGTGTTGAGTAGACACCAAAGTAGACAACATACTTGAAATTTTACATCAGAGATTTCATTTATAAACGTTGACAAACCTTGTTGTATGAGAACTCAGAAAGTCTAAATGGCCAGATGGTAAATGTGTTTGTGGACTCCTTCTTCATTTCTCTTGCATTGGAAAACAAGTAGGCTGCAGAGAATATCCTTGCTTTGAAGTTTCATTGCATGATTGAGCAAATAGGTAATACGTACACAAGTAATACAGAAGGAGTAGTTACAGACAACTCCATCTAAAATAACTTGTTATTCTTTTTAAAAGACATGAGAACTAACACATGATTTAAAGAAGGTATCAAATCTTATTAATTTTTGTGGCAAAGTATTGCATCAAAATTTCATACAACCGCTTCAGTTTCCTTCATAGATATCCATCTAAACTGCCTCTTATCATTCAAACCCACTTGAAGCAATTGCCCATCTCACTCCAGAGATGTCTTATTTTATTTAATTTATGCCAATATTCCTTTCATCAACAATTTTCACTTCTCCTTATTTTCACAACAAATTCTTAACTTTTTTTCTGACTTCTTTTCAAGGAATTTTACTGTTAATTCTTCAGTACCATCCCTATGACCTGGCTCTGCTCAGCTTTGGTAGACCACAAATCTCTTCTCAGTGCCATGGGTTAGGGAAAAGCTGCTGGACAGATATCTTCAACTGCCTGCATAGGAGTGGGAAAGGGTGAGTCTGGGCAAGAGAGTGAGTTCTGGGCACCAGAAGCTGAGCAGAGAAGGTCTTGGAGTCCACAGTATTGTTTTGCACTGCAAACTCCACTCTAAAGCCTTTCGAATGCCAGTGAACTGGTAACTCCCGAGCAATGGAAAATTAGCACAGGGAAAAATAAAAGAACACTTTCTTGGCAGCTAGCACATGCACACATCACTGAGCTATGATCCAGAAACATCATGCTACTTGGTGGTATCATGGTATGGAAAAATTTCCCTGCATCATAACAATTTTTTCATAATGCCAAACAGTGCAGTGTTCATACCATACATAAGCTCAGTCAATTATGAGAGATATTGTACTATCATGTGAAAGATATAAGATATTATGATGGGTAATCATCGTCTGTATACTAACACCATCACCTTGGCAGTTAGTTTTATACTGTTACATACTATGAGAATTATAAAATACTGTACAAAACATATTTGTGTATATCTAAAGGCATCATAACTAAAGGAAGATCATTTCCTAGCAGCTGTTTTGGAGTACAAAATCTAATACAGCTCAAACCTTTTTATTACATAAAAGCATAAGTTATATAAGTTTCAGTTTTTAATTTCAGCTATTAATTGTACCCATGGCAGGCTAGTTAGGAAGAAAACAGTCAGCCAGACACCACAGAAATGCTAAAATGAGTTTCCTGAGAGATCAATTACTTAGGCTAGAGCTAGGATAGCAGGCTCCACTGCTTTTTTTTATTTTGACCTGTCTTCCAGCTCCTACATGAAATGAGCTTATTAGTAGAAAATGATTGCTCTCAAAATATTTCTGATGCTGATTCTGAAGTTGTTTTGCAATTGCCTTGACTCTGGAAATCTGTTTGTTACTTTTTCCACTACTACATCCTGATTCTGAGAAAATAAATTAAGTGATGTAGTTCAATCCTCTTTCCTAAATTCTGGCTTTGAAAGTCTTCTTTGTATAATTATGAGGAACTTTTTAACTGTTCTCCATGCTAGGATTCAGCACTGATGCTATTTATGAAAATCCTTGCCGTTATCTCCTTACAGTGCTCATTCTTACTGAGCTGGACTGAGCTGTGGACTCATTAGGCTTAGGATGATTTCTCGCATTTGCCTACTTTAAATGCTGGAAAAGTTTTATATTTAATTTGGGCAAGTGATCTGGAATTACTAATTTTCCTCTACCTAATAATTTTGTCAAAATGTAGGGATTTTTTAAGTAGATGTCAAAAACAAAAAGCAGCTGTAAAACTGTATTTCACTGCATAATGATACCATTAGCCTGCTGTCTGATTGCAATCAAAAGACTTGATTAAACATATTTCTTGTGTTTACCGTGTACAGAGAAGTATTCTACTGGGAAGAAAAGTTTAATACTATTGTCTCCCATGTTTGGAGAAGAAACATCTGCATGTATGGCATTGTACACAGCTGATGCAGCCCTGTCATGTTTCATTAATATCTCAAATGGTCTGCCAGTTTGGACCTCCTGGATGAGAACTGGTGTCTCTTATGGTGGTGGTAAAACTAGGCTTCCAGTACTCAGTGTAGCTCATTGAGCTACAAATGAGCTTATCCCTACAATATAAAACACTTGTACGAATACACATATGCATGCAGAAGACAATCACATATGTACATACACACACAGACAATGAATCCCAGCATCTACTTCTCAAGTAATTTCCTTTCTGTGGCAAAAAAAATAAAACAGTTTCAGTTGCACTGAATTTCACTGGGTTACAAAGGTATGATGGATGCTGCACCTTTGTGGAAGACGGATGAATGCTCTCCTGTTTTATGCCTACTCTGCAAGCACTTTCATAAGAAGTTTTCATAAAGAAATTTGTACATCCTTAAATTAAATAGAAGCTGTGTGTTTACTTTTTGCTGTACAAGGAGTATGTAATTATGACACAAAGTAAGTAAGAATAGTAGCCTCATATCCTAGAACAGCTATTATCATGAATTAACTTTGCCAGAAAAGATGTCAGAGTCAAAGAGAAGAAAGGATAACAAAAATATTTAGCTATGTATTTTTCCACTTAAATTTCTGAAGTTATACATAGATGTATATATATATATTTTAAGTAGCACAGTTTTCTGAGATTACATATAGCTTTGAAAGGATTGAATTAATTACTGGCATTACAGCAGTGTTCAAACTAAGAACACTTTGGAATGCAGTGTATTCAATATTCCAAATGAAAGAGTACAGAAAGTTTGACATGTTAATGTAGTAACATTGGGTAGCAGGAAATATTTTTAATAATCTAAGACAAGAGGGTTGAAAGTTTCCTTGTTTTTTTTTTTTTTTAACGTATTAATAAACTGTAGAATTAAATGGAAGAAAAACACAATGCTCAGCTCACTTCTTCAGTAGTGGCCACTTCTGTCCTTCATGTTGGAACTGCACAGTCTCAGAAAAGAATAAATAATTCACCCACAAGACAGACATGCCAGAGCTGGCTTCACCAGGGCTCAGACCAGGATGGAACCGTGGAGAAAGTTTGCAGCACTGTGTATGGGTGATATGCTTGCTTCATCTCGATTCAGACAAGGAAATCCCCTGCCCATTACTGCACTTGGCCATATGCACATTCCCTTGTCTACTTGCAAGTAAATTAGAAATAAAATCTAGAAGCGCAATTGCTAGCTGACAGATATTTGAAGTGAAACTTACAGATCACTGTAGACCAGGCCATAAATCTGTGCTGTGCTGTGATGATAGATGCCTCTCAGGATAATTAAAAGCAGGATGACAATAAAAGCTGGAAGCCCCCAACTCAAAAGGAAGTAAAGTAGATAGCGCCGCTCTGTGTGTTCATCATTCATCACCAGTACATACCAGAAATTAACAGCCTGAAGAACAATGCAGAATATTAATAAATATATTTAGTGGATGTTCAGCTATCCCCCCCAGAAAAACAACGTCACTCCAAACATTATAATACAATGCATTTCTGCCCTACTATGTGTGTAAATATAAATATTTTTCAGTACAAATAGTTCTCATTTTCTTCTCCTAAGTAATCAAAAGAGACTGGTTATAAAAGAAGTATACTGAATTATGTAATTGTTAGATTTTCAATCAGACTACTGATGACAAGAAGACACTCTATTTAGTAGAAAACTTAATTTTTGCAGTGCAAAAGGATAGCTTTTTTCTTGGATTTCCATACTCTCATACCAAAGACTGTCACATAAGATTGCTGAAATCTGATATGCACTGAAAGGCTTTGAAGATATCGTTCAGCTGTATTTATAATGCTGGAAACACACTAGCCTCCTTCAAATTTTTCAACATATAGTATGAATGTAAGAATATCATTACAACCTTAACATAACAGCAAATAACAGTGCAGGCATTCACATCAGAGGCCCTGATCAGAAAATAGAGTCATTATCCAAGGTCTTTGAGCATGTGATATCTTGTTGATAACTTCTTGATATCTTCTTAGTTTCTCTACCAAAAATATTTGATTTGATACCTAATAAAGTTTGTGTCTTCCCAAGTGGTATGTCTCTTTTTCATTTTACTTTGGAGAAAGACAATTGTAGGAGTTTCATTAGAAGAATCCTATAAGTTTTTATCACATTTGATAACTTTTTCTGACTTTCTACCTGTTCTCTACCTGGAAGTAACTCTTGGTGTCTAAAGAGATAGCCCACTTGATTTTGTTGCTGCTTTATACTTGGGCAGGATATACTTGGCCTGTCTGCACAGAGGACTGAATTGAGGAAGAAAACTTTTATTGAGCATTAATAGAGATCTGGAGGTCGTATAGAGGGAATGGGATGAAAAAAAGAAATGCCCACATATGGAGTGCTGCTTCCAGTTCTGGGCTGAGAACAAGAGAGACCTGGATATACTGGAAAGAACCCAACAGAGGACCAAGAAGTTGATCAAGAACTTGTAGCACATCTCCTGTGAGGAGAGGTTGAGAGAACTGTGACTGCTTAGCTTGGACATGAGGAGACTCAGGGGGATCTCATTAGTGTCCATGAAAACTTGAGGGATGGGAGTGATTAAATGGGAGAAACACTATTCTCAATGAAGTCCGTTAGCAGGATGCAATACATACATTAAAATACATGAAATTCCATCTCAACAAAAGAAAAAACTTTCTAACCCTGAGGGAGGCTCAAACACTTAGCCAAGTTGCCCATTTTTTTATTATGCACATTTGCATGTTACTGTTTTCTAATAAATATCAATACCATCCATGATCAGAATATACTCTGCAAAACATTTCTTCACTTCCTCCACTTCAAACCTATCGTACCAGCCACAATTGTGCATGCTCCATCATTATTTTTGACCTTCCAGCTGAGATTAATAAAGGAGTAATTTTTACTTTTTCTAGCTAAAGAACATCTGCTTCAAGCTTGTACCTCTACATTCTCTTACAGTCAAAGAATAAGGGACAGGCATCTTCAGGAACCCAGTTATCCTTAATCATATTCAAACCTTTCCACCCACTACAGAAGGATTTCATATAATAATGTTGATTTATATTCTTGCAGCTGTCTATTGCTAGGATATGTGAAATCTATATGAAATCTAATGACAAGAAAATTGCAGTATCTATGAAATTTTGTGGATTCCATCAGCCAACATGTTGTGTATAGAGATTGAATTTTTACAAATACTTAATTACTGGTTTGTGGATTGTTCATGTAAATCTCAGAAGTTAATTTTTTTAATGTTTTTATTTCTGTTATTTATATAGCATGAACATAAAATACTTTCTATCGTAAGTCATAAACAACATTATATTTGCTAAAAATATGTTTTCAAAAAAATTAGAAGTTCAGCAAGCACTCTTGAATTTTGCCTTAGAGAATGACATTTTGTATGTCTGGTGTAGGCAATTACATTAATTATACAAAAATTATTATGAAACTTTTTTTTCTCATTTGGTGATTGGTACTATGTGAGCAAAGGCAAATTTGTTTTTCCTTGAAAGAATATAGGAAAATCCTACTGTACACTTGGAACTTTCCTGCATAATTTAAAAGAACATTGGAAAAACTATTAATTCCATTATTGGACTTTACAAGAAGAAAATACTGAAGAAATGAAAATTTGGAACAAATATCCACAGTTTCTGAAACTGTTTTTCTCACTTAATGGTTGTTCTCATACAATCTTCTCTCCTTTACATTGGGATTCAATATTTTATTTCACGTCTTATTATAATAAATATTCTCTCTTCTCAAAGGAAACAGTTGAGTGAATGTCAGCTGTGCAGTGAAACATGGAAAAAGGAGTGAAGAAAAGTGCATCTATAGTCCTGACTAGGCTATGCTTCACATTGAACATTTCCAGGTAGCAAATCCTTGAACTTATTTATGCAGTTATGCTCAAGAATTGTTAGTTCTACTGTTTCTGACTATCCAGAGAACATTTTTCTCAACCATCCAACAGAGATTTCTTTCCAAGAAACTGTACTTCATGTCCTTGCTCTGTGTTTATTTTGTCATATTTACCTATCATCCGTCATAAAAAAGACTTTAACATCAGTACTTCTGCAAAGATTTAAGGGAGTGTGGTTACTTCACATTTCCTGTGCACTGAACCTTCTGTCTTCATAATTATATATTATTTTCTTTTACCCCTTCAGAAACTAAATCAATGAAATACAAATACTTGTACTAATTTTAAAAACTCCTTTCCTGTTGCCAGACCTAGAGAAGGATAAAATGTAAAGTTCATTTCTCAGCTGCTCAAGTGGAAGAACAAATGCACAAGTAGCTACTGTATTGAGGTAGAACAGAAAACAACTACAAAGTCAAATAACACTCCAGTGAGACTATGCTAAGTTCAGTAAAGCTTTTTTGCTTTTTGAATGAGGCAATCAATTACCTGAGGATGGGACACTTTTAATTTCTTCATCTGTTTATAGTGATATTTGTGGATTTCAGGTAAACATCAGCTGAAAAATACTTACAGTGAAGTATCCCAGATCAATGGTAAATATTTTCCTTCATCTATTTTATGAATGGCTGCAATAGTTTTATTAAAAAACCTGAAAGTTGCCATTAAATCCACAAAGAAGAAGGATCCAGGTATGCCATTTATTACCATTCATTCTGGTTTTCTTATAGAACTGCTGTTTTTTCTGCTGACTTACTCCACTCTAGCAACGGATCAAAACAAAAAATTGCTTTTCTAACATTATTTTGCTCTATGTCAGAATTAGTAGTTGAAGACTATACAAGTTTCATTTTCTCCTCAAAAGGTGGTTTATTTACATTCTGGTAATTTAGTTATTTTCCTAACAAGTTAGGACATCCTAAAAGAAGAAAGTTATCTTTCTTAAATAACGGTTATCACAGGAAGAACAACAGAATACAGAGGTATCCTCCATGTGTGCTCTTATGATAAAAGCACAGGTTGCACTTGAAAATATAGGCTTATGCACACATTTGTATGTGGGGACATTTGTAAGAATTAAGTCTTTTCAATTTCAGCAAGAGTATGAGGCAAATATTTCAGGCTAAGCTCACTCTATGTAGACACAAAGTGTAAAGTATGCCTTGCTTATTTTTTCCTTCTGCAATCAAGAAAGCCTCATCCTTGAAACATTTGGTAATGACATTAACTTTCTTCAATCTACAGAAATCCACTCATATAAGCCAAGAAATGTAACAATACAGTACAAAGGTGGAAAGGATGATTTGATGTGCCCTTTTGTTCTGCCTCTGCTGACAGTCCTTTCCTTCTGCCTCTTTGGTCCTTCCCATTCATGCATTTCTGTCAGCATGTTGGTAATGTAAATACTGATATCTAAGGCAAGCTTATAAGAAGTTAAAAAGTGGAAAAAGAACTAGAGAACTGTGCTATGTGTTTTGTTATTGCAATCATTACTAATATGTATAAAATAAAGTTTGAAGTACTACAATACTAATATGCAGGAGATACACAAATTAGGACAAAAAGGTTAGGATGTTGTCCTAGAGTCTAGCAAGTGAGCGTATTTGATCTGGACTACAGAAATGTATCTGCATAAGCTGGACCAACTATTACTTCTGGGTTTTCCTATAGACATTACATTAACTGCCTGGAAGTGTTGTTTGGTCACCTTTTGATACCTTTTTTTCTTTTTAATTTATGCATGTTTCATTTCCTAACAAGTTGCACACAATTGCACGCAGCTCACAATTGACTGTAACACTGACCTACTTCTGTGTGCATTGATCCAGACTGGCACTAGCAGATACATTCACAGTCATGAGCAGTACACACTGCTGTATACAGCCTCACAGATGGCAGAGTGAGTGTCTGAGCAATACAGAATCTGTTTGCATATTTTTCACTGTTTCCCAAACATAGGTATGTAAGTCCCATATATTATTAATTCTGCTGCCTTCCAAATCATGCCACGTGTGTTAGGTATACCATGCTGAGAAATACAAACATTTGTGTCACAGGCGTTAAAGCTGCCATTTATAAAGCCATTGCATCTAGATTTTCCAAATTAGTTTGGTTTGCCCCTCTATCCACAGGTTTTGCTAGTAGTAGTGTGGAGTCCAAATCAAGCCCACAGGTATTCCTGTCACTCCTTGGGGTTCTGGCACTGTTTTCTTACTGCTTTGGGTGGAAATGCTATGGAAGAATGGACAACACTGATGGTGGAGTAAAGCAATCTGTCTCCATCTCAGATGCATCGTTATCAATGGTGTGATTCCTAATGATACGGATTGCACCGTAACTGAGAAAGATGCTGTGGTTCAATGGACATTCCTCCCTCCTGTTTTGTTGAAGAGGACGACCTGTTTGTGTATTCCAAACTATCCCTGTAGCTGAGGCACTGTTTATCTAGTGTAAAATAGGGTGAAGATGAGACACACAATTATTACAAGGATATACAAGATTCAACTCTGCATCGAAAATAAGGAATTGAATCCTAATTTTTCCCTTAGCTCAGCTGAGGATTTCACTCCACAAAAAAAAAAAAAAGATAAAATCAATGTCTGTTCATCTGAGTCTGTGGAACAAGCATGAACTGTGGTAAGCAAAGAGATGGAATAGAAAAAAATAGTCGCTCCTGCTCCAACAAATATATGATTTTTTTAATAAGCTCCAACAGCAGAAACAGAGTCAAGAAAAATAAAGAACGGCTAGAAAGTTAATTCACTTAGTTCTGCCATGAGAGACAGAGAAATTCAAGACCTATTCTCCATCAAGAGTAGTAGATTGTTTCTAAGAGCTGGGTTCATCTGCATTTCAGATGATTTCTTTCCTTTTGCATGTTTCAAACTCCTTTTGCATGTTTCAAATTCCATCCATGTGGAATGATTCACAACTGAAGACCTTTACCCAGAAAAGTGGGTATTCCCCTTCACTCCAAGTTACTGCTGGCTACTCTTGTCAGATCGTCACTTAACAGGCTATAAAGGGTGCTTTCCCTCTTAAACTTTATTGTCACCTCAAATTTCAGTGTAAAGTCTTCATGATTAATAGCAACATGAAGCCCCACCAAACAAAATGGCACATATAAATTCTTGGACTTGAACAAAAATAACAGAAGGTTTCAACTACAGCTGTAAAAGTAATGAATCAACCATTAACAACCATCCAAGTTTTTTGTCATTATTAACAATACTTGCAGAAGTAAAAATTCAAAAAGGGAATAACTTGCAACTTAATGCAGTCTGAATAGGAGATATTCCAGTAAACTGGTAATTTGAAATTATTAATTTGTTTGTAGAAAATAGGAAACATTCAAGAAGACTGAAGTGACTGAGGAATGAAGTAAAAAAGCAGCAGGAAGAAAAAAGGTCTACAGGTAACAAAATAAATTAGGTTAGTCAGTCTAAGAGAAAGTCATAAGCCAACGTATATAGAGGAGATGAAAAAGAATTTCAGTACTGATAGAGTGAGCAGAAAGAAACATCTTCCAGAGAGAATATTTATTTTGGCTAATTATATGTATTCAGGAAAACAAAACAACAAATAAAGAGAACATCAGGCCTCACTACAGACTGAGCAGTTTAGATCTCTGTACAGTATGAAACAAATGAAAGACAGTGCTGCATTTTGGGGAACAGTTGCAAAAGCAATATAATTGACAAACATTCTGCTTCTAACTATATCACAATGCATACATCACATTAAAAAACACCCTTAAAACACCCATTCACCTCTTCCCCCAGTAAGGCTGTACACGGTTTTAGACTAACTTGTTTATCACTGTCTGTGAGGATAAGCAGCACAGTGGAGCTATTGGACAGACAGTTAGGGTTCTCAGTGCATGCAACCTGACAATAATTCCAGGAAAACATCAGATACCACATTAATATCATTAGAAGAAAACACTGCATTTAGATATATATTCTTAATTTGCAATTCCTTGCTTGGTCTGATCACCTGCTAATTGGATATCTGGTATGGTAATGTATATAGCTGCATATATAATACAGTTTGATATGATGTGTGCTATGGACAAATCCTGTCAAAATAACAGAAACATAAATGGGATAATTCAGTCATTAGTGGTAAATAAGCATTTTTAAAAGAAGGTATGGGAATATATTTTCCAAACAACCTCACAGATTTCTACTTTGACTGAAATAAAACTGATACTTCTCTATGATGTATTTCATTGTTCACGGTCACATAAGCTCAGTTTGTTTTTACCTCATGTATAGTTGTATAATACATCAAAATTCTGACAGTATCTATGAATGTATATAGTCTTTATTTTAATGCAAACTTAGGAAGGTATACTTCACAAATCTAATGACTAAAATGCTACTGACTTCAAAAAAGATAGTGTAGTTTAACTTCAAGAGAGTGTTTCAAAGGACCAATTACAAGTTTAGAAAAGCTAATACCTATAATAAGAAGTTCTTCAGTGTTTTTAGTCAATAATGCCTATAGGACAAAGTGAGATGTGAAAACTCTTATGCAGTTGTAATAGATAGTAGAGGAAAAATTCTTTATAGTGTTTTAATATTTACTTCTAGACCTCTGACACTCTAGGTTTAATAAAAAACAGAATGTTTTTTTTTCTGTAGTAGCACTGCAATACCAACATATGTACACACAAAACAAAAAAAACCCAAAAACACATAAACACAGTCTCAGTTATTTTACAGATGTTTTGGGGAAGGGTGAAAAAGGTCTATGAGACTAACCTGAATGAGCATCCAGCTGAACTGGCAGAGATAAAGGTAATGTGTAACAGATGCGAGTGCGGAGCAGCTTTCCTCAGACAGATGTTGGCTTAGGTAAGCAGAGGCCAGAAATGAAATCTGTAGGGCAAATACAAAATATATATATTGAAGTCAAACTTAATGATTTTAATACTAATGATGGGGGTTGCTAGGAGGGGTGAGAGGAAATAAATTATCTTCAGTTTCAAAGTAACACACTAAATTACAGTTCCAGAGACTGAGAGACACCTTGGAAATTTACATTTAATATTCACACAAAAGAAATGATCTTTCAGCAGCGTCAGCCACAAAACTAGCTTTACAATTCTTGCAATCTAGTTTCCATTACATCCATATCTGAAAAATTATAGAGATTTACTTCTTATTATTGAATATTGTTCTCCAGCCTATTTACAATGCAATATTAGATACCAGTTTTCAAACTGAGGATGGAGATTTTCCTCTGTAAAATGAGACACTATCTTCTGACTTCTGTAAGGCCAGAAATTTTATTGAGTGGTAAGAAAAATAATTCATTCCTATTGTAATTTAGGTTGGATGTCAGGGGGAAGTTCTTTACAGAGAGAGGCTGCCCAGAGAGGTTGTGGATGCCCCGTCCCTGGAGGTGTTCAAGGCCAGGTTGGATGGGGCCCTGGGCAGCCTGGTCTGGTATAAATGGGGAGGTTGGTTGCCCTGCATGTGGCAGGGGGGTTGGAGATTCATGATCCTTGAGTTCCCTTCCAACCCTGGCCATTTTGTGATTCTGTGATTTTGTGATTCACTACTACTGCTGCCTAACAGCAGACAAGGATTTAACACTTACCAAAATGATATAAATTATTTTCCACAGACAAGCCAAATGTCGAAGGATAATATGCTAACAGAATAAGCACCTAATCTATTGTGGAAAGAATAAAGGTGCTCCACCACCAACTGATTACATTGAGCACTACTAAACAATGTCAGCATTAGATTTAAATCTAAAACACATCTCAGAAATGTTTAGCTCTGTCTTCTGTGATTTCTTTCTTCTTTTTAGCAGAGGAAATAATCCAACAAGCAGACTTCATTAAAGATTTACAGTGTTCACATAAAGAAAAGTTTGTTTTGCCTACTGAATGCTTGCATAAGTGGTGATTTTTCCTTTCCATTACAAAGAAGATATTTTGAGAAACAGCCCATTAACTTGCTGGTAGTACAATTTGTAGGCTGTGGAGACCTCTTCAGAACAGAGTTAGGGAGTGTCAGTTTTCAGGAGACGGGTGAAGAAAGAAGTTGAAGTACCAGAGGAGCTGGTATACACCTGTACAAAATGGTCTTGGGCCCAGCATCTTTACTGTCCAAATATCCTTATGAAGACAGGCTGTGTATATTGACAAATACTACAGCAGATAGGTATCTCTCACATACACAGTGATGTCCAAGAATGAAAAGGACGAATATGAATGAACAACTAGACAACAGTTGAAGTAAAAGTAATTGTAAGATAAATTTCATGTTCTAAAGGAAACAAATGAACTTCCAGTATTTGATGTGGTGCTCAGGAGCATTCCAGTAGAAAATGGGGTCTAATCACTGCAACAAAAGCAGTTGGTTATCAAGAGGTCAATAAACAGCTTGAAATAGACTGCTGTTTGCCTAGTGATGACTTGTGAAACAACTGCCATTGTCTGGGGTGGATTAAACACCCACCTAATGCCATCCACTAGGAATATACAAAACAAATTTTTGCACCTGTGCATCACTAGCTAGCTCAAACAGTGCCAATAGTACTTTTCCTAACATTTGAATAAATGCATGTACTTATAACAAACTGAGTACAACACACAGGAGGCAGGGCTTTATCACCTTTTGTTCTCTGCAGGTTTGTGTTTATGTCAAGAACAGATTGTCACACTGAAGACAAGGAAGGGATGGAAAGAGAGGCACAGACTGAGAAAGTTGTGGGAATATGTTCTTGGCACCTTCTTGGCCGAAAGACTTTTGCATTTGCAAAGAAACTCTCACTGCAAGTTTCTTTTTCCTGTTTTTCAAGAAAAATAATTTCTGGCTTTTTTTTTTTTTTTTTTTTTGAAAGATATGGAAGAGGCATCTTGATATGTTAACAGTTTTCTAACAAAACAATGTTAAGTGCCCAAAGTTTTGCTGAATGAGTATTCTTCTCTTAGGCATGACCGATGCTGATAAGGCAGCAATACAGGTGAAACAGCTACTCAGCTAAGAATGCTTTGTAATTAGTAGCATTAGAGGATTTCAGACTACAAACAAACAGAGGTTAAAGAAGCAAAAAAAAAAAACCTAGATATTTTTATCATGGTGATTGTTAATTTGTATCTTGGACAGAAGATATTTCACTTAATTTTTAACTGCAGTGGGCCAATCTTTTATAGTGATGAACCTATTACTTAACACGGGAAAGACATACCATGTGCTGGAATAAGTTTTCGCTCTTGAAACAACAATAAAAAAAATAAATCTCCTGATACCAATTTTTGGAGTTCTGTTTATAGAGATTATACACTTGTAAATGTTCCTTTGCAAAATATCGTTGTGGCATGCTATTTGGTTCTATGAGGAGATTATACACATAATCTTTCTTCCTACTGCCTGTCATTTTTGACCCAAATTGATCTGAGAAGGCATAATAAGTGGCTGACATAGCAGTCCGCTCATTTTTGTTAATCTGTATGTGATGTTTCTGGGTCACATTCAAAATCACTGAGTGATAATGTAACACTCATAAGATTGTTAATTACAAAATGAAAAACATATAAAACAAAAAAAGGAAAAGTAATTCACTACCGTTAAAGAGCAAAAACATCTTTGCCAGGGTTCCTGTGTGACAGTCAGTAAATGAACAAAAGAATACTGCAGTTCCTCTGTAACATGAAAATAATTACTCTGCAATTACATACAAGGAAATTAGCACCTAAGCACTTAACCTAAGTCACCAACACCAAATCATAACAGGACAAAACCAGACGATTTTAAAAACTACATTTCTGTAATTTTCTTTCATTTTTAAGCCATCTTATGGTTTCCAGCTTGCATGCATTTGTGGTCAGTTCATATCTTCTTGTTATGCTGTAAGCCCCTCTTAGGTTAAACACCATTTCCTTCTTCATGCAGTTGCACTGCAGTAAGTTCTGTTCCTCATGTGAAAGTCTTTGCAGCCTGCATATCAGTTTGTTGCCACTCTTCTACACGAGTTCCACTTTGGTTCTGTCCAAGATTCTCATCCAGCACTTTTCTTATCTCCCTATTTATCTTGAAAATACTTCTGATATATGGTAGTACCACTGTTATCTCATTGTCATCTGGTACAGCCGGTTTTACTTCTCTTTTCCAACTGACTACCCCTTGTCAAGGGAAAAATATTTTGCTAACAGCCCACGAGCTATGACCTTTTCCCTTTAATCTCATAAATAGAACCGTATTTCATGATTCAACCTTCAGAGCTATTCAGGTCTTTCTGTACTCGACCCCACTACCACATTATCATGTCAGTGCATCTCTACCTATTGCTGTCAGCACATTTTGCCAGGGCACATTGTTTTTTGTTCTGTAGACCAGTGCCTTTGGATCATTGGAATACTTCTCATTGTTCACTACCCCCACAGCTGTCTTCTTCCCATTGCTGTCTCTTCCTACATTCAACTAAATCTCATTGGACTAATCTATTATTATTTTATTATGTGTTAATAATAATAATAATTAATTATGTGACATATCAAGTATTTTACTGAATTTATCTTACCAAAGCAAACTACCAGAATAGTCTGGCATGATCTCAGTTTAAACACAGGGGAGGGCTTATTTTCTTTCTTTACCTCTATGTCTTTTGATAGATTTTTTTTCTAATGTCTCACGTTCTTCTAATACTGAATTAATGGACTTGCAGTTGTCAAGATTACTCCTCCCTTTTTAATCTACTATATTTCAGTCCCATAGCAATCTGATTTGGAGGATTTGCTATAAGCACTTGATGCTAGACCTCCAGGGGCTAATTCCGGAATTTTTGACATCAGGAACAGGGACTTTTTTGTTCCAACATAGTAATGCACTTCAGTATTTCAGTCCTTCTCCTTCCTCAGTAGCCACAGCCTTCACATTATATTATTCGCTTTTTTTTACCTCCCTGTCTTATTTCCAGTGCAAATACTCAGAGTCAATATCTTCTTTGAAAATGGGAAGATTTTTGTTTTGCTACTGTGAAACCATACTTAATGTATTTACATTTTTCTTTTCTGCACATTTTTACCAGATATTTTAAGTTATTATACCTTTATTTACATAACTAAAAATTTGTTAAAAAATTCACTGAAGATTTCTCTACTCTCATACACTGTGATCACAAAAATACACATGACATGTTCATTTATGTCAACTATATATGATATGAGGAAATCAATTTTCTAAAGCTATTCAGAATTAGTGGTGCTAGATTTTGTTTGTTAGACAATTTACTTTATTGATAAAGTAATCAATCTAAGTGAAGTTTGTATATTGTTTGAAAGTGAAAAGGGAAAGATGTGAAAGCTCAACCAACCTCAAACCAACCAGGTAAACAACAGCAGCTGAAAAGGAGGTTGGCTGAAGCATCAGAAATATGAAAGAAGAATGAATAAATTGAATAAAAAGGAACAGTAATTCCTGCTTACTGTGGTTAGATGCTGAAATGCTAGCATATGATGGACTTTAAAATGAAGATACAGCATGTGATAAATGGAAACAAATCTTATCTTTAGTTTGAACCATAAAAGTTATAAATGTAAACTGCATACACCAGACTAGAAGGGATTGTGTTTGGGGGCAACTATCACATATACGAAGCCCAAATTATTCATAGGATTATATAATATTCATTCATTGTATAAACAAATCCAGAATGATGCATGGAAAGGAGTTGTGAGGGCCTCTGAAGAAACCTAAACATTGATTAAATGCTTCTTAATATTTTCAGCATTCCACATATGTATTCTTTTTTCAAGAGTCAAGGAACTATACACATTTGCAATGGTATCCTTTGTAACTGAGTGATGCATATTTTCATAAACTCTACAAAAAAGCAGCTTTGAAAATATATTTCTCTGCATGTAACATTTCAAGAGTGACAATAACTCCAAATAGACATTCAGAGTATCAGCACTTCCTCTTACTTCTGCATTACAGCCTGCACTGCATCTTCCACCAATTGTTTTAAACTTGTTTGAAAGCACTTTGGAATAGTTAGCAGTGTGCCATCACTTCAGAACTGTTCCACAGAAATGTTGTAAAGTTATTGAATTCTGAGTGCTTTAATGGAAATATATACATTCATTTTTATATTTAAATGGGATTTTTCCCTTGATTTTTATTACAAATTATATTGTATCATCTATTCCTGGTCAGAAAATATGCAACACCCAATGAAGAGGACAGAAATAATCTATGCTGAAGTCCACATACATTTACCAACATGAACCATTGCATCTTATGATGCTGCCCTGATTCTTCTACCTGATAATTCAGTAAGTATTTTGTGAACACCCAGGTATACGAATACCTAGGTATATCTTATGTGGTGTTAGCTACAGAACTCCTTCACAGCACTGTACTTTATGCAGTTTCAGTATGTAAAGGGTAATAGTAAAATAATAAAATAGTAAAGTATAAACAACATTTGCCAAATGTTAGGAATTGCTAAAAACATTCTCATACAGGGAGTACAAATCTGAGAGTGAAAAACGTTCCCTTGTATTAGAAGTGCTGACTGGGTAGCACATTGCTGTGGGCTATGTGAGGCCTCAAACAAAAAGCTGTGGAGAAGAGTAACCCAAGCAGATGAAAAAAAGCAACAAGCAGCAGAACACAGCGAGCTCTGGAGCTAGGTCAGGCTGCCTCTGTGGCTCCACACAGTTTCACTTTCTCATCCAAGCGGGAAGACCCCCCTGCCCCCCACATTTCTTCTCAGACTTCCTGATGGAAAAACAAACAAAAAAAAAAAAGATCCTTTCCCATCAGGAGAAACCAAGCTGCCAAATGAAGAACATATCTGTGTACTTATGTTGCACTTTTATCATCTCTGCAGATTCCTGTCTCACAGTAAGAACACACAAAGCTTCAGACATCATCTTCTTCTAGACATGTCTTCGTGCATGTCTTACAGAAAGTGATCCTAATAGCTGCCATTTCATTTTTCATATACAGTGAAATTATTTATTTCGTTATTTATTCTTTTTCAATTCAAAATGTGTTGTTTGTTCCAGGCAAGGAAAGATTATCTCCTTCAATGTATAACTTGTCTGCATGCTTTTCCGCTAAAAAGAAAACAACAGAAGAGCCCAGCCTCATGCTATCTGTCCTTTTACCAGCACAATTTCATAAGACTGTAGCATGCAGAATTTACTGTGCTTTTCCTTTAGTTGGACTTAACTGCAGTGAACAATAACATATGAAAATAAGCATGTTAAAACTCCTGTGTCCTCACTGAACTGCTCTCCTCTGCTTTGAATTTACTTTATATGGGTAAAAAAGGGGTGCCCTCAAGGAACACAGGGACACCGCTTAATAATAGTGCAGATGAATCATACTTTTTGTTACTGCTTGGTAGGTCAGGACCACACTGATGTGAGCCAAGTGTTCTGTGTTTGTGTTCTGATATTAAGTGCTGAGACAAAAATACCAACAATGGATGTACCAAAAATTCTGGAGATTTATGGTCACTAGCAACAATTCTAACTCAGACTTCCTGGAAAAAGTAACAATACAACACACAGCATGTTTCAGGGCACAGAAAAAAATAAAAAAATAAAAAAATTAAAAAAATGTAATTTAGAAGATTCAAAACACAGTGTTTAACTGGGTCAAAAGAAAAGTTCAATAACTACCATGTAACATCATCTTTACTCTGCTATAATGATGCAAAAATAAGGAGTTAAGTTCCTCTGTGGATTTGCATATATGCTCCATGATTTCACTGATCACTAAACTGTTTCAGAAATTAACATAATTCAGAGAGTGGTGTCTTATAACTGCCACCAGAAAAGCAATATGTGCATTCAGCCTCATTTCTTTTGGCTTCCATCATTATCCAGAGCATATATTCTAATATATATAATTGCCTTATGAACAGAAACTCTGAAGTCTGAAAGGGAATCCGCACTGTATGTTTTAGAGACAGTTTTGTTTTATGACTTATCTGCTCCTAGTGTTTTTATTACACATCAGTGCAAACTGGCTCCTTGAAGTAAGAAAAGCTAAACTAAAATAGCTTGCAATACTGATTCAGAACACATTGACCCACAACATTTTTGTATATGAGATGTTTACACTACAATAGGCAGCAGAAAAGCTGGCAACCATTTTAAGAAGCGATTAGCCATCAGCAACCATATGTTACTCATGCCCTTCCCCCAGCTGAGCAGGATGCCAGTTGGTTTCACACTGGGCTCACTCTCTACTGTCTTCACTTTCCATACTTTGGCTCGGGACTTTTTGTTTCCCCAGACCTGGTGGCCAGCAGTCTGAGGGCAGGAGGGGGTCAGGAACCACAGTAGCAGCTGGAAGCCTCAGGAGAAGGCTGTGGTAACTCCCTACCTTTAAAAGCACCAAATTGTGTGGTCAGCTGGAACATGGTTTCTCTAGTGATGTACCTTACAGAGAACCCATTGAGTGACACCCATTGAGAAGTTTTAGAGTTGTTTTTGTTTGTTTGTTTGTTTTTTGTTTCTTTGTTTTTTTAATAAGGGAAAACAAGGAATAGCAGACTCGCAGAAGGTTAATAATCATTTTAGTTCTATATGCAGAATCAGAACATAGGCAATATAGGCATAAGTGCCTATATTTTGTACCGCATTTAGATCTGGTTGAAAGATGTACATCTCTGTGTGTTACAACACAAGAGCCAAGTCCACCTAAATCTCACTGCAAGATCCTTAGCAATACAACAATTCTGCCCTAATCATGCAAGTACAAGCTGGGAAAGCTTCTTTTTACAATCATAAAAGGTATATATGTTCTCTTTTTCGGTCTTAAGTACCCAGACACAGGTACTCTGAGTACCCAGACTCAGGCACTCTGAACATGCTGATTTGGCAGGTCCCAAACAAGCTGTTCTGAGGATGTGAATTTTCTATGGTGGGATTTGCCTCCTGCTGTTTTCTGTCTAGAAATTCAGATTAGACCTCAAGTAGATCTGCCACAGCAAATTAATTGTCTCTGGAAGCCTCTCAGGTGAGATTTACTTAAAAGATATATGTAAGGGGTGTGACTCTCCTGGAAAGAGCACAGCAGAGTGCTGCAAAGATGATAAAGGGCCTGGAGCACCACTTTTATGAGGAAAGGCTGAGCGACATGGGTATGTTCAGCCTTTAGAAAACAAGTCTCAGAGAGGATATGATCAATGTCTGTAAATACATAAGCTGTGGGAGGCAAAGGGATGAGGCCAGACTCTTTTCAGCGGAGTGTAGTGATAGGACAAGGGGAGATGGCCACAAACTGAACTTACTTCTTTACAGTAAGGTTGACAGAGCACTGGAACAGGCTGCCTATGGTGGTTGTGGAGTTTCCTTCTCTGGAAGAAGACCTGCCTGGATGCCTATCTGAGCAACCTGGAGTAGGAAATCTGCTTTGGCAGGGGGATTGGATTCAATGATCTCTAGAGGTCCCTTCCAGCCCCTACAATTCTCTGATTATGTGATTCTGTGGCTGTGATTGGGTAAAACTATTAACAATGTGATTTTTCACTTTCTCCATTTCTGGATACAGTTTTTCCTGAAGTTCAGATTAGTGAAACAAGTGCACACAAATTTGACAGTCGGATATTTTATTAGCTCTAAACTGAATTTAGTGCTCTATTCAGGCTTAGAATCCTATGATGTTGTGTAAATAGCATAAATGCAAGGGGGAAACATCTATTAGCTACTGATGCTTTGTGTATTTCTTTCTTCTTCAAGATTTTTCTAGACTCATTATCCAGAGTCATAACCATGGCTGAAGTAAACTGCAGCTATCTGCCTGCAAGCCTACAGATTTCTGTCCTAGGCTAACGACAATATAGTGTAAGGCATGTTCATCATAAATCAGGGTCAAGATACAAACAGATTAATGACCTGATTAATATTTCATGCATTGTAGCAGAGCTCTTCTATGCTTCTCTATATGACTAGGCAACTAAGCAGTTTAACTTTCGTAACAAGTTTTTAACACATGAAGATATATTTACTTAAATGAATGAAATGCTCTTCAGCAAGAGCTAACACTTCGTAGAATAGTGCTTACAATGAATAAATGAAAGCACATCCAGTAGTCTCATGAAGATCATGCTTTCTATATGCAAGATCTTGCTTCCTATATTTCATTCTTAGCCCTTGTTGAAGAGTATTTCATTCCCTATGTTTCTATTATTTGTAATCCTTGATACAAAATAAATACTTGTATTATTTAAATTTCTATGGCAACATTTCATCCAGATTCCTAACAAAGGTTCAAATATGACCCAGAGAATAATCGTTCTGACATTATCTGTTGTGATACAAGTATCTTTACCTGTCTGCTTTCTCTGCCCACAAGGCTTCACAACAGAAGAGTATACGCCTTCCCTCCCCAATAAAAGTAGAATATAAAACCTCTGTATTTGTTGTTAATCAACAGGTTGACTTTAGAACCTGCAAAAATCATTGTGAATTACATAGCGTTGGCTTTGCCTATAGCATAGGCTATAAGAAAAGGAAAGATTTGAAGTGATTTGAAGATAGGATTTTTCAGGCACTACAATAATACCATCACAAAGATGTCAGCTGACAAAGAGTATTAAATAGCATTAAATAATCTAGTACTCGTAATTTATCTGTTTTGCACAGACTCACCTTGTCTATAAACAAGCCAGGGAAGGAATTAGGTCAGTAGTACTCTAAGGAACAGCTTAGATTAAAAACAGACAAACAAGAAAAATGCATGAGGTATGCCAAAAAGATAAGGATCCTAGAAGTGTGCCTAACCTTAAAGCAGTAACGTAGATTAGGTAACAAGTACAACTTTTAATACTAAGACAATATTGTAAAAATGCATTCCAGAGTAAGGTTCAAGTATTTATAGAATTTAAAAATTGTGTTGCTGATGCCTGCTGCCATGGACTTTGTTCTGAAGTGTCTTTTCAAATTCAAATACAGGAACTTCCTCATCTAGTGAGAGCCTGCAATCTGTGTTTCTGTCAACAGGAGAAAATGAGCTGCAGAGAAAGTCCCTTATTCCTAAAATCTCCTGATTTTCTTCATGCAGAATGATTTCTAATATAAATTGTTGGTTATTCTGGAATAAAGTATCTGCATAGGAAACTATTCTGAACAATTTACTCTGATGCATACTTTGCTTGATATTTACTTGATATTTAGAGACTAGGAGTTCTAATAAGCGCTGTAGAATATAATGTTTTAAGAGTTTCTCACTGGTTTAGCTTTGTATAATGAATTTTTATTCTAATCCAGCTTCATTTGTGTTGAAAGCAAAATCAAATCTGATGTCAAAATATGCAATACTTGCAAGATATGCAAGTAAATATCAATATGCTGAACTCAAATCAAGTTCTCTGCTTACAAGTGGCTTGCAGACAGCAGACAAAATCCAAACTTAGCAAGATTTCTCAAAATCAAAACCACTTTAAGACTTTTAAATGATGTCTTAAGTATTATCAAAGGGACTTCTATTAAGGCAGTAATGTACATATAGTTTTTTTGTGTACAATGAAAATGAACTAAATATGACCTGTATTCTACCTACTAAACTGGATAGCCATGCACAAGGCTGGCCTGTGTAGGCTCATACAGTTTAATTCCCATTTCTTTGTCAGGATGTACTGTGAAATAATTAAGGAATCTGAGCACACACTTCTGTGTTGTTATTAACCAGCTGCTTTTACCATGTTCCAGTCTTAATTCCTCACAGTATGAAAGATAATTTTGCTAAACTAGTACCAGAGGATGCTGAGAATGAAACTTAACCATATTCAGTGCTTTGGGCACCACTTTGATCATATTCTCACGTATTATCACTCATACTATCTTCAAAATTCTAATGGACATTCATGGAACATCAGGATCAATTTAAATTGAGAATGGTTTTCTTTATTCAGAGAAAGATGAATTATAAGTTTGTTTTCTACATTTTAAAAATATATTTACCTGTCATGCTTTCCATCAATGCACAGGTATATTTATGCAGTTTGGTAAAAGAATGGGACAAATTTTGAGATGCAGTTCTTCTTACTTCACAACATTTGAAACATTTAATAAATATTCCTGTTCCCATGTGTAGGAATTAGGGGAAAAGAGATATTTTATCTGTCCAAAAATATCCATTACAGCCACTATCAAGTGGTTTGGACTCATCGTACCTAGGTACATCTGAACTTTAAGTGCTGTTCATTTTTTGAAGCTACAGGAAGAAAACAAGTTTTAAGAACTTTTAAATACTGCAACTAGAAAGGTATACCATGTTCTTGAATTCTCTGATTTATAAATACTTCTCCAGCTGATTCTTTCCAACATTTCTTTATTATTTTTGTAGCTTTAATTTTTGATTAATTTTGACCAATTGATAATGGTCACAGGTTTGACTGATAACTTTAGAGAAGTCAGCGCGCTCGCCTTTCCATATGTCACTTTATATGGAACTCCTTAGTCCAAAAGTACTTAGAATCCATCCGTGCAGTCTGACTAAAAACTAACAAAGTATCCAACATATCTCAGATCTATAGAACTTAAACAGGAACAGAAATTCACTTACTAGTATTTAATTTTATATGGGAGAGTACTGGAGAATCTGTTGACTAGTTCATTCCCACACTGTTTATGTCAGCTGTGTGGATGTGGAACAGGCCACATGAAAGAAGGGGTGTGAAGGCCTGCTAGGAAAAGTAAAATAGTTGGTGACTTCCTGGATAAAAGTGACCAGTTAAAAAGTGGGTGTACCTTAAGTCCAAGTGATGAACAGGAAGGCCTGGGGTTACCGTAAGAATTCAGTTTAGGATTTAGAAAACAGAAAGAGCAAAGAAGTGATTGTCCCCCAGTAATCTGCTCTGGTGAGGCCACACCTTGAGTAGTGTGTTCAGTTTTGGTCTCCTCACTACAAGAAAGACATCGAGGCCCTGCAGCATGTCCAGAGAAGGGCAGCGAATCTGTGAAGAGTCTGGAGTGTAAGTCTTAAGAGCGACTGAGGAAACTGAGACAGTTCAGTCTGGAGAAGAGGAGGTTTAGGGCAGACCTTATTGCTCTCTACAACAACCTGAAAGGAGGCTGTGTGATGGAGATCAGCCTCTTCTCCCAAATAACTAGAGATGGGACAAGAGGTAACGGTCTCAAGTTGCAATAAGGGGAGGTTCAAGTTGGATATTATGAAAAATTTATTCTCCGAAAGAGTGGCCAGGTGCTGGAACAAGCTGCCCAGGGCAGAGGGGTGGAATCAACGAGCCTGGAGGTGTTCAAGAACCATTCAGATGTTGTACTAAGGGGCATGGTTTAGTGGGGAAATATTCATGGTAGGTGGATGATCTTGGAGGTCTCTTCCAACCTTGTGGTTCTATGATTTTATGAAATTAAGACCAGAAAAAGTAACCAGAAACATTATAAATTCATTTCCTTGCACAAATACTACTTTTAGACAGGAAAAACTTCAAAGGTAATGAAAATCATACATGACAGGAAATCAAAACAAGAAAGAAAAGTCACAGTGGTAGGGAATTTTTAGGCCCAAATACAATGTCCTCTACTGTACCTTTCAGAACATAATGAAAGGTTGTGACCCTACTATCCGAACATCTAGCATGATTTAAAAAATAAAAAAATCCTATGATAGTAAATCTGATATCCAGAGCATTCTGTACACCACTAGTTGACTAAGAGAAAACGTTGCAGGAATCTGCTAGGATTGAACAAGATGTATATTGTGTAATGCAGTGCAATGATAAATTCTCTTCTAAAAGCACTAATGGTACAGCATTCAGAGTAAGAGGTATGAGTATCTTTTTTTTTTTTTTTTCTTTTTTTCTTTTTTCTTTTTTCTTTTTTTCTGGGAATGTTTTCAACATTGAGAATCTTCCTGTCACTCACAGTACAGAAATCAATTTTCCCTTGATAGGACAAGAGTCAAACAACCAAAGATCTAAGTTATTTAAAAAGCTGTTTGTGAGCTAACAGATGCCTAGCCCAGTTTGCATTCCTCCTCTGAAGTGACTACAGCTCCTCTGCAGCTCTGTGACTGTAAAACCGAGTACTGTTTACATTCAGCAGGTCCCAAACAAGGAGCATTTTTCTCAGATGTATGGTAATTTTGCAGGCAAAAGAGCCAAGACAGAAAACAGTTCTGAAAAACAGCTTTGATGAGCATACACTTAAACATGCAAGGAGAAAAAGCCAAACAGAATGGTATTGTGTATGAGTAGCATGTACAAGATGGGCTAACGCCTTCTTTACTTAACTGATAATTCTAAAGCAATTAGTCACCACATTTACTTTAAAGAAGTGCACAGAGGCACTTTTTTGTTGTAGCCTCTTGTTTTAGGAACATGTCCTTATCTTTTATTGCAACACAAACCAAACACAAAGCATATCTGTATTAAACAATCACACATCTTAAACAAATCACATTTTAGAGATTGTTTCTATATTTGGACACATTTTGCCTGTTCCTGCAGAAACATGGATGTTTTTGCTGTGTCCAAGCGCTTCAAACGCTTCCTATATTCAACCATACTAATAATAGCAAATACTCTCCTCAGACCCTGCCCATGTGTTAAATTAATCAACATCAGAAGGTCGAAAGTGCATAAGTAGCTTATGCACATTAATTTATTCACTGTCATGACCACACTGCCGCATATTTGACCTCCTTTTATGCTTCTCCTTAATATGCTCACAGAGTCAATTGTTCTAATTGAAAAACTTTAACTGAATTTTGCCATTTTATAGAAAACAAACAAACAAACAAATCTTAATTTGCTTAGTTAACCACTGTAAACTAAAGACCTGTGGAGGTCCTTTTCTGCTCCATCCCTCTGCACCTTCCCTCCTCAAAGAGTTAGGCTAACGAACAGTCCACACACCTCTTGGCACGGTGAGAGCAGACTTGCCATGCCTGGCAGTTAACCTGTGTTTCATAACATTAGCTATTATTTCTGCTATAGCAAGCACGAAGATGTGATTTCATCTGCCTTATGCTTCATGTTCAGCTGAATGTGAGCTAGTACTTGATTAAAAGCTATGCAGTTGGGCTAAGTATCTGTAGTCCATGAGAAGATAAGTCTTGTGGAGAGGCTGAGTCCCATGCTAGTTTAAACACCAAACAACTCCAACTGTAGCTAAACAATTTTTGTTCAGCGCTGGCCTGAATCCAGACTGAGACATTTGAAGTCTATACTTATTTCTGCCAGAAAAGGACTACATAGGCATGTCCTTGCTCTCTCAGATCTCTCAGAATAAAATGTCTCTGGAAAAGATAAGGCTCATACGCTTTATCTTTTGCATTGCACAGCCAATAGGATAGGAGTTCAAGGAAAAGTATTAAGCAAACAGGTTGAGTTCTCCTAAATTTTTCCAGCATTATCAGACTGTCCTTTTGGGTCAGTGGCATCCAATAAAACTTGTACCATAGCAAGGCCATTTGGTAAAGTAGTACCTTTCTGTGAACTACATAATTAGAAAAAAAAATAAAATAAAATAAAATACAGAAGCTGAGAAACAGAACCCCTTCTTCAGTACTTCATGAGAAAAAAAAAATAAATCACATTATAGGGCTTGTCTGTTTTCTCCAGCTGTGCTGGCTGGTGTAATAAAAGATATTATCTCATCCCACAGGGTTTTTGAGAGCAAGCTACAGCTACAGTAGCATTACTCCATGAATCATACTGGAATTTAGCATATCCTCATTAACACGAATATTGGTACTTTCTGATTATATTTGTTCAAACAAAGTGTACACTATGAAAATTTACATGGCAAATGGATACAAAAATAGGTATACAACTTATGTTAAGCTTCATCTTTTGTACACACACACACATTCTTAACTGGAGATTCTTTGCTACTTTGATTTAAATCAAGCTGACAATCTTATTCAAAAGAAATCTGGAATGCAATTCAAAAACAGAAGTTCTACTTTTTACTCCAAGTCATGTCAAACACTTTTTATTATAAAGCATAAATTAATATCTGGAAAAATTGGATCACGTTTCCTATGTCTTACCACATTTTAGTGCACATGAAAAACTATAAGATTAAAAAAAATAGAAAAAAAAAAGTCTAGATTTTTTTGTTTTTTAAATCTAGAAAAACTGCAAAAATATGAATTCAAAGTTCCAGTCTCACAATTTTTACTGAATACCTCTTTTTTTGTTGTTGTCTGTAACACCTTGCAGATTTTGATGTAACTGCTCATGACAGAGCATTGATTCAAAACATTTTAGAGGATGTGACATAGGAGTCCCCTTCATTCCCCTCCTCAGCTAAACTGTAAAGAAAATCCATGCAGAATATAGCAAGAAAATCTCATATGGGCAAATTTGAAGAAACATCAGTCTTCTGTGTGTGTAAATTGGAGTGCGTGTAAAGACTGCCTCTCAGTGGGCATATCTGTTTTCAGTGTGAAAGTGAAAGTCATCTAATTAAGTGGAAATCCCCTCGTCATCATGTGTGTTCTCATACTTCTGTCACTGCCAAAATTAAAGAGATCTACAGAGAGATAACCATTAAGTGTTTCCCAAATTCAGTTAATTCACTTAATCTTCCCTCCCCCCCCCCACCAACAGTTGTACGTATCATCATTAGAATTCCTATGGTGAGGTTTTTCCAGGAATAAAAAGGACTTTTTTGGCACTGCACATTTAAAGCGTTCTGTTCTTCATTCCAAATGCTACTTTGGCTAATTTTTCAACTTCTGTTCTGTTTTCATTTTTCACAGAAGATAGATGTCTACAAAGTACTTGGCAAAGTTCCTAAGTTTATCTTTTCACCCAGCATATTTCATTCTCCTTCAACCACATCCATGAGTAAACAGCACTGTTCTGATCTCAAAATCCTTAACTTGTACTGAATCTTTTCAAAACAGAATTAAATAACATCTGCTTTCATCACAAAGTAGAATACTAAAATTGAAAAAAAACCCCACTCCTTGGGAATCATCGTTTAAATAAGAAGCAAAAGGCAATCACTTCTGAAATGTTCTGATGACAGTGATCATGTGAAAACGAAAGACAATGCTGAAGAGATTATTAGCAGCTTAGCAAAGACCGCACAATTGTTTACTGTGTTCAACATCCTACTCTACAATTTGACAAGGCAATGAACTGTATTTCTTTTTTCAAAATTTTTCTTCACTAATCCCTATCTCTGTTCCAGAGATCTGAAAACTTTCATTGTACTATATTCAGTCTCCTAGAACTTCTTCAAGAACCAATTTTGCAAATCTTGACCTCCATTCAAAGTGCCTTCTTTCTTCATATTTAAACAACAAAGCAGAACCAGTCCCACTCTTTGCTTTGAGTTTGGGAATGAAGGATGCAGGTAGAGAGGGTTGGCACAGGAGGTGGGAAGAGAGGAAGAGGCATTGAGAAACAGGCTTAAGGTGGGAATAAAGCTACAGAGGATCAGAAAAAATGCTGTAAAGAGTCTAGAATGTAGCCTTTCCAGAATGTCTGAATAAGTGGAAAGGAAAAGTCATTGTATCCTTCAGGAAGAGAAAATTTTTTAGACTTACTTGTTCTCAAAAGCCAGATCTTCCTAGGCCTTCAAAGAAAAGCCTTTGAAATGGAGGCAGCTTACATTTTTTACACAGGACTGATATCATAAGTTGTGAATTAGTATCTTCAAAGAGGTTAGCAAGCCAGAGAACTTTGAAAACATATTTTTACCATGTGTTAGCAGTAAGACACTGCTGCACAGTGAAATCTCTGACTTCCTGCTCCAAGAGAAACTGAACACGTTACCATTTCTTTTACTCTTCTAAATGCTCTTCGCTCTAGGCCTGAACTGACCCTAAACAAAGGAATTCAGTCAGATTGGTGGGGCATGAGTCATCCCGCAAGCTCACATGAAAATGAACATCTTTGGTTTCTTTTTTTTTTTTTTCTCCCCTTTCCCACAGTCTTCACTGACTTTTTCTCTTCCTTGTATCTAACCTAATGATCAAGATGATTAACAAAAAAATAATTTTAAGGAATAGGCGCAAATGGAATGAAGAAAGACAAAAGCTAGACTAAAGAACAAGCCAGAAGAACAGGAGAGGCTATAGAGACACTTCAGCTTACACAGAGAGCACATATAGTTCATGTTATTCACGTTTTGGGAAACCACACAAAACACTTTCTCCAGTTGTTAAAAAGTGCGGCAAAACTTAGTGCATGCAAGGAGTTAATATTTTGGAGTTGTAAGAATGACCTTAAAAGTCTAAATTAGCCCAGAATTGATTTTACTCTTGAAGTATTCAGGAACAGAAAGACTGTGTTTGCAATGTGATAGAGTTTAAAACCATACTGAAGCTGAGTTAAAAAGCTTAACAGACTTTCTTCCCCTCCCAAAACATTATTAGTTATTACTTGCGTGATAAGCTAAGGTTTAATTCCCAATGTTTTTGCACTTTGGCAAAATAATGTTGCAAGATAAGTAAGCAAAAACCACACCAATACAGAGAATTGATGCAGAGCTGCAGGCAAGTTTGGCAGTTTTGAGACACTGTAATAAATCTGTCACAGAAACCATAATTCAAATAACTTACTACACTTAATAAGTTCCTTCTCTTTCCTTTTTAATTTGAATTTCCTTCAATCTGAGAATATAAGCAAGAAAAAATTAAAGGCCAATTTACAGAGACTTTGGTAACATTTGCAAGCAGAAGGTGAAAGGGACAAGGTTGCTGACTGCCAGGAGACAACACTTCTTAAAAGAGGATAAAAAAGCTACCTTCAGCTGTCAGCAAGAGATGGAAATTTATTCCTATGCAAGGAGGTTCAAGAGCATAGCGTATAGATGATGGAATGGTGTAAACTCAAATATGTTAGGTATATAATCAGCACTAGAAAAAGGACGTTCCACTGTATTATCTTCCATTTCTCTCATAGAAGAAAATGAAATGAATGTAGCTTGAAAAGTTTGACTCGGCGCCAGAAAAAATATCCTCCCAATAGAATATGAGAGAAACGAGTATGAGACCATAGAAATCTTACTGCTGAAAATGTTCAACTCACATAGATAGTATATATCCACTGTGCCACACAGCTACAAAAGTCTAAGTGATCCTTTCAAAGTAATCCCTCCTACAAATACAATGTGCAGATGGCACACAACTGTGCCTTTTTCTGTATGAACACACTGGGATTATGGCCAAAGATAACCTCTCTCTCTCATGCAGGGGACATGTTTTCCTAACGTGCTCTGAACATAACTATTAAAATAGGAAGTGAAATGCTAATAGCAAATGGTGTCACTACAGCCAGACAGGAGCGCAACCCACCTACAAATTCAGGTATGTGTGACACCCCAGGAATTCTAGAAAGGTTTGCCATAAAGTAAGATACGTTTACAAACACACTATAACTAGAATGTTGTGGGTTTTTTTTCTTATAGATCTACAAAATATGTCCCACAAGACCCCTATCTTTTACAAAAGATAGAGCAAAAGCAAGTACACCCTTAAGCACTGTTCTTCCCACAAGTAATGCTTTATAATGCACATGAGAAGTCACTGGTCTAAGTAATGGGTGGGTCCTTGGTGTAAGAGCATCACATCTATTCTTTCTGATTTTCTTAGCACTTTTTGGTCTGCATCTAGGTATTGAATAATAAGAGTTCAACAAACTCTATTTTGTCTCTGCAACCAGTCTAGTACATTTATATAATTATTTATTTATTTAGAAGGGAAAAATGGAAGAACTTCTCCTGAATCCAATCTTACCAAAAGATTTGGAGTTTCTTACCAAAGGCTTTTCAGGGTTACCTGAAAACTAGGCTTTCATATGGTTTCATATATTTTTATGTTAGCATTTTATTCCTTTAGAGACATATCTATGCAGTATGTTCATAATTTAACTTGAAGATGTGGTTAGTTCTTAAACACGTACAAATTTACTGTAGTACTTTCTGTTTTCATATAGGGTTTTTTTGTTTGTTTGCTTGTTTTTCACTCCAGCATACACAGAAGAAAGAAGCAGCAGAAAAACTATTTGTAGAATTTTGTTTGTGAACACAAAATAATGCTCTTTAAAAATCATTTCCTCCTCCCACATTTGCTCCCTTTTCCATTGCTGTATATTGGGAAACTACAAATGGAACCACTGGAACGGACATTGTACATTTCTGTTCCAGCTGCTAACAAAAAAGCGAAGTCCTCTTTCCTGCAGAAAAAGGATTGAAGCTTCTGGCTTTAGTTTAACAGTTTATAGCTGAGGTGTTAAGCTACTCACTTCACTTTGTAAAGTTAGACCGTGAAACAAAAAGAGATATTTATATGTAACAAAGGTATGCTTCTAGTTCTGCAAGGACTAGTATCCAAAGAACCTTTATGGCTCTATGGTTTCAACCCCTTTCTCAAGGGAGAGATTTTTCAGGAAAATAATTCATTGCTTCAGGGGAGGTTAACGGCACTGTTAATTTATAGAAAGGAATCATCAACAGTTTAAGAAGTTTATACTTAGTTTGGTCAATCAGTAGCAGATGAACTACATTATGAGGAAGAATTGTATAAGTGATTAATTCCAAATCTCACATAAACTTCTAAGTAGCACATGGAAAATTACAAAGTGTCTGCTCCGTTCTAAGAATTAAACGTATCTACAGTGGAAAGAACTAGGAAAAATACACACACACACACAAATAAATAAATCAGAGCAAGTCTTGAAGAAATACACTGATGTGATGTAGGCTAATCTGAGAAAAATGAAAAGTAGTAACTAATCTTACATTTAACAATATTATATTTTTAAGCAGCTATTCTTATTTAAGGAACTTTTTTAAAACTTGAACATTCTAACCTGAGAACAATGAATTCATACCATTATTTTAAAAACACACAAGACCACCTACTTACCTAAGGACCTCTGAAGTAGCCTTTCACAGATTTGAATTCCAGCTAGTTACTATTGGGCTGTGAAACTGCTTTCTATCAGAAAACTTAGGAGAAAAACAACAAGACAACTTGAGCTGCAGACTGTAGGAAACTCTGAAAGCTTGAGGTTGAACAGCCTTCTCAGGGTAGAATAATTAAATTTTTAAAGAAATCATAGCAGCTAAAGGACTGAATTTCTGGAAAAGCAAGTCAGAATATAAGAGTAGCATAACAGTATCTCAAAGACAACATGGGATTATAGTTTGTAAAAAAAAAAACAGATTTTACTGAGAATATGCTTGTGAGCATGTATTTCTGTCAGTGAAGTACACAGAGCACTAGACTGGGACTGAAAGCACCTGTGTTTTAATCCTGACTCTGCTCTATCCTAATTTAAGAACTCACATAGGAATGATTTTTCTCTGCCTCCCACTTTTTTCATCTACAACATACAGATTTCACATATGTGTATTTTTAAGTACTCTACAATGGACTGTGAAAAAATAACATATATGAACTACATATTGCCGTGATTATTTTTAAAACCATCTGTCACTAGAAAGAATTGGAGACAACTTGTCATGCTTGAGCCATGCAGCTGCTTTTCAGATCTCTACTGACCTCAGGCTACGAAGATTAATAAGTAATACCACAATTATGTATGGTGGTTAAACAACAATCCAGATTCCAAAGCCAAAATAGACAATTCTCTTTCATGTACATAAACTTGCCCTAAATTAAACAAACTAGCTTCAAAGGTCTACAAGACCAGAACTGAACCTTTGCAGGTCACTTTATTTGAGAACACTGTCCTTGATGTGTTGAAGTTCAGTGGGCTACATCCATGCTGCTTGTGTTTAAATATTAAATCTGATTCTGCAGAAAAAGATTTTCTTTTTCTGGAATTTTACATTCTGTGCCAGAAGCTTACCATTTACAGCTCTACTGACATTGCCTGAAACATAAACCTATAAAAAGAATTAGCTAAGCATTTCCTAGTGGTGTTTTCACTTCTGTTTATTTTACCATAGCAATCAGAAGACAATCATGGCACTTCTACATTGAGAGATTTTTATCAGCCAAGCTGAGCTTTAACATATTTGACTGAAGAGACTCCCAACTGTTTTATGCCAACACACAATCTTTTGCCCAGAAGAGTTTTGACCCTTTACTATAACCTCCTAGACACTGGTGCAAAGAGTCTGTAGTGACACAGAAATGTCTACAAAAAGGTGGTAAAGTCACAAGTCACGACCATTATGAATGAAAAACGTTCACTGGCAGCGGCGCCTACTTTTGGAAGCTTTACTTGTTAAAGATGTGGCGAATGAACCTGATTCCAAGACTTCCTGGTACAGTTGTGGAACTAGTCATTACAGCATTCCCACTCACTTTGAAGCTGCAAGATATGCATTAGAATCGAGACTGATGGTGGTGTAGAAGGAATGGCCACAAGTTACATGAATGATTGAAGAGAGAAGACAGTGAAGAGACATGTTTTGGTGACCACAGTGTTATTGTCATTGGTGCTTAGATCTTGAAGAGCAAAACAGCAAATTGGAATGCTCAGGCATCACTGCCTTGTTTCATTAGTTTGGCGCTCTACAAATCTGTACAGTCAAGTATGCTGAACATTATTTTAATCTTTCTTTTGCTGTCATGACAAAAGGAAACACCATAGCAAAGCACATTGTATATGGCTTGTTTATACATGATTTAAGCACAACAGGCATACATCTGAAATCTTTCCATAAAGATGCTTTTTATAAAGTTTGCCAGCTACAGATTTTCAATGGCTAGTGTGGATCAATAAAAAGGATTGTTCCAGTTCTACCCATTGACAGCATTGACTGAAATTAAAGTTTTGAGCATATTTCTATTTTGATATAGTTACCTCTCAGGGAGAAAATATTTAACCACTACTGTCCCAAAGAGTCCTGCTGTGAACAGCTATGAAATATCTTCATGAGAAAATTAAGCTAAGCTGGTGTTTTTCTGCAAATAGCAATTCAAGGGCAACAAAGATGTTGTGTCACATTCCTGATACAGAAGCTTCTAAAAACTAATGGCTACTTAACCAAGTGCATCCTATTGTGTTTCCAAATTCTGATCACTTCAGAACATAAGAAGCGGCATAAGAAAAGTGAGCAGGTGCTCCTCTGTTTAAAAATCTATGGTACTGTGTTATGGATTGAGGTTTCAGTAGATGTCAATGTAGAACTGGATTTATTATCCAGTTACGCTCTCTATTATTAAGACAAAGATGCTAACTACTGTCTCTTACTTCTCTGCACGTTTCAATAATTCCAGTCTTCCTCCAGCAGGATGACTCAGGTACTCATTCTCTTCTGTGAAAACACTCATATGCTGTATCTTCCTCTGACTTTTAATCTTTACTATTCTATCACCTTAAATCCGCTTCATTGTTTTAGAGTCTTTGTGATACTTTATAGACTTATCAAGCCTAAGTGAATACAAGCAAACGTATTTCTCTAAGATAGCTTCTGCATAATAAAAACTTTAATGAAGAGACTTCTATTGTTGCTTCTCTTTTTAAAAACTGTGAACAACCATCAATTTTGTAATCTCTTTAATCATACAGGCTTTTCAAGCATGACTACAAGGTCATTGAAAATGATGCCTGTTATAACTTGAATTAATTAATCCTTTTCAACTGCTTTGTTAAAAGGAATTTCAAAATGCCTGCAGTTCTGCTTGTTTACATGCAGAAAGAAGGAAAATACTATTTATCTCTTATTTACTGTTACCTTTTTTATTCCTTTATTTGTATTCTTGAAAGGAATGTATGTCAATATCACATACATAGGATATACTTATAAAGTAGCATTTCCCAACTGGATATGGGAGATTAATTATACAATGTACTTTAATATCAAGCATGATATTCCCAGCTGTTTGGTAAATGACTATTATTGTCCTCTGTTTCTGTTTCCCTGGAAACACAATAGGAATGGACACAGAGTAGACCTCAACATGAACTCTGGAAAGATACAAAGGTGACTTGCCCATGCACTCAACACGTGATTATTGAACTGGAATGTTTTGGTCTGAAGATGCTGGCACATACCTATGTTGACTTAGAATGAAAAAAAAGGTTAATAAAGCCAATACACAGATTCCAAATTCTCTGCCTGTGAATGATTACCTAAGATGCTCTTTTTAATTTTTTATTATTATTATTTGTTTGTCCTTTTGAAAACGTAACTATGCTTGCCTAGAGAACTTTCTGCATGCACAATTATTATCTCTCTCAGGAGTGTTCGCAATGAAGTTTGTTTTGTTTGTGAAAGACTCAGTGACAGGCAAAAGCAACATGCATATATCATGCTCTCAATAGTACTCAGAGTTAAGAGAATACATTTATGGCAACCTGAAGACAGTTCTGCTTTTTGTACCTCTCCTTGCCCTACATGAGCAAAATCTTTCTTACATAATAAATCAAAGATTTTGGACTGAATCCCAAGTAAGGTTCATCAAAAGTGACTGGTGTTAGCATTCAAAGAACAATATGATTAGAAGCACTGAAGAATGGAACAGTGCTAAAAAAAATGTTGAATACAGTCTTGTATTTGTCTGCTGTCAGTACACCAAAAATCTTAGAAATACTTCAAGGCACATAACCCAGAAAACAAAGATAACAAAAGAAATAATTTTCTATGTTGGATAGTTCAAATTGGTTTCGGAAATTCACATCATAAACATGAGAACAATAAATCACCTGCTTTGTAGTAAAGAAGTACATTTTATGAGAAAGATCATGCTTTTCTCATTAGTGATAAACAAGCTGAAATATACTGTGGTTAGCAGCTGAGTACTTCTCTCCATAAGAGTTGGCAACATTATCACACCTAATCTTCAGCAGTGGACTTTGTTTACCTTTTCTGATTGGACAGGGTACTAAACATAATCTCCCCTTCTGCTGTAAAATTCAGCATTCTGGGATTCTTCATCAGTAAGATATTCAACCAGAAACTCTTATTTGCTGAAACTAATACTTAAGCTATAGTTGCCAAGAAAAAAACCTCACACACAAAGAAGTCCTGTTCAAAATAAATGAATCTCTCCTATGGAATATCTAATAACCTAGTATGTGGGATGCTTAGGTAGGACACAGTAGACAAAGGTACAAACATTTTGCTCTTTCTCAGTAAATGAGACTTAGTAATCTGTGGTGAATACAGAACAAATGAGCTACAAAAACCTTTATGGGTGTGAAGATTAGCTTAATCTTACAGAGAGAGGCTCAAGCTGTAGAAGTTATTTTATCGTGGCCATTGGAAAAATGCTTTTTCTCAAAAAACTCTTAACCCAAGTATAACTTATGCAATGATTATTTGTGAGATTCCAATGAGTAACTCTTTATTCTAAACAGCTCTTTAAACTTTAAACCCATTGCTCCAAATGACTCTTTGTATTAAACCTAAGCTGGTATAACATGATCCAGCTCTTTCACAGTGTTTTACAAGACATTTTTTTAAAGCAAAACTGACACAGTGAAACCATAGTCATTTCAGTCAGTAGAATGCATTTCCAAGGTCATCTAGGGCCAAAGTGTTATTCTATTATTTCCACTTCCCACTGACTTCAGGAGCAAAGTGGCCTTTTAAAGTACTTAAAGTACTGATAAGGTACTGGCCTGCCTAGTACCTTATTGGTACAAGAATGACGACCACAGACTGGCCTTCGTTGCCCTATTTATTTGAAACACATATGTGTATAAATACGTATTTTATTTTTCCTACATTCACATCTATAACAACTCAAATGAAGTGCCTGGGACTACGTACGAACTACAGAATAGAAAATGGGGAAAATTTGCAACAATATAGCCAGTCATTTGTTGCTGAGAATCCAGCCTTGAAACAGCAGAATATCTACTATATGACAACACATCCGGCACACAAACTCCCCATTTCAGATTTGAGCAATTCAGCCATAATAATATATAGTATATAGTGTATCATACATGATATATGATTGATATATGGGATATATGAATTATATTATAGCAACAGATACTGATTTGTAGGAACAAGTGACATATTGTCTGATATTTCCTTTACTAAAACAAGTACAGGCACCCTTATAGAGTGGAGAAAATGTAAACTTTGAAGGAAAAGCATGGGCACCATTCAGTTTTGATAACTTAAGAAGTATTTAAAATTCTCTGGAGTAGCATTCATCTATAAAGACAAGTTTACTTAAGGCTTTCAGTCATCTAATTTGTATTGATGGATCTTTCTCCTGTTTTTGACAAGACTAGGAACGGTGTACAAATAAAATAAGTTCACTTATTTGTTAAGTACAGATTATGGAAAGCAAATACAAGTACCATTTTTGACAAGTTCTTGCTTAAACACCTCCAGGGATGTGGCATTCACCACCCCCCTGGGCAAACTGTTCCAGCACCTCAACACTATCAGTAAAAAACTTCTGCCTGACATCTAATCTAAATCTCCCCTTCTTTTATATTAAAACTATTCCCCCTGTCCTATCATTAACTACCCTTGTAAAAAGTCATCTCCCTCATGTTAATAATCTCCTTGCAGTAAATACTGGAAGGTCACAGTGAGGTTTCCCTTGAGCATTCTCTTTTCCAGGCTGAACAAGCCCAGTTCCTTCAGCCTGTCTTCACCGGAGAAGTGCTCCAGCCCTTGGTTCATCTGCTGTGCATTTCTTGAATTCTCAGTTTTCATAAGGAAAACAGGAGTGTATTCTGGTTTAAATGCTGAAAAACAGTGACTCTTCAACAGTGACAGATACATCAAGAAACAACGTTTATTTCACTTTCAACTATAATTAGTGCTTAATTTTTTCTCAAAAACACTTGATAAATCTAATCAGCTTGTTGTCATGCAATGTCAGGGAAAGAAAAATGTGTTCTCTATTGAACAAGAAGTGTATAAAGATCCTGCAGAGATTCTTCTTTGCTACGTAAGGGAAAGCCTAGTCTGAAGCTTGACTCCTAACTAGACAGAAGTTCAAAATACAGGCTTCTAGTAAATGCAATGCTGGATAGGGAAAGTTTCAGACTAGCAGTAAATAGAAATGCATCCTGTAGTCACACAACTGTGTTCATAATTTGTGCAAAGAACAGTGCCAGAAGCAGTCATTTGGGACACTGTACGACAGTGCTGGTGGCAGAAATATTTAATAGCAAAGTTATTTAAGGATGGAAATGGATTCATCCAAAGCAGCTGTATTATAAAATTAGAGAAACTCTATACATGATTGCCAGGCTCAAAGCAGAGGGGAAACAAACTGAATTCTGTCAATTCAAGGATTTGAAGTGTAATAGGTTTAGGAACTAATCTGAATATAAGAAGCAGAAAAATTTAGGAGGCAATCTTCAAACAACTTTCTGAACATTTAGGGATGGCACTTCAAGTTGTTGGGTTTTGGTGTTTTTTTTTTTTCTTTCTTTTTATCTTATTAACCATATTTGTTTCAATAACACTTGCAGATCTCTCTTCTGCAAAAAGAAAGTATCCTGTCCTACAGTATATGAAAATGCTTTGTCTTCATGATAGTCTAGATCCTACCATTCTCAATCCAGAACCACCGTAAAATGCTTATGTCTGATAAGCTTCACGTGGTGAGTGCATGGAACTCATCCTAAATAGATTATCAGTACAGCAAAAGGGATGTTAGGCAAAACAGGGTATAAGAAAGCAGTGTGAAAATTTGGAGAGATCCGCTCTGTGGAGCCAGAGCAGAAAAAACTGTGCTCAAGGACATCTGTTTGGGATAGACAGCTGTGCAATGGAGTTAACAAGTTAAGGAAATGCAGTGTACCAGAGTGCGGACGGGGGCTTGCTGTCTCTGATGTGCCCTTAGACCTTTGGTAAGCCATTTTGGAAAAGTGTTTCTTAACTTCCAAACTTCAGAGCCAGAACAGCCTAAAGCTGGTCTCCCTTCCAATGGGAGTTGGATATATAGAAAAATTTGGATAGTCACAGCAAATTTTGTACCATTTACTTACAATTTGGTTCAACAAATAGCTACTGACCTTAAGGTTTTACTGACCTTATTCTTTATTTCAGAAACACATTTCTGCTATTTTATACTTTAATGTCCTACAGAAAGTTTCTTCAAAATACTTTATTAAAACAAAAAGAAAAAAGGATAACATATGACAAGGAAATTGCAAGTATAAGAAACCTCTGTGTACTAAGAATTTCTCTGATTTTTTCTCTAATCCTGTTAATGACTGATTCCCATAATGGATTAGTTCAGAGACTTAGTTATACTTCTTTATGCAATTATGATACTTTCAACTGCCTACAGAAATATAATTTCTTACCAAATATGCATGGAAGCCTGTGTAGTACTCCTCCTTTAGGCTGCTCTGTTAAGAATTTAATGCAGAACAGATTACAGCTTGAAAACTTTTTTTCTCCAGGTTTGGCATTTTCTCTCCAACCATGACACTAACCAAGTCCCACCATTAGTCTGTTCACACAAGCCACTGTGATGTCTGCCTTAGCTGAAATGGGAAGATGAACTGCCAATAGTGAAGTAAGTCATTGGTACCCAATCAGCATGTTTGTAGGCTTTCTATCACCTACTATCTGGGAAAGTCTAGAAAATATGGCTGCTGCAGTGATGCTTACTTGGGCATTTTCTTTCTTCCAATTTAACTGTTTTTAAGAAGTTTACATGGTAGCAAAACAGAGCTGATGAATCTCAAATTCTGATAACTGTAATAGGAATAATAAGTAAGAGAGAATGCATTTATTTGTATGGAACTCAACCACTTTATCTAACTCATTCTGCTATAAACTCAGATATGAAATAATTAGCTTGCAGGCTTTTTTGATGGTGTGGGTTTTTTTGTTGTTGTTAATTTTTTTTAATTGTAAGCATGAATTAGTCACCACTTTTAGCAGCCAGAAATAGAAACTGCAACAAAAGTGCTAAGTGGAAGTTTTCAGCCTCAATCTCAATTTTTTATTTTCTGTTTTCATTCCCTAACAATTTAGCTAACTCAGTAAATCTTTTATGTGCTTTCTAGTACTAAAAAATTAATGTAAATTGGTAAGTATTATTTATTAAATTATAAACAGTTTCCTTTTCTGAGTTTTTTCACAGATGTTCTTGAGAGGTCCCTTTCAATGTAAATTATTTCCTGATTCTGTCACCATATCCTGCTATCATTTGTGATATTAGCATGACAATGTAGGAAGGAAAAAAGAAAGGGGTTTACTCATCTTTTCATCTCGGAACCTGTAAGCAAATGTGGAAAATGAACACAAACATCACTCATAAAACAGAGCATGAGAGATGTACAGTAAAAGAAGAAAAAGTGAAACATATATAGGACTAAAGCTGCATAATATTGTTCTTGAGTACTTAGACAGGAAAAACAGGCTCCAAGAATCCCAGAGGAAGCAAATCAGATTCCATTTGAATGATCTATCTGGTATGACATACAAGCAGAAATATTCTTGCAAGACAACTCTGAATAGACAGGTTTTAAGATCATGTCGATGATCTCTGAAAAGCGATAAAATATCAGTGTATGAAAGATTTGTGATAAAAATGAATGTACAGATCTTCAAAGTCCTTCCTTTTAAAGAGGAAAACACTTGACTGTGCTCTAGTTATGCATAACATAAGAAGGTGGAAGATTGTAGTCCCAGGTTGCATATGAAAAATATAAAACCTGAAGTTTTGTTAGTAATAAAAAGTTGGAAAAGGTCTTTTTCTTTGTTGTTAGCTGAGATAATGTCAAGTAATTCAGAAAAGTATTTAGTCCTAAAACTCCCTCTGTGGTCAGTCTGTTTCAGCTCTGTCATCCTCACATTAAAGAAGTTTCTCTTGGTGTTCAGATGGAACACCCCATGTTCCAACTTGCACTTATTTCCCCTTGTCCTGTCACTGAGCACCCTCATCCAAATTATACTGTGAATGTTATAATACAGTGGACTTCTGGCTTAAACTAAAATTTCACTCAGTACCATTAATACTGTGTTTTTACCAGCTGCAATACATAAAGTTTTAAGGAACCTTCTATCTGTTCATGGCATATCTAAAAAAGATGGGCAACTGACTGCCGACCATGCATTCCTACAGTCTTGTTTTTTCACCAGGTTACAAAATACAGTCATTTGGTAAGTTGTGTAGGAAATGACAGCAAAGTAATATTTATCAGGCAGCTTTAGTGATGAGTTAATTTTGACAATGTACAGTTTGATATACTTCAAACTCCTGCAAAAGAAAAAAAAAGAAAGTTTTTTTGAATATAGTCCAAAGTAAACCAAGGATATTTCAGAATAAAAAAATAAGTCAGGCCTCATAGATCTGTTAAAGGAAGATTCATCCTACAGTCAATATGGAGACAGAATAACTGGCACATTTAATTTACAAAACCCACAGTCTTCTGGTGTCTTAGCTACTAATGATGAAGACATGGGAGCTAGGAGAGAATGTGTTCAAAGAGAAAAGCAAACTGGAGGGTGATCATTGACACCCAGTAATTTTATCACATTTAAAATGGACAGAAGGATCTTCAAGTGGTGTCTCACATGTATAAGGAATACTCTTGCCAACGAATGTGAACATATGAATGAGACAGTTCATACGCACTAATACTGCAGTTCAGGAAGGTGTCACCAATATGAGAGCTACTACCAGCAAAAGATCTCTTAGACTACCTTACTCTTTCTTTTACAGATGGATTTCTTGACGCATTAACTTCCCTCTTCAGACACATCAGATAGCTGTTCCCATATTCCTCAGATAATATCATTTTCAGAGTCAATATAAATAATAAAACTACTCCATGTTCATATTCATTCAAACGAGAAGAAATCTGTTTCCAAGACAATGCATTCATTTTTTGAGTGTTTTGTCCAGAAGATTTCATTTTCTAATAACTTAATTTTCTTTGAAACAAAGCACATCTGTTCCAGACAAAATTAAATAATTCTATCCTCCTTCATATTTTTTTTTTCCTTCATAATACAAGGTAATAATGTCATTTTATTCTTGATCTTTATTTGTATCTGTTCACCATCTTTTTTTTATGCAATTGAAGACACGCAAGCAACAAAATATGATCATTAACAGAACTTACAAAGCTATCTGATTGCCTAAAAATATTATATTAAACAGGTACAATCAGGATAAAGAATTGAGTATGCATATTTTTGACATTTTGTTCTATCACATTGTCAAAATCATGGCATTTTCTGTAGCTGAGAATATGACACTGGCCTCTTAGAGCATTCTTTTTATAATGATCTCTCGAACTGGTTATTTAAACACTATTGTGAAATGTATGAATTTAAGTATTTCTATGGATGAAACATTTTTTCAAGATTTCTGTTATTTGGAGGAGGCACTGGAAGAGGTTTGACAGAATGTGATTTATGGCTAATGGTAGACCTCATTAATTTGCACAGGAAACTAAAAGCTGAACTGCAAATTAAATGAGATTATCAATTTAAATAGTAAAGGAGAAATGCAAGTACATGCGAAAACAAAAAACTCCAGAACATCAAGGTATCTCAATATGTTCTATATGTAAGAAACTTACAGTACAAGTTACATCATTAATAATATTTTACAAACAATAGAGGATATTATAACGTATCACTCAGCCTATTACTAGAAATTCTCAACACTATATTTGATTACTCTCTTTAAATATTCATCAGCATTTAAAAAGGCAGTCTTTTAAAAACAAATAATGTTTTGTGCTATGGAGAAAGGATAGTTAAGTTACCGGTATTCAACAAATTTCCAGTATCACCATAAATGTCCTGGATGATTTTGTGTAGGAAACATTACATTAAAACACCAAAGAGAAACTGCAGCCCTGAAATGTAGATGCTGAGCTCTTAAGTTGGGTCCCTGTTTTGAACCTGGAGTTTGGCATTTCCATACACATTTGCAATGTGTTCATAGCACTATGTCTATATTGCAGGATGCTTCTAGACTAGACACGATTTGATTTACCTGTACTCTCCCTTTCTGGAGTTGTGGAGGATATAGTTCACACCACTTCTCCCACATCTCTTTGCCCCTTTGAAAATGTAATTCACAAACACAGGCTGGAAGGAATCTCTATCCAGATAAGCTACAAAGAAGGTCTTCAAAGCAGGTAGCAAAGAGACAAGACAATAAGAAAATGCAGCTGAAGATATGCCATGGTACATCTCAGCTTCACTGCTGCCACAAGCTCCCAAGGAATGTATTTCATAGCAGCCAGCATTTTGACTGCAGCCCGTAAGTGGCACAAGTTCCCACCAAAAGAAGTCACAGAACAGAGAAAAATTCACAATAGCTTGTTTCTTCTCAGAAGTAGCCTTGCAATCGGGAGTTGCAAGGAGGTTTCTACATCTCACTCAAGTTTGCAGCCAGAAGATTTCTCCCAAAAATTGGCAGGCTTTCATTTTTAAAAAAAATGGTTGAAATGGTAACAATGCCCCTCCTTTATGCAATAAAAGAATAAAATGCAAATTTTATGCAATTAAAAAAAAAAAAAAAAAAAAAAAAGACCACCTCAGAAGTGGAGAGTCTTGGCTTCCATGCCCTTCTCAACCTGAAGATTGGAATGGGGGCAGATTAGTTATTAGAGTTTCCACACACAAATAACTCTTTAGCACAAGCTTCTTGTGCAGACTTTTGAGCAAAAATCACAACCAGGATCTCCCCTCTTCTAAGTAAGTGCCCCAGTCAGTTAGCCACAGAGTCATGCTCCCTCTTGCTCCCTCGCTTTGACCTAAGGAATCTGATTTTTTTTATTTTTTTGTGCGCTGGCACAGTATCAAAAGGTGAAGTGGAAGGAGCCTCCCATCCAGACTAGCCTATAGACTGGTAGTCATATCCCCAGTTGAAATGAACCATCTTTATTCTGGCTGGGAACAGGGCATGCTGAAACATTTCACATTAGGGTGTGTAGTTTTTGTGGGACTGTATCTCCATATTAAAGCTTCATTCTTAGGAAACTGACTGCAGCTGACTGTGAACAACACACAAATTCTTATCAGAACTTATGCTCTAATGTTCTTACTCTAAGAGAATTTTGAAAAGCATAGCACTTTTGAACACAACTCTTCTTAACTTGTAACAGGTCAAAACCAGATTAATTAACCTTGGAGCAGAAATTCGTTTTAATATGCAGGAGTTAGTATGTACTTCCTAATTGATTCCGTGTATCAACAGGTAAAATATCCTGCACTAAGGGGAGCAATAAGAAGCCTTCTCACGCAGTATGTCTTGGTTACTATATATTGTTTCATATGGCTGTAACTGAATCCCAACAGATTTGAAAAGAAAATACCAAAACTGTTCATTAATAGAGACATGTGAAAGTGGAAAGAAAAAGGTAACTGGTGTTAGTTGAAATAGCAGCATCGGATTATTAACATCTTTGGTGTTCTTCTTTCCTCACAGCTAATGCTTGTTTGATAACAGTCAAGGAATGCAGAAATGTTGACAAAGTTCTTCTATAACACTAGTACTTAGAATAGAGATAAGCTGAGAACTGGCATACTTCATCTAAGGCAAACATGGCTGAAATACCAGCTCTTGAGGCAACAGTTTGAATAAATAGGAACTGGTATGCTAAATCCTAGTGCTGAATGCTGCTTGAGGTTTAAGGTGTGGCAATCTTCTTTACATACTCATTGGCACACACACACTGAGCCTTATTACTTTTCATTTACTAAAGCTGGCATACTTGGGTTTTTTGTTGTTGTTGTTGTGTTTTAAAGAAAGAAGAACTGATTCATAAGAAGACAAGATGGGAGATGTCAAGTCTGAAACACTTATGTTTGAATTTTATGAAAAAAGAAATAAGAGCCATAATCAGATCACCATATCTTGTGAGAACATGCTGAATAAGATCACTGAAAAAGTTTCTATCTGAGAAGGGAAAGCAAGATCAGACATTTAAAAAAACCAATATATTTCTATGTTCCTCTTTGAACCAGATCCCAAAAACAACTGACACATTATGGATAGCTAAATATTTATCTGTATCTTTACAAGCATTTTGTTTTGTTAACATAGTGAGTGTATCATGGTACAGTGCAAACTATTTCTAGGCTTACTGACATTTAATTTTTCTTTACAATATATGCATCTATCTTATCTAACCTGGATATCTCAGCTGAAGAACTCTTTCAATCTCCTCACATACAATTAACAATACATATGCAAAGAATGAGTCTGAAAAATGTGTTCTTTGACATCTGCAGGTACACAACAATCATTAAAATGTCAGACTTTTATGTAAAAGTTATTAAAAATTCCCTTCCCTTCCCTTCCCTTCCCTTCCCTTCCCTTCCCTTCCCTTCCCTTCCCTTCCCTTCCCTTCCCTTCCCTTCCCTTCCCTTCCCTTCCCTTCCCTTCCCTTCCCTTCCCTTCCCTTCCCTTCCCTTCCCTAGAGACAGATTGATCCTCCATCTTGTTTGTTTTTTTTTTTATAACTTTGGTCATAAATATATCCAAGCTTTTAATTCCAAATAAAACTATGAAGTATGTATTCAGAAAACGTATCACCAATTTTAAACCTAATGAAAACGTATCTGAAGAAGAAAAAAAAAGTGAGTTTTTTTCTTCAGATACAGAGGAAGACATATCATTAATGTAATTGATAAACCAACACTTTTTGTCTACATTTGTAAAATGATTGTGAAATTATTTGCAGGGTTCAGAAGTAGCGTGAAAAACACGCATATGATGTGCTATAATTGTTAATTTTCTTATTCTAGGTTTTGAAAGACAATTTTCCAAAGTTGAAAGTAGATTTATTTCTACCATTTAATACTAAATAATAAAAAAAAGAATGAAAATATAATTTTATTACTTCTACTAGCCCATTGGACTTGTTAGTAAAAACATGAAGTGGAAAAATACCAGATCAAAAAGTCATATAATACCATCACCGAATGGCTTAGGTTGGAAGAGATCTTAAAGACCATCTTGTTTCAAGTGGGCAGGGTTGCCACTCATCAGATCAGACTGCCCAGAGCCCCATCCAGCATGGCTTTAAGTGCCCACAGCTCTTCTGGGCAGCTGCACCAGGGCCTCACTGCCCTTTGAGTAAACAATTTCCTCCCAACATATAATCTAAATCTCTTTTCTTTTGGCTGAAAGCTGTTCCCCCTTGCCTTATAACTATCCAAACATTATCTTTTAGATAAGCTATATTTATAGATTAATATCACTGTAATATCCACAAAAATAAGGGAAAAGGAAGATTAAAACACTACTGAGAGAAAAAGCACTGTAGAGTCAGCAGTAAGCAGGCTGACATAGACCTCAGAAACCAACAAGAAACCTTCCCATTGCTGTTCCTTAAGACAGAATTAAGCAAGATACAGAAAAGAGATTTACTATCTGCCTTGGGCAGAAAAAGACTGAGGGAAATCAATGCCAAAGTGACAAAGTGACACTAGATTAGTCAAGCATGATTTGCCTTTGGTCAAGCCATAATGATCATCTAAACTTTTATCTATCTTACATATGCTTCAACGTAAATCCCAGGAAGACTTCTTCCATGATCTTACTGAGCATTAAGGTGAGGCCAAATACTCAGTAGCTCCCAGGACCCTCTTTTTTAATCTTTTAAAAATAGGTGGGATGATCTCTTTTCCCCAGTCACTGGGAAAACAGATTTTTGTGACCTTTCAAACTTGATTGGCAGTTTGTTAGCAACTATATCTGCCAGTTCCTTCAGGATTCTGGGATGCATCTTGCTTATTCCCATGGACCACCACATGTTCAGATTCCTCAGGTGGTCTTAAACCTGATCTATTGCGATGGGAAGAAACTCATTCCTTCAGCTTTCTCAATGTTTATAGTTACCAGTTTTCCCATCTTGTTTATCAGGAGGTAATGGTAGTATTGGAGTGGGAGGAGAATGAAGAAGGGGAAGTTATACTCTATTCTTTCCTTCTTTCCTGGCTATTATACCTGCACAAGCTGCCAAATTTAGCTTCTGTTGTGCCTTAAGCTTTTTTCATCCCCCAGATCATACTTCATTCATAAAAACTATTTTTAAATCAAAATGAAACATCAGTTGCAAGATTATGGACAAATTAAATAACAGAAAATGTAAAAAAAAAAAATTTTGAATGTTCCTCCTTAGGTTTTAGTTACAACAAATGAATATAATGGAAAATGCATCCATATATTTTTTATTTATAAAGCAATTTAATGTTGTATTTCTTGTAGGGCATGAAGTTTACATTTGTAAGGGTAACACAAAATTATAATTTCTTTCTAATTATTTAGTTACTTCCTATTATATTTCAAATTGAATTTCTGGGGAGACAGAGGGGGTGAAGTGTTGCCAGGCAGGGCAGTCAGTATCTTAAACTGTATGTGGTCTGTTGAACAGAGCCAGCAGCATGGCACTGCATGGTCACCAAACAATTCACTTCCAACAGCTGGAGAGGAGAGAACTGGAAAAGGAAAAGCAAGAAAACTCATGCATCAAGATATAGAAAGACAGAAAGAAAAATAGGAGTAAAACAGAAATGAAAAAAAAAAAAAACCCTACAGTGAAAGACTTATTTGAGCTATACAAACATACATAAAAATTCCATGATCTTTTGTATCATCACAGACAGAATTCAGCTCTGTACAAACAACTTCAGAAAAAATATCAAAAGAAGTATATGTATATATTTTCTACCTCATCAGATATTGACAGCCAAACTTGCTCATGTTCAACCGTTAAAAATACTGAATTTCAAAGGTCCAGACCAATTTTTAATTAATCATTTAACTTCTTTTATCCCTTTTTGTGTGTGTGTGTACTTTCACAGGCCATGAGAATCAAAGGGCTGTCAAAGAACAGGTTAGAACAAAACGCATACGGAAGGACAACTTACATCATCTACCTGGACTTGCGCAATGCATTTGATGCTGTCCCACATGAATCCTTGTCATTAAATTGGAGAAAAATGGATTTGATGGATGGACCACTTGCTGGATAAGGAATTGGCTGCATGATTGCACTCAAGAGAGTTGCGGTCAATAGGTCAATGTCCCAGTGAAGACTGGTGAGGAGTGGTGTTCCTCAGGGATCAGTGTTGGGAACAGTGTTATTTAACATAGGTGATGTGAACAGTGAGATCAAGTGCACCCTCAGCAAGTTTGCAGATGACACCAAGCTGAGTGGTTGTTGATATGCTAGAGGGAAGGGATGTCATTCAGAGGGACCTGAAAAGGCTTGAGAGGTGAGCCCATGCCAACCTCATGATGTTCAACAAGGCCAAGTGCAAGGGGTCCTGCACCTGCATCAGGGCAATCTCAAGCAAAAATATAAGGTGGATGGAGAATGGCTCGACAGCAGCCCTAAGGATTTGAGGATATTGGTTTATGAAAGGCTCAATGTGAGCCAGCCATGTGCGCCTGCAGGCCAGAATGCCAACCATATCCTGGATTGCATCATGAGAAGTATGACCAGCAGGTCAAGGGATGTGATTCCTTCCATCTACTGTGAGACCCCCACCTGGAGTACTGCATCCTGTTCGGAGGCCCCAACACAAGAAGGACATGGAGCTAGAGCAGATCCAGAGGAAAGTCATGAAGATAATCAGAGGGCTGCAGCACTTCCTCCATGAGGACACGTTGAGTGAGCTGGAGCTCTTCAGTCAAGAGGAAAGAAGGCTCTGGAGGGGATCTTATGGTGGCCTTCCCCTACCTGAAGGAGGCCTACAGGAAAACTGGAAAAGAACTTTTTATAAAGGCATGTAGCAACAGGGTGAGGGAAATGGCTTTAAAATGAAAGAGGTATTAGGAAGAAATTCTTTACCATTAGGGTGGTGAAACAGTGGTTGACCAGTGAGATTGTGAATGCCCCCTCCATGGAAGCATTCAAGGCCAGGCTGGATTGGACTCTGAGCAAGCTAGTCTAGTTAGAATTGTCCCTCTGTATAGCAGGGAGGTTGGAACTGGATGACCTTAAAAGTCCCTTCCAACCCACACCATTCTATGGTTCTGTGATTCTATGATTAGAAAGCATAGAGTTTAGAAAAGAAACAAATAAACCTTGCAGCCCAGCAGAACTGAATGCTACATTAATACAGTTACAGCTTTCCAACTCTGAAATAGATTTAGTTAGTGGTAACTTAGAGATCTCTGCACTGTATTGTGTTATAATGCATTGCAGGAATGGGCCTACTAGAATACAGTTCTATTAATCAACTTTTCAAACAGAAAGCTCACATGCTGTAGAACTTTACAGTGGAAGAATACCACTAAATATTGATTACTCCAATAAAAACTGCAACAAATTTCTGTCTGTGAAAAACAAGAGAAAATAAAGCTCAGAAATCAGATGTAAGAATTTGCTTAACTGGAATTCCCTTCATACATCTCAGAGAGATCTGCAGGCTTAGTTGCTTAGTCCTTTTAGTTGTTCCTGTATTTTGAAATAATGTTTATATATCAATGTGGTTGAGATCAAAGATTGAGATAGAGATTCTGTTAAATTATAGTCATTTGAAACAACATACTGTGATATTATTTTTGAGGTGACCAGAATCATATCTGATTAATCAAAGAACTAAATGAACAAAATCTGTATGTTAGTTACTATAAGCTTGTACATAGTTCATACACAAACAAGCACGTTAACAGATGAAGATAAAGATTTGATTTCTTCTGTATAAAAAAATCCTTGATATTTTACATCTCTTATCACGTCTAACTTTCCAGAGTTAAGAACTGAGTTTTATGACTTCTGTTAAAAACTTTTAAATTACTCAAAATTTTCCCATGAACAAATGTAATAGTCATCAGGAAAAATACTTCTAGCAGGATAAATGTACTGAAATGTAGACAATTTAGGCAGAACATGACTGATCCTTTCCTCGAGCTGTTACTACCTGTAAGTTCCAGATTTCCTACTCTGATAAGTTTTCAGTTCTCTACAAAGAATCAAGCTCCTGTCTTGGTGATACTGACTGCAGTATCTCAGTGTATACTACATGCTATCCTTACCTTCCCTAATCAGATCTTATTAGGCATTAAAATTGTTAGTGAATTGTACTTACTATATTCATCTACACAATTACAGCAGATCATGTGACAATTAAAAGGAGAACTCTTGTTTACTATGAAATGAAGTTGTTCTGGACTCGAATGGTGTCCTGCTGTGTTGTTTCACCGGAAAGAAGGCAACTAGCTCATGTTCACTGCCAAAGAAAATGCATTTGTAATGAAGTACACTAAAAGGACTTCCACAATATGAAAGAGCAAGGAGAGTACAGTGCCCAGTAACAACTTCTGGCCATGATCTGAAGAGTTAACAAGGGCTGCTGACTGGATACAGAGAACATAACAGAGCTAATGAGCTTAGCTAAATCAAAGAAATTCACTTTAGGATTGATGTGGAGAGTAATGTGTGTTGCAGGGAGGCATCAGAATGAGAAAGGCTTTAATGAAAGAGCATCAGAATGTCAAATTAAAGCATCAAGTATTCTATCACAGCTAAAGGTTAGATAAAAAGAGGTCACAGATGGTAATCAGTAGAGCAAAGAGGATTTTGGTGAAAACTGCTGAAAACGGTAGGAAGAAAAGGAGCACATACTGAATTTCAATATAGCAAGGGATGGGATGCAGAAGAGGATGGAGTGGAGAGATGCAAGTTACAAGCTTGAGCATGGTATGAGCCATTGTTAAGCAACATTGTTAAGCTGATTTTAAGAATGGAAAAAAAAACAAAACAACACAAGGAAAATTTCAATAAATACTGTGGAAGAAAACATTTTGTTTTCTCTACTTATGAAATAGTTTTATTTTAAGCAAAGCAAAGGGATTATTCTGGCCTCTTCATTTTTTATCACTCTAGCGCAATTCAGAGGAAAATGGTGTAGGCCTCATGAATTTGGAAGGCCTACAAGATGCTAAGTTAAAGATTAAGCATGGTTTATATAATCAGAATCTTCAGAAAAGTAAGGGATGACATTTCTCCAGTGCATATTCATCTTGGAATATCTTTGAAGTACTTTGAAAAGAAAACATTGAGTTTTGTGTAATTAAGGAGCAAACAGTATCCTAAACAGGTGAGAGCTCAAGAAAAAAAATGAAAAATCATGAAAGCACTGGAAAGTCATAACCAGCAGGCTCCCTAATATGTTATTAAGAAGATAGAGAATCACACAGAATCACAGAATTGTAGGGGTTGGAAGGGACCTCCAGGGATCATCGTGTCCAACCCCCCTGCCAAAGCAGGTTCCCTACAGCAGGTCGCACAGGTAGGCATCCAGGCACGATAAAACGTAGATATTTGATCATGCATAAATCATTTTTTGTAGCTTCTTTTTAAATCTTTTTAAATGTTTTCAGCTTAGTCTTATAGTCTGTTTTGGCTACTTTAGTCTTGTTTATATGGTTGAGTTAATTTCAGTGTTTTTCTCTCTCATCTCCATAATCATGTATCAAACTCATATATACATACATATAAGTTTATACATGTATAGGTATACATAAAGGATCAGTCTTTAGTCTAGTACAGTTTAAATGTCATTTTGAAATATGGAGAGTTTTAAGTAACTTTTTTTTTTTTTTTTAACACTTACAGGGAATTCCCAAAGAATGACATTAGTTCATAGTTTGAACAGCCTCAAAACAGCCTGAGTATAAGATCTAATATCAGTGTACTGCACTCAGATTTTTCCAGTTCTGAAACAGATTCCAGAATTAGACTTCTCTACTTGAGATACTTATTCCAAGGCAGTCCTGATGAAATAAGTGAACCTTCTCATAAGAGTAACTTACATTACATAGAAAAGTGAGAGAAATTGGCTTATTCTCTTTGTCTTCGGAAACATACAACTTCATACAAATTAAAACTATTCATTAATATTCAAAATTCAGAAAATACACCATGAAGGGCAATTTTTTATGCTTTGGCAAATAAACAAATAAATCAGTAATATCATTCTTACCAATCTAGCTGTGGCTATAATCAGAATAATAATTTGCAAAAAGTTACAACTCCTGAGTTTGACATAAAAAAAATTTCTCCAATCCTAGGATACTAAAATTCCATTTGTCCAATAGAAATAAAAGAAAAATAATGACATTTGTACATTAATTCTTTCTACATACAGTGTAGAAAAAAACATTTGCAATTACATAACACAGAAGTAGCTGATTGCCTTATTTCTCATATTGAAATTCTATCTTCTGCTTCTGATCAGTTATGAAATTCAGTACAGCCTAATAGGATGCTCTTAACACAGGAGATTGCCACCTGCTATTAAGACATATAGAACAAATAAACATCACCTTAACATCACACAATAATTTAAAGGAGGTCAATGGAAAATGAATATGCTTAATTTTTTTTCCCCTCAATTTCTTGTATCACTTGAAAACAACATAACCTACATAATATTCACCAAGGGCCTAAGAACCCATATTCACTATCCAAGTAAGGTTCCCAATTCATAGGGTCAGTGGGAAATATAGCACTACATGGATGGAAAAATACAAGATTACAAAACCCCCTACAGTAATACTTTAATGAAGGTTTTAAACTAACACAGACCTATTAAATAATGTCACATTTAATGAGTACTTAAATAATATCATTAATAATGCAGTAATTGGACCTCTTTACAAAAAGAAAATCTATTTAACACTGTCAACATTTCCGGCAATACAAGTTACTGAATAGTGTCTTATGCTTAGTTGTTATTATTTTTTAAACATAAATAAGCTAGAAATAATGAGCAAAAGCAACTTTTCCAGGAACTGCAGCCCAACCTTTTTGTTCCTAAAAAAAAACTCATAAAAAATCTTCAACGTACCACTACTGTCTATGTGTGATTATATAAGGTGAGGATATAAAATTACTATTGTACTTGTGTTGTCTTGGAATCATCTGCAATTTGGTCAGCCTACAGGATGCATGATTGTACTATACACAATTTCACAGAATATCTCAGTCTAAAGACAATCTAAAATATTATTTTTTGTATCTATGTATCCATTTTCAGAAAAGTTTTTAACTGTATACTGTTTCACATAGTTTATCAATTAATAAAACTAAATTTTCCATTCATCACCTAAGTTTTTAAATAAGTCACAGTTTAGACACTAAACTACTATGATGCTTACATATATATGTATAAATGTCAAATCAACCAAAATTTGTGGTTTTGTTCAGAATGTGGAGAGGATTTTTTTCTTAAATATAAATGCATGCTTGTATTTATTTATTTATTTTGAATAATATTCTAAATTTTAAATATTCCTATATTGACATTTCTTGAGAGATTAAATCATAACTTAATTATAAAAAAGAGGACACCTAAGAAAAACAAATGGGTCAAGTGTAGTTCCCATATCAGTAGTGTAATCTAGTAAAGAGCAATTTTACTAGAGAATTATCTTTGGATAATTTTGTGACTACTGCTTATAGAAATCAGACAAACGCTTTAACACTCCCAAAACTGATAGGGCTTTTGTTTTGATATTAGCATGACAAAGTTGTCACAAAAAAGAAGAAACTCACAGAGGCTAAACTCAACATAGTGAAAGCAATCTCACCGTAGTCAAGAGATAGTGATAGAATTCCTGTAAAGTAATTCAAGTAGTTATCAGCTTGACTGCTCTGATGCTGAGGAAGACTCCCACCACCTGAAGGGAGCATGGGAGGGCTAGATGCACTGAACAGAAATCAGCCTTTGTGTACAACCCTTCCATAGTTTGAGACAGTCACTGAAAAGCTAGAACTTTAAAAAGTCACGCAGCTGCCTCTGCATCTAAAAAAAACAAACAAGCAAAAACATAGGGCAGAATATGTATACGAATGTATATTACAGTATAATTTTCTTAGTCCCATATTTAGAGGATGTAAATTTTTGGGAGGCAAGTCTACTTTGTATCTAATTATGGGAAAATGAATTTTGTTATCAATTCATAATTTATTAATTACAAACTACACTAACATTCTTGTTATTATTTGTAACGTAATTTATAAAAGAAAATTTCAGGTCTGGTACCTCTGAATATTTACTGGGTCAGAATCTGAACACAAAGGTGGATTAAACAGACTTCAGTGGCATGTAGCAAGTATAGATTGGCTATCACATATAAACTGAAATAGAATATAAATCAAAAAGAACCAATACATGCACAGGATGGATTTCTTCCTGTTTTCTAGTTCCTCACAAAACTGGAGTCTACTCCCCCATTAGCTCAAGAGAATAGTGAATTCTAAAGGACCCTTCAGTTTTAGTACCCATACCATGGTGTATTGTTTTTCTACATTACATACAACAAAGAAATAAAGAAAATTGGCTGACAGAAGTTTGACAGAAGATCTGTGCAGCTTTCAAATCTACCTTCACACTATTAACAGGAATTTATCTACACTGCTTGACTTACACCAGTGTTCTGTATCAAAGTAAAGTCTGAGAGAAACAAGATATCAAGTAACAGAGACCACATGAAAGATTAGAAAATAAAATGAAGCTGGGGATTTATCTTCTAAAGGACTATGTGAGGTCTGTAGTATTCCAGCTTTTCTTCTTTGCTCTGCAAAAACCTCTAACAACACTTCAGTGCTTCAGCTGGAAATGGTGATGGTGCATCTCAAGAATCTACATACCTGCAGAGATGATACATCTACTTACTGTTCTGGGCAAGTTATAAGAGTATAAGGGAAAGTTTGATTTGGTTATTTGACTTGAAATAACTGAATACAGCTGAGGAAACCATCTGATAAATAATTACAGACAAAATATTTCAGAACAGGGCACTGTCTCTCAGCTTATTCTCTCAGCTATGAGAATACAATATACTATATGAATATTATATATTCAAATTCATATATATTATATGAATATAATATACTAACAGTCCAGCAAATTTTTCAACACTATTTGGCTGAAATTTAGCAGATAAGAGCTTAGAGTTTGGATTAAACTTGGAATTGAAAATTGAATTTTTTGAGTATGAACACAATAAACACATCTGGAATTGCACTACATGAAGCAAATAAATCATATTATTATTGGATTTTAAATGTTAATTGTTCAAGGAGGCCACAGTAACTCCAAAAATAAAAGAAAACTGAACAACAAGAAAAAGCAGAGATTAAATACAGAGTTCAGTCTGAGAAATCTTGTGTTATCAGATAGAGTAACAGCTGCTTTATTATGGAGGGTAATGAATGATAAGCAGAAGACAATTACAGTCTTGCACTGATCAAAGAGTAGGACTGAGGTCAAATATGAACTGTAAGGAAAAGAGTTATCTCTAGATTTAGACCTGATATTTAGGGACGTCTTAGTAGGACAGGGAAAAAAGGGGAACTTACACTTCAAGATGACTAATTCACATTCATGGCTTTACCAGTGATATCTGACTTTTCTGAACAGTGCTGTCTGTCACACGGAAGGGAGGGAGACACCTAGCCTACAGGGGGAACAGGCTGAGATAGCTGAGGTCCTTCAAACTGAAGAAGAGAATGCTCCAGACCTTGTCATGGCCTTGACCTACTTGAAGGGGGCTTACTGGAAAGCTGGGAAGGGAAGGGACTTTTTGTATGAGCATGTAGCAACAGAACAAGGGGAAATAGATTAAAACTAGAAGAGGGTAGGTTTAGACTAAATACTAGGAAGAAATTCTTTACTGTGAGGGTGGTGAGACACTGGAACGGGTTGTCCAGTGAGGCTGTGAATGCCCCCTCCCTGGAAGCATTCAAGGCCAGTCTAGTTGGGCCTTTGAGTGGGAAGTGTCCACAAGGGAGGTTGGAACTGCATGATCTTAAATGTCCCTTCCAACTCAAACTATTCTATGACAATTCTGTGATTCTCTGAAAGTGAATGGTTCAGCAGGAAGAAACCTTAAAAGAGCACTGAGTCCAAATGTCTGACAACTTCAGAGCTAGCAAAAAATTAAAGCATGTTATTGGGGCCATTATCTAAATGCCTCTTGATCACTGGGCAACCCAATTCTTCTCAGCCTCTACTCATAGGGCGTGCTTTCCTGCTCTATTATCAGCATTGCTGATAATGTTTCTGGATGCTTTCAAGCATCTACTTGATGCATTCAGTATCTATATATACATATACATAGTGCATAACCTGTCATGGAATTCTCCGAAATCACTGTTGCTCTCTCTACATACCTGCATCCCTTTTTGGGCACTAACTGTCACAGACAGATTGCGCAGCACCACATACTCTAACGAAGCCATCAGGTGAGCAGACTGTATAGAGCTATAGACTAATGGTAATGTAATGGTAATGTACTACTGAAAAATAAAACCCCAAATAATTTATATTTGCTCTTATGCAAATGCTTCTAGTTCTACATATGGATGAGTTTCACATATTCAGCAGAATGTTAGAAACTCCGGCAACTGTGAACCATTATCTTCAGAAAAGATTTTTTTTTTATATTGCATTATTTTAGAAAGCATTATTTCTTGACTTCTAAATTAGAGTAAGCTTAATAAAAGTTTTATTAGAAGTCTGATGCAAAATTTTCCAGTCCAAAAAGGCAGAGTTTCTGGAGTTATGTTCTGCAGAACAAAGAAATCTTACAATCTTAATGCTAGAATAGCCATAGCTCAGTTATTTTAAAATTCTATTAAATAAACATAACCAAGGATACATCGCAGAGGAAAAGTTTCACATAGGTAGAGAAAGATAAATGTGATCTTTCCATCACTGATTCATAGGATTTCATATCTCTAAAGGTGGCTGAAGAGCTAATACTGTTACTCATTGTGCATACAGATGGCACCATTTCATCTACTTTCTTTATTAGCTTCTACTCCTCTACATTTCCAGTGACACCACACTTACGCAAGGCTTCAAGAAACCAGTTTGACATTAACAAAGTATATTTTAACAACAGACAGAATTTGCCATCAAGTTCAACAATGAAAGCTTTTTGCTGTTCTAAGACAAACTTGAGAAGCTTGGACATCCACACTGACAATTAATCTGAAGTGATTAGTAGCTATAATTGGTTTCAGCTAGAAATAACTAATGAGCTTCATAGTATTAATGGCATATATTATTCTATATAGAATAGAAGGCAAGTTGCATGCTTATCTGAAATATAAAGGTTAATAAAGATTCATACATGAACATCGCTTTTATGTTTCCCAGGTCAAGAGTAGGACCAAGTGTATCATAATGAATTAATGACTTGGCAATTGTTAAAAGGGTTAAAGAAAAAATTAAAAACCACCCATCTACCCAAAGCCCTGCTCCAAGGTACGAGACTGAAACACTGCACCAACTACAGAGCACAATTAAATGTGAAGATTGATTTTGTTACAGAGCTCAGTCTTTTATCTCATGTGGAGATCTTTTGAGAATGTTGATATAATTGTCTCTAATTGAAATACACTAGTGTATTTAGATAATAGATATACTCAAGCACAACTTGAAATATTTTAAAAACACTTCGGAAGGAACCAATAGCAACAACTACTTTGCACCTGTAAAAAAGGTAATAGGAAGAGAAATTATTTGTATGTGCAAGATTTAGAGGATTGATGCATCTTTACAGAACACATCTGCATTGCATGATTTCTTTATTTCCAGTTCCCAATTTTTTTCTTGTTGTGGAAACACTTTTTTAAAAGGTCAGTCATCATCTTCCAGAGCTTCAATTAAAAAAAAAAAAAAAGTGTTTAGTTTCAAAACAGAAATAATTCCATAAATTATATCCAAACTTGAATTTTTATGAATTTGAATTCAGACATGTAGAGGGGAACTGCTCTGAAGGATCCCACTGACCGCATGTGACACTGTGAACAATTCATTTGTCACCTGTTTCCATATAGTGGTGAAAGAGCATATCATCAATAACTATGTTTCTAAAGACTTTTCCATGACTGAACATGATTTTTTCTTTCCTGCACATGAACATACACTTTGTATACTCTTTGTTTTTCCGTCCAACTAATATATAACACTTACTGCTTTTTTCTGTGATCATTTACATTTATATTTGTGTATTTCACAATCTTTCTCACGAGTTTATTCAGATCTACGATTTGTACTAGTTTCAAAATTCAGTACAATTATCACAGTTAACTGTGATCATTGGTAATCTGGTTTTTATGAAAATCTTACTGAATTATTTTTTATATACAGTCTGGACCCTGACACAATTCTGCCTGTACTTGCCAGATGAATCTTGCATAGTCAGTCTCTGGTGTCATTTACACCAATAATTAACCACCTTTAGTCTTTAAAAGTATTTTTTATCTAGTGTGTATGGAACATCAGCTAACTGGAGGATGTAAAGAAGAAAGTTACAAGGAAACTGCCAAAAATTGAATCAAAAAGACCATTTAAAAAAATATAAGTATATCCCAGCAGATGGAAATGTGAAAACAAATGAAGTGATCGTGGTGGTGTAAAAAGAGAAGCTGGCTAGCTTCTGTATATTGGTTAATATGACTGTAATTTGCTGCAAAGCAACACAACTGAGATACTGTTGCTCAAGAAAGCTGATGGATTTCTTCCTTCCTACGTTAAATTCTGCAGTTCTGATTAATGTTGCGCAGGTGTTCCTAAGGTCAGAATTTATGTGTAACAGCAAATGCAGAGAATCTTGTCTCCAAAAAGACAGGTCTGAAGAAAGCTTGTTAGCAGGCAAATGAGCAATGTGAGATTTGCTAATTAGGGGGAATAATAGCTATCTACATTTTTGTTATAGAAGAATGGCACACAAGTGGAATGAACAAAGGGAGATAAGAAAGGACACAGAAAATTTAAACAAGAGTTAAATAATTATGCTGAAAAGCATGAATCAGAGAGAGGGAGCAGAATAATTTTTCTCCTGGTAAAACACAGAGAAAAGGGATGAATGGGCAACTTGGAAATGCTGCTGTCTATTTCACTCTGCGTGTGGTCCCCAATAGTTTGTGATGTTGGTAAAAAGCAGGGGTGTAAAGAAAAAGAAAGAGCTGGAAGGCATTAACTGATAGAAATCTCATACCCTTACACTTTAAAGTGAAAAGTAGAACATTTGACTGTTTGTAATGAGGACAGGAGGTGTGAGATAATGTAGCAGAATTCTAACATATGTTACAGTATTGCTCATATATATGAGTTTTGGCAAACCCCAGGAGATAATTTCTAAGCAGATACTAACAGCCTGTGCATTAACACTATTTTATTAATGTAGTTCTAACGTCAGAGAAGTGAACAAGGACAGTAAAGTAACATTATCTCTAAAAGTAACAGAAGTAGAAGCAGATGAGTACTACCATAACAACCAGTTATCAGTGAGAGACCAAAATCATGTGTTAGTCGATGAAAAAAAAAAAACCAAAATTTAAATTATATGTGTATCTCAGATTTTAATTTTTAGAGATTCCATCACTTGTCCATGATTTCATGGACATGAGCACTTTTCCTTCCATCCTTCCTTTCAAGATCAGATAAAGCTAATTCAGGTGCTTTTAAATTTCAACACTCTTTAGAGTGTTAAAGTGATATCTCAAATCTTTTGTTATAGCACTGCACTGACCCTTACTTTCGCCTGGTCCTTGGCTTTAAATATCAGCAGATGGCTTCATGCTAATACCAAGCGTCTCAGTGTCACAGCAATTTCACAACGGTCTTCTCCCCACTTTGCACTCTCCGTAACAAGGAATTCTAAAGGCGAAATTGCTCCCTCTACTGGAAGAAAGGAAATATGCAGTAATGATGTTTCCGTAGGAATCGGTTCCCTTACTGTCCACGCGTCTAAGAGCGACTTGCTGCTTTTCTTAACAGTCCTTCCTTAGGATTATATTTTGTATTATGCCTATCCTCTGTGTTCCAGTGCCTGTATAAGAATTTCTTGACCCTAGTTCTAAGCCCAGTTCTAGACCCTAGGTTCTAAAAGATGCAATACACCTTATCTGTCATCTAAAGACAGCATGTATTTAAATCTAAAATGTGTACGCATATATACTTATGTATATATATGTAACAGCTTCAGTCACTACCATCTTGACATAAATGATCGTTTCTTCTAGTACAGACTTCTGATTAGCTTTGACGATCTGATTCTACTTGGGTACTGAGAACTCACAACTAGAAACATAATGTAATAGAGATAGGTCTTCAGAGCCTTCCTGATCATAAAATGACATTGCTGTATTATAAAAGTATTCAATTTAGATTAATCTACTATGAAATTGTACTTACACAAGCTAATAACCATGTCTCTACTTATTTAAAAAGCTAACTGCTTTTTAAAGAAGCTGAACAAATTTAAAATTGTGCTGACTTCGTGGGAATGACTGAAATCAGCTAAACAATAATCAATTCAGAATTAAATCAATTATTGGGAGGAAAATTTTAGGTGTTAGTTCTCACTGCAGAGGCAACAAAGAATATAAATTTATTCTTCAGTGTTATCGCGGCCTTATCATGAAGCTGAATTTCTAGAGTGGACAGCAACTCCAGTCCACTGGGTTTAGTTCTGTTTACTCTTGACCTCTTACTAGCTCTGTGGGCTGTTCATCTTCCTGAAGTGCTAACAACACTATGTTCTGCCTTGTTTACTCTTGTCAGGAAGGAAATCAGATCAGAAATCTCAGACCTCAAAACCAACTAGGTTTTATAAAGCAGATAAGCTCATCCAAGGCAGCGGGGTCTAATTGTACAGTAATGATACTTGCTAGGTCCATATAAATTTCATATGGACATAAAGTTTAGTGAAGTTCTGGACCAGGCTTGTTTAGAAATAGCATTTTAAGTAGTATTTTCATTTGCCTGACTCTAAAAAGCACACTAACTTTAAGGGAGATCTGAATTGCTGCAAAGACTTCTCTACTGCCAAGAGAGAGGCAGTACTTGCCTATTTGACCACTGACTGGCGTAAGTTGCTTCTGTGGCAGGTGGTACATAGTATCTCTCTACCCACTGCATACTGGAATATTCTTTTCAAACTCTTGATACATATAACAATTTTCTTTTGGGTTTTGATTATAGGGAAATAGAGATTTCCCCCAGGTTTTTAGGGAATGGTTAAGATCAACAATATTTCTGTTAACAAAGAAGTTCCATTTTCATCAAATGACAGATGTGGGCTCTATATGGCAGAATTTGCTACTTGATGTTTGAATGCTGAATTCTCAAGGAGTGTTTACCTTTCTGCTTTTGACTGCTTTTACAAACCATCCTGTTAGCTGCCCTTTTCCTATTCAAGTCCAATGTTTTTTCATGAGTCGCAGCCTTCAAGCACATTACTTCCATGTGAACCCTTGCTTCGGTGATCCTATTCCTGTAAAACCTCTTGGATATTTTATCACTTCATTCCAATGTATCTATTTCTAGCAGAATTGCGTTTTCCAATTTTGTCTACATCTGATTAAGTGATAAAACAGTTCTATCAAGTATTAGTTCTCAAGGCCGCAGTTTATCATTTTCAAATAAACGTTTAGCAATTTCTTAAACTAGGATTGTTTGCACAATTTGATCTTAATAACACATATCTTACATGCTTGTTTGCACATCGGCTCAGGTTGCGTAAAACAGCTTTCAGGCAGCTAAACATAGTAAGTCTTCTTCATCTTGCATTTGTGTTGAATACAATGGAAGAAAGAATCTGACTTGTCAGCTTGATAAGTGCTATAGACATGATGAATGATGTTGCACTAGCTTGAAGACTGGCAAAATTAGCAAATATATGCTATTGTTCGGCAAAAATAAAAAGGATTACAAGTTTCCCTATATGACGTTTCCTCTATTTAGACTTGAACTCTGCATTACTGGCCAGAATAACAAGCCATTTGTACACAATTACTACTGTCAGCAAATTGTTCACGCTCAAATATTCCAAAGAAATAGCTACACCACAGATACAGAGAGCAGCTCGCACACAAAAATCAAAACTTACCATACATGTGTGCCACTCATAATATTCAGTGTCTTCCACAGACACAGAGCATATGCTGTATAAATGGCCTAGATTTATACATATGGAAATTTGCTGAGTATGTGATGCATCAAGCCAAGTAAGCACGTACAAACAATCTATGAAGTGCTTATTCCAAGACAAAAGCATAGCAGTTCCTATTATGATTCTAATCCAGGTTTACAGTTTGTCAAAAATGAGAACTTCACTGATGAGTAAAAGCCTATTGATGCTGTGAATTGTGTTCATGCTATACTTTTTCAAGTACAGAAATCTTCACCTAAATTTACTCCAAAACTGAAAATCTCAGCTCTCTCATTTTTCTTCCTTGAGATTTTTCAGAATTGTTGCATGAATTTTGATGACAAATAGGATGGCTAAACAAACTAACAAATAACCGAGGATTTGAGACGTAACATATTTCGGTAATGTCATGTTTCTCTGAGTAAATACCATAATGGAGAAAGAAAAAGTTTTAGAAAGGCTTTAGAAAGTCTTTTATATCTTTTTGGTGAGATCCCTCAAAACTGGGTATACTGAACATTCAAATGTATGTTGTTGGAGGCTTTAGAAACGCTCAGTTAGCACTGGAAGCTTTAGGTCCATGGAGAAGACTGAAATGGAGGTTGGATTTTGTGAACCGCTATTCTCCTTCATTGAGAGAGTAAACACAGAGCAGGCATAGCCTTGAAAGAACGAGTTACTGAGTAATGTGCTGAAAAGGTTTGACTGCCATCTACAGATAATACTAATTAGTGCATTGGTAGCAACTGAAAAACAGATCATACAGCACAAATGTTTAAGGGAAGTTAATTATATACATATATATGGAATGTGACTAACTTGAAAAGCTGCTTCTATTTTTTTCTGGCAAAAAAATTTAACTTTATAAAGCTACCTTCTTTCTGCAGATTGGTTTGAGATGCACTAGCTGTAAATTCAGCGTTTACCTATCTGAATATAACTAGACAAAGATGCAAAGTAGTACACTTTTCCTTTTATTTGTTAGCAATAATTAAGTATTCATTTTCATGTTAAAAGTTCTTAATTGAAAATGTATTAAATAACATGACATCAGAAGTATTAGTGAAAACATAAAAATTTAACTGCATAGTAAATAAGTAATCATACCTATACTTTCTAAATACTTGTAAGAGGACATAGCTGTACTTATCACAACACAGACAACTGTAAATGAATTTTCTTTCAGCTGTTCAGAATAGCTAACAGTACTCCAGTCCACTCCTGTCAAGAACAACCTCCTTTATTACCTCTGTCCTAAAATAGTTTTCTTTTTCAAAAAGCTGCTGTCAAACTGCCAGATAGGAGAGGGATGGGGAGGGAAGAGGAAGGGAGGAGAAGGTACTCACACATGTCCATGGAACTGACAGAAAGGAAAGGAAAGATTTGCTTAATTTACACTTAGAGACCTCAGACTTTTCTTACCTGAGTACCCAAACAAGCAACCATCATGTGTGTGAGAAGTTTAGCTGCAAACATTGCACATCTGGTGCAGAAAAGGTGAGAGATAATAGCCAAAGTGAAACCTACACAGGAACAAGAAAAATGGAAATTTAAGGCTTCGACTAATAAACTGTGCTACAGAAAGACAACGTTGGCACTCTTGAAGGTGCAGATCATGATAAAAAAAAAAAATAAAAGAACAAAAACTTAAGAGAACATTAATTTTGTGTCACACTTTCATCACACATGAATTTACTTTTAATACCTATTTTTCAGAGGACTGGGAGCTAAAATAATTACATAACGTAAAGCAATCATTTTTGCAAAGTGATTTTTTTTATTTCTGCACATGGAGAATTGCTGTAATAATGAAGTATAAAGCAAAGAAATCATAAATCTCTCATGGAGGAGACCCAGAACACCATTTAAGGACCTGAGGGATACACCAAGAATCTCTTTAGCATATTTTTTTGGTGATCACATTACTTATATGTTCTGCTTGCACAGTGCCCAGAAACAAGTGAAGAAGGAAGTACTTTATTCAGGACTGACTGCAGCGCACAAATGAAATGCAGTGTGAAAGGTGCAATGTCAATAATCTTTAAAATTTAGATCTCTTTCTTCTCTGAGGCCTTGAGCCTTTTTTAAATGCTACTATAGCTGTCAGTAAAAATAATCACGATCCTGGTTAGTTTAAACTCTTGTTCTTCTCCCAAGATGTCAGACTGCAGTTGGGACGCAGAATGGAAGGAAACTCTATACATGACAGGGAGTCTATCACCCTCAGTTTGTCACTTCTGAGCGTAAACTATAAACTTAAATTGTCAAAGAATTTTCAGGTGAAGTACAAGAGTGATTGAAAGACTTGACAAAAAAAGGATGACTTTACTGCTGTGACAGACAGAGAAGGGTTTCGGGTTTTAGGTTTTTGCCCTAAATAATTGTCATCTTCCACTTTCGCATGGTTCAATAAATAACATGGAAAACAACACAAGGAAAACAACATACTTCTCTCCTGCTCTGCATTTTTCTTCAGTGTGAAAATTTCTAAATGTACGCATACCAGCCCTGATAGCAACTTATATAGAATGAAGTTAGTTAATACTTCTCCAGTTAAAAAGACTGTCACGAGTTACTAAAATTGTTAAAAATCAATTAATCTTTCTGGTCATTAGAGGCTGATAATTAGAAAATTGTATCTACTGACCTGAAATGCAGATGAATCCAGAAGAGAAAAAGGCCTCATTGTATGAAGACAAGTCGTCTGTTTGGGCATACACCGCATAAATGGACATATGAGAACAAGCGCACTCCACGTAGTTTGATGTGTCATCAATCACTCTGCAGAACCCACTATCAGATAACCAACTGCAGAACAAAGATTTACAAAGTTGTAATTGGATTTGTGTAATTTACATGGTAAGCAACCTTGAAAACTTTTACTGTATCTCTGAAAAACAAAGTTTTCTAAACTATTACAAGTATGTAAATACTTCATTGTGATCTCTTTCCTAATAAAGCATTTACATGAAATTAAAATATTATTTATAATCTTGTTTTCACTTTTGTTATTAAAAAGAAATTCTGAATAGATGATAATGAATGTCTTTTTTCCATTAAAGAATTTCTGTAGTCATATTTTTAAAGGTTCTGCAACAAATATGGGGCTGATTGTTTAAACTGTTGGTCACTTGCACTATACCTTATTCCACTCTGAAGAATAATTAATTTTATACTGATACTTGCTGTTTTGAAATTACCATCATGTTCTGTTTGTCCTTCAGTACTGCTGAACTGACTTGGGAAGAGGATAATGCAGGTGACATATCTAATAATTTCTAATGGAAAGTATATCTTGTCTATGATAGCAACTAGATAAATTGGGAGATTATAGGTACATCCTGCTGCCCCTCCCTTCTGCAAAGAAATAGTTTATATCAGTTTCAGACTGATCAAGCCATTTTAATGATATCAGAGTCAAAACAATTAGATCTCACAGAGTACAGAACAAAATTATCTTTGAATTCACCAATTTATTTTGTGTGAATAGGAAAGACACAGACTGAACATTGGAGCACTGGAGAACCACAAGCAAAACTGTTCCACTGTTTACAATAGTATGAATAGTATGGTAAGAACAGAAAATGATGAGAGGTCTGTCATCTCTTCTGAAAAACATTAAGTTAGTAGCACTGATATTCAGAACAAGCAGCTGGTGTCTTTTTTTAAAAAAAAAATAAAAATCATCGCCTTATATGCATTGTAGCTGGTAACAGAGAGTGGTATTAGGGGAGCTAAAACGTGATCATTCTGATCTTACTCTTCCACAGGCATCCTTTTTGAGCCACTATGGAAGACAGATTACTGGTCTAAATAAATCCTACGTCTGCCCTTAAAAAGTTTTATTTTATTTCACTTATACATTTACTTCTCTTATAGACACAGAGAAAAGACTCTATGACAGCAAAATTAGTAATATCCTGAGTATATCAGTGACTTGAAGCAACCCTGGACAAGCATGTTTAATAGTTTACTTCTGTAAGAATGGATTTTAAGTGCTGTCTGAAAACAACTGTAAAGAGGTAAAAAATGTTAAGAATGACAAAGTAATGCAATTCTGGAATTTATGGCCTGTCAGCTCTGCCTCATTTTTACATATGGTATTTTGGTGAAATAAGTTAAAAGTAGAAGTCTTAGAAATGCCTCAGCTACAATAATTAGCTAGTTTATTGTACAAAAATTTTTGTACAGTATTATAATGTCTAGAAAAGTAAAAAAATAAAAAATACATAAAAGGAAATGGGAAGAATTTTATACTTACAGGTGACCTAATCACAGTTATCATATTTTAGACAAATACACGGGTTCACTGGAACATTAAACAGATGAATAAAATAACCTTTCTGAAGCCTGATTCCAAAGGAGACATAGAGACTTCTGTGGAACAATCCGACTTCCTGTAGCATAAATCCGATAAATTACTTCATTGCTGTCTTTCAAAGGGTGTGAGCTCTGACTCTTTAAACTCATAGAAAAAACCTGAAATTAAATACAGATTTTACTGAAATTCCTCAGTCAGTGCTCATTTTATTCAGAAACACACACACACACACACACTATTTTAAGTGAACCTTGTTGGTTTTGAGCAGTACTTTAACCGAGTGGATTTATTGTAAAAATAAATTGTATTATTTTCAAACCTTGTTCTTTAGGGCAAGTTCTTTATCTCCAGTGAGAAACCACTGCTGACTGCTGTATTCTGTGAACTGTATAGATTCACAATTCTCTTCTTGGGGAGGAGATAATACAACAGAGACCTTTAATAAATGCTCAGGCACTTGAATAGAATCCCCGTCTCTTCCATCAAATCTGTGTCCATTGATTTGCTGAGGATACCAGTTGTGAGCCATTATTGCAATGTATGGACAGCTATCAAGGATATTTTTGCCTCTGTTAAAATGGAAAAGCAACAGATAAGTGGAATTGAGCTTCAGCTGCTTTTCACAGAGTGATTCTAAAGTGAATCTGTAATTAATACATTATTCCTCCACAATTTAAGGTTTTAAGGCATTTGATAGACCTTCAGCTGCTGAAAAAAAAAAAAAAAAGAAAGGCTGAAGTATTATAGACAAAGTATCTATGCATGTAGTAATTACATATTCCAAATCCTCTGTTTCCCCTCAGGGTTTTGTTTATCATGATGTACAAACAAAATTACTCCCTGGTAAATAAAGTTATTCTTTTTATAACTTGATGTGGAACTGAGTCTACAAGAGGAAGAGACATCAAAACTGATGACCTGCTAGTAGATAATGCAAATAAACTCAGAAAAAAAAATTGTAACTTGCAAGTTCTGTTCTGAGTAACATCTGTATCTACGTCATTTACTGCCTTTCATGCTGAGATAGACCTCAGACCCCCTACAGAAAGAAATAGGAAAAAAAATTACATTTCCAAAATAAGTTGAGATAGAATCTAAATCATGCTGATATTCACAGACATGGATTACGAAAACCTTTATCCTAAAATTCAGACAGATAATCATTAATAGATTCTCAGTGGGAGAAACACACTGTTTAAAAGCACCTGTGTCATAAATGATGATTATCTACTTCCAAAGCCAACTAATGCCCCTACACATTAGTCTGACCACAAGATACTATGCACTTGTAGATCAAGGTAGCAATTTAACATAATTTAAAATAATGTTCAAGTGAACAAAACCAAAGAGAAAAATCACAGAATCCCAGAATTAAGGTGCCAGTAAAACTTGTGGCTTCCTTACTCTCACTCACCCAAGCCTTAGAAGTAGCTCCCTACAATGTAATTACAAATTATTTTCCCAAAAATATTAATGGCCCTTTTTCCTGAGAGTTTTTGAACTAAAGCTGAATGAACAGGTCTGAGACTTTCTAACTTATCCTCACAGCTATCCTGTATCAGTGCACAGGTTATTTATGACACCATGTCGTAGTGCCTATACTGCATTTTGTACAACTGTTGCAGAGCACAACACAGTGTCGTTAATGCATCATGATAGGCAACACCCATATCTAAAAATTCCACTTAAATGTTCTCATGTCTGTGTCAGCATTTTTTGTCATATATTTCAAGTAAAAACTATGAATTCACATTCACTAACCTCTCCCCCGGTGATCCACACATTATCTCAGTCAGCAAAGAAAAAGCAAACTTCTCAGTCACGTCAGCAAGCAGGCTATATCCTCGTGTGTCCTTGCGTTTTGGACTAGCGAGAGCACAGAGTATCTCATAGAAAAGGCTTCTACTTTTACCAGAGAGTAAATGTTTGTCACCTATATCTGTAACCTATTGTGAAGAAAAAAAATATTGAACAGCATTCTATGCACAGAAGTCTGCTTAAAACATTTCCTCACACTGAACTCTTTTATCATTTACTACATTTTAGTTTCTCTACCAGCGTTATTTCTGAAAGTTCAGGAAACTTTTTTCAACTTCTAATTGCTGCTACCAAGATATGAGGAGCACTCTACTGACAAAATTACATAAAGATATGCTTACTAAATGGAGTTGATAAAGAACCCATGTGGTATTCATTCTTTCAAAAACCAAAACTGTTATCCTTTGGAGAATTTTTGACATGAAGAGTGTTATAACGTCCAATAATGTCTACATGCTTGTTTTCCAGTTTGTGTGCATTATTCCAGAGGTGCAGAAGAGCCAGAATGCCACAAAAGTAGACTACTAGACTCAGACTTCTTACAGAATTTAATGCAATGCTAAAATGCCCAACTATAGCACCAACTCGATTTCCAAAGCTACTGCAAGAGTAAAGGCAAGCTATATGCCTAGTTAAGAGTACAGTGGACTCCAGTTGGCCATGGTATGATCTGTCCTTGTGCTGACATCAGAAGCTACGAAAAACTTACTGTATTGTGCCAGGGCTAGAACCAACAAAGATGCCTTCAAGAAACAGTAAGTTCTCTAAAAGTATAGCACTGAATAAAATTCTGTACAGCAGGAAATCGTGAGCTATGTGTAAATATGCAAAATTAATATTGGTTGCTTTTCTCAATCTAATTGTTCTATGATTTCCTGTCATCATCCTCATTAGCAACAAATTTCTTCCTTGACTGTGGTACCTGTGATTTCTATTTTTGCTTCCACAATCTGGGAAGTAAATTCTGGGTCCCTGTTATGAATTATAACTTTGATCTTATTATAGATCATACTTACTGAAGTCATTAGTTTTTCAAGAAACACCAGGAAACATTTACCTTATCTATTACGTGCATCACAGCAGTGAGCTGTTCTTCAGTAGTTTCTGCGGCCACCTTGACATTCAGATTCTGAAGGACTCTTTGTAAAATTGTGTCATCAAGAGGCTGATGCAGTTGATCAATCAGCATCCAGAATGGCAAGGACCCCATGTCTGAGACAATGGTGACATTAGCAACACCATAGACATCATCTACTCGGGCACCTCCTGTGGGATTAGAAAGCACAACCTGGAAGCGTTTAGGAAATGGGTTTAATGACGCTGTCTTTGGAGTAAGGGTCACATCCAGAAACTTATTTCTTTGCCCAGGTTCAAAAGTCAGCAGACCTTCTGCTCTGGCAAAATCTTGTCCCGCAATAGCTGGAGATATGAAAGTCCGACCAACAGTTTCAGGCTTTTGCAGTTCCTTAAAACAAACCAAAAGAGTTTCAGGTGACATGATGACAGATAAGATTGTTCAAAAAAAGCTGCTGTTGAACAAACATATGTTAAGTGGGTAAACTTCAGTTGCATAAAACAAAATCTCCTTTCAAAATGTACTTCCTAAGAGTGATTATAACTATTACATTATATGAAATACGTCCCAGAAACAGAAATCTATCACTTTTGATCACTGGGAACATAGAAGAAAGAATTACATATGTCTGAATCAGTAAAGAGGTTCTCTCTCTTTTTCGAGAAAAAAAAAATAATCACAAAGCTTTTCTGGATAAACAGAAATCAATAAGGTGAATTCCAGAAGGATCCATGTAAGTTTATATATGCAGGATGAAGCGCCATCAATTCAGTAAGTAAAAACTCTGTAAGTAAAAACTATACAAATGCTAAGTAAACATTCCAGAAATATGTGGCAAAAATAATATGACCTGGTAAAAGTTTGAATTTCAGTATACCTACTTTGAAGAAGAACCATCAATTTAAGACTAAAAGTAAAAAAAAAGTTTACTAAAGTAAAAAAAACAAGTTTTTAGAATAAATATAGAATACATATAGAATATATATATTATTATTTAATATTTATAGAATAAATGCACAAGGCAGACAGATTAACTTATCTGGGAATGCTATGCAGCATCATTGCCCCATGAAGTATCATTATTTTTTACTTTATGTGAGGTTTGTAGGAACTGTTTCATTCTTCACATTCTTTTTGTCAGTTACCATAACTGTGAATTTATATCTGGTAATATAATAAGCCTTCCTTATGTGGAAACTAACATTCTGAACTACTGTTCAAATGTATGACTTTTCAATAGTTTTTAGTCATTTTAAGTACAGAATATAACCCGAATCAAGTGTTCTTGAAAAGCTCTCTTACTATATAGAGCAAAGATTTTTATTTGTGAAGTATTAGACCCCTTTTGAAAACATTTTGGTTTAACTAGAAAAGTTTACTTATGGAATAAATAAGATATTTTTTGAATTTGCAGGGGAACAGTAGAGTGAATCAGTGTGGTGTCCACATGTTCACATTTACTCTGAAGTAAGATCACATCATCTGTGTCAATTCTAATGAAAATCATAAAAATCACAGGATTCTAATTCTTGGCTTGGGTAGTAAGAGGCCTTAAAGACTATTTACCTCCCGGCTGCAAGCTGATTGCCACCTACCCACCATTGTCTGCCCAGAGCCACATCAAACCTGGCCAAGGATGTGGTACCTAACCATTTCTCCAGATAGCCTGTGCCAGTGCCTCACCAACCTCTGAGTAAATAATTTCCTCCAAACATCCACCCTAAGTCTCCTGTTAGTTTAAAACCATTCTTCCTTGTTCTGTTACTACAAAATCATGTAAAACGTTAGTCTCCTTCCTGTTTATAAGCTCCCCTTAAGTACAGGAAAGTTGCAATGAGGTCTCCCCAGGGCCCTCTCTTCTCCAAGCTGAACAAACCCAGCTCCCTCAACCCGTCTTCACAAGGGAGATGCTCCAGCCTTCTGATCATTTTCTTGGCCCTCCTCTGGACTTCTTTCAAGAGTTCCATGTCCTTCTTGTATTGGGGACCTCAGACCTGGATGCAGTACTCCAGATGGTGCTTCACAGCAGAGTAAAGAGGAACTATCACTTCCCTGTCCCTGCTGGTCATCCCCCTTATGTTGCAGCCCAGGAGGATACTGTCAGCCTTCCAGGCTGCAAGTGCACGCTACTGTCTCATATTGAGCTTTTTGTCCACTAGAACCCCCAAACCCTCCTCCACAGGGCTGCTCTCAATGAGTTCTTCTCTCATTCTGTAGACATATGAGATCACTTCAAGTGCAACATGTGGCACTTGGCCTTGCTGAGTCTCATTAGATTCACAGGGGATCACATTTCGAGCTTGTCCAGTTCCTTCTGGATGGCATCCCTTCCTTCCATCTTACCAACTGCACCACTTGGCTTGATGTCATTTGCAAACTTGCTGAGGGTGCACTCCTCCCCACCCCATTATCTGGGTTGCTGATAAAAATGTTAAAGACCACCAGTCCCAAGATGGATCCCTGACAGATGCCCTTCACCTGGACATAAAGCCATTGACCACAACTCTGTTGCTGCAGCTATCCAATGAATTCCTTATTCACTGAATACTAAATTTTTCAAATCCATCTCTATTCAACATCTCTCTCCAACAGTAAGCATGTAGTGTGGACCACGTCAAATGCCTTGCAACAGTCAAGGCAGACCACATAAGTTGCCTTTCCTTTGTCTACCAATGCCAGCAGTCCATCATAGAAGACCAACAGACTTGGGTGATGGATGATCTGCCCTTGGTGAAGCCACACTGGCTGTTCTGGATCAGCTCCTTGTCTTGCATCTGCCTTAACATAGCTTCCAGAAGGAACCATTCCATGACCTTTCCAAGAACAGAGGTAAGGCTCACTGGCCTGTAGTTCCCTGCCAACACATCTTAAAACTGGGAGTGATTTTTCCCTTTTTCCAGTCACCTGATGACCATAGCCTTTCAATATAATGGAGAATGGCTTGGCAACTACATCAATCAGTTCCGGCAGGACCCTGGGATGCATTCCATTGAGCCCATAGACATATTCAATTTCATGAGGTGATCATGCACTTGCTCTTCTCTTAAAGACAGAGAAATTTTTCTCCCCAGACCCTGCCTAGAGGTTCACAGACTTGAGAGATGTAGGAAACATGATTCCTAGTGAATGCTGAGGCAAAGAACTTGTTGAGTACCTGAGGTTTCCTCCTTGTTCCCTTCCAGCAGAGAGTTAGGAATATGGAAATAAGTGGTAATGACTAGTTCTGATTACCAGTGGTCAATACAGATAAGAGTCTGTTTCCACTAAGAGTCTCATATTTTATACCTGGTATAACGTATCCTCAAACCTAAAACTGTCTAAAATAGAATTGCTATATAAAAAATGGGAATGGATAAGGAACTATAAAGAACTGTCCCTTATTTTCAGCCTACATATCCACTGGGCAAAAGCAATTCCTTTGTGAATCAATATCTAAATGGTAATAACCTCGTGGCTGGAAAGAATGTGAGAATTTGTAATGGCATATTCTAACTAAAGTAGTGTTCACTTGCTTTATAATGCACGAATGCATCAAATTATCTCATGCAGTTAAAATAGAAACATATGCAATACAACTACAAAATGCAAAGCCCCTTACTTAGAACACTGATGGAATAATACTGATCACACAATGTTTTCTATAAAAACTGTTTCTTGAATTTTTTTTTCTTTCATAAAGTCCATCATATTCTAAGTAGATCAGACTAAGTGCTATCCCAATACAATAGATGAGCCCTCTTTGCATCCCGTGCTTGATTTTGGAGTCAAACCCTAAGGAATTTGAAGAAATTATGGTTTTAGAGCTGTGCAACTTCTATTAGAGGAGTATCCTCATCATCTGTCAAAGAAAATGAGGTATTCCTTTGAAAATAAGAGGGTCAGCAAATGGTAGGATATTTTTGTGTTAAAGCTACAAATACAGGAAAAAAAAATAATGAGGATGATGAAATTCACCTAAGGACAATATTTTCAATCAGAGGAACAATTTTCATGGTTAGTACATCAAGAACATGGAAAAAAATTCTGAAAGAACTCTCTCATTTTCTAAGACTGAACTAAGCATTAATAGACCTCTGGCCTAACACTGTAAGTATGTTGTTTGGTCAGCTACATCATTACAGTCTTATCCATCATGATAAAGAATTAGCTTCAGAGAAATAAACTTCAAAAAACTGAGTTTCAAAAGAACCTTAGGACAAAGAATGAAACATATTTAATGACTGACTGACCATTCTCTTTGAGGCTGCTAGAAAGTACTATGAACAATATCACTGTTGACAGTGCAATGAAACCAAATCTCCTTACTAATGGACAAATAAAGCAGTTTACCAAGCAGCAACCATTTGACAGTTTCCTGCAAAAAATGTTAATCACAGTCAAAATTACTTCAAGAGAATAAGCAACAATTTAATAATACATCATTCTTACCTGCATGTTGTAGCTAACCTTTGTGATTACCGATGTACTAGAATCTCTAAGCACTTGCAGACTGATTAAAGTTGTTTTCTTATGAGCCACAGCAAAACGAGATCCCACAGCAAAATATACTAAACCATGAGGTGCATCACTTTCAAGAACTGTTACAAATGCAAATCTGGCACTGCTGTTCAATGCAGCTCCTGCACTTACAGCATACAGCTCAACAAAAAAGTATGTTTCAAATTCAGGTATCTGTAAACAAGGAACAATTTTTCATATCATTAAAGGATCTGTTAATTTCTACAAGCTTTAGAAAGTGTATACTTTTTTTTTATATGCAGTGAATTACTTGCACTAACACTTATCACAAACAATTTTATTGCAATATGCAGTATGACAAAGCATACCCTCAAAATAATGTTGCAATAGGCACCACATTGTCACGTGCAATAGTGACATCTGAGGTTTCACCCGATGATTGCAGTAAAACAGCTGTTTATACATTACAGTTATTGATATTTTTGCTATAAGACATTATAGTAAACTCTTTCAGAGCTTCACTTTCCAGATTATGGAATTACATGTGGAATATGTTTTCTGAGAAATGTGCACTTTCTTCTTGCCTTACAAAAAACATGTCACGCCTAACTACCTGTGGAAAAAATACATAGGAGCAAGATACTGGGGGTTAAATAGCATATATTTTTAATTAAGTTGTTGTTAAGTAATTCTTATGTCATTCTTTAAATAGAACTATCTTGACTAATGGATGGCAGGCTCTAATTTATTGGAATGCCACAGGAACCTTTTGACTTCCATCAGCAACTGGTAGATTAGTACGCATTTGAGTTCCATGTCTCTGCAACTGCTGCACAGCTGTTACTAAAGAATCATGTCTCTCCATTAAACTAAGCAACCTGTGATTCACTACTGTATGTATTTTATTAATTTGCTCTTTAAGAATAACATCTGAAGAAGGAAGATGGCTCTCTTCATGAACTATGACTATGTATCCTTATTGTTTTCTACCTCTTGCACAACATTGTAGAAAGTAGTCAGAAAAAATGGAGGAAAACTTCTTTTCTGTTCCCCATGCTTCAGTTTTGACACTAGCCCAGCTGCTAGGATAATTTCCTGGGAAGTTTCAAACTTTTTGAACACACTGTAAGAATGAGAAACATTAATCCCACATTTCTTAAGTAATTGCTCTATTACAATTATTGCAGTGATCCTCTTATCTTCAACAACAGTGACTGAATGTTGTGTTTTGTTTTAATTAAATGATAGCTGAGTTTTTGACTTTGAGCTGGCCTCTCAAGGCAGTTAGGCTTACACATACCCAACTGGCAAATGCTAAATGGTTCCAGTGGATGATGGCTGCTAAACCAGACTTCACTACTCTCAACCTGGATATGTACAGATTTTCAGATGTTGAGTTCTTACGCAGTTCTATGATTGACCAGCATTCACAGATATGTGAGACTTAAGTAAAAAAAACACGTAGAAGTTGTACTAGAAGTTTTTTGGTGAACATTATTTTTTAATAGGATTTTTTTTTAATAGGATATGGTTCATAAAAATCACACAAATGAGTGTTTGACAGTTAAAAAATTTTCTGTGCGAAGGTTGAGAATTTAGCATATGAATGAACGTTTCAGTGAAATGACACCTTCCTGTTTTTTCCTATAGTTATGTGGAAAGTGAGACCTGTAGTTTACTCTTCAAATTAAATACTCAACTCTTTTCTGAATTTTAACCAATCACAATGGAGGCAGTAAAAACTTGTAAATAAAATCTGTTTTATTTACTGAGAAACTGAGAAACTGAGTGGATGTTGTTTTCAAGCCACATCTTATGCATCAGTTCCTTAGTACCAGAGATTTATTTTTTCGTCTTGATAAATCACAATTCAGTGACACTGTGCTGTACCTAAATGTACACTAACTACTTACATTATCAGGTTTTATTTCAATTGAGATGTTGCACATTGTTTGACCTGCCATGCAAGTAGTGGATCCCAGCACAGACACAAGTTCATTCTCCAAATTCACACCATCTTTCAGAAGGACAGCGCTTGTTTCATTAAATGTCACACGCCAAAAGACCTTCACATCTTCAAATGCCCTATAACCAAATTTAAAGAATAAATGTATTCAAAATGAACAAAGCAACAAGCTGACTTAGGATGGAAAACTCCGTAAATACTTCTTCTCAAATATGCACAGAAAAAAATGTATGCATACAAAAAATAACACGGGAAGGAAATAAAGCAATGATGAACACCCACATTCTTCTTGACTTTTCCTTTAGAAAACATGGCATCAACTGCAAAATAGACACTGGTGTCTGAAATTCAAGGATGTACTCAATTACTTTCTTTAATACTATGGTAATCAATTGTCTGGAAAACCAGTCAGAATCTGACTTTCCTGTAAATCTGAGGAACATAGAACATTTGAGGATATTTGTTTAAAGTACATATAAATGTACAACAAATGCATACATTAGAAAAAATACAGTCTGTGCTACTCAAGACACAAGTATAGTTCTAACACTTAGGCACCGTGTTAATTACTCATTCAAATATTCATACCCTCTATATACTACGCAGGAAGATGAGAATTTCAATTTCACTTTCAGCAGTGCAAATCCTTAACCTAAGCAAAACTTTCACATCCACGCAGCAGCCACATAGTGAGGTTTCCCTTTTTTGTTTAATAGAAGCGCAGTGACAGGACCTAATCATATTAACGCCTGTTTGCGAAAATCTGGGAAATTATTAAATGAGCTGGAAGGCAAAAACTATTTTAAAAATTCTACAATAGCCTCTTCCACTACCAGCAGCACCCTTGATTTAACACAGAATGTACGCAGAGTACTTGAATCAGTTGCTGTCTGCACCTGTTCGATTGCCTTGCAACGACCAGCAGCACCTCTCTGTTTTCTGAGTCTTCATCAAGTATAAGACCACTTTGTACTTCTGGAATGAATCCCAAAATGCCATTCTGAAGATCACTTCCTATATAGGAAACAGCCCATGAAATTAATTAGCTAGGAAATTAAGTTGGGACTAAATTTTTTAATTTTTTCTCTTAAAAAAAAAAAAAAAAAAAAAAAAAAAAAAAAAAAAAAGAAGATTAAAAAAATGGGTACCAAAAGTATGCTTTAAAGGACTACTGTAGGATGCCTCAAGAAAATTTCCTTTAGTAGTACTCTTCTTTATGTACATTCCTTATTTATCTCCAAATTCACATGTTGGCATTTCTGCACTTTATGTATTTTAACCTACAGAATTCCTTTGAAAGTAAATTTCTTACGAGAATCCTGGTACCATCTGTGAACATAAATCTATATTTTCACCAGTCATCAGCAAACTGACTGAATTTCTGTCCTCTGATATCAAGAGGCTAGGTGTTAAAGTAGTCAAGAACAGTTTCATAAACTTTATTTAGAATTACCCTAAGAGATACCCACTCCAGTTATAACATGTCTACTTAGAACTTATAACTGTTTTTTCTAAACAGAAATTGTCTTCGTTGTACCCCTAGATTGTAACTTTGTCATAGCTAGTTATGCTTCCTATGACCTGTAAAGATTCCAAGGGCATGACTTCACCTTTCTTATTCCACCCACCCACTACCTTGAATTCAGTTATTTTCCCGTATTTGTAATTTGTTTTCTTCTTCTCTTTAATTCAACGTATGAAACTAGAGAGCTGGAAAATACTGTGTTGTTCTCATTAGAACATAAATAGCTTCAGAAAAGCAGCAAAGGAGAAAACAAGCAAACAACCAACCAATCAAAGCCCGAAACAGAGCTTAAACAGTATCAAAATACAGAAACACTTTCCCTGTTATTTTTATACCTCATAAAGCATCAGGCATTGTGGAAGTGACAATAGGAAAAAAACCACAAAAAACGAAAAACACCAAAAATGCAGTGCCACTACATATAAGACAAAACCACTAAAACTTAGCCCTTCCCTTCATGATAGGAATGCGAGCAGAGATGAGCAGCATCTATAAGCGTATTTTGAGCTAAATTGCTAATGGATGCATATTGGGCTTTAGTATATTAGATGTTTTCTCCAAACTGAAAAAGTCAAGATTTGACATAATACCCTGTTTATTTTCCAAGAAAAAAGCCAAAATTCACATAAATACTTTGAGAAGTACCTATAGTTATTTACTATTATTTAATTCCAATACATTTACTTATTTAGAGGAGGAAAACAAAATAAACTGGTACCTGCAATAATCACAGTTGCAAAAGCAGCAAATCCATATTCATCCTTTCCTTTCACAATCTGAGCTCCATGTTTAGGATCTGAGAGGAAAACATAAAACAATTCCTGTCCTTCAGGCTCATCATCATCAAAAATTTTTATGGACACCTTGCTTTCTCTTTCTCCATCCAGCAAAGTCAGAGAGACTGACTGTTCCTCAAAATCTTCTCCTTCATTTGCCCACGTATAGTTTGATTTTCCATAAACATTTTCCAAAGGATATAGATCTACTCCACTCTGTGCACTTATTCCTCCAAAGGTTTTAATGGTTACTTCAATATTGCCAGTAAACCCCTGGGTCCTTCTGATATTAATTATCACTGTGTTGAGAGTATTATTGATTGCATCTTCTTCAACATGAATAAACTCTGGCCCCAAACTTAGTATTCCATGAAGAATATCATTAGCCAGGATATTAATTGTTGCAACACTGAAAGCTGGATTTAAACGTGGACTCCAGTCAAGTTTAGCAGGTTGAAAATCCAAAATTTCAACAGCAGTCAAATTTACAAAAAAATATTCCTCAATTTCAGAAAGAGTGTCATCAATTATTGATATTTCTATCATGGCATTTGTCTGAAAATGTGCAAATATAAGCTCCCCATTATGAATAGGCCTAAAGTCCTCTAGTGGTTTGGCACTTCCTGGAGTAGTCTGATATGTCAATTTAGTGACATTACTTCGAAATCCAAACAGTTTTTGGACATGTAGTGTGACTGACTCAACATCTTCTTCAACTGAAATGAATGTTGAGTTAAAAGCAAACTGGAATATCCCCAATGGCTCAATTTCAGCTATTGTAAATCCTGATCTGAAAAAGAACAGATATTGCAAATTGAATGATCAAACAGGAAATAAGAAATTTAGAAGACACAGAATAGTTTCCAGTGAACACTGTAAGAAATTGAACTAAAAGAAAAATTTGTAACACTTGAGGGAAGAAACAGCAACTATACAAGGTAAGATGTAAATAGATTTTTTTAAAACACTGTTTTAAATCATTGCCACACAGCCTTTCATAGGCTTAATACAATCTCATTTAACACAGAATAAAGGATATATTAAGGAAGGACTTCATGAGAAAATGGAGAGGGAAAAACAGCTATAATTTTTTCTATTGTGGACAAAAAGCAGGGAGATACATTACAATACAGCCTTTCAGAGAAATGCCAGTCATAACTATAGAACAAACTTCCTGTAGAAAATGAAAATTGTGGACTACACTGATGATAGTAGATCTACCATTTTAGCCAGGGAGCAGATAGAATCTATTTGAAGACTTACAGTGGGATTTTGAACTATTAACCATACTCTCTCAATATTAGTCATACTTTTTTTTTTCCAGATTTGAGCACCATTAATAAGTATCAGTTTGAACTCTATTATATTCATACTAAATCTATACCCTTATTATAAGAAATAAAACGCATAAAGTTGAAAACTGTGATAATCTGCTTCCAAAAAGGCCTTTACTAAACTTTGGGCCTTACATTTCTGCTGTAACTGACCCAGTATTCAACGCTATAGGCTACCAATTAGCAGTAAATTACAGCATGTGATTTTCGTTAACAAACTAGACACTTTTCATCACTAAGGGAGTTAAAATTATCAGCTTTGCCTCCTGTGGGATCTAGTGTTAAGTTTTCTAAAAACATCATTCTTGTACACTCAAGATTTTTAACTCACATGTTAAATAGGTGCTCTGAGGACACCAGTCCACAGAACATACAAGCCTAGGAGAATGAGTCTGTCCAGGGAGTTTAGTCATCCAGTTCATTCCTTACTTCCTTCTGACTTGCCGGTATAATTGTAATGTGGAGAAGCAAATACCTTTCTCCATACACGGTGTAGTTCTATGTCCATTCATTTTATACCACTTTTAGCTATCAATAAATAAGGAAGAACGAAAATAAAATAGTTTGAAGAATCGGTAACAATCTATTTGAGATGGAGGACTATATTAAATGGAATAGTTCTATTTTTAAGAAGAAAAATATTTTTTAATATAAATGAAGCATTTTCTGAACATTTTTTTTTTTGTTTCAATTTATTTGAAATAGCATTTTGTCACCTAAGAACACCTTATTACTATTTTCTAGGGAGACTAATGAAAACATTCTTCAGCTTCCTGGCTAAAGTTGTTGATCTTGGTTCTTCATTTTCTTAACTGTCCCTATGATTTGAGACACATTCTGGATACCCTGCATCCTCCTGGCATGAAATACACTGGAATTTGAGAGAAGCGTCAGTTCTGGTAATATTGGATCTGTGGAACTGAAACAAGACTTACAAATTCATCAAAAAAAGCACTACCCTTTCTATCTGTTTATAACTTAAAAGTGGTTTTTATAAGGCATAATCCTGTATACAGATAATAATTCTTCCAGTATCTGTGAAACTAAAAATTTAAAGTAATAACCTTACCTCAGTTGAGCCCCACCAGACACATTGCTGTGCACTTCTGTTAAAGAGATGGCAAATGACTCACGTTTATTTTTATCTGGAGTAGCCTGAAATGAGATTACTTTACTTTCATCACCAGAGGAAAACAGAACAATACCTGAAGAAAAAGAGAGAGGAGAGGGCACAGTTCAAAGTCATTAAATAGAAATTCTCATTCCACCTGAATATATGCTGAGATAGGGTTTGCAATGACAATTCCACTCCATTTAGCAACAATAAATTGGTTAACAGTCTTTCCTATACAAAGTTGTCCATTAGGGCATAGCATTATGATTACCTCACAGATGGGCATCAATGACATTTAGTTCTTCCTCTACTCATGAATGAAACAAACTGCATGCAAATAAAAAGCAGACCATACAATTATTTTCTATTGAGACTTTATTAATGTAGGAAATATTTACAGATATCAATAAGAAAAACAGTTATGCAACTGTCATACCTCCTTCCTCGGATAATCACTTACCAAAAGGAGGAGTAATATTGCCTGGCTGAATGAAGTCAGTGGTTAGTTCTGGTGGGTATCCTGAAATCCAGTTAACTGTTACAGAGCCATAAACTCCTTTTCTGGTTATGACAGCCTGACCTGTTCCTGCTACAATATTTGTAAGTTGTAAAATCACAGATTCAAAGCCAACCTGGGGAAACATAACAGATTTTCTTACAGAAAATGGAGTAAGAATAGGCAATAACACATGTGCAAGCATACTATATATTTTAAAACAGGTATTTCACAATCATTTTACATGTAGTTGTGATGCAAGTTTAAAGTATATGAACAGATACTCACACACTCAATTCCTTAAAAAATCTACAATAATTTTTTAATTCTGAGATTTTTGAAAATTAAATCTCAGAGAAAAGAACTAATATGACTTGGATTTCTCTACTGAAAACATTAAAAGAAAAACATAACCTGTCCATGATGTTCACAGTAATAGCTATAGTAGTGAACATATATACACATGTGTGTGCACAGAGATAGAATCAATAACTGTGTATCCAGTGCAAATAAATTACTGCCATATAATAACTTTAACAGAATATTCTTGCTGGCATAATCTACTTTTCCTTTTCTTTAAGCAGCAGATTAGGTTAAAGGATAATTCTCACATTCTAAAAGCAGTTACTGGGTAAGCATTGTCAGAAACAATATTGAAGTAAATAATACTGATAGAGTTTTAAGTTCAATTAGAAATTAAAAGAAATATTAGGGCTTTAAGACAAATAAAATTACTTAAAAACTTAAAATTTAAGAATTCCATTATCTTTGCCTGATACATAAGAAATCATCTGAAGCACATATACTGTATTTGAATAGACAAATTCTCTTTTCTCACTGTCATATGAAGTGGCCAAAGTTAGAATTTCTCACACTGTGATTAGCCAAATGTATTGCCAACTGCATTAAAAACCAGCATGATTTCTACATCTTCTAGCATAAGCTACTATATAGCTGTTGTTATCTACTTTGCGGCTCCCTTACGTAAATGCAGAATTAGTTCAGAATAACTTCTTGCCTTTTAAATCTCAGCATATTCATTTAGCGTAAAGAAAAATATATATTCTGTTCTGAAAGCAATGCCTCCCATTTTATTATGTCAGCCCATGATATCAGAGGCAGATGTCGGTGGTATGGCCATGCAGGTTGAACCTTCCTGCCAACATCCCATTACATGTTGCTGTGTGACTGTGACAGATGGCAGTAGAGGGGCAGTCAGGCAGAATGGCATCTGACATGGAAGTATTAGTCAAACAAATACTTCACTGTGTGTCGCTGAATTCTTCCATGCAGAAAAAGAAACATCCACTGACATTTATTGATGCTTGCTGAACATTTATGGAGACCAAACAGTGAGCGTGAGCACAATGATGGGGAGGTGGTACCCTTCAGCAGTGGCAGCAGCAATTTGAAAGACAAGCCATGTTCTGGATGGCCATGCACAGTTGTCACATCACAAAATAAAGAGCATCTCAATCAGCTCATCTGTGCAGATCAGACAATCATGGTGACTATGTTGAAAAATAGTGTTGTAGCTGAGAACATGCTCTACCAAAAAAGGTAATTGTGTTGTATGCATCTGTTGTAGTTCCCACAAAATAAATAGGAGGCATTACTTTCAGAATGAATAGCATAAATTAACTGTAATATTTACATTATTTACTGTTGCTTTAAATACACAGATACATCAAAATTATTGGTTGGAGGGACATTTTCTTGCAGTATTAACACATTTCTATAAAAATTAAAAACTGTGTATCCAGAAAAGTACATGGTATAAAAATTACAAAAGTCTTGTCACTCATTAAATTGGTAGCAATGAAAAAAACTTTAAGGAGCAAACTGAATCGTAACTGCACTTATCTTTTGAATGAGGCATGGTAGAAATGTTATACTGCAGCCTGATATATAATACTGACCTGTGAATTGGCAGCCTCTGCAGGAACAAGCACAACAGCTGACTTTGCTTTTCCTAATATTTTAGGCACATCCTTGGCACTTTCCCTAGCCAGGCTTACATTAATCAGTTCCAGGGTAAAATTCAAGCCCAATAAAAGGAATGCCTAAAAACGGGAAAATTTAATTTAAAAGGTAGAAAATTAATTCCAGAAAAAGCATGATATCCACCAGTTCAAAAAATTAAGTAGCAGGTTGATGAGTAGAACTTTTGTTCTACTTACATACAAAAGCAGTGTTTTCAAGACTAGCATTTTGTTATCTTGCACAAAAGAACTACAGGTAAAACATCAATATTGAAAATGTGATTGACCAGTAGTTTGTTGAACTCTGAACTTGCAAAGCATTTATTGTCATTTTAATAAATTGTAAATGGAAAAGCGGGGCTCAGCTCACTTTTATCTTTACTGTTCACCACATTGTGAACGTAACTCTTTTCTAGGTATACCAAATAACCTGACAATGCTGACAACAAATATATCTGCTGCTTTATATGTCAGCAGCAACAGATCACTACTGACAATTCAAAACGGAAACTTGAGAAAGTATTTTCTGATGCATAAGATAATAAAATATGGAAATCATAATAATGAAGATCAGTGATGGAAACAAACTATATCAACATATGCATAGAAGTGATTTTGCAAATATCCTCTGAAAGCACAATATTTAAGTCCACTTCTTCCCAGAAATAGGATATACATAAGGTTTAAAATGTCTTCTTTGCTCTTTCTTCATAGCGGATACTGCTGAGAGTATAGCAACTCATTCTGGCACATTTGCATAGATACTAGATATCTAAGGATCTAAAAGCATTATACAGACCTGGCTGCTTATTGGCACTCTTTTCACACCAAAGCTGGCACCATCTTTTATGGTGAGATATCCCCTCTCATTTTCAGGTGCAATTAGTTCTTTTTCTTGATGAGACAAGATTTGGTATTCAATGACCACTTCTCCAAATGTCCCAGCATGCCGAGTTACATTAATCTGAACATATCGATCAAGGTCTTTCTCAACCAATACTGACTGCTGATCAGAGTACAAGGCAAATACTCCATGGGGATCATCATTTGCAAAAACATTTATTTTTGAAATTCTTTTATCATCATCTAGCTCTGCTCCACCTTCTACTGAAATCAGTTGAACTATGTAGTTCTCATCCAGTTCAGGAACATCATCAGGTAACAGGTAGATAATTATTTCTGCTTTACTCTGTTGGTCAGCAATGACAACAGATCCCTCTGTTGTAAGAAAGTCACCTGTCATGTCAAATTCACTATATAACTTCCAGTGAACCTAAAATGAGTTAAAAAAAAGCAAAAGAAAACAAAGTTACACACAGAATCAGAAACATACATACACTTTGAACCACGTTTAAAAATTGCTTATATTTTTGACGCCGTAATATCTTTGCTGTCTGTCCTCTCTCCAAGTTTCTTTAGAATAGAAATTTGTCAAGAATCCTCATTTAATACAGCATATTCATGCATTAATTAGAATAAAATAAATAAATAAACAGCAATTAAATAATTGCTAAAACACAGACCTCAAAAATACTTCAGCCAAATAGCAGTGAGAGTGGTGGACCAAAATAGTTGGCACTTACCTTCTAAATACAGCTGGAAAAAAGGTAAATTTTGATGTTCTCAAAGAAAGTTCACTATAAAAATATACTCTCCTCTCCCAACAAAACCAAATGAAGATGGCACCAGAAAGAAAAGAGACAACTACAATGCTATATTTCTTTTCTCTCTATAAGTGAGGAGACTGAATATGACTTTTCAAACCACAGACAATTAAGCTGAACCCCTTGCTAAATTCAGTCTGAAAGGCAACATTACAAAAATGCATTGGAGCAACAAACAATTGAAAGAAACAGAAATATATATATAAATATATATATTGCCTCTGTTCTTTATATGTTCACATTTCAGATTATTATGCAGATCATTTCAGAGTGCACTCTTATTAGAAAAAGAAATAAGAATGAGAATACCGTTATGTTTCCCAAAGTGCCTTGAACTCGTCTGAGAAACAGTGTAATACTTCGTGGTCCTTCCAGTGCTGAGGGCTCTGTATAGTTTTGCTCAAATAATGATTCAGAAGCAAACTGTACAATTCCATTGGGATCACCAAACTTCTGTATCTGTAAACAGCAAACAACAACAAAATTAGAAATGCAGAATGAGCTATATTCTTGCTAAAATCATTAAATTTTTCATTCTGCTACAGGGCATACATCCACTAACTCTTCCTATTGACTTATCTCATCTGAATATTCAAGAGTTCAGTAGAAGTTAACAGAGTCTGTGAGAAGAACTTAAGAAACAGAATACAGGAACATCAGGGTATCAGAAGGGAGTGATATCAAGACCACATTCTCTCCCACACACATACAAGATTGTAAGAGAGTTGTAAGAGATCTGTGGATAACTTGCTGATTTGCGAGATCCTACAGTGATACCTGAAGAAGTCTGAGCAAGCTCTAAATTAAATGTGAATCAAAATTTGATGTACTCAGTAAATACACAAGCATCTTTATCTTTCATTAATTGAAACTTCCTATGAAAACAAACGGCAATGACAATTCTGTCTACTCAAGCCTCACTTAACAATAACAGCTTGTATATTGTAAATGGTTAAAACATATTTGAGAGAATAAATTAATTTTGAAAGAACTAGGAAAGAGTATCCCATGGAGATAAAATTAAGACACAACAGAGAAAGCAACAGTGTCCTCTTTTCAGTTTTCAGTGAACTCAAAACTGTCCAGACCTGTTTGATGGGTCAAAAGACACAAACAGACAATTGTATTTATAATAATTCATTGCTGCAAATTTATTCCAAAGTTTTTACCATGAATCCAAACTATCCTCTAAATCTTCTTTATTTATCTTCTGAACACTTGGAGAGAAACAAGGTAATAGTACACAAAGAACTAGAAATCCAATTAGTAAATATTTTGATTATTTTTGTATTCTTATACAATGATGTAGTTTCACCAGACATAAAGGCTATACGAAGAATCAAAGACTTCTGCCTTGGATTAGCTCTGCACAAACACTGGTGCCTACGGAGAAAACTATTTATTTGCATGCAAGGTGAAATATGGTATGCATTGGTATGCATTTCATTTCAAGGAATAAACCTAAGTCTCTGAAGGACAACCTTCAGAAAACCTGTAGAAAAAGGAGTTAAGTCCATCAATACATTACAACACTGGCCAGAAAAATCAATACAGCCAACAATTCCCCCCTCCCCTCCCCCTTATAAAAGTCTCATATAGAAATCCTTAACTTCAGTATCCCTAAAGGAAATATTTGTCCTTAACAGCTTTTCTGCCTTACTTCTCGGACTATCTGTCTTTCACTGTGATTTTTTTAATTTCTTTAATATGTGCTAGTGGGAGGAGAAGTAGAGTTCAAAATGGTGAACAGTTAGGAATTAAGACCCATTCATGCTCCCACCAAAGAGAACCACAAACTTCTGCAAGGAAGGCAGCTGAGTCAGGGCTTATATACTGATTTTTACCAATAGATTATTTGCAACATTTTCTTAAGAGCTCAAGTCATACCAATACATGTGAGTAGAAGAGACAAGAAAGCCAAATGACAAACTATCAGTATGATTAATTTTGAAAAATTTCACAGGATGAATTCCAGTATCAACAGAGATCTCAGAAAACAGAAAAGCAATAATGACTTACTATTATTGTAATGTTGTTTGCCTTTGGATCTATTTCTGTTTCACCTTTCACAAGGCTCAGTCTAATAACAAATATCTCCTGAACTTCAGTTTCTTCATGAGGATAGATTTGTAGATGAATAGTTCTTGGACCTCCTTCTCCGTCTCCAAAATAAAATGATCCATTCACAGGTTCACCAATATCACTATTCAAAGGAGATAAAATCTCTTCTGAATTGGGCCCTAAAATGTCCCAGTTAATCTGTGGAAGATATCAGTTTCAGAATAAGAGTGATGCTATGTTACAGTAGGCCTCCAAGAGCGAGAAATGACAGATCGCAATAAGTGAAATAAAGTTCCTTAATCTGGTAAGTAATGATGTTTAAATCTTTGTTGATTATAATGAACCACAAAATATTCACAATGAATTGCATGTAGAAAATTGAATAATCCTTTGGAAAAATAAGCATATCAAATTACAAAAGGAAATTGTGAGAGTTAACCACAATGCCAATTTATTAAAATTGATATGTATTAATAATATAAATGAATAGTTAGAAATGAAATAAATTTCCTTAGAGCACCTAATGGGAAAAACACAGGCCAGTTTTTAATTCTGCGCTTGTCCAGATTTTTTTCTGTGAAGCTCCCCAAGTAAATCAGTACTCACTCTGTATGTAATATTTGACCTAAAATGACAAACACTTATTTAATATTCTGCAATAAAAGTTTTAAATTCCTCAAATGATTTTTTGTACTTCTGCAGCCTGATTAAAAACTAGAATATTTTCAAGATTTCCTATAATTATATTTGCTTTTGAGGAGGCCATATTCTGCACTTTAAACATTGATTTTATTTTGATTACTTTAATTTTTTTCTGCTTTCTCAAATGACTTCTAGAGGAAAAAAAAAAAAAAAAGTCAAAGACAACTAAAACAATTTTGACATGGGAAAAAGATTTTCCAATATTTGTCAAGACTATGAAAGGCCTTGGTTCTTACTTATATCTTTATCATTGGTCTGGAAACCTAGAAAATTCATAATGAACATTTTATTGATTAAAAAAATTGACCAGCTTGAGGAATTAATTCAACTAAATTAAACGAAACCTGTAGTGCATGATACGAATCATGTTTCTGACAGGATTAGGAGCTAGCTTAAAACATTAGACCACAATAAAAGTTGAAAAAAATAAGGAGAAATAGAAAGGTTTAACTACATTTTTTGCTATACTGCAACTATACACAACAAAGGCATATAAAAAAACTGTAATCATCCCATCAGAAGTCAGTCAGAAAGAAGCTTTTGTAGGAAAATGTAGGAGTTTTTTGATCTAGCAACTGGAAAGCAACCAACATCTTCAACAGCCAGAGCCTACCTGTGTGTCTCCTAACAATCTTCCAGTTCTTTCCAGCACCAGAGACAGTGTCATGGGTATATCAGGATTGGGAAGTGTAATTCGACTTTCGTTAAGAAATCGGACAATGCCCAGGGGCGAGTCACTTTTAGCAATGGTGATCTGGCTCACTAAATGGAGTCCAAGGACTGCTCCACCAGTAGCTCCTGTCAGCTGGATTTCAAATTGCTCTTCAAATTCACTGGAAGAAAAAAAAGAAAAGAAAAAAAAAAAGAAAAGAGATTCAACTAATTCAATCATGGAGCTCTCTGAATATATGTAGAAGTCAGCTCAGTACTTACAACAGAAGATTCCTCCTTTTTACAACGAATGGTGATAAGTGAAATAAAAAGAATGTCCTACTTCCCATTTATGTTAAATATCTAATAAATACCTAATAATTTCGACAATCTCACAAATTGTTTACATTTCACATGTCTATGAAACTTCAATAATAGTTTCTCATTTCCATTTTAAATTTAGATGCATTTTTCATCACTACAACAATTTCCTTTTTTATTCAAATTCTACATATAGGTACACTGCTTACACTAAAAAAAAAAAAAAAAAAAAAAAGATTACTGAATAGTAATTTAATGATAAATCATCAGAAAAATAGATTACCTTTCGTCATCATCAATAATAGAGATGTAGATAAAAGTCTGGTTCTGGCCATGATAAAACGTGACTGAGTTGTTATGGATTACATAGTCAATACCATTGGGAAGTGCAGAAATACTTCGAGAAAGAAAATCAGCTGTTACATAGCCGTAAGTTCCACGCTTCCTCACAACAGGAATCATAATTACTCCAGCATCTTCCTCTACTACAAGAATGATTAAGAAAAATTACCATAGATATTTTACGTCAGATTTTTTTTAAATGTAAAGAATTAAGTATTTAAGTCCATTTCTTTCTGTACAAAAGAAGCTTCCACAAGCATTACTTTTGAAAACTGAATACTCCACTTCTAACATAATTTTAATGCAAGCAAGAAGTTGTTTCTTGTAGCACAGTAATACTTTCTTCTTCAATCAAGATGGAAGTTTATGTTCTAAAAACTTTGCCTGCTATTTTTCCATTTAGATCTTTAGTCAGTGACAAAAGCTAATGTAAGCATCTTCTACCAAATAAATAATAGGAAAAAAGATCTTATGCTGCTGTAACATCATTTGTATGAATGACTGGTTATTGTTCCTTTAAAAGAAAATTTTACACATTAAGACACTTTATCATACTATATTATGCTCATTTTATCTTCAGCAAATGTAAAAACAAATCTTCAGGATTAGGGAAAGTCAATGTGATAAATGAAGAAAATTTCAGATAGGTTTTAAACACTTAAGCAGAGAGGCTATCATCTTAGGAACAGCTTAAATTCAAAAGAAATACTCAAGAGCAAACTGAAATGGAGCTAGGTATGTTGAGAATTTAGGAGAATAATGACAAGGAAGTCATTTTATTAATGACTTTTATAGTCAATTATTTTAGCTGATATGAAATTTCATATTTTTACTTTCTTCAAGGGAGCAATAAACAGGTTTCAACTGTTTTTCAACTGCATATATATTAAGCCAGCTTAGTTACTATTTCTTAATGACAATACACGCATAAGAAATAGCTGAGTGAAACAACTGTTACATTTTCTTACGGTAATTTCCACTTAAAAAACCGAAGTAGTTTCAGTGTTACTGCTGAGCGTCTCAAACTGCAAACAGAATATTCTGGGTAAAGGAGACCTGTTCTTACAATGAAAGACACTGAAACACATAGTAGGCCATTTCTCTCGTTCCCTCACTCTCAACTTTATTGCCCCAGGTACCTAAGTAATACAACCTGAACAATCATGATACAGTGACAGAAAGTATGAAGAAAAATCACTCAAGAACTTATTTACAGCTGCTTACACACTTTGTATCAAAACTCAGAGCAGATGTTGGAAGTTAACTCAAAAATTTACGTCCAAGTCACAGACTTATCTTCTAACTCACACTGAAAACTTAGAGCAAACTAACCTTGTAGAAAGATGTACTGCGGATCAAATTCTATGATGCCTTCTGCATTGTCACTTTTTGCTATAGTTACTCGCACTGTGGATATATTTCCTATTATAGGAGGTTGATCCAACTGTAGACCATTTTCTTTGATGGTAAAATCAAATCCACTTTCAAGAACACACACACACACAAAAATAATAATTAAAAAGTTGTGAAAGTATTAAGATTAATGTCATTTTAATGATTACTACAAACACTTGTATTTTCTGAGAGTAAATACCACAGACTTTCTTGCCACATTTTCTTAAAACGTTATATGGAAAAAATAATAGTTTACTTCCAGCGATGTTTATCTTTCATTTTTTCTTTCCCATGAAACTCTAGAAAATATTAATGAGGTTATACTCTAAGCAGATTAACCATCTGTTAGCAGTGAAACCCATGCACTATACATGAAAACATGCTTCAAAAAAGAAGCTTTGAAAACTTCAATCAGGAAAATCTTAACTAGTAATTGTCTGTACAGGTCATTCCCATTGCTAATATATTACACAGCTATCATAACGACCTGTGTTTGTATCTCAGTTGGAATCCACAACTTTGATGATCTTTCCTAACACAGTCACTGTAAATACAAACTTTTAATATAACTTCTCACAAGAGATATAAATGAAAAGAGAATGAATTGGAATTGTAAAAAACATAGTTCCACATTAAAGTAATTCCACACAGTGACAAGTTCACATACTCCACATTTGTGTTTTTATTCTACATAACGTAGTGTTACACCTGCTTGAAATGCAGAGCTGCATTCACTGCTTTGCTGTTCCTTTTGGAACACTACTAAACCACATACAGTATTTATAACATAATAGGCATGTCTCAAATAATAATATTTTACTTGTCACAGAACGTATAACAACCTTGCCAACACCTGTTTCTTAAACATTCAAGAAATGAATGCAATGTTTGGGCTCTTAATCAGAAAAACGTTCATGCCATTATTAAGAAAACTGATTTCCTCATTTCTATCATGATCACTGTTATAGCTGTCTTATGAAGTTTTACATCAGAACAGGCTAGATTTCATGGCTGACTTTATGCAGTTAAGTGAGATATGTTTTTCAGCTTGTTATCAACAAGCTTATTTGCAACAAGTTATTCTCTTTACCTTCCTTGGAGTTCCACTTTGGTAATCATCACTGAAAAGTCTTCAGGACCTTCAGGAATGTCATCGTCATGAATTTCAATCAAAATCATTTTACTCTCCTCATCTGGTTCAAATAATAACTCCGTTACTGTGGGAGTGAAATCAATTCCCTCCTCTGCAGTTCCATTTATTATCTGAAACCAAAGATGCACTTTGCCATAGCATCCTCCAGAGCGCACAATAGTGATGTTAACCTAAGGGGAAAAAGCACTTATTAAATAAATAAATATATTAGAAACTCTGTTCTTCTATTACAGTTGCTTTCAAAACTGTTCTAAAGGCATCTTTTCAACAGGTTTAGAGATAACATCTGTTTTTAATAAATACAATCTATATGCAGCCTAGCAGACGGCACTCTTTCTCGGAGTGTCAAAGAAGTCCAAAAGCCATGATAGAGCTTGTGCTATGAGAAACGCAGGAAATCTTTGGTTTATTTTTCTTCTGAAGTTAAGCACAAAGATAGCAAAAATACTGAAGTCTTTAAACATTGTACATAGGAATGAAGTTTAATCTAATACCCATCTTTCTTCTTCTGTTGTTTGGAACAACTCTCTTGAAAATGTAAACACTCCATATGGAAGATCACTGGCAACCATGGTAATATTTGCTGTGTTGCTAGATTCATTTATTAATGCTCCATCACTGATTCCAGTTAGTTGAAACTGATAATAACGCTTCTCCTCAGGATGGTCATCATCTAGAGCCTAGGGAGGATGAAGAGTGATAGCTAAAACTTTCTAAATACTACTAATAAATACTACTACTAATAAATACTGCTACTAATAAATACTGCTACTAATAAATACTGCTACTAATAAATACTTTCTAAATACTAATAAAACTAAATATTATTTCCTGGGAGACAGGTATAATTAGTTTCTAACCAAGATAATATCTAAATAAAAGAAACGACTCAAAGTAGCTACTGATGTAAATTCAGTCTCATACCTGTATTAGAACAACTGCAGCAGACTGTCTGTCTCTCATCGTCAAGGTTCCTGATATCTCAGTAAATTCTGTATGATGAGGAGGTGTTATATTCCAGTATATCAAGACCTCACCAAAAATCCCTGGGCCACGTGTCAGGCTGCAGTTAAGAACACAAATACAGATTTTATTTTTCTACTTTAACAGTTAATATCCAATTCAGAGAAAAAAAAAATATCCAATCCAGAGAACAACAGTATATCATACTGTTGAGCACAACAGAAATGCTATTAGCACTCTTGAAGAAGATTGAGTTATATCATCAAGGAGAGCACATGTTTGCAATTTTTGGCCCCTGTGCCGTATATTCTGACCTTCTTTAAAAATACACTTCTAAATTTAAAAATAGTTCACATTTTAGAAGAGATAACAATATACAGCAATCAAGAAATGCTTGAAAAATATGGATCTTCATTGCTTCTGAGATTCTCCTTTATTTGGAAAAATGAGATGCACTTACCTAATAAGAGCAGTCCCATTATAACTGCCAGAAGGTTCTCCAATCAGAACATGCTTGAATGAATGATCTATTCCAACCACTCCAGAAGCTCCTTCATCACCCAAAATAATGATGCTGGCCAGACCTAGAACAAAGCTTCTAACATTAAATATTTTTTTGAAATGTATAACTGAAAGTTAACTTATGAAGATTTTATGAATTTTAAGCATTGGCTACCTAGAAAAAGCTGTAGAAGCCCCATTGTTTAATCTGCAGAATTTGATAAGATAATGCCCTCAGCAAACTGGTTTAATTGGGAACTGTCCTTTAGCATGGTTTTCCACTAAATAAACACCCTGCATGGTCCCTTACAAACAAAACTAATCGGTGGTTCCTACAGGTTCTGAAGCTGAGCTTGATTGTTGCTTTTCGATAAAGAATTCTTTTTGCACAGTGTTAACTGTTTTGTGTTTCTGCATTTTGTTTGCTTTTTCATGCTGAACACAGCAGTTTATATCAACAATTTAGAATGAAACAAATATGACCTAAAATTCTTACTCATTTCTAGAGTAAACAACTTATGAAAAAAGAATGACATTCCAAAACAATCAAAGAAACCATATCAAAGAACACTGCAAAATTCAATATACATAAGCACCATAGTCTAATATGAGCAGGCTTAGTAGAATTCTCATATGAACTGTCTAAAAATTAGAATGTAGTTAAATAATTATTTACCATTTACAGGGGATATCTCTGCATCACCAGAAGAGACTAGCTGAATGGTAAATGTTTCATTCCCTTCCAGGATACCATCTTCTACAGCACGTATAACAATAAACTTCTGGGATTCAGTCTGGATCATGTAAAGACCAGAAGATATATATATATTTATGTATATATGAAGTGAAACTAAAAAAAAAATACAGTATTATACTATGCAGAAAACTACTTATCATCAACAACCCATATTAAGTATGCATATGCTTGGTATATTTGAACCTTTTTCAAAAAATAAATTTCTGGTTTACCTAAAATGTTTACTCACAGGTTAATGAACAGTAAAAACATAAGCATTATGTTCTATCCAAGAAATATTCTGGATATTTTGCAATACTCTGCAGAGGCTGAACATCGTTCATGCTTTTCATTTCTTCAAATTTATTTTTTGATTGTATGATAATGGAACAGAATTGTTCTGTAATCATTACTCACATGCAGTATATTGCTGTTCCTCTTTCTTAACAGTAAAAACAACTCATATTTGAGAAGCCTGTTTCCCTGTTGATAACATTATATTGCTTTAAAAGGAGCATTAACAGTTTTCCTCATTGGTTCAAACTAGCCCTTTGGTAGTGTAATCTCTAGCTTAATAAACATCAAACAAGAACCATGCTAACAAATCCATGAAGAAAAAGTCTGTAGATTTAAAAATAGTAAATCATTTATTGTTGTATCAGAAATACCTCATTAAAATGAAGGGTACCATTCAGAGGGGTCAAGTCATGTTCAGCAGCCTCCTCAAGAATCCATATCACTGTAACTGCTCCCTGTCCACCAGGACTTCGACTTACAGTGAGCAGTGCAATCGCTGCAGAGTCATCAGGTGTCTGAGGTTCTTTCACTGTTACCTGAAGAAAAAAAAAGAGGAGGAGGAAGAAAAGTTTTTATCAGTTGTACTCATACTGACTTGGAAAAAAAGAAAGAAAGAAAGAAAGAAAGAAAGAAAAATATAAAAAAAGCATTATTAACAACAAACAAAGGAAAAGAATGAAAATCAGCAAGAAGGTAACAGGCAAAGAAATGTGCTGAATTCTGCTAGCAAATATGAGTCACTCAAGCTACTTTCGTAGGGTCTGTAAATCAAAACAATCACAGACAGTGAGTCACAAGCAGTCACCAGTAAAATGGACAGCAGAAGAATCATTCACTGTCAATCAGTAAGATGAGAAATGTTTTGTAATTTCTTTCCAAACTTTAGTTTCAGTAATGAATATTACTAAAAATCCATTTTAACATTCAGCAAAACACTAAAAATCCTTCCTTGGACATCCTGGATTATTAGTACACAGAATCAAAATGCACTGATACAGAAGTCCAAGTCTATGCTGCAGTGCTGTCGTTGCCATAATCATCACACATAGTTTATAAAGACAAGCACTAATACGCCTTTCATAGAATCACAGAATGGTTTGCGTTGAAAGGGACCTTCAAAATCACCTTCAAGATCTAGTTCCAGCCCCTCTGCTATAGGCAGAGACACCTCCCACTAGACCAGATTGACTCAAAGTCCCATCCAGCCTGGCCTTGAATGCCTCTAAGGAGGGGGCATTTACAACCTCATCAGGCAACCTGTTCCAGTGTCTCACCACCCTCACGGTAAAGAATTTCTTCCTAATATCTAGCCTAAATCTACCCTAGTTTATAATCATTTCCCCTTGCCGTGTCTCTATATGTGCTGATAAAAAGTCACCTCCCAGCTTTCCTGTAAGCCCCCTTCAGGTACTTGAAGGTCACTATAAAGTCCCCGAAGAGCCTTCTCTTCTCTAGGCTTAAGAGCTCCACATCTCTCAGCTGTTCTCACAGGGGAGGTGTTCCAATTCTCTGATCATTTTCATGGTCCTCCTCTGGACCTACTCCATATCCTTCTTGTGTTGCAGGTCCCCGAACTGGATGCAGTACTCCAGGTGGGGTATCATGAGAGCAGAGCAGAGGGGCAGAATCACCTCCCTTGATCTGCTGCTGGTCACGCTTCTCGTCATGCAACTCATTTTCAGTGAAAGAACTGTATTACAGTGCAATGAAGGGTTACCAAAATCAGCTATGTGCTAGTGACACAAATCAATAATCCTGCCTTTGCAGAAAATAGTACAGTCCAAATCAAATCAAACTCACATTTTTTTCTTCAAAACCAAATACACCAACAGGGGAATCATTGGGTGGAATAGCAACAGTTACTAGTGTTTCATCTCCAAGTCTTGCACCACCCGTTACCCTCACTAAAGCAATTTTGAAGATCTCAAGGAATTCAACTTCACTGTCATCTATGATTGTAATTTCTATTTCTCCTGTAGCCTGAAAGAAAAATAGAAAGAAAAAAAACCAAAGCAAAACAAACTAAACTTCATTTCTAATACTCTATATGAATTTTTTGAAAAATATTAAATGTAAAATAAACAAATTTTGTATAATTACAGATAAGCAGACATTGTTGATTGTGCTCATTTCTTATTATGCCTATATATTTTAATATACAGACAGACATCATTGCCACTCAGCCTCAATTCTGCTCAAAAAATATACTTTCTTATTGCCAAACATCAATTCTCTTGACATAAAAAATCTTTTATATACACAAAGTATTTTCAGAGACAGTATTAAATTTAAAACTAAAGAAACATACAGGAGTATTCTGAAAGTTCGCAGAGAAGACAGGTTATATTGCAGATTTAGGCTAAAGGCCTTTATCATAAAAAAATTATGGCTTCACTTAAAGGTACCAAAGACACGTATTCCTATCTGGTCAATATTTTAACCAAATACATTACAAATACAAATACATTGTGCTTTTCCATGTTAAAGCACTGAAGTCAGGAGAATCATTCATATCCTGAGGCCATGAATAGAATTATTTTAATGAATGGATGAAAATTCCATTGGTAGAAAATGTGAGATGCTCTTAAATTAAAAACCAGAGATCCACTTTAAGCAAGTGCCCACCTGCCCATCTGCAAATGTAAGGTTTCCAGATGATGGTGCAAAATCTTCAAAACCAGCAGTTAAAGGAATGGCTTCCCAATACAGAACTGCTGACCCAAATCTCCCAGCCTGTCGAACAACTGGAAGTTTCAGTGTATTATGTGGTGGTGGTACCTCATAACCAACAACAGTTCCAGTTTTATCCTGAAAATTCAACAATAACAACAAAGAAACTAGTGAGTATCACAACTGCTATTTATTGACTGACTTTTGGATAAGAATAAATATAGAAATCACAATCACGTGTAATCTGGTCTGAGTTTAGCACTGATCTTGCATAGCAGAAGTACCAATTAGATGACATCCTGGAGTTCCTCTCAGAAAATTATGAGACTCTCATTTTAGCACTTCCAGCTTCCTAATAACTTTCATATATTAATTATGAAGAAAATTCCAAGACTGAACTGCTTGTCTGACATCTGACCTATCCATCCAGAACAATTTACTGTCATAAACCCTATTAGAATAATATCAAAAGTGGTCCGAAATCACAGACTCTCCTGCTGGAATGTGACTTCAAATATTTTTCATTCAAATTCACTTACCTTTGTAACACTAAAACTAAATACTCCTCTTGCATCATCATTTTCTTCAATTGTTATTTCAGCTATTTCTAAACCAATCCTCTTCACACTTGGCTGACCTCTAGTGAGAGAATCGATCAGCTTCACATCAGTAATATTGATTATAAATCCTTCCTGTAATTCTGGAACATTGTCCTGCAAAAATATTTTTAAGTGTCACTTTTTTTTTTTCCCACTACAAAGTACTATGATTAAATTATAACTATAAATTTTATAACTTTATACCTTTACAAGCTTTCTAAGTTTGATAAAATTAGAGTACATGCATAAAGATGACTACTTCTGGTATGCTGTCAGAGAATTTGGGATCATATAACGAATTCCTTACTTCACATCATGTGAAAGGTAGAAGAGAATATCTTTGCTAAATTTTAGAAGCTGAAGTTGATAGCCAGATTCCAAACCTGCTGAAACAATAGCAGGAATTGCTAGCTGATACTTCTTTCTCCTACCTATAAAACAAGTTGGTCAGATTTCATAAAATGAACCAGTACATATAAAACAATATCTCCATGCTGAATGTATTTAAATAATTCATCTACTTTTAGTGAAAAATTAATATTTTTCAAACTACAGACCAAATCTGTTAATAAGCATGTAAGTTAAAATAAATTCTCCACAAAACAACAGGCACCTAAGACATTTATATTTTTCTCCTTTTTAATAATATTAACTTGGGCAGTAGGACAACGCAAACTACTTAGTTCCTTCCCAGTTACCAGTATACAAATTCTTCTGAAATAGATGACTGCAATTCCTAGTAATTTACCGCTGTCTAATGATGCAAGAATCCTACCTTCACCTCTTCTAGAATACTAAGTCCTTTTCTTAAAATAGAAACAGTAATAATGTTCATTTCTTTAAATTAAATTATTGCCTGAAGTTGTTAAGGCTACTCACAGGTAAAATAGTGATCATGACAGAAGTTACTGTTGCATTCTCCATCATAATAATTGTCTTCTTTTCTATTATATAATCCTCATTCTCTGTTGCTTGGTTGGAGAGAGGAAGGTCCAAATTAGGTTTGGTACTCAACTGAACTGCAATCTCTCCAACAAATCCTTGCTCACGAACAATTTGCAAAGTAACAGTAGTTGAATTCATTTGTCCTATAAAAAGGAGGGGAAAAAGAATGAAGAATGCGATTGTTTTATACCCTTGCTCTGCTTGATTTCCAGCTTGCCTATTTATACTGGAGCTCCTTACTAGAGACCACTTAGCTCAGCTTAGGAACAGAACCATACCTGGCTCATGCAAATGAACAGACACAGATGGTGTAAACACAAAATAGTTTGTAAGCCAGGAAAGTATTTTAAAACAGTATCTAGAAGAATAAAGAAAAACTGAATATTTACAGTTTTAAATGCTTGCTATACAAACTTTTATTTCAGTATTGCTATTCTTACTTATTTTTCCTTCAAAACTCCAATCTCACTATTTTTGCCTGGTCTTTACCTGCCTAGGAGATCACCAGTAATTCTAATAGCAAAAAGCTTCACTGTAGCTCGTCACTCTGGTTGTACATTTTAGAAAAAGCCATTTTAACTCTCTGTAACACAGATTCTGAAGAAAATTACATGTACTTACATTTCTAAGGGTAGAATATCTTTTTAGTGAAAGCAGATTTACATTTTTTTCCAGTGAACTAAACACAACATCTAGCTAAAAGTTAACAGTTAACTTGAAGAGATAAAAATCAACAGGCTTTATACTTCAAAATAGTTTCATCAAACTAATTATTTCTATCAATTACCTATGGTACTAATTAGCTACTATTTCACAATAGTTCATTTTCTATTAGCAAGCAAAAAAATCCCTTCAGTGCTAATTGGCCTTAAAATAGAACAGGCAAAGAGGTTTTAGCTGCACTAATATTCTGATGGAAAATGCGGAAAATGTACATCTCATAAAAAATAATTTTTTTTACAGACAGGATATTATATTGCCAGGAAAATTTCAATTGGGCTTTTGAAGTATTAATAGCTTATCTTTCCATTCTCCCAGCCAGCTGTTGGAAAAGCACCAACAGCTTGCAGAGAGTGCTGGAGGAATCAGCTGCCTGCATTCCTGGGCCTGTAGAGAGACTAAGAGCTCAAGCACCATTGTAATTCTCCTCGGGCAAACCATGCGTTCGGTCCTTTAAAGTCTTATATCATCCAATCAAATGAGTCCGTAAGCAGAAAACTTCAATTTTCTTGAAATGTAATTCACACTTGTTCTACTTCCTTCTGTCTTCCCCTGTCTATTTTTGACTTATTTCCTGAGGAAGGAGTTTTTCTGTAAATTATTTTAATCAGATTACAAACCTAATCAAATAGGCAAATTTGCTTTTTATATAAACAGAAGGATCTTAAGTGCTGGTGAAATACGACACAGGATGCCAAGGTTTTGATAGGTTAGCCCCTACAAAATGACTAGATAATGTTGATATGCACAATGTGACACACAACATGCAGTGAAATTGCATAGTCAGAAATTCTTAAAGATATTTCTACTACATAATTTGTGTATAAAAATACTGCTCTTTAAGAAAAACATATAATCAATGTTATCTTGAAAAAGTTACCTTAAAAATATACATATATGTTTTACAACAACCAAGAGAAACAGACCTACCTTCAGGCTCTGTGACTTTAACAAAGAGAGAGTTTGTATGCCAGCCAATCACACCATGTGGGGAATCACTAGGTAAAATGGTAAGTATTGCTCTTGATTTTTTGGGATCAATGATAGCTCCTCTCGTAGTATCTTGAACACCCACAGTGGTAACACGAGTGAGAGTGATAGCCACAGTCTCTGAAAGCTCTGCAGCACTGTCTGCAAGAATTGTCAGTGTGATCATGGACAGTGCCTGACCCTCTGAAAATGTAATCTAAAATGTTTTAGAGAGAGGGAAAAGAAAAAAGACAAACATATTCTCAGTGCTGCCATACCAAATATTTTATTCTGTATAACTATCAACAATAGCAAAAACAAAACAAAAAGAAAGCATACAAAAACTCATTTTAAGAAAAAGGCACTGTGGCAAAGCAGCGTGAAACCTAAGTCCCAAAGCTAGAAATGAATTCTCAGTTAGACGCATAATAACCAAAGACTAAACCACAAGGATGAGAATGAGTTTGGTATAATCAAGCATACTACAACTATCTTAATTAGTGATGCTGCGCCTCAAGACAATGCAAAACTGGTCAGTTATTTGAAAGTGATCATACATGCTTATTAGCAGAGAACTGCAGAAAGGCAGAGGTTAGAAAGGAGATGAACTAGTCCAAACTTCCCTGCTAAGAATAGGTTCAACTAGAGCAGGTTACTCAGTCTATGTTCAGCTTGGCTCTGAATACGTCCGAAGACTGACTTCACAAATTCTGGAAACTTGTGCCAGTGTTTCTCCACCCATACAATAATGGTGTCTTTCCTTAAGATTCTTAGAATCATACAATAACAGAATATCTTGAGGGAATAATGGGGGTCATCAAATTCAAATACCGATGCCAAATTTCATGTGCTCAAATGGCATTTTTTGTATTGTATCTATGGCAGACACAACATAAAAGTATTTCTCTGTCTTCTTTATTCCTCTCCCAGGTATTATAGATGATAATAAGGTCCCCCTTGAGCTTCTTCCTATATCCAAGATGCTCCAATCTCTTAATGACATTTAGGGATCTTCTTTAGACTTTCTCATTCTCTCACACTAGAGGACCCAGAGCTGTACTCAGCAATATACATGTTTCTCACCAGTGCTGACCAGAGGAACAGGATTATCTCCTTTGACCTCCTGGCAATGCTATGCCTAAAGCAGACTATTGCAGAAGCACATGTTGCTGGCTCACATTCAACTTGTCCTTCATTACATGCTTTTCAAATGATGCAAAATTAACTTTCTCCACTGAGGCTTCTTGCATAATACACTTAAGTTTGATGCTTTCTCTAACATTACAAGGAGAGGAAAAATCAGTTAACTGCTGTTAACTCAGCATTCTTCCTTTCATAATGTGCCAGGTCCAGCTGGGGTGGAGCTCTCTTTCCTCACAGAAGCTGATTAAGTGTTGTACTTTGCATTTGTGGCTAGAAAGTGCCAATAGATCAATTTTTTCAGTTACTGGGGAACAGTGCTCGCACAGCATCAAGGCTGTCTCTTCAACTGATTACCTCAAAGGCCCATAGAAACAGGCAAGAGGCTGAGTGTTTTGAGCTTACATAGCAAGTTTCTGACAGCGGGGCCCTCAGGAAGCCTCTGTCAGCAGAGCCCAGCAGTGCTCCATGTCATAGCAGAGCAGCTCCAGCTACTCCAACAGGGACCCACTGCTACCAGAGGTGAGCCGTGAGCTACACCGGGTGTGCTCTGAGAGAGCAGATATAAGAGCAGGAAACGCTGCTTTGCAACAGCAACTGAGAGAGAGAAGTGAAAAATTAAAGAGAAACTTTACGTATTATACTGCCTTTACCTCAGTCAACAAGTTTTTCTGACTTTTATTCTATGCCTATCTTGTTGAGAAGGGCAGAGTAAGAGAACAACAGAGTGGGGGGCCTGGCAGACAGCCACGGTCAACCCAGGATTTATATCAAAAGTATGATGAATGTGTAATAGGTACCAGCGTCATTACTAACTGAAAGAATGCTAAGTCAGTAGTTTTGTTAATCAATGTTTCCCTTCTGTCTTCTATTTAAAATGACTGACAAATGCTTTTTTCTTTTTCTTCTTGAATTCAAAAGGCCAACCACTTCACCTGGTCTTTCTCAGAAACAAAGACATATATACATATAAGTATACACGTATCCTAAGTCCTTATAGGATTCAGAAACAATTAGGCTACACCTATACTGTAGATTAAGCAGAACTTTACAGTGAATTATGTTACACTAATACTTTCATTTGTTTCTTCCTATCTGCAAAAGTCTGCAGGAAAGCCATGCAGCATCCTCTTTTTATTCATTCCAATCGAGAATGCTGAGGGAATATTTAAATAATTTTGGTATGATTTTATATTTTTTTAGCACTGTTTGTTTCCCCATCTTGATTTCTCTCAAAATCTTTTTAGCATACTTCATATGCTGCGCTTCATGATTTCTAGAAGTAAAGCTCCTTTCTAAAATCTTTTGGCCCTTCTTCCCATAGCTGTGACTTATATCTGAGCTCCACAAACTCACACATCTCAGGGTTTTGTGTCTTTAATAAATGGCCCCTAGGTGGAGGCACTTGACCTAAAGAATCATGCATCCATGGGTTATAAAGCATACAAAGCTCCAGTCAGCAGAAAACATTCAATTTTAATATGGTTGGAAATCTGAACAGTTTTAGAAATAAGCTAAACTGGGACTTCTGATATTCTCCTAGGCCACTGAAGTTCTCAAAAGTATTGGTATCACCAGAAGTAAGAACAAACACTCCTAGATTCCTGCCTATGCAATAATGTGGCAGAGTAGCTGTATCTCACAACAGAAAGAATGGAAAATGGGAACAGGATACTACAGATAAACATTTCTACTGCCTGGACTAATTGCCATTTCTGGTTCTGAACAGTCATGTTGTGGTATTATTATGCGGCAGACAAAAACGAGAACTGCTAACATCACAGGCAAGGACCAGGAAGCCAAAATTAACAGAACAGGGCAGCCTTGCAACTACTGCAAATACTACTTCTTTACTATTGGTCCACACCAATTTTCTGAGGTAATACAGTCAGTGCTTCCTTAGTATCAGTGACGTACATACCATTCCTGAAGCTGGAAATACATCACTTATGCTCCCATTGGCTATCCATTCTACTGTAACTCGTCCATATGTTCCTACTAAACGTTCAACATTCAAAGTGATTAAACTGTCCTGTTCCATTTCTTCAACCTGCTTAAATAAAGAATTCTGGGAAACACAAAATAGCAAAACCACAAAGTTATTTTCTTATAAAGAAAAGTTTACTTAGACATCTTGGTATTCAAAGAGGGCAATGACATCAAGTATCAATAAACTTGTCTATCATTAAGTAAACAAATACTTATTAATTGATTAAACTTATATGACCTATTGAGGTAGGTTTCATGGATATTAGAATTTGACATGTCAGACTTCTTTAAAATGTCAAGCAAAAAAGACAAGTACATTTATTTTCTTAATATAGTATTTTATGTTCAAACTGTATGAGGTAACAAAACAAGCGGAAATATAATAGAGATTTATATTTAATGTAATGATTTTCGTGTTATTTGTCCACCTCACACAAGTCCAGATGCAGAGCTTCATTTCGGTGATAACTCTTCGCTTTTTCACATCTTCAGTACATGTTTAGTTATCCCTGTCTGGTTGTCCTCTAAGTGTTTGCTGATTTAAGAACAACCTCTCCAAATACTCCCTTCCACCTAACATTTTCTCCAAAGAATTCATTCTGTTCTGGTAGACTGACTCACCTTATTACATAACCCAATTAATGGATTTTTTCAGGGGAAAAGACTGAGAAAGACAGTTTCTTTCCTTTCTTGGCTCAAAGCTCTCTTTGTGTTCCTTTTTGGTGATGAGACTCTAACTGGTAACTGTAAATTATCTAAGGTGGTGAGTGGTGGGCATCACCATGCCTCAGCCCTTCTACTCATGAAGATAAGCAGAAATGGGACAAAGAAACATTTTCAGGCATGCAGCTTAAAGGAGCTGACCACTGCAAAAAGCAGAAAAGCTTGTGCATGGCAACGAAGGCACCACTCCCTGCTGGCTTATCTGTTTGGCCAGGTGTGTCACACTAACAGAGGGAAAAGAAAAAGGAAAAAAACACCTGAGAAGCAAGGGGATAAAACACCCCCTGCTAAACTGAGAGACTGTGGAGAAGAGCTCCAAAAGAAAAGAAACACCTGATGGAGGAATCCCATAAGAGAAAAAAAGCCTCTATGAAAGAACTCCCCCAGGGCCTGCTTGCTATGAAGCTTACTGGCTTTCTCCCATCCCCTGTGGTGACTGGACGAGCTCCTGAGATAAACAGAAAAACTAGAAGCAACACTGAAAACCTCAGTGGTGACTACCTCTCTTTCACTTTCTACAAAGACTCCTTGCTTCTATTTTCTATCTCTTTTTTATCGCCTGTCTTCCCTTCCCCATCTCCCTGAGCAACTAGGATTTGTAATAAACTGGTTGGGCAAACATTTGACCCGCAGTGTCTTAATCTCATAATCAGACAAACATATAAGAGGACCTCCTCTCCCTCCTATAATTGAAGCAAGACAAAGGCTCTTCAGATTTGTTTACTGAATTCACTTGCATAATAAATAAGCAGCAACTAGATGCAATCAAATACGACATCTAAAAATTGGATTTTTAATTTGTTGCAAAACCAAGTTAATAAACTAACATGCTAATCTAATGTAAGGGGATTAAAAAATCTCAGAATAGGGACTGTGAAATTTGTGTCCTATCACCCAGTGTTCTACATAATCATATAGTAATGCTAAATAGATGTTACACATCTATTACTAGATGACATTAGAAAAAAAATCTAGAAAAACATTCTGAATTTTACAGTTCCAGTATGTGTTCAATTAGTCAGGAATTATATATATGATTTATCTTAGAATTTTTACCTGAGCAAATGCTATGACTCCATAGGCATTGTCATTTGAAGGAATAATAATGTTAACAAAACCATGAGAACCGATCTCTGCACCTCCTTTAGGATTTTTCAGCCACACTCTGAAGCATTCTTCCTCTTCCGGGATAACATCATCAAGGATATTGATAGCTATCACAACTTCCATGTCCCCAGGATCAAATATCAATTCACCTGAACTGGCACAGAAACATGTGCATATAACAATTATAAATTTAGGATAGCTGATTAGTGATCTCTCAAAGCACTGCTGTAAATTTACTGAACATTTTAGAGATGTAATTATTGTTTACATTGCTCTGGAAGTAATTTGGGTTAGAAGGGTATTTTCCTTAAAAGAATAACAAGAGATCATAAAGTAACTGAAAATAATTATGAATGCAATTTCATTTATCCTAAGTAGAAACTTGAAAAGAAAAAAGTAATGACTGGAAATCTTTCTTGTGTTTTAAAAGCAAATATGAAGCTGAACTCAGGTTATTTTAAACAGTGAAAAATTCTCTTTAGCGTTAATAAAATAAGCTCATCACACATAGAAACTTGTAACACTGTACTGTAACCAAATCAATACCAGGGAAAAGGAAATACAGGAGCAGTGAGACAAGCTATATAAAACAAAGAAAACTTACCTGGGTATAAAATCCGACTGGTTGGAAACAGTGGTCAGTTCATAAATCTGGGAGTTGGATTCCATAGACAAAACAATCAAGCTTTTGCTGGAGTTCAAAGAACTTGCAATAACTGATGTGATATGATCCGCATATGGGGCCTCTAGCATTATAGAGAACGAGTTTGCTTCCGAGTTCCAAGAATACAGTGCTGTTATATCCTTACCTGCTAGCAGGATATGAACTACATGGAGCAAAGAAGATAAAGAAATAATTCATTTTTAGTGTTAGATATATTTAAAATGTTTTAATATCAGAGATGTTCTTTGTAGATCACTGTTGATGCTAACTTTTACGGTCTGATAAATAAATACCACAAAAAAAGAGCATTGTCTACTTCTACAGTACCAGCATTATAAACTAGAATTCGCAGAAATATTTTCATTGAAGTCTTACCTAAACCTGAAGGGGGCATGAAGACATGGATGTTTCTGACATCATGCACTGGAAGAGACTGAAAGTGTCTAAAAGTAGACTGCCCTGTCTCCCAGATAAAAATTTCAGAAAAATTTCCAGATTCTACAAAGAATCAAAATAACAAAGATCACGTTATTTGCCACCTTTTAGATAAGTCACACACTAGTGTCCCTTCAAAAGTCAGTGTTTGGTAGCTTTTTAATATGAAGCGAGACAGATTATTTTTTCCTTTTTATTTGGTGCATAACTCCATAGTATCAGTGATGCCCATGTGATAATTTATCCACTGACATCATTTAATGGCTTTAGTGCAAGCAATGACATGTATGAACACTAAATGAACGCTAAAGTTGAAATGTGGCAACTGGCAATTGCAAAGAAAAGTGTGAACTGCAACATAAACACCCAAGTAGCTTCAGGGACAAAATATCACCTAAAATACCACACGCATAATAAAAGACATATTTTCTTTGTTAAAAAGCTCAGGAAAGCTTAGAATGAGTGTGATCAGCAGGTAGATGATTATTGTTATTCCCAGTGTTGTTGAGAAAACATTTGTTTTGTAAGTAATTGAAAACAAACACAGTGCTTTTATTTTCAGAGAAAAAAAGCAGAGATTACTGCGATAAAATATTTATTAGGGTTAAACTCTTATTGAGGACTGTCACCCTCTCCAGTAATAATTCAATCCCTATCTGAAGTCCTTTACCACAAATGCCTCTGCTACTGAACAAACTCTCATACACTCCGTAAACTCTTTTGTTGTTTTCTGCTGAATACCTTTTGCAGTAATTAAATAGATATCAGATCCAGAAATCCAGGACTCCATATGTTTTACTTCTTTTTCTGGTACTTCATGAAGCCTCCTAAACTCATTATTCAACCACTGGTACAAGAGCATGTTTTGGCTGGTATTTGATAAAGAAACTAACATATACATAAAGCCTCCCCTAGGAAACAAGTCTATGTTCAGAACTCCTTGAAGTGGAAGTTGATGATGCAGAAGAAACGTGTTATTATTCCACTGGAAAATCTGTGGAAATATGAAAATTTTTCTTTATATATTCTTGATTAGCACTGAAAGAAAAGAAAGTAAATGACATGCCGAAAAAATTGCAAAGATTTATTGTGAACTAAATTCCTAGTTTCTAAGGTGGACCACATATTAAGACAAATCCACTGGTAAGCAACTGCTAACTCCCTTACTGCAGCTGTGCCTGTTCCCTAGAAAACAGGTTTGTGTTCATAACATATTTTTGTCCTTTCCATGCTAAATTTTAAAAACGAAATACTAGCAGTAAAAGCAAACCAGATGTAAATTGTCTGTTCATGATGAGTATTCATACATACAAACATGCCTAAGAACAAACTTACCAATTTATAATAGGATCAGAAGCAAGTTCTTTGAAATATATGCTTATAGATTTACTATTATTCTTTCATTTCTCCAACTAAACAAACTACCACACCAGAGCCAGAGAAAACTGAAGAACATTCAAACCTGGATGGAACTGGAACTAGCTGGATGGCTCACAATAATCAAATAGTCTTCCTTCTCCACAGTAAAATGTTTCACATGTCTGGTATCCAGAACAGATAGAGTTTGCATCTGTGAGGGAAATTTGACAAAAAAGGGTGATTACTTGTATATGTATGTATACATACAAATACACTTGTTAAAGTCATCTAGTATTTCAGAAATCCCAAAACATTACAGCACATAGAATGCTTTTTTTTTTTTTTTTTCTTTTTTTTTTTTTTCTTTTTGCATAACATGGCTGGACTGGACAATGTTTCCAAGGTCCTGGCTAATCAATACTATTCTATAATTTTATAAGTAAAATAGATTTACCCACAACAATCTGCGTCCAGGCATGAATGTATACACACTATTGTCAGAAGCTCCCTGTCCAGCTCCTCCATGGCTAATCACAAGGTAGGAATAACCACCAATTTTGTAAGACATGCAGCTTTTAGGATTCCACATAGTGAAATTCTGTGAGAGGAATAAAAAAAAAGTCATACTGTAAATTTATTCCTTATTAACTAGCATCAAACACCAAAGTGTTCAGAAACATTTACCTCAACAGGAATAAATACTCCTTTCCACTGGTAGACCGTAGAAAACATGGCCGGAGGCACATGCAACAGAACACCATACAAAATTTCTCCTAAGGTAAAGAAACACCAACCAGACACCGACTCTTCCACAAAACTTTGCAGAACAGACAGGACACTGATTCCACCCCCTGCAACACAGTAACAGAAAACATTTTTCTAATTAAACAATGTTTACTATTAGCTGACAGTTGTCCAATCCCATATCTCCTGCCAAAACCAGTATTAAGTGCCTTAGTGCTCGTCTTAAGCGTATGTAAATGCATAGAAACAGAATAACGCTGAGGATATAATTAAAGTTAAGCAGTAAATTTATTTTTCATTTACTACAACCATATAGTAGATATGATAGGAAATGTAAGTCTAACAATGATTTGGCATGCTGCAAGCAGTGAAAAAAAGAAACTATAGGATGTTCATGTTTTGTTCTCACCTTCCTCTCAGTATCCAGGCAGTCATGCCACTAAGGTTCTTAAATTGCCAAAGCTGTTCAGCTGGCTTACAGCAAAAAAGCACTGAACTTTTTTTGAAAATTTCAGAAGCTAAATTCCCAGTCCTACACAGAGGTTAGACCCATTGCTGAGAACAACAGGATACTGATCTATGTTCAAAATCAGGCATTTCATTTTTAGTTCTTGTTTCAGTGTGGATCAGGGATACACACATCAGTTATGGAATAAAGAATGATTAGCACAGAAACAGAAATGAGAGGGCAGAGATGAAAGGACAACTTCCTTCACTACAAGTGCAAATTTGAATGAGCTTGAAGTAGTCATTAATTGATAGCCTCCCACAAATGCATCACGGTAAGACTGGAAGAAAACACAGAAAAGCATGTCACAGCCTTTTTTCAAGATAATATTATGTCGGGTGTATGTAAAGCATGACATTTATACTAAGTTAGAAAAAACAAGAGTTACAAGTAGTAAACAAAAATATATACTTTTTTTAAAGTGTAGTGACAGCACTGTTCATATTCTCAGCAAAGATATTACTGAAACTCTGGCAGAAGAGGCTGATGGACAGGGTGACTCTTATGCACCTAAGCCATTTTATGTAATGAATTTTTACATAATCTATGAATATATTTATTTAATCAAGCCTGAATGAATGAATTTACATTCCAAAGTTAGATTTCCTGTGTTTGGTTAGTTTCTTATTATCTCTAACTGACAAATTCAAAAGACATTCTCCATAAAGTAAACGTACTGATGCCAAACGCAGTGTCTGACTGTGTCTCCCACTCAATGCTCACAGATGTGTTGAGCCCATTAGTCCGTGAAACTTTTAAATAAGCTGTAGTGTTGGCTTCTTCAATGATAAGAAAATTTGTCCTAAATGTGAGAATCATAAAAAAAAAAAAACAAAAAATGAATTATTTTCTTATACTATATTAGAAAATAAGATTTTTAAAGAACAATTCCAGCTGCAGAAATAAAAAGAAAGTAGGTACGTTTCTTACCCTAATGCTTTGACAAAATCCTATGCAATACAGCAAGATCTTTCACTAGTCTGAAACTGAACACACTATCTGCATGGTTTCAGCTGAGTGATTTTTTAAAATGTCATTCCACGTGGATCATTTGCTTCTGAAAAACATCTTTCAGTAAAACTGTATTTTACACAGGCTACAAAATGTATTCATTTGACATCTGGGACTCTTAACTTGGCTACTAAAAGAGTACTAGTGGAATCTATAGACAATAATTTAGTATTGATGTATGAAAAAAAAATCTGATTATTAACAAGCCTTTTTAAAGTATTTTCCTTTTGTTTAGCAATAATAGTATTTGACCTTTCAAAGTTACAAATGCTTTAAAATTAAGTTGCTGAACTTCTTTAGCAAATTTTTGTTAATCAAAAATAAAATTGTAAAGAAATAGCATCTCTTTTGAATATAAGAAACAATCTCATTTTTTACTCAATCTGTTTACAGTACCTATTAGAAACTGGATAGATGCTGAAAAGCCCTAGAGGAGCCTGGTTCTGCAAAACAGTAATCATAGTTTCCACTCTTGTGCCTAATCTGGCTCCTCCAGTTGGATTGAACAGGGTGACAATAAAATGCTCATCCATTTCTGGTTCTTCATCTAGTATTGCAGAAATATGTAGCGTCTGACAACAAAAAAACAAGTATACAGTATAACTGGGACATGACACAATTCTAATAGAAATTTTATTTTTCTTCACTGTAAGGCTCTGGATAGCACACAAGTGAATAGCAGTTCATAAATCTGGACAGGCAAGTGAGGTAAGGATAGTTAGACCGAGGTTTTAAAGTCATCCTTCTGGTGCTTTCTATTGGTGTAACTCAACTTTTTTTTTTCCTTTTCTCTCTTCAAATCCTGCAACACTCTGAAATTCTATTTTAAATTTTGATTCTTATTTCATTTTTTTCTTTTTCCAATTACTCCATAAATTTCTTGGTAGTTTACAGTCACCCAGCTATGTATTACAGTCCCAGCTATGAGTGTAACTTGGTTAAGATGGTTTTAATTTAGTTTTTTTGGAAACTAAGTTGTCTATAGGGAAACAGGAAAATCCTGATATTGGTGCTGGGAAAAGGAAGAAGAAAGGAAAAAATAAAGGCATATTTGAAGTATTCTCTCCTCTGAATGCTTCTTTCTTTCTCCTTCACCACTGTGCAGGAGAAGGCAAGACACCCACAAATTAACAAAGAAAAAAATAGAGAAAGTGTTTAATTTGGGGCTCATCCTCCAGATTACCTGAACAACTAAAAGCTACACAGGCACACATATCTTTGTTATATAGAATAAAAAACTAGCAATGGTGCACTTCGAAATAATACAGAACTTGCAATAAATTCTCTCACAATAGATCATATTTAGTGACTATTTTAGGAATTAATATCTAAAGATTAACCCATTTAATTTTCATGCTCTTCCACATAAGTGAATGAGAAGAAATTAGTACCAGCTCATGAATCAACGTGCTTTGTGAATGAAGGAAAAAAAAAGAAAAAGAAAAAAAAAAAGGCAAAGTTCAGATACTTTTTAAATCTTTCCAACAAATTCAAAAAAGCCTCCTTCACATTTTTAGTAATAAATAGCATATTACCTTCAATCTGACTCCCTCTTCCAGCACAATATATCCTTGAGAAGGGGTCAAATCCACTGATGGCTCTGAAGAATTAATTTCACTTACAAGATATTGAACAGTCACAGTACCAAATATTCCCTGAGGAGGTTCTCTAATAATATTCAGTACTGCAACACTTTCCATCAAATGGCTGGCTGTTTGCTCTCTCAAGAAGAAGTGATCACTGTTATTGAATGACAAAACTCCATGGCCATCATCATTGGCAAGTATAGTGATTGTAGCTTTTGAGAAATAAATAATGAAAATATTATTTAATTAGCATAGGAAAATATAAACATAAATACATACTAACATAATACAGAATATAAACCCAAATCTTCCTTTACATGCATTCTCCCTTTAATGTACATATTATGCCTGTATGTCCACATGAACCTGAAGGAATAAGTAGGCATTTCACTTTAACTAGTAAGATGTCTATGCAGGAAGAATACAACCTCTCTTAGAAAACGATTATAAAAATATAAAAAGGTCTCATTATAGTGAGGCATTTTCTTGCTTTCTGATACCTTATTTTACATAAAATACTTCCTTTCATTTGAAAGTTCTTAAAAATTCACAGAATCACAGACTGTCACACAACCTCTCTGGACAGCTTGTTCCAGTGCTCTGTTACCCTCACCATGAAGTTTTTTCTCATATTTATGGGAACCTCCTGTGTTCCAGCTTGCACCCGTTGCCCCTTGTAATATCATCAGATGTCAATGAGAAGAGCCTGGCTCCATCCTCCTGACACTCACCCTGCACATATTTATAAACATCAGTGAGTTCACCCCTCAGTCTTCTCCAAGCTAAAGAGACCCAGCTTACTCAGCCTTTTCTCATAAGCCCTAAATCATCTCTGTGGCTCTGCGCTGGCATCTCCAGCAGTTCCCTGTCCTTCTTGAACTCAGGGGCCCAGAACTGGACACAATATTCCAGATGCAGTCTCAATGGGGCAGAGTGAAGGGGGAAGAGATCCTCTTTTGCCCTACCAACTTCACCTGTTATAATACATATACCTGAGGATGCCATTGGCCTCCTTGGCCATGAGGGCACAGTGCTGGCCCACTGGAGGAAAGGGGTTTTACAATAGGAGCTGACAGGATTCATTGACAGAGCTTCAACCTAAGCATGAAGGAGGGGGGGGGCGGAGCTGAAACCAGGGTCACTACAAAGGAGCCTGAATGTAACATGCCAGTGCTTGTGGGAGAGGAATGTGCTAGGAAGATCACACAATCTTGTGTCTTTAAGAAGGAGGAGAATGACATACCATTTCAGACTGGCTGGTGTGAGGTTGGTTACTATGGAAATACCTGAGTATGGTAAAGAACTTCTCCAACCCAAAAGGTGGCCCAGCTGAGGTGCATTTACACTAATGCATGGAGAATGGATAATAAACAGGAGGAGCTGGAGGCCTCCAAAGGAGTAAATTCACAGTCGGGCAATAGTGTTTTGTGAAAATATGATTATTCAGAAAAATGAAATTAAAATGATTGCTGTAGAATTCCAAGGAATGAGAACATTAAAACTAACTTTTACCTGTTGTGTTCTCTCCTAATTCCAGCCCCAGAGAAGGATTTGTTAAGATTAACTGGAACTTTTCATCACCTTCAGGAGTTTCATCATCAAAAATCATGACATCAATAGACTTGTTCCTTTCTCCATCAGCAAAAAAAAGTGTCTATCATTGAAACACAGAAAGCATTGAATACTTACAGCAGATAATACCACATACTATTTTTAAAGTATGGTAAACAGAATTCTATTAAACAGAAAAGGAGGCATGTGAAGAATCACACTCTCTCTGTCCCTTATGAATTGACTGATATAAAAATGTAGAATTACAACACATTACAGAATTAGGACAAACAAGAACAATTTACTTTGAAAGTTCAGTTGTAAAAAATCTTAAAAGCTTTTAAAAAAACAGCTTTTAAACCTTAAAAGCTTTTATGTCTAAGCAAAATTAAATTTGAGATAGATGTTTGGAAGTTTACATTGTTTACATTATAGTGAAAAAAATATATATATTTATTGAAAATAGAGATTTTTAAATTTTTTGTGGTGAAAGTAATTGAAACAACTTGAAATATGTAGGTGCACTACTGATCATTCTGCAGAATTCAGTAGATACTATTTTAAGAAAGCTGTAGGAATAAAAATTACTAGGTTTAGAGTTTACTGCTTACTCTTGAGGTCACGTAAAAATCCAAACCCAGTTGGGCCTCCAAATTTTGGGCATAAAAAAATACAGACACATTGCCGTATGATCCTCTGTTTCGATAAGCCATTATTGTCAGATTCCCATGAGATTCACTAACTTCAAAACTAAAATAAAAAGCAAGAAAGAGTCTCAATATCACTGTGTTCTTCTGAATTAGATTCTAAACAATTCCCTACATTATAGTCATCTAATACAATGTTTTAACCTTTCTTTACTATGTACATTGAATTAGGTTGTGTTTTTTTTACTGGTAACTATGTGGGAGATTAAGGAAATCTATCTGTACACAGTTCATGTTCATACAAGCATTCTTTCCATCTTCTAGAAATTAGTCTAATAAAAAGATCTGGTTGGTTCAAGAATGTATGCTTACACAAACAGAGAAGCTGAAATAACTGCTGCAGGCAAACTATTTTAAAGGACAACAGTGAAAGCAGGTAAGTAGGAAAGTAGCAAAAGAATTCTGAACAAACATAAAGTAAATGTTTGCAGTATGGAAATCTTCTACTCTATTTCTGATGACCTGAATCTCAAAGATATAGCACTATCTTTATCAGGAGTTTCACTGTTAACTTACAAAGAAAATGTGCAACTCTAATCTCTTATAGGCTCAATGAGTTCTTAAGGAAGATAAAACTTACTTGGTACCTTCCCAATCAATTACTCCTCTTACTCCATCATTAGCGTCAATAATAATTTGAGAAGCTAAACCTTCCACATCTAAAAGGCAAAACAGAATGAGAGAAATGAAAGAACAATGAAGTCAAGTTTCAATATTTTCAGGAACTAAAAGAAATGTTTCTTCAACCTCTACCAAAACAGTGATTTCCAAAATATAAAGGAGTAAATAGAAGTAGAGGAGTATAATTGGAAAGACTCAGAGAAAGAGCTCTTTCTACTTGGACTGCACTACCTTGCCTTGAAATACAACTGTTACGTTTGATAATGCATATGAAAAAGGAATGACTAAAGAAAACTCAGAAAGCAAACGGCACGTAAACACTTGGAAATACTAAAAGGTAGGTTTCTCAGGGAATCTTAATTTGTCTTCATTGTATGCATTTATTATGACGAGATTCAACATTTCATAGACTATGCTATTCTGAATATGAGAGAGAAATTGAGTAAAATAAATTATCCAGTATTTCATTTTCTATTCATGCTTCAGTACCTCATTATACACCTTAAATGCACAGACCTCACAAAAAAAAGAATTATTTGTTATCTATTTATGTACTGTAAATTCCTACTGCTTCATAAAGACATATATGTCTTTACAATAACCCTAACATAACAATTGAATGTATCACAGTGTGAAAACACTGAATAATCGATTAATGTCCACTAGTTTCAAGAATTTGACAGTCAGAACTCGATTCTTCTGCAAAAAAAATACAGCCTTAATTTGTTCAGATAACAGCACCACATGATCATCTTAATTTATTTCAACTTACTTTTTATCAACTATAACTTACTTTCTAAAATCAACCTGACTTCATTGAGTCTGCAGGAAATATACTATATTTAGATTCATGGGAAAGATTTTTATCAATTCAGATAAAACAATTAAAAGTAGGTCATTGCCATGAATCTAAACCTGTCAGTATAAGGCACAGATGAAGACAAGTGATAGCCCTACAACGATAGCAAAAATAATTAGGTGTAGAAATCCTGAGGGTGTGCTGCCAATTACCAGCATTTCTGCATGACTTCTAACCCACATTTTCTCTTACCACTTTGAAGGCAGATCTGTTCAGCTGGGATCTGTAATGGTTTGCCATCAACATCACACCTCTTATTCTATGTCTGGCATCCCAAACTTCCCTTGATTATCCACTTCCTGCCCTCCTACTCCTTGAACATTTTGGGCTCAACTAATCAGAGCTCATTATCTACAGAACAGCTACAAGTTTTGAAAGTTACCTTTCAATCTGTAACGAATTAACTCAGTCACTTCTATAAGCATGCAAAGAAAAAGGGAAAGAGTCAAAGAAGACGTTTGAAAGAATATAAATAGTCTTTAGTAGCATAGGATACTCCAACTATCCTTAAGTCAATGTCAACTATGCACTGAAAAGCAGAAGAATAGAGAAATAAATGACATACGAAGATCACTGAAAAAGTAATAAAACCATACAATATGATTCCTAAAAGTAAATAGGACAAAAGAGGAATTTAAAGAGATTTTAAAAGGACTGAACAGAATAGCCAAATTAAGTCAATTTTTTCGACAAACTTTTCAGGTGCTTTCCAACCAATAATTAGTAACTCCTCTGTGAAAATTACTTCATATTTTCCCCATAATCTACAGGAACAAATAAGTATAATAGTGAAAATATTTTATATTCTACAATGTTTATTTCAGGTTACCATGTCTAATCTTGGCACAGTTGGCAAGTAAGTAAAATGATGGTAATTTCCCAAAATCATACAAGACATAAAAAAGGAAAAAATACAATTTTATATAAGATAGATTACCCAGCCTAGGTGGGGATGAAATTGAGTGATTCATGATGAGTTCCACTGAAGTTAAATTAACCAAGAAGAATTCTTGCACTTCTGGTATATCATCCTGCAAAACACAAATACAATACATGCTCTTTTCATTTTTCTTTAAGAAACTCACGTAAGTTAACAAGGGAACAACACACTTGAAGTCTGTAATGTCACAGTGAAAAAAGGATTCATTTATTCTATTTTTCTGAAAAAAAAAATATTGGGTGCAAAACTAATTTTTGTGAAACAATTATGAAGTAAGACATTGTATTTCATGAAAAGATCCTATGGTGACACTAAACTACTCTTACAAATGAATTACTGCCCAATATTAGAGGCATAAATCTCAAATAGTAAGAAAGTAAAAGGCTATATCCAGCAAAGCACACTGTTTAGATGGTAATAGATAATAACAGATATTTAGTAAAGCTTTAATGAGACAGCTATATTTCATTCACACAGAAGGGCAGCTGCTTTCTACAACTACTTGCTTTTCTGTGTTAAGACTGAAACCGTCTTTCTAATAACAATGAAATTACTAATAGCTTCTAGTAATATATAGGCTTCAAGCTTTAGTTTCCAAACTATTCCTCTGTTTGAAGTATAGAATTAAAAAGTTTGGAGCTTACCTCTAGGATAGTAATATTTATGGCAGCTGATGTTTCTCCTTCTTCTAAAATCAGTGAGCCAGAAGCAGGTATATAATCATCTCCAGGTTCAGCCAAGGTTGGTTCTGTCTGATTACTTACAGAGAGCAATCCTGTAACTGTGGCATATGTAACATTGATAGCACCTGTTAAATTTGTGAGGGAAAAAAAATTTCTTCAATTCTTATACAATGCTCACTGGAATTGATATAAACAAGAGATCAGTTCCTCATCCAAAAGAAATACATAGACTAACTACAAAACAGAAGGATTAAAAGATTAATCTGAAGTAGAATGGAGCTAATGGACTTTTGTTCCTACATCAAAGTGCTTTGCTGTCAAAGCCTTTGCTGGCCTGTAGAAAAAAATTTAAAAATCATCAGGATGAAATATACTCAGACATTTAAAGTTCTGCAGATACAAATATTGCTGAAGTACAACTAAATGAGAATCTCATGTATTATTAACACCAGTTTTTGCACCAAAGATACCTTTCAGTAATGGCTGTTACTGAAGAAAAGCTTTGAAGACAGTGCTCGTATACATCTTAATAAATGTACCTTATTTGCTTATCAGATTTAAACAATCAAAATCAGAATACATACATAATTATTACCAAACACAAGAGTTAAACAGTTTTAGAATAAAGTCATTTCTAGCAGACTAGTAAATCAAATCAAGTAGTAAACATTAAAAGAGTGATCCTAAAGATTAGATGGCATATGAAAAGAAAAGCTACTTTGTATGAAATAAGATATAAGAAATAGAAGAGTCTTATTTAATAAATAAATAACGATGACTATCTGAACTTAGTAAGAAATTTTGCATATGCCACAGCTTTCAGATTCCTTGCAGAATAAATGAGGGTTATGGCTACAGTTTTGGCTAATACCTAGTTTCTGAGCCCACACTAAGAAGCTTAGACGTTCTGAACTAATTAACTGTATACAAAACTTTTCCAAATTTTACATCCTCATTATCATGATATTTGCCTAATGATTATCAAAACAAAATTTCCTTTCTCTTAAGAGTTATTATACAGACCTACGGATCCAAATTCTCTGTTAATAAAAAGCTGAATTGTTTTATTTTCTTCTGGACTTAAAACTACTCTGGATGTGGAAGCAAAATTCAGGACTCCATGTGGTTCATCACTAGCTTCTACCGTTAGAACAGCTTCATATCCTTGACTATCCAAAACAGCAGCACCTGTAGGAGAAACTCCTGCAAGAGAATCAATGGACTACAGTGAATGAAGTGTGAAGAACATTTTTTTTTTTGTCTTTTACCATTGTTGATATTACATTCAAATGACAGCCAGCAAAAGCTCAGTGAATTATAAAAACAAAGCTCAGTAAAGCTTATGGATTATATATATGCATATATAGTGAGACCTATATATGCACATATATTTACTTTCTATAAAAATAGAACATACAGTCTCATCAGAAATTGTATGTATACCTACCATAAGGTCACAACAATGTATAAAGAAATTAGAAAACATAATAGGCCAGTACTTACAATTTCTTTAAGTACAATCTATTTTAAATGGAAAATTTTTCCAGGACTTATTGTGAAATCTTAAAAGCTTAAAAACTATGTTCTCCTTCCCAATCAAAAAATTACTCCCATTACCAACTACTGTCTTTACAAATAATTATAATAATCCTAATTGTTTACAAGGGTCACATGACTCTAGGAAGTTAGTAAGTCACCAATCATAGAATCACTCACGTTGGAAAATACCTTAAAGGTCATCGAGTTCAACCATGACCAAACCATACTACCCTAACAACCCTCTACTAAATCATGTCCTTGAGCAATACTACCCATACCAAATTATTCTGGTGATTGGACATTAATTTCATTTTGACAAAGGGTATTACAGAAGGGATGGAGTTTCACGCTTCATTTCTCATTAGATTTGGAATGGCAAGAATAAAATATTCTGACCACATTAAATTCAGAGACAGATCAATGAGATAACACAGGGTTGTTTTAAAAGATAAAAGTATCTATGTATTTCATGGTAACATTATACATCATGTACCAGTAAGCTCAAGTTAGCATTCAGTTAAAGGAAAGTAACTGACCAGCGAATTGAATAGGTGGAGTTAAATCAGGATTAAAAAAACTTAGTGTATCTGTAGTGATGCTACGGGGTTTACACACATGCACATAAAAATAGTGTTTATATATGTAAATCAAGCTTTTAATAAAATGTTATTGAACTTTCATACTTTGCACCAGTTGCAGTTTGTTTAGTCCTACACCTCCAAAATGAATTAATAAATATGAAAATATTTTATTTTTAAATGGTATTTTAAAGAAGTATCAGTATAGTTCTGCACTACCTTCTGTTCTGATGTTGTACAAGATAATTTGGTATTCTTCTTTTTCTTCAGGAATATGGTCATCCAGCAGATGAACATACAATGTTGTATTCAGCGTTCCCTATTTAATATTAAATTGAATTGTTATTATTCTGCATATATATATGCAAATGTGTTGCACAGATATAAAACACAACTGAAATCATTGTGGCATGTATTTCTAAAAACACCTTCAAGAAATGTTAAGTTAAAGTATCAAGAACTGTAAGCTCCCTCCAGCTTGGAAGTTTGATAATAAGAGAGCAAATAAATAAATAAAGAAATAAAGATTGTTAAAAATATCATATTATTTTCTCCACCCAGCTGTAATTACAGTATTTTCATGAAGACAAGAAGACTGCTTATGGACTTACCTCAGCAAAAAAAAGTATTCCAGAATTGGTTTCAAAATTTTGTTTTACGTTATGCCCCACTATCTTCCACTCAACTGTAATGTTTCCAAGTCCAGGAGCAGTTCTTACAATATGGAATTGCAGTTGTTCTCCTAGGAATTAAAGGACAAGATGCAACAATCTGGGGTCTCCTACGTAACAGTTACAAAAATGAGAACTCAAAAACAAATATCACACAGTTAAAATGACCTTTCTGAAAGACAGACATGTTTTTAATTGTTTCACAGTTGTCATATGAAACATCTTCATGTAATAATGAAAAGAAAAACCCAGATCTAAACCTTTTCTTCTGAGTTTTTTCATTTTTAGTTCACATGTGGAAAGAATTACAAAAATATGAGGGAACTTGGAACAGATGACAAACTTAGAATGTGAATTGTCCAAAAAACTCGCATAAACAAAGCAATATCAGTCTGTGAAATGCACAAAATAGTAAATGCTGTATGTACCAGTCAGAACAAAAATAGTCTTTTAAAACATTTCCTTGGCAATGAATAAACGTTATCCAAACATTTGTACAGTCTTGTGACTTTACGTAATGTATGCAGAAAAAATGCCTATAATTATTTCTAAGTCCTACGTGACTCTGAACTTGCAAATATCATAAGCATTAGAAATAAGTCATAAAATGTTAATAATTTCCTATAATTTCTGAATTAATCAGTATTGACTGATAGTGCTCATGTACAGTGAGTGAATATTATGGTATTTTGCACATTTAACCCTCAAAGTTTTTTAATTAAAAAGAGCGAACCTCTAAGAAATCTTTGTAAAAAGTAGAGAATACAGCTCTGAACTTGCAATTATACAACTCATATTAAATATTTTCAATGTGGACATGTGAAATTTCCATGTTATATCAACATGGAATAAATCAGCAGGCAAAACTGGTAGTATTAGTCAACACATTCACAGCAGAGGACAGATGCTTATTTATAATAGGTAGGGATATCACATCCATATTTCACAAGCATCTTTCAGGTACACAAAATTTAGGTTCCAGAGAAAGTATAAACATTACAAAGATTCCACTTCTACAATCATATATCTGAGGACAGACTCCTACTCTATATGACCCAGTAAAGCACTGCACTGAAATTAACTGTATCCTATTTGAGAATTCTGCATATCCATTAAAAACAAATAAATACTTAGCAGAAAAATGGTTTGCTGAAAACAGAAAACAATTTTTTTTTAAATACAACTTTATAAAATACAGTGTATTTTCACTGAACTGGGAAAAGTACCTTATGACAAAGCCAATTCACTGTAATCCAAACACGGAAGTCCAATACATCCTTTTTACATACTTCAAGTATGTAGTTACAGACCCAGGTTTCCTTGTCAACTTTCGTATCCAGACAAAAATGTTAATATGAATTCTAACTGATTCCTGAATGTTAAAAGTGCTACTGAACAAATACCAACTTTTGTAATGAGCAGAAACTACTCAGACTGGAGGAGGCTCAGTGGGAATCTCACAAGTCTCTATAAATTCCTGAAGAGGGCGCGCACAGAGGATGCAGCCAGTCTCTGTTCACTGTGCTCAATGCCAGGACCAGAGGCAATGGCGCACAGGATGTTCAGGAGGTTCCCTCTGACCATGAGGCACCATTTTGTTCTGTGCATGTAAAGGAGCAGTGGCACAGACTGCCCAGAGAGGCTGTGGTGTCTCCTCCTTGCAGATCTTCAAAAGGAGACATGAATCTGGGCACCTTGCTCTGGGTGTCCCTGCTGGAGCAGAGTTGGGTGGTCTCCTGATGGTCTCCTGATATCTCTGCAACCTTAACCATTCTGTGATTCTCTAAATACTTGCAAGAGTTTAAAATTCATGCCTTTCATGTGATTACTCTCTTCCTGCTGGCATTCTCTGAACAGTGAAACAATCACTCTTATCAACAGAAGGCACAAAGATGGAAACCAATGTTAAACTGAGCATGGTCATCACTAAAGACTCACCTTCACGACCAATAACTGATCTTGAGGCTGTATGAAAGCTTATAATTCCTCCCACATTATCATTTGCTAGAATAATCACTGTGACAGTGTCAAAACTGGGCAGAATCCGACTCCCTCCTTCAGTATGAACAAGGCTGACTTTGATGCTTTCATTATCCTCTGGCTCTGGATCATCTAAAATGGTCAGCACAACCATCTTTTTTGTTTCACCTACACAGAGAAGAATTCATATAAACATACACATGCACACGGATATCACCTTGTGAAACAGATAATGATCTCATTTTGAAAGGAAAGATTCATGAGGAGAAAAAAAAAAAACAGCACAGAAGTGTATGAGTCTGTCATGGTCGCCTCACTAGTCAAGGAACTGGGCCGAGCCAGCTCATAAACCGTTTTCAATCACCCTTACCTATATTGCTAGACATTTACTGAGTGACATTATGCAGCTTCATTCAACTATTTTTGAACTTTCACTTTAGGTCAATGAAATTATCACATTTTACAATCACACTATATAGAAATTAACAACATAGGAATTATTTTTTAATGTCCTGAATTCTTTAGTTGCATTACATATTTTCTGAATTTAAAATTTAACTTAGAAGAGAGGAATGTTATTTTTTTTTTTTAAAAAAGCCATTCTTTTAAATTAGCAAGTGCCTAAGCTCTCTGATAAACCATATGCATAAGTATGAACACTCAATTTAAATATATTTATTGTGCCAGGGAATGCTTTAAAATGGGCTGTCACTATGTCAGTTCCTTGCTTCTGAGACTATCAAAGAATAATAATATGAGTAGGAAACACTATCAATCTCTAATCTCCATATATCAAAAAAATTTACAATACAATCCTGTTATGCAATGCACATGCAGAAGTCAGCCGTGTTTTATAGTTATGAGACTATCAATTTTCAAAGTACACATTTTTGCTGCTACATTGTCTTTTAAAATAGTTATAAAACAGTTTTGACTAAACCATTAACCACTGATGTAGTTATAAGCCAGCCTCAGAATCTTGTCCAGCAGAAAAAGAGAAACCATCTTTTACATTTAGATGATTTATCAAACTAGCTAGCACACTGTAATCCTTACCACACTCCTACAAATTGTTTTCAATATACCTGCTTCATCAGCATGGGCTTTGAAAATATAAAATACATCATTAAACGTGTCACATTGGATGATACAAAAGCTAAGTCTGCCGGTGGTTTGTTTGTCCTGTTCATAAAATTTTTAAGTATGTTGCTACATAATGCAATTAATATGATCTCAGAATTTAAACTAGACACCATGAAAAATTAGCAGCATTCTGACAGAAGGCTAACAAAAAAACTAGGTCTGATTCTCATTACCATTATCCTTGATGCCTGCAACTCTCTTTAGCATTATTATTCCTTACGTCATGTAAAGGAAATCTTTATAAAGCAGCACACTGCAATACCTCTTTAACAAAACACAGATACTTATGGTTTTCTTTTTTTTTTTTTCAGTACCACTGTGTGTGTTCTGCAAGACAATCCTGTAAAGTAATGCTCAAACATTCTCTTTTGCACACATATCCTGCACATTCAGGGAGATAAAGCCTAAGAATAAGCTGTTACTTGTAAAAACATCCAAAGAATTGTGTACTTGGGTTCTTTTTACTTTTTGTTAGTCTTATAAAAGAGAAAACTAAACCTTGCCTCACCTTCAGCAAACACCAGAGTCTCACCAACACCTATAAAATCCACGTTTGGGGTAGCAGTTCCACCAGTTACATGCCACTGCACTGTCACCTGTCCCAAGCTGCCTTCTGTTCTGTGTATCATTAGCTGCACACTGGCTTGAGGACGTTCCTCTACTTCAATGTACAGGCCCTTCTCTGATGCATTGGGACTTACACTGTAGATCTTAAATACTCCAAATGCATCTCCATTCATCATTATGATAACTGTGGAAGTATTTGGCTGTCCTATAGTTGGTTGATTTTTTAGGCTTGCTGAAATGTTCATTAGTTCAACTTTCAAAAGGGTTATGGTGAATTTCTCATCCAGTTCTGGCAGATCATCAGGCAGTATGGTAACTGTGAGATTTGCAAATTCTTCTCCTTCCTCCATGATGGCCCATTGTCTTGTAACAGGTTGATAGTCACTGCCAGCACTGGCTTGTGTGCTAAATAGAGTGAATGCACTAGTAAAGTTTTTCTTGTAGGTCCAGAATCCTGAAGTGTTAGTTAAAGAGCTGATCTCCGACGTCAGCCAAAGGCAGAGAGGAATCCCAGAGGCATTGGAAAACGTAAAGGCTGAACAGGCTTGTTCTTTTAGGCACTGAGTTGCGCAGACATACACTGGGTCACTTGCTGTTGACATATTCACTCTGGTCTTGGATGGTTGGTCAGGAATTCCTTGTACAGGAGACTCATAATAGGCCAGGATATCCTGACCTTGCTCAACAGCAAGAGCTACAACATCAGTCTCAGACGTGCTGTAGAAAATCTGCAGCTGACCAAATCTTCCCTCACTAAAAGATATTATAATAAAGAAAGTCTTGTTAGTTGACAAAGTCTGTCTAATACTCTGTTTCTGAGTTAAGAATACAAGTGAAGAAAAAATAAATAAATGACTGGCCATTTCTGAATTGATGAAAAATTCCAAGTAATGGATTAAAATGCATTTCCTTTGAAGCTAATACCAAAAATAACTGAGGGGTTTTTGCTTGTTTGTTTGTGTTGTAGATGGCAGGCTTGATTGTTTATAGCCTGTATAATACTCTGTTAAGAATGCATAATAGTAAACATTTTTTTCTAGGAATTAGCTCTGTCTTCTTAGGACTTGCTAGTTCTCTTCACTGGCAATGGAGAAAAAGCCAGTGCTGCCTAGCCTGGTCATCTTTCCTTTAAGATCATAGAATCAGAATCATAGGATGGGGTGGATTGAAAATGACCACAATGATCATCTAGTTTCAACCCCCCTGCTATGTGCAGGGTCACCAACCAGCAGACCAGGCTGCCCAGAGCCACATCCAGCCTGGCCTTGAATGCTTCCAGGGATGGGGCATCCACAGCCTCCTTAGGCAACCTGTTCCAGTGTCAGCACCTTCTGTGTGAAACACTTCCTGCTAATATGTAACCTAAACCTCCCCTGTCTTAGTTTAAAACCATTCCCCTTCCTCCTATCTCTATCCATTTGTGTAAACAGGTCACATACATGAATCTTGTTTTCATTTTCTTTTTTATTTCAGTTCTGCAAGTGTTGGCTTATTTTGTCCTTCAGTTCAAATGATAGGAGCAGGGTATTGAGCAGGCCTAAATAATCTGATGATTAGATGAATAGAAAGAATCATCACGTACCATGTGTACAGAACGTTTATGTTGTACTTTTCAACATATATTACACATAAGTACACTGTACAATGTACACTCATAGTAAGCAGAAACAATGTATCTGAAATGAAAATGTGTTGAGTTGGCAGATCAGAGAACTGCTGTGAATACTGAAAATGAAATTTGACATTATGGCAAAGATTAAAGGTAAGAAATTTATAATTTTAAATAAAGGAAGCAATGTACAAACCTTCGTCTGACTGTTATGTTTGCAAGCAAATTTCTTTCTAGTGGCTCCTGGATTCGATATAAGGATTGATGGAAGAAAACTGTGCCATAAGGATTATCATTGGCAGGTATTGTAATTTTTGCCATGCCATCTACCCCAATAGCACCACCATTGGAGGCCTGAGTTAATACTACAAGGACAATCTCAAGAAGAAAAAAAAAAAAGAGAAACAATTAATGCAGCTAAACAATTTGTGGTATTTCTAACAATAATGATAGGATGTGTATAAAAGGAACATCCTACATTTCCCTGCCAGAACATTTATTGTTTTCCACTACACCTATTTCTACAACAATTAAAAACTCAAATAATGTTCAAGAAAGATTTAACTGCTTGACTTACTTCTTCTATTTCTGGAACATCATCAGCCAGGATTTCCAACAGCAGCATCTGAAAGGTTTCTCCAGGGGCAAAAGTAATATTGCCTGTAGCAAACTGCAGGTCAGCATCAGCAAGATGTCCATCAATGGTAGCAATCCAGTGAATAGTCACATCACCAAGAGTTCCAGCATTGCGGATTACTGGCAGATCTATGGGTACTGATCCAAATTCAGGCTCCTCCACAGTGAATTCAGTGATCTGAAAAACTAAAATCCAGCACAAAGAGGTCTATTACATTAGTCATAATATTTGAAGTAAAAGTATCATTCTTATTTATATACAGTATTATTTCACTTGATTACGAAGTTAAATAAATCACTGTTAATCATCTTTAAAACAAAAACTGAACATTCAGTATTAATATTTTTATTTACTGAGAAAATAACCACACAAATTAAGCCTTCACTTCTCTTCCCAAAAGTTCATTCCACCACATCCTTTGTTCAACACAAGCCATGAGATATTTCTAATCTCTTCAAAGACACACTTGTTACAATTTCCAGTGAGGAAATTTTTAGCATGACAGCCAGCCTGCTTTCACAGAATCACAGAATGGCCCAGGTAGGAAGGGATCTCAAAGATCACAAATCTCCAAACCCCACCACAGGCAGGGCCACCAACCTCCCCATTTAATACTAGACCAGGCTGCCCAGGGCTCCATCCAATCTGGCCTTGAGCACTTCTAGAGATGGGGCATCCACAACCTCTCTGGGCAGCCTGTTCCAGCAGCTCATCACTCTCACAGTAAAGAAAGCTTCATCTAAATACTTAGTAAAATAAAGAGACTAAACTATTTAAACAGATATTGGCACGTAGAGTTTGGGTAAAATCTATTGCAGGAATTCAGCACTTAGAATAAATAAAAAGGTGTTTTGTTTTGTTTAAGAAATTCAAATTCTACCCATCACCTTTAGAAGAGACTTTAAAATCCATTTTCCGTTCACTTAGGAAAAAATCAATATATGAACTGACTGTTCATTGCATCTTGCAATATTAAAGTACCATTACACCTTCATTATATGTTTCATTATAACATATAACAATTTTACTTTGTCCTTTACTATCTTCAACTAGACCTCCTCTTTATCTTCACAGAATCACAAACCTGTAGTAAAAATGTTAACAGAAGAGAAAAATCAGGCAAGACTCACCAAAAGATCCAAATGGGTCATCCGAAGCCTCGATAATTATAATTGCCCTAGTCAAAGATCCAAGCAGAGCTCCACCTGTTGTTTGATTCAGCAGCTGAACATAAAAGGACTCCTCAACTTCAGGATTGATATCATTAATTATATAAATTGGCACAGCTTTACTTGTTTCTCCTTCTAGTAAGACAACATCTGATGAGGCTACACTGTAGTCCTCTCCTAGATTTGTAGATCAAATGAAAAAAAAAACCAAAAATAATAAAAACACAGAAGATATTAAAATGTTATGGCTTATAATGGAACACCACTAATATTTATCATCAGTAATATTTATCTTTTTTGCTTACACATGCATTTCTTTGTGTTGAAATATCCTTTTTTTTTTTTTTAATCTTCAAAGCCAGGGAACATAATCTTTTTTATTTCCTGATGCTTTCTAGATATCTAAATGGGTTAGACTAAAACTCAGCTTGGCCAAAACAGAATGTAAACTGTGAGACCAAAAGGCAATTACAAAACGTCCATTATTCTCTTCCGTTGAGAAGATCACACTACTGAGATACTTCTGTCTTTGATTTCTGATAGTTGTTTGGCATTCCAGGAGATAAAGTAAACAGAAGTACCTTTGTCAAAGTAGATTTTACTGAACGGGAATACTGTGCATGCAGATCTCATTTTAGGCAGACCTTCCCCTAAGAATGCCTGATTAACAACTAAGATATAATAGATAATGACTCCCCTTCAGAAAATAATTGGAAATATATTGATATATATAATAATAATATAATATATAATAATATAATATTATATATATTATAATATAATAATATTATATAATATAATATATAATAATAATAATATATATAACTCAGCCTGGAGCACAGCTAAAATGCAGTGGGTTTGATCAGTTAGGAGAGGCTTCAGTCTGTAGTTCATGAGGTTGCTGGTTTCCTCATGTAGCTTTTCCTACTTCAGGAACCAACTGCAAAACTTCATCTCTTTCTCTTCTCTTTAGAAGTAAAAGGCTTCTTGACTTTTGATTAGGTTTTTTTCTGTTTCACAGCGGAGCCTCTAGCTCTCAATTCGCTTCCAATAAACTCATATGAGCCATGCATGACAGGTTTAAATAGGAAGGACTAGGAAGTACCTACAAATACCATTATGGGATTTTTATGAAAAACTTTTTTATTATTTTTATGTTTGTTTTTTTTCTTTTTCCAATTCGAAGACGCAAGCAGCCACTAGGGAAATGAATAGCCACTTCCTTTTCTTATCTCTCTTGCTAGATTCTTCAGTGGTAATGACTTCGAGCTATTTAAAGTGTGATGTGGTCACACAGGGCTTGGATTGCTGTCTCCTGAACACAGTGAGTAAATACCACATTTCATTTTTTTTCTGCTTGTTTCATTTGCCTGCATTTGTTACACACTTGTTTGCTTTGGTTAGTAAAAGCATACAAAATGCCCTGTCCGCTTTAACACACAATATGTATTTCTGCTGTTCTGATTTCTTACCTGCTGTTGCAGTTATTGGCATAGCTTTAAATTTCACAGAAACATCTGCAAAAATTCCCCCAGTTCTGGTCACATTAATGATTGGTCCAACATAATTTTCAGCAACTCGCACAATTGAAGCTGAAAGCTGAAGTGTTCCAAAAGCATCATCATTGGCATTGATAATTACATGAGCTATTGTCTCACTCGCTGATCCAAGACGAGGAGAATTTACAACTGAAATGTGAAATAACAACTTAGTGAGAACAAGTCTGAAATTTTTTCTATGTTGCTATAAAGTTCATAGGCATGTGAGCCACTACTACCTTTAACAAAGCAATCATTTTACATTTTGACAAAATAAAATGAAGATACTTTTAGTATTTGTATTATATTATGGTAGAGAATCCTATTTTTTAACTTATTAATTCACCTTGCTGTGGCATAAAGATGAGGTAAGCTATTATCAAAATTATTTGTTTATTTGTCTATAGGACAATATAATTTTGAAATATAAGCAACCTGCCAGTTCCCAGCAGAATTATTGGTAAAGCTTCCCTTAAAATTATGATTAATCTTGGGTAGGATGGGGAAGCAGTGAGGCATGTCAAAGAAGCTCTTCAATATAAATCAGGCTGTAATGACCAGAATTTATCAGAATAAAGGATCAAGCAAACATCTATGCACTAATGAAAAACAGTATGCATGCGTGATTCTACACCACCTACATTTTAAAAGGCTGTTTTGGCTTTCATCAAGTGGAACTAACATTTCCTAATATAGGCTTCAGAGAAACATCATCAAGTGAATGCTGCATCACTTTTATGCATAAAACCAATACAGTAAGACATTTAACCTAGAAGGCCTTGCCTAAGGCAAATGCAAAAGGGATAAAAAAATGCTTATCAACCCATGACAAAATTTAGTGATAAAGGAAATATAAGTTGTCGGTAGACACAGAATTATCATACTGAATATTACATACTCTAACATATACTACTTATAGAATTCTTAACCATACTGAGTTAGGTAGAGGTAAATATTTATTGTAATTTCAATTATTGCATTTTATCCCACAGAGCTTAAGCATTAGCCTGCATACTTGAATATTTGGTTTACATATGTAAGATACTTACTTGGCCGATCTTGCACTTTTTCAATCAAAACAGTATTGTTTAGAGCCACAAAAACAGATTCTGACCTCTCAGGATCATCATCATCTAAAATAGGTAAAGATATTGTGGCCTCTCTTTCATTGGCAGCAAAGACAACATAGCCAGTAATGGGTATATAATCTTCTCCTTGTATTGCTCTAACAACGTTAGTTGGAAGAAAGGATGACTTTTCATCATCACCTAGAGTTCTGTATGTTACCATTACTGTACCGAGGAGACCACCAAGCCTTACTATTGTCAAAGAGATATTTTTTGTTTCTTCCTCAACTTTTATTGGTCTGTTTTTCTCAGAAAAGATGAACTGTCCATATGGATCATCATTAGCTAAAACTGTTAATGTTGCTTTAGTATGGTTTCCAAGGCGACCACTGGAAACGTTGATGATCAAAACTGAAAACATCTTATCCAGTTCAGGAACGTCATCAGGAGAAACCTGTATTGTGATGTTTGCTCTCACTTGACCAACATCGAATGTTATGTTTCCATATGCAGAGATCAGATCTTCAGTAAGATCACAGTCTATGATCCAGTGCAGAGTCACTTCAGACAGGGCCCCATGAGTTCTCACAATCTAAGTGGAAAATACAAAGATTTCTGTGGTTTTGGTGCAATAAAAAAGAAAAGATGGTATAGAGCAAAGTCATGGAACTACAGAATATTCTGAGTTGGAAGGGACACACAAGGATCATCAAGTTCAACTCCTGGCTCCACACAAGACCATTCTACATTCAAATCCTCTGTCTGAATGTTGTCGAAACACCCTGTGCAGCCCGCTCCATGCCCACCGCCCTCTGGTGCAGACCTTTCCCTGACGCAGCTCCATGCCGCTCCCTCGGGCCTCTCACTGTCACACAGAGCAGAGCTCAGCACTGCCCTCCACTCCCCGTGAGGAGCTGCCAGGAGGGCTCTCCTCAGCTCCTCTGCTCTGTGCTGAGCACACCCAGGGACCACAGCCGCTCCTCATACATCTTGTCCTCCAGACCCTTCCTCACCTGTAGCCCCTTTGGATGCTCAGTAATATCTTTATGCCCTTCTTACACTGTGGCACCCAACCTGCTGGAGGTGAGGCCGCAATGCACACAGCAAAAGGCACAACCCCTCCATTGCCCAGCGCCAGCGCTGGGGCTGCAGCACACAAGCGCTCAGCCGGCCCTCTGGGCTCCAGGGCATTACTGCTGTCTCACATTCAACTGTGTCAGCCAGAATCCACAGTTCCCTTTTTGTGGGACTGCTCTCCTCAGTCTGTACATACAGCTGGAGCTGTCCTGCCCCACCTACGGAATCTGGCACCTACTCTTCTTAAAATTCATACAGTTGGTATTGCATATCCCACCAATTTGACATGGTCTTTCCACAAGGACCCTCTAAAGATCAAGCAATTCAACAGCTCCTCTTAATTTGATTTCAGTATGCAACCTTAGTTGCTATGCACTCAAGTACAGATCATTTTTAAAAGCATTGGAGAGAACTGGCCCTAAAATGGAGTCATACAGAACTCAGTCAGTGATTGGCTACCAGCCTAATGTTACATAATTTACTAAAAACCTCTGAGCCTGATCTGTCAGCCACTTCTTCAACCATCACAGTATGTTTTACCCTATTTGTATGCTGGATATTTTATCCAGGACACTGTGAGAAACAGCATCAAAATTTTTGCTGAAATCCAAAGGGATTACATAAGTCGACTGTCCTTTTTCCACAAGATGAGTAATTTGTTGTAAATGGACAGTAAATGTCTTAAGCAGGACTTTCCCTTGTGAACCTGTACTGACTCTGATCAATGACTGCATCATCTTTCAGGTGTTTCTCAGTAACTCCCAGGACTTTCTCCAGAATTTTAACAGGCACCAAAGTGAGACTAATATGCCTGTAATTAGTGGGGTCTTCTTTCTTGCCTTTCTTAAAGATAAGGGACAGCATTTGCCAACCTCCAGTTAACTGGGACCTCTCCAGATTTCCAAGACTGTTGAAAAATAATTGGGAAAAGTCCCATAATGATATCAGTCAGCTCTTTAAGTAGCCTGGGATGAATTTCATCAGGCACCATAGATTTGGAGAGAAGCTGATCATTACCAAAGACGCAGTTCCATAACTCAGAGCTCTGGAGGGAGCCCATAATGAGTGTTTTCATGTTATTTATGTCCTTATTTTTGAGGTGGCCATCCTCATCAAATAAAGGAACAATATTTTGCTGTTAATATACTTTCTTATTGCCCCTCACAGTATTGGCTGGCTTCAACTATAATTGAGCTTTGGTTACACAAACTTTCTCTCTGCAGAGAGATGGGAAACATCAACCTTGCAGTCCTCCTAAGTAACCAAAGCTTGCTTCTAGTGGCCATACACTTTCTTTTCCTACCTAAATCTCAAGAAGATCCCTGCTCTGCCAAACCGGCTTTCTGCCCAACTTTCTTGACTTCTGATGTTTTGGGATTACCTGCTTTTGTGCACTTCAGAGGTGGTGCTTAAAAACTGACCAGCATTGATGGACTCTAATAACTGCATACAGAAACAGTATCTCAGGGGACTTTTAACAATTGGTTCCCTGAGCAGCCCAAAGTCTGCTCTTCCCAAGTGACAAAACAGATGCGCATGATAAAGCCAGGTTAAAAACTTGTAGGCCAAGGGTAAACAAAACAATGTAAAAACAGAATAGAACAGGACTGCACAGCAGTATGAGACCCAGAACTTTCTAACCTCCAGCACGATATTGCTATCTCCATCTTCAGGCTCAGTTCCATTCACCGAGAGTGACTCAGCACTGAACTCAAACATGCCATGAGCATCATCAGAAGCTTCAATAGTCACAATGATGTGTGATGCAATCCCCAAACTGGCTGTAAGTACAAGTTCCAAAATGAGTTATTATTTTTTTCTAGCATTATTTCTTACATGAAATTCTTACATCATTCTTATAAAAAGCACATATCTGCACTTAAGCCTTTTTTTTTTTTTTTTTTTAAATAAGTGTAGAATAATGACAATAACTATACAAATGGATAAAGAACTGACTTGCAATAACACAGTCCTGGCAACTCTAATGCGGAAAAACATACCAAAACAAAATAATAACTAAAACTATTTTAAGGGAAGAACAGAAAAAAACCTCATCATTTAATTAATGAATATCAATCAAAATTTAGGGTGGTAGTGAGTTAGACAATGAAACACATTTTTAACAGTGTACACTGGATAAAAGCAAGTGCTATCATAACAGCAACTGGAATTAAAATAAAGAAGAATAAATAAATCCAGGAAGTCTTACTACTACAATTATCATCTTGGCTAAAATAACTTGCTGCTTAAAAAGAGTCTGGCACTTAAAAAAACAATTTCTGGAAACACAGATGAGGAAACATTACATGCCTGGAGCTCCAAAACTTTGTTAAACCACTGGCTAGTTACAAGCTGAACTCCTCTGAATTTACAAATAAATCAGAAAATCAGACTGTCACTGTGGAGTATACTATATAATGGGCGCTAAAAGACATTTTTCAGGTCAGTAGGGCTCAAGTGATAGGCATGTATAATTAGAATTTTCCCTCAATTTTCAGGTTTTCTGCATATAGTTGTTTTTGGGTTTTTTTTTTTTTTTTTGCATTTTTTCTCTGTATGCCATGATATAGTTAGAAACTTAAAGAAACTGACAAAAATAAAATAAAATAAAATAAAATAAAATAAAATAAAATAAAATAAAATAAAATAAAATAAAATAAAATAAAATAAAAAAGAAAGCATTCCTTTAAGAAAACCTATCAAGGCTTATTTTTCTTGAAGAGTGTTTTTGACATATAGAGACTCAAAGTAAAATAAAACAAGTACCAAAACATGTAGTCAGGTCATTCTTAGATTACCCTGCATTTAAAAAGTGTCTTTGTTCTTTGTTCTCCAGAAAATTTGATATTGCCAGCAAAAATAATTTTGCAGCCTATACTTGCTGATTAACAATACTGTGTTTTACAACAATATAGTTTTAAAGATAGAGAAGCTGTTACTTTCTGTGTTACATTCAGTATTGACTGCTATTGAAAGTAAGCCTGCCTTAACAGGGCAAAGAACATCTATGATAGACCTAAATGTATCATCTGAAGCTACAAATTAAGTAACACTATTATAAGCTATGTCAATGGAATAATTTATGAGGGGTACTGCAGTTAGCAATAAAGAAATTAAGGTTAATCCAAAAATGCTTACCATGTTGATAGGCAGTTTGAAGGAAGAAATCCATGTTCCCATCACCACTACCACTGCCATCATTTCTAAAGAGCTCAGCAACTTTTAGATGACAGACACACACATATATACACATATATACATTTATAAATACAGAGTAAGCAGAGGGTAATTTAAACAATTCAGGGCAACAAGAGAAAAAAGAGAAAAGCATTCTAGAAAGGCATGAACTACAGTTACGAAAGTGTACAGTATTTCTGATTAAAATTTCTTAATTTATGACATTGGGCATAGCACTGGGAGGGCAGAAGGGAAGAAAGCATCTGCACCTATTTTTGTCTTTCTTTTCCTTTCTGTATCCACTTTTTGTATTTTACCTTTCTCACTCCTGAAGTTTGTCATAGAGAAATGTAAATTTGAAATAATGCAAGGAAAGCACTCCAGACCCTTCATTCTAACATCTCACAAAGTGAGAACATGTCAGAAAGTTGGGAAGATCTGCAGAAAGCTTAACTAATGGAGACTTTACCCTGAACTTTGTGCTTGCCGTGTACTTTGCAGACCAAAAAGAGAGTTCATTTTAGGGAGGTTATCTACCTACTGGATTCTTAAATTTAGTTTTAAGTTCTCTGACAAAGTCATTTGAAAAAGAAAGGTTTTACTTCTCTTAACAAAACAACTGTTCAACCAAAAAGATGAAATACATGAGAAGTCTATTAATTTTATCAAAAGAATCACTAAGGCTACACTATACCATAGACACGTACAATCACAGTGGACAGCTGGTTTTATTCAAGATAGTGTGACACAACTTTCTATAAAGTACCACAGTTCCACAAAATCCATTAAAAAAAAAAAAAAATCAATATATGACTCTCAGTGTTTCCAATAATTTATTTCCCCAGAACAAGACATTAAATCTCCTCTAAAAATTTTCTCCAACTAAATAAGCTTCTTTAAGGGATTAGGGAAACCACTGATTCTTGCTGTCCTAGCACCTTAAACCAGTAACTGGAGCATTCTTCTTGGCCTTACAAATAACTACCTAACAGCTGTAACTTGGCTGTTACTCCCAAACCTCTCTACATCCACAACCTAGTACAATAACCCAACTGAGCACATTATGAGCCAATGTTTTATAATTTCTCTCATTAAAAAAAAACTTTTTTTTTCAATCAGCAACAACCACTTGCACACTTTGACCACTTAGCTTTAAACATTTTATAAATACTCAAAATTTTGAAATGCAATGAGTTATTAATACATTTTCTGTATTATTTTAATTCTCATTACCAACTATTGTTACATAAAGTGAAAAAGCAGCAACTGCCTTTACGTGTCTGCTTGTTTACTAAGATTAACAAATGAACTAAGGAGTATTTTTTTTTCCTAAGAAAAAAGAATGCTGCTTGAGGAATGCAGGAGTGGTTTTTGTTTCTTTTCAGAAATTACATGGAAATGATACTAGTAAAGACAAGATTTTAATGAATAGAGTTAATGAAAATACAACTAAGTAATTGATGAAAGTGACTTACCTCCTCCCTCTGGGTTCAACAGCTCCACTTCAAATGTTTTTTCTAATTCAGGAATAGAATTATCAGTGATGTTAACTGTAATGTACTTGTATCTTTCTCCTGGCTGAAATTCAAGTGTGCCCATGACAGCCTGCAATACGAAAGCTCTTCATATATATTTTTGTTCTAATGTTTTCCTCCATATGAAAAAAAGAAATAAAACCTTCATTTTGTCTTTTTCAAAACATCTATTTTTTTACTTATGCTTTAAAAAAAAAATCTGATGAATCTTCTACAAAAAAGGACACCTAAATGGATGGACCAGTGAACATCTGTATTCATTTCTAATTTTTTTTTCACAATTTATCAGTTGGACAAGCAAATGTATACAAACGCAGACTTTTATTTAAGTATGTAGAAATTCCAGTATGTATATACATAATTTAACCTGCATCTGCAGTAATACTTTAACATGCATCTGAAGGAAATTAAAAACAAAACAAAACAAAACCTTCTTGCAATATGACATCTCTCTTAAGACAAAAAATCAAAACCAGAATATTTTCTTAGGAAATGCAACTTCCTACATAGAAAGAACCTAGAAGTCATATAGCAACTTATACATTAAAGGGAATATTACACATTATTCATCACATCAAGGAGTCTTTCCATGAAAGAACTGTAGCTGGGGTAAAGTAGTCAAACTGAAGGGTTCAGCTCAGGATAAATAATGCTAATTAAATCCCCAAATAATTATACTACTTTGGCAATGGCCATACCTGGTAATCTTTTGGACTGGAAGCTGTAAGTGGCACCGTTCTGTATTCCACCAGAACTGTTCCAAGAAGGCCTTGTGCACGAACAACCAGTAATCTGATGTGTCCAACTTCTTCTTTAATAGTAATATGTGGTACAGAAGAAGCTGGAAGTATCATTTTATCACCTGGCTGAGGAGGTGGCCCCACAGAGAACTGGAGCAGACCTGGCAGACAAGAAGTATTACTTATATGGCTTCTATTCTAACCAAATTTAAATGATGATAATCAATTTAAATCAATCAATGATATTTATAATATGTGATGTTTTCTGAAATTAAAAATCACTTATATTGATATATCCTTATGCATCCATCACACTGATTCCAGGGATGTGCTGTATCTTCCTTTCTCACTGATCTTCTTGTCAGTCTCGATAAAGAAACAGCACTGTAATAGAATCAGCTCTTCTCAAATGAGCCTCACATTATTGGCTATTCAGTGGTATAACAGGCATACAAAAATGACACTCATTATTAGAAAATCCCATTTGCTAATGTTTCCACAAGATCAACATGTAGCCTTTACTTGTTCTCATAAGGGGAACACTGTCTGATTAGCAAAGCTTCCAGGCCTTCTTTCAAAATTCTCAAGAATAATTCAGCATTCTTTCAGGTATATAAGCAATGAATTAATCACAAGTTAGGTAAAGTGGAATACTTGGCATTGCCTCTTCAGTTATTAAGACAAAGAAAACATTTTATCTGACTAGCAGGAACTACACAATTATTTGAAACAAGACTGTATGATTTCCATCATTGTTACCATATGGGTGGTCACTAGCTCTGATGCTGATATCAGTAGTTTCCTTCTCTGGATCTATACTTGCTCCACTGGTAGGAGTTGAACCTAGTTTTCCATCTCCAGACACTGCAGAGACTAATGTCACACGGAAATATTCATTTAACTCCGGAATGTCATCATCATTAACATGCAAATTTAACACCTAGAGAAGGATCAAATCATGGAAAAATCAAACCATGCAACATTCAGCATGATGAAGAGCTTCACAAACCTGTCTAATTCACTGAATTTTTTAATTAGGAAGCCAACTGTATCTGTTTTGTAGTTCTGAAAGTAATGGACCAAAAGGCAGTGGAGCAAGAGCCCTTTTGGCACTGGATAATGCAAGACACACCTTATCCAGGAAAACATATTTGAAAAGTTTAGGAAAATTCTGCTTTGTATAATTCTATGAAATGCAGTCATACGATTCACCACAATTAAAGCTGAACGACTAATGACATGAACAAACTGTGCAGATATGGCAAGCTTTCATCAGTTATTATGTTATTTAACTGGGACCAAATTCTCAGTTCTAGTGAAACCACTGGGCTCCTTTCAAATGACAGAATTTCCATCAGTCCACGCTGAATTCTGCAAACTGATGTAAATGAAACTGAGGATGCATCCTCCACTCAAAATTCATGCTCATTATACAAACACTACTAGAAAACACACATGAACTTTCTGCAGTATTGTGGTCTCACACCACTTCAAATAACTGTAAAAATTCTGTAAAAAACTGTAAAAAAACTGTAAAAAATGCAAGTCGGGACTGAATTCATTAAAATAGTTCAAGCAAAACGAGACAGAAGCTGGATGCAAGACCAGCAGTTAACTTTACTGCTATTTAACTGATGTGAAGAGAAATCTGGGTTGCAGCGTTCAGTTCAAAAAGTGATAAATTCCAAAAGTAACTGGACTATTGGCACTTTAAAAAGTATACATACACATGTACAGAAATATAGTTATTCATTTCTATATTGTATATATACATTTATTTAACTTTATGTGCAGCCAAATACACATGCACAAATTGTAACTCCTGAACTGAGGTACAAAAAAAAAAAAGAAAAAGAAAAAAGTGCAGCAAAATATGACAAAAAGTATGTGAAATAAACACTCTGATATGAAAGCCTGTCAGGGACCCTCAGAAGGTATTCTCCAGCAGGTTTGTAAATGACAGCATGAATAGTTAATAGGAAGGTAGGGTTTACCTCTGATCTCTGCCAAGGTAGGAATGTGATAGTGCCACTGCTATTAGAAAAATCGGTAACAGAGTAATTAATGCCAGTGGAATCAACCTGTGAGATAATGTACTTTATATACACGTAGTCTAGGGCTCCCCTTGTACGCTCCACAACACAGGATATAGTGGAACCTTCATCAGATATCTGGAAGAAAGCAAGAATTTTAAATGTTTGTTTATGTAAGAGTAAATCAAGACAATAAATGCGTAATGTTGAATTTTCTAATGTCAGTCAAATGTTCAGCTAAAAAAAAAATTCACTGTCATGTTATCTTCAGTTCTTTTGGAGTTGTAGGAAGCTGAAACTGACTTTGATGGCAGTCAGAACAATGGTTGTGGAATTTGCAACAATTTCTAATGTGTCCCCTGGGACTAAGGTAATATATATAAAATAGCAACACAGGTTTGCTCTGGACAGAATCTCTTTCCCAAAGCTGTTTGTCAAAAACAGAATTAATATGCTTGAAATATACAAGTCAAAAGCAACTCAAACTACTTTATATTAATGCAGTTTATTTTAATTTTCCTTAGCAATAATCTGCAGAAAGATTTGGGTCATCCCTTTTCCGAACACCATAGAAAAATATAGATAAAAAACTATACCATCATAATTCAGAAGAACTTAAAATTTTCTGTACTACAGTCCTCCTTACAGGTCTATCTTAACAGATAGCAAGAATTTCACATCTTTGTAAATGTATTCATATGGACCATATGTTTTAGAAATAAACGATAGCAACATGGAAATAGAAAATAATTTCATCTGAAAATTTCCAGAAAGGTTAATGTTATCATAGAAACTAAGTAAATTTCAGGGATGCCGTATGATACACTGTGGATACTGCATATGACTTCAGCTTTCTAGTAGATGGATGCACACAAAGTTAAACTACTGGTAAACCATTGCTGTGTTCCTGCGTCATCACTAAGAGTTCTAATGCTTCCTTGGTGAAATGGACATAAGATAGGTGCAAAAGAATTAACATACCGTATACATTTTTAATTTTTCTTTATGGGTGGTTGATGATCTGTGGCATCACTGTATCTCAGTGGCATTTGAACCTAAAGGAATCCATTATCGTAGCATATGGTAGGCACACAAAAAGCAAACCGAGCCAAACTGAAAACTAGTATCACTCAGGCAGTGCAGTTATTCTAAAAAATGTTGCACATTAGCACTCTGACTAAGCAGAATGTAATTAAAAATCTGTAAGAGCTCCCAGTTCACAAACTTCACTCATTTTTTTGCTCCAAAATAATACAGTACTAATAAAAACAGCAGTCATGTTATTCCTTTCATACCTGATTAAAGCAGAAGAAGATTTATAACTATTTCAATCTGCTCCAAAAAGTAGCAAGTTTACACAGTACACTGAAAGAAAAAACCTCTTAAAAACTAAAAGTTGAAAAAAAAAACCACCAACCACTGTTAGTATTAACCAAACCGATGCCAAACAATGTGAAATTAAGACTTTGTTCACATCAGCTGGTCCTGTAATTTTTATGTGCACAGAACTTCACCTACAATTTTCCTTTGACCACCTTACCTCAGGGATACATGCTCCAGTGAAGCCAAATAAACCATTAGCATTATCACTTTTCTGTATTCTTAATCTTGCTGTGGTATTTTCTTGTGAAATGCGAGCTCCACCACGCACACAAATGAGCTTTAGTATGAATAATTCCTCTCCTTCTTCCTCATTGTCATCCTTTGCAGACACGATGAATGATTTATTGGTCTCTCCTTGCTGATACTCCAAATATCCAGAGACAGGATGGACATCATTTTTTGCAGGAGATGCATGGAGTTCATAGATCTCTGCACGTGTCAATTTACGCTCATAAAGCCTTACATCCTGCATTAGCCCTGTGTATCTACTGCTGCCATTGATTCCTGCTCCAATTCTTACTATTCCTGGACCTGAGAAGAAAATTATAATTTTTCTCACATTACTGCTTTTCTCTGAAGCTGTAGAAGCCTATAATTAAATTGTTCTTTTTGTTAAAAAATCAATAGTAACGTGCTTATTACCACTGAATTTGGAAACATTGATCTTGAAATAAAAAATGAGGAGGTTGTTTGAACCTCGACTCAGAGCTTCAGTGAGGTCATCAGAGGCCAAGCAATTCCATCTTACACTGTCCAAGTTTTTTCATCCCATTAATCCTAATATTAATCCTAACATGGTCACAATCCCTTAATTTTATGAGGTTTAGAGGTCAGAGGTTTCCCCTTACCTCCAGAGATTTGCAGAACTGAATTGCAACTCCTTTCATTCTGTTTTGCTTAACAAACCCAATTTTGACTCTCTTTACTGATCCACTGTCACAATACTCATAAACACTGCATTAGCATTTCCGAACACAGGTTTCACCCCACTGCATCAGCTGTACAGATTTCAGGAAGAGATCCACAAATTCCAAATGCTTTTCACAGTAGCATTAATACTTCTATGTCTCTGAACGATTATACTATTCAGCATATTATATATTCACAGCTGTCTTTTTACAAACATACTAAGCCAATAACTCATATTAATTTCTGTTCCATTCCATTCCATTCCATTCCATTCCATTCCATTCCATTCCATTCCATTCCATTCCTATCCTATCCTGCCCTATCCTATCCTGCCCTATCCTATCCTATCCTATCCTATCCTATCCTATCCTATCCTATCCTATCCTATCCTATCCTATCCTATCCTATCCTATCCTATCCTATCCTATCCTCTGATATTCTATTTCATTCCACTCTTTTCTGTTCCACTCTATTCTACTCTGTTCTATTGCACTCTATTCTACTCTGTTCTGCTAAAACACATACGTCTCAGCTGTCCTCAGCTGCTTTTCCAAAAACAAAGAAGCAAAAATCCAACTCTTCAGTGTACTGTTATATGACACTGTCAAGTATATATGACACTGCGTGGCAGTTCTAGAGATGAGCAACCACATCAACTAATAATGAGTCTGCCCAGCACCTAACAATACAAGTTCACCACTAAATCATGTCCCTAAGCACCATGTCACTTAAATACCTCCAGAGATGACAACTCGACCTTAGAAGACTTTTATAGTGCCTAACTACTCTTTCCATGAATACATTCTTCCTGATATTTAATCTAAACCTTCCCTGGAATAACCTGAGGCCTCTTCCTCATGTCCAATCACTTGCCACCTGACAAAAGAGACCACTGACACTCACTCCAAGCTCCTGTCAGGTCATTGCAGAGAACAATGAGGTCTCCCCTCAGCCTTCTCCCAGACTTAACATGTCCAGTTCCCTCACCTGCCATGTTTTTTCTTTTAGTTCCTTTTTCCAGCTTCACTGTCCTTCTCTGAATGTATTGTAGCAACTCAGGATATTTCCTGTAGCTAAATCTTACTGAAATTATTAATTGCAGTAAATGTACATGACATATACATATATTATAAAAAAAATTGTTGATTTGTTTTCAAATTTTTACAGTCTAAACTCATTATAGGTTTGATTTTTTTAGAACTTTCCATGGCTAATTTCCATGTACTTTTTAAAAATCCTGAAAGAATTTTTTCCTTTTCTTTCATTTTTTTTCCTTGCCCTTTCAATAAACTGATCAGATAAAATCATTTCAGTATATTGCCTCCACCTCTCAAGGAGCTACACTCTTCTGTGCATTTCAGAACTTCATGTAAAAAAAAATATAATGAAATCTGTTGCCTCACCATCAACAATCGCTTCTCCTTTCAAACTCTTCATTCCTCCTAGAACTAGAATTCCATCAATGTAAAATTCAATTATACTTTCATCGAGAGTAATCAAAAGGTGAAGCCAAGTATTCTCATCCAGGTATTTCATGATTGCTGTTTTGGCCATATATGTCATATTGGATCCTAATGCTGTATAATGGAGAACTACACAAACATGAGAATCATTTGTTTGGATTTTCACACCATAATATAAAGTCCCATTATCACTGTCCTTTTCAACTATATACCCATCTGTATTGACATTAGGAATTAGCCATGCTGAGAATGTAAAATTGGTTAGTGCAGTATTTCCACTGTATGGATCTTCAGGACCAATAATGCCAAATGCATCCCCTTTTCCACTGAAATATAAAGCATCTGTTCCACTGTGATGGCGCCTCATGTGGGGCTGTGATTTGACTGAACTTGGAAAGGATCCAAGCAATAAGAAATCTATCATTGCTGGCAGTCCATCTGAGAATGTACTAGACAGTATTTCCCAGCCTAATCGGACAACTCCGAATGTGCCTTGCTGTCTCCAGATGGTGAAGTCTGTAATATAGGAAAGATCATCTTCAGAAAGAGTATCTTCCACAATCTCTCTCTCCTGGCTCTCTGGATCTATAACAAACACTCCAAAAGGGTCATCATTGAAAGGGATCATGACGATTACAGAAAGGTTGGTTTCAGATAACTGGCCACCAGGACCAGGAGATCCACCTATGTAACAAAAGTTAAAGTTAATGGTTGGTTTCAAACATGATAAGGAAGAAACTTATGAAGTACTTAAATTCTTAAATAGAATACATTTTTTAGAAGGCTCAAATCTTCCTTTAAGATCCTCTGGAATACCATCAAATCATCCAACTTCAAAATTGTGTAATTTGATTGTATTATTTTTAAAATGCTGTGGTGGCACAATTTCAATAGCAAAATTAATAGGTTATTTTTCAGCTGCAAAACACAAAGATGTCTTTCAGCTAAAAGATTAAGTCCAGCTTTTCTTAATTAGTCAACTTTTGTTTCACTTGATAAGCATGGGACCAAAATCAGTTCTTACATTACCCCAAAACTTGACTATGAAATGGCAAAATTTTGTCCTTTGTTTCAGAAACAGATGTATACCTTGCAAAATCAGTGATCAACTGTGTATTTAAACTGTTGACAAGTTGTGCTACTAGTCATCTGTTTCTTCACAGCAAGAATTGATGATACGAAGATCATGATGTAAATGTAAGCTCTCCATGATCAAAGTGTACAGTGATTTACCTATTTTAAGAAGGAAATCTTCTGTACACCCATATTGATTTCACTTACAGGAAAGGTCAACACACATTTTCAGTTGCACCAGGGTACAGAAGACCATAAATAGTACTGAGGTGGAATGAATCCAAATTAGGAAATACACCCAGTAGCAATCTGAAGTTGTAATTTATGTCATATGAAGTGGTGTCTACAAGTGGTTTACCTCCTCTAGGGAAAAAAAAATAAAGGAACTCTATTACAGTAGATATGCATAGTCTTTAATATCTTTAATATTTCTTCTTCTGCATGGAGAACCTGTCTCTGAAATGTAGATTGCTGTGTTTCTGAAATGAAAGTACTACATTTTCATTTCAGAAATGGAGAGCCACTCTTTTTTAAGTTCAGATCAACACAATACGTCTAACAGTAATTCAGGAACTAACCATTTCCATATACCTAATTTAATATTAAATGAAAAATAAAACCTAAAACCTTACCAGAAAATCAAGGGATATCAAGAACTGATTCAAAGCAATGCTCTTTCTAGTGCTGGTTTCTTTTTGACTGATTAAACATAATTCTTTTCTACCAGGTATGAAGTGAATGGTGGTACGGAAGACAATACCTGAAGCATTCACCAACTTTAGAATATAAAATTCATTGAATTCAGGAATTCTATCTGAAATAGCATGTAGTATTACTGGCTTTGATCTTTCACCATCCATGAACAACACAGTTCCATAAGTTTCGTAGAATTCTTCTCCTGGCCTCAGTGTGGAGTTATTATCGAACAGCTGCCAGCTCAAAGAAACATTGCCAAAATGTCCTCTGTGTCTCAAAATCCTGTTCAGTGATACAAGAAAGAGTGTGTGCTGGCAGGTAAGCATCAGTATCCAGTAAAAAAGGAAAACATGAAAACTCAAATCTTCCTTACAGGGAAAAGCAACATACTATGTTCTAAATAATACTGAATAATAAATATAACTCCAATTAAACACCTGCAATTCTGTAATATAATTCTACTCCCAGGTATACCATATGTACCTTAGAAAAAAAATTGCCTGTGCAGGCCCAAACATGGTTTATCTTGTATTTCTAGTGTGTAAACAATAAATATGAATGTATAATACTTTGGAAAGTCAACAACAAAAACCAATATACTCAAACACATTTAGAAAGGAAAGAGAATCATCTACAGTTAACTGCAGACATTTCACTATTTAGTCATCAAGCCTCCTTCAACTCCTTCTTACACTGGTATTAAAGACGGTTATGTTCTATGCCTTATTTGAGGTTAAGAATATACTAAGTGAAAACAAGATGTGATTATTATTGTAAAGACATGTAGCCATCAGCACAAGCTCACAAACAAAAATCAAAGACATATGTAAAGAATAATCAAAAATTTATATAAAAACAGCCTTTTCCCTAACTGTTCACCCTATCACATTTACGATGATCTAACTTTTTTTTTACATCTAGTCTAGGGAATTCTTAAGGAAAAAAAAAATCATTGTTTTCATCAAATTATAATCCCATACTAAGTTTATTTACTACTTTATTATGTAACAAGATAAGATGCTGTGTACGTGGCACTAAGGGACATGGCTCAGTGGATGGGTTGGGTTTGGATGTGGTGATCTCACAGGTCTTTTCCAGTCTTAAGAATTCTATAATGCTATGATTTCTTCAACACTTCTCATTCTTGAAAGCAATTCAGTAGCAGAAAGAAAAATACCAAAAGTCAGATTAGTGAAGAGCATTTTCAGCCTAGAAGGCACTCACATCTGGAATGTGAGAACAGATTTCAATCTGCAATTAATAGATAAAAGAAAAAACCTAGTAGAAAAAAAAGAAATAGTAGTATGGATTTTTAAGCGAAAGCTTCAAAAACTATCTATAGCCACAGTCTTATTTAGCTAATTTTGAAGAAGTTTTTTACTTCTCCGTTTGCAGAGGTTACACTATGGTCAGTCAGATTCTTCTGTACCTCCAGAGTGCTGAGAGTATAAGAACACTGTGTTCTTACGTATTTACAATGCAACATAAGTCTGTACACTTTTTTACATTTAGAATCTATTTTAATATACTACAGTTCCTGTCTTCCACACATTACAAATAATGTATTCCAAAATATTTTTTAGCTATTTTTCTACAATACAATTCTATTAGTACATACTTTCATGGAGTTAGATCAAAGTACTATTTGCAAAGTAGCACATACAGCAGTTCCAAAAGTGTGCAGAATATTATTTAAAAGCTACTTACAAAAAAGCATTACTTTTGCCTTCTTCCACTGCCTTTTCTAAAGGTTCCAAAGAGAAAATTCCATTTGGGTCATCATTTGCTTCAATTATAACTGTAGCCATTCCAGCCTTAAAGATAACAGTGTCCCCTAAAAAGAGGAAGAGGAATCAGAATTGTAATTATAAATGTAGGTAACTATAAATCCAAGAACAGTTATTTAGCAGTGAAAAGCAGTATTTCAGATATTCAATAACAGACAAATCAGGGTAAAAATGCTAAAGTAATATATCATAAGCAAGGCATAAAATTTTTTTCAGGAAAATATATATGATATGAACTGTGGGTATATGATTCTATTTGCTTGGCATCCTTACATGTAGCTGTCCCTTGCCTGGGGAGAAGAAGTCATATTTTGTGTTCGAACAGATGGTCAAGTAAAAATGATGATATTCAGAGGTGTAGAGTAAAATAACAAGGTATTTGTAGAACCCAGACTTTCTTTAGACCTAGAAGTATTGTATTTAAACTAAATACAAGCCAAGAGCAACGTCTATGAGTTTATACTCATAGAAGAGCTGAAGTGAAAAATTATAAGATAATTATGATGCAGAGGAAAAGTTTGTAGGATTCCTATTGTGCATATTAGCACTGTAGAGATGTTAATTCTAACACCATGTTTCCAGTTCTATGTCATTTTTCATCCTATTTCAGAGCATTAGCCCAGCTTCAGTTCCACATTAAAGAATGCACTTACACAGTTCACTTCATATACTTCTGTTTGTATTTTCTTTTAGGTACAATAGTCCCAATATAGTTATCAAAAGGCCTGCAACACTCACAGCCAATATGTGTAACAGACCACAGAAAGAAAATCAATGAAATTGCTTTCTGGAATGCATTCAGAAATATTCTGTATTCTTAGTGACTCTGGACAGGCTCTACAATGACATGCTGCTCTTTTAAGAAGAAAAGGGTAACGGTGAATATCCATTCTTGTAGGGACCACTGTGGCAGAAGCCATTTATGTTCCCAGTGAGGTAATAAAAGAAACTACCAATAGATCCTGAAGAAAGTTAAGCAGAAAGAGATTGAAACATGAAAAGAGGATTATGGTTTTGTCTGATCCCTTCCCTGGATCTGAAATGCTGTAGAGACCTGGGTATCACAATGAAGATTGGTTGGTCTCAGGAAACAGATGAACTGCCTGATACTCAAAACAATTGCTTAAAATTCCTTATCATCTGGCTGCCTGCTACCAATGTGTAGGGCAGGATTCACTTTGAGATCCATGCAGCCCTGTGAGCCAATCTTAGGCCAGCCACAGCATGTAAATTTTAGTGTGACTTGAGTCACTCTCTAGCTTTATTGACTAGATCATCACAGACTAACAGCAGCTAAGATGCTTGGTGTGCTCGTAGATGCCTAAGTCTAGATATATAATTTTAGGTCTTCTAACTTGAATTAAATCGCTGGTAGGTATATTACTCTGAGAACCTGTCACATAATCGCAAGGTATGGTCCGTTGGTTAATTATGATCATCTTTCTTTATTAAATTGCAGCCCCTCAACTCTTACTTATTGCTTTGATGGCTCATTCAGTTCAGATTTCTTTGGGATTGAAAAGATTTGCAGTGCATTCACAACTTAACACCTCTCAGCTACAGAATAATAAAACCCATAGGATAGTAAGTCATTTAAATTTGTTAACAAAATTGCAAGTGACTCCCACAGTACCTTGAGTTTTGGAGGAAAAGGTCTTTATTAAGCAATCAGAGACCAAGAAAATTTATGTATTTCTTTTACTTCCCTTTCATATTCTCATGCATGTTACACAACAGTGTATATGTTGTATACACAACAGATATTCCAAAAAGATATGTATTTGAAAACCAGAGAAATGTGATGGATAATTTTGTTTCTTGCTAAGTGACAACTATGAAAAATAATAATAAAAAACAGGATGTTATTCTTATGGTAATAAATTCTTTCTTCAGATGTGGTCTGAAGAAAGTATGCATACTTTACCATACTGTGTGCCAGAATGCATACTATAACAAAAAAAAATTTACATGGCCTTCCTTTAAATACGGCTGTTCTGTCTGCTTTTAAATAAATAAATAAATACATACATACATAAATACATAAATAAATAAAAGAATCCCTCTTTCATTAAGACTTTTGCAGTGTTAAAGTTCTTTATAACTTTATAAAGTTGAAATGAATCTAATTTGGAGGATTCACATTTGAAAAGAGACTTCCACTTCAGCTGGTTTTGCAGGAAAGGTCTCAACTGTACCATTTAATTTTTGTTTCTAACAAAAATTTTGTTTCCAACAAAAATTAAATCCAAGATGAAAATCCAAACCCAATGTTTACAACAACTATGAAGTATGAAAATCTTGGAGTAAATTTTATGATAAGACCATGCAGCTAAAAAATTGCAGCAAAGCAAAAGGAGAGCAAAACCAAGAATACATCAGATCATTACTTTTACCTGTAGAATTCAAAAGGAGAACATAAAACGTTTCATCAGTTTCAGGAGTATCGTCATCATTAATATACACAGATAAGTTCTGCTCTCTTTCTCCAACATCAAACAAAATGATGCTGCTCTTTCCACTGGGAACAAAGTCTCCTTCTTCAGCTGTTGCATCTCCATTGACTGTAATATACTGGACAGCAACAGCAACATCAACAGATCCATTCCTTAAAACTGTAAAGTTTGCAGCACTTCCTTCTTGAACAGTCACTGTCAAAGGTTCTGAAAATACAAAAACCAAAAATGTACCTGAGTTCAACCCTGAGTTCTTTGCAATTGCTCTTTTTTCTTAATGCTCTGTAATTCTCATTCTTTTTCAGTGAAATAGAAGGTACAGGTAGTAAAGACATGGAAATAATTTCAGATACAAAGGAATAGTTTTGTACCTTGAAATCCAACCAGTCTCAGTATCTGAAGGAATCAAACGTAAATTAAATAAAATGAAAGCATGCAACTTGTTCTGCTGGGATAAGGATTTCTCAGTTACCTTGTCTATTAAAAAGAAAAAAATACATATCTGTTTCAGGTACTGTACACTTTCCATATTTAAAAACAATAATTTCTAACCTGCAAAATAAATGGGATCATCATTCCCTGTAATTTGTAAAATTGCACTGGTTACATTGCCCAGTCTGGCTCCACCTGTAACATTGAATAAGCTGATGATGAATACTTCTCTCTCTTCAGGTACCTGAATGAGAAAGTGTTAATAAGTTAATTTCTAGCATACAAAACACTGAAAAATTTCAAATGGACAACTAAGGCGGTTAATAGGTAAGAGATTCCTGACTGTTTCATATTTATCAACCTGTATGTTTGTCAGAAGTCATTACACAGGACACTTCATACAGTTACGTATAAATTACCATCAATAAGTAAATTCCTTCATCTTTACTGCTGTACATATCACACAAAAGTTATGTTCCAGCTTCTTGCTTCTGATATTTTTAATTTATTTTTACAGATTTACATATTTACCATTTAGTATTTGCAATCTTTCTTATATTACTTCAAATACATTAGTGTATAACAATGAAATTAAGATTCCAGGTATCAGGATATGAGTTATATTCAAATGAACTTTCCTATGACTTAACCACATTATAGTTACACTCAGCTCTCAACTTTTTTCAATTTCCGAAATTCTTTTATGATTTATTGAAGTTATTAACTAACCAAGTATTTTCATCTTTTCTGTAAGTTGTCAAGTTCTTGATAAGCAGGCATTCCTTCATTCTCTTTCTGCATTCTAATATTTTAGCACTTTTTCTTTGTTCTCATCATAAAACAACATAAAAGTATTTACCTCATCTGGGAGGGAGTAAATGGTGATATTTTTTGAAAACTCCAAATTATCAAAGAAAATAACCCCTCCTTCTGGATAGACATCATTGGTACATGCTGGATCCACAACCCAAGACACATTCACATTTCCATAGTTTCCTTGGTTTCTTACAACTCTGTAAACGGCTAAAAATGCAAACATATACAAGGCATACTCAAAACAATGAAATTCAAAATGAAAAAGGTAAGCATATCGGAAATGAAAAAAAGGAAAGAAGGAGACTTCACTCAGACATTGTGTTATCTTGCATTCCAATACCATATTTAGTAAATAAGTTTGTTTCTCCTCAGATTGTTGCCACTGTTTTTAATTATTCGGGGTCCCCTGTTTCCCTTGTCCAGTGGCATGGATTCGCAAATTTCCTCTGCTCTACAATTCACAGAACCAGGCCAAACCAGGCCCATAAACTGTTTACCATCCTAGAAATTGGAAAAGAAGCCTAGCAGAAGCAGACAGCAGATAAAGAGGTAACTCTAAAGAGGGCAACTAAACTGGTGAAGAGTCTGGAGCACAGGTCTTACGAGGAGTGGCTGAGGGAGCTGGGGCTGTTCAGTCTGGAGAAGAGGAGGCTCAGAGGAGACCTCATTGCACTCTACAACCTCCTGAAGGAAGGTGGTGATGAGGAGGGGTTTGGCCTCTTCTCCCACGCAACAAATAGGACCCGAGGAAACTGCCATAAGTTGTACCAAAAGAGGTTTAGGTTAGGTATAAGAAAAAACTTTTTCTTTCAGAGAGCGGTCAGGCACTGGAATGTCCTGCCCAGGGAGGTGGTGGAGTCACTGCCCCCAGCAGCGTTCAAGAGGCGTCTGGATGAGGAGCTGCAAGATATGGGTTAGACCTTGTGGTAGCAATGGTAGTGGGAGGATGGCTGGACTAGATGATCTTACAGGTCATTTCCAACCTTGTGATTCTACGATTCTGTGATTCTAATAAAAAGGAATTACCAGTATAGACGTCTTCTCCTTTACTTTCGTTTATTGTTACTGTTAGTTCATCAGGTAGAAACTCGATGACACCATGTGGATCATCATTCTTCAAAATGGTTATATTGACCATTGTGGCATTTCCCAGTTTGCCAGGCATTTCACTGTGGGCACTAAGTACCACAGAATATATCTCATCCAACTAGAGGAGAGAAATACAGCCAAAATTAAAACACATATTCAACATCTACATCAACATCAAAATGGACTATAGTCCCCAGTCTCCAGCCAGCTAGAAAAAGATAGAAACTTAAACAAAAGGAAATCACACACTCTTTCTACATGCAACAAATATTTGTACATTGCTATCGGATAAAAAAAATCATTAGAATTCCCTATATTTAAAAGCACCATTTTCTCCAAAATTATAAGCAAGGATTTATTTCGTATATCTTGTATATGTAACTTAGAATCATATAAATTCACTGGCACAGATATATTTGAAATACTCTCTGAAATGTAAGTTGTCTTTTACTTAAGATTTCTTAACAGTCCTGTTTTGAATGAGGAAAAGTAAAGATTTTAAAACACTGACAGCATGCTGATCTAAAAAGAATCAATTAGCTGGCTTTATTAATCTAATGGGACTCGGTTCTTCCTATACAAGAAAAAGCTTCAGGGAACATTAGAACAATTGCATCTATTTATCTAGAAAGCCAGAATTAGTTTAGACTGGGGAGATCTCAATGAATCCCACTGTCAGTACAAGAAAAGGAAAAAATAATGAAGAGGTTCTTCACATAGAGTTGGGTTTAAAAGTGGCACTTGCTATTCTAGAATGTCACAGATGCTAAACCCTTACCTGAGTTGTAAGCAAAACTGCTCCAATTAACTGAAGAAAAAATCCACGGAGGATTATTACAAACAAAGATATCAGCTGTTATTTCAGACATTCTTGGGCTGCCTACCCTTCAAGGCTCAGAAGGCATTATGGAGAAAATTATTGTATACCTGAAGATTATAAACCTGTCCTGCCTATATGTTTCTGTATTTAGCCACTTTTGAAGACAGAGGAAAATAAAAAAGGTTTCTTATTTCTTAGTCCTGGCACATGTTTTTATCTGAGTGTCTCAACATGTATTACTTACTTAGCCAGACTTGTAATACTGCTGTAAGAAGCCAGATACTATTTCTCATACTGCAGAAGAAGAATTAACTTTTAAAAAACTTAGTGTTTTAATGCCCAGCTTTTACTTGACAAACTTATGTCACTGGCCTCTGCAAGTGTAATTCAAACTCATTTTATGTCTCTTTCTTCTAGAGCATTTAGAGAAAATAAACATGAATTTCAACAATAGCCTAGGCAATTGAAATTTCTGTGTTCTCCTAGTTCCCTCATCATTTAATCCTCCACCTGTCCTTCAAAGCAAGGCTGATGATTACCTGGCCCTACAAAAAGATTACCAAGTTTCCTGAAGTTTTTATATTTTGTAAGGCTGGCATTTTGGCAGTTTAGCTCATTAGCATGGTCAGATAAATACAATTATTTATGCAAATATGGCAAGGGGATTTGTATGTAAAGGCAGGAAAGAGTGCTAAATCACAAAAACTAAATTTTACATTAATATAACTGTGGTGGAACCAAACCCATGTGAACTTTCTGATGGAATCCAAGATTGACAATACACTGAAAAGGAAACGGGATAAAGAAAAGCAGAAACAAACAGTAAGGACAGAAATATGCCCAGATTCTGCAGATTTCTGGGATTATAAATCAGTAAGGCTGTCAGAAAAACTAATATTCAGGCAAGACCTGTTGGTTTTGTTTTTCTTTTTATATATAAAATGCTTTTACATGGTACTTGTCTGTCTTATAGATCTTCCACTCACTCTTCCTTTATTTATTTCTCACACATAAGAAAAAGCCTGGAAACTCTATATAAAAACTGATAATATTCACAGGTGAAACCATTTACATTTTAATAACTTATGACCAAGTATGCCCACAAACACAATCTGAAGAGAGAAAAAAATAAATTTTTACCTCTGGAATTCCATCCATTCTTGTCAATAGGGTAATTAAGATCTCTCTTTCACCAGGCTTAAACTCCAGAATTCCTGTGCTTCCATAAAACTCATTATTGTCTCTTGGTTCTACCGTGTAGCGTAGAAACTGTCTGACAAGACTTCCTCTAGTGCGAACAATTTGCAGCTCAACAGACTCTCCTTCCTGTAAAACAGAAAATCCATCTCTTTTTCCAGCATTCTGTTTAAACCAAATTGCCTATAAGGTTTAAGAGATATAAAGATATCTAATTACCTTGATACTGTAGGGACCTCTCGAAGAGGAAGAAAACTCAAACACTCCTCCAGGATCATCATTTTCCAATATAATGATTTCACGAGTAGTAAACCCATATTTCAGTATCTGATTTTCCACACTGACACTGAGAAAGGAAGGTAAGAGGTTGTTTTTTTTTTCAGATGGCAATTTGCTTTGGCAAGTAAATCCATACAAATGCAGAGGACAGAATAATAGTGACAACGTTTTTGAATAAGTTATGAAAACCAGCAGTTACCTGCAAGGAATAGAATAAGTTAAGCAAGTCTCAATACTAATGTTTTATTTATTCACAAAAATAATTTTTAAAAGTCCTTGTTTTCTGGTTAGTTCTTACAGCTGTTATTTCTTTTTTGGGTGGTTTTTTTGTGGTCTGTTTTGTTTTTTTTTGTAGTTGTTTTTTAATCACACATGGACACAACACACATGAAAGGAAACAGAACTGTGAAAGAACAAAGTTACCTACATTCAGTATTACTTTGTATTTGGATCAAGGCATAAATGAAATTCCAAAACTACTTACATTGACATTGTACTGATGATCACATACTTCCACTTTTAGCTTCTCTGTCAAAACTTACTATTAACATATTGCCCCTCAATACTGATTGCATCCTCAAATACATGTTAATCTGCTTTCTAAAGATGTGGGGACAACCTCTATAGGTTGTCGATCCCATTCTGACTCTAGAAAGCACTGGACCTGTTCTCATTAATCAGGGACTCTACCCTTTCTCCTTACTTCCTAGCAAACCCTCTGTCTCAAAGCACATGGTGAATGGTGCAAGTATGAAATACGCTGACTAAACACACTTCAAATTCCTCTTGGTAAAGGATTTCTGTCTCTGGTCTTCCATGCCACACCATCTTCATCCTGGTCAGTGACATCAATTGGTCACATGTGACATGTAACCTTGCACATTACTTGTACTCCTTTCCCCAGAAGCAGTAACTTTCAACAACCTCTTTCTAAATTTATTACATTCAAAATTGCAGAGAAATACTATTGAAGGATGCATCAAAAATATACCTTTGAGCTCACAGCCTGTATATAATTTATTACACGTTATGTATTTAGATTCCCTTGCATCTTCCATATTCCCTGTCAGTCTTATGTTTTGAATGGAATCTCAGGCCTGCAAATTGTATTATATTTTTGTGCTTTCACTGTACTATAACCCAGAGTTCATTAAATACTATTCAGTTGAGAAAGGAATGATATCTATTAAATACAATATTAAAACCAAGTCCAGGACTATGTCCACAAGTACTCCACAAACAACTGGAGTCACCCCCACCCCTTCCCCCCAAAAAATGGACCGTTTCAAGGACAGGATACTAGATGCAAAATATGGAATTATCTGTTTCACAGAGTAACATGTTCATGCTTGTGGCATTTTAAAAAACATTGACAGACAAAGAAACGTATGTTAACATAAACTATATGTGTGCTATTCAAAAATAAGATAACTACTCATTTTTGATCACAGAACCTTCCCTGTAGTGTCAGTCATTTCAGCCATTTAGTTGGGGCAAACTGTATTTGTGGCAATGTTGAACAACTGATCTATTATTCCATCAAACATTCAAATATCAAACACTGAGGCATGCATTCATAACTTTCATCATTCACAGATCCTAAATAAAAAAAATGCTTTCAAGCCAGAAACCCATGCCATCAAATGAAACACCAAAGGGGAAGCATGCATTGTATGAAGAGATATAGCAAGAGTTATTTTTGTGAAGAAAAGAAGTGACAAAGACAAGTAGAAACTAACCACTTCTAAAATAAAGCAATGATTCACTGAAAACAAAAAACCAGTTCACTGCACTTACCCAAAGTACACGACAAACCTTTCTGTTTCTACTCTGTTAGTGCAGAGAAAAAGAAAGAAAGAAAGGGGTGGGGAATGGAATGAAAGTACCACTTGCTAGAATTTCAATAAAATAAATAAATAAACAAACAATAAAGCTTTTCTTTTTTACTTTCCAAAAGCTTATAATGTATATTTAATGGGAACCCTGTTTGCTTGTCATTTTCCTCCTGACAGATGCTAGCAAGCAGGTAGTTCCCACTTACAATAAATGTCCCATGACCAATTCAGCATGCCAAGACCCATTCAAGGTGTTACCCACCAAGTCGTCTCCAAAGAGCTTGATTATTATTAGTCTTTGTATGTGCAGCAGCAGTCCCCTTTTAGAAATACTTCACCCTACATTAGGAAAAAAATCTACATGCCTCTCTGATAGGCTATTTCATCAATCTGCTAAAGTAATTTTTTTTTTTTTTTTAAGTTATAAACAAAAGTAGTTGTAACGGCTATGTAACAAAAAGTAGCCTAGCACAAATTCATAGTAAACTTTACTTAAGACAATTTTTAGTTAATCATATTACCAAAGTAATATACGCATATATGTATTCTTTCAGTTTTGCAAAGTTACACTTCATGAGTCTAAACACAACATAGACAACAAGCCTGCTAAGAACAACTGAGGAGTAGTGCCAGGGTATAGTTGTAATGGTAGCATTACAAAAATTGGAAGAGGACAGCACACATGAAGAGTTTACAAGAGTATCACAAGGTGTGTATCTCAAACACCTGCAGGTGCTCTTTGACAGGTCATGGAAGACTGAGAATTAATTATCTAAGAGAGCCACAGTATAAGTCAGTTCTAAAGCTAGAGAGCTTTCAGGTCAGGAAGCAAGCAGTGAGGTTCAGTCCAACGGGTAAAAGAGAAAATACCATTTCTGAGGTTCTTCTTACTAGTCTCATTAAGAACACTTCAGTCCTTTCATTTTTATTTTTTTTTTTAATTTTTAAAAATATCTCTGATCACGTTTTCTCTGGATGATATCAAAACCGGTCCGATCGCTATCACTACTCTAACATAGTAAAGTTAGTTACTACCTCAAAAAGTCATAAACCATCCTACACAAAAATTGAATAGAAGCACCTAGGTTTAGCTTTTCAACTCTAAGCTGCTGTTAACAACAAATGATGCCCTCATTGTAAGGTACGCATCTGTAAAAATTCTTATTACACAGAATATATTAATCACAGAAAAATTAAAAATTGGAAATAAAAAAAGACAAGTTGGTAAAGTACATTTCAAATTTAAACCCAAAAGTTTTACTATCCACTATTTTCACAGACTTATTTCTCAGAAAAAAAGAGCCCAATTCCAATGCTTTCGACAATCACATTGTAATAAAATTACCTTACACACGATAGAATCCTTCAGACTTTTTACTGCCTTATTGAAATGCATACTTTCTTGTTCAGCACGCTCTTCAAATCCTGATGCTGAAGTCCAAGGAGGGCTAAGCCGCACATGGTAAAGCACTCCTCAAAGAGAAGCATAAAACTTTCAGCAGGAGGCTTAGACCCTAAGGCAGAACCCTAAATACTTCCCTACATCCAATATGCTTTAACCACTTCTTCCATGGTCCCAGGGGTCCTGCACTGAAGGTGTGCCCTTAGGACACAGCAAGGGCAGGACCCGGGCCTGGAATCACCTCCTTGCTGTAGCGATCGCTGCGCTGTGCCTCTCCCTGCCTACCATCACCAGGTCTGACTAAGCTGTGTTGCCAGTTTGACTGACACCATAGCCATGGCCTTGTTCAGTGAGGCCCTTGCCCTGCCAGAGAAGGGACTGGATGGCGGGCCCTGCGCCACCACAGAGCCTCCAGGCCAAAAGCCCTGGGATTTACAACATCAAACTAAAAAGAGGGCATTCGTACACCTCCCCTTCATCCCAAAGTAACTCCTTCCTGATTGCCGCATGCTGCATAGTTCAGTCCTGCTTCACTCTGTATGGTTTGTAAAACCAGCTCTTTAGGTGCTCCTGTAATACTGCAATGTGGAAACAGAACAAAGATGGCTATTCAGAACTTCGGAAACCCAACAGAGAGGGCATTCAGGATAAAAGTTAAAACAGCTTCTTTTGTACTGTAGCTTAACCATGGCAAGCAGCTCCAGCTACTGAAGAGAACACTTGACCAGAGTAAGGAGGTACAACTCACTGCAACAGCCATTTGCCATTTTATCTCCTGAACTTTTACTGCAAAATGGCTATCCATGGACACAAAGTTTCATTTCATTACAGTTTACAAGCCCTGATAATGCTTACAATGCTAATGTAAAAAATGCAGTCTCAAAATGTGTATTTCCCATATGGCCGTTCTAACATGAAATGAGCGGTCATGATGGAAATGCTTTCTTAAAAAAAAAAAAGAAAGAAAGAAAATTAAAAATAATAATAATTATTACTATTTAGCAACAACTACTGATGAATTAGGACAACTAACAAGTTTCAAAATATTCTTTCATTCTTTTTATATGCGGAGTACTATAAAATATTACGAAGCAGAATTTTGACTAAGCTTAAGGTACCATGGGAATTTCAATGCTATTATTATATGTACTAAATACAAATAAAACAACTTTTACTGAGATGGAATGTGATTGAAGTTGATAGCTTTGGAAGAGGACTGGAATTCCAACAGACAGTGAGTATTCTCTTTTTTTTTTTTTTTTTTTCCTTTTTTTTTTTTTTCCCCAGGATTATCTACCTATTTAATTAGTGGCAGGACCTAGCTATAAAGAACTGCATTAAAGTAGGATTTTCCAAATAATACTTTCCACAGTGCTTCTCTACAGAGGAAAAAAATTCTCTCCAAGTTTAATCCACCATTTATTTGATTTTGGAGGTGATTTTATTTTCTTGCTCTTAGCAGGAGAGATATGGTGTTAGTTTTTAGAAGTAATAAAAACAAGCAGTAGGTGTGCAGAAGCACTCATTTCAACATTCTATTTTCAAAAAGAAAAGCCATCCTTTTACTCTGAAATTTCTCATACAGTATTGCACATATTACTTAATATAAATAAAGTAAGAAAAACACATAAAGTTTTGAGACAGAAACTAACTGCAGGGAATCACCAAGTTAGCAGAAAATCCCAGCTCCATTATATAGTATGTTAGATTTTCTTTGCATCCCAATGCAGAGTAACAGAAGATGCAAAAACCACTTAAGCACTAACCACTGAAAGCCTGCAGTGCTTTGAATGTTTCTTCTATGATTTGCTAACTTCTGTCATGCATTAAACATCAGTAATGAAAAAGATGTTAAAAAAAAGGCTGCCAGATATTTCACAATAAGACAGTGAAACCTGGATTACATTTGCAGTTTTCAGAAAAATTGCTTTGTATCTCACGAGTCTCATTATTTTCCAAATACACTAGTGATGGAAATTCACCCTATTCTAAGTTGTACTGCACCACAGAAATCACTAGTATTATAAAGATTTTCACATTATGTTTCTTCAATTTTTCTTTATTATGTATAGTAAAGTAAATTTAAGTCACAGTAGATGTATATAAATCTGATCTGGCATTCTCAATTCCATGAATGAACACTCAAAAATCAGTTGTGCACATTTTAACAGCCAACTGTTTAGTGATTCTCACTTTCACTAATTAAAATAAATTTATCAGTATATTCCTGTTCCTGTATCCCATAATCTCCAAATTCTCAATTTTACCACTACTCATTCAGGAGCACAAACACAGAGCTGCCCCAGACCCCTGGAGATTCCGGTCCTCCAGTTAAGTCAACTGTCAAACCAATAGCTGTCTGCACCTTAACTGAAGAGATGACAACTGCCAATAGGAGAACATATTGTGTAGAAGGGAAAAACAACAATAAGATTTTTTTAAAAACTGATTTCTGTTTGTGCTTACCAGGTAAAATGAACAGCCCTAGTATGTATATGCTTTCAGAAAGCATACAAACAATTTCCATGGCCTGTTCCACCTACATTCATCAGGAAGACCAAGGGTTTTTCTTTCTCACATATCTTTCACTACAGACATCAGGTTTTATTTATGTTTGGATCAATTCAGGCCTATTCAGAAAGGGCAGGCATTCAACCTGAAGCTGCTCCTAAAAAAAGAAAATATGAAGAATCTTCAGCAGACACAAGATTTTCTTTTTCCTTATTACTCATCTGTCTTCTCTGGAAGTATATTCCTCAAGATACACACTTGCTTTCATTTTGTGAAAATAGTTCAGAGTTAATTTTGATATTTATGGCCTGTGGATAGAGACCATATAGTAAGAAAGGAAAATGCTATTTTAATGTCCCAGAAAACTTGTCTTGCAGATATGTATAGAATTAAAGCTCATGTAAAATTTAACTCCCTTAACAACACCACCAACTGCTAAACAATACAGCCTTGTTAGAATTAATTACATTGATTATTACATTGATCCATGCTATTACTAATTGCAGACTATTGAGTGCCCTGTGAACATATTCCAATGTCAGTAGTTTCATTGAAGTTCTTACGTGCTCTCTTTTCCCACTGACTTATACTACAATTTGTAGAATAGTACAAACACATCTACAGTACACTGTATCTTTGTTTTCATGCTAATTCACTACTACTGTGAAGTGCTTGCTGCCAGCCTTGGAATCTGAAATCTTCCGTTAGTCCAGAAAGTACTAAATATCAAGAAAGCAACTCACAAGCTTAACAGATAACCCCTGCCAGTATTTTGAGCCCTGGTATGAACAGACACCTCCAGTGTTGAAATGACAATCTTTGCTGACATGTCATCCTTGGTTTCTGCTAATTTAAGTGAGGGACACCATCCAGGCTTAGAGAAAAGTTCAAATTCTTCCTCCCTTCCTCCCTTTCTCTCTTTCTTTTCCTCCCTTTCTCTCTTTTCCTCCCTCCCTCCCTCCCTCCCTCCCTCCCTCCCTCCCTCCCTCCCTCCCTCCCTCCCTTCCTTCCTTCCTTCCTCCCTCCCTTCCTCCCTTCCTCCCTTCCTCCCTTCCTCCCTTCCTCCCTTCCTCCCTTCCTCCCTTCCTTCCTTCCTTCCTTCCTTCCTCCCTCCCTCCCTCCCTCCTTTCCTCCCTCCCTCCCTCCCTCCCTCCCTCCCTTCCTTCCTTCCTTCCTTCCTTCCTTCCTTCCTTCCTTCCTTCCTTCCTTCCTTCCTTCCTTCCTTCCTTCCTTCCTTCCTTCCTTCCTTCCTTCCTTCCTTCCTTCCTTCCTTCCTCCCTCCCTCCCTCCCTCCCTCCTTCTCTTTCTCTTTCGGCCACACCACCTGTTCTTTAGTTCATTCTGTGACCCTGCCAAGTGTAGGAAAGCTGTTTGCTGGTGGCACACTTTTTACTAGCCACTTCATGATTAGCAGAGCTTACTACTGCCACCACATACAGCAAAATCAGAATTCTGGTTATATTTGCTCAGCTGCCACTTCAATCCTTGTTGCAGCCATCATTTTCAAGACATAGCCTATAGTGACTGCACAGAATAAACAGCAAAAAATTGTGGTTTCATATACCTGCACAGCTGTCAGAATTGAAAAAACAAACAAACAAACAAACAAATAAACAAAAAACGCCACTGTCTACTTACTTGTTTCTTTTCATTCCACTCTGCATTTTGGCAACCTTGCACTCACAAGTTTAGCCACCATTTTAATCCTACTTTCTCCCTTTGTGCCAGAGACTCTAATGAATTCCTTCAAACCAGTTTTATCCACAGAAAGGAAAAGCAGAGAACTATTTGCAATAGTGTCCTGTTGTTTTTGCCTTGTTCAGGATTCACCTTTTAATGTAATGGGTAGCCAAGGTAGCTTGGAATAAATCATTCTAATTTAGATGTGTCAACTAGTCATGTTTAATGAAGCAAGCCAATCTTGCAATGAAGTAACATCTTTCCTGTTAAAAAAGCATGCTCTCTGAATTGTGACCACCTTCTAATCAGCAATACCTTAAAGACCTCCTTGCCTTTGCTAAGGTATAATCACCATGGGTATCTGGTGTTGAAACTCCTAAGAGCTAGTTAACACTTCCTGTAAAAAAAAACAGTTCTTTTGGATGAGGTAAAGACTGTTTAAGTAGATGTTCAACGTGGAAGCTGCTGGAGGCAGACCACTGTACGTTTCCAGCAAAAGTGGAAAAGGTTTTTAGACCTTAGACTAATAGGATGTAATATGAGAACATGAGAGGCAAGCTGTTAGAAAATAAAAAGAAGTTATTATTTTCCTGTTAGTAACTCAGAGAGGGAATACACTCCTGGATATAAACTACTTCTCAGTATTCTGAGAAGTATTCAAATGTAAATAGTACTACTACTTGAGGTCCCTTTCAGCCTGAGTTACCCCATAATCCTGATCTACTGTAGAAAGGAGACTAGAACATCATGCTTCAGCAACACCACTGGGTTCTCATTAGCAGAAGACTGTGTTGTTAATCACCCTGCAGTATTATAGAGGCTGGGAGTTATGACTGAAGTACCTAATTATCAAGAGCAAGCAATACAGAACATGTCAGTCAAACAAATAAACAGCGATCTATTTCTGCAATAACAGCACAACATAGAAACCTCCTTCTGACAAAAAAAATAGCTCTTCATTGCTTTTTACTTCTCACTGTACCTTCTCCCATAATCTTGCTATTACTTTTCTGAAAAATACATGTTACAATCAAGAGCTATGAAAAAGAACAGAACTGAAAGAATTTTCGAAATAGCACAGACCTTTTATCAAAATATAGGCAGTTAAGTCATCAGATAATACATGCAAAATAGTTTCTTACATCAGTCTCCAGTCAAAGAAGAATCCATACACAGTTTGAATCAAGAGCCTAATAATTCTTCAGATGCTTTTTGACACAATGTGAGCAATTACTCCTAATTAACAATGTGCTAATTTTTTATATATAAATGGAGTACTGCATATGATACATATCAATAGAAATTAAGATACCTGTCCAAAGTTAATAGCACTGTTTCATTCATTTCAGGTACATCATCAGCTTTAATAGTAATGTTGATTGTAGTATCACTTTGTCCAGATAAGAAAATGACAGAGCCATTAAAGGGACTTATATCATCATGTGTTACGGCCTTTTGATTGACACCAGAGGGCTTCAAACTCCAGAACACAGTTGCTTGACCATCAGTCCCATCTCGATGCAGTGCAATAGAAACCTATGAAACGTGTGAATTTGTTGTGACTAGATGGAAAAACAATTACTCCTTTGTAAATTACTATTTGAATATAAGCATAAAAATGTTCAGCTTTTTTAGGTATAACTTCATATGTGATATCAAAATATGGATGAAAGTATATGTACATAAAACTTTTAACCACTTATCAGGCACTTAGTGCAGATGACAGATTATTCATACCACAAATCACTAAGCAACCATACAAACACATGCATGACAAATTTTATGAATGCACACTTCTTCAAAACATAACCTACATTTTAAACATAACCAACATAAATTTAACTTGGAATTACAATTCAGTGCAATTGTATTTAAGGCTATTACCAGTTCTAATTTAAGAATATGAAGTGAGTTATCTGATTTGGGATTTATATTGATCCTTTACATTACTATGTTCACAGCTGGTGAGACTGAAAATATCTGTAGTATCTTTTGATCTGTGTGAGCAGTAAAGGTTAAGTCATTTAAGATGCCTACTGGTTTTAGGTATTCACAGAGAAAACAAAGGCCAGTTTCACTTTTCTGCTATTTAATAGATATTTTTACAAACTTTTAAAATCTTTTTTAAAGCAAGGTAATGTTTGGGATTAGGCATGATTTGTTAACTTTAAAATGCTATACTAAGTATAGGAAACTGTGCTTTCGTCAAGTGAATTTTCCATAGCAATGGACAATGTAAAAAAGTCTTACTTACCTCTGTGGCAGGGGAATCTTCTGGCTCGGAAAGAATAATCGGAAGATTGCTAATAAAGCCTATTTCTCCATTTGCAATGTCTGGAGTAATCCTGAGAGAAATATTTCGAATCTCACCTAGTCGAGGACTCACAGAAGGGACCAGAGGAATTCTGTTCACTAGTTCAACTCCTTTGAGCTGTGGGGAAAAGTAAGACCAAATCGAGAAATGAGGAGCCTTATAACAAGTCAGAACAGTTCTGACATTTCAGGATAATTTTCAAATGCAGGTAGCATATAATTCTAGAACAAATTTATCTTGCTAACAGCACTGCTGTTTCAAAAATTTCTTAGTAGACATGTCAAAGAAATTAAGTGGGTACACCTCCCAGATAAACCATGTGAGCATACGTAACTAAAGAGGAATCCAGTCAGAGATGGAGACTGACCCCCCTACACCAGCTATACTAGGCCTATTAACAGTACTGATTTGATCAATGCCTTGCATTGATAAAATAATCTTCTGAAGTTTCTAAATTAAGTATTTCTGCTGGAAAGCTCCTCTGATTATATTTGTTCAAACAAAAATAGTTTTATATTTCATGGAGGAAGTACAGAAAAAATAAAAAAAAGTCTACTGCAATCTACATTTTGAGAATCCAGGCAAAGTGCCTGAGATCACTGAACATGAAACATTCTCATAAACTTACTGTACGCGTGTCTTAAAGACCGTACTTCAGTGTTACTTGAATTTACATTTAAAAAGGACTTTGAATGAAACGTTTCAATTATTCTGAGGATCTTTCAGGCCTCTTGCAGATGTTGAACACTCTAATTTAACAGCTGTTTTCCAGGAAGCAATTCCTAATCTAACTGAATGCAAAAAAATGTAAAATGGGTAAAATAATATAATGCCAAAATTCTTTTTTTTCTTCTCTTTTTTTTTTTTTAATGAGAATGCAGGGAGAAGGAGGTAGAGGTAGGAAATCTATTAAAGGTTCCAGAAGCAGCTGAAACATCTTTGGTAAACATAAGAAAAGCACAAAGCCTGGCCAATTTGAATCCATGGATCAGCACCTTCACTTGAAGATGTTTAATTTAAAATGGATAGATTACAAGGGACTAAGAAATGCTTCAGTGATTTCTGTGATTTCTCTCTGGTTGTGCCAAATAGTCCCATTGTGTATCAAGGTCACCATCTGGGTTGTTCATCCCATTTTACCAAAGTGGCACTGTTGATCACAGGAAGTAGAAATTACAGGGCTTATATAAATTAGAAATTATAGGGCTTCATTTGCAGATTTAACTGCAAATGAAAAAATGAGTAACAAACAACAGTAACAATACCCAAGACATTCCACAGCAGTACTTCTGAACAATAATTTGCTAAAATATACAAAAATAACAACAAAAATCCAACGAAAAAAAATGAAAGTCTTAAAATAGATTTTTTCTTTCTATTTTTTTTTTCTGAAAATAATTTTTTTTTTCTGTCAAAAACTGTTTTACTACATTTTTCAGACAACTTTAACTAGTAATGACAAAAGTTCTCTTCATATAAATTCAGGTAGAAAAAAAAAAGCAAAAAAAAAGCAACAAAGAAAACTATACAGAGAAAACAGAAAAAAAAAAAATCAAATTCTCTAACCAAACTCATAAATGAAGGCAAGATAATATAAGTTTGATGATTTTTAATTTACAGAGTATAATTAAGCTGAAAGGGAACGAGTTCTATTTACTTTTTTGTTACTTCTTAATTTTGTCTTGCTTCTCTATTTTAATAACCTTGTTTTGTTCAAATTCAAAGCCAGGAGATTGACAGAGAAACAGAACTTAAAAAGCAGGCAACTGTCAACACTGACCTCATTTTGTAAAATTCTGTGATTGATACTCGAATCCTGTTTTGTTTTGAACTTTGTAATTATTCATGATTAAGTGCAGAACTCTTTATGGCATAGTTATAGAAGTTGTTTCTTTAAAGAGGAAATCTTTGCTTTAGAGCCACGCTGAGCTTTTTATTTAAAAAGGAATGGTCATTTAAATTGCACTCGAGGGGAAGGAGAAAGTACTATATTACACTGATCATATTAAATAGGCTAAAAAAAACACAGTTGTGATACCTGTATGAGAAAATGAGCACCATTTTGAAGAAATGCATCATTTCTTATTGGTATATTTAGAGTTTCATGTGTTTTTCCTTCCGAAAATGTGAGAATGTTGTTTCTGGAGATATTTAGAATGCCATCTTTTGCTCTCTCAGGATCCAGATCTCCAGCTGGAATATACAGTGCAGTGTAAATTAACTGCACATCTCCAACTGTTCCTCTCTCCCTTGCAAAACTCAAGGACAAAAAGCGTCCTGTTGGATTACTTTCAATCTTCTGATTCTCCAAAGGGTAAAATTTTATCACACCATAAACATCATCACTGTCCTGAATGTAAAACAAAAGCTGCAAAACAGAAAACAGTTAAGATTATTCAATGTTATAACTACTATACATCATAGTTTTCATACTCTCATGAAAGTATGTCCTGTCACCCTGCATTTTGCTCCTGAGTGAATTGGCACTCAAGAAAGAAACCAGGTTGACAGCCCCAAAGTATTCTTCGTGCACAAACACCAATACACTGATAATAGCAACTTTCCCACCATCCTTCATCTATGTCTGAGTGAGCTTTGAATACCTGATATTTTGGTTCAGTAGACAAAGTGAAAAAATTACATTCATTCAGCAAATTCTTTTCAATCGTATGTTATAAAAGCAGAGAGTTGAGTCACAAATATGTCACTAATGCTAATAACCCTTTATTTAACAGTTCAGACGTTACAGTCTTAATCACCAAACCCTCCTCTTGAGGCTGCTACTCTGTGTAGAATATGCCAGTATTAACAGCAAATAAGGAAATGGGAATAGCATTTCATCCTTCTCTTAATAAGCAGCTAAACAAGACAGCATTTACGTAATGCTGCATATGATGGGAATAATCTAATCTGAACTCTACTGCATTAAATAACTCAGGCCTTTTTATAACGTTAAGCCAAAGAATTTGAAATGTGGCTCTGTATACAAAGAGTACATTAGGTTGCCTCATTTAAACTCAATAACTACTTCAGCCAATTTAGCCAATCCAACAAAAATTGTGGAGTCTCTACTGCAAGGTCTGAAAGTAAACTTACCTCAGATGGTTCACTGACTTCTGCACCTCCTTGTACAGTATGAGCTAAGAGCTGCAGAAGATAAGGCTCTGCTTCTTCCGGCATATCGTCATTAAGAATGTTCAAAGGAAGTGTAACCAGCATCTGTCCTTGGTCAAAATATATTTCCCCGGTCTCTGGAATAAGGTCTGCAGTCACAGGTGAGGGATCACTGCTATTTCGGATTATAACCCAAGTCACAGAAACGTTTCCATGTGTTCCACCATTTCTTACTATTGTGATCCCTTCAAACCTATGGTTTGGAATGAAACAAAAGCTCATATCATATCATTAAAATTAGTACTTGCTAACTAGTTATTAGTTATCCATGTACTGGAAGATGTACACTGGCTTCAGTGGAATAAGTTGGGCAGAGAATGGCTTGAGAGCAGCACTGAGGAGGTAGCTTTGGGGCTGCCTTTTGATGAAAGCCTCAACATGAATGCTTGCAGCCTAGAAGGCCAACCATATCCTGGGTTCCATCAAGAGAGGCATGACCAGCAGGTCAAGGGAGGTGATCCTGCTCCTGTACTCCGCTTGGATGAGACCCCACCTGGAGTACAAGCATCCAGTTCTACGGCCTCCAATACAAGGACATGGAGCTGCTGGACTGGTTCCATAGGAAGGCCATGAAGATTATCAGAGGGTTGGAGCATCTTCCCTATGATGATAGGATGAGAGTGTTGGGGCTTTTCAGCCTAGAGAAGAGAAGGCTCTCAGGGGACCTTATAGTAGTCTTCCAGAATCTGAAGGGGGCCTACAAGAAAGCTGGAGAGGGACTTTTTATAATGACATATAGTGACAGAATGGGAAATGGCCATAAACTGGAAGAGAGTAGATTTAGACTAGATATTAGGAAGAAATTCTTTACTGTGAGGGTGGTGAGACACTGGAACTGGTTGCCCAGAGAAGCTGTGAATGTCCCCTCCCTGGAAGCATTCAAGGCCAGATTGGATGGGGCTTTGAGCAACCTGGCCTAGAGGGAGGTGTTCCTGCCTATAGCAGAGGAGTTGGAACTACACGATCTTAAAGGTCCCTTCCCACCCAAACCATGCTTCTAGGATTCTTTGAATCAATATTAACTGCCGCAACTGACATCTGCTCAGGGCTTAACATTTGTAAAACTGCAGTGCTCATGTAGCATTTTCATGGAGTGCTTATTGATGAACTAATATATCCAAGGAAACTAGTAATATATCCAAAGAATTTCTTAGAACTTACTTTGTTTACAACAAGAAGGATACTGAGAAATGCAGGCTTGGTACATTTTGCCTTTTTCTTAGAAATATGTTACATTTCAGAAAACTCAATTTTTTACACTATTTTACAGACTACATCAAAATACACTTGTCAGGCATCAGTGTTTAAATAACATCTGAGTGAACTTTTTGCTTCTGTACTGAAATATGAAATTGTCTTTTGATAAAATCATAGTTTGATACATCACCTGTTTTTCTGAGGATGAAATTAATAGTAGCAGTGGACATTTTAAATGAATATTTCACTACTGTATAATCAGTGCTGCCTGTAAACATTTCTATAGAGCTTTGATTTTAGTTTATCTGCAAAATTACATATATTTTAAGTACTCAGAAGTTTAAAGGTATTCAACATTTCACCAGAGACATTCAACACCTTTTTGTTTTCAATCAGAGACTGACTTTATACTATATATGCAAAAATTTATTGGGAAGGGAAGCCTGAAATCTATTTCCCACTCTTATGGACTGGTGTATGGCAGCATCACAGCTTCACTGATCATGCTTTTAGATTAAGGATTTTTCAGTATCTTGGTAACGTCATTAAATATTTACATTTCTTATACACTGTTCATAAATATTAAAATAATTTTGCATAATTAAACATTATTCTCTTGAAATCTTTATAGACATAGTTAATAATAATTAGAGTAGGTGATTCCTATACTAAATTTTCAGTAGTGATTTTATAATTACCATCTTAAGGATGCTTAGCAAACAAATCACCAAGCAAATCACTTAATATGACTAGGTAGTGTCTGAAGATCTGTAGTACCTTGAAATTTTGTCTTCATCAATAATAACAGTCTGAGCAAACAGGATACTGTTGATTGAAAGCACTCCATAGGGTTTATCATTCGGTTGGATGGTGACATGAACAGCAGATGGATTAACCAAAACAGCATCACCCTGTAAAGTGTCCTTAAGAAGAACAATCTGAAAGGTCTCAGCGATTTCTGGTATGGCATCATCAAGAATCTTGAATTTTATATATATTTCATGAACTAGAGGTGGGAAAACAATAGTTGTATTTGGCTGTAGATCTAGGAAATCCAAATTAAGCTGTGCATGCGATGTTGAATTCCCAGTTACGATGGTGTAAGCAACAGATACTTCACAATCATCAGGTCCAATTAATTTTCCACTGTCGTCTTTACCACGAACCACTTGAATTCTTAGTACATCAGCTTCCTCAGGTACCATGTAAGTGCTCTGAATGAATCGCACAGGGCTGTCATTTTTCCTAATCTTAATCTGAATGGAGTTTTTTGTGGTGTTGATTTCAGCCCCTCCTTCCACACTCCTCAGATAAACAAGAAATAATTCATCGTTTTCAGGTATCTGGAGAATGATATTAGAAACAGAGTGTAAGTCATATTTCAAGTATATGCAGAACTCTTACTGAGAAATATGTTTATATATTTTGCAGAAAGGATAAATGACACAAACCTGAGAACTCTTTCCATATTAATGTGAACAGGCAAAAAAATCTTTCTTGCAACTTCGTCTGAAGAAGCCTTCTCAAAACAGTGTTTCTATTTTCTAAAATACAATTCTTATGCTCTCTATATGCACTTAAGCAACAGAATGTATATTCAATTTTAGTTGCAGATTATATCTTATTACCTTACATAAATAGGTTACATGGAGCTTTTAATTGCATCATGCTTGGCTAATAAATACATCTGTCAAGCTTCAAATACAATAAGATAAATTATTTCCACCACTACCTTGCCTCTTGTTTTCTCTTAAACTAAGTTTTCCTTTATTCCTCACTAAATCAGGAAATGTATACACTAAAATTACCCAAAGTCTAGACTGTGGAAATCAAAATAATAGTCTGGTTATACTGGTTATATTAATAGTACTGGTATTATTAATAATAATACTGGTTATATTGTTTTTCCTACCTTCAAAACTTTAAAGCTCAAATTAAATTCTGACAGTAACACTGGGTTATTGTAAACTCTAGCATCATAATCATCAGTACATGCTTTCATGTAAAAGTCATCTTTTACATTACAGCTGTGAAAAACCTTCAGAGTGGAAAGTCACTGATTATCCATACTGATTCAGATCTCCTTCAGAAACTTTGTTAGCACCTCTCAGAGAAAAAATAATAAAGTCACATCTTCCCAAAAGGAAAACCCATGACAATTTCTTCCTGTTTTTAAGTCTCAGGAATATGATATCTAACCAGAAAAAGATGGTTTTTTCTACACTTCAGCACACCAATCTGGCACAGTTTCTAAACACTAAAAGTATAAGTAGAAACATGGACCAACAGTTTTTATAGTGCAAAAATGGAAAAAGTTGCTTTAAAGTTGCTCACTTTTAAGCTAGATGCCTTTCACTTTTATTTTTTTCTACTTAATTTTCTTATTAAGTTCTTCTGTATCATATTTACTTATTTTGTCTATTCTGAGCTTAAAAAAAATCTTCTCAGCATAAATTTTCAATTGGTCAATCTGAAAGTAAAAAGATGGTGATTACTATCTTGTATTCACACTTTTCAGAAAATTGCCTGTTTGTTTCAGGAATCTCATCTATTTTCAGATTTTTTTCAAGTATGCTTCTTCTCTGAAACATATCTACATAAAACCCAATAATTCATCTTCTTTTGAGCTCTTCCTCTGAATATTCAATGTATTGTATTTTTTCTTTAGTGAAAGACATACCATTTCTGCTCTTCACACATATGAGAGTGAATCAAGTTTATTAAAGAATAAAATGGATTAATATGCATTGTTAATAGAAGACAGAGGCACATAGACTTCAGTGAGGATGTAATAAAAAATGCACCTTGTAAGCAATACCATGATTATCTTCATTAAGAAGAGGGAGAGGGAGAGGGAGAGGGAGAGGGAGAGGGAGAGGGAGAGGGAGAGGGAGAGGGAGAGGGAGAGGGAGAGGGAGAGGGAGAGGGAGAGGGAGAGGGAGAGGGAGAGGGAGAGGAGGAAAAAAAACAATACCAAATATAACCTCAGTTTGCAAGGCAAAAAATAATTAGGGAAAACCAGAGTACATTTAAAAAGAAGTACTTAACAATAAACTGATGTCTCATGTGAGAACACCATCTTTGGCCATACAACGAGGACCATTTGAAAAAAATGGTTAATTTCTATATTTGCTACAGTAGCACCTTATGGTCAGAGAGGCCAGGATATGCTCAGAATATATTCACCAATGAGAATTACAGGAGGAATATTACAAAGACTGAAAATAAAGAGTTCATGAAGTGAAAATATCCATTCATTAACCTTATTTAAGCAAAGCATTTTTATAACTTATTAGCCCAAATATCTTTAGAACAGCTGTTAACCTCCTCTTACCTGATCATCAAGCACAGTTAAATTATAAATCAGTATAGATCTACCAGGAGTAAACGTAAGGTTACCCCTGGCTGGACTAAAGTCTTCTTCAGCTGGGTTTGGACCATCTTTTATCTGCAAAAAAATAATTTTTCTCATCAGAAGTATACAGAACAGCAAGACAAATCCAGCAGAAGGATAGTAGCCAGTATACAGCATGGCATGTTTAGCCATCTCCTAGTTACAAGTATTCACGTTCAGTTGTGAAGTCCTATGCTTTTTTGGTGAATGGAGTCAAAGCAACCAATCTGAAGAAATCATATACTGACAGAAGAGGAGGAAGAAAACTACATCCATACAGAGGACTTCCTATGAGGACTGGTATATTCTGATGCATAATTCATTCTCTGACATTATCAAAACCTTATACATTAAAATTCAGTTTAAATCGGTAGTGTTTCATGTTAAATTCTAAAACAAATAAATTATTGGTCTTGCGTTCCTTCTATCTTGACTTGTTGAAGATGCTAAATCTAAAAGTAAAACCTGGAAGACAAGGAAGACTTAAAAGCAATGTGAGATGCTTTTGTTTTAGAAAATCTTCAAAATTATTTTTTAACACATATATATAAACAATGCTGAGAGATGGACCCAAGTAATTGTCCTGATACTAAAATTTATTGAACCTTAGAACAAACAGATCTACAATAAATTACAGAGAGCATCACAACCATTACTTTATCTATTAATAGTAATGCTATATTCAGTATGAAACAACAAAGTTTTTCAGATTTTGACAGGTCTAGATTAAACCCTTGATGTCCCAGGGAAAGGAAACTGATACAGAAATACCCATTTGAAAAATTTTATGCATAATTTTAAGGTATGTAATATACTCTGAGGTAGATGACAGAGCAATAAGAGCAATAAGTTTATCATATTCAAATAAAGTAGGTAAATAACAGAATAAATATTCAACAAGAGTTATTTTGAAAGCCTTAGTTTCTGGAAGCTCAAAATACAGAGAAAGATACAGAGGATTATAGATAGAATTTCGCCAAGTCCTAATTTCTCATACCTAAATGTTCAAATTTAGGCTAACTTTTAAAGAGTCACTCTGACGTCTATCTGTAAAATATATGTATGTATATAAAGACACATATTACACACAATACACTTTGTATAATATAAACTAATACTGCATCAAGTGCCTTCCTAAATAACAGAGAATACTTAGTTTTCTGTAGCTCCTCTTAATATTTATTCAAATTAAACACTCAGATAATTGCAATATTTTCCATGGCAGGTAATATGAATCCATTTCATGAAATAGATTTAGCAATTGTAGATGTAGGCATTTTGCTCCTCTCTTCCTTTTACAAACACTTTGATAAATCATGATTACAGCCTACTAGCTTCGTCCAGCAGAAAGGTACGAAGAGTTTTAAATAAACTCACCTCAAAAGTTACGATGACTGTCCCATAGGTTCCCCTCTCTCTAATTAGAGTAAGAGGCACAAATTCATTTCTGCCCCTGGGCTCATTCACGGTGATTAAGGCAGACTAATGAGGAAGAGAAGGGACAGACAGTCAGGCACAGATCAAATATCCCAGCAGAATGAAGAAACTGTTGCCATAGAAATACCAAACTCCCACAGACAAGTTAATCCAATCCACAAACCAGTCCTCTGATGGCAGGCATTTCCTACCAACCAATTCGTTCAGCTAATAAAAACCCTGAGAGATTTCAAATAAAAATTTATCCTGTTATGCAAGGAGGGTTCTTTTGTGTTTTTTTTTCTGTAAATGAACATAGTCAATAGACACAAAGCACTGGCATAATGTCACTGATATTTTTAGGAGCTCATAACCTGTTACAAATAGATTTTCACCATTATGGGGTAATTTATTAGTAATGTAGCTATAAATTGACTATCTACTACAGGACAATCATTTAGGTCATCGGTTGCTTTTTCAGATGGTTGTATGTGACAGATGTTAAAGACTTCCACTAATTCAGTGAAAAACTTGCAAGCCAGGTTTTGTAGCTCTAAAATTGTCGCATGTCCATGTCTATTTTTTCAGAGAAATCCTATAAAAAGGTCATATTGTGAGAATGCTAGCAATAAGGCAGATACTTTTTATACTAACATGAGGCTCTTAGGCTATTTCTGAACACCCAAAAGCACAGAGTAGTATTAATATTGTATATATGCATAAATTACAAACACATGTATGGATTGCTTCTAAGGATGTCTTCAAGGATATATCTCAGAAACCATTTTCATGGGATTCCATTGAATAATAGCCAGTATCTTTTCTGCTTTCTAAAATTTTTACATACACCACAAAAAAGCCATACCATGTTAAAAGAAATTATTCCAAAGGCATTGTCATTCGATAAGATTGTTACAGTGACAGTCTTGGGTGAGCCAAGCTTTATCTTTGCAGATTGTTTCTGAAATTAACAAAATAAAACAAGATATTAAACATGAGAAATACATGAAAAAAAACATTTAGATGTTACTATAAATATTACTCTATATAAACTGTTTTTTTTTTAAATGTGTATTACAGTGAATATTAACTTAAATTAATAGAAAGCACCAAAATAGTTCATCATCATATTCTATCTGGTCCACAAAGACCATGTAACAAAGCTTGTAAATAACTACCTATATTTTGGCAATCCAGTAATGAAAACGTAGGTACAGAGAAACATGAAGCATGCAGCACTACCAGGAACTCAGAAGTTGTTCTCTTTTCCTAACTTATGTATAAAACCAAGACTTTGAAGCTATTACATGAACTGAGATATCAACTAAAGAAACAAATTTTTTACAGTGGTTTAAAACTGAGCTACTGCATCTACACATCAAAAGATGTGAAAACATGGAATTTACTGCCAACATCTCCTGAGGAATAAGATAAACATAAAATTCTTCTATGATGAATTAACTTCAAATTCAGTCATGGTCTGTTACTTCAAAATTTTGAATAGGAATCACTCCTTAGTAGGATGACTTCTGTAAGGTAGAACAATATGCAGAGATTTATCAACGTTTTTTAAAAGTGTTTTGTTGTTTTCAGGGGAGTCTCATCTATTATTCTGTTACTTCAAAATTTTGAATAGGAATCACTCCTTAGTAGGATGACTTCTGTAAGGTAGAACAATATGCAGAGATTTATCAACGTTTTTTAAAAGTGTTTTGTTGTTTTCAGGGGAGTCTCATCTATTATTCTGGATAAGAAATCATGGTTTTTTCTTTTGCCACTTCCACTCCCTCTTTTAGGCACAGTGGATAGAATAAAACAGGGAAGAATGACTCTCTTCACAATCCAACTCTTTGGCACCTTAGCGCAACCCCTTCAAATGTCCACAACTGAATGTAACGTTTGCTTAAGTTTCAGTCTGTCCATGTTGCACAGCAACAACATATAGAGAGACTCAAAGGAATGGAGAAACCTTCTAAATGAGCAGTAAGAACCATTCTGATTAGTCTCCAAATTTTAGTTCAGACCTGTTTAAGATTCAGATTCACAAGAAGTGCAACTACACAGAATTCTATGGAACACCATTTGTTTGTGTCAGATTACTCAGACAGATGAAAGATAAATTTAAAAAACACAGACTTACTGGTAGTGTCAAATAAAATGTGAATGTCTCATCTGCCTCTGGAAGGTCATCATCGCAAACAGATATATACACTGTTCGGTTTGTTTCTGTGTCAGGTATAAATGCAGCTGCGTATGTGTCAAAAAAGTCTCCCGTGTCTTCTCCATGAATCTACAATAAGTGCACAATTGAATGTCACCTCCTTCCTGTACGACCTTCTATAATATTCTCGACTGATTTCCCAGATTTCATGTACTCTCTTTGAACATGATTTCTCCTGCTATTAACCCTGCTGTTACACAAATTATTTCCTGATAATGGTGCAGATGGTGGGCTGTTATTACCCATGCTGAGTAACAGAAATAACAGCACTTTCCCCAGAACCACTTACAACATCCTTCCTTGTCACTGGGTATCTTTTGTATAGCGTACCATATGATTATTTCTCAACAGAAAGACTGTTCCAAGCACAGATCCACATGGCTTATATTAGGCCACCTGAACTTACCTTACCTGAAGATGTTACTGCCTTCTGCCTTCCATCATCATTCTAGGAAATAGAAGGAGACTACAAATGTAGCCTACAATGTTTTGCAATTGGTGGGAAAGATGAATTGTTTTAGAATGTAAAGCTCCGCTTTCACTTTGCTCAACTAAAGAAAATTGCATTGGTTCAACAACAAGTAAGGTGGCCATGAGGCCTCCCCTCAGCTCCTCTGCTCCGTGCTGATCACACCCAGGGTCCTCAGACATTCCCCAGATGTCTTGTTTTCCACCATCTTGGTAGCCCTCCTTTGGATGCTCTCTAATAGTTTCATGTCCTTCTTATATTGTGGCACCCAAACGTGCACCCAGTGCTGTGGATGAGGCTGCACCACGGCAGAGCAGAGCACAGTGGAACAGTCCCCTTGGAATGAAGCACTGCTCCAGTGAACTATCACCTTCCTTTCCACTGGCTTGGCAAAAGTATAAGCAACACTCAAATGTAACAAATATTAATATTTACTGAGAAGATAACTAGCATATTTTCTTACCGACACAACTGCTGTGACGTTAGCAGGCTTCCCTGTCCTCTCAATTACAAGGCGTATCACAGTTGTACTTGTTTCATTAACTACAAACTCTGTTTGTCCACTGAACTTCACTTCTGTTTCTCCAGATGTGAAACGAATGAGTGCTGCTAAAATCAAATAAACTAATAAAGAATCAGAGTGCATCCCTGTATGGAAACAAACAAACAAACAAACAAGAACACAAAAACATGAATAATTAAAAATAAATTCTGTACCTAAAATATATAAAACAATCTCTCTTGACACTTCCAATGCTGACAACTTTTCTGAAAGGGTTTCTGAAAACCCTGCAAATATTCTGTTTTCCCAGTGAGCTTCAGAAATGAGAAGAAAAAAAAAAACCACACACAGGTTTCAAGAATGATCAAGTTAGATAACACAATTATCTTCTGTATCCAATTCTATTTTTATAAGTTTAATCTAAAGATATTCTAAAAAGCATTTTTTAATGTTTTCCAAGTGAAGGAATAAAAAACATCATTTAAGACAACAAACATAATATTGCACAATTATTTTCATTTCTAATCAGCAAAAATACTTTAAGGTTGGCAACTTACTCTTTCTTCCAGTTCCATTTTTTTTTTTCCTGCTGTTAATTCTCTTTAAAAATATATATTAACTGCCACAAAGGGTGAAGTTTTGGATGTTTGCAGTTACCTCGTATACCATCTTCTGCTATCTTACAGATCATGAAATGTTTTTAAACATTTGCATGCTTACTTAAGATAATTTTCACAGCTTCTCTTACCCTATGATTTTACCATGCTTTCTTGTCACAGAGATTCTCTATGCAGAGACATATTTTTGTCAAGTGTATGCCAAATTTACAATTATAAAACACTTTGGATACAGTACAGATGTTAATTCTTTTATGTATGCAATTTGATAACTTTTATCCTATAAAGAATAGAAAACAAGCTAGCCATTGGACCAGTAAAATTAATAAAGCTTTAGAAAGACTTCCAGACTTTCATTCATCTTATAGTAAATTCTGTCTGCAAAAGGGTTAATTTTCCACTAAGAGGACTTGAAATAAAGCTGTTTTCGAACCTGTTAAAGAACAAAAATTATTCACAGACATGACATATTGTATATGCTGTAAATATAGTCACTAAAGCTATCAGTGTCTCTCAGAATTCATCTAGGGCAGGATTGGCAGAATGACAAAATTAGCTGATTTTAATTACTTATAATAAAATATTCCCTTTTTCTATTGAACGTCACCAAGGGAATAGGTGAGCAGTGAAGCTAAGTGCAAAAAATCAGGACCATTTGTTCTATCAAACATTTTGCAATCTACTTAGAAAAGTGTTTCATTAGTTCTAGTAAAAATGTCATACAGTAAAACAGTTTTCCTGCAGCACTTTGCACTACTACAAACTGAATTTGATTCCCATGAACATGGTCACTCAAGATCTCTATGACTTTTATTAAGGATTAAATGCGTAGCAGACTTTCAAGAGCAAGGCTTTATTTTTAAGAAGTGATCTATTAGTGATGTTAGTGCAGAAAAAGCCAACTGCAAGAAGCAAAGATGAAAAATACCTCAACAAAAAACTGTTTTTTAAAAATCCTCAGCATTTCAAAAGGTGATTGTGTTAATCCGCAGAACATTTTCGTTTTTGTGTGGAACTGCTCAGATAAACACCAGCCTTCAAGCCTGGGAGTGAACAGTTGTGTAACCTTTGTAAACTCTGAGACAATCACACTGTCTGCAAATGCAGGCATCGTCCATGCCGAACTGAGGAATTTGTTGACCTTTTAGCTTCTGCTGTTACCTCGTCATAGACTTTGCAAATATCTTCCCACGGTACATGCTTCTAGTAAGTAATACTGAAAACTTGATCCTTGAGGGCAAGATTACAAAGTTTAGAATTACTTGAATTCTATTACTTCTACTAGAGAGCATTCTGAAACTATAGGATTACTCCTGTGGAACAAGAGAGGTTTCACAATCATACCATCAATTATTTAGCTGGTGTGTATTCTTCCTTGTTACATTATTTGTACTAAGATTTACCTTGCACAGCCTGCCAAAAGTAGTTTTAACTCACATAACCTCAGCTTTGAAAATCAGGATTATTTTAAAAAGATGTGATATAGTAAATACAACATGAATCAAGATTTGAAGAATGAAGAACAAATTCCTCCTAACAGCCCAAAAGATGCCTTACTTTATTAAATATCAACTCACTCTGTGCACTTTATTTACAGTTTTGCTAAACAAAATTATAAAGGAATACAGTTTGTTATTAATTGCACCACATAAAGTTCAGCAGAAGCCCTTGCAAGATCAGGGATTAAGAATTGATTCTTCCCCACCTTCTTCATCCCAGTGTATAAACAGTGATTATAACTTGGTTTCTTCAAATCTAAAACTGTAGTGGATCAGATCATAACTGATTAATCCACTTTTCAGATCTTTCAATTCAAAACATCCAGTCCATCTTTAAATGAGATTAATGAAGTAATCCTATGTTTGAAACAATAACCAGCAGTGGGATACCATAGAGCATCAATACTACACTAATTATTACAATACAGTACACAATAATAAAACTGTTTTCCAGCATCTAAAATGAAGTAGCTCTCAAACAAGTTACGCAGACATCCCAACAGTACCAGAAAATCTCAGAAGTCTAAAAAGTGCATTCTTCACCTTATAATAAAAAAGCAAAGAAGTCAAACTCAGCATTTCTGTGTCATGATCATTCACATCTTATGTCACGTGTTACGGTGCTTTCTGAAGTGCAGTTATGCTTCCCTTGAAAAAGCAGACACTTAAAACCCTGCACATACAGAGTTAACACAGTAATTTCATAAGTGATATCAGAAATGATGTAATACTATTTTAAAGTGCTGTCCAGCTGGAGTTAAGGAGAGGAAGGCTTATGAACCTGCTGTTTATAGTAACTATTGAATCACCAGAATTAACTCATTTTTTTCCCCACTGTTTATGGAACAAATTTAGATGAAGATTTTAAACTTTATAAAGAATAAGTCATCATTTCAGCAGACTGTTACAAAGACGAGTAGTCTTTTCTGCAGATTTCTACACTGGCTTTCATGCTTAATAAATCTAAACTCCCTAAAAATTAAAGATCTATTGGCTGTTTTCAGTGAATAATGAGAAAACCTAAAACCTAGTGGCACATGCATAGATGAAGAGAAATAAATGTTCTGCAAAAGATTCCAAATCTGAAATGAAATAAGATGTCAGATATGGAACAGAGAATGGTAAAAGAAATGGGAGATCACTAACAAAGCAGATGGAAAGATTAAAGACCCTACCCTTCAAACTGGTCATTGTTGCTTGTCAGAAGAAACAAGAAACCATTCTGAAGCAAGAACTTTCCAGCTCACAAGATACAACTTGATCGGCAATGCTCATCTTTGTACTACTTATCATAGATTTCTGAAGTCCACTGAGATGGCACACCACAGCAAGTGTGAAGTTTAGTGCACTTTTTACTGCCTGTCTTTGTCTACTCCACGTGATTACGGACACTCAGCCAAGTAGAACATTCAAAAACTGGCATGCCTAGTACTTTGCATTGAGTACAGCATTACAGCTATCAATGGTTGCCAGACAGAAGGCTATTCACAGCAGAGATGTCAGCACCCAACAGCATCTTTGGTTAAATACGATGAGAGAGAAATACATGTGCTCTTTCATATGTAAAGAGGAGATTCTCTGTAGTACACTGGAACAGAACAGAGCAAGAAGTTTCACAAGGTCATTACCGTCCCTGCTTCTGTTGCAGAAATATATTAAAAGCCTGCATATTTTCAGCATTTCTATTTTTTGCAATCTCAGAACCACTGAAATTTACAACAGTACTGGCAAGCAATAGAGGAAAGCAACTTTGATTTGCTAGACTTCTACTTTCTGTGCAGTGTGACCTGAAACTAACACTGAAGGATTTCCTTACAGACTGTTAGGTGCTGTTTTTTCTAAATTTTTTCCAAATTGCCTCAATGTTCCTACAGTTACCACATATGCAAAAGAAAACACAGCAGCGATGCTGGCAAAACCAAGCATTTGAAGTGTACTACTCCAGTCTGCACCTTTTGTTTCTGTTACATTTGATCCTATTTTTGGTCATGTTTGTTTTGTTTTATTTGTTTGCTTGTTTTTTTAGATGTGGGATGAGTACGTCTCTCTCTTTTGGAGTGTAGAAAAGGCAGAGCATATAAAAATGTTATTTTGAAAGAATCTTACTAAATACACATATATATGTATATATATATATATACTTCAACTTGCTTTAGGGTGAATAAAGCATGAGAACTGTAAGTATCAAGTACTGTGTTTTCTGCACTTCTTCTCACTAAGGACAGCACTAAAAGTTGCAGCATTTCAGATATGAGTCTGTTTCGGTGATTCCCATGCATGTCATTGGGTGTCACTGATACCTTTGCTCTCTAGGCTTTCCTGTCTTCCTCTTTACTACAAGGGCACTGTAGGTACCCCTTTTTATTACTAACACTGGAAAGTGCTAGTCAAAGCACAAATGCGGACTACAAGGGGCAGAAATCCTATGATCATCTTTCACTGCCCTGAAGATTTACTACTCAGCTGCTTGCTTACCTTGCTTACCTTCTTACAAACTACTGCTACCATGGCATAGTACAACTACAGCACAAACTCAGGTCATAAGATTTATCTGCATTTAAACAGAATGACACTAACATCAAGGAAAGGTTTCACCTGACCATTTGCTTCCTAAAAACTGCAGTATTTAAAAAAAAAATCTTACTGTTCTTGGTTATATGTATCACTAAGAGTAGCCAACTGATCAGAAAGTGAAGAACACCTTGATATAAAAAGTAATGTTCACTAACTAATATTTCCTTGAAAAAGGCAACTATCCTTCAACACGGACATCCTAAGGAAGAAAAGACACATGAACTACCTGCCATCATTTTTGTTTTACAAGTCTAAAAGGTAAATCCACCATCATAGCCAGGAACCAATGCTGAAAATCATAAAAACGCAAGCCGAGGCCATGGCAGAACCCAGATGAGAAATCCAAGTCATCTCATCTTAATAGGAAAAAGTAGTGATATGCCCAGAATATGCAAGATTTCTGTCAGTTTCTTCTTATTACTTCTTCAGAACTATTTGGATGGATCTATATTATAACCTTGAATTTTAAATTTTGAAATACATAATAATCACTGGAGAACCAAGTTTTATCTCGTAAATGCTATAGAGTTTCTGAGGTAACCAGTCCCCATTTGGAAAATAAAAGAAAAAACTAACAAGCCCTGCTGAATCAACAGCTTCTGATTGCAGATAGCAAGCAGAGGGTACACTTGCTGCAACCTTATAATTTGTTGGTCTAACAGCAAACCAGTCAATACTTCTGATTAGTTGTAGAAGTCACATAATTTTAATCTAAAGTAATTCCAAGGAAATTATTCATTATTAAGTTTACTTTATATTTCAAACAGATATCAAAGCCTAATTGAAACAAACTTTGGTTAAAATCTACCATTTAGTATGTTAACAAATACAACAGTGGGAAGTTGACTTTGTCTTAGATTGTATAAAGGAGAAGGGGAAGGGGAAAGAACAGAGGAGGGGAGGGGAGGGGAGGGGAGGGGAGGGGAGGGGAGGGGAGGGGAGGGGAGGGAACCAGCCCAACACTGATTTCAGCTGCAGAATTTCACATAACTGAAAAGAATCTACCTACATGTAGATTTAACTATGTACTGTAAAAAACAGTGTGTTCTTTTGGAATAGTTTTATACAAATAGGTAAATCTAGCTTTCAGCTTCAACCAGGTCTTTTCTAGCCATATGGAAACAGCACAAATCCTTCACTAATAGAGATTGTTTTACAGGGTTTTCCAGGACCAGGGCCTATGTTTTGAGCTGTCTTTTGTTCAGTGTAGAGCTTAAGACACTGTAAGGAAGCTTTCACACACTCTCATGCAGTTTCTTGCATAAAGAAGAAAACATTAAAACAAATAAACAAACAACAACAAAAACTACAAAGATGCTTAGCACTCCCAATTCAGTCTTATGTGGAAACAACTGAATGTCTGAGCCTATCTCACAAACAGGCTCTTGCATACATGGGACAAAAACTACAGCTGTGAAAGTTCTGCAGACTTCAGAGAGGAACAACCTATCCATTCTCCTTGAGTGAAGATCTGAGCTTTCACAATAATTTCCATTCATTTCCCCACTTTGCAAGTTTCTCTCATGTCCTCAACATTTAACATATTTTTAGAACAAGGGAGCAAAGGACAAAACTGGTACAACAAGCACTTGTCCTGAATGAAGTTCTATGTTGTGAATGAATAGAATATATCAGAACAAGTAATTTTGGGCTTCTCTGACATACTAGTTATTTTTCTCACACTGAAAATAAACAAAATGAAAAACATAAACAGCCTGCTTGTAATAATGTTCCACACACAGTAATCTTCAAAAAAAAAAAACGTCTTTAAAGTGTAGAATTATAGACTAGTATAGATTACAGCATTATGTTGATTATAGAATAATGGCGGGGATTAGGCGGCATTATGTCAGATAGACAGACCATAGAATTGTTGCTCTTCACACTGGATCATTACAAGTTAATACACATTTATGATCCACACGGTATTTTAATGTGCTGCCTAATTGTCACAATAAATGTCTCAGTGATTATTCTTGACTTTGGAAAAGTATATTATTAAATATGAAAATACATTAAATTTACAAAGCTTATCCAAATGAGCTTCATTTCTACTCTGCAGTGTATTCATCTAGTTATTGGACTGCAGCAAAGAATGCTGTTTTCATTTCAGATATGGATTTGTAGAATTACAGCCCAAAGACTTCCTCCTATTTAAGTAATCATTTTCCAAACGATTTTCTAAAGTTCATGAGGCACTCTCTCTAATCTGTTTTATGAATTAATCCCTTAAATCTGGGAGGAAAAAAAAGTTAAATAAAATACATGATATAGTAGTTACGTGCTGAAGTGAACTTCCCAAGCAAAACTTGCTTGAGTTCAAAGACTTCTCACACTATCTTTCTCAAATATTGTATTTTCCTTGGCTTTTCTAAACCTTTTAACCTATGTCACAATTTAATAATCACTATTTAATAATTATAATCATTCCCTTATTAAATGGTTATTTCTTTTCCTTGTTCTAAGGCACCCTGTAGTTCCAGACAAGGAAATTTCTTTGTTGATTAGTTATTTAAGACCAGCAACAATAACTATGCTGGAAAGAAAGGTGCTTTGAGAGGATTACACAGAGCTAGTTCTCAACAGCACCAAGCCGCGAGCAGCAAATTAAAGTACTTCATTGCATGTAACCAAATTGGCTGGTTGAAATGCTAATTACCTTTCAGCAAAGCTAAAGACAGACAGGGGACCCTGTGCTTCAGAGAATGACATGCATTTTTTATCCTACTTCTGCATCATTGTCTTGCTAGGAATTATTCAAAATCTATTCTTAAAGATAGCACTTTTCCTAACCTTTAAAAATGTGGGAAATTTCCAAAGCTCCAGCCAATTCTTCAGATCTGTTGGTCTGCCAAACCCATAACAGATGGCTGAATTAAGGCCATGTTAAATCCTTAATGAAGCTAAGCTTGAAACCACTCACGGCTGTAACATATTGGACCAGTCCATGATAAGTGACTGACGAGAATAAAGTTTCTTCAGCAATCTAGACATGAATCTCGTAGTTATACTCTAATAAACTTAGAGTAGATACAAATTGAGATAACCAAACCAATATCTTGGTGTATGTATATAAATATTTGTTATGATATTCTGGAGGAGATTCTGTCTTCAACTTGCTTCAAAATCTACAATCACAGAAATGCAATGAACATGGAAAGCATCATGCATATTGCTTAGTTTAGCCTGTCAGATAAGCCTGCTTAAATAAGTACAACTTTATCCTACGAATAATGCTAGTTGGGATTTACAAATTATCTCAGTAAAACCAATTTAATCTAATTTCATAGGAAATATTAATAAGCCAAAGCATGAAACTCTGGCTTCCACGTTTTTAATATATTTCACAACTCATGGATTCCAAATTCTTTCTGCAAAATGCCACAAATGTTCATATATGGACAGAACTTCAAAATCTTTATGCACGTATTTTCCAGTGGGGTTATTCACTTAAAGAGTGGTAGAGGCAAGTGAGGCTTTGCAGACACAATAACATCTTTCAGAGTAATAAAAGGTAACAGTGGATCCAGCTGGAATAAGACAAATGTCAGGTAACATTGATTCCTTCTGTCGATCCTTATGTTCTAGTAAACAATAATATTGTTCTTGTTTAAACAAACAGAATAGCTGAATTTCTGTAACTATGATTAATACATACAATTGGCAGCAATAGTCCAGAAAGTTTAAATTTGATGATTGAGATGTTGTATAGCATTTGAGTTTTAATGTATTATGCCAATGAGGAAAAGTATTACATTACAGTCATATCAAACAATGACTTATACCTAAATCTGCGGAGCTGAAATGCAAGCAATTTATACAAATGAGTAAAACCAAACAGTAGGATTACACATGTAAAAATAGCTATGAACATGATTATACCTCTGGAAGGTCAAGGCCCAGTATTCCTAGAGCAGAAAAGAATTTCAGCATGATTCTATCTTTCCTTGCTCATCTGTTTTTAGAGAACAACTTACACATTGATTCAGTATAAAGTACAGCTATGGAAAAGGCTGGTGAATTTATCAGTTCATCATTAAGCCAAAAAAAAAAAAAAAAAAAAAGGAAAAAAAAAAAAAGCCCCCAAAAACAGAGCAGGGGTAACCAGCAATAAAAGAAAGCTAAAGGCGTTGGACATCCTTTCTCTAATAACATCAAGAGTTGGATATTTAGGAGGATAACAAACTCAAGATGGAGCAAAAACAAATTTTAGTTCTCCTTCTTTTTGAATTATCATGCAAGAATGTGCTTTTCCACTGAGTTTTCAATGAAGCATCCTAAAACTAAAGCCTTCTAAGCTTACAGGTAGTAACTATGAAGTACTCTTAGAAAATGCTACACTTAACAATCACTTCATCTTTATCACATTGTAATTCTGAACAACTATTGCATTTGGGTAACAAATCACTTTTTATAGGTCACTTGTGGGTCACAAAAATTTTTCTCCCAAATTGTTTGTGTCTCATGACTGAGATCCTTACACTTCTCTGTAGCTGTATTTTTCTTTAGTACTATACTTTAGAGGTAAATGCTTTCATAACTTTTGCAGTAATTCAGCATAAGTCACTGAAACACTCAGGTGTTTTAAAGATTAGCATCTGCAGACTTGAGCACTCTTGAGCACGCATTTACATTTCTTTAATGTAAAGCCAAAAGCAAATTGAAAAGTGAAAGCCAAAGTGTGCACATAACTTAATTCTCTGCACAAGTTTTAATAACAAGGTATGTTTTAGACTTCATTGACTTCATTCTGAAACTTTCACTTAAGTGAAGCTCAAAGTAAATTCCGGGGGAAGAATACCACAGTACGTTTAGTTGTTATAATGATCATTCTTATTCAAGAGCATCACTTTTTTAAGGTTCATCTGGCAATATTTTTCAGCCTTAAAAATGCTGGCAGCAAAATAAACTGTCCAGGAAAAATTCTCACAAAAGCAAGTATCATTTTTTTCCCTGCTGTTTTCCATGTAAGCAGGATACAGACCACAACTGTAAGATAGTAAGCATGTGCTCTATTACTGATGCTAACTAGTTAACTTATTAGTTCACAAATTTGGTAAACACCACTGATTTTTTCAAGCAAACTACTAAAACAAAAAAAGTGCATGTAAGAAATCAGTAATAGCATTAATAATAGTGACAATACTAGCTTAGAAATAATTATACTTAGAAATCAAAACTTGTGCATTCTTGAAATACATTAGCTGTTACATTATCAACCATTTGGCCATTTCAATTCTGAACAGAGTACTCTACAAATTATTTTATTTCCTTGGGAATCTGCTTGTTCTTTTCATATGGAAGTCATGAAGACACTTAAAGGGAAAAAGCTTGTTATAGGCTTCTGGGACAGACAGGCTATTTCCTAAATACATCACATTCTACTTCCACTTCCTAAACTGATCTCATGGGAGATTCTCAAAATGTCCATTTTTTAATTGAAAGACACATTCTAGAAGATAGGTGCAAAGTGCAAAAACAACCAAAGAGAAAACAAACGAACAAACAAAAACCTAAAACTTCTGGATTCTATATAGAGAAAAAGATTTTTAAAAAACTTACATGTTGTTTCACATCAATACTATAAAGCAATTATAGGCTCATTATAAAACAATTACAGATGTTTGGCAAACAGTTCTGTGTACATTTGATATTAACTTTATCTGGGTTAGCCAGAGCAAATTATGCAACATTTAAAATGGAATCGCATATCAAAAGCCATAAGCATAAGACTTCCAGTTGTAACCACTAACCTGTTTACAACTCACTTCTTATCTGATGATAATTCTGAAAATTCATTCTTTTAATTCACTTATGCAAAACACAGTGCACGTACAGCTCCCCCACCTACTTTATTTCACATAATTAAAACACCTAAAGCTTCATGCATATTTGAATTAAAAACTGCCAGTTAGAGCATTTCAGGCTGAGGTGCATCTTGACATCTTGCCCTGAGAATAGTATTTTCCACTGGAAGGACCGTGGTCTCCTCTTGCCCTTCTCTACAAAGCAGAAAGAGGAGCTGCTGGAACAACAGAAACCTTAGCACGCTCCCTATGCAGTGGCCACTCGTGGGTAAGCAGCACGCTTGCTATCTGTTGCTGGCTAAACCTGTCTCTGCTGCAACAGGTGCTGCTGGCAGAACTCTAGAGCTGGGAAGTGCAGGTCTCTGCCACTCATACAGGATGCTTCCAAGCCGACTGCCACCTCAAACGAGAAAAATAGAGACGACAAACCTACCTAGACCCGGGGACATGGACATCTGCGTCTTCTAGACTCAGCGAGCCGCCTGCACACACTCGCTGTCACTCACGCATTATGCACTCCGTCTACTACTCCTCCCTCCTGTCTGCGCAGAGTACAGCACTCTCCTCCCTCCTCCGGCTCCTGCTGCCTTTCCGCTGCTGTGGAGATAAAAGGGGGTGGGATGGAAGAGGACAACATTTTTCAAACCCCAACAATTGCCCCTGTGCCGCTGTACTTCAGAGCCAGCCTCCCAGTCGCCGCCTTGTTTGTCTCTCTGCTGAGTTAGGACTGCACTGTTCTATTACTGAAGGCAGCAAACTGCCAGGTGTTGCCTGAAGGATGACAGATTTTGGATTCAAGCCCTTGGACAAGCAGCCGATCACAATCCAGTGCTGGGCAGGGATGTAAAATCTCCATCCCTAGATCAGTTACTTTGGATTTGGTAATTTCACTAGTGTCTAATTCCTGTTTTATGGTTACCTCCACCCCACACAAATCCTGAGCCACACTTGTACCTCAAAACAGAGGCAGCAACCAGGCTTCGCCAGTGTTTGCCCCCAGACTCTACAACTCTCCTATTTTATGGTAAACAAGCTATGAAGATTCCTACTTTTCCAGAAAACATTGCATCTAAGCCCCAGAACACTGAAAATACTGAATTCTGATGAAAACTCACTCATTTAGTCCCATTTACATGATCTTTACCCTATTTCCAGAATCAATGAGATAGCAACTAGCTCTTAAAAAAGTGGAAGTGCTACTGCAGCAGGAGCAGCAGCATGATTTCATGTAGGCCGAATCTCATTAGATGCACGAATGCTCCCAACACTCCCTTCTTCTCACGTACAAATTGAAACCACTCCATCAAATTTGTAAAAAGTCATTGATTCTAACTCCAATGAAATCTAACTCCCCAAACATTCTCAATCTATAGCACTACACAACCACATATTAAATACTTTGAGTTTTCCAGATCCTATCATTTTTTTCTGGTCCCAAATCTTTGTACTTTTATCAAAATTGCACTCCTAAGTAACCAGAATGGTCATGGCTCTGTCACAACATGATGCAAAAGCAGTGTAAAAATACACACCTACTGTGTGAATATTGACAGGTGCACTTTTTTAAAACCATGTTTCTCATTAGTATTGAATGAACAAAAGCTAACATAAAATCCTTTTCTAATATTAGAATTTTAGTATTTAGAAATAAAACCAAGCATAACTCCAGCACAATTTTAGATATTAATGCTCAAAGCTTTATTTCTGAGATAGCATATTTAGGGACATAGACAGGACAGAATTCTGCTCTGAATGAAAACTGAATGACATTTGCAATATTTGCTACAGTTTTTCGAGAATTCTTACATTTCAAATGAGCTTTCTTTGGTGTTTTTAGTTCATGGAGTATATGGAAAAAAATTATCACAGTGATACACAGAAAGGACTATACAGTGCTAGCAGAGAATCTGCTAAGGTTAATATTAACTTTGCAAAGAAGAAATACAGTACAGAAGTTAAAAGGAAAAAGCAAAAACAACGGCAAAATGACAGGATTTTAAACACTGCACATCTTCTGATAGCATTAGTTTAGTGACTGAGTACACCAGTACTGCATAGAGCTGCATGATTCACAATTCAGGAATAATGTAAGTAAATTGCAAAAGACAAAGAAGATGCTAGAGAGTGATGAGAGGTTTGAAAAATTACTTAGCAAAACAACAAGGATCTTAAGTATTTAACTTACAAAACCAAAATAAATGCTTAAAAGTATAAAGCATTGCACTCAAAGTCAGCTTTCTAGTCTCACCTAGCCACACAGTAGGATAGAATGAACTGCCTCCAAGAGGTGCTTGTTTATCTCTATTTTCTAAGCAGGGAGTGTAGATGACTATCTTAGATTAGATGATGTGTATCTTAGAGTTCTGTGATAATATGTAAATATTAAATAAGATGAATCTCTGGACTTACTCTGTATACAAATAAGCATGGATAGAGAAAGATCTTCAGTGCATAATAAGATAAAGGTGTAGATGATTTGCTACACAGAAGCAAAACTGGATATTAACACTAGGAATAATTTTGAACTGTTTCTGTATTTGAATTGTTATGAAATGTTATTTCAGTCTAAATTATTTCTCATTTTTCCCATTTTCATACAGTTTTTCTGGGAAGAGAAGAGACCCTACATTTGGTTTGGCTCCCACCAGCAGGTAGTTATCACACTGCCCAGTATCAGAGAGATTGATTTAATAGCACCCAGTCCTCAATCACAGTAAACCAATGCATATTAAACATTGCTAATTATTGAGACAGAAGACAAAGGAAGTACCTGAGACCCCTCTAATTCACATGGATAGTTTCACAGTAATTTACACACGACTTTGAACAAAACTGCTTTCTGATCTGAAATGACTGTAGCTTTTATTGTTCTCTCCCACTCAATTTGCAGTACTCTGCATTTTCATTAGATCCCTAAGGATTTCCTGATTACTTTTTTATTTTCACTGTACCACTCCAGAGACTTACGATTCCCTTTGTAATCTACAAGCGTAAGACAGAGGTCCCATGGGATTTTGTCAATGGCGTTCCTCAGCCAGCCGGAAGGTTATTGATGATTGACATGGGACACTCCACACGCACTTTTAACAACTCAGCATGCTGCCCACGCAGTGCTCTCACCCCTTACAAATGTCAGGAATGAACAATTGGGCCTGGTACCGGGCCTACAATAGATCTGGCATCGCAAAGAACAATTTCTTCAGGTCAGCCTTAACTCCTCTTTTCAATAAAAGCAGTAAATAAGGTGTTTTAAGTACAGCCCTTGATTCTTTATTTGTTTGCATTTCCTTTGATTTGAATTCATTAAAAGTCTGCATGGTAGAAATGGCTCTGCTGTGGGTAAACTAATATTGAAAGCAGTGGCAATAGAATCAATAGACTCCAGTTTGTTTGTTTGTTTTGAAATCTTGCCTTTTCCCTTCACTGGCATCATCTGAAAGGAAAGATCAGTCGAGAGGGAGTTAAAAGAAAAAAAACAAATTCCTGAGAAGGAAAAGAGGAGTTAAAGGAGCAAGAAGAAAAACAAAACAAAACAAAACAAAACAAAGGGCTTCAGAAGAGAATATTTTCCCTTCTTTACATTTTTGCTTTGATTTATAAAGCAGATGTCTGTGTTGCATGACTATGAAGGCTATTTGGTTTTCAATCACAGCACTGTAATCTTTATATACTATAAGAAAGTAAAAGTAAGAGCTAATAGTAGAATTTGCTGACTCTCTAAAATGCTATAAAATTGAGTTTTCTGTCATGCTTCTAAAACTTTTAAAAATTATCACACTTTTTAAAAAAGTTTTTTTTGTCACTTGAGTGAGGGAGGACTCCAAGCTTCCAAATTCTGGGCTAAACACCTATTTGTATACAAGTAGCAAACAAGGAATTGCTGAGAGTTTTGAAACATCAGTCCTGCATAGACATTTTCTGGTACTTCAGCCAAAGCGGACTGAAGTGCTCAGAATGAGGAACATTAAACATATGCATAGCAATTTCATAAGATCAATTTGTAAGTAAAATATATCAGACATAAGCTAACTCTATTTCTTGACTGTTTATTAATGAATCACTTCAAAAATGCCTAACAGCATCAGGCTTTGGACCACTGTCGCACAGCAGTTTATGATAATACTAGTTTTCTAGTTAAATTCTAGTTAAAATGAGCTTTCTGATCATGTTCCTGTTGTCATCTAGTTGCACTCTCTGAAGGGTACTACTCCCACTTTGAGGAAATGCACCGCCTTGTTCAGGTATCACTTGACATCTGCTGAGTAGTACCAGGTACTTGCACAGCTCTCCTTCCTGAGCTGCTGCATGTCCTTCTTCATGGGCTTCATGAATGCTTTAACATTAAAATCTGTAATTTAATGAAAAGCTTCTGGATGAATAAACAGATATTTAGAAGAACACCATGCTGACAAATCCAAACAGTACTACAGCCTGAGGAGACTGTATGACAAAGACAGAGGACAACACTTCTCAGTAGTTTTTGTATGGCTGCTATGCAGATAGGTATAGATAAATTTGAGTTTTGATTCAGGATTTTTTTTTAGACATCCAGAATTTAAGGTAATGGAAAATGAGAATGTCTAATTAGATAATTCCATCTGTTGAATGGCAATAAAATGTAACAGAATACTGGCAGGGAGCCATTTAATCAACATCTGCCTCTGACATAATAAAATAGGAGGCATTACTTTCAGAGCAGCACTCATTCATATACATAGAGAGAGAGAGAGAGAGAGAGAGAGAGAGAGAGAGAAAGATAGATAGATAGATAGATAGATAGATAGATAGATAGATAGATAGATAGATAGGGAGATTTCTAATATAATGAAAGAAAAGCAGATGTTCCCTGGCATCGGTTCATGGGGATTTAGTATATTTTAACACACATTGCATCCATTCACATAACTGTGACCATTTATTATTGAACTTAGCTAACCAAAAAAAAAAAGAAAAAAAAAAAAAGAGATGACTTCTACAGAAATGTTAATATAAATCTGTTCATGCCTAAAAACCTGAACAATTCATGAGAAAGTAACTCCTGTTTCAAATTAAAACAGCCTAGATTTTGTTGATCAAGTTGCAGCATGCAATTCTGACACAATTTACGTCATAACACAAAAAGAATGCCATCTCTGAAGAGATGGTTTAGGTCAAAAACAAAGTTCCAACATTTCTTTCAAACCCCAGTGGGGGACTTACTGGCCTGAAGGTGGTCACACAGAGAAACACCAAGATGAAAACTTGGCAAGAACTGTCTGCCTGTTTCTCTTGTGCAGTTATTATTAAATAAATAAATAATTATTTAATTTATTTATCTAAATAAAGTTGTTTAGATTGTTTCTTCCAATCCAGTGTGTCCACCTCTTCATCTGAAGCATGCCTTGGACAACATAGATAGTATGCAACATGTCAGAAGCTGTCCCAGAAAACATCCATCACAACGCTGAAAAAACAGCTTCAGAGGCCCATCAAGCACTAGACTGAAGTTTAGAAAGAATCTAACCAAAATGGCATTGCTCTGAAACGTAACAAAAGTGTTAAAAACTCTTCATTTCAAAGTCCTCCAAAAGTTTGTCAGACACATTAAGAAAAAGCAAAAAGGCTCCAAACTACTGAATTATTTTCCCAGTTCACAGATATGTATTTTGTTTTCTTCCTTTCAAATAATGAAAAAACAAAACAAACTAAACAAAACAAAAAAACATACTTGGAAACAGAGATAATTTATGTTTTTCAACTTAAGAGCTGACCTTTTGAAATTCTTTATATAAAATGTTTACATTTTGCAGATTTGCTTATTTTCCCCTCTTGAGATAAAAAGATATTACTTGAGTAAGCACGCAGCTTAAGTACCCAGCATAAATGTAAGCTTCCAGTGGGAAGCAGTGAGACCAGCATTTCTGTCCCAGAAATAACTTTACTCCACCTCTACTTTCTTGGCTGCAGGAAGTCATGGCATCCAACTGGCTGTGGAACTGTGTCTACAAAGGAACGCTCCAGTGCCTCAGCGTCCTGAAGCTGACACTGATCCTGGGGACTCTCAGGCATGTAGAAGACAGAACCATACTAACTGGTAATGCAGAAGGTAATACACACTCTTTTCAGAGTAGGTTGTCAAGGGAAAAAGATGCAAGGCCTCTCCTTACACCTTCTTCAGTTTTATTCAGACTTTGTGCTGAACATCATCTAAAGCTTTCAGTATTTCCTTTTATCACTGTGATGCTTGAATCTACAACGATGTTAAGCTAATGAAACACATGTATGCCATTACTACTTACTCCTTCTCCTAAATATTAAAGCTCCAAATTGATTTCTATGTTATCACCCTCATCCCTGTGACACGTGAAATTTGAGTACAATAGATGCAAGGAGATGGAAAAGCAAACATCTTAATTATGGTACACTGGAAAGCACATCTAAAACAAGTGCAAGTAAATTCCATATATCTTTTGGTCATCATAGGTACTGCAGAAGCCTATGTTCATACAGTAACATTACTGAACACAAAATATTCCTAAAAAAGTGTAAACCATTTAACACTGTTATGAAACACACCCTCACATGGCCTTTTAAATTACGCTATTACAAATAAAAAGTTAGAAGTTGCTCCAAAATGTAAGAAAATGGTTCCAGGAGAACTGAGGAGAGAGCAGTGAAATTAATGGTTAAGGTAGAGAGTATAAATCAATAAAGACCATATTGTTTAAAATCTGTGTAAGATCAGCAAGCTTGATCTTTTAAAGTTGTTTCCAGTTTGTGCCCACCATGTGTGGTGCTTCCCTGTGGTTTGTTATTTTACTTCAATGGCAGAGGGAGGAAACCAACAAAGCTCAGTGACCATACTGCATAGCACAATGTAACCATGGAAGCATTTGTCCACTTGTCAGAGCCTCCCCAGAAGGACCCAGCCATTCATTTCATTGAATCAATATTGAAGCTTTTAAGATTTATTACTAGAGGGTGGAGGAAAACTAATAAAACAAATTCCTTGTTGCTTCCCATTAAATACATCTTGTCACAGTAGGCTTAGTAATACCTTGTAAACATTTTACTGATGTTGTGTGGGCTACGCTACTGTCTCTCTTACGGAGGGATTACCCCTGATGTATTTGCATTAACATGTCTGATACTCACTCAAAGAACTTAAAGCTTTTTGATGCATTCTGCTGTCCTGCATAGAAGCTGAATTGAATGCAAACACAAAAGCTGCAAGAGAACAGGGGTGAAGGGAATCTTTTTTTTTAAATTCATGAAAATGCCCCTGATAAAGTGTTTCTATGTCTATTAGATCACTCTCCTATTTATTCCATAAATGGGACATTTGTAACCACACCTTAAACGCTTTAAAAAGTTTAATGGGACGATTTATTTCAGTAGCATTTTCACCAGACTAGTTAAAATATAATAAAATTATATTAAATTTGCATGAATTGTTATTTAATATGACTGAAAAACATATAGGCAAATACAAAACCAGCATGTTTTATCTGAAAGGCACAACCATTTAATAAGCTACATACTAATGAATACCCTAGAATACAAATCGCTGGAGCACATCATCATACATTTTACTTTTCATCAGTTTTACAGTAAAACAGCAAAATAAAAGCAAAACTTTTTTTAGTAGCTTATTTAGATACATACAGATGAGAGATTTTCATAGGAAAAATTCATCTGATTTCTGTACCTTTCATTTGAGGTATTCAAAAATGCCTAACTATGCAAACCGTTGGTTACCTGCTGTTTCTTAATATATCCTGAAATGTTATGGGAAGATTTAAGAGTATTCCACCTATCAGAAAGACAAAGCAGACTGCCCCAGCAATGGAGTGTCAGGCAGACTGACAGCAAATCTAGCCAAAATAACATAAAGGGTAATCCAAGATTTCACTTCTAAAAAGGTAAAGAAAGGAAAAAAAGAAAAAACAACAACAAGAAAAAAACAAAGAGCACAATTTAGCTAAATTCATATTCTTGAATGATTAATAAGATAAATTCAGATTCTTGAATGGATAGTTGGAGGATTTGTCTTTTAACACTTTGCTGTGTGGTGCAGTCATAGAGCAATGCTAGTAGTGCAGTGCTGATAAATTGATCAAAAATTAGCTGGTAGGCCTCAAGAAGTAGTCTAAGTCTAAGAAATTAGCAACAAAATATAAATTGCATTTTAAAGAAATGAAAATATTTCTACTTACTGTTCAGCAAGGAACACAGATAGATTTGCTGCTGCTCAACACATTCCCCATCTTAAACTAAAAATTACAACTGGATGTTTGTGACATCAATATTACCAGAAAGGAAATTCCAGCAGTACCAAAACGGCTTACTTGGTAAGCTGGTCCCACAAAAACAGTCATGTTAACAATACTGAATATTTTCAAAACCAAAATGGAGTTTATAACTTCCTTACCAATGGTCTTCTGGACCATTTTCCTCTGCAGAATCTGAATAGAGGAGAAGCAGCTCACCTTACACATCCAGGGCAGTGCTCTGGGTGTGACAGAATATTAGTGTCATCTTCAGACATACCAACAGAAAACTAGTGACCACAGCTATAGGAGGACATGGTAGGGAACTGTTTACCTTTTCACAGGGTATTCTTGAGAAGAACATTGGAACTGCCTAAGTTCTGGTGTCCGTACTTTAGAAGTGACACTGAAACTCAAAAAGGAGAGGATGCAAGCAAACCACATTCCTAAAAACTGAGAGCTAAAGAAAACAGAGAGAAAAAGTTAACAATTTCATAATGTGTAATTGATTTTAAAAAATAGGAAGGGAAGATTTGATTACGGTGTAAAAATTCCATCAGAGAAGAAACAAGCTGAGCACTGAACTTTCTTACTCAAGGGAGTGTTATCAAAAAGTAACAGCTACTTAACTGGAGATCATAGAGCTAAAATTGGAACTAATCTATGACAGTCTTCAAAGAAAAATGTACAAGTTGTCACGCTACAGAAGATCTTATGCATTGTTACAGGGATATACGAGTAGGAATTCAGAATTTTATAGAAAAATCTGCCTATGAATAATATGAAATAATTTTCCTAAGGTCTACAGACCCTTTTTGCCTACTGCCTTCACTGCTACTGGTCTGTCTGGTTTCATCGGAAGATTTTCTTATTCAGAAGGTACCTAAGATGTAAATTGCTTGCAAGTAAGTTCTTTACAGATTTTATGAAAAACAAGCATCAGACAGCCAATGCACTCAATTTCACTGGTTGTGAAATGGAAGGTACACAGAGTATTTCTACCATGAATACATACTTAATTTAAAAAGGATTAAAAAGTAATGAATTGCAGTCAAATAAATGAAGGGAAGCAAATATATTCAAATAAATGAAATATGAAATTCAGGAAATAACAGGCCTAATAAAATATTGTTAATTATCATTTATTGTCGTTAAAATCCTATTAATGCTGATCAAATTTTGTATTTGTACTTCTAGTTACTTCTATGTGAAATTGTCCAAAACCAGTTGATCAATTAGGGCTTATGCAAATTTTGAGAATCAAGGCTTGAATCATGGTACTCACAGTTAGATAAATATAGGCCAATATTTCCAATGGATAACAAACTCATCTGCAAATGTCTGCAAATCCAGCTTTATTTAATCCTGGCATAACTCTATAGTTCTTAAACAGTTGCTCTCCTTCCACTTCACACATCTCACAGCCAGACACTCCCTAGGAAGGCACTTCACTGGACTCCACTGGAGCTGCAGATCTCCACTGACACAGCTGCATCCTACAGCTTCAGTACCACTAAGTGCCACAGAGGGAAGCAGAAACAGATGAAGTTATTTGAATCGTTGAGTTAATCTTTTGGTGATTCGTAGCTTATATTTTCAATCAAGTAATTAAAGTATACATTTAGATATTGGTCATCTAAATGTCAATCGAGCCCTGTCGCTGTGAATGGAAGTGATACGAAGACTCATGAAAACTGCTGTGGGACATAACTATATGAAATTTCCAGACAGATTTTTTTTTTTTTAAATAAATGTGACTTAAAAGCCACATTACCCTTCTAACACCTTCTTTATAAGTTCTTTTTATTATTTTCTTAAGATATGTCTACGCGAATACCTACATTCCTGACTGTGATTAAGACGCACTAGACATAGCATGACCAAGGGGAATGTGGTGGAGATCCCTGCCTTTGCTCTTGGAATGCCATGGAGTGATTAACATTGACCCCACTGCTCATTGAGAATGCACTATTAGGATATGCAAAGTAACTTTACATGGGGATGGAGAAAAGCAGAATTCCTATTAGCATTCATGGGAGCTATGCAGCTACAGTCTTGTTCATCAAGTTTGGAATATACCCTTTTGTTATTGATGGGAAAATGTCACTAGTTACAAATGGTTACACACAGGGGTGTAGCAAGGTCAAAGCAAACTCCAGTACTTTCTTTCCCCCTCTGAGACAGAGTGCTACTTCAGCAGTTCTATTTTGACCTGGTGGTATACCTCCACGGATAAAAGAAATGGTGAAATTCCCCACCCTGACCTTTTCTGTAGCTCCACCACCCAAAGATTAAAGAAAATCTCCAGAAGGATATGCCATGAATGGCGTATGAAGGAATGCCCATCAAACACTGCTGTAGGCATCACTGGGTATGACGCCTGCCTTCAGACTGCTCCAGGTCCACCCACAGCTCCGGCAGGTCTCATAATGCAGTCTTTCAGCAGCATGAATAGGGGTTGAGTCATCAGTTTCCCAGCTACAGACAACTACAGTCACTTCATCTCTGCTCCTGAAAGCTTCCTTTAAACAACAACACAAAACAAGTTGGTGCCATAGATATCCTATGCCAGATGTGGCACAGCACCTCTCAATAGATGGAATTCTCATTCACTTTGTTATAATTACTTCTTAGCAGCTTGAGATCCCAAAAGAAAGCTTTGGGCTGATGGGAAATTAATTAAATCTTGTTACCTTCAGTAATGCATATTGCTCTTTCTGGAAATACAGCAGAAACATTGGTGAAAAAACCAACCAAGGGCTATTCCAAAAGTAATGCCTCCTGTTTTGTTATGTTGGCTCACAATGTCAGAGGCAGATGCTGGTGGCACGGCAGTAGAGGCTGAACCTCCCATCCACATCCCACTACATGTTATTGCCATGTGACAGATGGTAGCAGAGGGGCAGTGACAGAATGGTGTGTGACATAAAAGTGCATATGGAGTGGGTGCTGCATTTCAGCAGTGGTGTCAGCAATATGAAAGACAAGCTATGTTGCAGATGGCCATACGGATTTTTTTATGAGCACGGCATGCATGCCCTTGTCCATGACTGATGGTGATGAATATGTCAAAAAGTAGCCTTGTAGCTGAGAATGTGCTCTATCAGTGTTACTTTGCTCTCTGTTGTAGTTTCCATGGAAATAAACAGAAAGCATTACTTTCAGAAAACTATCTGGTCAGAAATAGAAACATTCTAGCACCTCTGACAGCATATTCAAGCATTTGCCATGTAATCTGGCAATTCAAGCTAGTCGTTGTATAGAAGCTTCTATGTTAGGTTGTGTCTAAGGTGTTTGGAGCAGCTGTGTTAATTAGCAAAAGCTGTGCATCTGACCCATGGTAAAAACAGACAGCTTATTTCCGAGCAGGCTCTGATTGGGCAGATGCCTTCAAGTAATTTGTAGCAAAGAAAAAGATTTCTCCTTCAACTTCTGAACTATTTAGAAATATTCCTTTGACACGTAACAAACTTTGTTTTGAGAAGGTAATAGGTTTGGCATCAGCAGCAATATTTTCACCAGCAACAAACAACAAAGCCTATAGATTAGCTTCTACCAGCTGAGCCCAGCTCCACGCTGGCAATACATTTTCCTCTTTAGAAGCTGACAGCTTAGTGCTGCTCTGTGCCTCATCACAAAATGCAACAGTCATAGAATCATTAAGGCTGGAAAAGAGCACTAAGATCACCTAGTCCAACTGTTGGCCCATCCTCACCATGCCCACTAACCATGTCCCTCAGAGCCACATCCACACAGTTCTTGACCACCTCCAGGCCCGGTGACTCCACTGCCCTGGGCAGCCCATTCCAGTGCCCTACCACTCTTTTGGATAACAAATTTTTCTTAATATCCACTCTGAATCTTCCCTGGTGCAACCTCTCATCCTAGCTTATGGCCATCACGTCTCTCAGACCCGTCCACTTCGGCCAGCTTTTAGTGCAACCTGCTCTAAATGTAAGTGTTCCTGTTCATTGCAGGGGAGTTAGACTAGGTGGCCTCTAAGGGCCCCCTCCAACTCATATGATTTTATTCTTCCTAGTCCACAAATCAGTATTACCTTAAGGTAAATATTAAATATATATTGATTAAGCCAAAACCAAAACAACTGTGAAACAAAAATGCATTGTACTTTGACAGTCTATTTTACAATGCCTGGAAACGTGGCTCAAGTCTTAGAATCATAGAATCATAGAATCACTCAGGTTGGAAAAGGTCTCCTCCAGCTTCCGAGTGTGATGCTGCACAGAGAGGCACAATGGTTTAGCGCTCATATCTGCAGTCTGCAAAACTAAAGTCACAAATTAACTCTGCATTTTTCAGTACCAAACATATTCCTGACCTCTTTGTGTAAGAAAGTCTGAAATTATGTAAAATAATAATCATAAATAAAACCAAAACCACACAAAACAACAAACTCCTCAGCTGTAGCCCCGGCTGGCATCAGGGCTGCCAGCTGCTGTGTGGAGCATCTACTGACTCCTGCTGTGGGGGAACACACCCTTGCAGGGCCTGAAGAAACTTCCCCCAGCCCAACCCTGCTTGCTAGGAAGTTTTCGTTTCCAACTGTTCTTATCACTTCCTTCTCTCTAGCAACAGATTTCTTTCGTTTAAAAGTGAAAAAAAAAAAACAACAAAAACCCAAACGGTATTAAGAATAGTGAATTTACAGTTTCTTGTGAAAGAAATACGTCAGCACGGGCTGAACACGGTATTTCTTCAGGGACAAAACGTGACTGGCTGATGCTAAATGCACGGCAACTGCTGCAAAAGCAAAACGCAGCAAGAGCCAGGTGGGAACACAACGCCGTCGCGCTCTGGAAAGAGGACGCACAGGGCTCCTCCGAAGAGCTCTTACTGCCACAAACGCAGCAGCTTCCAGCCCGACCAGCCACCGCAGCCCTGGCCGCACAGGCGCAGCTCAGCGCAGCGCAGCGCAACGCAAAGCCACCCCGCGCCGCCCCGCTCGGCTGCCTCCCTCCGGCGGCGGCGCTGAGCGCAGCCCCGGGGCGGGGCCATCGTGAGGACGTGGCGGCCATGCGGAGCGACGGCGGGATCGGAGCAGGTGTGGGCGGTGCTGGGTACGGTTCCCGGCCGCTTCCGGGGAGGGGCGGGCAGAAGGGCCGGGTCTCACGTCCCCGGAGCGAGTGGGGGGGTCGCGGCCGGGCCTGCGTCTCCGCTGGGGCCGGCGGCCCCGCTAAGGGTGCCACGTCTGCCGCCCGCCCCGCACAGCCGCACTGGGAGCATGGCCGGGAGAGGCCCGGGATGCAGCTTGCAGCTGCCGGCCGGAACGCAGCCGCCCGGCGGCGGCCACCTCTACGCCGGGGAGAGCGAGGGGCTCGAGGAGGAGGGCGAGGTGTTCGAGCTGCGGCCGCGAGGCAGGGAGAAGGTCCGGCGGAGCACGTCGAGGGACAGGCTGGACGGTATCATCCTGCTGACGAAGGACATCCAGGAAGGGGACACGCTGAACGCGATCGCGCTGCAGTACTGCTGCTCGGTGAGTCCGCGCTGGCCGGCTCTGCTCGGCGCCTGCAGCCGTGCGCGTTGCGCTGCTGCAGAGCGCCCTGCTGCGCGGGGCCGAGCGATGTGCGTGGCCTTGTGCATCTCTGCTTCTTGCTGGGCGGCGTTCGGAGAGCCTGGTGGGTGCCCTTCCCGTCGCTGCCCGTGCCTGCATGGTGCTGGCCGAGGCCGGGACCTCTGCTGCGGTGTAGGAAGTCAGCTGTGCCAGCTCCTAGCCCTACAGCTCTACGAAGGTCAGAGGTAGACTTAAGATCTTTGTTTTCCAGAAGTCATGCTGTTATCTAATTCATTAGGCAGTAATAAAATTAGAGCCCTCCTGCCGTGAGCTAATGTACCAGAGTCCCAGTGTAACTTTTTGATAATCGTGACATCGTGGCTTTGGCTTAAATTTAAGTTTCAGGACTCACTGCAATTGGACATTTTGTGCACAGCTATGTAGACTGACCTCAAGTAAGACATAGCTGGAGGATAACTGATGTGCACTCTTAGTTCTGGGGAAGGTGCGAGGGGTTCAGGGCTTTAGGTAAAAAGCGTAATTTGCTTTGCAGTAGGCTTGCTGAGCACTCAGGTGAATGCTGTGTTTATTTTCTCTTTTATGCCGGTTTGATTTAGTTATACGTAATAAATACACTGTCATAGGAATTGAAATGCTTTACATGTTACAGTGTTACTGCAGGCAGTGGGCATTGATTGATTGTCTCAGATGACTTTTTCTGTCCCAAATCTCTGTTTTAAGTGGAGCAGTTATAAGGAGAAGGGTCTCTAGACCTTGCTCTGAACTTCCTTGTCTTTTGTCTGTAATTTCTTTGCAGATAATGTCCTCCCAGTGAGGACAGGAAGGATCTCTGGTGTTATGCACCTGTACGAGACAAAATTTCCATATTCTTCTGTGTTCTGTTACAAAAAAGTACTGACTTTAAGTACTTAGTTATCATCAGGCTAATTATCTTGAGGTTTGTGACTCTATATTATGCCTTCATGGAACTGCTGTATGAAAATGAAGCTGCTCATTCTCCAAGGGCAGTTAAACCCTTTAACTGAGATTTAAAATGTGAGCCTCTTAAAGAGAAAAACAAGATTCATTTTGAGCAAGAACAGGGAAAGGGAGAACTGACCTGATGAAGATGATGGTGTGCTAAACTAAGCTTTGTTTCTACCTTAGCACCCAAAAGCAGGAGTAATATCAAAACTAGTTGTGGTCAGGTGCACTGGATGCTTAGAAATTTTAATCTTTACTCAAAAGTTTTGAATTTGACTAAGAAATCATAGCCACTCATTTTACTAGCAAAACTTGATGGCAAAGTACTGTTCATTTAACAGAGATACTTTCCAGTAATAGTTCAATGCACATTAAGTGAAGTTTATGAAATGAGTTTCAAAGTTATCATTGCAAGTAAGGGTCCTTCAATAACCTTCTTGCTTTAACTTTGTCCAGGTTTGATCTTTGACCTCTAACTGGTTGGAGGCCACTTGGGTATAAGTTATCCTTTTCCTTCATTAGGGAAGAATTTTTATTTCTCAATTCAGACCTTTTTTGAGAGTTCAGGTCCGTGGATCTTTGCTATTTCAACTATTATTTTTTTCTTTCAGGTTGCGGATATCAAGAGAGTTAACAATCTTATCAATGATCAAGACTTTTTTGCTCTGAGGTCTATCAAAATTCCAGTGAAAAAGTTCAGTGTATTGACTGAAACACATGTGTCTCCAAAAGGAAGAACAGTTCTTCGGCCTGCTCACTATTCCCCAGAAGTGCAGGAAGCATTACCTTCTGATAAATTCACTGCTAATGAGACTGCTGGCAACTTCTTAAAGGAAGTGGATCGAGATATAGAAGAAATTGTGAAGTGTAATGATACGAAGAGAGAGAACCTTAATGAAGTGGTTTCTGCCTTAGCAGCCCAACAGGTCTGTTTTGAAACTGATGGTAGAAGTAAAAAATGCAAGGATCCGTACTATGGAGCAGACTGGGGGATAGGGTGGTGGACAGCTGTAGTTATTATGTTGATTATTGGCATAATAACTCCCGTTTTTTATCTTTTGTATTATGAAGTTTTGATGAAAGCAGATGTCAGTCACCATTCTACAATGGAATCCGCCCACTCCTTTGTCACAGCAGCATCACATCAGAAACAAATAGAAAATGGAAGAAATCCAGCAAGTAGTATAAATGTTGATGGTCAAGGAGACTTCCAGCCTTACAACCGAAAACCCCAGGCAAATGTTATTCATAGACACATAGCATAGCATTAGATGAAACCACAATGCAAAATGCATCTGGAATGCAGGGAAAATACTTAATGATGTATGATTTAACTTTATGGGCAGTGTTCCAGTATGAGGATATTTCAGTGGGTGATATAATCCTGTAATATGCTTCAAGCAGGAGATTTTGGTGCAAGATCAGGATATGAATTAAGATACAGAATTGTCTTTAAAGCTTTGCACTTTTTTCTGTTTTGATAGGTGTATGTTTTCTAATTAATGACAGAGTAAAAGAAGGTAGTTTGAGCTGACACATAAGGAATTTCACTGCACATTTTACAGCCCTGAAGTGGGCATTTGGGGATATCTATCTTTTAAAATATTTATAGAATGCATAGTACACTTGTCATTTTAATATCAAGTTTACAGTTGCCAGTTAAGACTTATGTTCTTAAAATTTTATTTTTCTTATAGAATTCTTAAAACTCAATCATTCTATAATTAATTGCCACTATGAAGTCCACGTTTTGTTAGAAGTCTTTCATAGGGGCAGTAGCTAATGCTTAAGGTGGAATATTCAAAATTTGTGCCTGTGATCAATCTGTTCTTCAGTACTTTTCAGTGTAGATAGAAGGGTAGCTTGGTTCCTGTTGATGTCATACATGTTGCTACGTATGTCGTATGTTCTTCAGCAGTTGGATCTTTTCTTTAGAACTTCACATACCTCCCCGTGGTATCCTTCAGTTGACTTGACTGGACTGCACTTCTCTTACGGTCAGCTGTATATGAAATGAAATAAGTGGAGATGTGTGACGCTTCGCTGTGATTGCTTCATTAATCTTTATGGTAATGACTTTTTCTTCCTCCATTTGATCTCAGTGTAAAAGCAACTGATTCTTCAGACAGTGGCTACCATTGGGTTCTGAATGTGCTAATGTTCACTTGCCCATGAATCTGGAATAACAACTTTTTCCTGAAATCTACAAAATTTCAGATGAGATTCAGTGGCTGCTAGCAAGAAACTGACACTGCAGCAGAATAGACCAGTTGCAGCTTCACCCTGTTCTCTAGTTGGTATTCTTCAACCACTCTTTTCTTGAATGTTTCATTTGGTTTCATGAACAAACTTATTTTCTACCTTATTTTCTTCTCTGCCTGAAAATGCTGCAGGAGGAAAACAAGCAAAAAAGAACAGGACTTCTCATACAGGAAAAAAAAAAAAAAAAAGAGGTTCTTGTGTATTCTGAACATTTTTAAATAAAAACTGATGTGTTCCTGTAATCTTTTGTTATATTTGCCTTATGAAGTAAAATGTCTCTGGTCCTGTCTGAAGTAATGTTACCAAAGCTGGAGTTAACTGACTTTAGTCTGACTAAAAAGGAGAGAAATGGAAAAAATATCACTAACTTCAATTTAAACTCTATCATAAACTCTCCTGTGATTGTCTTGACTGTATATACAGTATGAAAAAATCTGACAAAGCAGTTATTTTTTTGAATTTTGAGAGGAAGGACTTGTGCCACTATCTGTTGCCCCCCCAAAAGTGGGGCAAGTATTATTCACCGTGTTCTGAGTGTATGAACATAAATTGGATTAATGTGTGTAGGTTGCTGTGAAAGTAATGCCTCCTACTTATTTTGGTGGAAACTGTACTGCTTACAAAGAGCGTAATAACACTGCCTGATAAAGTGAATTTTCAGCTACAAAACACTGTTTTTCAACATATTTACTGCTATTAACTGATCTGCGTAAGTGAGCAGAGTAGACACCTTTCATTTCACAGTGTGTCAGCTGTGCATGGCTGCCCAGAATGTGGTCTTTCACATTGTTGTTGCTGCTGCTGAAACACTTGACTCACCACCTCACTGTGCTCATAACCACTGTTTGGTCTCCGTAAATGTTCAGCATGCATCAATGGGTGCCAGTTATTTTGCCTCTCTGCTACCATCAGTCACACAGTGACCAAATGTAACAGTATTGATGGGAAGGTTCAACCTTTACTGTTATATCACCAGCATCCTCCTCTGACATCATGGGCTAATGTAAAATAGGAGGCATTACTTAAATTTTATTGAAAGTGTAGCATAAAGCATGAAGGAAAGCATCCTATAGTTCAACCTGTGAACAAGTGGCTGTTGAGCACTTCAATGAAAGTAGTATATCTGGTGACAGTGTGGCTGCTCACAGTTTCCACAGAAGGAGAGGAACTCAAGTCAATGTGGGCTTCGTGTGTCACGTAACACATGGTTTTCAAAAATCTTGTAAAATAATTTTCTTCTCTTGAAAACCATACGCTAATAACACAAGTATGAATGTTCAAGTACCAGTTCTGGGTAAGGTTTACAAAAATTTGTATTGTGAAATAATTTGTGGTGGCTAATGTGATGCAGCTTCTATGGTTAAAACATTACAAGCAAGTGAACTTAAAAATAGGTGACTTGCACTTGTCCAGATAACAGTTTTGGCACGTTAAAACAAATGAGCCATGTTCCTCCTGGGACTGGGAACTGCTGCCTAATTTGTCAAGTTTTTTAGCTGAAGCTTATTTGCTGTTTTTCCTCATCATACTTTTTGAAACCTCAACATTTTTAATTCTTTAATTTCATAAGAAATGTTAGCTACGGGGATCGTGTAACATTAAGCCTGATTTACCACATGTACCTTAACAGGCAAGTACTAAACTGCCATCACGTTCAAAGTGGCCTTAATTTCCACTGCCGTTTCACTTAGCTAACTGTTAACTGTTGGTTTTTTTCCTGTGGTGTTGGAGTTGAGTAGCTCTTTGGTGGATCCCAGGCTTTGGACTTCTAGAGTGTTCTGTGCATTACTGTCACTGAGTTGTTGAAAGTGGCATGGTAAGCAGTTTAAAAAAAGAAAAAAAGGGAAAGCAGTTTTGTTGAACAATAGTATACTCTGACCAAGAGTCTGGCATGTTTTTACTGTTATGTAGCGTATTTTATTAGCATGTTTTTAAATCAGAATGTTACTGTTATCAGAAAATATAATGTTGGGAGGAGAATTTATGTTGGACTTAAGTACGAACAACAGCTGGTTTTGCTATTTGCAAGGTGCAGGTATTTTTACTTTTTCCCAAGTCTTTTCCCAAGTACCACATGAATGGCAGTGCATCATATTCCAAATAAAGTGAGTAACTCCTCAGTATGAAATTAAAATCTGATATACTAAATTAAATGTAAAGCTAGTCTTTTAGACTTTATAATATCAAACTGCGTGGTAAATCACATTATAGGTTAACTACAACACAGAGTTGGTCAGGAAGTAGGTTTGAAATTTAAGTGCATATTGCACTGTTGGATCATATAAAATTTTAAATGCTTTAAACCTGTATTTTGGAATATATTGTCACAGATAATTTTTGTATAATTGTTTTATAAAGGTTCAAGGTATAGCTTTGTAAAATAATCCTGGATGAGGATGCAAGTCTTATTTAAGATACTTCCACACCTCTGGTTTTAGAAGAACATAAATAAAAGTTCTTTTTTAGATTGCAGTGAAAGTAGTGCTTATAATGTATTCTTAACTGTATTTTGCATGTAATATAAAAAAGCCTCTACTTGTGTTTGTTTTGGCTAATTTTGTATGTAATCTAAAATATTCCTTGGCCAATAAGTATTTGTTGGCAGAGCTGCATATAGCATTCATGTCTAGAATACCATAACTGGTAGGTTAAAGGTTTGTCCTGTGCCTGCCTTGTTTAAATTGGAACTTTTCTGTATAAAGTTCTTGTTAGAACTTGTTAGTTCTGTGAAAACAGTATTGAGAAATAGGAATGAAAAATTAAGTTAGTGTCCTAGCTTAACCCCAGAAAGAAGGTAAGCACACACACACTTGCTTAGCTGTCCTTCAACTCCAGCCTCGGCTAGATCTAGACCCAGCAAACAGTCTACATTTTATAAACATCATGGTCTTGGAATAAATTCCAAGCAATTAGAAATATCAACTTACAAGAACAGCTGTGAGCATTACGGCTCTGAAACAATACAACCTCATTCCATTTCAGAAACTACTTAACACAGGGCACAGGCTGTTCTTAAGCTTTGACCTTATCTACCATTGTTAAACTAGTCTAGAAGATCTATCCTGAGACACGGTGATTGCTTCTGTGTAGAACAGATGTGACCATAGTTAACCTTTTAAAGGTGATGAATGAAGAAAGTCCCCTGTTCCAAAGAAGAGTCATGTGCTCAAGCTAGCCACAGCAGTGGCCAAATTATAACACATGCAGTATTGCTTTTCCAGTGTTTACCCTCTGGTTCTTTTGCCCTTGGCAAAAGCACTCTATTTGTTTTCCTTATGCAAGTTGCAGGGATTCTCTCATTGTTTACCTTTCAACATGGTTGCCTTGTTTACAGTGCCTTCTGTTATGTACCACATAGATAAAATGGGCACATCTGTTGAAGAAACAACTGCTAGTATGTATGTTGCCAAAAGAAAATGAACAGAATACATTTCCTATATAATTTAGCAGACTGTTTATTGAATGTTCTTCAAAATGCAATTAGTTTACCTCTGAAGTGTGACATACATTGCATTTTAATTTCCTTTAGAACTGATATATAATTTAGCAGAATGCACCATCTTATTGCAGGGAGGAGTCCACAGAATAATGCAGTATGACTTTCTAGTCAGCAGTGAGGTAAAGCGCCACTTGACAAAATGCCACACTTCCAAAGAAAACTGACAAAAGAATTGGCTTGCTCTTAAAACATTTTATTTTCATTAGTCCTGCCAACAGAACCTGTTAGAAGGAACAGCACATTCATGTTACAATGAAACTGATAAATTATAACATTGATAAATATTTTATATAGTCAAAGGACAAAGGGACACAGAGACTGCTCTGTCACTGTGTTCCTCTAGCTTCTAAACTCAGGAATAAATTTTTTACATTTTGGCTGTTGGTTCTTTAAAAAGTTTCTAAACATTGTAGTTTTCCTATTCTGAGCACTCATGTTTTCCTAATTTTTCACAATCAACATGCTTTACCACATATTTCTCTTGCATGAGAAATGTATGTGCTTTTTTATTAGTTTTCATTCTGTAAATTTTGTTTGTTTTGTAGAAAAGTAAGTAAATGCCTCTTTGCATGGATATAATCTGCTATCTCACTTAACAGCTCTGTGAGGTAGGAAAGTTAATATTGCCGTAACAGGCAGAAAAACTGAGGAGCTAGTAAAACTCTTATGCCTTCAAACTGCATGCTACTGTTGAAAACACAATTGCATACTTTCTCAATCTTAAATTCTGTCACGTATTCTTTCTAAATGAAATTACCCCTAATAATCACTTATACTGATGCATACAGGCAATGTAAACATATTGTTAAATATTATCATTCCTTTTAAATAATATACTAAAGGTAAGAGTTCTGCTGACTAGAACAGTACCTCTTCAAAATACTTATTACCTTGGTAGTCTGTATTCCTACAATTCTTTCAAGTCAGTTTACATTAAAGTGCTTAGTGGTCAATTATTTTCAGTCCCCTGAATTCAGAAGTTAATGCGAATTCCTTCAAACAAGTCAGCTGCTAAGTATGGGCAGCTTTCATCCGTAACGGCTTTATTTTTGCTTTGCTCCAGTTATGAGGAATTTCACAGCTAAAGCACAGAACTGACTAGTGCAAATGCTTAGGCACAATTCGACAAAAATGGATACATTCTTTTTCTGTGCAGAGGCCATGTATTGGCATCAGTAGGCATCTCAGAGAAGCTTTAAAAAGTGCATATCTGCAAAACATGGCAAATGAACAAAATGTGGGATCTGGGATCCCATTTTACAGCGAAAAACAATTACAAAAAATTGTTCCATATGTTTTCGGAGAGTAAGCTTAAACCCAAAAGATCTGAAGCATTAGTTCTGTCAGTAATACTCAGCCTACCTCCAGGATTCTATTTCATGAACAGTACACCTCCTAGCAACAACAGCTAGTACGTTGCTTCATCCATATTGTCATCACTGCCAGCACCAAAGTCATCTCCATCTTCAAAGTATGAAGAAATATAGTCATTTTCCTAAATGAAAACATATTGCAGACCAAAATACTATCACTATATTTATAAATAAACATATAATCACTATATTATCAGTCTTGTGAAGGAGACAATTTATAGAAGAAATATGTTTTAAACTAGTTGGGCACAGAATTTTTGAACTGTTAATGTAAGTTTCTTGTGAAAGAAAATACGAAAACTTAAAATTAATTTTTGTTATATCTGAAAGGAGAGCAACCTTTTAAAATGTAAACGTTGTGCCCTGTTTTGATGGTGAAAATAAGTAGTTTCATGTATCGTGGCAGGACACATTTCCTGTTGGCCAGCTCTTTATTTCAGAGCTGTTTGGGAGTAACAAATCTAAAACACTTGCCTAACTACAACACAGTGTACTACAACAAGGAAAATTAATTGAACAGTGCCTTTCCCTGTGGCTCTCCCTCTGCTTCAGAAAAGCTGGGGAGAGCCAACACGCTGCTCAGTGACTGTAATCTGATCTGATGTAAACAGAAAAATAAATAAAGCACCTCTTCATGTTCCTCTTCATCATATTCTTCTGGCTCTTCAGCTTCTTCATCATCTTCACCTTCTTTATCTTTTGTTCTGTCTTTCTCATCATCAGATTTTTCTTCTTCATCATCTTTCTTTTCCAACTCCTGTCAGAAGACATTTTCATTTACAGCATAATCTAACATTATGGCAACAATATACCCTCCTCACAACCAAAGTGTTATGCTGCAGTTAACAGTAAGATGAGTAGTCTGACAATACTGTACAAATATTTTTTGTCAACATCTAAGGACAACATGATGTGAAATGCTAGAATATTATAAGAACTTTTTTTATTGAGTGTAAATCATTGGACTTCAATTCTAAAAAAAAGCCAATCTTGTGTAATAAACTGAGATGATTCATTTCCTTTACCATCCACTCTTGGAGCAATTCGCAGTAGAAAGTCATATAATACTTGATAAGATGTAACCATGAACTATAAAAGATCTGCACCAAACTGCTGATACATCATCAAGAAAAAAAAACGGGGCTATTTCACCTTTCAGCTTTCCATTTCCACCTGGTGGGTAGTCAGCACCAAAATCACAGTAACTTTCCTCCTAAATTCTCCTCTCTGTTTCTTTGCTCTCAACTTACAAATGGGTATATTTCCAATAAGAAGCAGTAAAGTGCTGTAAAAACCATCCATTTAGATTTTCTGGGTCAATTTCCTCCTTCAGTTAGCTCTACTTTTCACAATTAGGCCACACAGCTATACTGTGAAGAACAACTGAATGATGTGTTTGGCCTTAAATAGAATTAAAAAACAAACAGACAAACAAAACCAGTTTCTCCATTGCCAGGCTTTATCCTTCTCCTCCCCCTTGTGCTATACTATATTGCAGAACTTTTGTCAGTCCAGGTAACAAGACCACAGAAAGGCTGATGTGGTTATCCCAAAAACTTATCATAGTATCATGTATCAGAAAATTAATTTCCCTTCAGTAATTTGTATTGTACAATTCTCTAAGATTAAGCACACCTTACCTCAATTTTTTTCAACACATCCACGTTACTTTTAGGCTCAGAATTCTTTGCCTTTTTTGGTTTTGCACCTGCTGAAATAAAGTACATAACAATTATTTTTTCTTGTATATAAAATAATGAATCCTTTTATTTACTTTTAAGAGCTTCTATCTTAAGAGTAGTAACTGCCATGAAAATCCCATACTGTCTGTACTAAAATTACTTCAGCTCTGAGCTAGATCAATCACAGAGGAATAATGGCCTGATTTATCTAAGTGATGTCTACAGGCCCAGCTTGAAATTCATTTTATACAGACATTTGATGGAAGCTTTGATCAAACTACAGCGTTTAGCTTCACAAAATGCTCTTCACTTACCCACAATAAATAAAGATTTTAGGAAAAAGCTCCACAGATATGTTGTCACTTCTTATCAGCTGAGGAGATAAAACGTATGTACAAAATAATGACAGCTGGGCACTTGAGAGAAAGGATTATTTTTTCTTTTTAAGTGAAAAAAAAAGGCAGACAGAAGTGTTTGTGAGCCTCCTCTGGGGTAATAAGGTTACTGCAGTTAAATGGCTTTTGGACCACAAATTACTGTTACGTGGACAAAGCCTTTATCAAGTTATTCCCTACAATTCCATCCCACTTCATTATATGATGGAGCAAAGGTTGAAAGTATGACTCCGTAACCAGGTCAGAGCTGTCTGAATTGCAGCACTCCAAGCTTGGGAAACACCTGTCTCAGTTCCAGGAGTGCAGTTTGACCAGCAGAAACAAAGAGCACTGGGCTGAGAAATACTGTAGCAAAGCTAGAAATGTCCTGCTTCCATGACAACACCTGTCCTTCCACTCTCTTGCTGCACCATGCTGCCCTGCATAAAACTTACATCTTAGGGTGGTACCCAACATAATGGCTGTTCTCTGCAGAGTAAAAATGCCAGGGTAAGTTCCACACTGGAGTAGTTATACAGCTTCTGATAACCAGAAAGAAACTGACCAGGCACTAATGTAACAAGCACCTTTCTTTTTTTTTTTTTTTTTTTTACACCACAGTACACTAAACCTAGTCATGTAGAAAGAAAATTGTACGTGCTGATGGAAGGAGGAGATAGCTTTTCCAGTGCAGAAGGTAGTCCAATGTGGGATGTATTTTATTTGGTCCAATGTCTAAGGAAACGGAGCACTAGCAGCTGCTATGATAACAATTCCCTTTTCTCAAAAGCATTAATCATAACACTCTGTTCACTTCAGTATTTTGCCCAGGAAGACTTTAAATGACAAAAGCACCACACATAGCGGAGGGAAGTCAAGCTGCTCTGTAATAATGTATGAACACATCTGTCAGAGCAAATACATCCAGAACAAGGAGGCCTTTAGGTAAGTGTGATTCAAAATGATCACCTCTGCACAAACACCTGCAAACTTTTAGAGATAATGTCTATAAACAGCTTGGAAGTGAAAAAAAGATATGCAAAAGCCTCCACTAAATGGTGGAAATCTCTGGAGCTAACTGTAATATTACAGACACAGGCTCACCATTTGAATGTAGAACTTTAAGCAGAACAGCAAGGCAATACAATCTATTTTCTTTTAAATTGCAGTTCTTACAGTGCTTTGTCTTACATGAGTAAATCTGACTGCTGTATACACGTGCATACAGGAGCTGAAGCCATTCGGCTTACTGCTTGTGTTTTTTTTTAAATTTTGGTTTGGGCTATTTTTTTTTGGAGGTATTGCTGATATTTCAGATATAGTGGTCCACAGCCCAACCTAAGTGTGGGAGATAAGAAACCCTACCTGAAGTTATGTCAGTAAATGATGTGGCCAGGTGTTAAGTTGAAACACTCAGGGAAGTCATAAAGGGGGTCAAAAATGAAGGCAGCCCTGCACATATAGCGTAATGACCCAAAAACCACTCCTGTGATCTTTGACGATAGAATTGTAGGAAACCTGTCTGTGTATGAGTGCAGATAACATTCACTTCACTCCCTCACCTTTGTTCCACTCGATTATGAAGTGTCACCCAACATGGGTGTCATCAAAACAAAAAGTAACATGACTTCTGTATGATCTCCATGTCACCAAGATTCCCCTCAAAAAACCTGAAACCTCACGATTTTTGCTTTTAGAGAAACAGGTTTTTTACCCAATCAAATCAAGGTGGGCAGCTGATCTTTGCTGTTACAATTATGTAAGAAAATGTACTTTTAAGAGCAAATTGAGAAACATGCACAGAAGATGGTGGAAATAAAGAACGCACTGACCAATGATTCTTTGTGATAATCAGAATGTTAGTATATCAAAGGGATACTGGATTGGCATTTATGATTGCACAGAATCTTGGGGAGTTTATTATTGCCTGCAGGCTTACAAAAGCCAGTGCAATTTCTTCTTTTTTAAAAAAGAAAATGGATATGCACTCATTTCTTCTTGAGGGATTTTGCAAATAAGTAGTTAATTGAAATTGAATCTTGCTGTCTACCTTTATTCCCATGCTTCTCAATGACACTCTTAAAAGACAAAAGCTTCCAGCTGAGCCAGTCTCCATGACTACTGCACATTCCCATTCCTTTTTCTATTTTATCCTTGAACTGAAAAATGACATATGAAGGACTTGGACAAAGAGAGCAAGAAAGTAAACAATTGTATGTAACAGACAGCTAGATACAGGAGGCCAAGTGTTGTTTCACATCAACAAAGCAACAGACTTCTACTGAGAACTGAAAATAATAGTCATGCATACTGGAAAACAAAAACACTCTTAAAAATGAATACACGTCTGATGCTGTACAATAAAAAGATTTCTTTTCCTTAAAGAGCAACCAATACCAGCTCCAACTGCTGTTGAAGGATCTGGTTCACAATTCTGCAGAAGAAAATAAACAAAAAAAGTAAAACCAGAGAAATAGAAAATAAACTACATTAAATTACATATAAAAGACCTAAAAAAATACAAGTCAACAAAATAATATACAATTTAATTGAGAAACCAAAAATTTGAAGAAAATTTGAACAGCTTGCTATTCTTTAAATAGAAGATGGACTGCAAAACAAAAAGATTTTTGCATTTTTAATCTTCCAATATTACATATTAGCAGCTAGCAAATTATTAAAAGCCAGGCAATCTATTCAATTATTTAGAAAATAATCTACCAAAATCCCTATTCATTAGGTCCATGTAACCAGCTTTAGCATGCCTTTTTTGAAACCTTTTAAAATATTTAAAAATACATTATCTACCTTTCTTCATCTTTTTCCTTGGCTTCATCTCTCTTGGAAGTCTTCTCCAATCTGTACAGAAAGTAGCTTTAATACTTATAAACAATGATTTACAGCAGTAATCCTCCTCATCTCACTTAGCAAGATTGCGTCTTGTGCTTGATTTCATCACGTGACTCTAACTGTCATGTAAGGTCATATAGGATTTGTAAGTCTAATTGTTTTAGCACCCAAAGATTTTGCTGAATCCCAACGATTTTGCTGACTTTTACCTGTACTTCAGGATGAAGTATAAAGAGGATCAGCATTTTACCCACTTAATGAAAGCTGGCATCTACCCCAGTCAGACGAAGTTCAGTCCTTCCAGTGTCCCAGATGCCCTCTAAATTATACAGTATCATCAAGTCTGCAACACTGACCTATTCAGATATATTTGTGAAAGTTTAATGTCATAAAATCAATCTAACAGTGACTGAAAAACCATGTTGGTGGAGTTTTTTAGTACATAACTTTTATATTTTCTCCCAGTTCAGAACTGGTATTTGCATGGGAAATAACAAAGAGGGAAAGGTGTAGAGATCAAGCTTGCGTTTTTTGCTGAGAATTAGCTGTTTTGAATGAGAAAAAAATAAAATCACATTTATTTGTTCTTTTCTAGACAAAACAATACTTCCCTTTGATCTGAGAACACCAAAAGGGCCTAACTCTCAACAAAGACTACATGCTTTGGTAAGGATACATGTACTATTTTATTACTTTAAAAATTTGGAATCAAACATTTCAGAAGAACAGATTACCCAGGCAAATACCAAAACAGCCTTTGGTATTCTCAGGTATTACCTGGAGTCCATGCTGCATGCTCCTTTTCATCATCCATGTACTTTTTACTGTACCTTTCAATTGCTGTAGGGAAAGACACAAAGATTTTTTAATCCATTAGAAAGGCAATTCACAGTGTTTTCGGTATTTTCCTGTAATTAAACATACAAGCGTATCCTCTTCACCCCACATGAAGCAGTTTCTTGCACTGTTATACAACACTTAAAAACAGTTTCATAACAGTTTTCATGGTAATTCCTAGAACTAATCATATGGTAAGTACTTGAAAAACCTGGATTTTATAACCCTAGGTCTCAAAACCAAAACCAATAAATAAATAAATAATAAAAACCAGGAAGACTATTGCTCCCCATTTTGAAGGTATGTCCTTTCCATCAATGTCATTCCCTCCATCCCGTTGTTGATGTATGGGCTGGAAGGGCAGGCAGGGAGGCATACTGATAATTGGCTGAACAGCTGCACCACAGAGTGGTAATTTGTGGTATGAAGCCTAGCTGGAAGTCCAGGGGCCAACACTGGGTCCAAGTCCTGTCTAACATCTTCGTTAATGATCTGGATGATGGCAGAGCACATCCTCAGCAGTGTGCTGATGACACAAATGTGGTGGGAGTGGCAGATGGACCAGGAAGTTGAGCTGCCATCCAGGGGGAGCTGGTCTACAGCGTCCTCATAACAGAGCAGTAATCTCTCAGAAATAGAACCCAAGGGAACTGCAGAATCATAACACAGTTTCAACTTGAAGTAAATTTAAAGACCATCCAGTTCCAACATCTATTTCCCACTAGCGCAGGTTGCTCAGAGCCTCATCCAATCTGCCACTGAACACCGTCAAAGATGGGCCATCCACAGCTTCTTTGGGCAATCTGTGCCACTGCCACACACCTTCACTAGTCTCCCTGAAGCCTTCACTTCTCCAGGCTAAACAAGACCAGAAGCCTCCTGGACATGGACCTGGGTAATCTGCCCTGGATGCTCCTGCTGGAGCAGCGGTAGGGACAGATGGACCTATGCCAGCCTCAACCCTTCTGTCATTCTGTGATTGAAAAAAAGAAAATTAGTGACATTGTCACCGTTCTACTCCTAACAAGCATCCAAAATTCCTAGGACTTAGAAGGCCTAGAAGCATCCAGAATTAGAAGGTCTTAGAAGGCCTCAGAAGTCATCTCATTGTTCAACATCTTCATCAATGACCTTGATGAGGGGATAATGGCCACCCTCAGCAAGTTTGCCGATGATACAAAGTTGGGAGGATTGGCTGACACGCCTGAAGGCTGTGTTGCCATTCAGCAAGACCTGGACAGGCTGGAGAGCTGGGCAGAAAAAAACCGGATGAGGTTTAACAAAAGCAAGTGTAGAGTCTTGCATCTGGGGAGGAATAATTGCATGCACCAGTACAGGTTGGGGGATGAGCTGCTGGAGGGGAGCTCTGCGGAAAGGGACCTGGGTGTCCTGGTGGACGACAGGTTGGCCATGAGCCAGCAGTGTGTCCTTGTGGCCAAAAAGGCCAATGGCTTACTGGGGTGCATTAAAAAGAGCATGGCCAGCAGGTCAAAGGAGGTGATCCTCCCCCTCTACTCTGCCCTGGTAAGACCTCATCTGGAGTACTGCGTCCAGTTCTGGGCTCCCCAGTACAAAAAAGACAGGGATCTCTTGGAAAGAGTCCAGTGGAGGGCCACGAAGATGGTGAAGGGCCTGGAGCATCTCCCCTATGAAGAAAGGCTGAGTGAACTGGGTCTGTTCAGCCTTGAGAAAAGAAGACTGAGAGGGGACCTGATCCAGGTCTATAAATATCTAAGGTGTGGGGGGAGAATGGCGAGGCCGGACTCTTTTCAGTGGTGAGTGGAGACAGGACAAGGGGAAACGGCCGGAAACTGCAGCATAGGAAGTTCTGCACAAATGTGTGCAAGAACTTCTTTACAGTGAGGTGACGGAGCACTGGAACAGGCTGCCCAGGGAGGTGGTGGAGTCTCCTTCTCTGGAGATGTTCAAGACCTGCCTGGATGCCTACCTGTGCGACCTGCTGTAGGGAACCTGCTTTGGCAGGGGGGTTGGACTTGATGATCTCTGGAGGTCCCTTCCAACCCCTACAATTCTGTGATTCTGTGATCTCTGAATGACTGATCATCACCAAGTCCCAGGGCTTCAAGTACTTTTGCAATGGCAAAACTTTGCATTACAGCAAGAAGATGTTTCTGAAATTCTAACAATATGTTTTTGTCCATTTTTCCTCAGTTTGGGCACAAGAAATAAATTAAGAAATGCAGTATGAATAACATAGTAGTTATACAGTGTAGGTATATGGATTCATACTTGCACAATCTTTAATGAGAAAATTAATTTCAACCAGTTTTATTTTTTCTTATCAATCACCATGCCCAATTGCAATATCCACACACAAAGCTGTATATTCTACTTGTAGTAATATCTCATTACTCAAACAGGGATTATTTTTGTGGGTATTGTACAAAAAGTAAAAAACAGACTGTGATCTATGCAGTAGAAGACTTCTAACATACTCACTGGAGAAAAGTGTGGAAAAAGATGATACCAGAAATTAAATTCAAATTTTAAACTTAGCAGTGGTGAGGGCAGCAGAAGACCTACTTAAAACTGAGCAAGAAAAAGCTTGTATCTAAAATGACAGTGTCTGGAGGGGCACCTAATATAGATGGCCTTCATAGATGCTGTTTGAAACTGTCAGCAACACGGGGAAATAAACTAGTAGTTTTGACTTCAGCTCAGTGATCTTTAGTAAGAATTAATTGCTGATGCCATCAGTAAAAAAAATGTGCCTGCCTGACTTGCTGCTCACAGTTGATGAATTAATTACAAACCACTGCCAAGGTGACAATCACCCAGTCACAGCAGATATACTTGCAGGAAAAATATGAATGATTCATAGCTTAGGAAGTAAAGAAAATGGAGACCATGGAGAATACACCTACCACTTGCTCAAAATAAGTTTGAAATGAATGATGAAAATCTACATATGGTATACTAACGCATCAAAATTGCCAGGTACTATTAGACATGACTTTCCTTCACTACATGAATAATGAAAGACAGATAGCTAGTCCTACCTAATTAAAATGTTTCCCTTCTCACTCTTCAAATGACCATTTGGCTCACAGATGTTGTGCTGGCAGTCTAAAAAAATTCATTTGCTCTTGCAGCAAAGCCAATCTAAGAAATTTCTGCCAACAGTCCCCACTTTGCCTCTCCTGTAATCCTACCAGATGTTTAGATGAAACACAAGGAAGAAAAGGGTTGTAAACCACATTACTGAAATGATCAGTTAAGAATAATTAGATGAGAGCAAGCTATTTAAGCTGCAGACAACCACTGATGTAACCATACTGAACCACTGAAACAGAGGTATTTTTCTGCAGCTAAAGGTTTTATAGAGAGTTATGGCAAGATACCAACTTTTCCTCAGGGAGACACTGAGAAGAACTGAAGTGGCTCTTTTCTTGCTTACCTGCAATTGCCAATTTTTGTACAAAAACAGTCAAAGCTAGCAGTTCTATTAAAGAGCATAGTCAGCACTAACACTCAGAAAAAAGGACACAAAAACAATGGTTAAGAGATAGAACTACCACATGAGGCAAAGTTGGAAAACAGAAGTAACATTCTCAAGGTGGCTGGCTCCTTGGAAACTACTCAGACATGCTTTCAGGCTCAGCAGTTTCCTTTTTTGTGTCTCAGATGGAAATAGCAAACTTCAAGCTTCACAAAGATCAAGAGCACAGAAAGCCTCTGGTGAGATAAGAATCTGGAAAGATTGAAATTTGTTTACATGAGAGATGAAAGATATTCGAGTTAAAAAAGAGTAATTTTATTTCTTCTACAATCATAAAAGGATTTAGAAATGAAGATCAGATCTCCTGTTGTTCTTGTTCCAAAACTAAGAGTTTACTTGTCTGCATAGTCAGCACCTCTGACTGCTGTGAGAACTCTGAGCTCTGAAACTATTTTATGCTCTCTGCAGGAATTCAGGGTCACCAGAAGATGTCTGAAAGGGTACTGAAACACCATAGACACGTGGCTAAACATATGTGTTCAAATTAAAAATAAATTAAGGTGGTCAGGGAGCACTGGAAGCTGTATTATCATACTGCAGTCTGTTTCTTCTTTTTAAGTAGTACTTTAGTGCAAGAACAAGTCAGTACAGTCAATAAGTCAAAAAGGTGTATTAATCAGAGTACGGTACTCAAAGCTAATAAAAAAAGACTTGCACACAGTCTCAAGAACCTCTAGAGTTTGCCCACATTCAAGAGGGGACAAGATTATGTAGCTGTATCATATCTCTACCATGAATACTCAGTTAGAAAATACTTTGATGGTTTCAGGATGGATATTAAACCTCATGTTTTAGAGTTTATGTGAGTTCTCATTATTTGAAGTCACCACATTATAGCAATGGAAAGATTATCTAATGTTTGGCTATTCCAGATTCTTAAACAGTAAAGCTTGATAGAGACAGCACAGACTGGGCCTTGAATTTGACACAAATTTCCTAACATGCTATATTTTTTCTTTTCCTGTATTAGCGCGTGGTGTTTGTAGCACTGAGAATCAGCACTTAGAAGGATAACAGAGATAAGCAAAAGTCACAAGTGAAAAAAAAGCACTCCCCCCAGTGATTAGCTCCAGTGGCTGCTAGGTTTACAATACTGCAACTGCAAAGTAAACAGACTGTGGCCTTCCATCCCTGCTCTGTTTTCTGACCAGGATGCTTGGATTTTAAAAGTGTAATGATGCATGAATGGTTATCAAGTAGCATTTATTTTTATCAAACAATAATAAGGCTGTCAATGTTTAATTACATTTAATTAAAAGACATTCTCTTCTAATGCAGTAAGATCAAGTTTTGTCTTCAAATTTGGCTTATGATACTTGTGATGCAAACCTCAATACTTTACTTTCACTTTGATTTTTCTGTTTCAAGTGAATTCTTAGTCTTTCCTGATCTTCTCTGCATCTTACCAACCTTTTTAGCTCATGTTCTAAAAGAGCACGTTTTAGAATGTCCAGCTGTTATCTAAAATATTTATTGTTTTAAGTTCACCTCTACATAGTTAAAATGGAAGCTGAATTTCAAATCTTATATTTACTATGGATTTCTTTGCTCCAATGCAAAATTTTTACAGTATTTTTAACAGGTAGAAATACCTATGTAGTTTGTATTGATTATCATATAATTGAAAGAACCACAAATAGTTGGTCTTAATGTTTTTTACTTTATATCAAACAGAATACCTTGCTTTTTTAACACAGCAGTTGCTTTCAAGGTACAGCACTTGTATGGGTGACCTGCAACTTCAGTAAATGCAAATGAGAGCACTCCTATCATATTACTCTGGCTCTTTCTCATTCTCCCTTATCAATACTAAATATATTTTCAACACATGCCTTTCATTACATTATCCCTCATGGAATAAATACTGAAGACAGAAATAAAAATAAAAATAAAAAGCACACAAACAAACCTTCATGATCTTCTTCTACTGCCAAAAAATATGGCATTTTTTTCATAGCTCCTCTAAAATCTTGTTTTAAGGCCAACATGTAATCTTCATCGTCTCCTGTTTTCAGAGGCACTGGCTTATTTTCTGTACTCTGTACAAATTATTTTTATTATTTGCAATGTCTTTGATATCCATCACATATGCAGGAACACTAAAAAAAAAACTACAATAAACACACATAATCATGGAAGAATGCAACTTTGCATATTACATTGCAAGTATACTTTACTGCATTCTAAAATACATAACTGTTTAAATTTACACTTCATAACTTTTTGTATCTTTCTACAAAAATTCATCAGGCAATCAGGGAGAAAATAGTAGATTTGTGAAACCGTGATTCATAATCATGTTAAGCTTAAAGGATTCTTAAAGAACAACATCAATTTTTCATTCCAACCTAACTTAACCAGAAACCACTGCTTTAGTCAAACAGCCCTAACTGCTTCTAAAACAGAATTTTAACTGAATAGATGCTCTGGAAGAAATGCCTCCTACTTATTTCCAGGGAAACTACAACAGATACAAAGATGGAGCAAATCTCAGCAACAAAACTATCTTTCAACAGTCAGCTCCATTAACTATGAATTTTCACCAGCGATGAATAAGAGCCTGCAAGCTGTGCTTGTAAAAACCTGCACCAGCAGAGGCGACCCACTGTCACTGTAGCGACTGCTGGAATGCACCCCCCAGCACCTCAGTGTGCTCACATCCACTGTTGGGTCTCCATAGGTGTTCAGCAAGCGTCGATGAGTGTCAGTGGGTGTCACTTATTGCTCATGGAGGAATTCGGTGATAACCCTTTTCTTTATCTGCTCTTCCATGTCAGACACCATTCTGTCAGACTGCCCCTCTGCTGCCATCTGTTGCACAGCAATATAATGCAACAGAATATGGGTGGGAAGGTTCAACCCCTACTATCATACCAACCAACATCTGCCTCTGACGGTGTGGGCCAACATCATAAAACAGAAGGCATTACTTTCAGACAACCCTTCGTACATTATGTATGATTACCCCAAATAACACAGTTTGATTAATACCATATCACAATCAGATAGTACACAGGCCTGCCACATCACAATTTTTCTTCAGGTAAGTGAACTGTTAAATTCTTCTGGCCGTTTTTGTTTGTTTGAACTATAAATCCTGAAACTGAAAAGACATGTAATAAAAAATTTCTAAAATATATGCCAAACTAAGGTAGTGATGGAATCAGTTATGTTGTAACTACATAATATTTCTCTCATCTGACAGGTGGTGCACAATTAATATCTGAGTGGTTGGTTGAAAACCACAAAACATTATCGCAGATTCCACAGCTGGAGCTTACTAATTTCAGCTTTTTTTTGCTTTTTAAATCTCTCATGATGCTGATGGTATGCTGATGTACCTTAACTGGTATGTACCTGAACTGGTTTTCTAATTGCATTTACAGGAAATCAATTAAAAAAAAAAAAAAATCAAAAGAAATATGTAAACAAGATCAACAATTCACTGCTTAAAATAATTTCAGTGTAAGTCAGTGAACAGCTGTAAGATCACACTTTTGGTCACTGCCCAATTTTTAAATGTAATTCATGCTATTTTTGCTAGTTCTAGTTATACTGAGTTACTTCAATTTTTCAGTGGAAAAAAAGCATCTTCAGCTTCCCCAGTGTATATGTTAGAAAGGGGTTATACACCGCATATGGGATTAATAATTCTAAAGCAACTCCATCACTGATTGTAACTGCAGAATCTGTACTCACACATAATTCAGTATCCTAGTGCTATCAAGCAGATAATAATGACACTAGGAACAATTTAGATGACTTAAAATCAATGAAGTCATGCCATTTAAATTATAAGGGAAATGGTGGACTAAGACATTAACATAACATCTGCTTCAGTAAATCAAAACCATGTGTGAAATAACTATTCAGGTAAATATCAGAATAGCGCCAATTTCATGCCAAACTTGCTAGTTTCATATCATAATGTGTTGAGAAAAATTTCATACAATCCTCATACAAAGGGGAAGTTCTCATATAAAACTGAAAACTGAAAAACTTTTCAGCCTCAAAATTGTCCAAGTTTGACTACGTAGCAAAACTCAGCTTGGTAAGAAAATAACTTACTTTTTCTTGCCCTTTAATTTTCTGATACGTTCCAAACACACTCAGAATGTCCAATCTCAATACCCTTAATTACATAAAACATCTTTCTATTGTTTTCAAATTATTTTTCACATTCTGGCTACTGAAGCACAAGATAATCATCCAAAATCCTTCTGTGTTTGAATCAACAGAAAATTTCTAAATCAGATACAGTCATAACTTGAAACACTAGCATAACTTCATTTCAGACAAGTTCAAAAATCCAGTGTTTCTATTACTGCAGCATCCAGAAAACCAAATTACAGTGAGGTCACTAATGAACGAGCACGTCACAAGCTATCTAGGTTACTGACGGATACAATTGCTAGCAAATGGGCAGGAAGAGATAACAATAATGATAAAACCAGCAACAACTGATCATTCACTTTAAGTATTTAAAAACTGACCTAAAGTTCTTAGAGTTGTTCTTACACTTCATTCCAATACATAAATGAAAGAGAATGCACTTTACCTGAACATCAAGAGCACCAAAGAAAGCTTCAGTACTTACAGGAAATAGCGGTGGAGGCTTACACACAACATCAGGTAGAACTGCACCTTTAGAGAAGCCAATGGCTTCAATGTTGAATGTAAATGAAGCACGTCCTCTTCCTCTACCTGACCCAGCCATTTGAAGTTACTGAAAATATTAAAAATTTTAACAGGTTTAATTTTTTACGTATATGACATACATTGCATATAAAATTATGAATAAAACCCAACGTTTAGCAAGCATTGAAGTAATTTTAAAAGCACTCTCAAAGGCCATACAAATTTCAAATGTTTTTAATGCCCATCTTAGGTGCTATAAATTTAATTAATGCTTTAAATAAAATTATTCCCCTCATTTCTACTAGGTATTTTTGCAAGACAGAAATTAACTAATAACATATGCATTAATACTTTCTTTGTATAAAGCTTAGTGTATGTAGTGACTTGAGTTCAATCAAGGTAGAATCACAGAATCATTTCGGTTGGAACAGATCTTCAGTATGATCATCTCCAAGCAACTAACACTACCAAGGTTAACAAGAAACCATGTCCCTAAGCAGCATTTCCTTATGCCTTTTGAACACCTCCAGGGATGGTGGTGACTCTACCACTTTCCCGGGAAGCACTTTCCAATGCTTTACCAACCACTTCATGAAGAAATTCTTCCTGATATCCAGTCTAAACCTCCCCAGTGTAACTTGAGGCCTTTTCCTCAGGTTCTATCCCTTGCAACCTGGGCAGGTGGTGCAGGGAGGGCACTTAGAGCTCAAGGACATGCCAGGGCCATAGTCACAGTCTGACCCTGTACCATCAGGAAGCAGGAGATGGCTGAGTGGTGGGGCTAGGAAGGCTCCCTGCTGAAGTAATGTGGTGTTTCTTTCACCCTGGGTTGGGCCAGCAAATAACTATGTCTGCTCCCTCTCTTTCAGAGTGTCACGTCTTTCAGGTGCAGATCTGGCATGGTGGAACAACTTGCCCTGTACTTTTACCAGTGCACTGCACTGTAGACTGGTCAGGGCTGCAGCATCAGAGTTGCCCCAGCTGCCTCATCACTCAATGATGACCAGGCCTCTGCCCTGCCATGCCTCCATGAATTCTGCTTTAGGTGCCTGTCATGCTGGGTGAAGTGGAATCCAGAGTGCTGTCTTTGCACAAGACCAATAATAGCTATCAACTCTCGTGCTGGAGACCTGATCTACGCCACCAGCAGAGATACTGGATTAGATGATCTTTCAAGGCCCCTTCCAATCCCTGCTATTCTGTGATTCTATACCCAGTGGCTCTGACCCATGGAGCAGCCAAACCAGCCTTGGGAGCACATCCATTGCTTACAGCAACCACACAGTGCTGTGCAGTCAGCACTGTCTGGGCTGAAACTGGGACAGGGGCGAGAGCAGCACAGTGCTGGCTCAAGTGCTGTGGCAAACAATTGTATGCGTTTTGATACACTGGCTAAATGCAGTCCTACGAACAGTGAAAAATATGTAGCTGTGGCTTCCGTTTTGATAATGGAATTTGGGAACAGGTTTCAAGATTGCTGAAAGAATCACCAGGGTTTTTGTATATTTGTGACCCATAAATACATTACCTGTATTTTCAAATGGAATGTATGGAGTTGCAATCAGACATGTCTCTTTATCAGACTTGTATAAGCCCTATCTTAGCAGAGAGAAATACCCTTCACTTCATGACCACACTTTATCCATGTCAACACTTTTTGACAGTACATACATTTGTGAACAACTTTTTTCAAGGATGAAACACCAAAAGAGAAAACTTCATCCAGAATCTCTGATGAACACTTTTAGATTCACTCAGAACTGTGAACCATCACTTCACTAAGAGCCATTAAACCACTGATGCACCATTTTCACAAAAACATGGTCAAATATCCCACTAGTTTTTTGATTTTGTTTCTCTTTTAATGTTTTAATAAATATATATTAAAAAAAAGAAAAGTTTTGTTACTTATACACATGAACTACATTATATATTTTATATGCAGCCCATGATCACATATAAAATCTCAGAGTGAAGACTGCTCTTCACTGAAAGCATCCCAGACAAGCCAAAAGTTTGGGCACCCATGTTAAGATCATCGAGCTTCATATTACCAAGTCTACCATCCAGCCATGTCTCTAGGCACCACATCTACACGTCTTTTACTACCTCCAGGGATGGGAGCTCAACTACTTTGCTGGAGAGCCAATTCCAATGCTTCATAACCCTTTCAGTAAAGAAAATTTCCCTATTATCCAATCTAAAACTCCTCTGAAGAAATGTGAAGCCATTTCCTCTTGTCCTATTAACCAAGCATATCACAGAATCACAGAATCATAGAATCACAGAATTGTAGGTCTTATAAAAGAAAAAAAAATAATCTGCAATTACAGTAATTTACTGCACAATAGCCATAAATTTCTGTATGGCTATTAAAAAAAAAATAAAGAGCCTGCATTTATAGCTACATCTCACCTAATCTCCATCTCAGCACTGTATGATCCATGAGCTGGCAGGTAGAGAAAAGTACAAGAAACATTTTTTTTGTGGAGAATGATGTCAAGAGATGAGGTCCAAGACAGGCCCAGTTTGAGCAAAGTGACTCACAACTCAAGACCACATAAAGTATGACTGAGGAATCCCAGCCCAGAAATCCTTTGTGCATACCAGTAATTACCAGGTTATCAAACTGCAAGACTGTTCCAGACTTCCTGCTCTACCAGTAACATTCCAGCTATTCTTAAGGCAATCCACACAAGATAAAGGTCCAAATAGGAAATAAGAACTAGCACAATACTTATAGCTTTTCATACAGTTGTCTAGGACAACAAGGAGAATTACTATCAGGAGCAAAGAAAGGTCTACTTAAGATCCTTCCAGAATTCCCAAAATTGAAGGGATGGCCTTTTTATAAAATGACAGTAAAAACCAAGTATTTTCTTACGTATTATTTTCCATAGGAATATGCTCTCTTTGGAGGAAGCTAAATCATGATACACGTTTCTATGTCAGTCCGCTTCACAGAAAATTATCTAAAAAAAATCAGAATGTCCTACATAAATCATTTTAAGAAAGACAAGAAAGAAAAATCTGAGTATTTAATTAACTGAAGACAGAAAAAATACGTGAAAATCTTTTGAAAACAAGATAAGAAAATGTGAGCCTAGCAGAATGAAGAAAGATAAACAGATAATTCCCAAACATAAGCAGATATCAAGGTGTAAAAAAAGAGGACAGAAAAAAAAAGGAAGAAAACAGAAAAGGGTTTGGTGGAAATTTCCAGGTGTGCGGGAATTGGTACATTCTTTGCATTAGATACCTATATATATTTAAATTTGGCTTTAAAATTAATTATAGTATTTTCTTGAAATAATGAATTAATCTGATGAGAAGCAACAAGCTTTAAAATGAATCCTCTTTCAATGTGGCAGTTTTACTAACTCTCATCTTCTTTTGAGCATAGAAGCCTAAGGGAAGTCTACTGACATCATAAAGTGAAAGCAAGAGATGAGAGGAGAAATCAGAAAGGAAACAGTGACTTTGACAATTAACTTTATAGTTTGCTCACAGAAATCTAGTTGGAATTTTGGGTGGTCCTGTGTGGAACTAGGAGCTGGACTTGATGATCCAGCAAAGGATCATCAGTTAGGACAATGAAGCTGGTGAAGGGTCTGGAGCACAAGCTTTATGGGGAGTGTTAGAAGGGACTGGACAAGCCTGGAGAAGGCTCAAGGGAGACCTTACTGCTCTCTACAATGACCAGATAGGTGGTGGGATGGGGGTCAGCCTCTTCTGCCAGGTAACTGCAACAGGACGAGATGGAATGGCTTTAAGCTGCCAATTTAAGTTTAAGCGGAGGTTGAGGGTGGATATTAGGAAAAAAAAATATTCTCAGAAAGAGCGGTGAGGTATTGGAACAGGCTGCCTCGGGAGGTGCTGGAGTCACCATTCAAGCAGCATGTGGATGCAGCACTGAAGGACATGGTTATTGAGCATGGTGGTAGCGGGTTGGGGTTGGACTAGATGGTCTTGGTAGTCCCTTCCAGCCTTGATGTTTCTACGATCCCTTTGTTTCCTTCCAACTTGAGATATTTTACGATTCTGTGAGTATAAAAACAAACTATGAATGACAAAATTGCCATGAGAAATTAAGACTATGAAGGATGTTTGGCTGCATGAAGTTCCTTATTTACAGATAGATTCTGTTGCTTTTACTCTACAAAAAAGAAAAAAGGATGAGTTTTGGAGGTAAGCAAAAACACAGCTGAAACGTGTGAAGTTGTATGTGCTGCAGGAGCTGCCCCTCATGCAGCTAGGCAAACCCTCTGAGGCCAGAAGAGGCCAAAGCTGCAGGCCTGTGTGGCAGCCAAACACCTGAACCAGTTCCCATTAACACACAACTCTGAGCACAACTTCTGCTGTGTTCATTTCTCTGAGACGGTAGCAACCAGCGGGAGCTGAAAATAACGGCAGAGCAAATAACGCATGGACACTTAAATGCGGGGATTGCTCATGCCACCTGCATTCCCTGAACGCGTCAGGGAAGTGAAATACCGACCGCGATGACAACACTGCCAAGATGACAACGCCCTGTCGGAGCCTCTTCCTTCCCCATTGCCCTCATTGCCCCCATTCCTTCCCACGGCCCCTCTCCTTCCCATCGCCAGCTGCCGCCCCTCTGCTCCCGCTACTCACCCGCAGCTTCGCTCCGCCCGCGGCTGCCGCAGTGGGCCGGGCCCGGCTCTGCCCTCCCCCCGGCGCCCCAGGCCCCGCCCGGTCCCGCCGCGCGGACGGGCTCGGCGCCGGACGCGATGTCTGCGCTGGAATGGTTCGCGCACAAGCCCTTGGGCGGCGGCATCTTTTGGATCCAGGAGCGCTTCTACGAGTCGGGCAACCGGGCCAACATCTGGCTGGTGCGGGGCTCGCAGCGCGACCTGGTGATCGACGCGGGGCTGGGGCTGCGCAGCCTGCCCGACTACCTGCGTGCCGCGGGATTGCTGGCGCCGCCGGACGGGGCCGGCCCCCGGCCTCTGCTGGCCGTGGCCACCCACGTCCACTTCGACCACTCGGGCGGGTTACAGCACTTCGAGGAGGTGGCGGTGCACAGCGCCGAGGCGGCCGCGCTGCTCCGTGGCGACAACTACGAGGCCGTCACCTGGCTGTCGGACCGGGAGGTGGCGCGGCCGCCGCGGCCCGGCTGGAGAGCGCGGCATTTCTGCGTCCCGCCCGTGCGGCCCAGCCGCCTCTTGCAGGAGGGTAAGAGCCGCGCGGCGGCGGGCTGCGGGCACCCGTGGGCTGCGGCTGTTGTGGTTTGTGCCGTTCTTCCCGGGACGGTGGTGGGCAGCGATGGGGCCCGAGCGGGCGGCACGGAGCTGCGTCAGGACAGGAGAAGGGAGGAGATGAGGGGAAGGGACTGCACAGGAGGGCGGTGGGCACGACCCCTGTATGGGAGACCAAGGGCCGTTTGGACACTGCTCTCAGACACGGGGTTTGGATTTGGGGTTGACAGAAACGTGTAGAAATACCTGCTGCTCTCCCAGTTTGTGTGCCTGTTGGAAGAGGGCATTTTTCCTAGAATAACAGTCAGTGGTATTACTAGGAGCAAGGATCTAGCATCTTAATATTGACTAATCAGTGTCACACCTCAGTCAGTTCTGGCATCTGCTAACTTGCTATTTGTAAACTGCTGAGGCATAACTGTATAAAGAACAAAGCAGTTTATTTAACTGTGTATTGGAAAGTGTATGGGTTTGTTTAACAGAATCATAGAATCATAGAATGGCCTTGGTGGAAAAGGACCACAGTGATCATTGAGTTTTGACCCCCTGCTTTGTGCAGAGTTGCCAACCACCAGACCAGGCTGCCCAGAGCCACATCCAGCCTGGTATTGAATGCCTCCAGGGATGGGGCATCCACAGCCTCCTTAGGCAACCTGTTCAGTGCATCACCACCCTCTGGGTGAAAAACTTCCTCCTAATATCTAACCTAAACCTCCCCGTCTCAGTTTAAAGCCATTCCTCCTTGTGCTGTCACTATCCACTCTCATAAACAACCATTCCCCCTCCTGTTTATACACACCCTTCAAGTATTGAACGGTCACAATAAGGTCTCTGCAGAGCCTTCTCCAAGCTAAACAAGCCCAGTTTTTTCAACCTCTCTTCATAGGAGAGGTGCTCCAGCCCTCTGATCATCTTAGTGGCCCTCCTCTGGACCCACTCCATGTCCGTCCTGTACTCGGGACCCCAGGCCTGGTTGCAGAACTCCAGATAAGGCCTCACAAGAGCTGAGTAGAGGGGGACAACCACCTCACTCTTCCTTCTGGCCACTCCTTTTTCTAATGCCATCCAGAACACAGTTGGCCTTCCAGGCTGCAAGCGCACACTGCTGGTTCATATCCAGCTTCTCATCCACCAGGACCCCCAAGTCCTTCTCTGCAGGGCTGCTCTCCCAGTTTGTATAAATACCTGGGATTGCCCTGACCCAAGTGCAGCACGCTGCACATAGTCTTGTTGTAAAGTATAAGAAGAATGTATTATTTATATAAAAGATGTTTTACAGATATATACACATATAACATATGCATGTATGTGTGTGTACAGATGTGTTTGTGTATGTATATATAAAACCACACCTCTTTTAGAGATAAGCTTGTTACCTACAAAATCTATTTTAGCAAGCAGCTGTAGAACTTGGTGGAGCAGGAGCTAAAGAATGTGCATACAGCAGACAAGTTAAATCAGCCTTTTGCAGATGACCAAGGTCTCCTCCTGGCTGTACTGGGCCATCATTCAGCTCAGACACAGGGAAAGGGAGAACCGAAGGCTTCAAGGAAGACCTGGTGATCCATTTAGCTCAGTGAGTCAACAGAAGGTTAAGCTGTTTATTCTTTTCTTCAATAGGAAGGAATTATTACAAAAACAAATATATTGAATGTAAGAGAGCACACACACTCAGTCTCAAAGTAACAGAAAAGTTTCTAGCACAGCATTTATTGAGCCAAACTGTGTGGAAGTGTCATGTCATGGCAGTGCATGAGCAACTGCTGTGAGTATATCTAGTACTGCACAAAATACAGAAGTCATATTCTGGTAGAATCCAAAGCCACAGCTCTTACTTTTATGTTGCCTGTTCCACATTTACTGGCATTAGTTTTTTTCTTTATCTAATCTTACAAGAGCCTTCAACCAGCTGCTTTGGCTGTTCTAGTTAAAACTGCATCTACTTCTGGTCTGCTTTATCACTTACTGTTTTCATAGTCACTTGTGTCTTCTATGACTGGCATTTTTCTTTATCTATTTCAGTTCTTTGTATATAATACGTATATGTAAATATATAATTTTATAAGTATATGTAATTTAAATGTAAATAATTACACATACGTAATTTTACAAGTGAATTGTACTGTATTACAAGTAAAATATATTGTGTAGATATATATGTATAGAATTATATATAATATTCCACACATTTCTTTTAGTTTTGGATTTCATGTTCTGTTCCTTTGTGCTGTCCTTCTTGGGGCTTGGAGCAATTTAAAACCCATTGGGCCAATTTGCTCTAAAAACTTAATCACCACTATTGTTTTATTCTTACAGTCATTTTCTGGATCAAGGATCATACAGATCATAGAATCATAGAACAGCTAGGATTGGAAGGGACCTCAGAGATCATCAAGCTCCAGTCCCCCTGCTACAGGCAGGGCCACCAACCTCCATATGTAATACTAGACCAGGCTGCCCAGGGCCCCATCCAACCTGGCTTTGAGCACCTCCAGGGACTGGGCATCCACAACCTCTCTGGGCAGCCTGTTCCAGCACCTCACCACAATCTTGGTAAAGAAGTTCCCCCTGATATCCACCCTAAGTCTTCCCTGCTTCAACTTAGAACCATTTCCCCTTGTTCTGTCATTATTTACCCCTGCAAAGAGTTGATTCCCCTCCTATTCATAGGCTCCCTTTAGGTACTGGAAGGCTGCAGTGAGGTCACCCTGCAGCCTTGCAGGCTGAACAATCCCAGCTCCCTCAGCCTGTCTTCGCAGGGGAGGTGCTCCAGCTCTCTGATCATCTTTGTGACCCTTATCTGGACCTACTCCAACAGCTTCCTGCCTATCTTGTGCTGGCGGCCCCAGACTTGGACGCAGTACTCCAGATGGGGCCTCACAAGGGCAGTGTTGAGAGGGACAGTCACCTTCGTGTCCCTGCTGGCTACCCCTCTTCTGATGGAGCCCAGGATACCAGATCTTCCCAAAAGACTAGCTTGGTACTTTCTACTATCAAGTCTTCTTGGCATTTCCTTTAAAAGAGAACTTGCCTGAAAATTTTCTTTGTAGTAGCTAGCTGCTTGCTTGTACTGCGAACCAGTTTCACTGATGGGTACAGCGTAGTGAAATGCTTTCTCTACACTGACTTCCAGACTGTATTCAAGTGCTTTGCAAATGGCGGCGAGTGGATGAAGAGCAGCATCCCTGCCCTCAGCACTTGAAGTAGTCCTCACTAAGTAGCTCCCAGCCCAGGCACAGGGGTTGACATTACCTGGAAATACAGTGCTTCCTACTCAAGTCCCAACACATGTGGGGTCATGCCTTTCAGAATTGCTTAGTATTGAGAAAATTTGAAGCATACCTGCCTGTGACATACGATATATGTGTAACTTTAAGATTTCTAACTTAGAAGGAGTTTGGTAGCTTTTTCTTGTTGACTTTGCAACTTGAAATGCTTACTGCAGTTCTAAGCATTGTTGTCTTAGAATCTGTCAGTGCCTGCAGGTTCTCATTTCATGAAGCTTGTGGTGTTGCATATTAACTTGTTCAGAATGGTTTTGTGTAGTTATTACACATGCGCTTCCAATAGGGTTTCTTATTCCTTCCCTGCACAGCCCTAAAGTTTACAGATTTACCACCTGTGAATTGTACTGTTATAATTAAGCATGCATTATAACTTAAAATTAACAACAGTCTTGTTAATTATTCTTCATTTTTGGACTGACTTTCTGCTGAAAGTACAAGATCAGGGGCTAATACAATGAAAAGGAATTCATGTTTAAGTTGGTGGAACAAATGAGCTAAAGTGAAGAATGTTCTGTTTTTATGTGCCTTATTCAAGATGATAAAAAAAAAAATCACCCTATTTCGAGGCAAAGCTTGCTCCTCCTGCAGCAATTTATGTTCTGTCATTCTGCACTGACTGCAGTGGAGTTCTGGGTGAACTGGGGATAAATTTTAATAAACTGAAAAATTTTACAGACTTTCAAAGGAGTGGCTTAGATGATTTCTGTTTGTTTCCAATTTTATTTTCCCTATCACATTCCCTATTGTTTAGCATAATAGGATGAAAATAGGCTCAGTTAATACAGGTAGGTCAAGCCTGTGCTATTAGTTACAATCACTGGAAAATGCTATTTTGTCCAGTGTATTTTACAAATTCTTTGGCACACAGCAAGAAAAAAAGGCCCTGGTGCATGCGTGGTATGTATGAAACACTCAGCGTATGGGTAGGCTGTACTTCTTTTGTGGTGCTCAATGTGCATGTTAAGTGCATACATTTCCCTGTTGCGTATATGTTTGCAGGAGATGTAATCAGCCTTGGAGACCGGCAGCTCACCGTCATGCACATGCCTGGCCATTCCCGAGGAAGTATTTGCTTACATGACCGAGAACACAAGATTTTATTCAGTGGAGATGTCGTGTATGATGGATCCATGATTGACTGGCTTCCCTACAGCAACATAAGTGACTACATTGTGAGCTGCCAGCGCCTCATGGAGTTGGTGGACAGAGGTCTTGTAGAGAAGGTACTTCCTGGGCACTTCAACATATTTGGAGCAGAAAGGCTGTATCGATTAGCTTCCAACTATATCTCAAAAGCTGGAGTTTGTCACAAAATCTCAACTTGTGCCATGAGATCCATTGCAAGCATAGCACTTCACCTTACAAATTCCAGGGGTACTTCTTCCTGAGCATGCGTTTATGTTGTCTGTCTCCCAGAGAGAAATCAAAGGACTTGTGAAAATGATGACACAAGACAAAGCAGTATGCTTTAGGAAAGAGCTGGCAAAATGATGTGGATGAGCTGTAAAAATTCTTATGTTTGCTTTCTCTGTTCCTGTTTTTGTGGGGAAAAAAATCATAAACTAGTAGCTTAGCCAGAGCTGCCATTTTTCCTTGTATTTTTTCAGGGCAAGTTTGCACAGGTATTGTGATTGAAATATATTGTTTTATTTTTGATATGCTTCTGACAGATAAATATATGCCAAAATGAGACTTCTTACATCCATGCCTGAAACTTTGTTGATGTAGCACTAAGATGGTAGGTGTTCACTTGATCCCTGCTCAGGCTTTGGCTTAACACAGCTCATGTTAAGGCCTCATTTGTGCTGAGAGCAGCACCATCAGGTGCAGATGAGAGCAACGCATAGGTAGGATGCTGTGGACAAAGTAATAAGGGCCATGGTGCAGCTGTTACCACCTGGAGCTTGCTGTCCCCTGCTGCAGTCACCTCCAGCATTTTTGTAAAGTTTCTGCACCATCCACTAGTGTATGGAAATGGTATAGACCAAACTCTTAAGCTGGATGATATAGGTAGGTCAGCTGACACAAACTCCTTTTGGTGTGGATACAACAGCTTCCAGATCATTAGGGTTTTCATGCTTTTGAGTGTGATCCAGGGGACATGTGTACCCCATGGAAGAGTATGATAAGCACTGTCACAGGAAGGGAACTATTTTGCTTAGAGGTGTGCAAGTTACATTATTAGGGAAATTGTGAGCTACTGAAGTAATGAATTGATGAATGCACGTGTTTAATGTTGTAGTCTGTACAACATGGATTGAAACCTTGCTTGCTGTGGTAATGTTTTTTTCTGACAATCTCATTAAATAAAGTTTAATTTATACTTTATTTACAAATGAGAGATCCAAATAGACTGTGACAAACTTAAAACCTTTATTTGTGTTTAAGAGTCTTGTTGTGTATGTGGATTGTAGCTTGGCTGTTAATGCTCTGTGGGAAGAACGGATGCAGGCAGTAACATTGCTTTGCCCCACTGCAGTGTTGGATTAAACAGCTGGTGCATTTGCCTCCATGCAATGAATGTATCTTCGACTGTTTACTGTTTGCTTATGAAGTATTTTGATGCATTTGGTTTTTATGGAAAGTGCACTGAATTTGAGTCTGTTCCAAAACAAGCTGAATACACTGAGAAATGCTAAATGACATTGTAACTTGCTTATTTAAAAGCTGTTAAAATGTTTAAAGTTTGTGTAATTGTTCTAGCAGTCTATATATTCAACTTCTTTAAAAGGACACTGTCTTATACTATTTTTGTATATAGATTTGTAATTTCCTTACAAGAGATTGCAGGTGTTTATCCCAAATTCTAGTGGAGTTTAGCCTTATTTGTTTGACTTTCACTTTATGTGAAAGATCACTTTTTTTTTTTTTTTTTTTTTTTTCCCCCCTCTCATCATACCCAAGAGAAAGGTAGCCTTAATTTTGGGCTCTAAGGCATGGATTAGTGGAAATGAGTGGCCTTGATAACAGATGTAAATTCTGGGGATAAAAGCATTTTTTGGGGGAAACCAGCTGCAAAAGCTGTGCAAAAATAGTGAAGGAGAACATCTTACATAATCCTTTTTATTCTCCTTTCGCAGTTCTCTGCATTCCTGTCTTTACTATTAGAGTGTGTTCTTCACCAAGAGTAGTACTGATACACTGTGATGCACCTCATTCTTGTTAGCAGTGCCTGTCTCCTCTTACAAGCTAGAGCAAAATGTAAATACGCAGAACTGGTGTGGCACCTGGAAAAGTTGTTATAATTTGGATGTATCACAGTCTTTTTGCAGAAGCCATTCTGTGTAGAGGCACAGAACAAGCTTCACCATATGGTTTTCCTTTTTTCCCTGCTGACTGACATACAGTACTGTTTGTGTAGCAGTACAGTTCTTCATAGCCAGGGGTTTTGTAATGGGCAGTTGAGAGTATGGTGCAATGTGGAAAAGTCAGAACAGGCAAAGAAATACAGAGCACTGAATGTTCTAGCAAGAGTGACTGACATCTGGAAGATCATACCAGTAGTAGTCTTGCTCTGTGCTGTACAGCAACATGGACAGAGGCGTATTCTGTCAGAAGGGCTGCCAATATGTATGGCAGTTAGTACAGTTCTGGAATTGTTAAGTAGTAGATTGAGGTCGAGTTCAATTAGCTTGTTTTCTTACACACCTGTAACTTGCTTATTTGCTCTACCCTTATGGCACCTGAAGTCGGATACACAGAACCAGAACTCTAAATAGGAAGCTCACAGGCTTGCCAATGGAAAAGGAGAGAATTCCTCTCATTTGTTTTTAAATCTGTGCTATGTATTAGCTACAAGATCCTTAACTGTTCAGGTTAGTGTTAGAACACCATGTTAAACCATGTTTAAGCCCAGTAAGTATATGCAACAAATGCAGTTACCTGTTGGTTTTTTTTTGTTTGTATTTTTTCCTTGACAAAACTATGGAATAATTTCCTAGATCAGAAGTGAGCTTTATATGAACATAGCCCAAAAATGGGGTGTGTTAGTAAACTGCTGCTATAATCCAGATAAAAATAGTTTTGGGGATCTTAAAATTATTTTTGTATTGTAGAAGTTCACTACTAAGTAAATGATGTGTCTTAAATATAAAGAACTGGCTCAAACTATTTTTGTTAAGAATTACTCAGTTTTTTGTCGTAAGAGTTTGACAGTGTCCCTTTAATGCTACTTGGACTAAATATTTAAAACATACATTTTAAATTTTAATATTGCAACACCTTGGGCATTTAGAACTGTTGCTTTATCCATTAAATCTAAATGTATGTTAATTCAATTTTCAGTAGACTGAGAAATCTACAAAAAAAAAAAAAAAAATCAGATGGAAAGTTGTGCTCTGTAATCTGTTAAAGACTTTTGTGGTGTTTACATTTTACAAAGACAAAAAATTTGTCATAGATAATAAAAGTGTTATAATACTATGCAGTCTAGCAATGATTTCTACACATTTTGAAGATAAATATTTTTCCACTAAGATACTTAGTGGAAAACTAACTTTCACTTTCACTTTTCTTAGTAATCTTTCACTTTTCTTAGTAAGAGACTGCATTACAAACATTTACGTATCATCATAGAATCATAGAATGGCCTTGGTAGAAAAGGACCGCAATGATCACTGAGTTTCAATCCCTCTGCTTTGTGCAGAGTTGCCAACCACCAGACCAGGCTGCCCAGTGCCACATCCAGCCTGGTATTGAATGCCTCCAGGAATGGGGCATCCACAACCTCCTTGGGCTACCTGTTCAGTGTGTCACCACCCTCTGTGTGAAAAACTTCCTCCTAGTATCCAACCCAACCTAAATTTTCTCTATCTTAGTTTAAAACATTTCCCCTTTCTCCTATCACTATCCACCCTCATAAAAAGCTGTTGTTCCTTCTGTTGATATGCTCCCTTCAGGTATTGAATGGTCACAGTAAGGTCTCCCCGGAGCTTTCTCCAAGCCAAACAAGCCCAGTTTTTTCAACCTTTCTTCATAGAAGAGGTGCTCCAGCCCTCTGATCATCTTAGTGGTTCTTCTCTGGAAGGACCCACTCCAAGAGCTCTGTACCTTTCTTGTGCTGGGGGTCCCAGGCCTAGACGCAGTAGTGCAGATGGGGCCTCACAAGAGCTCAGTAGAGGGGGACAATCACCTCCCTCTCCCTACAGGCCACTCCTTTTAATGCAGCCTTCCAGGCTGCAAGCGCACACTGCTGGCTCATGTCCAGCTTCTTGTCTATCAGGACCCTTCTTCATAGTGCTGCGCTCAAGGGCTTCTTTGCCCAATCTATATAAACACCTGGGATTACCCCAGCCCAAGTGCTACAGCTTGCACTTTGAGTTATTGAACCTCATTAGGTTCACATGGGCCCACTTCTTCAGCCTGTCCAGGTCCTTCTGGATGTCTTCCCTTCCTTCCAGTGTACCACCTGCACTGCTCAGCTTGGTGTCATCCACAAATTTGCTGAGGGTGCACTCAGTGCCATGATCTGTGTCACTGATGAAGATGGGGAAGAGCACCGGTTCCAAGACTGACCACTGCGGGATACTGCTTGTGATTGGCCTCCACCCTGACAAGGAACCATTGCTCATAATCCTTCTGTTGCATCCAGCCAACCAGTTCTTAATCCACCGAACAGTCCATCTTTCAAAACCATGCCTCCCCAATTTAGAGAGAAGGATGCGGTGAGGGACCATGTCAAAGGCTTTGCAGAAGTCCAAGAAGATGACATCCATTGCCCCTCCCCACCCCATCCACCAAAGCCATCACTCCATCACAGAAGGCTACCAGATAGGTTGGGCATGAGCTGCCCTTGGTGAAGCCATGCTGGCTGTCTCAAATAACCTCTTTATCTTGTACGTGCCTTAACAGCTTCTAGGAGGATCTGCTCCATGATGTTCCCAGGCACAGAGGTGAGGCTCACTGGCCTGTAGTTCCCTGGGTCATCCTTTCTCCCTTTCTTAAAATTGGAGTAATGTTTCCCTTTTCACAATCATTAGAGACTTCAGCAGCCAGCCATGATTTTTCAAATATTCTGGAGAGCAGCTCGGCAACCACATCAGCCATCTCTAGGCTGGATCATCCCCTAGGATGGATATCATCTGGCCTCATGGACTTATATACATTCACTTTCATGAGGAGGTCTTGGACTTGTTCCACTGTTGCAGTGGAAGGGAATGTGCTCCTTTCACACACATCCAGAGGTTCAGGCTCCTGGCAGACATGGGTAGGAGCCTGACCACCAGAGAACACCCAGGCAAAGCACTTATTGAGCACCTCAGCTTTTTCCATGTCTAAGGAAGCCACTTCTCCGTCCTCATTTAGTCATAGAGTGATGCTGCAAAGCTTATACAAAAGCATGAGTGGTGCTTATTAAAAAACAAAATAAAACAAAAACTCACAAAAAAGGCTTTACCATATATTACAGTTAATCTTTTCCATGGAATTTGCATGCCAAATATGGATATGATGGAAGCATTTATCTGGGGGATCAATTTGAGTTTGTTTTAACTTAAATTTTTATTTTCACGCATGACAACAGCTAAAGACAGCTATTAACTGCACTTGAAACAAAATATGTTTACATTGCTAGTGTTCAGCACACCACTGAAAGTTGAAATGATGCCTATCATGCTTCACGTTTGGTTTCTTGATAAAGGGCAAGGCTCTAATTAATTGTGCACAGTCAGCCTCCAGAGGATTGGTTAGTGCTGACCACAGTGACACGCAGATTTGCAGCTGGTGTGTTTCTCAAGGTAATTAAGAGATATACATGGCTCGGGACCTGTATTTACAAATGAGTTCATTTGGTACCATTGACAGATGGTGCAGACCATCTCCCCTTCAGTGGGATCATGGGAAATAGAAATAACTTTCCTCCAAATGGAATGACCTGGGCTAATGAGAGCTTTGTTAAACTATTTAAAGCTCAACAGAATCCAGAGTGAATGTAATAACTACTTGTCTTAAAAGCCATTAGCAACCACTGTGTATTCCACGTCAGTTCTAGATGGTTTACATCAGAAGATGCTGATACCTATTCTGACTTTGAACAGGAGATACAAGATTTCTAATCTCCTGGACCCTCAAATTCAGCTTGGGAGACGCGAACAGATGCATTTCAAATATTAAAGAAATTAGGAATAGAGAAATAAGCATTCACTTAAAATGAAGGTATGGCTGGCAGACAGATCTGCAAATGGCTTTCAGAAAGCAGTAGATGAGTTTGTGAATTAATTAAAAGCTAAAGATAGAATGAATTATAGAATTTTCAAGGTTATCCCCAAAATAAGCAATTACTTTCCTTCCTAAGTTAGCAATACACCGTTGTGAGGCACCCACTAGCGTTACTTTAATTTGTCTCATCTATTTGTGGATAGTCATTTCAGAAGGGATATTGCCAGCTTTGAAAATCTAAGGGTTCACCAGTCACAGTTACTATAACTAAAATAAAATACTTACTTTTTTTTCTTTTCAGTTTTTAATTCCTGACATCTCCATTTCACATGCAACCTCAGAAAAGCAACTACCTTTACTGAGGTGATAAACAGTGTGTTTTAAGGCCAGGGTTGTAAAGACACTGACTTCTTACACTTGCAAAACTGACCAGCTTAGTATAATCAAATTTAGCAGCAGAGCACACAGAGGTTTTCTCATAAGAGCAGAAAGAGACCTGTGTGCCCCCTTCTGGATACATTATGGTGGAGCAGGAACTTCCAGCAGATCAAGAAGTCCTACCGACACCATCTGAAAACACTGCCAGATGATCTGCTTTTAGAGTCACAGGATCACCAAGGTTGGAAAAGACCTCAAAGACTATCCAGTCCTACCATCCACTTAGCACCAATATTTCTCCACTACAAAATGTCCCTTAGTGCAACATCTAAACGGTTCTTGAACGCCTCCAGAGACAGTGATGCCTTCACCTCTCTGGACCTGCTCCCACACCTGAACATTCTTTCAGAGATTTTTCCTAATGTCCAACCATTCCTTCTAGTCCTATCACTAGTTAGATGGGAGAAGAGGCCAAACCCCACCTCACCATGACCTCCTTTCATGGAGTTGTAGAGAGCGATAAGGTCTCCCATGAGCCTCCTGCAGTCTAACAATCAAAGTTCCCTCAGCTACTCCTCATAAGACTTATGCTCCAGACTCTTCAGCTGAACAACGACCAAAACCCTGAGATCCTTTTCCTCCACAGTCTTCCAGCCACTCTGCCCCAAGCCTGTAGTGTTGTCTGGGCTTATCGTGACCTGGCACTTGGTTGGGCTTTTGCTCTTCTTTCTCTCTGCATACCAACATCCTTGGACTCTTCCTGAGTGGTTTGCCCCTTTATTCACATGTGGTAAACTCTTTTTTATGCCCTGAGTCTCAGCAGAAGCTCCCCGTTCAACCAGGCTGGTCTTCCCCACCAACTCATCATACGGCACACGGGAACAACATCCACATGGTTGAGCTATTTGCATGGGACGGTTCCACTTTGGTAGTAGATGTTAAACAAATCTGTCTGCCCCTGTTTGCCCACAGACACTACAAGTGACATGGCAGCAGGGACACAAAGTGTCATGGAATCATAGAATGGCTTGGCTTGGAAGGGACATCAAGGATCATACATTTCTGAGCAACCTCCCTGCTATGAGCACTGTTGCCATTGTCACAAACCAATGGCACACTGAGGTGGTATTTTTTCAGTCAAGGTTTTCTTATCAGTGAAATGCATTGTTTGCTCCACCTGCACAATGTTAACATTGGCTCATGCACTGGTTTCCAAAGCATGAAAATACCAGTGGCAACAAGTACTGTAAAACGGATTGCTTCCCCTGCAAACTTATCATGCTCCATGCTGCTATCAGACCATGATTGAATTCTTAGAATAAGTATCAGAATACTTCACACGTAGGCTTTGATGTATTTTTTAAGAAGATCCACGCAAAGCTGACTTTCAGAAGCCAGAAAATCTGGATAAAACCGTTCCCATACAATCAGTGCGCACAACCATGTCACCGCTGACGTTCCTCAAGGGTGACACAGGACACACAGGCCACATCCTACCGGAGCCAACCCCCAGCCTGAACAGGGCGGCACCTTCTGCGCCGCCCTGCGCGGGCCGGAAAAAACCATGCCTACGTACACTCCCAAAATGGCGCCGTCGACACCTGACTAACAGCCTCCTCAGCAAGCCCCGCCCCCTTCTGCTGCCTCTCACGGAAAGCTTCCTTCTGCTTGAATGGCAGAGAAGTAGCCTATGAGCGTGTCAAGAGGGCGGGAGCAGGTCCGGCTGCTAGCCAATCAGACGCTGCGATGAGGCGAGGAGGGCGCGGTTGGCGTTTCCACGGAGAAGGCAGCGCGGCGCGCTCCGGCCGTGGCGGTAGTATGAGCCTGTCCGTGAGGTACGTGTGGGACCGCGGGCAGGAGCGGCTGGGGTCGGGCTGCGGGGGTTGCAGTGGTGGGGAGGAGGCGCTCCTGTGGAGCGGCAGGGCCGCGCCACCGCCGTGTTTGTGTTAGCGTTTATCCGCATTCGGAGCTGTAAATGCGTTCCTCCCGGCTGCTCGTCCCGGGGCGGCAGCCGTTCCGGCACGGTGAGGCACGCCGTCGCCGCTCGGCCTTGCATGTCAGGCAGAGCCAGCCTGTGCTTCTCGTGTCCATTTCTGGAGCCTGCCCGGTGCCGTTCGTTGGTTGGTGACAGCTAAATCTCAGCTGCCTGGTTAATCTCTGGTGTCAATTAGAATTAGATAATCTTCAGTGAGAGGGAAGAAAAAACAGCTAATTACAGGCTGTGAAAAATAAGCATCTTTGGAAAGCAGGTCTGTGTTCACACATCTGTGCTCTGTACAGTAAGTGGTACCACATGTTTTGTCACTGCTGCAGGCAAACAAATGAATATAGAGGGATTCCTGAGCATGTTGAGTTCCACAAGCAATCTAGGACTGGAAGATCCTCTGGGAGTCATCTCCTCCAGCTCTGCTCAGAGCAGGTCAGGCTCCCAGCAGTATGAGTTCAGGGCCTTTCCAACTCTGCTAACAGCAGAAATCCTGTGGTCTCCCAGTGCAGCTATTCTGCTGCATAACCACTTGCACTGCGACAGTGCTTTCTTCTAGGTCTGCTTCCACCTTCTCTTACTGCTTGTAGTTGACTCTTGTTGCTGTGCACCACTGATGGGAACCTGCCTGTCTGCTTTGTCTAATCCTCTAGACAGTGCCTTACCCTCCCCCACTGGGTCCTTCTGCCAACGCACTCAGATTGAAACAAACCCAGCTCCTTCAGCTCCTCCTGAACCAGATGCTGCAGCCACCTAGGTACTGATTGCAGTATGCCTTACATTAGCCATCTTCTCTGCATCTGTTGTACTCAGGCACCCCAACTCAATGCAGTACTTTGGGTGCAGCTACACTACTGCAGAATGAAAGGAATTAGCACTGCAGGTAGCTGTGCTCATTGCTGCAACAGTTTGCTGTGCTGCTGATTGCAGATCTGTGTCTGCATATTCCAAGGGTGTGCTTTCAGCCTTCTTAAAAGTCGTAGTTTGTATCACTTATTGCCTTGAATGTACTACTTTTTTAAAAGCTTGAGCTGAAATGGACATATTTTCATGCAGTTGCACGGAATAAAGAGCAGTTGCTCTGTGAATACAATTAAAGCTTGCTTTACTAGCTTGGTATAAGTTTCCTTTATCTTTGCCATTTTCTTTTTTTTTTTTTTTTCTGATTGTTCCCAGTTCCTGAGAATTTTTTATTCCTGTTATTGCTAAACTAGTGAGGGAGAAGAAGGTTGTCTTTGTGTTTGCTGTTTTAGGGAACTTGACCCTTTTGTATGCATGAGAAACAGAGCAAAAAAAGTCTCTGGTTCATTATGTATATTGTAGTATTTTAAAAAATCTATAGGTGCTTGGCATCTATGAACTGCTACTGGCAAAAAATCCACAAATTGATGTCACTTAACACTCACTTCAGCAGCTGGACAACCCAGCTATATGCCGAGTTAAAGCTGTGTCCCCTAAAACTTTCTTGTTTTGCTACAGTTTAGAAATATGGTGTTTTTTAGGAGTTGTATCATGGGAACTGCTAATACATCTTGCAACTGTAACCTCAAGCATTCTTTTTAACTGATAGCTTTTTCTAATTTTGTTTGGTTGTTTAGTAACCAGATCACCTCTGCTGGGCAGAGGAGTAGAGGAGCCATTCAACCTGTGCAAAGGAATTGTCTGCTTCAAGTATTACTTCAATCTGGAAGATCAAGTTGGGAAGAAGCTGAATGGGGATGGCAATGAACTGTGCAATTATAATGAGTTTCTTATTGGTGGGAAAATGTAATCTACAGTGGTATCTTTCCAGTATTAATCAGTTGTATTGAATTTCCCTCCTGTCATGTAGGAATGAGCTTTCAGTAGACAAAACTAAAAAGAAGAGAAGAGAACTGACTGAGGAACAGAAACAAGAAATTAAAGATGCCTTTGAATTGTTTGATACAGACAAAGACAGAGCAATAAATTACCATGAGTTGAAGGTATTTTTATTTATTCATCATTTAAATTTCTTTAGGGCAGGTAATATGCATCTAACTGAGTTTTTAAGTCATTGACTTTATCTTTAAAAATGCTTCATGGTCAAGATGTCCTGGAAGGCTGAAGTGAGGATATTTGAAAAATTGCTGATGTGCCTTGAAGTAAAACTCAGCTTTTGCCACTATGTCCTATAGTTGCCGCAGTAACAGAGTTGCTGTAGCATATTGTGTAACAGGTCCTGCTGCTCCCTAGAGTTTGACTTAGGCAGGTGAATAAGCTTCGTCAAGGGCAAATACTGTCTTATAGAGAGGTCAGCATTCCTTTAATGTATTGAGTAAGATACTTTTGGAAAGGAATATGTAATCCAGTTTGTTCCACAATCTTATTGTGTCCTGTAATTAGACAAGAAAAATGGCATTTGTTGTACTTTAATTATGTGTAGAGGAATGTTGTTGATTATAGTGATTCCCTCTTCTTTTTTCAGATCTTGGGTATTTTGCCTCTGCTGGAAGCTGTAATGAGAGGGGGAACTACTGTGGACTATTCATACAGCTTTTCCAGTCAGGGTGTGCTTTGTATCCTCAGCTGTCATGATGGCAAAGTTGTTTATTATCAGTTTAGTTAAATATGGCCCTGAAGATAACACAATGGAAGAACTGAGATGTATAGAGTAAAGAAATATCTCCTTTTGCAACATCAACCCATAGGGTAGATATGAAATGGCTATGTTGAATAGGAGTGGGGCTTTTTATTTGTAGTTTAATGTAAGCTCATGTATTTGAATGCAGTCAAAGTAGCATGTGCTGAAAAACTGCCATCTCTGTTGAAATGTGGAAACTAAGCATCAACTCCTGATCTAATGAAAAAATGGAATAACTTACACATTTACATAGTTGCATAGTTTCAAGTGGAAAAGTGATAAATCACTTGAAAGATAACTTGTCAAATGTTTACTGTGAGTGATTTAAAGAATGATTTTCAATTTGATCTTTGAAAAAGAGACAGTACTCTGAATGTCTTTGAAAGTTAGAAAAAAAAAATCTACTTCTAAAAAACATATGATGCACTCTTTAAAATTATTGGAAACCTGAAGGCTATTTTTTCACTGTAATTTGATATTCTATTTATTAGTGCTGTTTTGGGTGATTTCATTATTTTTTTATACAAAGCATTTTTGATATTTTAATTTTATTTATTGTTCTTGAGTCCCACTGGTGTGCACACTCTGTCTTAGGCAGTAATGTTCTTATTAAAAACAAGAAAAAATCTCTCTTAAATCTCTATTTTATATTAGTATTTGATTGCGCTTTCTTTTTATTCCAAAAGGTGGCAATGAGAGCCTTGGGTTTTGATGTGAAAAAAGCTGATGTACTGAAAATACTTAAAGATTATGATCGAGAAGCCACAGGCAAGATCACCTTTGAAGATTTTAATGAAGTCGGTATGTATTTGATTTTATACCTTTAGAAATCTACTTTCAGAGAAACTTAGCTTACAGTAGTGATTGCAGTGTGACCAGGAGTACTTCGTGTGTTTTTGTATTTCCCTAGTACTATTAAGAAGGAGAGATGGGAGATTCAATGTTATATTTTCCTTTATAAACTTACATAGTAGAAGAAAATAATTCTTTGTGTATCCATAGAGATGAAAGATCACAGCAATATAAAAGGAAACAAATTTCTACAAAGCAATAAGCACTAGTTTGAAATATAGATATTCATATGTTTATATTTCTTTTTTTTTTTTTTTTGGTATTCTCCTTCCTGCTGTGGTAAAAGTAGTTGGCACTGAATTTCATAGGAATGAGTGTATAGACTGACAAACTGTAAACTGAATACAGATTTTTCTGTAATCTAACAAAGATGAGAGGAACTGAAGCAGATGTTAAATATTGTACATCAAGGATTTTCAACTGCTGATAAAAGCGATCAATTTCATTAACTGTTTCTTTCATGTAAAGATTTTGTATCTTACAGACTTCTACATTCTCTAAATGTGGAGCAATCTATACAGTTTTAAAAAACAGGAATTTAGTGTCTTTGAGGATTTTTCTGATTGTCACACATTATTTTTACTTTTGCATACAATTAGTGTTTGCCAAAAATATAAACTGAGTTACCTCCATGTGTGTTATGATTTCATATCTATTTCACAATTCCCTGTGTTCGAAGTATTAAGTTATCTAATGTTTCTGAAAAAAGCAATGTAATGTGTATAAGCTCGCTTCTAGCTATAAATAACAATCTGCTTAGTAACGGTGAATCCTTTATTGTTTTAAATTTTGGCAAACTTTAGAAACTTAACAGGTTAGGAATGAGGAAAATGTGTTGTTAATGATGGGTAATTTTTTTTTCTTAGTTCTTATTCAAGCTAGAAGAAATATGAGTTAGGAGAGAATTGAAGAAGTCTAGGGGGGAATAAAATTATCAGTCCTTATTTAAAAAGAAAAAATGAAAGAAGAAAATTTATTGATTTAATATAATGTATCACTTTATTATGCTATAACATGATGAAATATAGTATGATTACTGCGCAGATCTTTTTAAATTCTTGATGTTTTACTTAGGTGGGAAGGAACCTTAAAGGTCATCTAGTTCCAATTCCCTGCTGTGGGCAGGGGTGCCTGCCAAAAGATCAGGCTGCCCAGGTCCCCATCCAAACTGGCCTTGAACACCTCCAACCACGGGGCATCCACAGCTTCTCTGAGCCTCATCACCCTCTCAGTAAAGAATTTCTTCCTAACATGTAACCTCAATTTTCCCTCTCTTAGTTTAAAATCGTTTCCATTTGTCCTATTACTGTCAGACTGTATAAAAAGTCAGTCCCCCTCCTGCTTATAAGCTCTACTCAAGTACTGGAAGGCTGCAGTGAGGTCTTTTCTTCACCAAGTTGAACAAGCTCAGCTCCCTCAAGCTTCCTTCATAAGAGAGGTATTCCAGCTCTTTGGTCATTTTTGCAGCCCTCTTCAGACCTGCTCGAACCCTCTGCACCTTTCTTTTGTTGGGGGCCCTAGGCCTGGATGCATTACTCTGTATGGGACCTTAGAAGAGCAGAATAGAGGATGACAGTCACCTCCCTTTCCCTGCTGCCTGCTCCTCTTTTGTTACAGCCCAGGATGCAGTCAGCTTTTCAGGCTGCAAGTACATGCTGTTGGCCTGTATCCAGCATTTTGTCCACCAGGATCTTGAAGTCCCTCTTGGCAGGGCTGCTCTTAATGAGCTCTGAGTCTGTGCAGGTATCTTGGAATACCCTGACTCAGGTGTAACACCTTGCTCTTTACCTTATTGAGTCTCATGTGGAACTGCTCTTCAATTGTGTACAGGTCCCTCTGGATGGCATCTCTTCCTTCTCTTGTGTCAACTGTACCACTCAGCTTGGTGTCATCTGCAAAATTGCTGAATGTATACTTGATCCTACTATCTATATAATTGATAAAGATGTTAAGAGCTCTGGTACCGTGGAAGATCCCTGAGGAATACTGCTTTTCACCAGTCTCCACTTGAACATAGAAATACTGACCACAAACCTCTGGCTGCAACCACCCAATCAATTCTGTATGCACCGAATAGTCCACCCTTCATATCCATATTTTTCCAATTTAGAGATAAGAATATGATGTGGAATCTTATCAAAGGCCTTACTGAAGTCCAAGCAGACAATATTAGTTTTCTCTGCCTTTGTTCACCAATGCTGTCACTCCATCATAGGAGGGTGCCAGATTGGTCAGGCACAGTCTGCCCTTGGTTAAGCAGTGCTGGCTATCTTAGATCACCTCTTTGACTCTCATGTGCCCTAACATCTCTTCCAGAAGTTTCCATGATCTTTCTAAGCACAGAGGTGAGGCTCACCAGTCTGTTGTTCCTTGGGTCTTCCTTTCTCCCTTTCTTAAAAATGAGAATGATGTTTCCATTTTTTCCAGTCACGAAGGTCTTCACCTGGCAGCCACAACTTTTCATATCTGATTAAGAGTGGCTTGGCAACTACATCAGCCAGTTTTTTCAGTGCCCTTGGTTGAATCTTGTTCTGCCCCGTAGTCATGTACTCATTCTGCCTCACAATGTGGGACAGATTTTGTCTTCAGACACCTGCTTAGAGATTCAGGAGCATGAGAGGTTTGAGAAGCCTGACTGTCAATGAAAATTGAGGGAAAAGAACTCACTGAGTACTTCAGCCTTCTTCATGTCTGCTGAAGCCAGTTCTTCCTTTTCATTTATCAGAGAGGGTATGCGCTCCTTGGCCTTTCTCTTCTGACCAATGTATCTAAAGATTCTTTTTTGTTATTTTGCACATCCTTTTCCAAGTTCAGTTCCATCTGAAAGCCTTGGCTTTCCTGATCTTATTTTCCTATGTCTGGACTGCATTCCTTCATTCTTCCCAGGCCATCCATCCCTACTTCCACTGCCTGTACATTTCCATCTTACCCCTGAGTTTGACCAGCAAGTAAGTATTTGCTCAGCCATGTTGATGTTGTTCTAGTTATCAATATAGACAATCAGCAAATGCTGTGAGGATCTAGGAAGATTCATGTAGCACAACTAATAGTGAGAGGGCAACTGAATCAATCCAAAAACTCTGAATCAGGTCTGAGCGTGGGTGTGACAAATATGTCCTTATAGAATTGTAGCAGAAGTATTAGAGAGTTAGAGAAAAGAAGTTATAGAAACTGTTATCATGAGTTGGCTGAATGTAGTTAAACAATTGCTTAGCCAATAGTTTTGTGTGATTATCTGTAGTTTAAATGTCAGAACTGACCATCTAAAATGTGTATAGTCGTATCTCCTCTTGTTTTGTACAATCATTTTAACTATGGTACTTAGAGGCAGTGCTTTTTTGTTAGCTGATGTTGCTCTTATTGCCTTTTATGGCCTTTCTTCCATAAAAGTAGAGTTTCTCAAGTGATTTACTACTGTAATACATCATAGTTGTTTTCAATGAAAATATTTAAGTATGAGTCGTTTTTTTTTGTATATACTTCAGTCTACATTATATATAAAACACATAAATTTATATAAATATGAAAACAAAAAAAATCCTTATTGCTATAGTGAAATTGCATGAGCTTGGATCTGGTATTTTGCTTTCAAGTTCACTAAGCTGAAGGAGGCATTCCATCTGCAGATGAAAAGTGTTTGTCTTTGCACAAACAAGTATGATGTGTTTTTAATGGTTTGATACAAGTCTTAAATACCATGTCATGTAATATGAGCAGGTACATAGATATAAAGATATTTGCATCTGATTCCAGAACTGTCTGAATTAATTACTGAAAAAATATTTTTGTAGCTTGGCTGTCTTTTAAGCAACCACTAAGCAACAAATGGATGCAATGAAAGGACTAACCGAGAGTAACAAATCCTTTCAGAATTAACATTTTGCAGCATATAGTAGCGTCATTTTTACAAACCTCAGGCTTTGGTTTTGTTTTTTTGTCAGTGCGATTTTGTGTCTAAAAGAGAAGTTCCTCCCCCCTGATTGTTTTTAATTACTTAATGTTGTTTCTGTGTTGTCAGCAAGTCAAAATTCTATCCAGATCATAACACTTAAAATCAACAAATTCAAGAGCCTAGATCTGTTAGAGCTGATGTATTTTTTTCTGAAATGCATTTTTCAAATAGAAAAGACGTGTATACTTCCAATTTGTATAGAAAAGTCTACTGAAAGCATGATTGAGTCTAAATTGCCATGTAGCTTTTCCACTGTACCTGATAAATGGCGAAGAATAACTCAGCTTTGAAAAGGGAGTAGAGAAAGACCAGATAGCAGCCAACCAAGTATGCATGCATATTGTGACTTGAAATAGGTTAAAAATGAAAGAACAGATGAAATCTGGAATATACATTTTTTCAGTCTGTTATTCTGAGTTTACCCGTCAGAATTTTTTAGTCTAACTTCAGAATCCTTACAGTGACAGACTGGATATTGGACAGAGATCCACAAGAAGAAATACTCAAGGCATTCAGATTGTTTGATGATGATGACTCTGGTAAAATAAGCCTGAGAAACTTGCGTCGGGTTGCTAGAGAACTGGGTGAAAACATGTCTGATGAAGAACTGCGGGCTATGATTGAAGAATTTGATAAGGATGGAGATGGAGAAAGTAAGTATTAAGAATGGACTATATGGGATTTCTATCTCTTAATTTTCTTTGTATTTTAATGTAGCTTTATCTTGAAAATACCTAACATTTACAAGTGTTCTCTGTTTTCTTTCTATCTGTCTTTCAGCTCAAATTTAGCTTATGTGTAACAAAAGTAGTTTTTGATAGGTATTAGTCCTGAAAATGTATAGTGGAGTCTAAAAATCAAATTGATTTCTCACCTTCACTAAGGCTTAATCAAACCATACCTATTAAAGGTTTGGTTCAAGTTCTGGTAGAAGTGTAAATAATTAAGTGGTTCGTGGAAGAGTCTGCGTACTACATTAAACTTTGATGTCTGTATGTATCAATAAGAGGATTAAAAATACCAGAAGAAGCTCTTTTGATCACCTAGTTCAATATTTCTTAAGCAGCAGTGTGTCACTACTGTGATTTCAGCTTGTTAGTCAGATACAAAGAGTTATGCTATTAAATTGGATAAGACTCCAATGTGCATCTGTACTTAAGAGAGCTGAAGAACGTGGTGTGAAAAATGCTCTGAGGAAACAAGATCCATACAGTGTGAGTTATAGAAGAGCTTTATTAGCTAGACAAAGAATTAGGTAACAAAGCCTGTTTGAAACTATGCTTATTAAGCACTGCAACTTAGAGTTGTTGTTTATTTGTTTTTCAACTCTCTTCTTTATTTCCCCCATTAATTTAAATCTATATGTAAGCTGGAAGCCTAAATACCTGGATTTCAGGAGCTTAAGGAGCTTAAGGAGCACTTAAGATAATCTGCATATACTCTGCATTTCTGAGTCATAGAAACCTATGTGAGTTTTTCTTTCACAATGGTGACTCTCATCTGAGATTTCAGAACTGAGACTTCAGAACTATCAACTTTTTCAGTAGCAAAACATTTTTATTTGTCAGCAACATCTACTGCTAGAGAAAAAAAAAAAACAAAACCCACAACACCTGCCTTTTTTTCAGCCTTGTGACAGATACTTTTGTTGCCTGTGATAGATGTTACTTCACACTTGACATACAACTGCAAGCTTGTTAATTGTTGGCCTGTTCTTGTTTGCAGTTACTCAAATATTGGGGAGAAAAAAAAAAGAAAAAAAAAAAAAAAAAAGCTCCTTTTTTTCCTGAGACTAAAAGCAGAACTTCTGAGCGTAGTCAGTGCAGTTAAAATGCAAACTTTTTGTTTTGTTTTGGTGACATAAATAGGGAGCATAAAGGCAAAAATAGTAAAAGCTCTGTGCTTTTATTGCTACTAGACTGTTAATGTTGACACTGTTTTTACAAAAGTCAGTGCACTGTTGAGAAGACTTTTGTTTGAAAGATGCTACCTCCTGATCTCGCTTTTATTTCCTGCCATGTTTCTTGCATAATTCTGGTGTTCCTCTATTTGTCAGACACGTCCTTCCACACATCTATTGCATTGGTATCCACTTTAGTAGCTGTACAGCAAAGAGTATAATAGTCTAAGTAGACATTATTTTAAGCTTTTTTGGCTTTTAAAAGGAGTGGTTGTGATTGCACTGCCTGTATTACTTATTTGTATTAAAGACTCATTTTACTTTTATTTGAAAGTGCAGCTACAGAGGTGAGAGCAAGTAGAATATGTCAGCCATAAGCATGTTTTGTCTTTTGTTCTTCTAGAGCTGGCAACTCAACTGTCAGAATGATAATCAGGGATGGTTTTGGTCATATTGCTGTTTCGCCAGTAGAAATCAATGTAAACCTCTAGGTCCTTTCAGGAAGATTATAGTTATTTTGGGATCAGCACTAAATTTATGAGGTAGCTTAGTTCATTTTCCTTATTCATCCATTAATTTTCTTTTTTAGAGTAGTCTGGAACAAGTTTGAATGTGAAAGATTGGCAGCATAATGTTTATATATAGTGCTGTTGTTTCCTTATGGTTCTGTTTTCTGTCCTTTAAAGAAAACTGATACTGTTTCTAGCTCTTAAGATTCAGTCTCAAAAAGTAAATAATCTTCTGAGTCAGTGTTCCATCCAGTTTCAAACATCTCGGTCATGTAACAAAGACTTGCTCTCATCTAATTCTCCTTTATTTCCTGCCTAGGGGAAAAAATCTTTAAGTATGAATTGGTAGTATTTTTAACTAATACTTAAAATATAGGAATTAATACCACGTAAACATTCTTACTATATTTGAAAGATTTATTTTTTTTTCCTAGTGAAATAAAGTCTGTAACACAGTACGTCAGGCTACTTGAACCCTAGTCTTACGAGTGGAACTACTGTGCTGTACTGATAGACTTTTCTGAACTTTCTGTAAAATTATTTTTGACATTAGCATCTGCCTTAAGAAGGTAAATCATCAGATTTTCATACTGCTGATCTTCTAAGTAACATCTGTTTTGGTGCATGACTATTTTTAGAAATTCCATGCTGTCAGTTCATTCACCTTTTTGACTTGTGTGGATGCATCTACAGTAAACATAATCTTGTTTCAGTTTTATGTTCTTGCAAAGAATTAGGGTTGGAGGGAAAGCTCCACTAAATTAACTTTACTCTCTTGTTAACTCCTGGAGAGTTTCTTAACTCTCCAAGTCAATGTTTTATTCATTTTAGCTGTAAGAATACTTACTTTATGATGATATATGTCACAAAAATAATGGATGTCTGACACTAGGAAGGGCAGTGGTTGTTGCCCTAGCACCTGCTCATTAGGTAGCTTGTCAGAGGTCTGGAGTCTGAGGAGGATGACTTGGGTTGCTGGGATTTGTTGTCACATCTCTCTTTGCACTTTGAATGTTGCCAAATTTGTTTACCACTGTAATATTGTATTTCCACTTTGCAGCATTATGGAACAGGTGTGTTTTGGGTCAGGAAATGTTTCACTGAGGATGTTTGCATTTGTAGTTCTTCAAAAATTTCTTTGGCTTCTGGATTTAATGTGCATGTACTATTGAAACTGACTATGTAATACTTCTGGAATAGTCTTTAGAAATTATAATGAGAAGGAGTTGGGTAGAAATTTTGTCAGAAGAAGGTGGATTAGTATGAGTACTATAAGCATACCTAGTTTTTTGCCTTTATTTATTTACTTTGTTTCTTGTTACACAGGTAGCACAGCTAGTCTCAGCACAGTTCTTTAGCAGAGAAAACATAACTTCTTTTTGATGTTTTTTTATTTTTCTTCTGTATTTTTCAGTAGTCCACACACCCACTGGGCAGTACATTAAAGACTCCAACTTACTTACCCAACATCTTGTAATTGTAGTAGGAAAAAAACAGCACCCTCAGTTCATTGTGGAAATGTTTCCTATTTCTATTTTAGTTGTTAACCACTCTCTTAACAGTGTCCCCCTAAACTGGTGGCAGAAACAATCAATTCCAAAACAGTAGATTTTTGCCTTTGTGAGGTGAAAATACAACCAAGAGGTAAAGAGTGTGAATATCAGTCATTCTACTTGATAACACCTTGGGTCTCAACAATTGCAGCTCTTTGATGAAGTATCCTCAGTTACAGTAAATCAAGCTGATCATCCACCCAGAGAGACAAGCATATACTCTGAATAGCAGGCCTGTTTGATAACTGTGGAAGAATATTTTCAAATCCATGTGTTATGGTTAAAATTATAATCCACTACTTCCATTTGTATATATAAGAAAATACATTGGTCTTCTATTTTGGTATTTTTTTTCTTTGACTTTATTACTTAATGTCCTTCTTGCAGACTTCTTGCTGAAAAGGTGAAAATAATGTAATGTGTAGTTCCTACTTTTGCCTCATCTCCTATTCTGTGTCTGAAACTTGCCCTCTGGTTGGTGATGTCCTGAAGCAGTAACAGAGAAATAAACTACTTTGAAATTCATTTGGTTCTTCATATTGGACTGTCAGGCTGAACTGCTGATGTGACTGCAGACTTGCCTTCAAAGGAGAACATTTGTATCATGCTCAGTAATCATTTGGCTGATTCAAGTATACTTGATTGTTTAGGGGAAAAAGTTGTTAAAAAAAAAAAAAAAAAAAAAAGTCACTTAAGGGTTCTCTGGTTTCTGAGAAGGTGAAAGGAAGCTGTGATTTTTTCAGACCATGAGGGCGGGTAAGCATAGCAACCTTGGAGACGTTTTACAGCTTAATGAGGCAAAGGCCTGAGCAACAGGATTTATCTACCCTGCTTTGAGAAAGGGTTGGGACATGAGTTTTGGATTACTGTTGAGTAACTCTAACAGTATTCGAAGTTTATAAGTGTAATTAATTTATCAACATGGATTAATGCATTAGTCATCTTTTAATAGTTTTGGTACATTTACTGAAATGACTTGTTGAATTAGAAGACATTCTGAACTTACTCCTCTTTGAATGCCAACAAAGATGCACATTTATTTAGTTTGCATTTCCTCTAGGTATGCTCAAGCCATTAAATTCAGAGCCTTGAGTAAGACCCACTTAAGACTAGAGAATAACTTTCAAAAACAACAGTAGAAGAGAACAGGTGTAAAATAAAGGAAGGTAATCCAAGTTAACAAATTGTCCCTTTTCACCAATGTTTTGCTGCTTTGAGATTAGGCAATGGCTTCACATTATCAGCAGCTTTATATCACTAATTTATTGAATTTAGTAAGTCAGACCATAGCACATATGAAGTTGTGTCCGTACACGATGGCATAAAGCAGAAATATCCTTTCCTACTGTAGTGTTTTTATGCCATGTACATGCAAAAAGAGTTAACAGTATTTTTATGTTTCAGCTTATTTTTAAACACTAATTACATGCATTATTAATGGGAGGGAAAGAAGAAGCGATCCCTGTGTCCTTTTTAGATACTTCTGTTTCATTCATGAATCAAACCACGTGAAACTTCAGTTCTGGTTTCAATTTTAGTTGTGTGTCATAAAATGAAAGCAGTATTGATGTCTAAGGAAAGTGTTGCTTTCACCTTTAAAATCCTCATACCTTCAGAAGACAATTTCAACCATACCTTGATTGTGATGTTTTAGGACGAAGCTCAAGTGGTCACTTGTCTTGCCGGATATGTGTGTGGCTCCATCTTAATTTCTTTTCTTACAGCAGCACTGATTGAGTTTCATCTCTGAATTTCTGTTTAATGCGGCTTACTGAAAAGCTACTTTGGACTCCAAATATATCCTGCAGATAACTGCTACTGGCAAAGGTCATATACACAGAGAATATTGCTCTTCAAGTAAACATGCAAATAGTAATTATTGTAAGTAAGATAATCTGTAACTATCTTTGAAAACTAGTCATAGACTTTGAGATGTATTCTCTTTCCAGTTACACTTTTACGTGTAGCTTAAAACAATTTTATAACCTGAATGAGTGAAAATAGGTTGCAACATTATGCTTGTTGAGCAATATAACTAAATCAAACAGCTATTATTTTATATGCAGTAAAGCCTTAATTTCCAAACTCTGGAAAATGAGCATCATACTTTTGTAGTAACTGACCACTAATTGAACAACCCTTGAGAGCAAAGCATTAAAATAGAGCCATAATAGGCCAAACCCATCTGTTTTACTTTCTGAAATCTGTTGGGTTTTTTTTCCCCATTGCACTCTTCAACCTTCACTTTGCAGAATCAAACAGATAAGTATTAATGCACACAAGTTTCCAGTATATTTTCTGTAATCATCCATTCTGACTTCTTATCCCTATTCTTATTTATTTTGGCCAGTATTCCAAACATGTTTCCATTTTAAGTTGCTAGAACTGTTTCTCAGGAATTTTACAACTTTTCAACATCTATCTTTTTACTACTAATCTTCTATTTTTTTTTTTTAATTTTTTTTTTTTTTTTTTTTTTCAGTTATTGTTAGCCACTACATTATATGAACAATGATAAATTGAAGAATAATTAAAGTGGAAAAGACATGTTAGTACATAAGGGAAAACTTACAGGAAGTTGTAATTATCTGAAATCAAAACATGAAAAATTCAACAGATATAGAAATACATGGATTTACTTGGTAATACTAGTGAAATAAAACCATGATAATGCCTTTTAAGTCATGCAGAAAACACGGTGCTTCTGTGTAATGCAACGTGGTGTAGCTATTTGATTGACTGACATTTTAGAGTTTATAGTGCTAAAATAGATTGTTTCCTGTTGTTTTTAAATGTGTTGCAAGATGGCAGATTTGTATTTATTTTTTAAAATACTTTTAACATGAACTGGTTTAGCTTTCCTCTGGCCGTAGATGTAACTTCTGCTTTGCAATGGTATGTTCAGGATTAACGTGGGCACACTGTTTGAGGCACATAATTGTCAAGGACAGTTTGTCATATGTGTCTGTTCTTTTGCATTTCACTGGCTTAATCTGTTCATTCTGCACTACGGTAATTAGTTGCAGAGTGAACATGTTCATTGGTTAGCTCTTTTACAGTGTCTCTGTTTTAACATATGAGTAAGGTCAATAGCTCAGGTGTAAGTGCAGTAAAATAATTACTGACTGCTAATTAATTTATTACTATTACTTAATTTCTTCAAGTACATTTGTGTTAAGTTTCTGTTAATTATAACTGTAGAATGAAGAAAGTTCAGGTGGGAGAAAAACTTGTCAAAAGTCTGTCTTAATTCAAGCTAATTTGTAGAATCATGAAATTCATTTTTTATTTGTTCACTGTTACAGATTTGGGAGAGGAAAACTATGGTGTGAATGTGTGCTTTTTTGAGTTATTTTGTCATTTTTGCTTTTTTGGGGGGAAGATGGGAACGCAGAACACAAAGGTCTGAATTATTCTTTGAAGAATAAAATAGAATTTGATCATAAGTGGAACTGCAGCTTTGTTGTTTGAGAAGCATGTACTATATATATTGTTATGGTTTTAGCATACAAAGATGTTAAAAATGGAAAGAAAGTGGTGTAGTTTTTCTTAGTTGTATTTTAAAGTACTTTCCTAATTTTTATTTTTTATTTCTAAAATATTTTTACTTTCAGAATTAGAAATAATATTTTTTTATTTATGAGTCTAATTCTGTCTTAAGAATCACATGTAGTTAAGATTGCATTCTGACTTCATTTCACATTAAAAAGAAAAAAAAAATTCTGTTCTAGAAGCAAAAAAAAAAAAAAATCCAAATTTGAATGTCTGTCACACCCAATAAATACAAAGTTGGAAACCTTCAATTTAAGAGTGCAGTATGCATATGTATGTTATGTTCTCTTATGGTTTATGGTATTTGCTGTTTGTCTAATAATTGTCTTTTCCTTTACAGTCAATCTAGAGGAGTTCATTGCTATTATGACTGGAGATATTTAACACTGGAAGAGAAGAAATGTATTTATCACAAAAGGGAAACATCATTGGCATCTGCCAGTAGAGTATTTTGTAGTTTGTTTCTGTTGATGGAGTCCAGTAGAAAATTACTTTCCTCAGAGGTCCAGAATAAACACAAGTTTTATGTACTGTTGCTTCGGAACTTTATGTCATTAAATCTCATCACTAGAATAAGTGGTCATGTTGGTACAGGTAATACTACATTTCAGAGTATTTTAGAGCTCATTTGTATAATAGCTTTGTATAATATTTCTAAATTAAATCCTATTATAAGAACATTTTGAAGTTGGCTTTATGTTAGCACTAACTGCGGCCTTAGTTTTGATACATGAAATTTTACAGATTTCCATTTTAATAAATTGCTCTTTACTATTGCTGAAAACTCTTGTTTTTTTCGTTTGAGCTATGATTTAAAATCCATCAAATAAAATTGTGTTTTGTTCTTTTTGTAGGTTTTTACTTCTGTTGTAGTTGAATAGTAACATTAAATGAACAAGAATTTATATTCTCAAAGTTACAATTTACTAGCTATTACTCCTGTATGATGGTAGAGGACAGGCAACTGTATTAAGGTAGATACTATATCACAAATATGCTTTAATCATCCAGATGTCAGCTAGCAGTCTTTTTTCTGTATCTACACCTCTGATAGCTGTGGCAATAATGGCAAGTGTTTGTGACAAGTAGATATTTTTTTCTGCAGTATCTAGCTAAGACAAAAGTGTATATGGAATGGAGAGAAAGCTGAGGCTGTTCAACCTGGAGAAGGCTCCAGGGAGTCTGAGGGCTGCCTTTCAGTATCTGAAATGGGGACTGTGAGAAAGATGGAGACGGGCTGAAGCAGAGTCTGCTGTGATAGGAGGAAGGGAAATGGTTTCAAACTAAAAGGTGGAAGACTTAGTTTGGATACAAGGAAGAATTATTTACAGTAAGGGTAGTGAGGCACTGGAACAGTTTGCCTAGAGGTGATGATCTCCCCATCCCTGGAAAGATTAAACATCAGTCTAGATGGGGCTCTGAGCACTCTGCTTTTGCTGTAGGTGGCCCTGCTCATTGCAGGGGAGTTGGCATGGATGACCTTTAATGGCCTCTTTACAACTCAAATGATTCTGTTATTCGATGAAGATGTGAAGTAGTTAGAAACACTGAATGTGTGCCTTCCAGGATTCTGGGGTTGATCTTCGAGATCTCCTGTCTACTGGCTGTAGCCTCTGCCTCTTAAATTTAAAATTGATTTCTCTCCCCTTACTTACCAAAAGAATTTAAGTTTGTTTTGCTTAATTCTGTGATCATCTTTCTTGCTGGAAAACCAGCTATTTTTTAACTTTGTATTCCTGGGGTTGTGAACAAGTTTGCCCTGCACAGACAAACACAGCTTGCAGTTTATTGGAGACTGAGATTAGAGCCAGCAAAGTTAACAGGTTTTTTCCCTATTATTTTTCGAGTGTGTATTATAAAATTCTTATTTATGAAATAATCACAGAATCACCAAGGTTGGAAAAGACCTACAGGATCATCCAGTCCAACCACCCACCTATCACCAGTAGTTCTCACTAACCCATATCCCTCAACACAAAATCTAAACATTCCTTGAACACCTCCAGGGTTGGTGACTCCACCACCTCCCTGGGCAGCCCATTCCACTGCCTGACCACTCTTTCAGAAAAGCAGTATTTCCTAACGTCCAGCCTAACTCTCCCCTGGCACAGCTTGAAGCCATTCCCTCTAGTCCTATCACCAATTACACGAGAGAAAAGGCCGACCCCCAGCTCACCACAACTCCCTTCGGGTAGTTATAGAGAGCAATGAGGTCTCCCCTGAGCCTCCTCTTCTCCAGGCTGAACATTCCCAGCTCCTTCAGCTGCTCCTCATAAGCCCTGTGCTCCAGACCCCTCACCAGCTTTGCTGCCCTTCTTTGAACCCGCTCCAGGGCCTCAATGTCTTTCTTGCAGTGAGGGGCCCAAAACTGGACACAGCACTCGAGGTGTGGCCTCACCAGAGCTGAGTACAGGGGGACAATCCCTCCCCTGTTCCTGCTGGCAACACCGTTTCTGATGCAAGCCAGGAGGCCATTGGCCATCTTAGCCACATGGACGCAGTGCTGGCTCATATTCAGCCAAGCATCAGTCAATACCCCCAGGTCCATTTCCCTACGCAGTCTTCCAGCCACTCCTCCCCAAGCCCATAGCATTGCCTGGGGTTGTTGTGGTCAAAGTGCAGGACCCAGCATTTGGCCTTGTTGAAACTCATCCCACTGGCTTCAGCCCAGCCATCCAGCCTGTCTAGATCCCTCTGTAGGGCCTCGCTACCCCCAGGCAGATAGACACTTCCAGCCAACTTGGTGTTGTCCACAAACTTACTGAGGGTGCCCTCAGTGCCCTCATGCAGGTCGTCAGTAAAGATATTGAAGAGGACAGGCCCAGCACCGACCCCTGGGGACCACCACTCATGACCGGTCACCAGCTGGATTCAGCTCCATTCACCACCCCTCTCTGGGCCCGGCCTTCCAGCCAGTTCTTTATCCAGCCAAGAGTGCACCTGTCCAAGCCATGGGCTGCCAGCTTCTGCAGGAGAATGCTGTGGAGACAGTGTCCAAGGCCTTGCTGAAGTCTAGACAGACCACATCAACAGCCTTTCCATCGTCTAGCAGGCGGGTCGTTAGATTATAGAAGGAGATCAGGTTGGTCAAGCAGGACCTGCCCTTCGTGAACCCATGCTGGCTGGGCCTGATCCCCCAGTTGTCCCCCACATGCCACGTGATCTCCCTCAAGACAATCTGCTCCATAACTTTCCCTGTCACAGAGGTCAGGCAATCAGGCTTTTAGTTCCCCAGATCTTCCTTACAACCCTTCTTGTAGATGGGAGTCACATTGGCAAGCTTCCAGTTTTCTGGGATTGTTCTCTAGTAGGGTTTTGGTATCAGTGCATTCATACTGCAATTTATAGCAAGTCGACTAGCAGTGGCTCCATATCATTCATCAAGTAATGCAAATAGGCACCTCAAGTTTAAGCCTAGTAGGGTATGTGACCATTGAGTGGGATTCCCACTGGATTTCTGGATCGCTCTGAGAGAAGTTTTGAGAACAACTTTTGCTAGGAAGGGTAGTTCTTTTTGTTTAAATATTTGCATTCTGATTTTAGCAAAACGAATGATGAAAGTATAATTAGGAGAAAAGGTACGGATAAAATTAATAATAAATTAGTGGGAGTAATGGAGTGTTGGTATTCAATAGGAAATGCAGTCTTGTTAGTGGTCAGTTGATGTCTCACTCTTTAAGCTTGAGTAAATCTTCCTCTATTTTATATTGAAAGCTGATTTTATAAACATGTTCTTGCTCAACCAGCAGGTAGCATGGAATATTTGCAGTATGAAGATTGGTGTCCACGAGGAAATAGTTGGTACATTCAACATGGGTATACTTTCTTTTATACTGATTTCAGTGTAAGTGTAAGAAAGCAGGAAAATGAGTTGAAGGACTATTGCACACAAGAGAAAATCTTGCTTCAGAATAAGGACAGCGAATTTCTCTCCAGTCATGTGAAATGCTTTAGAATCCAACAGCAAAACCAAACAAACTGTAAAGCTTCCTTTTAAACAAACAGAACAAACAAGAAATCCCCACACCTACTATTTAAAGAATCAAACAAAACTCTTTAACAAATATTTTGCAATCTCAGCAGATTTGATTAAGAAAGGAATATTGAAGGGCAAAGATACAGTGTCTGAGCATGAACTGCTCTTAACTTTGTGAAGAGCAAAGCAGATACTGTCTTATTCAGTACTTTCTGCTTTGGAACCTCCTTTGGCAGTGGGGTTGGACTCAATGATCTCTAGAGGTCCCTTCCAACACCTACAATTCTGTGATTCTGTGATTCCTGGCTTTGCTTTCAGCCTCTTACATGAATGGTTTTAGGACATTTTCAGCAGACAGTGAAAGTGATAGAAAACTTAAAACAGTCCCTCAGCAGTCATCATAAAGCACTTCTTCGCTAAGTCTCCTGCCCTTATTTTGAACATTCTAGTTTTCTAATACTCCACTGTGGTTCTTGAATGAGTTTTGAATTATTTTTATGGAGATATTACCGCTCTACTTCTCTGAAGATGACTGATAATTAGTTCTTGATAGTTATTGCTCTTGGTTTGTAACTGGTTCAGTAAAATGAATGTTTTCTCCTCTAGACAGAGGTTTTATTGCAAACTTTTACAATATGATTTCCTTTTTCCTACTAAAATGGCATATGCCAGCAATTGTTACAGGCTACATAGCAACAGTGCCAAGATCTGTAAGTGCTGGCCAGTGAATTGGAGAGTTCTTGCAAGCTCAGATTGCTGGAGTAATGTAGAAAGAGAAGAAAAGAAGCAAAGAAACATTCAGCATAATGTTTGGTGATATTGTCATGATATTTGCCTTTGCCACTATTCTGACTTTCATAATTGTGATTTGTTTTTCATAGCAAAATGTTTCATAGCAAAAAAATTTGTTCTGTGCTGCTAACTACTGAGCTTGTGCTTCTTGCTGTTTGCTTCTTGCTGAACACTGTGAGTGTTGCATTTGATGCTGGCTTTCCATGGTACTCACTAATGAATGCTGTAATAGACCGTTGTCCACAGTTCAGCAATCTATGCTCTGCAGTCTGCTTGGCTCTAGAATTAACACGTATTCCTCCTATGGAACTCACATCTATCCTGACACTTTCTGGTAGTTTGTCATGTACTTATGGAGTACATGGTCTTGTTCTTCGTCTTTTCATTCCTTGTCGGATATCAGAGGAGAAGGATAGTGATTTGATGACATGCTTTAATCTTGTCTGTCATAGAATAGTATCAAGATTCAACTGTCATAATTACATCTTTATAAACTACACTGTGAACACATAGTGTGTCATACTACTTGAAATACAGAGGTGGGTCCGCTCAAGATGAGTTGAAGTTGAACTGGAGTACCTAGGATAAGTTCTTTGTCAGCCCTATTCCCATGAGCATTGGTGTCTGGTAGAAGTCCAGAAAGGTAGCCAAGGGAAAGCCTTAATCCATTACAGTAAAATCTGCTAGAACTTCTCAATAAAAGCTTCCACTAGGAGCACTTTAACTGTGCCAGCAAGTCTATCACTTCTCTAAATAATCCCATGTAGCTCTGAGGAAATTCAGAACCTCTGAATGGGTAGAAGTACAATGTAAGCATGTTGTGTACCGAATGTTACCCTGCTAACTTATTGTAGAACAGTCTTCTCAGACATAAGATTGTCATGACAGGCATTTTTGATTTGTATTTTTTCCTGAGAAAGTTTTTGTGGAATGATTAAGTCACTGAAAGTCAGATAATGCCAACATATTCCTCATCTGTGCAGGAGGAATTGCAGCCCAAAGAGGAGGGCATCTAAGTCCATACTGGCATCTGTGTTCCTGGGCATAGCTCATGGGTACCTCTTGCTTGGGACAAGCACTTTAAGATGGTCTATGTGTAATTACTGTGTTTTTATTTTATATTATAATTCATTCTAGAATTCTGTCTTAAGGCTGTGTGTTCTGGGATGTCACAGCTTGCTAAATTATGTTGAAATTAGCAGAAGCTTTTACCATGAGTTACACAAGAATGGAACAAAAGGATATGTGTACTAACTCGAGTTATTCCTTTGGAGGGGTTTATTCTCTGTAGTTCGCATATAGCTTCTCATGACCACCCATGCAGCTGCAGATTTTTGTATACTTGGATCTGGTGGATGCACTGCTAATGTAAACTGGTTTTGTTTTTTGTTTTTTTTTTTTGTCTGTTTGTTCGTTTGAGTTTGTATGTGTCAGATTGTGTTTTTACTCTTACACAAGTAATGGTGGTGAATGCAACTTGCCTTGCTGCACACATAACTGTGTGCAAGGGAAGAGCTGCATTTTAATTTGTCATGTTCATTAGGTCAGGAATGTACAGAAGATGGTGTCTGGCACTAGCAAAACTTATGCAGAAGTCATTTTCGATAGCACTCTTGCAGAGAGATAATTGTCACTGAAGTAGGTCTGCAGGGATGCTGAGAGTGTTTTCATCACAGAGTAACAAAAAAGAGTGATTCCGCAGAGATAAGAGGTCATTGTTTTGAGCTCTTCTATCTCCTCCAAGTTACACCAAGGGAAAATCTGTACAAATCCCACTAAGATGTTACATGCTGATAAAATGAAGGTCAGAAAAAAACATCATAAACATCTAGAGAATCTGCAAGTATCTTACTCTTATGGTAACACAAGTGGCTCACCTACTGTAAATCTGTTGCTAAGCAGATTGAATGTGCTGGCAGCACCCACTAATCAGAAGTGATAGAACTCAGGATATATAACATGTGGAAACTCTCCATATAGGTCTTTCTGAAATGCCACATTAGTGTTTAGCCAGTGGAGGTTATTTGTTACTCAAGCCCTTACTAATTTGAAAATAAACTTTCTCTGAACACGCTCCACTCAATGTTTTCCTTATCACAGAATCACAGAATGGCCAGGGTTGGAAGGGAACCCAAGGATCACGAATCTCCAACTCCCCTGTCACATGGAGGGCCACCATCTCCCCATTTGATACTAGACCAGGCTGCCCAGGGCCCCATCCAATCTGGCCTTGAACACCTCCAGGGACAGGGCATCCACAACCTCTCTGGGCAGCCTGTTCCAGCACCTCACGACTCTCTCTGTAAAGAACTTCCCCCTGACCTAAATCCAACCTAAATCTTCCCTCCCTCAACTTAAAACCATTTCCCCTTAGTTGTTACCTACCTTTCAAAGAGTTGATTTCCCTCCTGTTTGTAGGCTCCATTTGGGTACTGGAAGGCTGCAATTAAGTCACCCCGCAGCCTTCTTTTCTCCAGGCTGAACAAGCCCAGCTCCCTCAACCTGTCTTTGCAGGGGAGGTGCTCCAGTCCCCTGACCATCTTCGTGGCTCTCCTCTGGACCCTCTCCAACAGCTCTCTGTCTTTCTTGTACTGGGGGCTCCAAACCTGGACACAGTACTCCAGATGGGGCCTCACAAAAGCAGAGGGACAATCACCTCCCTGTCCCTGTTGGCCACCCCTCTTCTGCTGGAGCCCAGGATACCATTTGCTTTTCTATCTGCAAGAGCACACTGCTGGCTCATGTTAAGCTTTTCATCCATCAGGACCTCCAGATCCTTCTCCACAGGACAGGTCTCAAGAACCGCTCCTTCCAGTCTGTTTAGATGCCTGGGATTCCTCTGGCCCAAGTGCAAAGTGCAAAGTGCAAAGGGCACTTTGCTGTGTTGAACCTCATTAGGTTCACCCGGGCACATTGTTCAATCCTGTTGAGGTCCCTCTGAATGGCATCCCTTCCTTCCACCGTATCAACCGCACCACTCAGCTTGTTGTCATCAGCAAACTTGTTGAGGGTGCACTCAATTCCATCATCGATATCATTGATAAAGATGTTAAAGAGCACCGGTCCCAAGACAGACCCCTACCGGATGCTGCTTATTACCAGCCTCCACCTGGACATAGAGCCATTGATGACCACTCTCTGTCTGCAGCCTTTCTTTTATCGTAGAATCATATCATAGAATCATAGAATGGCCTGGGTTGAAGAGAACCATAATGATCACCTAGTTTCAACTCCCCTACCACGAGCAGGATCACCAACCACCAGACCAGGCTGCCCAAAGCCACATCCAGCCTGGCATTGAATGCCTCCAGGGATGGGGCATCTGCATCCTACTTGGACAACCTGTTTGAGTGTGTTACCATGCTCTGTATGAAAAACTTTCTCCTAATATTTAACCTAAATCTCTACTGTCTCAGTTTAAAACTCCCCTTGTCCTATGACTATCCACCCTCATAAACAGTTGTTGTCCCTTCTGTTGTTTATACACTCCCTTCAAGTACTGAAAGGCCACAATGAGGTCTCCCCAGAGCCTTCTCAAAGCTAAACGAGCCCAGTTCCCTCAACCTTTCCTCATAGGAAGGGTGCTCCAGCCATCTGATCATCTTAGTGGTCTTCCACTGACCCACTCCAAGAGCTCCATATCCTTCCTTTGCAGAAGGCTCCACACCTGGACACAGTAGTGCAGTTGGGGTCTCACATGAGCCAAGTAGAGGGGGACAATCACCTCCCTCTCCCTGCTGGCCACTCCTCTTTTAATGCAGCCCAGAACACGGTTGGCCTTTTGGGCTGCAAGCACACGCTGCTTGCTCACATTCAGCTTCTCATCTACCAGGACCCCCAAGTCCTTCTCCACAGAGCTATTCTCAAGGAGTTCTTCTCCCATTTTGCATAAATACCTGGGATTGCCCCAGCCCAAATGTAATACCTTGAACTTCATTTGGTTCTCATGAGCCCACTTCTCCAGCCTGTCCAGGTCCCTCTGGTTGGCTTCCCTTTCCTCCATTGTACTGACTGCAGCACTCAGCTTGGTGTCTGCAAACCTACTGAGTATGCACTCTGATTCTTACAGTAAGGGGCCCAAAACTGAACGCAGAACTTTAGATGTGGCCTCACCAGAACTGAGTACAAGGAACCACCTCCTCCCTGATCCTGCTGGCTGCACTATTTCTGATACAAGCCAGGATGCCATTGGCCTTCTTCACCACCTGGGCACACTGCTGGCTCATGTTCAGCTTAACACTGACCGAGACCCCAACATTCTTTTCCTCCACACAATTCTCCAGCCACTCTGCTCTAAGTCTGTACTATTGCCTGAGGTTATTGTGGCCAAAGTCCACCTGGCACTTGGTCATGTTGAATTTAATTCCTTTGGCTTTAGCCCAGTGATCCAGCCTGTCCAGATTGCTTTGTAGGACCTTCCTACCTGCAAGCATGTCAACACTTCTCCCCTAGCTTGGTATCATCTGTGAACTTTCTGAGGATGCACTCAAACCCTTCAACCAAATCATCAATAAAGATATTAAATGAAAGAAATTCCCCAGGGCTCTCTTGTTTAGTGAAAGATAGAGCTATAACGATATAGATCAAAACACTATAACAATGTGCTGTGCAAAGGAATGCAAAAAGGAAATATCTACACACTACTTGTGATTGCTGTGTATAAAAATAAATCACACACAAACACAAAGCAAGAAGTTATCAGTACAGAAGTATATTAGTTAATTCATCTCATGCTGCAGACTTCCCTTAAAAAATCGTTTGAAACAAAAAGAAGTGAACATGTCTGAAGGTTTAAAGCATATAATTTCTAGCCACTGTCTTCAAAGATCCTTAATGATGAGAAATAATTCCCTTCAAAATGTTGCCATCAGAAGAGGAGTTCAGCAAATCAGCATTTCAGTCTCCATTTGAAGGCAGATAATTCCCTGCTACTTTTAGCAAAGCAAGGCATAGCTCCCACTGCCAGAGGTAATGTTTCTTCCACTAATAAAATATCTGAAATCTGGAGCTGCGTGAGTGAACGAATTGTATCTGTTTATAATGGCTGCCACATTTATAAAATCAGCCTTAGTGCTAACAGCATCTAGTTTGTTAGTTTGTGAAATACTGAATATCATGACTTGGATAAGTGTTATTGTGACTTTTTTTTTTTTTTTTTTTTGGTAAAAAGATTATGTGTTGTCTTTCCCACACAATTCTTTCTGAGAAACGGATTGCAATGTAGCAAGGGCAACATTAGCAGCAAAATTAGATATGTATTTCAAAACTTGATGCTTGTGAGGTACAGTTTCTGTGCCACTATAGTGAAGGAACGGGAAGAATTGTGATTTGATTGTTTAATGATGCAGCTCCACAGAATTATATATCACTCCAGCTGTGCTTTGTTTTCAGAAAGTTGCACAAAGTATAACCAGCTTTTTCACACGTTTTTACAAGCATCTATTTGAAATTATGATAGATTTTTCAGTTATGTTTTCACCCACTAGAGGGACCTGTTGTTATGATTAAAAAGTATGATATGAAGTTTCAGAAGTGACAACAGCATAATCAAATGTCAGGTTGAATTTTTATAGCAAAATCTTTTCACTCTTACAATGTGTGTACACAGTTTTTAAGTCTGTGTGCCTATTCCACCCATATGAAAGCAAATTAGCAACTTACCTGCAGCTTGTACAAAGCAGAAATAAAAAAAGCATTTATCATATGCAGAAAACTCACAACACTATGTTGGATCACCCTGTACTTTTATTCTGCAGTGAGAGCAAAGAGACAGAAAATAGATTAATTACTTGTGATGTACAGGTTTTACTAAAACAATATATACTCACTTGAAGATGTGAGGGTCATTTTGTTTTATTTCTGCCTGTGAAGGGGTGAATGCAACCATTTGAAGTGTCCTGACGACCAGGTAGCTCACCCATAACTTTACTGTTTCCTGCCTCAAGTATGCAACCTTGTCGTCACTGAGCTTGTATCTCTGTGCTCTGCTGAATGTGAAACCGGTGGTCCCTGCCCAATAGGCTGCAGTGCCTATTGTCTCCTCAGTGCTCATCGTCTGAGAGCAGGTAAAAATACAAACCATGATGGGTATTTTGGAATGCAATGTCTTTTTGATCAGCAGTCTTTTCATCCTAGTGTTAACACTTTTTCTGCTTCTCCTGTGCCCTTCTTGGTTCCATGATTCTCACTACCATTCTGCAGGCTTCAATGAGGATATGTTTGACACCCAATCTCCAAGGTGTTGCCGCTGTTTCTTGAGTGTGCCAAAACAAAAGACTATGGAAACTATTTCTTACTGCTTGCACTGAAGCCCTTTTGTGTTGTTTCTAAAGCTTCTACAAACCATACTTTTTCTGAACAAGATCATAAGTATTTGTTAGCTCTTGTTATTTCACACATTTAAAATATAAAATACTCCACCAAAATTTGAGGGGAATACCATGCAGTAACCTGATTTTTATCAAGAGTATTTTTATAAAAATTTATTCTAAATCTTGATTACTTAAGTAAAACTTTCTTCCCTCAGAGTAAAGGACAGGTGACCAGCTGTATTATGTGACCATTTAAAAACCATTTCATCAAACTGCATGTTTGATTCCTTTCAGTGGCCATTTCTGAGGCATTGTTCTGAGCACTGAGATGAAATATTTAGATCATATCCCTGTGACTGATGGGTCTGTAGCTCTCTTCTTCAGGAAGCCATGGGAGTGAGGCATCTCAGTGCCCAGGGCCCTGTCCTTCACATGCATGAAACCTTCACATCTTTTTGCTGTCACTGGAAAAGGAGAATCCCCAGCCTCCTATGAAGAAACTCTCAGCTCTTCCATGCTCCTTATGCTCCCCATGCATTTGTAGACATAACCTTCATCCTGTCCAGGAATTTTGATATTCTACCTATGGTAGGCCTCTTTATTATGCATGCAATGCAAACTTAAGCAGGGAATGAAAACAGTAGCTGCAGGTATATATACTTTTTTTTTTTTTTTTTTTTTGGTGAGGTTAAATTGAAAAATTGTATCCAGTTCTCTTTTGGTACCAAGATGCTACACAGCTGCTCTCTGTGAGCCTTTGTGCCTATAGCACAACTCAGTAGTGTCAGATGCAGGCATCATCACAGCCCAGCAGAGAATAGCATTTCCCACTACAGTCTGTAGTACTGGGGCCATTTCAAGCGAACTTGGTGCAATAGATTTCCCACCTAAGGTGTTATTTGAAAGGGGTTCTGCTAGCAGTGTTATTGCCATCACAAAACCTGTTGAAGGACAGAAGCTTGGAGTGGGGTTCTTCATCTCAACACTACCATAACTGTTTGTGCTAGGACTCTTCCTGACCCACAGTGAAGTAATCTGTAATCCCAGTGTTGGCATTTGCAGACTTGTGATGACTCAACCATATCATGGGACTGAGGTACCTGCAGCCTGGCTTGTCCTGGAGAGGTACACCATGTGGCACAGTTACTGTACCTCTTCTTGTGGTGCTGGAAATTGTGAGGACTCTCCATCACTGTTTCTGGATGCAGTAGTTCAGAGGCTTACTGTGGGACCCCTTCTGCAGAAAACATCAAGCAGTGAGCTCTTGGGTCTGCAGGGAGCTCATTTGTTGACATGCAAAGAAATGTGATCCTGCTCTAAGAAAAAGTATAGCTTATGCAACGTAGTAGGAAATTACTAACTGTGGAAATTGCTGTTAAGCTTCTGTGAAGATTTGTGATCTATAAGAATATGAGATATAAAAGAGTAAATGAGCTATAATGCTGCAGTAATACATTTGGCCCAGATTTTATTTGGTGAAAGCTAGTTGCATTTCATTTCTTTGTACTTCTGACTGCTAAATGACCATCTAATAATATTCAGGGGGCACATATTTAAATCAGATACCATTTGTGATTGTTGAAGGGTTATTATTTATTTGTATTAGCAGATCTGAAAATCAAAATTACCTGAATATACTGTTAACATACATTGACAGCAGTCTGTAAAACATGAGTTTTTAAAACACAGGAGCCTAGTGGCTGCTTCTGAGGTTGCTTTCCTTTTCAGCTTTGGAAAGAAGTATTTACATGCAACGGTAACGATGCTAAAATTAATCAACTAAGGAACCTTGTATCAGAAGGGGGTGAAACAAACTTGTATGTTCTGAGATTGATTAAAATGAATTTTCTCTGGCTAAAATTGAGTTGGTGCCAATAGAGTGGTCTCAAACTCATATGGAAGGTTTATTTCATTATTCATTTATTCAGTTTTTCATTGCTTGCCAAATCCTTGTTTAAATAAGCAGTATACCCTAAATCCAAACTAACCAGGTCAACTGCATGGTTTACTTAGCCCCATGTGCACAATTAAAAAATAAATAAATAAATAAAATGCAAAAACAAGAACATAATTCCTGTGAAATCTTGCTATTTTTTATAGGCTGTTCTTGGTATCTGACACTCAAAACTCTCAGATGTATATTTATATGGCTCAAAGATCCCTCATTTCAATTACTGTAATCTTAACAGCATAGTGAAATAAATGCAAAGTTTCATAAACTGCAGAGTTACTTAAATATTGCTGTTTTCCAGGAGCATCTGCTTTTTTTGCTCATTGGAAGGAAGCTTTGTGAATACTGATTGGGGCTGAGTAGAGATGCCAGAGCTGAGGCCAGGAGCATGTGATGGATTTAACTTTCCTATATTTGCATTTTAAAATCCTACTTGATGAAAGAAAAACAAATTCATAAGGTGGAAATTCAGTGAAAGGAATCTAGATCTTAAATCAGGATCCACTAACTTGTCATTTCATGTAAATATAAATATATGCACAGCAGTTGTACAACTGTATTTTTATATGCAGCTCCGCATTTTTGACTGAAAAAGAAAGCTTTCTTAATATAGCCTAAAGTGTGATTTTGGTTGGAAAAGTGAATCTGTAAACTTAGCATCATGTTTATTGTCTTAATGACTTTCTGAATTCCAGACTTGATTTGTACACTGGCACAGCAGCTTGTTTATCCTAGCTGCGAGCTCTGTCTGAGGTGAGCAAGTCTAGCAGCATACAAGGGCCCATAGTTAATGTGATAGTATGTCTGTGGAAACAGTTGTGCAACTTAACATCTTATCAAGTCACCACATCAATCCGGGGCTGCACTACACCAGCCTATAAAAGTGCTGCTGTCCTTCTCCAAGTTTCTCCACCCAGTATTGTGTTTTCCTGTCCTCCTCCCTTCTGCTTTCTGGACTAAAAGGAGTTCACTGAAATGCCTGGTTTGCCCTGAAGTACTAACCTTTGAAAGACTGAGTGGGAAAGCAGCAAAGCTTTAACATCTCCAGCAGGCTGCAAGCTGGAAGACCTTGTGGTGGCTTTCCACTACTTAAAGTGAGCCTGTGAGAAAGCTGTGGAGGGGCTTTTTACAAGGGTGTGTCACAACAAGGGGGAATGATTTAAAACTAAAAGAGAGGAATTTTAGATTAGATGTTTAAGGCCCTGGCACAGCTGCCCAGAGAAGCTGTGGGTGCCTCATCCCTGCAGGCTCCAAGGCAAGCCTAGGTGGGTCTTGGGTTCCCTTCCAAACCAAACCATTCTGTGATCCCAAGAAGGAAGTGCTTGCTCTCTTTCAAACTTGAGGCAAATTTGCATTGACTTCAAGCAGTACGAGCAGCATCTCACCCCAAGAAGCTCTGCTAGCACCACTGGTTCCATTTATCATATTCTTTAGCTGTATTTAATCCATCACTACCCAATCCATGAAAAAGTTTAGTCTTACATCAACTGGAGGTGTGTGTGTGCTTAGCATCTGAGGAACATGGTAGACTTTGCTGTGTTTTTGTGAAGCATGGAGAAACCACTGGTGATTTGCCTGTCTGATACCAGTCTGAGGACAAGTGCAAGTTACCATGTATTTTAATGAATGCTGTGACCAAGTAGTGCATTAATATAATGAACATTCACTGTCCATGAACATGATAAAAAATAGCTTATTCAGCTCATGTGAAGGGGATGGTGCCCTGCAGTCCTGGCAGTGTGTAACCCAAAGTGGTTCACTTGAGAGCAACTTGAGCATTGGCTCTCTGCCACTGCAGTCTTAGCTAGAGTATAAATGCTGTGATTTTTTTTTTTTAATATATTTATTTTAATAAATGCATTCTGGATGACACGACAGGATGCTGCTTCAGCATTGTGTAATGAGATCATTTGGTTCCAGCTAATAGGAATTAAGTACTGGTTATAATGCAAAATAATTCATTGGATGTTTTACTTAAAATCTACATGTATCCAGCAAGATTTGCTTGTCTTCATGGATGGGCGTTGTTGTTGTTTTCTCTAATAGCTTTCTTTCAGAGTTTTGAAAAATCTGAAGAGAAATTAAGTTGTTGCTGAAAAACCAGACAGGCCGCCATCTCTTTTTCTTTTCTGGGCTGAAGTCCAATTTTGCACAGCAGTTGCAAAGAAAAAGCAAACGCATCACTAGATTCAGCGAGAAATATTGCAACAGTATGTAATCTCTGTCAAGATAAAATTGCTTTGTGATTTACATTACAATAAATCCTGACCTTTAAGTGCTGCAGACTAAGCTAATCTGTGAAGTACTTTATTCTATCACTGAATCAGTGTATGAAGCTGAAGCAAAGTGCCTATATTTGTCCCACTACAGTGTTGCTGAAGAGTATATATGAAAGCAGATTACTATGCAGCACTCCACATGCATCACAACAGTGGTGTAATTGGAGCATCCAGCCAGTTTTGCCACTTTCTATTAACAGAGTTACTTTACCTTTGCTGTAGAAATTTAGGAAATATGAAGTTATATTTTTATAAAAATAGTATTGTATATAAATTAACATAAATCAGGATGTTTCATTTAAAAATATGGGCTGACCTTCTAACATTAATTCACTTACAAACTGTTCACTTCCTTTCTTGCTTCCCTCTTTTTTAATTTTTATTTTTTTAAGGACAACAACTTATGTGTCTGGTTAGGCATTTCAGCCTCTGTCTAAGTGCTGTGGCCTTTGACTCTTGAAGTCTGGTTTAGAGCGCCGTTTGGGTGTAGTCTGTTGTAGCTGTTGCCTCTGGCACTCAACTTTGTGAACTGTGTGTTCCGTTGTTCTACTTGCTCAAGAAGAAAGCCCGATAATGAATATGGCAGTAATTCTTTAATTATGCATTTAACCAGTGATCCTTACCAGAAAACACAAAATAATCACCGATTGAGTAAGTGAGTAATCAAGTAGTTATTAAAACAGGAATTCTTCACGCATTAGCCCGTAAACACAGCAGTTAAGTTTATTGTGTCATGGTCTACTTTGAAGGCTTCTAGCCCATGTATTTATATGTGCTCTTAGAGGTACTCTTTTTAAAAAGCACTTTCAGGTTTTTTGTTTGTTTGTTTTGTTTTGTTTTAATTTCCTTTTTTTTTTTTTAAGAAAAAAACAACTATGTAATATTCTGAGGCATCCTATATGAAGCACAACTCATGTATCTTGAAGCAAGGCTTAGACTTCCTCTTTTCTGTATGTCACCTTTGAACTGTGTGCATGTATGTTATACATCTATTATGTATACACAATACATATTCTGTTATACACACACGTATTTATAATTAGGCATATACACATATACAATATATATATATATATATATTTATTGCTTGTATACAAATACACATGTACACATAAAATATCACCCGAATTACTCAACCTATGTCCGGATCTCATGCTCTGGGACAAGCCAGGAAGGAAGAGAGGAGGCTGATCGGAAACAGATGCTAAAGACTAGGATGTGTGCTACCATACACAAGGTCAAAAAGTTACATGATAGCAGAAACAAGAGGAAACAGGGACACGAGAGAAAAATCTGCAAGAGGGAAATATACTAACCTATAATAAATGTGAAGTTGATTGCCAACATCAAGTTTCCAGTTTAAGCTAAATGCATGTGAAGTAACTTGTTTTTCTCTGCTTTTACTGCTAAAAGTTTTTAAATTATGGAATAAACTCTTTTGTATTTGTGAAAGTAGTGAAAGAAGGGGACATTAGACTGAGGAAAATATTTTTAAAATTATAATATTAATTTTTTTGAAGAAAAGCTTGTTATTTCAGCTTTTTTACAAACTTGGGTTTTACAAAAGTTTTGAATGTGTTGTCATATCAAGGAGCCCCTGTCCTGTCACCTGCCAGTCCCCAGGAGCAAACACTGCAGGCACTGGTTGGGCTGGCTGTTCTCATCTGACAGAGGTGCCGTTTCAGATCTCTCCACTGTACGTGCAGGGCTGCTGCTTATAATTATTAATGCACAGTGGCATAAACCTGAAATGGTACCCAGAGGAGCTCTGAGAACATATCCATTGCAGTCTGAGTAGTACAGTAGCAAAGGTGTAATAATCTACACCTCTAGACTCATAGAATCATGAAGACTGGAAAGACCACTTAGATCATCCAGTCCAAACATGAGCCCATCATCATCACATCTACCAACCATGTCCCTCAGTGCTGCATCCACATATATCATCAGCTCCAGAGATGATGACTCCACCACCTCCCTGGCCAGCATGTTCCAATAGACTACCACTGTATCAGAAAAGAAATTCTCCCTAATAACCCATCCGAACCTCACTTCATTCAGCTTAAAGCTGAATTGTCCTTCTTGTCCTATTCTTGTCCTATTTCTTCTTGTCCTTCTTGTCCTATTCTTGTCCTATTTCTGTTACCTGGAAGAAGAGGCTGACCTCCACTCTGCAACAACCTCCTTTCAGGGATTTGTAGAGAGCAATTAGGTCTCCCCTGAGCTTTCCCTTCTCTAGATTAACAATCATAGCACTCCATAAGACTTGTGCTCCAGACACTGCCCTAGCTTTGTTGCCTTTCTCTGGACATGCTCCAGGGTCTGAATGTCTTTCTTGTAGTGAGGGAGCCAACACTGAAAGCAGTGCTTGCTATGTGATTAACACATAAGCTGAAAATGAATCCCATGCTGGTGACTGAATATCTCATGTACATCACATGCAGTATACCTGCTATAGGTGGTAGAGTCCAGAACAGAGTTCACTGAGTTTTCTGATTTCTTTATTTTTTAAAGTAATGTAGAAACTGTTTAAAACAATATTTTAAAATAAAATCATTTCCTAAAAATGGTCTTTCAGTTACATTTTTGTGAATAAGTGCTTTTGTAAGAAAATTTTGAAACTGTTAGATTAATTAGATTTTTTTTTTTTTTTCATATAGAAAGTCCCCTTTCTGTAATGCAAATAAGTCTCTTGCAGCTTAAAAGAATCTTCTGTCAAAGGGGAAGTTTTATAAAATCTCAAGAAGGGGACAACTGGAGAAATCTATCATTTCTTAACTACTGGCTTGGTTTATGTTCTTGTTTGTGAGGGTTTCCAGTGAGATTTCATGCCAGATCACTATTACGTTGAGTTACTGTCCCTGATAGTACCTACCTCCAATAATACCAAGGCTACGTCTACACTGCCAAACATGTCAAAGAGTGATACTGGAGCACTAAGAGATGTTTTAGGCACGTTGTGCCTCTCATATCATTCTGATAGGCTATCAAAGGTACCTGTTACAAATATATAAAGAAATAAATGAGGGCCTTGTTGTAGCATTTCTGTTGGATCAGGTTGGGCAGCTGGGTAAACCAGGATCTGAATACCTTGGTGTAGGGCTGTGAAGGCCTCACACCACATTATTAGGCAGTAAACTTTGAATGTCTGCCTCATGCTGCATACTCCTGTCTCTTTTTAAAGCCTGGCTGTACCAGCCTACTCACCTGGGTTATAATGGTGCTAGAGGTCAAGGAGCACAAGACAGGGGGACTGCAAAAGGAGAGGCAGAGAGACGTGGCTGTCTTGTTTTCCATATGATAGGGAGAACTCTGCCTCAGAAATGCAGTTGTTTGGGGAAAAGCTTCTTTTCTTGAATGACAGCTCCTCCGGGGTATTCAATGGGAAGAAGAAAGATGATAATAGTCTTGTGTTGAGGAGAACTGCTGAGCTCTCCTCAGAGGAACATCATAAAGATCTGATGTTTTAGGGTTCAGCTGTGAACAGGGGTGTAGGAGAATGAGACTTGAGCATAGAGAAGCCAGAAGCCCCAAATACAAATGCTGGTTTTGCTCAGAACCAAAATGCTTAGTTGTTTGGTAACTAGTTTCTAAGAGAAACTACGTATTTAGCCAGATTCTGCTATCTTCTCTTAACCTTGACTTTCTAAACAAAATGCACATCATTGTTTAAATTGGTCCCCACAAGATAGTTTTTTCCAAATACTACTTATCAATTCTCTGAGTGGTTTTGCCAGTCCATTTATATAATCGTTTTACAGCAGCTTGTCCTAAGATATTCTGTGTACTTCCATTCAGTACGATATTAAATATTTTATCAAGGCACAAAAAACAGGACTCTACCCATTTACTTAAAGTCAGAGTGGTTTGTTTTTTTTTCCTTTTCTATTAACTTACAGTTTTTATTCTCTCTTGCACAGCACATTTATTTTTTTCTAAGTTCCTGAATGTATACATATACTTATTACCCAACCCCCCCCCCCCCCCCAAAAAAAAAAAAAAAAATTAATGACCCTGGTGGGTCCATTCCGACTTGGGACATTCTATGATCCTATAAAACAATGACCCAGAAAGCCAAACAGTGTTTCCCTCAAAGACAGCAGCAGTGTGTTTCTCCTAACCTAAATGATTCACTTGCAGTAGCACCAATTCCACCATCCTATGCACGTTGCATAGTAAGCAGGGAGAAAATAGCCTATTCTCACACAAAATGTGCATGGTAATGATGCTGAAGGTTTTGTCTGACTCCTCTTTTATTGACAATAACAGATCCCTTCATCACACTTGTGATTTGAGTCTGATGGTGACACTGATGTGGAAATGACAACCAAGGTGATTTCCTTCCCTCCATAGTGTCTGGGAATGACCAAAACTTTTCAGCAAAAGAAGTCAGTGCAATGCTGTACCTTTGCTGGCCTATAGCACAGTGGAGAGATCTGTAAAAGCATTTGGACTTTAGCACTTGGAATTTGGGCGGTGTTGCTCCCACTTTCACCTCATTGCTCCAGAAGCCCAAGTGTATGTTTGGCACAGCCTCTCCAGTTTCTTGCCCCAGCAGGAATGGGCTGCTGCCACTGTGTCTCCTCAGAGCTTCTGAATCATTCTCCTGTTCTCCCCTACCTCACACCCTCATTTTGTGCATCTGGAGCAAATGTACTCCTCTTAATGCTTTTGCTTTTGCTGAACAATTTTTTTTTCTTTTTGCAAGTTACCATCACAAAAATAAGTAAGTCTGAGGCTGCAGGAGTATGGAACTGATGAGTCCTGCCTTCATGAAATCTCTTCTGTGATCTTTAGATCTGGGTGGATCGGAATGGACAGGCCAATAATTACTACTGCTGTAGTAAGGAAATGAATATGAAAAATCCCCCAATCCTGCGTGCATTCAGAAAATAAGTGATGGATGTCTATATATTTTGGAAATAATGCTTATATTCCTAGATATATTGCACATTGCTTGAAATAAAAAAAAAAAACTTAATAGCAATTCAAATGTAATTGTTTCTCCTTTTTCACTTAGATTTATACAGCATTTACTGTAGAAAGCCCAATAACGTCAAGAACAATGACAAAATATTTTTCATTAGGAAAAGATGTTCTGGAAATGTATTCTGTCCCTGAACTCTGTGAACATGCTGGCAGTTACTATAAAGTAACGCAAATACTCAGGTTGTGAAAAGTTGTTTTCCCCCTGTAACTTCCTGAACGTTGCCCTAACTGGATTTTCAAATAGGTTTCTGTGGTCTGCAGCTATGCACAGCAGAAGAAATTGCAGGCATCTCTTAAGCAGAAAGAGTATTTTTAGATGTTTTGTGGGCTGTGTATCAATTACCTTATAACATAGAGTTAGTAAGGAATGTATGAAATATATTTAGTTCTTTCGAGAGTGTTTTAAGAGCATTTGATTCTGACACATGGAATATAATTTACAGGGATGCAAGTTACATCATTATAAAATTATACACTGAGAAAACAACTGCCAAAAAAAAGAAAGAAAATCCTTTGAACCTTGACTTGAAGTATCCACCCTTGAAAGGAGTGGAAGTTTTTACTAAGAACCTTTGCTTTCTATTCAAAGGAAGCCTTTAGAAATCTGTACAACCAGTGATTTTTCTGTAAATTATTGTTGTATCAGTGGTTATGCTAATGCCAGTTGCATTACAGAACAACTGTTCCTTCAGCCTTAAAATATCTTGCGGACACCTTCCAGTTTCCTCAGCTTGCCCTGTCTCCCGGCTTATGTGGTAGGAAGAGAAGGGCTCCTGTTTTCTCTTTCACATTTTATTCCTTAAATTACAGAATAAGGAAGAATTCTTCATTATTGTGAGGTTTAATGATTCATTTTGATTTTTTTTAAATAGCTAAATCATAATGATATTTCTTTCTTGTATGAGTAACTGAGTGATCACACCCCTACTTTAATGTTCCCCCAAGTACCATTGCATTGAATGAGTTGGAGGGAATTATCACACTTCCTTGTGTTTTTAGCAGCGACTGGGCTCATCATTTGCAAGGGTGTAGTGCTATCTTTCCACTGGAAGTGTCAGAATCATTTCAGATGCTCTGCCCACCTGCAAAAAATGGCTGGACAGACTGGGTATAGAAAAACTTCCCCCGTATTACAGCAGCCTTGCCAGCATTGCCAGCATGGGCCCTGCAGACAAAGCACCTAGCAGTTAGTTTCCAACACAATCTCCCTGCAGGCTGCACTCTTAGTAAATACAACATTATTCAGTTAAATTCAGATACCTGTTGAGCAGCTGAAACTGGCCTCTAGCCAGGCAAAGTATTCTCTGTCTCTGAATTGGTTTCTGAGGAGATCAATTAATATTTTTTTTCCCAATTAAAAAATAGTTTTATATGCATTACCATCAGACTGGATTGTGTCTGAATTCCATTGTGAAATCTGCCAGAAAGAACGGTGAAACCGGTGTTTTGCCACTTTTAAGAGAATATGAGGCACTTTGAGCCTGGAAGAGCTTACAGGGAGGAGAGCAACTTCCCTGCCCAACAGCAGGTCATGGTCAGAGGAATCTGGTGACCTCCCCAGACGATCTCCCAGCATCCCAAGACTCAGATGTCATCTGTAGGAGGGAGGTGCACTGGGAGGGCTTGCCAGTGATACAAGGGGTTGTTTCCACCTACAAACCACATCCAAAATTTACACCTGTGCTTCCAAATTTAGTATCTGGGTGTACTGGTGCCTATTTGCAGAGAAAATCCACCCTTTCTTCCCACTTATGCAAATTCTGGGCAGATATGCATTTTGCAGTCACCACTCAGACAATGAAGCTTTGGTAAAAAAGAACATCTCTTGATGGAAAATTTTCCACCCAGATCTCAGGAGATGTCTAGTAGTGACTGCTTCTGGGTGGAAACAACTATTCTTAGATCCTTTTAAAATTTCTACTTTCAAAATGAGCCATTTCAGCCATTAAACATTCAAACATTTCAGATATTAAAAAAAAAAAAAGAAAAGAAAAAAAAGGAAAGGTAGTTAATATCTGTCAAACCTTGCTATGTTTCTGGATTTTTTCTTCTAAACAGCGCAAGTGACCCTTCCTTTCTGTTGACCACTGAAGATGCTGAAAATATCTGCTGCATGGTGACTTCATCTTGTTACATTTCCCTATGTAAATGCTTTCTGAGCTGCAAGCAAGCAGCTGAGTTTGGCTGCAGTGCAGGGCTGGTTACAGCTCTACAGTTCTCTTGTGCCCCTGCCCAGTGATTCCAGTGATCCTGCTCTGTATGATAAACCAACAGCAACTTCCTGCTGGCCAGGAATTACCTAGGGAGTAAGTTTTATAAAGCTGGATTCCAAAACTGAGCTGAGAAACCTATTTAAAAAATGAATACATTTATAAAACCATAGAATCACAAGGTTGGAAACAACCTGCAAGAACATCTAGTCCAACTGCCCTCCCATTACCATTTCTACCACAAGCTACTAAACCATCTCTTGTAGCTCCTCATCCAGATGCCTCTTGACCACTGCCAGGAATGGCGACTCCACCACCTCCCTGGGCAGCCATTCCAGTGCCTGACCACTCTTTAAGAGAAAAAGTTTTTCCTTACATCTAATCTAAATCTTCTTTGGTGCAACTTGTGGCCATTCCCTCAGTACTGTTTGTTGCCTGGGACGAGGCCAAACCCCTCCTCATCATAACCCCCCTCAGGAAGTTGTGGAGTGTTTCTTATAAAGTGTATTTGATGCTGTAAGGAGCTTGAATGCCCTAGTAAGGTCATAATATAGAGATTATGAAAAAAAGATAATAAACAACGAGATTTTCCTCCCTATCTCCCTTATAAAAAAAAAAATAGTAATGTCCCCTGCATTGTTGCCATCTCAGCACTAGATTTTCTTTGATTAGTATAGGGAGGCACCACATTTCCAACTGCAGATTATACTGTGCTACTCTTAAATGAAAATTATATAATTTGTTAGGATTTTCCCATATTGTTCACAGAGTATGGTAAACAGAAGATGAAGGCTTTGTCTTTATGTTTTTTAGTTTTCTTCTTCTTCCTCTTTTTTTTTGTTCCCCCCTCCCACTCCCAGTTTATTCACAGGAAGTTCAAATTACTCATTTTCAAGTGAAGTCAACAACATGCTGATCTCTGAAGTTTGTTCTTCCTCTGTTAACCTACAGAAACATTACTGCGTGTTTGTTTGGCAGCGACCTTGAAGTAATTGCTAAAAAGTCAACAACTAGGGAATAGAAGTATGGAAAATATGGTTCTCCTTTTTATTACTTTTCTTACTAATTTACAAAGACTAGCAGACAAGCATCAACTCAATCAGCCTGGAAGAGACTTGTGCAATCAAGACAAGTTGATAATCAGGCAAGTTCCATAGGTTTGGGATTTCTTCCTTGGGAAAGCTATTGTTGTTTCCTGATGTTTCTGCTACATTCCTAGATAGCTTAGCAGCCTTTTCACTTGTGGCATGAGCAGATTATCTCTACAGCAGAAATCTGGCACTTGACACGAGGGCAGAGTTTTTCTCTGTGAAATTTAGAAGATGCTTTCCTCCACATTTCTACCATCACATTTCAGGAGTTAACTGAGTATCTGGGGAGGTGAGAGAATATAAATTTCATAGCTAGCAGCAGCAGGAACAGTGTTTCTACCAACACAAGAAGAACAGGTGTCATTTGAGGAGAAAAGTGAAAATAAGAACAGAAATACAGGAACTTTAAAGTATTGTCCCTTTCTGAAATTCTGAGTTTGATGAAGGTACTTTCTATGAGGGGAAATTCAGATGGTGCACTGAACTGCAAATACAGTTTAGGACAAAATGGTCCAATATATCGAGGGGGCAGCTTTCTTTCTGCTACCATTATTTGTTTGGTCTCCCTTCAAGTCTGCAAGCCAAACTGAAAAGTTAACCTCTTTCAAGCTCTGGTCTATATCACGTGGCAATGTTGATGGAAATGTGGATACAGGTACTTTTTAAAACCAGTCATCAGAAAGCGCATTCCCAGACACAAAAAGTTTAACAGAGAGGCAGAACTTGGAGCAAGCAGGAGAGAGCAAGAGATTTGTCATACACTGAGTGTGATGGCTTGTTTAGCTATTTAGTGTCATGGCTGGATTCATTGATCTCTAGCTAGATACATCACAGATGAAATGACAAGGGGTATACAACAGTGCTGAAAAAGATAAATATCATTTATTATCTTCACGAGGATCTATGCAAGAGATGGTTTCACAGATTCTCACTTATCAGGATGATCACTGTCATAAAGGAATTAGCTCAGGCATGACAATATTTCATGCTGAGACAGAATGAGTAAAGCTGTCTGGCCAGTGCTTTATTGGAAATGCATACAAAACCACTTTTCAGTGTGCTTCATATGACACATTAGCTATGCTGAATTAAAATACGATGACAATCCTAAATGTACTGAAATGTCAAGAATGAACACAGTAACAAATGTATTATTTGGAAGTTACTTAGTTTGAAGTAATTCATCCTGAAAAAAGTTTTCATAAAATCAGTCAGTGGTTACTGGGAATGAAACTGCCACCATGTTTGAGAGCCAGCTACACGAAAATAAAGCATGTTCATGACATGGCTTCATGCAGATAAGCCAGGGAGAAGGTAGAAATGTAGATAGCGTAATGCTGAAGAGCCAATTTTCCATTTTTAGAGAGCTCACTGTTATCCCCAGATTAGAACAAAATGTTGAGAGAAAAAAGGGAATGAGTGAGATAAGCGGGTAGGCAGAAATAAAAAAAAAAGAGAATTTGTTGGATAAATATGTACACACGGAAAAGCCTTTGTGTAACAGACTTGATAGCAAAGCAAGATGTTATGGAAAACATAATTTCTGAAAATTTGAATGAATAAAAGTCATGCTTCGCATATGAAAAAAAAAAAAAAAAAGCAAGACCTGGAAATCACTTAATCACATCCTGAGAGTTTGCTAATAGATACTGGGGCATTTCTTGAGATGTAATGGAGAATTCTGCAGCCAGAATGAGTGAAATACCAGCTTACAACCTTTAACTACTTTCAGTTGTATATAAAATAAATTTATTCGGTAAGGGAAGAGATGAATTGCTTATGCTTCATGGCCATATACGCAGAGCAAGGACAGAATTAAATTCAGTTGAAGGAGAGTTTAAAAATATTTGGGGAACAAAAAACGTTTTGGCAGCATAGGAAACACAGTTGAAAAATCATCTAATGAATGGTGATCGCAACCTTCTTTCACCTATGCTAACACTGGAAAGGCAAAATTTCCTGCTGCCTACTGAGGGACATTTTGAAAAATGGATGGCAAACATTCTTCAGTTATTGATTAATCTCTTCTCCTTCACTCCCAAAAGGATAAGACAGAAGAATCAGTGTTTTCAGTATTGTGTGAATTTGTTCTGGTTTTGTAGAGGAGTGGGTAGGAGAGCCACAAGGGTGGTCATCCCTTCACCACCATAAGAAGCAGACCAAAACAGCTGATGTTTTCAGATTTTCCAGTCTTTCTGTCATGCTGGTCAGAGAGCAAGGGTGTTGAAAAGGAAAAATAATTCCCTATAAGGATGTGAAACAGCTTACTGCCTAAAATCAACAGCTTTCTATGTTTTTGCTTTTTAAAAAATATTTGTAATTTACATTTGTCAACTAAATAGAATTGAGTGTGCTATATTATGGGTTTATTTGATGTTTTCATTGTTTTAAATTTCAGCAGTGTAGTTAGCCTCTTTTTTTAATGGAGATCATAGTACCAGAAGCTGCTTCAAAAATTCTTTTTCAGCCTAGAGATAATAACTGAGATAAGATGGCACTTATCCATACTGTCCCTCTGAGACCAGCTTCTCTTGTTTCTTCTTTGTTTAAAAAAACGTACCTGAAATAGAACAGTATAATTTTAAGAAATTGCATCAAGCATGTATCAGCGGTGCTGCACTCCTGCCTCATGATCAATGTATTTTACAGTATGAGGGATTTTGTTTAAGGCTCAGGATAGAGAAACATATTTGCCAAGTATCTGGTTTTGTAACATAACCAGCTGTTCTTGGGCTATTTGCTATTTGGGTATTGTTTTTAAGTGTGAAAAGATTCAAAATCACGCCAATTATCTAAAAAAACTTAATCTCTTGTCTCTCTCTGTGATTCATTTCCATGTTTTCTCCTATCTTCTACTTCATGCATTTAAGGCTTGTCATGACAGGTGCTGTCTCTTACTATATGTTTGTAGAATATGAAGGATAATGGGAAATTGCCTGGGTGGAACTCATGACATATTGCTAAACTTGATGTAATGAATGAGCTTTAGTAATTACAGTAGATGGCAGAGAGCACCAAATTTTTGTATATTGTCTGATTCCTCCTGTATTTGTTGTTGAAAGCACCCCTCAGTTTCTGCGTTGTTTCTTTGACATTTCATTTCCCAGCCTTATCCAGCTTGGAATATTCTGTTAATGTCTCCTTGTTGGCTCATCTATTTTGCTTGGGTCAATATTTTCACTTTTTATTCTCTCTGTCATGCATCAACATTTTTCTTGTGTAACTGTGCATAAAATCCTTAAGGAAACACTCCTGCCACACATATGAATGCTCTTTTACTTTTTCTAAACACGGACTGAAGTTATGATTGAGGATTGATTCCCAGTGACCTGTTTGTTGGCTGCATCAGCAGGAGTGTAATCAGCAGATGGGGATGTGATTACCGCACTCTACTTGGCACGTATCTAGAAAAGCTGCCTGCTTGAGCAGGGAGATTGGACCAGATGACCTCCAGAGGTCCCTGCCAGCTTCAGCTTCTGTGATCCTACCTAGGATTCTGCAGAGTTAAAAGGTGGGTGTGAGCTAGTGTGGTATGATAGGAAAGATTTTTTTTCCATGATGTGTCAATATGCTGCGTGGGTGCAAGCTCTGGCTTTAACAGCAGTGCATATTGAAACTGGTTGGTGCCCTTTTGCCCTAGAGCTGTTCTCTAAGACTACATATCCCAAATCTATGTATGAATACAGTGAGAGTGTTTGGATCAGCAGCATACTTTTCATGATTGTAAAAGAAGATAAAATATATATATATATATAGTTTTTGCACAACATCAGTGCCATAAATGCTGGGGTGACACACTATTGTATCAGGCAAAGAAAATTCTACAGAAAGTTTATGCATAAGAAAGTTTTGAAGCTATGGCAGAGCATATTACGTTGCTTCATGCCAGATAACAGCAAGGACTGCACTGGGAAACTATGTCGATAGGATGTCATACCTTCAGATAGCCTCATGCATTTCTGACACCAAATCCATTATGCCAACATGTGCAAATGAACATTTCTTCAAAGCTTTCTAAAGTGCCCAGTTTGTCTAATATATGCATAATCCAGGTATTTAGGTTACAGCACACCAGCATCATCAACCATGACTAATACATTCTTTACACTGAGAAAAGCTTTACTAAGTACAGGCATGGATAGCAAAGTGTTCCTGGAGTGAAGACATTTGAAAGACATTTTAATTCGATGGCACCATGCAGAGGGCATTAATCTTTCTCGCGATTTCCTCTACTGTAAAAAAGAAAAAGATTTTTAATGTGCAAACCTCGTTAAATCAATCATTCTTGGGAATTTAGATGCACAGTGTGATAAAGGCAACAACTGTCAATACCTAGGGGCAATTTTTTTCCATATGTTTTGGATGTTGGGATTTAAGAAAAATAAGCATTTAAATGGAATTTTGATCCTACTTAAGAAAAAAAATATTATGCCTCTCTTTAATGTAAATAAAATAAATGAAGTATACAGTTACTATGATAAATTATCAACCTGTATTCTGTAAACTTCCTTTTGGTACACTTTCAGGTCATTTTTGAAGATAATGATCAAAATTATTGATTATTTGGTACTGTAGCAATATGATACGAAAACATGTAAAAAAAAAATCAAAGAAAAAGCAGTTTTTATAGACTTTCCTGAGTTTATAAAAAAATCTAAGCAACTCTTCTGGCTGGTGTTTTTTATGCTCCACGGACTTAGCAAGACATCTTCATTCAGCAGCAAATTCATACACTCTAAACAGTTTGCAAATGTAAGATTCAGTTCTTCAGCTGGAGAAAGTAGAAGTGTAATACTATTTGAAAAAGTCAATGATTATGTCATTTTGCATCACAAAGAGAAGGCTCTCTATGACTAATCCTCGGGCATTTGTCAAGCCCAGGCTTCCCATGGGAGGAGATTTTTACTAAGCACCATAGCAGTTAGAGCAAACTAGGACATTTGATGTATTTCCACATGGATAACAGCATTACATGACAACTGAGTAAACTTACATTATCTATTAATTGACAGCTTAGGTCTGCATGGCTCAAGGGGAAGAGACAACTGTGTGAAGGCTGAGGTAAGGTTAGATGACAAAGCATCAATTGTCACTGGGTTATATCTCATGAGAAAACCAACAGTCCAACTTTGTAACCTGGACTGAGACTTACGTATCATGATCCTTTTCCATTTTTTCCTTTTGTAAAACATATTTTGAAAATGGTTAAGACCATGCATATGTAAACAAGTCAATCGTATTTATATATTTATTTTGATGTGGATAATATGATATAATTCTGGAAGATTTTAAGAGATGCGTAATGTATTTGCATAACCTGATCCCACTGGACTATTTTGTGGCTCCAAACAATTATGTATGCTACTATATAATAAAGAATAGGCTAAGGAAGCTTTGCAACTTTGCTGTCTGTTTTTCTCCCTGAAACAAAGCATCAACAAATGAATAAAATACTTACTTATACACAATTTAAATGCTTTAACTAGGCTTGAAGAACCTAGGTTTTGGAGAAAATTTGGTCATTTTTGGCAATACCTCTGTATGAATTTAAGAGTTTTTTTGTTTTTTTTTTTAACCTTTGTCTTCATCATCTTCTGCATCTATTTATCAAAAACCATCTTCAGGGAGTAGCTGGTGTTAGTGCATGAAATGCAGTCTGCTTCCAGAGCAGCATTTTTGTGTAGTCTTGGTAAACAAAAGGACTTAGATGAAAAGGGAAGAAAAACCAAAGCCCCTCTGGCATTAGAATTCCTTTTTATAAATAAAAGTTCTCCTCCCTTACCCCACCCAGTCTTGGGTCTGGTTCTAGGTTGTCTTTGGTCTACAGCAGGTGAAACCTCTCCACTCCTACTTGCACATGCGTGGGAAAGAGCATGGATTCTCAAATTTTCGACATGAGTATTGTGTCCAGGTAAGCTCCATCCTGCCTGACTCTCCAGGCCATGCAAGTCCCTGGAAAGGAGCCCTAGGTTGTTTAGCCTGATTACACTCTAAATCCAGTTACACACAAGTGTAGCATTCTTCAACCGTTTTCTGTAGCAGAAGGTGCATCACCTGCTTGGTCAGAAAGACTAGAGTGGTGCAGCTTAAAGCAGTTCTCTGAACAACATTTTCTGGGAAATTTCACACCAAAACCTGGTGACATGAGTATGATTTTCTTGCTTCAAGTCTAAAACCAAAGATGATTTGCATCCCCTGTGAAAACTCCTATGAAGGCATTAAGCCATCCTGCATTGGGAAGGATGGGGAGTAAGAGTCAACAAGAGCATTATCCAACATACTGCTGCTGTTTTGACAGTTCAAGCCGAAGCACCCCTTCTGGCTCATCACTTGTGAGCTCATGCCTTTAGGTCTTTACAAAAAACAACACCTAGAGACTAAAGAAGTTCTCTAGCCTTCTACTGTGTCCAACAGATTTATTATTGCTTATTAACTGAGAAGCAATAGGTATGACTAATTCTATCTTAAATTTATCCTTATCTTCATTTTACAAAACTTTTCTTTAAAATACATCAATAATTTTTTTTGATATTTCTTCAAGTACCTTGTCCAGTAGCAGAAGTGCTACAACTAATGTTAAATGTTCCCAGCATTTCACAATGCAGTCTCTTTGGGGCTGACTATACTCATTTAAAGTAATATTTGTAATATTATTTATTAAAGTAATATTTGTAAAAAGTAATAGTTTTAATATTTAAGTTGGCTGCAGTGTGAGCGCTGCACCATGTTTGTTATCAGAGGTACTGTAAATTTAAGAAATTTCTGTCACATTGCAAGTAACAGAAGAGTTTGTTATTAGCAAAATATAGATAAAAAAACAAGAGAAAATAATATAATGAAGATATGAGATGGAAACAGAAGCAATGGCGTTGTTAGTGGAACAAGGTCTGAGAGGACTGCTGTAAGATACATGAAAGTGAGCTATCATATAATAAGGGAGCCTTAAGGAAGCTCTGGGTCAATATTTTATAACGTATGTAGTAAATTATTTACCATATACAAATCCATTTTTGGAAAATATGTTGGGTGTAAATTAAGCTTTCTGAATGCTTTATATCCATTAAGAGTTGGAGTCTTGGTTATTCTAATTCCAGAAATAAATAAGTCTGAAAATGTGAGAAAGCTGTTTGTCAGGGCCTGCTTCTCCCTACTCTCCCTGGTGGATGAGGAAGGTCCACAGCATCAGCAATTGCCAGGCACACACCACGAGAGCACATTGAGCCTCACCACACTAACTGCTAGTAAAAGCCAACAGTGCAAGGAATGGATCACTGTGGGACTAAAGCACAACTTTTGGCTCTATAGATAACCAGCTCTAGCTGGCTTCAGTGAGCCAAAGCAGAGTAGACATAGTTAACTCTGAAAATGAGCACAGGAGAAAGGTACTTTTTGTGTATTTGATACAGCCCTGCTCATTATCCTTGAGTAAAGTCTACTGTCTGAGGCAAAAAAAAATTTGGACAGACCACATTTGCAGAGAACCCAGAGAGGAAGGAGTTCCATGTCTTGCTGAGGACTGGTATGGAGAGCGGATTGGCATGCAATCCCTTTCGGTAAAACAGCCTCAACAAGGAGACAAGTAGGAGAAAACGATGGAATTTTGCAGATATTTTCCCACCCTGACATACCCAGGAATAACTTTTGCAGTGTCTCTGCTGTAATTTCCTGGCTGCTCTGTACATTAACTGTTTTCAAAACTGGATAAAAGGGAGCTGGATAAACGCATACACATGCATGCATGTATATGTGTCCCCCTTTTATGTTAGCCCATTATCAGCTTAGAGACCTTTAATAGGATTTAGAAGATGATAAAATACTGCAGCATGAAAATTAAAACAGTAATAAGGGGCAGGCTGCAAATTCACTATCCAAGTTCAACAACCTGAGGATCCTTTCAGTAAATTTTCCATTTTGCTAGAACTTACAGGCCACTCTTAATCTGAATTTCAGCATACATTTGTTCAAGGAAGTTATTACTTTCATAACTGCATGTATGATTTTTTACTGAGTTGAACTGTAATGTCTTGCAGACATGTAGGCAAAACAGCAGATTTTTTAGGATCTGAGAAAGTACAAGTTGTAAACACAGTGCAGTAAAAATGCTTTCTTCTCTGTTTCCCATTGGCTGCCTGTCAATTTGTTCCCTTCCCACACTCTCACAGCACTTGGTGTGTCCCTCCGTCAGCCAGAGATCCTGGGATGCATGAGGTCTGGGCGCTTCAGGCAGCCTCTCTCATGCTGCAGCACAGACAAAGAGAAAGACAGAGCGCTAACGAGGAAACAAGTTTGCTAAATGCTGCCGTGCAGTGCAGCATCCAAGCATTTGTTAGAGGTTTATCACTCCAGGGAAAACAATAGATCAACCATAACAAGTACCATAGAGGTAACAAATGAAGATGTACTTTTTTTTTTTTTTTTTTTTTTTTTTTTTTTTTTTTTTTCCTGAAGAGAAACACCATTCCAAATTACGGTTTGGGGCACATGTTTGTTTCCCTTTAAATAATGATCTTTAATCTAACCTTGCAGATAGCCTGTAAATACTGCACAAGTTACTGCAAATATTCAATACTGACTTTACCATTTGCCCATTTCCCAAGGAGAAAAGATGATGTGGAGATCGCAGTGCTATTTTATTGGTTATAGAAACACAGAACTATGTAGTGAAAACATAGAGCAAATATTTATAAGCTTTCTAGATCATGATCTCATGGCAGCAAATATGTCCTTGATGTGGAGGTCTCCAGGAAGAGTACAAGGTGAGTGTGACACAGTCTGTACAATATTAGAAGAGTTGTGGACATACTTCCTTACTTCTCTGAGGTCTTGTGCTTACTTGTACAAAGAATGTGGGGAAGAAAAGCACAAAATTCAACATCTCAGTTGTACTATTAATTCTTCTCACCTCTGGCATATGAAGAGATGCAGAGTCTTCTAACACTGGTTATTGTTCTAGCCTGGAGAGGCTTCACTCGGCTACCACGTGAGTACCACCAGATTTTGTCCTTTGAGTCTGAGCGGACAGTGAAAGCAACAACATGTCAATTTGAGGTGGTCTGTTTCTCAGCACACAATTCCTACCAAGACTAGCATGACAGGACTAATCTTTACTATTGTGGGAGAATATTATAGGGCCTTCCTGATTTACTGAATTGCTCAAAAGTGCTCCATCTTGGATACTGGAAACAACCTTTCTAGTGCATGCCTCAAACACTGTAAAGATTATACTTAGCCCTCCAGCGGTTTGTACAACCTGAAGGATTTGCTATAGACTATTTCAGTGTGAATAACTGAACACTCTGCACAAGATGGGACACAGATCACTGGGGCAAACTGTATTTATTTTTCTGCTTCTGAGACTTATTTGGGAGTAAAAAGTCCCTGCAGTTGCCTAAGCTCTGTGAAGATACCAAGTGCAGCAAGGTTTACATAATCGCCATTGATTATCTGAGCTAATGCCTTACTACTTCATTACAGCAGTTTGAAACTGTTCAAAATACTGTTTCTTGCTTTCTTCTACTTGATTTAAAGTAATTCCCAATAGAAAGCAAACATGAAGTTTTAGAGAACGTGATTGAACCATTAAGGAGATGGCAGCTCTGCACCTGACACCACTCTTTTGCTCTCTTTTGGGTCTGAATGGTAAAGGATGTCTGTTGTAAACAAAAAGCATGGTTACCCAGGCTCATTTCTTAGGTTGCAGTATAACAAGCCTGAAGCAGATATGGGGAGACACAGCACAGACACCTTCCCCTCGGCTCCATAACGTCATTAGTCAGACGAGGCTTGCACTTAAAGCGTGTACCCTGCACTTATGTATGTGCACTTCTGCTTATCAGCACTGTGAAAGTTTGCAATCCAGCAGAGCTGGTAATGATTAAAGCAGTCTGAAGCACCACAGCATATTTGGTGGGCTTTGACACCCCGGGATCAGGCTGTACTCCTCACACATGTGAGCATCCCATATTAAGCCCTGTTTTCTTCAAGTTAGTGGGAATCAAGCAAGAAATGCAGGTCAGCTTGGAACATCAAAAGGCCACTGCCCTCCCCAGGGGTGGAGAAAAAAAAATAATAAAAATAATTTTTTTTTTCCTCCAGAAGCTTTCAAGAAAAACAAAAGCTGCAGCTCTATTTTGCAAAACACACTTAAACAACCTAACACTGAATTATTCATGCCTGTTCTAAAACACAGGCTTTATAACCCTGAATTAATTGCCCTTGGTGGTGAGTATATCTAGTCTCATTGTAAATACTTTGCCAATTGAAATACAAACATGTTCTGTGCAAAAAAAAAAAAGATGTTAACACAAACAGTGTCATAAGATTAATAATATTGTCACCTCTTTCTTCCCAGACACGCTGGACCTAGTTTTACTTCTGAAGCTAGGAGGCTGACTGGTTTTCACAGCTGTAACTGAGACTGGAGTTTTTTTCCCCTAGACAACATTTTTGGGCCAGGAGATCACTGGTTCTGACAGTTTTTAGACACAGGTCTAATCTGCTCTTTGTCTTATCAAATTCTCTTTGTTGGGTTTCTTCCAAAGTAACACTCATTTTGTAGGATTTTTAGAAGGAATATTTTCCTATTTTAGTCCTGTTATCAAGACACTCATATGAAATCTATGATAGAGTCTTAGAAAGTGCTCCTAAAACTATTTCCTGTCACCTCTGCGTATCATGTGCCCAGTTTGCCTCTTGAGGACTGTGATGTTACAAAAAAATAGCAAACCAAGACTGAAACAAACATTAAATCTCGCCTTTTGCAGTTACTGATAATGAATTCTTTCACGTAAAGCGTTGCTTCTGCCAGCATTCTTGATCAAGTGCAAATGAAGTGCATTTATCAGAAATAGATGGAGAACTCCAAAGTTTGTTGAAGAAACTTAATGGTTATATTTTTAATGGGCCCTGTTGTGTGGCATTAATGAAGGAAAGTTGTTCCTTGAAGAATTTAAGGCTGTTTATTTATTTATTATTTTTTTAAAAAAGAAACCAAAGCCCCACTAGATTTACTTGGATTTCAAGAGCTACATGGAGGAAAAAAATACCCTCTCCTGACAGAAGTGACATTTAGCTAATGGGCTGAATCCTCAGCTACAGCTATCTCCTCCATGGCTCTTGGGTCAGCCCAATAGCTCACTGCTTGGGAATGGGAGCCCTACTCCCCCAAACCTTTGCTTGGTCAGTCTTTAAAACATTTTTGTGCTGCTGTGCTGCTTTCCTCAGTGGTGGTGGGAAATGAGAAATGGATGGTGATTACTGTGCTCCTGCCTTCTGATACACTACTGGTACACTACTGAGATGTGCCTCTGCTCTCCCTTCATTCCTGGCTATACCCCAGGTTGGCCTATCTGTGCCTTTCTGTGCCTAAAATTACTGTTGTTTTTGCCCTAGCCATTTCTCCAGATCTTCTGTTTTTCTTACAAGTGAAACCTGGTGAGGGAAGGAATGGCAAGGCCCAAGGTCAAAGGCTTCACTCAAGCTCACCGCTTCCTTTCAAAACACCTCTTCTTGTGTTTGCCCTCTCCTCCTCAAACTGCTTCCTGGTGCCAGCAGTCATTACAATACGGCGTGATGAAGGTTTGTGGCAGTTTTGGACAAGGCCAGATAAAGAAAATAATATGATGTTAGTGTGTGGTGAGAATTCTGCTGGCTTTAACAGGAGGCCAAATACTGGGGTACACAGGGGAGTGTGCTGCTCCTTGCAGGGATGGGAAAGGCATTCATGTGTGCCTTTTCTCCCTGTTTCTTTTTTTTCCTTTCCTGTGAGCTGTGACATACCATATCCTACGTGGCAGGTGGCATGACACAGATGAGAAGACAGAGTGAGAAATGGCTTTCCTTTCACTCTGAGGTGTGACATATGCTGGGAGATGCTACAAACCTTATTAAGGCTCTTATTATTGTGGTACCTAATGACTGGTGTTTTGTAGTGACACCCAAATGTTCAAAAGCAACTAATGTTTTAGACATGCCCCTGGCAGCTGATTCCTCTCCCTTTAAATACCAGATCGCTTCAAAATTGTTCAGAGGCTCTGCAGCTCAAATCACTAGTCTCTTTGAAAACGTAAGCTATTTTTTACTAACTAGGTATTGTGGCTCCTGCACTTTGAGGTTTTTATTCCTCAAAAAGTACTAGCAATTATCTTACAGTATATTTTCCCGGTAAAGGAAACCCACACTGGATGTGACAGCCAGGTGGGCAGAATAACACGCTTAGACAGAGCCAGGCAGTAATGTGGTTGTAGGTCCAAGAGGAAGCAGAAATACACTGTGGTGCTTGCCCTGGTCACAGAGGTCAGAAAGATGCAGCAGTGCGTCAGAGCTGCACCACTGCAGTGCACTTAAAGTGCTGAATGCCTAAGATAGGTGTTATGAAATAATACTACAGCCAGGCTGACCTCCATATGGAAGCATGAATCTTTTATCTCTCTGCTTTATTTGTATCAACAAAGCGACTGCTTAAGGAGAGAGACTCAATTAACGCAACACTGCTAAGCTATCCCACGTGTACGCGTAGGCTACAACTCTGCTGGAGGAGGGCACTAGCCTTCCAGCCAGCCGATGGCTGGAGTCCTGCTGGGCAAGACTGGAGTGGTGAAGTGTGCAAGCCATAAAACAGCTCTCTTTTTCCGTCTCAGCACAATTGTGGCAGTACAATTCCCCCAGAAGGGGGAGATATCTGCCTGTGTGCTGCAGCAGCCAGAACAGCCCGTATTACAGCTCCCACTCGAAATGTGTTTGACGGGGAAATTTCTGCACAAACCATGCAATTTGGTGCTGGAGCATGCTGGACCTCATCTGCTTAAAAAGATGCACAGATATAGTCATCACACTTCATAATTTAATAAACTGCTAAAAAATTGCACACGTTTTCATTTTAGCAGCTTAGGTCCCGCTACTAAACTCACGATGCTACAAAGACATTTGAATTTTTCACTAATATGTCATGAGCGCTGCACCCATTGCAAATTAATGAGTCTCTGAATAGCACTGTGCATTTGTCATTTGAATTTATGCTAATGTGCTGAGGTCTCCTGATGATGTTGATAGTCCACAGCAGCTGCTCAAACTATAGAATATACACACATGTTCCTCCACTTTTTATTCATCTTTCCTTGGATTTTTTCTGGTCTATCATTTGGGCTGCAGTCCTGCAGCTGGTTATTGATAGGGCTGCTAATTATCTTTGACTTTACGCTACAGGCCTGACCCCCAACACGGAGCAGAAGTAATGGATCAGTGTTGAGAGGATGGTGTACATCACACAGCAGCAGCCTCAGACCAGTGGGTCAAGAGGAGTTCATTGAGTGATATTTACAAAGAATGTTGGCATGGTAACCAATAACTTTTTTTTTTTTACTTCCAAATAACTTAAACTAATCTAAATTATAATTTCAGTATAATATTTAAGCATAATGATTCCATCAGAGGCTGTGACTGCGCCGGCTTAAAACACATAGCATAGTAGATAGCATTTATTGTTTCTTGAAAAAAGTAGGTCTGTTGTTTAGCCTTTGCACCCAGCAAAGGGAGCAGCTGCAGGGTCCTGGCTGAGGGCTGCTGACAACCTGGCCACGGGTAACAATGTGCAGTGGTGTCAGACTGCATCCGCACGGGGTCTTGTCAAAGGAACAAAGGAAAACTGGGAGGGAAATGGGTAATAAAAGTTTCAAAATATTTATCCCTGAGCTGTTATCTATTGGAAGTTGGAATATTCTAGAGCAGACTGCAATCTCTACCAACTTTAGCTCCAAACATGACAATTATAGTGCCACTAATATACCCAGGAAACAATTATTTGAGCTGCCTAATCATTTTCAAATGGCTCAGAAAAATCAAGCACAGAGATGAAATGTGGAGCACAGAAACAGAAAATGCAGCTTGTTAACAATCTCTCAGTTTTTTTGTGCTCCTCTCTGCTTCATGGGGCCAGAGAGGCTCGGTAGTTTAATTCTGAAACATCTGGGAGCAGCAATGCCATACGGTACACTGTGGCCTTTTGTTTGCAGCAGGTTCTTTTTGAGGGAACAAAGCTGTGTCACATGAGGGAACTTGACTGAATTATCTGATAAATGTCAAAATTAGACAGATGCATTCTGCCGTCTCTTAAACACTATCAGGAAGGGGCTTTAAAAAAAATTAACCAGTTCATCTCCAATGTGACAGAGAAGCTTGGGAGATGAACAATGGCAGATACAAAGGGGAGAGACGGGAGGCTGACACCACGTGCTGAGCAGAGCTCTCCAGAGATCTACTTAATACATGTACGTCTGTATATTCCAGCACCCTTTCTAGGGCAAAAGGGCCACTTCACAGAAATGTGTCACTAAGAAGCAGCAAATAGCTGCTTTCCTGTAGCACTGCAGTTTTCCCATCAAGGAGGGTAAAGACATTTTCAGTGTTCACAGAAAACTTTGAAATGTAAACTTGTTCGATTGATGGCTCCTTCTGGTCCTGGCAGCCTTTTTGATAGCTGGTGCTCTTTCTGGAATACTTGTTAAAAATGTCTCTGTAGCAAAGATGTTGGTTTTTTCTTCCTTTTTAAAAAAAAAAAAAAAATTAATTTTTTTTTTTTTTCCTCGTATGTGATTTTTTAAAAGTCAGTGGATGGGAGAGTGCAGATAGGCTCTTGTCTCCAGAGCAGCAGACTGACTTCTTATACCTACTCTTTCTGTCCTGGTACATTGTAATGTGTTAAAGAGATCAGGATGCCTGAAAGCTGCTTTTTTGGTCTGTAACCTTTTCTCAGAGGAAAACCCGGTGGTGGCTTCTGCTTGGGCTGCCTCCCTTTGTACATGCCAACAAAATCAGGGATGGACTCAGTCTGACAATGCTGCTTAAGGTTCTCTCCACAGTCACTGCCCATAGGAGCCAGCTTCTGACATTTGCTAGCAAATAACCCCCTGCCATTGAGGCACTCAGCCCTGGGAATGCCTGCTTGTGCAGCAGCTTGGAGCTCTTAGTTTTGGAAACATTTCTCTCTGAGCATGTATATTGTCTCCTGGAGGTTATCAGATGTGCTCAGTCTTTGTCTCTCATGCTATCTCCTCTGACCCTGCTAATTCCATCACTGTGGTGTAATTGCGAAAGAAATCTCAGCCGAAACAGAAAACAGGGTCGCAGGAGTTTTCTGGAGTAATATCTTGATGCTAGCCACTACTCACAGAATCTGGGTAGGATTCAACTTGCTCTGTGTGGGCAATTTTATACATAGATGCAATGAGGAATAAAGTAGGTTCCAGAAATAAATAATTTTAAAGGCAGTCAGCTTTTTCCACTCCACCTTTTCTTTTGCTGTACTCAGTACAGCTATTAAGTAGCTATCATCTTTATTAAGGATCATTCCTCTGTGTAATTGTAGGCTTTGTTTGCCACATCATACCACAGGAAGATACAGGCACCTCCTGGCACAGCTCATGTGCCAAATCCTTATTCTCCATTTTACCAGCCTCACTGCTGCCCTTCCTTTCTTCCTCAGGACTTTGAGAACTGTACCACACAGAGCTCAGGCACCACTGGCAAAGAAACCTCCTTACATTGGGATAGTTCAGCATATGGAGCAGTGGCAGAGAAGTGATTCACACTAAGAACCATGAAGTGCTTTTAAGTGGCTGATGCTGGTCACTTGCTGAGCTGGCCTTGTGTGTGGGTGAGCAGTACAGAACTTGAGCATCTCTTAGGGCTCTGAGTGAACTACACTTGTCAGAAGTGTGGAAACTTTCCTAGACTCTTGAGGCCTTTTGTGTTTAAGAATCATGTGATCATTTTATATTATCACCTTTTTTACAGTTTTTTAAATTAGAGAATATTTGGTTTTATTATGGTTCTTTTTATGTAGTCAACAACGAGTTCTATGACCATCATTCTAACATTTTGTATTTCTGTAAAAGTAACATACTCTTTTTTCAAATGACTGTCTTAAAAAACTGTGAGCTATGGAAATTGTGGTGTAGACGAACTTCACATCTCAATACTAGAAATGAGCTACCTATCTTAACATTAGAAAATGGCAGGAAAATGATTAATTTAACTTAAAACCCGAGTGTCCCAAAGTTGAGATTCTCAGTACTGTTGGATATCTGGAATTTGGAATGGGACTGTTAGACTATGTGAGTCAGCTCAGGCCAGACCTGCTGACAGCATGGGGCTGACAGAAGGATTGGTCTAGTTCTTCATATGATGTTCTCAATGAAGATTATACTGTTCCTGAACACCAAGCTTGCTTTTGGTTTCAAGCATCAACATTTATTCCAGGGCTTGAAAGTAGCCTGAAATTGAGGCCTCCAACATCATTTAAAAATGGACGTTAGTTATATTTCTTCATCTCCAGGTTAACAAGAAAGGCGTGTCCAAAGCCTTGAACAAGGGCACAGTCCCGTATACCAGTGGATTGCAGCAGATTTTCCAGATGTCTGGATAAAAGAACACACAATATCTAGCTGTCTTACCCTCAAAATAGGTTCTCAGAGACACATTGAGAACTTAGCAATTTAGGATACAAACTGGAGAACATAGATAGGAAGATTTCACTGCAATCCTCACTCTCTGCACTGCTGACAAGTCACGTTTTTAGTAGAATATTGTTCACTGAAGAACAGACTGATGAGCTATGTCAAACACAGGAAAGATATCTGAAGGTGTGATTTTCTCTTTTTAGTAAAAAATCAAGTTTTTTTGCATTTTGGACTGGTTGGACTATGCAAGGAAGCGCTGCATCTTCTCTACAGATTGCCATGCACATCCCAGAACTGCAGTGATGAATAGCTGCTGACCTTCTTGCTGTAATTATGCCTCTATGTGCCTATAGGAAACTAAGCACATAGGCAGGGAAAGGTATTTAAGTACTTATATGTGTAAAGGGAGTGGGTCAAATATTTGATCCCCACCCCATGTCCTAAGGGCTAGAGGAATCCTCAGGTGGCAAATTCTGAAGTCAAGGTAGACCTGAACTGAAAGTGGGGCTCTAAACACTAGGCTAAACACTTTCTCTCCAGATATTTATTTGATTTTTCCGTATGCAGCATCTCCAGATGCTGTGTGTGCTTTGAAAGCAGAATCTTGCTTTTGAATTCCATATATGGAGTTAATGTTGAGTTGATTCAAAGGGAAAATAAGGTTTTCAAGGGGCAGTTGTTCAGCACACACTACCTTGGTGCATGAAACTTCTCTGGTCTCACTTCCCAGCTCAATAGCTGCAGCAAGGAGCAGTACCAGATGCAGTCCTGTCTTTCTGTGTGTCCCACGGTGTTGACATTGCTCTGCGAATGGTATGCTGGATCAACAGCTCCAATGATGCAAGGGCTTTCCCTGGGGATTTGTCCTTTCCCCTTCAGAATTGTTCCCTCGCACCATTCCCATGTCCAGCAGTGGCTCAGGAACCTGGCTGCAGAGCAGATGCCAGAGATCTGCAGCGTCTCTGCGACCATCTGCTTCATGAAGCAAAGGGATCACTGCTTGTACTTTACATCTCATATTTACCTGCCCGTAAAATGCCATGATTGCACTCCTGTGCAGTGCAGACACATTATATGTGTGTGGGAGTGAATCAAAATTTCTTTTCAAGTGTGAGAGCCACATGTTTCATGTTCCCCCCTCCCCCTTTCTCCCCCTAGTTCTGAGCTCCGTAATCCAGCTCCCAGGTTGCACAGATCCTGCTTTGCTCAGAGGGACTCATGGCCAAACTGAAAAGAAATTTATATATATATATATCACACTTCTTAGTAAGTCCTCTTGTCTCTTTCAACTAGCCAACATAAAAACCTTTTCTCCTGGCTTATACAATCTTTTAAAGTACTAACAAGTGTTCTGCGGTTTCTAAGAGATCTTTTTTTTTTTTCTTTCATAGCCCCAGGGTTACCACCCTAGTAGGTGTGGAAAATCTTTGTTCACTTCATTATAAGACACTTTTGTATACCATCTAACTGGATTCAGCCAGCAAAGGAGAGCAGATATGTCATATGCCAAATGCTTTCTTCCTTGTCCCTCACATCCTAGGATATTGCACGCTTTCATGTTCTAATGGAGGTTTCTTTTACCAATGACCAACATTTTCCTATACTCTCCAAAGTTCCTACAAGTTTCTGACCTGTTATAATTTCCCTACCTGCAGTGCAGTTTTAGCCAGTGTTCCTGTTGAGTACTGAGGAAATTAATATGCTGCCCAGGAAATCACTTTCAAAGTTTGAAAATCTGTATGCCAGAAGACTCTGTCTTGTGTACTGCAGCAACCCGAGTGCTATCAGCTGTATCTGTGCAAGAACTAAGGTGAACTGGGAAAGAAGGACAAATCAATTTGTGCAATTGTTGCAGTTTCTTGCCAGGCTTTGCCCATTGTCACCAAGCAGCACCTTGGCCCCACGAGTGGCAGATGGAGCCAGGAGTGTTTCAGAGCAGTGAGAACTAATCTGTGCTTTGAGAAAGCAGCACATGCTGCTCGTGTGTGAGGATGAAAAAGTGCCCAAGCGCATTTCCAACAGGCATTTACTCAGTAACGTATTCTTGTTACCCAGTTCTGTATCTGGGCTATTTTCAGAAATTGAAAATGCTGCTTCTCTTTTAAAGCTGGCCACTTCCTCTTTGACTATCTTCCCACTCTCAACATAAAACAGGTGCATCAGCAATGTTTGGCATGCTTGTCTCTAATGCTGAACATTTCATGTAGTTTGCCTGACTCAAAGCTGCTGAAAATCACAGTGCTGATCCTAAGGCAAACTGGGCAAGAGCTGGCTGGGGCTATAGTGGTGGGAGACTTGCAGAAAGGGGCAGAGCCTGTACCCAGTTGCCAGGAGATGCCAGCTGTACCACATTCTTCATATTCTCTGTCCACTAAAAGTCACTTTTCTTTGTTCTTTTGTGGACAGAGACTGGACTGACTAAGATTTCCAGATGCAATCAGGCAACTCATCTGACAGCAGTGGCAATAAAAAGAAAATTGAACATACTTTGTACCAAAAAGACTGAAGCAAGCATATTTGGCAGAGTTATAAATAATTGAAAACAAGGTCTGATTTGGCAGTGGCTCGGGGATCCTTTGCTGAGAGCTGCTCAACCTACCTGCAGACACCAAGGCTTCCATCATGGTGACATCAGGTGTCTGCACTTCGTGCCCATGCACTGAGGGAACAAAGGCAAGTATGAAGTGGTATTAAAACATGCAACCTTTTGAATGCTATTCCAAAATAAAACTTGAACTCCTGCCCAATCTCATGTCAGGCAAATTGTGCCTACTTACCTTACCGTATCATACACTGAACTTTCACTGCAGTAATAACTTCTTGATTTTCCTATTTCCTTATGTTGTAGTGCCTTTCCAGTCCCTGTCCACGGCAACAGTAAATCACAAATGGTGTGGCTGTATCTTCACTGTCCTATTAACCATTACAAAAATGTTTGGAAGTGAACAAACACCACAATTTCTTTCTTTCTTTTTTTTTTTTTTTCTAAAAAAGGTACAATGATTAAAGAGCACTCTTCTGCACAGAGAAGCTCAGGCATATTCTGTGCTCGTACTCCTAAATGACAGACCCTGAATGTAGGGGCAGGAGAATACCTAGGCTTTGGATTGCACAGAATCAGGAGACATGGGATGAAGTGTAAGGGGTATGGTTACTGAGTGGTGCAAACTGATTGCCATCATATGATGACTGAAGAGATGCAGTGGCTGGCATACTGCCCCTCCAGACCACTTACTGATAACTAAGAATCCTTTTTCCCAAGTAAATGAGTAAGTACTATTACTCTTAAGACCATGAATGAGTTCTACCTACTTGCTGATCCAGGCCTTTTGTTCTTACCAGCAAATTTGGTTCAGCTGTCTCAACAGCATTTCTTCTACTCTTCTGAAATTAATAAGCAGACTACTTATTTTTCCTCCTTTAAAGAAGGAAGGAATATGACGTTGTACAAAGGGAAGACGTAAGCCTAAGACTTACTCAGGGCTAATTTCATCTTCCACATTTAATGATTTTTCCTGTCATTCCTCACTGTAAATTTTATTTATTTATTTAATTTTATTTTGTTTAAACTTAGAAAGATTTCCTCTTAAACTCCTGAAAGATTTCTTCTTTGAAAATGAAGACACTGTCTTGATGTTGCCAGCATTATTGGTGGTTTTCTGGTTTTTTTTTCAATGAAAACTTCTACAAAATTTTATTCTTTTATTTAAAAAACTCCAAACTCATAAGACACAGCATAATAGCATGTTTTAAAATTGCAAATCTAATGTAATTTTTTATTGCTTGTAATCTTATTTTCAGGACTAAATGGTTGGAGATAAAGCCCTATAAATGTAAAGCTCAAAAATAAATATGCAACATCAGAAGTTATCAAACACCTGCATGCTTTATGGAAATAGATAGTAGGACATCTACTTATGCTGCAAGGGTGGAGGTGGGGACATCAGTACTGTGGGACATCCTACAGACCCCGAAGAACATAGACAGCATTCATCTTTATTTCTCCACCAAGGGAAAATCTTCATGAGGAATTCAAAACTTAGGCATGAAAGCAAGTTTGGAGAGGATAGGCAAATGAGTTAATCCCTTCAGCTCTGGTGCTGACTCAACTGTTTGTTAAAAACACCTAATCAGAGGCACAAACATCTCACAGAAACCTAGCCAATCTCCAGGACAATCATCCTGGGGAGTAAAATGCTAATAACTGGGCCACTCTTCCATGACAATTTTGCTACTATGTAGTGCAGACCCTCACTTGCATTGCTCAACTGCTTTGTCCAGGAGATGAGCAGCAGATTGAGGCACTGATTTTATTTAAGTCAGCAATTAATTAGGATGATGCGGGTATTACACATTGATGACCAATAGGCTCTTTCCTTTTTAAATGTTTATGTTTTTTAATATTAACTGTAACATTAATTGAATAAAATTCTACCTACATAACCTTTGGGTTTGTCTCTTACTTATTTTTGTTCATTCCCACCTTCAAAAATGCCCTATGGAAAGGCTAGTGCCCATGTCATGCTTGAAAACAGATTTATTATGAATCTTTCTCCAGTTCAGAGACCTGTTTGCGAGAACATGAGCCCTGAGAGGGAATTCACTTAGCTCTCATCTTGCCTTTTTTAAAGCCTAACTGTTTTAAAATGAGGCTCTATCCTAATGTGGCTGCCTTCTTGGCTATCTCATCTCTACATGGCTCTTTTTACCCCTAGCTTTGATTTGTACATGTGGAATGTTTTTGATCAGATAACACCCACTGGATATGTTGCTGTCTTTGTTCAGGACATTGGTTTTGTAAGCTGCAAAGCTGATAAACACTTATACGTGCCTTGTTTCCTTTTCTGCATATTCTATTGAGACATCATCACATCTGGGGAAAACATGTTTTTAAATATTATAGTTGTTGTTATTCATTTTAAATTCAGTGCTATCATAGTTGATGTCTGCATCTTTAAAAAATGCAAAATGATGTCTTGGCAGTAATGAATACGAGTCTAGCAGAGAGGAAGAAAGGGAACCTGCCTTAAGGTCCCTTTGTTACAAAATTCTTATCTGAAAAAGGGAACTTTGAGGATATTAAAACTTGACTTTTTTTCTGTTAGCTTCATGAAAGATAGAGCTCTTGTTAAACTTGCATTGCTTTGTTATCACCACAGTTCTGACGCCTTACACAGCAGTTTTTCCTTTAAAATAAATCCTCAGGACAGAAGATAAAACAAATGCCATGCTCTGGTGACTGGCATATACCAACTAGAGGCATATTCACATGAGAAAACTGCTTGACAAATATTTCATCTATCTGAGATATTTTCCAGCTGAGTTGCCTTGCTATTCTGTTCCCACCACATTCTCTGCATTGCACAGTGGAAAAGCAAAGACATTTAACTTCTGCTGTGGACTGGGAACTTCAGATGCTAAAAAACAGGTCAGTTTGCTTTGCTTTCTTTTTCTTTTTTTTCCCTGAGGTCTTTTTTTTTTTTTTTTTTTTTTTTTTTTCTTTTTTTTTTTTTCTAGTTGGCACTGAATAATGGAAACAAACTTAATATCAGCTATTTTCTCTGAATATATCTGTATAAAAGGAGAAAATATGGGAGGGGTTAGCTATATGGCTTAAGAGGCCTGCATATAATAGCTAAAAATTCTCATGAACTAGGGCTATTAATCTATTTGTTATTAAAACGTTATGAAAGGCACACAACAGTAACTTTCTTACCATTAATGCAAGAATTTAACACGCCTAGATACATACAAGTAAAGCAGATAAAAAATAAAATGAGCATTCAGAAAAATTTTGGATTCCAAATTAAGAAGAAATTAACATTATGTTTATCGAGGTCGATTTATTGGAAATCATTGTTAAAACTAATCAAACACGTATCATCTTTCAGAAAATGGCTGACTAACATGCTGGTTTTCACATGAAGAAAACCGCATAACCGTACAGCATAAGCTTGATATATGTGAAGAGGATTTTGCTTGAAAAAATTCCCTACTTGCTCGTGGGGCAGGAAAAAAGACTAAATTTGTTGTGTTCAATTTTTACAATTTCTTCTCCCCACTCCTCTTCTGAATAAGATGGGAAATGAGGCAAAAATCACCATATAAGGAAAAAAACTCAGTAGTCAGAGGGCAGCTTTCTGCCTTTAGCACAGTGCCCCCGTCTCCCAGGCCAAGCAGGGCTGGCGTCTGCCCAACATGCAGAAACAGTGTTCCTGGCTTGGTGAAGATCTTGCCTTACACCTCGCTAGCAAGCTGCGCAACCCTACGAGCAGGATCCTGTTGCAAATCATTACTAATCTCCTGCTACAGTGAGCGCTGGATGGGTGCAGCACTGCCACTACTCCAATCTCCGTAAGAACAAAAAAGGTTACTCAAGACAAAGGTGCCGTGTACAACATTGGTGTTTCTGGGCAGGCAGCAGAAATGGTGCCTCAGATTTAGTGGGCTGCTCTTGTCTGGATGAGAATATTTCTACGTATTTTGAATTTATGAAAACTAATGGAGTTGTGAGAACACTACATAACTTATATTTTCTTGCACTCCTGTTTCAGGAAAAAATAAAAATCACGAGAAAAAGCTGAAGGTTTTGATTACGTTTCTACATATATCATCTCCGTGCACATCTAATGCATGATTTGTCAATGACAGGAGTTTTGGTTTATTCTCCTTAATCCCTACTGTCTTCTTAAACCAATGCCTGAGGTGCAGTAGAACCTATCACCCATTGGTGAGGTCCTGCCAGAAATGTCTTCCTAAACATCAGATCTATCTGAAATATTTTCTTATAACTTGAGCTGGATCAGAACTTTGCATTATCACTGCTTTTGAAAATCTGACTGCTTTCTTTTTTACCAAATTTAAGAAAACTTTTCCCACTGTTACATTTTTTCCTGTGTGTGTCCATTCATTCTCCTTGTAGAGGAAAAAAAAAAAAAAAAAAAAAAAAAAAGACGTAATGGGGAAAAAAAAAAAAAAAAAAAAAGAGGAAAAAAAAATCAACTCTCTTCATTAACAGAGACAGAAATTGTGAAGAAAAAAGCAGACTGAGGCAAGGACCATGATATTTCATCAGGACTCAGTCCAGGCAAAATTCTGAACCTCAGGTTGTTAATCTTTTTGCTAAAACCTGTCAGTATCTTCCTAATTAAACAGAGCCTATCTTCAGTAAAAGTTTTTGTGTCAGTATTATACAGACTTCCAATTCTGACATTCAGAGTACTTCCTGGCTGGTGTTAATGAGGTACCTTAGTTTGTTTTAATGAGGTACAATGCACAGCTTCATTTATACATAAGAAGAGAAACAGGAAGATTTTGAGCAGGTTTTTCTCTGTAATCCAAGCAAAATGTACAGACTCTGCTACTCGCCATTAATAGCATGACAAAAGGAACTGGTAGCATTTTTTCCACAGAATAACCTAATCTCATGTGGCTACACTTAGAAAGTGGAAAATCATTGTTATCTCGTATAGATCTCTACAGTGCACTGTATGTATCTAGTGAATGAGCATCAAACTGACCCTATGGGTATATACTGAACATCCTGCCAGCCCATTGATTTTGGTGCTATGCTGAAAACAAAAGGCTGACTTTGAGGAAAGGCCATGAACTCGCATTTAGGGGTGTAATCTTGCACAAGTCAGAACAGAGAAGAGACAAAACTGTCCTGCAGACAATAGGCTTCAGTATGGAGAATGCTAATTATAATGCTGGAGAGCTGCGGGGTCACGCTCTTTCCACTGTTCTGTAATTAAGCTCCAGGAAGCACGGCAAACAAGAGGTTAATGTAATTGCTGCTGTGTTTCTTATGCTTGGGAGTCTCGTGCACGTGCGAGGTGCAATTCCATCAGAATTATATTGTTGGTTATCATTAATGGCTGCCTGTTATGAAGTGCAATATTCCTACCTTTTAAAATTCAACAGGATCCTAGACAGGCCATTCTTCTGTTAGGATCTTGGCCAATAAATTACTCAATAGGGTGCACATAGTGGCTGGAGCAATATAATAGCATCACCCTTGGAAACTGTGTGGAGCAGTAATGGTAACCACAGGAGCAAAGGGGCACTTCTTCACAAGGATGTCTTTCAGAGGCGCAGACGGTCAACCAGAGGGCAAAACACAATGTTTCAGGCTAGATATAGATTTCAAATGGGGCAGATATTTGGCAGGCGGGAATCATATACATAAAGCTGACTTTGAAAAAATGTCATACAAAAAGAAAGATCCACTGTTACCACAGGAATCTGAATGCATTATATAGTGCTTTATTGGCTGGGTCTAGTTGGAGGAGGAAAAACAAGTTGAACAGACCCAAACTACAGCCTTTGGGAACAGAAGGACATCGCTTCTGTGCTGGCTTCATCTCTTTTACAATTCAGTTTCTGCTGACTGCAGTTCTGGCAGCATTTCCTGGGTGGTGGAGAACTTTTTCCTCAATTGCTGGTTAATATCAGATCTCGCCCCTGTTGAGACATCTTAGGTAACTCTGTGTATCAGATGCTGTGACGATCTGTCATACTGCTTTTATGGATAATCCTATGTGCTCCATCTACCTGCCAGGTCATGAGAGAAAATCATTTACTGTTTGTCAAGGAGCAGTTCTGTGAAGAGAAATGAAGCGCAGGGTTGTGCCTGGGGAGCCTGGCTTCTTAGTGAGCCCCAATGTACCTCGTCCTCCATTTTCCATAGAAACCATCCTAGGCTGTTGCAGGGAAATGCCCCTTTTTGCCTAGAAGCATTCTTTGCTGTGAAATGTTCTCATGCTGTAGACAAGCATGTAACACGTAAGAACATGTTCATCATTGTCCTAACAGGACAAAAAAAAAAGACTCACCTTAGGCTAACACTCATGGTCAGCTTCTGAATTCTCTTCAGAGTAGCTACAAAAAGGAGCACAGGAAGACATATCTGGACACTTTTTGCTTTTCAAGCACAAATGACATAAAATGCAGCTGGTTTGATAAGTCAGGCAAGATGGTTTCAAAGTCAGCTTACAACATGGCTTGAATTAGCATTTCTGAATCTGCAGCAGAATGCCTTAAAAACTGTCTGCACCATGTTTGCTATATGCTGCATTACTTATAGATTACCAGTTGTGCATTTCCAGAGATGTCTGAGAATGTTTCAGGTATTAGTTGGGTGCACATCTGCATAGCAGCAGAGGCAGTTGTGAATAACAGTGGATAGCTGGTGCAGAGCATAGCCTGTTTGTGTACTCCCTAGACTCCCTTACAGATGTATGCCTACGTAATATTTACATCCTTGATATATATTTAGTCAAGGGCACCCATATGCAGTTAAAAGTAAAATTGCTGCTATCAAATGAGAAGCGCAGTGATTCCTTAAGAATTGAGATTATCTCTGAAAAGCCTTTTCAAAAACTCTTACTCTGTTATTAACACCCTAAGAAAAGATCTCAAGAAAAATGGGATAATTTTCTGAAAGAAAAGGACAATATAAAGAGATGTTGTTTATGAAAGTTTTAGACTAAACCACGTCCTCTATTATTAAGCAACAGCTCATGTTGCATGCTAGAGACTCTACATGCTTTTATGGCACTTATACATATTAATTGTCCAATTTTATCAAAGTTGGTAATAATTTGCTTATTACCAGCATTGGGGTCTGAATAATATTTTCATTTCCATTAAGTTTCTTTCCCAGGACTTTTTTTTTTGACTGTTATATCCTCTCATCATTAATGTTCCTTCTCATTGCAGACTGAACTGAACATTCACATGAAAGATCACTGTTATTTTGGCTTGTTACTATTTTTTTCATCTAGATTGTTAACCCATCATTTTTATGGCTTTTTACAGTAGTTGCTACACTTATAGCTTACCTGCTAGTCAAATTCATTATACAGACTAACATTTTTGAGGAAAAATCTCTTTATGAACACACACACTTTAATGTGATTCTGTCTCCCATTTCTTCTCCTTCAGTTCTTCTTGATATCCTAAGAGTATTTCCTTACTTTCTGATCTGTATTTTTTTCTGGGTTTTATTTTCCAGCTGTAAAAGGACTTTGAGAAGCCTTATTGAAGCTAATGCCAGATTTAGGTAACATGGAGGAAGGGACTATAATGTTGTAACTGAACTAAGAACTAAGAACTTTAAGTTCTTTACAGAGAGAGTGGTGAGGTGCTGGAACAGGCTGCCCAGAGAGGTTGTGGATGTCCCATCTCTAGAAGTATTCAAGGCCAGATTGGATGGGGCCCTGGGCAGCCTGGTCTGGTATTAAATGTGGAGGTTGGTGGCCCTGCCTGTGGCAGGGGGGTTGGAGATTCATGATCCTTGAGGTCCCTTCCAACCCTGGCCATTCTGTGATTCTGTGTGAACTGAAGTCTGAAATTCATGAGATGGGAAAATTAGGTTCTGTTCCTGATCAACTTCCTCTCTGGAGCTCGTTTTCATTAAGAGAAAACCTCACGAACCTTAGGGAATGAATGTTGGTATTTTCTTTAGGAGGTAAAGACTGTTTTTCTATATATAGAGAGAAACTGAGGTACAGAGAATTTATTGGTTTTTCCAGACGAATGTTTAAACGTTCCTAGAGTAATGCTATTCACATTTTTTTTTTCATTATTTTTTTATTTTTTTCCTAAAGCCTCTCGTTCCCAAAGACTTCCTTCATAGTCCTGGAACAATCCCACCAGATCCAGATACTGCCTAGAGGATGCCATATGAAAACTTTAGTTGTTGTCTTTTTGTTGGTGGCATCCGGAAGCATTAGAATTATTAGAATCAGAACTAGCCAAGGGGACATTAATGCTCTATCCCATGGGAGAGAAAAAGGGAAAGGTTTTATGTCACTTGGAAGATGGGAAGGAGAACCAGAGAGAAATGAGAAGTTTTCTCATGAAGACAAGAAATTTCTGGTAGAGCTAAGAATTTGACTTAGGTACCCACTTATAAAAATTGTTTTTGGGGGGAAGATCCTCTTGCTCTATTTTGTTTTTAAAAAATAAAAAATAATTTAAAACAAACAAACAAACCCAAAACCCAAAGTCTAAATCTCCTCATTTGTCGTACTTGATTTTCTGTGTAAAGTCTATTTCATGTATTTTACAGGTAAGATTGTAAAACTGGATTAAGAGATACAACAAACTATATTAAGATCCTTGACTCATGAGATTTGAAAAATCCCAAAACTGGCTTCTAAGATGTCTGCAAAATGGTCTGGCTGAGGCTGCAGCTCCCACTGACTTGTGCTGGCCCTTGGACCAAATGTGCTGACAATGCACACAATTTGAGCTACCCTATCCCCTGCACTAAATATGAGGACTTAAATCCTGCTATAAATAAGCTGGGATGGGGCTGAACAAAGCAAAACCTCATTCATAACTTGGGTTATAAATGCTTTTGTGTAGTGGCTGATTGCTGCATACACTGTACGTGGCACAGTGGAAATCAGGCCAAAGCGTCTTGTGAACAGTAATGATTGTGGTGGTGTAGTGCTACAGAGATAAAAGGAAGCCCTGGCCATGTGCAGTTTGCACTCTCCAGCATGTGTATCACTGAGGTGAGATCAGATGGCTGAACTTCTGGTCCTAAAAATTATGGTCATCCAGTTATGAGAGTGGTGTATTTCCATAACTTTATTCTGCCTTGGGAATTAATGGGATTTTGCTTGTGATGCCAAACAGAGTGGAACTGAACCCTGAGTCTTTATGCTGCAATATCATAATTACCTGTGCAAACTGTGTAATTGTACTCATGACTGGACAGATGCTTAATTTTGAAGATTGGTTTAAAAAGTGCTGAAAACCCAAATGCCTAATTAGCATGTGCAGCTGACTCCAACCACAAAATTGTAGGTGCAGATACAAAAGGCTATGTGTATGTCTCCCAACCTATTAATGTTTGATTTGGAACAAAATTTTTATTTAGCTTTGAAAAAAAAAAACCAAACCAACTTCCAAGTAATTAGACAGACCAGTGAAGATTTTAAAAATACAGCAAATACTGTATATGTGCCATAAAAATGATGGGGTTACAGTCTATCTGAAAAAAAATAGCAACAAGCCAAATTAACAGTGATTTGATTTACACATGAATATTCAATTCTGCTTCTGAGAAAAGATAAGGGACAAGCATAATGGAAAGAAAAAGTGTTTTTCAAAAACCTGCTGCTGATAATTAGTAAATTAATAAATAATAAAACAATTAGTAAATGAAAAGTGGAGGTGATCTGGCAGGTTCTGGACAGTAGATGCTGTTGAGTAATAGACATAAGTTCCCACTGGAAGATGATGAGGATTCTACCCAACCCATCCCAGGGCATGCTGCAATTATGTTGTCCACTTGTCAGGACCTCACTCAGAAAAATATTGTCATAAATATTAGCAAACCCTAACTTGCATGTGTGCGTTCACTTTGGAACGTTCCATTCAATCTGCCATTTATCTTCCCGTCCAAATACTACTAAGGTAAATATTTAGAATTAAAAAAAAAATAAAAAAATAAAAAATAAAAATTTGGAGCAAGCCTTCCAGTAATCACCTCCAAATATACTCTTTCCAAGTGGGACTGCTTGTTCAAGGGAGCACCATACTCCCACCCGTTGTAGATCTGCAGGTAACATTTCCTGCAGTGGCGGAGGACTTTGCTGGAGCAGCATCCTTACACAGTCTGGCACCTAGCTCCGTCCTCAATGGTGGATGAGGAATGTTCCTATATGAGTTGGTTATGTAAAGAAAAAAAAAAAGAAAAACACAGCAGAGAAAAGAGAAATATTTCCTTCTGAATTATTCTCCTCCCAGCCCTTGGCGAGAACTCAGTTTCTTGCACACCACACTTTTGAGCCTCTCTCCTACAGTCATAATATTCATGTTCAGTAGTCCCTGAGTGACAGCTTCAAAAATGCAAATTCCTGGATCGAGTGTTGCCTTCAAGAATGCAATAACCTCTGCAATGTTGCCTTGTTTTTCAGCCACAAGTGGGATGCTCCATCCAGGAGTTAGAGTTTAGTTCACTGCAGCTGATGCCCAGTTCTCCATGTTTGTGTAGGGCATGTTGTGGTTCTGGTGCAAGCGAATCAGTCCCTCTGCAGACACTGCTAAGCCCTACAGCTTGTGTTAGTAATCAGGCAGGAATGACAGACACCACCAGGTCTCTGGCTTGGTGCTCACTGAGCAGAAAAGTCAGAAAAATTCGACTGAGAGGAAAACCAAAAATAATGTTGTAAATAGGATTTCTGTGGATAAAGAAACTTCACAAAGCTGATAGTGGGACAGTAAAGCAACCAACATGAGAACTTTGATTCACCATGCTACTTGTGCATACCCTTTTGCCTTTTCTTCTCTCACTGCCTCAGTCAAATCATGCAGCTAGCTTATAAAATGTGAAATTGAAAGCCCAAACCTGTTAAAAATCCTTCCCATTGCCAAACAAAGCAAAAAATCTTTCCACTTTGGAATGAGCAACTTCTGTGATCAACCAAATGTGTTCTCTGATGAAAATAAATGCAGAATTCAGATCAATGAAGCGTGTATGTGAAAAGGAAAGAAAGAGAGAGTGGGCGACTGGAAGTGAGAAGGAGCTGGGTATCCTTCAGTTTCCATATCTGCACATTATAGCTAATAAAAAAGTATAATAGCTTGTAGTATTTCCAGCAGAAATGGGAAGCTGTGACTGTACAGTCTGCAGTGAGCTTGAATCATATGAACCAAATGGAATATCCTGTAGATTGTCTATAGATCTGTTCTGCGCACGCTTTCAAATAACCTTTAACAAAGGCAATGAATCGCTGCTGCCATTGTAAAAATCTCAGTGTGCTTTACTAACATGGTACTAATGAAACGTACCTTAAAGAACAGAAGTTCAGATTACAGGAACTTCAGTAAATATGACCACTCACCTGTATCATTTTACCAAGATATTTTTTCATTGATTTTTAAAGAGAAGCAGGTGTGGGGTAGTAGTGACTAATTCACGCTGCAAAATGAGAAAGCTGTGTGGTTTACTGTTCCTGTGATGTCTTTTCCCCACTCTCTGAGTTTTGCCATATTTTGGCAGGGATTCAGCTCCTATATCGGGCAGCTAATACAGATCCTAGATTAGATAGGTGATTAAGTAAGGTGAGAAGACAAAAAAGCAGTGACACTAGCTCCCCACAGAGCTCCATTACTGAACTGTTCCCAGGAACTCCATTAGCTTGGGAAGAAAAAAGCAAAAACCTAACGATCCAGATGGGATGCTAAATGCTAGGTACATGGAGCAACCATTGAGCACTACCTGCAGGGATGTTCAGCCAGTCCACGTGACTTATTGGTGCATTATATTCTGCCTGGGAAGTGCTTTTTCCCTGCTAATTCAGATGTGTTTGGGGAGAATTTCATCCTGGGTGCAGTTCACTCAGTCATTAGCCTTGTTTCAGGTCAGGGCATGCTTGCTCCAGCTTTATCCCACTAAGATGAACCTCAGCATCTTGCTAGGAAATTATCAGTGCCTTAAGGTTGATTGGGTTTACCATATTCTTCTCATGAACTTGCTAACTCAGTCTGAACATGTATGTATAAGAATTACACAGTACCCAACTCCATTAACAGCAGTGTCATAAGAAAAAATTTTTTTTTCCACATTTTTCTTGTGCTGGGAGGCAGAGAAGATTGACATCCCATTAACATTATTAAGAAAGGGCCTGCAATCCAAACAGAGTGCTTCATTTATCCACTTTTTGTTTAAAATTGAGCAGCCATTTTCTGTCACTTTGCTCCCAGGAGCCCATCTAAGTAGATTTCCTATCCTTACCATACCAGTGTTTGTGATTTGAACTTCCCAGTGTGCATACTGATGACCTTGCTTTGTAGTAGGTAGTAAATTTCCCACTGCCAGCACCAGCTATTTGGAAATTTCTTTATTATACACCAAATGCATCAAGAGTTGTGGTAATGCAGTCATTTGGCTGTGGATGCCAGGGGCAGCCTCACTTACGTGTGTGTCAAAAGCTGGGTGATGCCTACTGCTTTTTCAGAACTGAATGTTGTCTTCCCAGAGTTCATGTATGTGTGTGCACCTCCAAGTGGAAATTCAGCAGGTGTCTTCCCTGCTAGGTCCAGTGGTTGCAGCTCCACTCTGGAGCTGGTCTTTCTCCTTTCAGAATCAGCTAAAATTTGGGCAGAACCAGCATCTATATAAAACACCCCTCTTTAAATGGTTGTGGTTTTTCCTCTATTCTGTCCACCCTTTTCTTTTTCCTGAGAACATATTTCATCTTCCCACGCCCATGCTGGCAGTGCTAGTAATTCTGAAGAGGACACTGCCTTTTATATTTCAGAAGCTTTCACATTGTGCAGATCTTGAAGAGTCCTGAACTATTAAAGTTATATATAAGGGAAATTCTGGTAACATTATTAATGCCTGTCATTTTAAAGATAAAAGCATTTCCTCAGTCTCCTTGTGATCTGATGGATTTACTGGCATATAAAATTAGTACCTTTCAGTCTTTGAAACCAAGTTACGTCTTAGTGACCTGATTCTCCCCAGATCAACAGACAGCCCCATGCAGGTGTGAATGCTTTAAAGGGACCGGATTCTCTCCCCATGAGAGACACTCATTGCAGAGCTGAGAAGTAAGGTCTTCAAGCTAATGGCTGCATTTTTGGAGTGACAGATGGAAGATGCAAATTGCTACTCTGTAACCTTAAGCACTCACACAACTTGTGTTACGAATGATATGGTATCTTGCCGATGCTTCCTTTTTTCTTTCTAGGCTGCGTATAGGAAGAACCAAGAACATCTGAATGCCCCAGCTTAATTTCAGATGAGATATCCATCATTACCAGTATTATTACCACAAGAAAACTATAATTAGCACATAATATAATTTTACCATCACTACCACTGTTACGATTCAAAAAATATTTCATTTTTCAACATTTGTTTTCAGTGTCTTTCATAGTAAACTTACCTTTGAGATTAAAAAATGACATCTGCTCCTCTCAAACCAAAGCAAACAAATAACAAAAGAGCTGAATAAAATCTATCCAGTCATTTCAGAACAATAAAACGAGGGAAATATTATGGCTTTTTTTTTTTTTTTTTTCCCCATTACAGACTCTCAAAGAGAATTTAAATGTAAAGCTCAAAACTTGGCATGTACACAGTTTTCAATGAAGATCACATGCTTACATAAGTTTGGAAAAAGTTGTTAAGCAGCACATTACATGCACAGTATATATCATTTTTCCATGCTGCCTGATCCAGCTCAATCCTATGGGACACAGAGACTGCCTGAGAAATGGGCAATGCCGTTGATTCCCAATGAAACCACTATAAGTGGAGAACTTCTCAGTCTCCAGGGACATGAATACACAAGATGAATGTCCCTCCCACCTTTATGATGGCTGCTAAGAACTAAGCTGCTGTGCCATGTGAAAGCTAGGGTTTTTCCTCAACTGAATTCACAGAAACCTATTTTGGCTGCCTCTCATAATCCAGAGGCATGCTAAGACCTTAAATCAGCACTTCCCAAGCTATTTTCTCCAGCTCTCTCTTCCTTCATGAACTCTGTCCCTCTCTCTAATTAGCTCAGCTTGATCCATGGTGTCCTGGCTGTCCAGCTTCTAGTCTGGGAGCCAGCTCACTGCTGTCCTGAGCCGATCTCACAGCCCTGTGCACTCCCACCACAGCAGGGACATGCCCTACAGCTTGGGAATAGCTGCCATCATTAAAATGTTTAAAACTGAGGAGCCTGCAGGGTTTGATTTATGGGGAAAAGCCATAAACTAAATATAGCTTTGCTAGATGATGAACTAGTTGGGATTAATAGTTTTGTAGAAATCAGTGGCATGCACATTCACCAGAACAAAGAAAATTATTAAATGAGTACATGGAGCAACGAGGAGGTGAAACTAGGTTCATAAATTTTCCCAGAAGTAACCCACGTTATTCTCTTTGGGGTGACTCCAGGAGAGAAGCCTCCATTCATTCCTCCCCTCAAGCCCCATCTCTGTCTTCCTTTTTCCACTTTTTCTGCATTTCACCATTCCTGCTCCATCTCTTCCGCTCACTTAATGCCTGAGAGGCACAGCAGTGTAACAGACTTGTGGCAACACTGACCAGCTGGCTGTGTGCTTCCCATGCTCCCTTCAGTGCTGCAGCATCACTTCAGTCTCCCCTTTCAGCTGGCAGTGGTCCTGGCACTTTCTTCTGAATGGTCACCATGGGGTGACAGAAATGTAACGGGCTTGAGATTGTTCAAGGCAGGTGCTGCTGTGGGGCCTAATTTCCCTGGCATTAAATGCCAATTCCTTTTTTTTTTTTTTTCTTTTGCAAGAGCACTGACTAAATTGTGCTGTTTTAAAACAGGAAGTCTATGTTAAAATGCTGTGTAAAACCATTATATTGTAGCCAACACTCCAGGCTTTTCTAATTAGGTCATTTGGAAAAAAGATGACCTTTTAGTTTCTCTGCTGCTTTTCCAGGGTCACATGTTTCTAATTACCATTTGTATTTTACTTTGCTAAAGCTGTTGACAAGCTGTGACTGTGTGTGTGCGCGTGTGTCTCAGTTTTGGTTTGTGTGAGAGAGAAAAAGAGCGCAGAAAAGAGAGGCAGTACAGAGGCTTCATAAAGTTTCTGTCTGCAAGCCTTCAGCAAACATCAGAGAACAGAAACACTGTGTGCAGTAAATTTAAGCGGGTCTGACCAAGAGCAGCAGAATCAATGGGATGAAGGAACCCAAAGGAATTCTCCAGTGTTTGTGCTCCTTTGAGACGTATTCTCTGGAACAAAGTTGCTGCACAAGCGTTTGTGCGGACTTCTGCTGTCTGATGAGTCTTCTTTACAAATACTAGCTGGAAAGCCAAGATTCTACAACTAGGGTTAGTAGAGAAAGTAAAAATTACAAGTACAGAAGAGAATTAATATTTTTTAAGATGAAGAATATAGAAAATCTGACATCAAAAAGCAGTGAGAAATTACAATTTCTTGATTCATGCAGGGTCTTACACTCAGCCGTGACAATGAGCAAAGCTGCAGACCAGCACACACTTTCTGAAAAACAGTAACAAAGTGTAAGAAAGGGCCTTGACCTCTGCATGCTTTAGTCATTTCATGACTAACAGCAAAGAGACACAAAGCAGCTGCAGTGTTATGGGCAGTGTGTGGCAAAGGGAGCTTGTTAAGTTACAAGTATGAGCCTAAAAGTATGTGAAACTACACCTGTGAAGCTGTGGGGGGTAGATGGCAAGTGGAATAAACTGGGTGCAATGTTCAAGCTATTTAATATGTTCTGGAGAAGCAGAGATGTGGACAAGACTTTAGGCTGAGGACATGAAGGTATTAATGTGACAGGATGCGTGAGCTGGTTCTTGTATAGGAAGGGCTTGCTGTCAGCAGAGCAATGCACAGCTCTTGGCCAGAAGAAATCTACAGAAATCACTGCTTTGATTCTGTCAGAATGAAAGAAAAATACAGGAAAAGAGACATTCAGGAGAATTTAACAACAAAAAACTGTGTAACTAAACAATGTGCTATCCCAATCTCTTGCACTTTAGTCGTAACCCCATCTTCATCCATTGGTTCTACTTCTTGAAAATGAAAGATGTCGTTCCTTTAAATCACAGATCCATTAGTGAGTTTTGTAACCAGACCACTATGTTGTCTAAAAATTGTGTTTTCAGAGTCTCATTTTCAGATGAATGTCTAGTCCTTAGTTAGCAGATAATCTATTGCTCATCCCTATATAAACTGCAGTAAAAAGTTGTAAATTCTGTGGTGCAGTGAACTACATATAATTTAGGAGTAGTTGTGCACTGTACATGTGTGATTATTTCATCTGTACAGTAACTGAACAAACAAGGGCAAGATCTGACACAGGGTTGTACTCACTGTTCCTGGAATGAATTTCATCTCTTCATTTCTTATAGGAAAAATCTGTTTACAAAGAAGACTGAAAAGGGGAAAGGGTTCCCATCTGTGAGTTCTGCCTTAGGAAGATTATGTTAAAATTTCATGTGAAAAAGAGACAGCATATTTTATTTCTAGAATGCTCATACGGCAACTAATAATGAAAATGTAGTTCGACTGGTCAGTTATTATTGAGAATATGTCTCAAGATCTAAAAGTTGGTAGTGCAGCAAAAGCATGAACAAATGATTACTGTGAATGGCCGTGATTCAGAAAAGCACCGAACAGGTGCTTGATTTTAAATGAGAATTTTTGGATGGCAGTTTTGAAACAAGGCACCAATATGGCACAGGCTTCCCAACTGTAATCTTCAATGTTGCTATGACAGTTTTCAGGGTTTCTTTAGTTCTTGGCTAGCTGTAGGTGGTTTCCAGGAAGAGACACAAATCAGCCTTTGCAGACAGCAGTTACCTATAAACTGTTGCTGAGATCTAGCTGGTATTTTTTTGTTTTCTGTACATGCGCGTATGCACACATGCTCTAATACATGAATCATTAGCTTTCACTTGAATTTTGTGACACATTGTGGCAGACTTACCTTTAGCACTTTGTAGGTGTAGGAAAGCATGTTATCGACTGCATGAAGAACCAGAACAAGAGTCCAAATGCTGTGCCACTTGCCTTGAGATCTTCATTTACAGCACTCGTGTTACTGTACTAATTCCTTGTGTCTGTCTGGTTGAGTACTCACCTTGATTTCAAGTTGCAAAAAAACAGACATACCTATTTGCATTGAAAGACAGTACTTCTGAGCAGAGCCATCTCGAAACCAGCAAATCATATCACAAATATACACAGACAAAAGTTTTTAACCTTGCTCTGACAAATGCTTTTCAAAATTTCGTAGAGAGTAAGTGTAGTTACATATCCGTAGTGTGGAACAATGTAACAAGTGGATATTTGCAGCATAAAACCCCTAGTTTTCTACAACAAACAAAATCCTTCAGCAAATAAAGCAAAATTTACTGAGACTAAAGCACATTTTTTATGGTAATCAAGACATACGGACACTGCCTAATCAGTGTTTAGAGGATTTCTGTTATGAACAGATAAATAAATTGTTGATGAGATCTCCTCTGCGCTGTATGTCAGATGACGCAGTCATCACATCAAATCAGGTCAGCCTGAATCTCTACGGGTGTGTTTTGAAGGTACATGAACTTTACTAGGTTTTTGTCAACCTAAAGGAGAATTGTATATTCAAGCACTTCACTCGCTGTTGCAGTCACTTGAAAATGGTCAAACTTGGACCCCAGTCAGCAGTCTTCTAGCAAAAGCAAAAGTGAGCCATCAAAACTGGAGTAAGTATTGGTGGACAAGCCTCTCTGCAATCTAACTGATACTCAGTGCCTTCCAACCCAAATTGTGATTGCCCTCATATCCACTGCTTTGTGCCTTTGCACCCAGTGAGGTGCTTGTGACTTGCTCAGCTATGATTCCCTGGTTTCCTATGCGCAGCTCCTGCACCTTCTCCATCTTCATGTTAGATTGGCAGCTGCTTGGTTGCATCCAGCATTGCCAGGACACCAAACTCCTTCCATTGAGCTAATGAAAGGGGAGCAATGGTCATGCAGAAACAGACAGAAAGACATGGGACATGGGCCTTTCCTATGCACAGTGCGGACCATGGTAGCAAAATAAATGATTATGAAAGATCGAAAAAAAAAAAACCTTTCAGGAAGGCTTCCAGCCTCAGAAATCTTAAATGTACTCTTTCCTCATGCTTGTCCATCTTGTAATCCCTGGGGTTGCATTTTCTACTGTAGATTTTATAGCCTACTCCTTTCCCCATTACTACAGCTACATTATCAGTTCTGTCTTCTCAGTATCTGTATAAGACAACTTAAAATTGCATAAACATTTTTGTAACCTAATGGTGGCAGGGGTAAGAGTTCTGGTCTGTGCCTTAATTCTTGGGTCAGAGCCTTTCTGTCAGTGTTACTTATAAGATGCATTGCCTTGAACAAATATAGTAAGCAATAGGAAATTTCAGAGTTTATAATAGAGTTTGTTGAATATCTTCCAAGTCTTCTCTGCTTTGTTCCCTACAGAGAAGAAACAAAATGTATCCTAAGCATGAGACTGAGAAAGCACCAGAAAACCTAAAAAGAAATGGTTAACTTGACCTACATACTAGCAACTTTGCTGACCAGATTATTTAAAAGGCTAAAGGGTGCAGATGTCAAATCCATATATGTATCAGTAAAATGATCATGATAATCACAGCTTATATAATAGAGCTGAAATGCTTCATTAGGTACTGACAGTTTCTAAACCATGTTGTCACTTTCTGAAAATGTGTCACACTGGCAGTATTTTTTTTTCTTTTTTTTTTTTCCTAGATATGGAGAGAAAGAAATAGAGAATTTTACTGTGAAGCAGGAATGAGCTGAAAGCAAATCAAAAAGGTCTCTTAAAGAGATCACCATTCTCTTTCAGCAAAGCAGGACAATGTATTAAATAAAACTGCTCTTAACCTGTTGGGCACTTGAATCTCTTGGGTTTCTTGTAGTTATTCTATTGAAAAGGAGGCTTAAGAAGTACAGATTTCAACAGCTTTTCAATTGCCTGTAGCTCCATATGAGAAAAAGTAAAATTTAAAGGTAAAGTGAATTCTCTGCTGCATTCATGTTACAGTCACTTGCATTTTACAACATGTTTCTTCTTAAATTTGTGTTCTGGTTAATTTGATTTATGGTTTCTCCAATATTGTTTTCCTGTTATTTTTAAGAGTAGAAAATGGTATATATTTCTTTCATGGATAGACCCAGTCCATCATTTCACAAGAATAATTCTTGGAAAAAAAGGATTTTTTACACTTAGAAATCCGACATATGCGTGTGGGCAAAATATACCCTTGTGTAATCAGAAGAAAGTATACACATTTTAGTCCCCTTTTCAAAGTCTAGTTTAAATGATACTCCAATAATGGCTGTGTCTACTTCTGCATATCTTAACAACAGGAATTTTACAGAAGCTCCTTAAAATAAAATAAGGTTCCCAGCTTGAGTCTACTGATATGCAGCACACATGAAAACTACTGAACTGATCTGTGAAGCCTCTCCTGCAGGGGATTTCCTTAGCAAGAATAGCTTTTCAAGTGAGCCAGAAAGGCTGGTAGAAGTGGCCTAAGCAACCATCTACTAGATGTAACTGACAAAATAATTCACCTTATAGTAGATATTAATCGCAAGGGTGATCTAAATCACACCCCTTTCATTTGTTTTATAAGGTTTCCTCTTCGTTTTTGCTTCAGTTGCTTCATAGTGCCTGCAGCATTCCTTTACTCTGGGAAGCAAGAACTGAATTGGCAGAAATAAGTCAGGGATATATAATTCTAGGGCAATAGTCCTCACCCACATAGGGACAATGGCATAAAATTTAGCTAAGCTTGCTCCAAAAAGAAGTAAATTGATCCCAATCCTAGCTGTAAGCATGAGAATAAAAATAATTATCCACAAGTTGGTCAGGGGTCATGTAAGAGCCATGTGAGATCATCTTGTATTTTAAGCTATTAAACGAAAAAAGGAGAACATTTACTTATTAAGATCATTTCCTAATCATTCTTATAAGATTTTAATGAGTGACAAACTGACTCTGGATACAAATTTATAATTTCCCAAAATAACAATTTGATTGGTTTGAGTGATGTCTTGCATCAAGTAATCACAGGTAATTTTGCTTGGAGAAATTTGACTTTGCCAGTCTATCACATCTTCCAGTACACACAGATACTTATTTCCATGGCTATATCTGCTCTTTGTCTGAACTAACCCCTAATGTTTAGGGAGAGTCTTTTCTCTAACCCTTCTTCCTGTGGTACTTGTGGAACACCTCATAGATACGTGTCTGTGTGTCTAGATATTTTCTTCTCTTTATCTAAATTTTCCTCCTGCTACTCCTGCCAAAACCCAGCCCAGCTTAAACCACAGTTTCTTCACAGGATTGGACAGTAGAAATAACCAAAATTGCAACAAAAACTAGTGGTAGTCAGCACAATGGATTTTTTCCTCCCTTCATTTCTACTGTACTAAGCCAAACACTGAGAGGAGTAAATTGTCCCTAGCAGCTTTTCTGATAACATGAGCAACAGAGAAGAATGAAAGGACAGATGTGTTGCTCCTTGTTGATTGAGGGGAACCTGAAAAAGTAGCTCTTTTTTCTTACACTTTTCTATGTTATTTGAGACTACAGCTTGTTCAAGTAATATCATTAACGTACTTCTTTTGTTGTAGCTGGAAGAACTGAAAACACAGTTTTCTACCTTGATGCCAAAGCCAGGCCTGCAAGCTGATATCACACACCTCAGTAAATATGATTTGCTTTGAAGGGAATGACCTTTGGGAGGGAAGGTGGTTAGGATTTCAGATAAAGTGCTCATATCAAATCCTGAGACATTTGCTCTCTAATGCAGTCATCCTGAATTTAACTGTATGGATAGATGTGTGGATGAAGGCTGCAGCAAGTGAGGAGGCAAAGATGAAAGAGTGACAGCAATATTTTTGTCTAGGGGGCTGAACCTATTACAAAGGAAAAAGTTGAGTCATAAACCACTCTGCAACAATGGCAGAACGCTAGCTGAGAAACATGGATGCCGCTGACTGACTCGCAGCACAAGCTCAGACAACTGTTCACCAGATGTGTTTGTCTGTATGCGTGCTACTATGGCTCTGTACACAGCCCATCACATATCACAACTACTTTGCTTAGGGTGGGCTGTGAGAAGCAGAGAGGAAGGCCAGAGCACAGTTGACATTTTTCCTTTTCACTGTTTGTTTTATATCTTCCCACTCCTCATTTTCCTCCTCCTACACTCTGGTGCTGCATATTGATGAGAAAATGCTTGGTTCAGACCCAAGCAGTTATTTTTGGTTATTAAGGTTGATGCAGGCTGCCCAGCCTACACTTTCTAATTCGCCAGAGTTGCATAGTGCTGATGGTTTTGCATTGTCAGCATTTAAGCATTTAAGAGCTTATTTAAAAAGGATTCTGAAACGAAAATATGTGTGCACACATATGTGCATATAGATGTAGATGAGTATAGTGCCTTCAATCCTGTATACTGAATTAAGTGAAATCCATTGTCTTTTGTTGTTTCCCAAATATCCTATCCTTTCCAGCTCTTACAGCCACGCCTAGTAAAAGGAAAGAAAAATAACAAAGGAAAGTGTCAAATGATGGAAGGAGAACATCCTGTTAGGAAAGGAGTACGCAGCAAGATGGGTATGCATACAAGCAATATCACAAAGCAATATGTGAGTCTTTCTGTCTACTTGGAAAATGAGGTCTTTTGCAAATTAACATGAAGGACTCTGTGATTAAATAAAGCAAGAAATGAACTTCCTCTCACTGTCGGTGGGCTCCAGAAAACAAAGAAAACTCCAGTCACTAAATGTGTCTCTCATCCCTCCTCTAGACTTTTAATACCTCCAATAGCAAGTCACTTCCCAAACCCAGATCTGCTCAGCATTTTTATCTGCTACAGGTGAGCATGTGTGAGGCTTTTACACTAATTTTGTCACAACAGAACTCAGGCTTCAAGTGTGAAGCCTGTTTTAAACTAATGCTTGATATTGTGCTTTTCTCATGAAAGATAAGAAAGGGTGGAGCAGGTATGTTGTGGTGGCACATCATAGGGCTGTTATGTCTTAGTCTTCTTTTCTGCCTGGCTTTCTGCCACAGGTTTTCGTTGGTGATGTCTGGTGAGACAAGGAGTTCAAGAAGTGGAGAGAGTTAGGACAGCTTGTGATATTCTGTACCTGTTCTCTTCAGCGATAATTTTCATCAGCTTTCCAGAATTTGAGATGATTATGGATAATTTACCTGAAAAAAATTCCATCTGAAAGGTACCTTACCATCAGCTCCTTTCAATTTTCTACTAGAGGTGATAATTGCAAGAACCATAGGTTTTGATGAAGAACATGTCAGCCTCCTGAATTCATGGTAGGAAAGTAATGGAGCTAGTTGATAGCAAATTCAAGCAGAAACATGTGCTAAATTATTGCTGCAATCCTTATTGTGATTTGTTTTATGTAAGTTATCCCTGGAAAACCTTTCTGAGAGCTCACTTCTATTGCCAGCTTCCTTCTACAGTCAAGGAACAATTGTGTGTTTCTTTTAAAAGTGCTATCTACTGACAGAAGCACTGCCTTTTAGATAAGTCGATTATGGAGGTCCTGCAGTGGCTGACATGCTGGTGTTCTTTTTTGCTGTGCCTTGTGGACAAGGAATATTCTGCGGATGCCCATATGGGCAGATAAAAATTGAGGCTGTCCTCGTTTAGACATCTGAACGGCTATCCTTCACAGTTTTCTGTGATAGATACTCAAGAATCCTCTGCACCGGGATTTGTCAATCATTTCACATAACAGAACACGAACCAGACTGCATCCCTGCCTGCCTAGGAGCTGTAGTGTATGACAGCTGTCATAACAGCTACATCTCTATCCTCCTGGATGCTGGGAAAAGGCCTAGAAACAGGTCAGCAATTCCATGCAAGGATGTCTTCATGATACTCATTCCCTCCTGTAGCAACTGAATTTTACTTTGTTCAACATTTTAAAGGAAGGACTTGGGCACATCTTGCTGTAGAACTGTACTTCTAGGAAGTCACTGCTATTTGTTTTTTCTCTTGCCATCATTGTTCAGTTAGAATTATGGAAAATAAGCCCCTTTGCAACTACCTCAGATGGACAGAAAGGCTGTCCCTGAGCTGGGAATGCAACTGCAGAAGATGGTGCCAATGTAACAAGGCTCAGATTGGATGTTCAGATGTCTCCTTGTCTACAGGGCATGTGGTCCTGCCTGCCAAGAAAATTGGTGTTTTCCTCCCTCCTTGCCGACCTGCAATAGTCTCTGCCTGCCCAGAGCAATACTGACAACGCTCGCATGCCTGTAAACACCAGCAAACCAAGTACACTAAATCTGTGCACTGCTATTTTTGGTAAGCTAAAGGAAAAATAGCAGCCTGCACTGGGAAAGCCTGGGAGTCTGCCAAGGCCATGATGTAAAGCTTTCCATGTGAATGCTATGGCTGAATCAGTAAAAGCATGTCTGACTCAGGATATGGTGTAAGATCTTGCCTTCTGAAATTAAATCCCTCCTCTTGCACAGAGAGGTAATATTTCATGCTTATTAACCCCTTCTTCTCTGCAGTGGAGTGAGCATTATAACTACATAATTCAAAAGCTTCATTTAATTTAGGAGGAAATGCTTTGTTTAGTATTCAGCATTTGGCTGCTAACAACAAACTGAATCTACTAACGAAGCCAGAAATTCCCAATGGAGAAATAATGAAAACCACTGGTATTTTCCTAGAGTCTTTATTTTTAAATCACATCTGTGGATGCTTGCAGAACAGTCATTTTCAAATAGCTGCTAGCTCAGAAAAGGTATGGGCCTTGAAAAATATCTTTCCATATTTCCCAAGTTTTCTTTTGTACTGTGCTCTTTCAAATAGACTCATGGTTGATTTTTTTTTTTCTTCTGTAGCACACTGATAGGGAGTTTAGCAAGGCAGTCCTCAAAAAGGAAAAGAATTCAGAAGTGAAATAGTTTTCCATATAACTGAAACACAAATGATCTCCCTGGGCCTCTCCCCAATACTCTAGCAATAAAGGCAATTCCAGGAACTTATCTGAGTTCTGATAGACTATATGGAGCAGAAAAAAATATAAAAAATACGTAAACCCTTTCACATACTAAAAGTTGTTGCAGGACTTTTCCTAGGATCTCTCTAGGACAAGATTTTTAATGACAGAATGTTGAGTAATAATAAACAATTATCTGAATTACATGGGAAATCTGTTTGAGGAATATTAAACTTAGCAGAAACCATGATACTAAACAATGATACTAACACTTTACTTCAGAGTCAGATTTTTAGTTTTTTGGGTTGCTTTTTTTTTGGTTTATTTTCCAGCTGAAAGGGTTTTCAAAGCATCATGCTACCCCGTATTACCCATTTTTCCCTTTAAGTATCAGCTCCTGCTTCCCACACCTCATCTGTCTCTTTTCCAGGCTCTGTGTTACTTTATTTCCTGCAGCTCTTACCACTTCTCCAAACTATTCTTTCTCTGTTATTATCATTTCAGGCTCTTTTTTCCTCACATCTATTTAATTTATTCTGTGCTCCTACTTTCACTGCAGTATACGCCAGGATCTGGCAGGGACCAGTGGAAAAATTGAGCACACATTTGTGTACATTTGGGACTGTGTTGAGAGGCAGAGTTTCATCAGACTGCCTTTGGGCTGGTGCCTAGCCCTTCAGATGTCTCTCTGGAAAGCTCAGCATGCTTTGGAGGATACAGAAGATTACTACAGGTGATGTTTAAGTGAATGGGGGAGAAAAGCTTCCCATGAACATCTAGTAAGGAGATTCTGGATTAGTGGTAAAAAAAAAAAACATCATGTACATTTTATATAACTGAATGAACGTTCTGGCCATCAGCAACATGCCTAATGCACCAGACAAATGGAAACAGAAGGGTTTTTTAAAATGGTGATCTAGATGATATCCTATGTTTTATGATATCCTATTTAATTGCTTAAATGCTAACTCACAAAGTGTTCAGACTATATGATGCCAATACTAACAAAGAATAAACTGACCTCTAAAGTGTCCTCATTGTCATCTAAGATGCTGCCCTTCTCAATATTTGCATGCAACTCTGTGAGCCATGCCTCATAGTTATTAAACACAGCTGAGTATCCAGTCTGCCCAGAGATGGAGGCATGAAAAGGTATAAAGATTTCATATCTTCATTTGAGAAATGCTGTTGTTGGCTTGAAATGAGTCATTTCAGACTTGATTGGCAAAAGAACTTTAGACCCACTGCATACTACCCCTATCATCACAAAACTGCTCATTATTATTCAGCTATAAGATTTGCAGATCAAATGGGAAAGACTTTGAAATGTAGGTTCTTTTCAGGTGTCATAGGCTGTTTTAGGTGTTTAGAGAGACTTTGGTGTTTTGAGCATTGGTTCTAATCTGGAAAAAATGAGGTGATAACAGAAATTAAAAAAATAACAGAAACAAAACTGGTTGCAGTTCTGGAAAGTCAGCAGCCCCTAATGTGGTTCTTAGGAAATATTCTGCTGACCATCATGAGTACTGAAAGGAGACCCATTAGTGTTCTGGTCTGCCAAAGCATCTGAAGCCTGAGGCTTGCAGGAGGCCATGCCCTGGATAGGTCAGCCATGCCCATCCCTTCCTGAGGTGGCAGACAAGCCCTCAGGTTTTCTTTGCCAGGCTGCTTGGTAGTGGCCAGTGTGTCCACTGGAGCTGCCACAAGCTGGGTACTTCCATGATGAGAAATGTCCATGGTCATCACCTCCCTCCACACTCTCCTGCTGAAGAAATGGGCTCATTGGGAAGCAACACCTGTTTTCTCTTTAATTCTTGCTGGAGTTTGCTGACATGGAGTATTTAAGGCTGTGAAATGGTGTGTAAGAGTTTGTATAAAGGATGCAAAGTGAAATAAAGTTGTATTGAACTGAGTTACTGCTTCCCATGACAGCTGTTTATCCCCTTCAGCGATCTTCCTGCTGCTTCTCTTACTGAGGCCATTTAAATCTTTGGGGTTTTTTAACCTTTTTTATTTCTCTCAGCTACAGGAGAGCTCTCCTGTGACTGCTTGCCCTCCTGACTCTTTTGCATTCAAAGCTGCATTTTTGGCCCAAGCTGTTCTTTGCGTGTTGCTCCTCCATGAATCTGCCTTATGGCTTTCCTCTGGGGGATTGGCACTGACACATATTTCCTTCTAGCAGCATCCTGTTCAATTAGTGCTCTATGACAGGTTGCTGTCCCTACTCAGCTGCAGCTGGGGAGTAGAAACATAAGCCTGTCTTTTGCTTGGTAGCCCTACGGAGGCTTCTCCATCAAGATCTGAATCTCTGGTGAACAACTGAAGCTCATTCCTGGCTCATTTGCATTTTATGCCTAGCATCTTACTTTGCATTCATCTATATTTATGATACATCATAGTATACAGGCAACTCCTATCAGAGCAATTTTCTTGAGTGTCATTAGCGTCGCTGGTAACTTGCTAAACGAACAGTGAAAAGGTTTAGGAGGATTCAAATAACAATTAGATAATTATGTCTACAAGAACAACATGACATTTTGTAGCTAGACAAGTGAGATGAAAAATGGTGCCAGTGATGTTAACAGAAACGTGTTTCGGGTGAAAATCCAGAAGTTTAACTGATTCTCTAAACTAACTGGAATTCTACCAGGGCTCATGCACCCCTTTCTTACCCTATTCACCTGGCTGCAGCTCCTGGTGTTTGCTGCTTCTTGCTCCACATTTCCCAAATTTGCTGACAATTCAAGACTCAGTGTGCCTGCTACCAGTGTTCCCTGAGGCCATGTTCGTTTCTGTGCTAAAGCCTCCAGTTTGCTTTCCTTTGCAGTTTTGAGAACTGACAGTGACTTCAGTGGGTTGGAAAAGGACATAGCTGCTTACCAAAGCTTAAACTGAGCTACACCAAACATATTACTTGTGCTTGTTATGGGATTTATATGATATGCATTATTAGCTTGCCTAAGGGAAAAGAAGTGGGAAAAAAGAAAGTACTTCACAGCTAGACATGCATGAGTTACTGAGTTTAAATTTCTTTAAAATGAGAGTAGAACAGATTATAGTGAAAAAAAGCAGTAATACACACTGGAGTTGAACCAACAAACATGCTTATTCCTATGGAGTTTCATGAAAAACTTTTGAGGAAAGCAGTAGTGAAAGGATCTCCGCTGAGAAGGTGGAGATACTGACTGCCTTCTTTGCTTCTGTCTTCAGTGAAAAAGGAGTTTAGTGAGAGGGTCTGGGGAGTGAAAGACTTCCCTTTAGTCAGGAAGAGGTGGTCCAAGAGCACTAGGCAACACCAGTGTTTATAAATCCATGGGACATGATAGGATGCATCCATGGTTGCTAAGGGAGCTGGCAGAGGTGATTGCTGAACTGCTCTCTGTCATCTATGAGAGGTCTTGGAGAATGGGGGAGCTGCCTGAAGGCTGGAAGATAGCCAGTGTCACTCCAGTCTTCAAAAAGGGCAAGAAGGAAGATCCAAGTAATTACAGGACAGTCAGCCTCACCTCTGTCCCTGGAAAGCTGATGGAACAGCTTGTGCTGGATGCCATCTCCAGACAACTGGAAGAGGGGGAGGTGATCAGGAGTAGTCAGCATGGGTTCACCAGGGGGAAGTTATGCTTGACCAACCTGGTAGCCTTCTACAATGTTGTCACTGGCTAGGTGGATGGGGGAAAGCAGTGGATGTAGTCTACCTTGATTTCAGCAAGGCGTTTGACACTGTCTCCCATTGCATCCTTATAACAAAGCTGAGAAAGTGTGGGAAAGATGAGTGGATGGTAAGGTGGGTTGAGAACTAGTTGACTGGCAGAGCATAGTCATCATTGGCAGTGCAGAGTCTGGTTGGAGACCTGTAACCAGCAGTGTTCCTCAGGGGTCAGTGCGAAGTCCGGTCTTGTTCAACATCTTCATCATTGACCTTGTTGAGGAGATAGTGGCCACTCTCAGCAAGTTCGCTGATGATAGGAGGAAGTTGGGAGAATTGGCTGACATGCCTCAAGGCTGTGCTGCCATTCAGCAAGACCTGGACAGGCTGGATAGCTGGGCAGTAAGACACCAGATGAGGTTTAACAAAAGCAAGTGTGGAGTCTTGCACCTGGGGAGGAATAATTGCATGCACCAGTACAGGTTGGGAAATGACCTGCCGGAGAGGAGCTCTGCGGAGAGGGACCTGGGTGTCATGACAAGTTGGCCATGAGCCAGCAGTGTGCCCTTGTGGCCAAGAGGGCCAATGGCATCCTGGGGTGCATTAGAAAGACCATGGCCAGCAGGTCGAGGGAGGTGATCCTCCCCCTCTACTCTGCCCTGGTGAGGCCTCATCTGGAGTATTGCATCCAGTTCTGGGCTCCCCAGTACAAAAAAGACAGGGATCTCTTGGAAAGAGTCCAGCGGAGGGCCACAAAGATGGTGAAGGGCCTGGAGCATCTGTCCTATGAAGAAAGGCTGAGTGAACTGGGTCTGTTCAGCCTTGAGAAAAGAAGACTGAGAGGGGACCTGATCCAGGTCTATAAATATCTAAGGTGTGGGGGCAGAATGGTGAGGCCAGACTCTTTTCAGTGGTGAGTGGAGACAGGACAAGGGGAAACGGCTGGAAACTGCAGCATAGGAAGTTCCGCACAAACATGTGCAAGAACTTCTTTACAGTGAGGTGACGGAGCACTGGAACAGGCTGCCCAGGGAGGTGGTGGAGTCTCCTTCTCTGGAGATGTTCAAGACCTGCCTGGATGCCTACCTGTCGACCTGGTGTAGGGAACCTGCTTTGGCAGGGGGGTTGGACTTGATGATCTCTGGAGGTCCCTTCCAACCCCTACAATTCTGTGATTCTGTGATTCTGTGATACAAAACACAGTCAGGCAGGATTTTGTGGGAAAGGAATGGCTGCTGCCATTGTGAAAAATAAAGGAAAGCAGAATATTTTTTCTGTGTTTAAAAGGCTACATTACAAATATGCAAAAAGGTGGAGACACTGTCTCCCAACCACGTCTGTAATGCTTCCCCTGAAGAGAATACACCTCAGTATATATTAATGCTTGTTCATTCTTATAACATGGATAGTGTTGGGGAACTCTTAGGTCAAAATTGGTGAATGAGTACTTGGTGAAGAGGTGTGGCTGGCCCAGGGATCACAGGAGAAGTGTTGGCACCTGTGCTCCCCATGTGACCAGAAGGGGTGGACCCAGATTGGAATCACTCTGGGCTCATATGAAGGCCAGCCACTACTAGGAGAGGATCTCTTGGACCTAGGCTGTTTTCTTTGAAGGAGTGCAGCATAGCCAGAGATCCCCTTCATAAGATCTCTACAAGAAAGGCCAGTTGTGGGATTGGAGACCAAAAGAACAGGCCGCTTTTCAACAGCCAAAGTTAGCTGTTAAATAAGCGCAGGCACTTAGTGCATTTGATCTCACTCTCCCATGGAATTGAACATACATGTGAGTCGAGTTGAGCTGGGGATTGTGGAATGGGTTCTGTTTTGACTCCAATTGGTTTTTGGTCTCAGGTATAACATGGAGTAGAAGAGAGATGCACTATGTTCGAGAAATGTTTATTGGCTACCTACTCTGCATTGCAGGCTGGAAAACTAATAACACAAACAGTAATGGAGGTAATAGTAAAGACAAACATTCCTATTTAGGATGGGTGAAAGATCTGTCCTGTATTCTTAAGACAGGAATGGTCCAAGCCCAAACAGTAGCATGTTGGGTTGCCTATCTGGGACAATGCAGTTTGTCCTCTTTGCCTCTGAAGGAAGAACTGCAGAAAATACTTGGCCTAGTGACAGGCTATAGTAATGCACTCTGGGAGGTTTCTGCCATTCCACCAGAGAACAGTCTTGTACAAGAGGGAATACATATAATTCCAGAGGATCCCTAGATGCATCCTGCAGAGGAAATCTAAATAAGCAGTGTGCAGTTGCATACCATTCCTCAATCAAGACAATCTGGTTTGAAGAAGAGGATGGGCAAAGTAGCCAGTGGGCTGAATTATGAGCAGTGTGGATGGTTATAACCCAAGAGCCAGATGATAATGTGGTGAACATGGATAGTGTGGTGTGGTGGAGCACAGACAGCTGGCCTTCTACTGAGGTCTCACACATTGGATTGCATGGTGAGCCTCTCTGTACTGAGCTATCCATTGTGGACTTATATATGGAACGTTGGTAGGCATAGGACAATATCTGGATACATGCCTACTGTACGTACAAACATCAGCCCATCGAGTTACCTGGAAATGACTAAGCTGACACACTAACTTGGGCAGATAGCTGGAAGGTTCATCAGCATAGATCTCTAGTCATTGGATGTGTAAAAAGTTGCAACATGCTAGACAAAAGATGATGTGGGTGGACAGTAATAAAAGCACGGAGACTGCCTGTCTGAATGTCAGATATTTTCCAGGCATGTCACAAATGTGAAGGTTGTGCCAGAATGTGTCCAAGGCTGCTACCAGATGTGATGTTGCCAGAGGGGACAACCGCTTACAGAGGTGGCAGGCTGAGTGTAGATGTTCACCCCCTTGGACTGGAGGGGCCAGGTGCACTCTGACCTGTGTTGATACAGTGAGTAGACTACTGTAGGCCTATCCAATGCCTCAAACAAATCAACTCTACACCATCAAGGCACCCACCAAGTTGATGGCAACTTAGAGTACCTCTTAGATAATTGAGTGGCCCAGGAATCATTTTGTGGGTACAGGGGTACAGAAGAGGGCTGAGAAAAATGACATTGAAGATTACATGGATCCCAGAAATTATAATGCAAACACTGATTTTCATTGTAAAGGAAACACTAACTGTTGCTTTGGCAGGTCAGAATCCTCCTTTGGTACATGATGGGCCATCAGTATCAGGCCAAAGGGAGTGGTACAAATCAGCATTCAGGTTCAGGAAGAAATATTGGCCCAGGACAATAATACTGGACGTATTTTACCTTGGCGGGTGCACTTGCCTGTTCTGGAACCTGTTCAGCATCTGTTTTACTTCCCAATGTCTGCAGCCCACAACACCAGTAGCAGGAGTAACATCACTGAATTTTGACACCTTCCAATGTCACTGAAGAGTCATTCTTGTGTTCTGCTCCTCAATAGCAGCCAATGGTAGACTTTGTTGAAGGAAAAAAAAACCTCTGGACATTCTGAAAAAATCTATTGAATAAATCCAGCAATTTCTATGCAACAACTAGAAAGTCTGCACACATAAGTAAATTGATGTATGAACTTTTGTGTGTTCTGTAGAGGTACTGTTGATTGTACATATTGTAAATGCAATGTATGGGCTCATCTCCAAACGTGCCCAACCTCTATTCATGCTATGAAGATGTGGAGTATAGGGGAACTGTTAGGTCATGGCTTGAATTGGTGATTGAACACCTGGTGAAAGAGTGTGACTGGCCCAGGGATCACAGGAAAAGTGCTGGCACCTGAGCTTCCTGTGAGACAAAAAGGGGTGTAGCCACTTTGGGCTCATATAAGGGTCAACCACTGAGAGAGCATCTCTTTGTCCTGGGCTGTTTTCTGAGAAAGATTACTGTATAGCTAGAGATCCCCCCTCACCAGGGTGAGTTCATCTCTTCTTGTATATGTCTATTGGCCTAACTGTGACTACTTTGCCTGGTATCATCAGGAACCGTAACCTGTCAGAAGAAATTTTGCTTCTTCTTTAGCAGAACAGACTGGGTGTCTGGAATGGTGTCAAGGTGAATTTTAAAGATCCTCAAGGAGGACACCCACAGCCGCTGGGTTCCTGTGCCACTGCTCCACCACCTGCACAGCACTGGAGTGCTGCCTAATGGCCAGTGGCAGCTTCTTGTGTTCTACTTTGTTCCCTTAACTTCTTGTCTTGGCACTGGGCAGAATCTGACTGTCCTTTGGTCGCCATCCTTTTGGTATTTACAGACAGACAAGACATCCCTGTGAGCCTCCTCTTCTCCAGGCTGAGCAGTCCCAGATCTCCTTGCCTTGCCTTACAGGAAAGATGGTCCAATCTATCAGTTGTCTTTGTGACCTTTTGCCCGACATACTCCAGTGTGTTCAGGTTTCTCTTTCAGAGGAAAGTTCAGAATTTAGGACTCCAATGATGGACACCAAGGAAGGATCACGTCATCTACCTGCTGGCAGCTCTCCTCCTAATACTGACCAGGGTACTTCTTAGTGGCAAAGTCACATTGCCAGCTCATGCTCAGAAGGTGAATTTTCATGCAGTGGATATCTGCTCTCAAATTCTGAGTTTTAATCATACTTTGTTTAGAAAATCTATTAAAAATATAAACTTAAGATCATAATATAGTTGGAAGCTATGTTTAAATGGATGAGACTGTTTCCAATCTCACGTGAATCCCTTAAGGAGACTTCTTCATCAGCAATCCATTCTGTGAAATCAGTACTATTTGCATAAAGTAATGAGGGCAAGAACAGCCTATGCTCTGCAGTAAATGTGCAGGTAATAGTACCAATGTCACCAGGAAATCTCCCCAGTTAAACTTTGTACACACTGTGATACAAATTGAGGAATCAGGTAGTAAGTCATCCAGGTTCAGCATTTTTCTCTACAGGTGATTTGTGATCATATGATTTTAAAGGGATTAAGACATTATTTCATGTGTGTTCAGTCCTGGCTCTACTACTTTAGAGGTAGGAACAATTTCAGAAAGCAGAAATTCAGAAGCAGCTGACAGAGAGTTCTTGTGTACCTCCTGGGATGTTTGACTTCATTTTAATATATGTAAATATTTTGATATATGATGCATTTCATTAAGAATGTTGGATCCTATTATTTCAGCTTGCCTGAGGTCAGGCCAGAATAATCAACGGGAGGATGTCCTTTAAAGGTACTCTGTGGTTGCTCTTCAGTTATGATATAACACCATGCAGTGAAGAAAATGTTTTCAAGTCCCTAGTTCAGAGAGAAGCTGGGAGAAACCTTTGGATTGTTAGTATGTGCCCAGGACGGAAAAGTGAGTGGAAATAAGGCTGACACTTCTCCACCCTGTCCTATTTAAAGGAAAGAGGGATCAGCTCCTTTATCAGCACAAGGAATGAAATTAAATAAAACTATGCTTATAATGAACAAGCATGCTGCTACAGAGAAGTAGAAATATACAAGAAGAGTTACTATAATCTATCCAAGGTTTTTGTTCTGACTATTTAGCATGTCATACTGAAATGATTATTGAAACAAGCCAGACAGAATGTGGAATAAACAGGAATGGTTTGTTGTTAGTTTTTTCGAAGCATTTTAAAAGCTATTTGAAGAAGTATTCCTATTTGACTACTGCAGAACTCTGCTGAACAATTTCAAGTAGCAACAGTTGAGGACAATTTTGTTTTGCAACAATGAAAGTTAAAGGTTTATGTCCTGAAGACATGCAGAGAAACAGCTATCTCTGGGGTTGCAAAACTTGTATATACTTCTTGCAATTATGACATTTAACATGATCGACCTCATTCTTAGATGGTCTTTCAAAAGTTAATAAATCCATGGTGATAAAGAAATCTTGCTTTTATTAATTTTTGTGCAGAGAGAGGGAGACAAAATAAGGATAAGGGTGATTGTCGTGATATGAAGAATCACATTAAGAGCTGTTTTTGTCCTTTCGTGCCCCTTAAGCTTTCATTCATTTCAAAATATTCTGCTTAGATGTACATAATCCTGCCAGTGTATTTATGGCTGCTCCACTCAATTTGAAATTTCATTAAATTGCACCACAGTTTCTAGCCAAAATATTCACATTATCCATTATAATTTTAGGTAAAACAAAGCATATTACTGCAGTGCTGCCAAAATTAGAAATCAATCAATATGTAAGGTGTTTGCAAATTCTGAAATTACTTTACATATAGTGAATTAAATACAAAATGTTTTGGGAGAATTTCCTTAAATTATTGTTTTCCAGTATCTCATGTCCATCAGGGACATTTTCTCAATTATTTACATTGTGATGTATGCTAGAAAAAATTTTATGCATAATGAAGCATAAATTTTGACATATTTTCATAACTGCTGAATCTGCAGCCTTCAACAACCCACTAAACTTTGCATTATGGGCAATAATGTTTGTAAGTTGCCGTTGCTGTGGATGGCCTAATCATTAAGAAAAATATTAATATAGTTTAGATTTCATGAAAAGAAGCATCTTTCACCTGAGTAGTGTTAGTTAAGGGCTGGACAGCTATAAGTGTGATAAATATGTGCTTGTTATAGGCAGTTGCATCAAGGAAATCTCACAAGACTGAACATCTGCAAGTGGTGTAGCAAATAGTATTAATCTGACAGACCAACTAATTTACTGCAGTTACTCCAGGAAGATTTTACATCCAGACAGCTGAAGTTTCTTTATAAAATGTAATTTACTGCTGAAATGCCCTAAGAGGAAACTTCACAATTCAGTAGTGCCTATGCAGTATTTGACAAATAGCTCAGGTCCTTAAAAAACCAGGCCAAATTTGAAGTTGGCATAAATTAGAACACCTCCACTAGTATCAGTGGGACGATGCTGATCTACACCAGCAGAGAATAAAAGCACTTGTGTTTATTCATGCAAAATAAATTATTTTGTGGAATAATTACAAAACAATTAATCCTGTCACTTATCGGCATCACACAACTGCACTCCTCTCTGTGTACCTGTAAGAACAGGCAGTACCAAACACGGAATACTGGGGCTGAATATCAGTTTGAATTTATAAGAGATAGCTGAAGCCACAGTGACAGTATTCCCTGCTGAAATGAAATTTAATGAGGATGATGGAGAGAAATAATTCTGCAATCTACCTTACTCTGCCCTTATTTTAACCAGAAGCCGAATGCTTTGTGCACAGTTACAACCACTTAGTCAACGGATTATTTATCTTTTCACCTTTTTTCATTCATGTAGAACATAGCAGGAGTTAATTGATAGAGATAGCCCACCACAGAATTACTTTTAGACGAATCAGACAGATGGACTCTCTCTTCCCCAAAGCCTTGTTAAACTAATAATCTATAACATTCATCCTTTAACTTTTAATTGCATTTCATCAGCTAGCATCTCCTAGTTTACACTTCAATTGTAGAAGATTGTGTTATGTACGTGTACCAGGACTCCTCATTTGAGAATCTCAGTTTTGGATCTTGATCTTTGTGGTTGTGATTCAGCATGGCAGGGGTTAGCTCTTAGATGCCACTATACTCCGGAGAATTGGTAGTGATGATTAAGTTGAGAATCCCAGCCCTGATAATTAGCTCAGAGATTCTGTATCTGGATATGTGCTGTGAGAAGGAAAAAAAAATAAAAAAATAAAAAAATAAAAAAGGAATAGAAGAAAAGTAGTGATTTTTAGAGCAGTTAGCCCTAAGGAGATGGCTAACCAGCTGTCTTGTATTTTGTACCTGCATGGAGTGGGCATGTTTATTGTCTCCTCCTTGATTTACTGGTTTAATATGTTGCTTTCTGAAATACTAAAAAAAAAGAAGAAAAAGAGAGAAAGAGAGGGGGAGAGATGGAAAAAAGATAGGAAGAAAGATGGAAAGGAATCCTCAACCTAAGAAAGAAGGTTTATAAGAAGGAAGGAATGAAGTGAATAATTGTAACAGCTAGAGCCAGGTCACAGTATGAACCTGGATAAAGATCCGCAGAAAGCAATGCAGTTACACCGGTGTAACAAGGTACAGGATTTTATTTGGGTGCAGATTAAATGGCAAAAAGATACTGATAGATACTGTTTTATCTGGCCGTGGCATTTGTTTTTAAACAGTAGAGATTCATTTCAGTCGCCAACACACCTTGAGTTTTTATGCCAGCATAAGAAGTGCTTGAAACTCAGCTAATTCTTGAGATTTATTTTCTAGAATTTATTTTGAGGAAGGATATTTGTCTAATTTTTTGTTTTTTCTTAGAAAAGGTGAGTAAAACATTATTGTTGCTGCAGCTGCAACCCCTTACTATATCCCTCCAAACACAGTGTTTGATATCTCATTAATGCGATTTGTGGACTCCTTCCAATTCCCAGAATAAACTTCCTATTGAAATGTTCAGTTTACAGCTTAGGAGTCAGTAGAGATGGGTCAGTCAAATAAGTCAATGAAGAACAACTCTGTCTGATAAGTTGATCTGAATAACTCCTGATTTCCCATAGCTGGATGTGCAATTATCTAAGTTGTACCTGCTGAAGGAAAAGTAGAAAGAAGAAGAAGAAAAAAAACACCACAGAAATCTAACCTATGGCCCTATGAAAAAAATAATGTTCCAGATCTCCATTTTGAAGCATTGTCCTTCAGTGTTCATGAGTATCTTAAAAGTGCATCTGACCTCTTTTGCAGGTAAAGCAGAAAACTGAGTGCTGTAGTACTTTGAAATCAAGTTTTATCTAATGTTTTCTACAAGGATGCTTGTAGTCCAATTACATTATTTCCTCCTATCTCTTCTAACCTCAGTACAAAACAATACAAACACTGATATAAAAAGACAGCATGACAGCTGATTACTACATAAACAAACAGTGATAGTGGTGGTTGTAGCATTAGTGTAGGTATTTTCAAGCACAGGACATCTGGCATTATTCCTGAAGAACTAGGTCACTCTAACAGACTTGCATATTGCACAGTGTGTAAAATAGGAACAGTTGTCAGTTTGCAAAAAATAAAAAAAATCAACAACCCCAAACCAAGAAACCCCATACTGCAAATAGACCATGCGCTGCTTAAATTCAAAATTTACAGTACAGGTTGCAGATGCTCTGGGGGCAGGTTTCAAAGATGCCACACATGAAACAATCTATATTCAGTACTGCACATCAAGGTGATGGAGTTACTGTGCCTATATATAGGCCTGTTCCTCATATATGTACTTTTAAAGGCAGAGAAGCATATTTACTCAAGTAAAATCTCTTACTGAACAATAATAATTGAAAATGGTACTAATTCTATAAAGTATAAAGAACGATGAACTGTGTGAAATTAAGGAGGTTCTTCTCATTCTAAAAACTTGGGTAGTCTAATAAAAACCTTGTTAACTCTACATGAAACCACACACAAGTGAAATCAGACCTAATGTATTGAAGACTTTGAGATCCAGAGCATGACATTATCCTGCAATGCCTGGTCTCTGTTTTCTCATTCATACAGGCTGAATGATACAAAATAAAACAATTGGTTCCGATTATGAAAACAGTGTATACATGGGATTTCTATTCATTTCACTGGGAATTAGATACATACTATAGAGACCATAATCTGGTCCCTGACATTCAAAAGGGACAAGCCTCTAATTTTTTCTGCTAAAAATCTCTATACTTCTAAATGCTGTGAGATTTATATCTGTGGATTTTAATGAGGAAAGGCACCATATAAATTCTGAACAATCTTTTCAAGACATTTAAATTAATTTCTGGAACAAAAGATGTAAACCAAGAGAGTTTTTCTGGATGTAACTTTCATAATAATATGGATAATTAATCTTTCATTCTAAAATTTCTCTGGGGAGAATGGTAAATGGTTTTCATTTGTTGCTAAACATCAGTCTTAAAAGACACCAAAGACTGTGCCTAGATTTGTCATGCAACGCGTTATATATTCCTAATCTATTGAATGAAGACATTGCAAGCTATATTTTAAAAGTCAGCGTGCAACTGTCTTCCCTAAATAGAAGGGAATTAATATTTTTTCCCAACTCTGATTCTTCTTACGTTAGATTCCATGTATTAATTTGTATTGATGTTGAATTAAGAGAAATTTCTGACATAAGACACATCAAAGCTACACTATCACCAAACTGTCTTTGTTTATAGAAAAGAATTCTAGGTTTGTTTGTTTTACATCTCATCTCCTAAGCTTATTCAGATTTTATTCACTCTGGTATATATTTGAGACTGGCGATAAATTAATTAGCCTACTTTTCCTCTGTTTGACTAATAACTGCTCCAAAATGAACTTACATAGCCTCTGGCCTGAAGAAGGGTGGTCAAGAAAACAAAAAGTTTTAAAACAAAATAGTTTTAAAACTATTGCTTTCTTTAGCAGTATATGGGTAGTACAGGTGAAATGGAAAGACAAACACAAGCCTGAGCTTGTGGTTTGGCTAAGAAATCTGGCTCTTTGTGCTTCAGATGGACAGGGAGATCTGCAATGGGTGTTTATGTTAAGACAAAGAGGCAAACCACTTTCATCTGTTGAGGATTTTGTCTAAGCTTAGACTGATTAATAGCACTAAAAATCTTATTTAAATACAGGGAAAAAACAGCTTGAATGTATATCTGAAAACTGTATAGTAACTCTTCTGTCTTTTTCCAGTTTGAGTGAGTCAATTTGCAGTCTAATCCTTTTAATGTCAACTGTTACATTTTGGATACTTCTCAGTGCTCTGTTTTATCTTTTTATCTTTTTAGTTGAAGTGATTGTCCATAGAGATCATCCTTAGGGAGATAGATTCATAGAGTGTTATCAAGAATCCAGATACTTTTTCTTTTCTCTAGTCTCATATAAGCCTCATATAAGCCTATATATATATTATATATTTATATAATTCTCATATTGTCCAGTTGAGCAAGTTTTTTGGATGTAACACAGCAGCTGATTACTTGTCTCCTTAGAAAACCATGTTGTAGCACAGAACTGGGCAACCTAAACCTTCCCAAGAAAGACTCATTTTCTGTGCCTCTTGCTCAGATCATCCTGCAAGGCACATTCTTCTAGATTACACATTCTGATATTGCAGAGGTCATTGTTCCGCTCTGGAAGCCTTAGAAACCTGAGTAAGGAAATATATTTTTCCACGTCAGTGATGGCAGATAGATCAATAGCTAGTACTGTCTCTGCTGGAAGAAATGGTGGAACAGCATTGCTGCATCACCAGTGATTCCCTGAGAGTCACAGATCACAGAGTGATCACAGAGGCAAAGGAGAACAGTAGCAGTACACAGAACAAAGCTCAGAAGAATTATTCCTGCATATGATGGATTTCATCCATAAGTGGAGATGGTCCTGTGTTTCACTACCATAACTCTCTTATTTTTCATGACGTGTTGTGCACAGCTTGGCTCCTTTTTCCGCCCCCTCAAGTCTCAGTAACATGGGAGAGATGCTTTCTGACAGACAAAAGATAATCTTACACTTGACTTCCAATATCAAGGCATTTTAACTGGCACACTTTATATTGAATAATTCATGGGTATTCAAGCTTTACTTCACTTCACAAAGAAAGTGCTTTCTCTTAGCAGCGACAGTAGATATGAGCAGCTAATTCATTATTTAAAGAGATTAAGTATTAGCAACTAGTATGGGCTCTTCAGAGCTCTTTTTATTCCCTTTGCTCATGTTATCCCCTGCCACTTGCCTGCCTAGAACAGATTTTAGATTGATTTCACTGTATTAAAGTATTTTTTTAACAGATCTGTACCCCAAAACCTCCCTATTTCCAGTGCAGCATTGTCCCACGTAAAAAATGCAAAGCAAAGGATAAAAACTGCAGTAGGTTGGTGAAGCACTGTGAAATCTTAAGAATGCAAGCCAAAGTAACGTTTCCAGTCCTGTTCAAAAAAACCACAGGCAAAAAATGGAAGAAAAAAAATCTGTGTTTATCAGTAGTTTCTGGCTTCTCAGATAGTGGGCAAGGGAAGAGGAGATGTTTGATTGAAATGATGCAAATTATTCATTGTTGAAATCTGAAGGGCTGCTCTTCTGATAGGTCAGCTTCTTACACCTGGGTATTAGTCTTGTCTGGGATACAGACTCTTAGCTGCTGAAATCAGGCAGGATGTTTTCAGTGGGAGAAGTTCTAGCATCAGATGTTACTTTGAAGACAGGTGAGTTTCTTTGTACCTAAGAAAATTATGCTCATTTAATCTCAGCAAGACTTCTGTAAACAAGTTCTCATGTAGACAGAAATTCAGAAGATGCCCCATACTTCTGAAAGCAGCACTAAAGGGTATGGTTTTAAACTAAAAGAGGAAAAATTAGTTTAGATTCGATTTTAGGAATAAATTCTTCACTCAGAAAGTTGTGACCCAGGGCCTCACAACTGCCCAGAGAGGCTATGGATGCCCCATCTGTCAAGGCACTCAAGCCCTGATTGGATGGAGCTGTGGGCAGCCTGAACTGGAGGGATGGGATGTGGACAGCCCTGCCCATAGCATAGGGTTGGAACTGAATGGGCTTTAAAGTCCCTTCCAACCCATCGGCTGGACTCTATGATTCTGTGCGTTGGTGCAGTCTACTTTGAAGTGCCTTCTTTTGGTCCTGCAGCTAGTGCTGCGGAAGTAATGCATCAGTGTTAAAGGCTATATGGGCTTACTCTATATAGAAGGACAAAAGTGTGTATACCTCAAAGCCTCCCCACCAGAAAATCATTTAAACGTTATCAGGTATAATGTACGTACACCCCACGTAAGCACTGGACTGTGGAGGGCTAAAGCTTTGCAGAATTGTGTCTGCCTTTCTGCAGATACTTTGTGGCACAGAGGTGTCTCCTCCGCTACACAGAGGTGAGCTAAACTGAGCTAGTTTTTGTCAGTGCGTGGGAAGGGTTTCTGCCGCACTTGCTAGAGACAAAGGAATGCCAAGAGTTACAATGTGTCAGAAGATAGGAACCATCAAAATGTTAGCTGTCCCACAAAAACAAAGGTTTCTTGTAGTGAAACAGTTTTGTTATTGATTCAAGCCTCCAAATAAGTGAAAAAGAAAACCAATTAAATTCTACCTTATGTCAGGAGAGGATAGAATGGAGAAGCGGTGGAAGCAGAAGACCAGCTTTAAAATTTTAATCTGCTTTGAAGTAGATACTTTTTTCATTTAGGATTATTTTCACTGCGGATTGAGAAGACTGTCTCATGGGGTGGGGGGGGGATCCTCAAAAACCCCATGCTTTAGCTCTCTGCAACCTGTGCAGTGGCAGCAGGGAACCTGCAGCAGCAACGTCCTGCACATGGCCAGGCACTTCTTCTCTAGAGGCAGATCACATCATCCTGCTCATCTTTAACAGCTAGCTGTTGTATGAGAAGATACTGGTCTCCCCAAGTGGCATTTCAGACAGGGATACTCAGGGCAGAGGCAGTCTACTGCCTTCTCTGAAAGCAGAAGATGGCTGATCTACTCCTTGCTCCAATCCGAGCACCTGAACCTTTTTAAGATTGATACACCCCATCTGTGGGAAGTGGGGATGTTATCTGAAGATTTTGTTTTCACTGAGAGAAGATACACAGAAAACAAAATGATACTCACTTCAGACAGACATGTTCTTCTAACACACAATTCTTTTACCCTATATGTTGGAAGTCCTCTTTTCTGCTAAAATAACATACTGGTTGAGAGAGATAAAGAAAACAAGGGCTACTGCCCCATGTACCTTTCCTTTCTCTTACGAGGCTTTACACTCAACCCTATTTTTCCTATTGTGCAAAAATATGAGTTTGAAAATCTGGTTTATACAAGCTTGCACTGAAAATTTAGCCAAAGAACTTGCAAATCTAAGGCTTTAAAAGAAAAAAGATCAATACCTGAGGTCATAAGTAAAACTTAATTCAGAACACTTGTTTTAAGCTCCATTTAAAAACTCATAATTTTTTTATTAAAGGAAAAGGTATGTTTTCATTCCACTGTTTGGACTGAACTTAAGGAGATTTGATATGATTCTCACAACTTAAGCCAAGCTTAATCACTGTTTTCAACTCAAGCTGGTTTCTGACTGAATCAAAGCATTGTTACTGGAGAAAATGCAGAGAGCACAGGGCTCCTTACCTTTTGCAAAGCCACAGCTCTGGCAAGCAAAAACATTTTCCAGAATAACCTCAGGTACAGGGTTGGAACATTTTTGTTGGAAATACTTTTATTGCTATCAGTACTGTGTACAGCAGGAAAAAAGGGGAAAAAGGGAACCATTCCTTTCCTTAACCCCAGTACCTGTCTGCTCTAAAGGGTGTGAGTATTCCTTAGGCAATTCAAAGAAAACAGTGAAGGGAAATAAAGTGCCAGGGTATGCAGTCTGTATCTGCATTAAACTTCTGGCTGTTTCTTCCACTTACAGTTCTTCTAAAACCAGTTGGACAGCTCACAGATAAAGTTGGTAAATCAGACCCTGTCTCTAATTAGGTTGTGTTCAGAATATTTTGTGTAAAAGTGAAAGTTTGTTTTCTAAATTTTGTGTCTATTTATGTAAAAATCTTCAAAAATAAAGACTCTTTTGTTAATGATCTTTGCTATCTAGGAAGCTGGTCAAAAGACCATCTGAATTCAGGACAACCTTTTCTGATGCTTTCATGTGGGTTTAGTTCAGGACTTTCCTTGTCTGAATGGAACTGATTTTGACTTCACACTTACATTTACTAAAATTTCCCTTTGCTAGGGACTAGCATTGAGTGGGAGAAAATGGTGATTAATATACCTTTTTAAGTGTTAAGATTAAGCTTAATGCTGTGAAGTGCTGTGTCACTTCTGCAGCGGCAATCTAAAGTCAGTGCTAAGAATCAGGTCAGCAGTAATTATGATTTTTAGGTAAAGAAAGAAAACAGGTTCTAATAAAAGTAAATATATAATCTTACATCCTTGTATTTTATCAACTTGAGAGTAGATTTTGAACTCATATCAGGTATTAAAAGACATGCACTAAAAATAGATCACATTATTTTTCCTTCAGAATTGGAGACCTGTTTTTAAAATACATTAGATTGTATATTTTTAACAAAAAGGAAAACTAATAACTGCATCTTAGACAGGACAAAAGAGGAGGTTCAAAAATTCTAAATAAACAATCAGCTCATGTTGTTTTTATTAGACAATACAAAATTTGTAAAAAGGCAAAAGCTTTGTTCAGTGATTTAAGTGTATCTTGGCCTAGGATTATTGGTTTCCATAGCTTGCTGTGTGGGTGGCCTAAAACTATGTCAAAAGATATTACATTTCCCTCAGAATTTATAACTTTTTTTCTCTTAGAAAAGACGATTATGTCTTCTAAGCAAAGGTAACAGTGCCTCATTTTGTATGGAAATAAAACACAAGTATTAAAACCTGTGTTCATGGAGATAAAACATGCATGCCGTGGTCCTCAGACTCTGATCAGATCTCTGTCACCAGAATTTATCTTCCTAATTTATCTGTCCAATATCAAGAATTTCCAAACTGCATTAAAGCAAGGTGTTAGTCTGTATGATGAAATAATGCTATCCTTTCAAAGCGTCTCTATCTTCCTTCCCTGTCCTCTAATTATTTTAGACAGGAAATAAATGATGCTTTTGGTGTATAGAATGAACTATTTCCCTCTATAAAAGGCTTGATTCTGAGGGAAATGTAATGTGCCTTTTTATGCCTAGAGAAAAAGGTAGAGTGAAATGTAAATAAACTGAGCACCTGTTACAATTTTTTTTGCAATGGAGCATCCATCTTGTCTCCATCTTTCCAGTAAGTTAGCACATGATCATGAGGAACCACCTCTATGATAAAAACTTGGTCTTCCAGGCCTTGGTCTGGTGATCCTTGGCCAAAGGTTTGGCTTGCCAATTGTAAAGTTATCTGTAACTCCCCACAACTTTTGCAGATTATTTCTCCTCTGCCAGTCAGAGAATCCCTCATGTTGTAGATCTTGCCTCTCTGAAGAAGAGCAGCAGCAATTCCAGTGTTTGTGCTGAAGTGTCATTTCAGGTCTCCATGGTCATGGGGTTTTTCTGTAAAAACCTTTTTCATTTTTCTGTATCCTGCTGGTTGTTATGTTTCTGGTCTAGCTAGACTTCTGGGTCGAGAAACTAGTGAACAGCCATCTGCAGCTTCCTGTAATATTATATTTCATTTAGCATTTGGAACATCATGTCAGTAGAAAGGAGGTTTGGAACAATGAACGTATACTTTTTCTTGGTTTTGAGCATGGTCAAACTATAAGAGGATGCATTTTGTTTTACAGACTGAAAAGATATTTAAGAAAACAGGGAAAATGCCTCACCAAAGAAACACTGTTTTGTCCTTTATTACACTTCATTTTATTTATGCATGTATATGTGTTAAGTAAAATGCAGAAAAAGCAGAATATCACTGAAGTAAAAGAGATGATTACCTAACCACAAACTGGAGCCTGATTAGTTTAATATTAAAGCTATCCTTAATTGCTAACGTACATACATATATACATAAATGATTGCCTGCTAAAATGTCTGAAATGATTAAAGGAAGACTTTTATTGTAAGGCTGTTCAAGAAAATCATGCATGTTAAATGAAATACTGTATTAGGAAATAACTGATTAAAAAACAAAACTCCCAATAAATGAGTTGATCTCTAGAAGGACTCTATAGGGAACTTAAAAACAAATGCAGGATAAAGGAAATGGTAACAGAAACCTTCTGGACTGAATAACAAGTCTTACGGTTTTATATTGATTCTAATATGAAATAGGTTCTGGATATTTTTACTATAGGCAAGCAAATATATTTGGCTTTATTCAATTGATGAGAGTGTTACCTAGAAGTTAACTGCTCACTTCAAGCAAGGGTCTTAACTGACAGATGGAAACAATATATTTTTTGTTTCAGTACATAAAATCATCTCAGATTATTGTTTTTCAGCCTGTAAATATTTGTAGATTATGAGGGATGGGGGTAGAGAAATTTGACAAATTAATCCTTCAAAATGCATTTTTTTTTAACTTTCAGGATTAAATCTTGAAACTTTACTAGCTGGAAAGTTATTGAGAGTGTTATCTGAAAAGGAATTAGGGAATAACCCCACTGAAACTGTCTCCAGTAGAGCTCATGAGGACATGTGTTTCATGCAAATGTTTGTGAAAGCATTTTCTATTTAGTAAAGTTTTTCCAAGAAACAGCATTTCTTTGAAAAAACATTTTATTTTTTTATGTTTAGTTGAAAAGATATATATGTCCAAAATCTCTCATGAAATCCATTTGAAATGGACTGAAATCTCTCAATCCATTGAGTATTTTCTTCTGATTTTGACTCCCGTGTTTTTCTCTTCAGTTGCTTCTTCATGGCAGGGTAGGATTTAGATTTTGGGGTCTGGGAAGTGTGGACAGAGCCACCCACTCTCCAGCTGCGAAATGCTGGACAGTCAGACTTCTTCAAAGACTGACTTGGGAAAGAAAGCATCATCATGTTATCCTTTCATTAAATAAACAGCATCTCTCAATGTGCTTAGCTGTGGAAATACTTGGGTAGGAGTTGCAATACACTTGCTTTGAGGATGCTGGAGGCAGTCTGCACTAATGGTATTAGAGTAGCAGTAAAATGTGTGGACACATTTTTTGAATGTGGACATTTGGAACAAAATGATTAAAAATGAGTTCATGCCAACACTCTCAGTGATTACACCACGTACTTCACAGACATCCTGCTCAGAATTCATCTGCTGGAAATGTAAGACTCACTGTACTACCAACACTGATATTTCTGTAAAGCAATATATTCTTGCATATATTACTTAGAAGCTACTGTAAGATAAATTTAAAATTCTGTTTTACTGTAGATACAAATTCATGGATATGTATTGATTCATATATTGCATATGTATCTGTCCATCAGTTTTTATGGCACGTGTACACACACATACATACCTTCTAAGTTGCTTTCCGCATTTCAAACAAGACAGCTTCCATTCAGTGGAATACAAGATAAATACGGTGGTTATATTTCCTCTAGTAATACTTGTGTTAGAGAGTGATAGATATTTAAAGGAATATAACTCTCAATGAGAGTTCTATGCTATACAGAGGCATACAAGAATGTGGTGATTTGAATGAATGTACATTTCAACTTATTGTTCTTCCCTACAAGATTTCCAAATTAAAAATCAGATATCTTTGCTCTGCTAGGATTCATGTTGATCCACCCAAAATTTAGCTTCTCAAAACCTTCCTTTACTATTTAGGATTTTAATCTCTGTCCTCTCATCTGAATTTCAAAGGCTGTTTTATGTATAACACACCAGACTCTTCTGAGTGACTGCTTTTTCAGTTCATCCAGACAACTTTGTTTAAATGTATGCCAGATGTTTGTTTTTCTAACATGTCGCTTTGCATCTTTCTTCTAGAGCACTTGCTCCACATTCTATTCAATGCATCTCTCTCTCTCCCCCTGTGCACATGCTGTACTTTAATATCTGGCTCAGTGTACTAATGAACTTAAATAAATCCAGTACCAGTGTCAGAGTTTCTCCCATGGCTTTATCACGGTCCAGATCTTGCCTTCTGCAGTCAGGTTCCTTTGTTGTCAACAGGAACTTTGTATGCATCTTGAGGTCACATTTTTGATGTGAAACCTTACTTGGAAAAAGTCTTGATCTACAAATATCTTACCAAGATTAAGATATGATAATCTGTAATACTTGTGGCATTTGCATTATTTAGGGAAGTGCATCAACCATCCCCATGTGTTTTATTTATTTTTTTTATTGTTATTTGTTGTTAAATGGGGGAGTATATGACAGTAAAAACAGCTTCCATGCCCACGTCCAGAAACCTTTCCTCAGGTGGACCACACACAGAAATCATCACTGAATATTTTGCTATGTAAGGATTCACTGTCTTGTGCTCACTCTGTTTTTTTAAAAAATAATTCTCAAGAATATTGGAAATGAGCACCACGGAGCTGTGTCTATTTTTTCTATGTTTAACTCCATTATAATAGTATTTTCATTTTTGGCTCAAGTGAAAAATTAGATTCAAAACTGAAACGTTATTTCATTCAGGAAGTATAGATTTTGAAGTAGAGATGAGACAGTTCTTGCTCTTACATCTGTTTTGGTACCAAGCAGAAACAAACAATAGAGAATTGCTTTGCTCATAAATCTGAGTTTGCCTGTTGTGAACACTGGATGCAAAGACATCCTCTCCCCTATGCTAAACTCAGAACTATTCCTCATACATCTTTCTGACTTGTTTTCCTCTCATAACCAGCTGTTCTGCAGTCTACTGTTCTTGTTGTTGGTCCCTATCAAAATTCTGTCCATACGGCTTAACTTCGCTAAGGTTTCACCTCTAACTCCTTGGTCAGGACCATCTCAGTTCTGAGCTGTATGTATGTATGTGAAGCAACTTCCTTGTTCCTGCCATTTTGCTCAAATGAAGAGCATTTCATACAGATACTGCCTTTACACATCTCAATCACTTTCTGGGCCTATAAAGTACTTTTTCTTCCTTTGTGAGATATTTTCAAGTGATTTAAGATCCCACAGAGTAAATGGAAAAATCAGTAATAACTCCTCACTGAGCCAAAGTTCTCGACAGTCTGTGAAACAGTTCACATTATTGTCAAGGAAAGAAGATTAGAAGAAAAACATCTTCACATTCAGACATGAAACAAAAGGCCTTTTAGAGTTAAATGGTTACATTAGTCACATTTGAAAGTTAAAAATTGCTTCTTTGAGGCCTATGTAGCTGATGGTACGGAAGATAATAAGATTGTGGAAGCCAATGCTGAGAGTTTTGCTATCTGGAAGTCTGAATAATGTAAACCAAACAGGGCAGAGATCCAGGCTCTGCACAAGGTACGTAATGTAATATTCAAGCATATCTCTAGAGTTGTATTTTGTGTTTTGGAGAAGTGCCAAAGAGATTTTTAAATTATCTAAGTTTTGCCTCCTCATTTCCTTTCTTTACAATGCATGGTGTATGCCTGTGCTTTTTGATCTTTAAACAACAAAAACAATATGAAAAAACCACAGGGGCACAGCTGGGTACCAAATAACTATGTTTACTAAAAATACGCAAACATGCAAGACCTAGTTATATACATATTGCTGCTCTGGCTGGTTTCTGGTGTCTGAAACAAGAAATGCAGTGAACAGCACTAGAAGTTTTGCAAGCTATTTAAGGGGAGGCTGTTCTCTGCATATACTAGCTGTGCTAGAAAAATAACATCTGGGAATGTTATACTGCAATGGGATTTTTCTCTCACACAAGAACAACGTCTTTCTTATATTATTTATATATCAGTTACACACACGCCACACATTCTGTGTTAAAGAGCACTAGAGAGGCAAAGCTATAGGCCTGTCTGCCCAGTTCCGGCCTGCTGAAATGAATGATCCCCACAGAAATCCAGATTCTCTGATGGCTTTTGTTTGCTGTGATTACCACACCACTTTCATTAAGAATACAGTGATAAGATCACAAAGTGAAGCACTTTAAAGTAGGGTAAGAGCAGAAAAAAGATGCCTACATGTTGTTATTCGGTCTTAAATTATATGACCACATCATAGTCATTTCAGAAATGACTATCTCATTCAGAGCACAGGATAGTTGGTAATTAATGATGAGATATCTGGTATCTAGTTTTCTTTCCTCAATATGTCACCCTTCGCTTTGCTTAAGACTTTTCTGAAATACATTATTATTTACTTTTTAATATTCCCTCATCTGAACCTCATCACTGCTTCACGAAAAAGAAGGTTACAAAGCTATGTTACCTGTGTGTGTACATGGGGCAGAGCTGGAAGTCAGGTATGCAGATTTCTGTTGTTTTAGTAGTTTTGTACAAAAATTCAGTATCCGCTGAATTTGTTGGCAGCTGTGAGCTGTAAAATAGGTTTATGATTTTGTCAAAATTTGGGTGTACTTTTCCAAGAACAGCAGATGCCACACATGTGGTGCAAGTGCCAACCTTTGTCAACCATCAGTCACATTTCTTAGAAGCTGAGTAATCGCAACTTTTCAGGGAACACACGTTGGTCATTTCTTCAGTGAAAAATAAAATAAAAGAAGCTATTGCTTTCCACAAGTCCCATTTCAGATATGGCCATTTCTGTTCGTATGTGTACCCATATTCATGAATTCATGTGGAAGATTTTCACCCAGACAAAAGAATGTTCTTAAAGTTTTAGGCAATGAAATTATGCTTGATAGTAGGCAATGTTGGTCAACCAAAGTGTAAGAATGCTACCTGGAAAACTCAAAATATTAAAGGAATGTAAGGGCTAAGAGCAAAAAGTGATTTTGCTGTCTATTATTCTTGTATTTACCCAGTGCTCATTTCTCTGTTCTTATTTTGCTGTCTTAAGTCCCTCAGCTGAGAAAAGGCAGGCCTTCAGTTGTTGTGGTGTATCTGTGTTTTATTATATGCTTTATGAGTCCACACTCAGAGATGCACTTCATCGAAAGATTAATGGTTATGGTTTTAAGACTGCATACTCGGAATTATTTTGTTCTGTAATGCTGGTACAGCATCTACTTCTGGCCTCCTTAGTCTTTGTTTGCATCTCTTGGGAGTATTTTGTACTGTAAAAATAAAATAAAAAAAATAAGCACAAAAGGAAATCAATAATGTATATGTTACACTTCCTGAGTCCTTATCAATATTGTGCTACAACTCTAATTGTAATGAACTAGGAAAGAGTAAGGATTATTGATTGTAATATAGGATTCATCATGCAGACTTTGCTTCCATGACTTTCTGATTCTAAATCCCAGATTAAGTGAGCAATGCAGAATAAATTAATTCTATTGATCAAATCAATTATCAGCCTCAGCTATTGGTGATATGATAGCAAGTTACATTTAACAAAACATATCTAAGTGTCATACAATAAACAAGTAGTTCGAGTTTTTAAAAAAGTAAGTAGGTCCTATGAAATCTTTTCTTCTACGTATAGAAATATGAAATGCTAAGAAAACCAAAAAGTGAAGCTGGGAAACCAGATTTTTTGTTTGACTTGAAGGTCTTGTGTCATATGCACCAATGTCTTTTGGTTGTTTTCAGATCCATGGAATCTTTTGGTTTTCTTAGGGCTTGTGTAATTTGCAGTACTCAAGAGCTTCTGTTTAAATCAGTGAATAAAATAACATATAGATACACAAACCAATGGTATAATTCAAGGACATAGAAGATGTGATTATTCTGTTTCAATAATATTTTGGGCCACTCATTGAACCAAGTGATTAGAGCCCTGAGAAAAGCAGTTCAGAAGTTTATGCATTTCCTTCTCTTTCTCTTCTTCTTCTTTCTTTCTTTCCTTCTTTCTTTCTTTCTTTCTTTCTTTCTTTCTTTCTTTCTTTCTTTCTTTCTTTCTTTCTTTCTTTCTTTCTTTCTTTCTTTCTTTCTTTCTTTCTTTCTTTCTTTCTTTCTTTCTTTCTTTCTTTCTTTCTTTCTTTCTTTCTTTCTTTCTTTCTTTCTTTCTTTCTTTCTTTCTTTCTTTCTTTCTTTTTTGTTATGAAATTAAGATGCAGAATTCTAAATAATAATAATTGAAAAAAAAAAACCACATGAAATTTTACCAGTTTACATGTACATTTTAGTCAGCAGTAGTCCAGGGGACTTTGGACATTCTCCTATCTCCATATTTACTGTGCTGATGAAGTTCCATCCTAAACTTCATCCCTTACCTTTTGTTTATTGGGTATGCTCAGAATATAGATAAATTTTGTGATAGCTTCTCAGCAAATATTCAGGTTTGCTGAGAAACAGACTGCATTATGAATTAATTCAGTTGTAAATTAAATGAAACCAAATGTTAAAATGTATAAGGAAAAAAGTATAGGTATATTTACATTTTCTCTCCCATTTCCTATATCATCTGTTTTCATTATATTAGAAAATGTCTTAGCCTAGGAAATCATTCCATGTAAACCCCCTTCTTAACATAAAATTACCAAATGTTCTCTACAGGGCATTATGCCAACCAGAAATCATAATGAAGACCTATTTTTTTTTTTTTTTTACACAGAAGAGTATCATTCTGCTCCTCCATTCACCTAGTGGCAATCATCACAGTTTGACCATACACTGCAGGATAATCAGCTCAGGAACTCCAAGGCTAGTTTTGAGATATGTCTAAATTGAAGTGGAAAAAAGACATAGGGATGTGCTCAGGTGAGTGTGTACTCTCTGTCTAAGGAGCTAAAATTTCAGCTGAGTGTGCATATTTGTGAACTAATTTCTCATCGCATTTACCAACTTATCTCCAATTCTTGAGATTGGCAGGTGTGTCTAGCCTGCTATACACCTCACATGGCAATGGAACACACCGTGCTGTAATACCTCTAGTATTCCCATATCAGAAAATGTCTTACCCAATACCTTCCATGTTCACTGACCTTTGGTGTTCTGCTTGCTGGTGAATCGATGCTCCTGTGGCTGCTCTTCCCATTCAGCTCCTGTGGGGCCTGGAAGACTTTGGCTTAAAACCTTGCTCTATCAGTGCTTGCCTGATAGACCTGAGCAGTTGCACTTTAACACTGGCTCTCTATAGTGCATGTGTAACTAACGATAACAGTGTCTGCCTCCCTCAGTGGAGTTCAGTGATGGTAAATACATGAAAACCTTCTGTAGTTTTGTGGTACTACAGAAGCAGTTATGTTTCAAAAATAGAAAGATAAGTGGTGTTTGTTTCTTTTATATAAGCTCTAGAATGGTAAAGTGTTGAAATTTAGAATTCTAGAAATCTCAGGTAGTTTTTTTTCAGAAAATAAAAAAAAATAATAGTACAGTTTGCTTCTAACAACACGTCATTTCCTCCTCCTCATTTATTCTGTTCCCTTTTCCTTTTCTGAAGCTTATTATAATATGATATAGAAAGAAGATATAGAACCCCAATAATTTCAAATAGGAATGTAATCTTTTTATATGAAGCCTTGATTTATAAAGCCAACTCCCTGAGGTACAGACAGGTTTATCATTCTGCTATAAATGTCTGAATGCATAATGGAATGCAGACTCTAATTTCTATAATGTGTTTGGATGATGCATTGCTCATTGAGAACTGCAGATGAAGCCAAAGAAGAAATCTCAAACAAATTTTTCTGAAATTTCATTCGCCTAATGCATTATTAAGGATTTCAGATAACAGGCAAAAATGCCACATGATCTTGTGAAGTCAAAGAAAGTTCATAAGTTAATATTTGACTTCAATTTAACCAGCAATATTAAAGTTGCTTTTGCTTTCAGACAACTACAAGTACCAGCAGAAATGCAGGTAAAACAAAACCCCTCCAGGGTTTTGTTTTGAGTCAACTTTTCATGAGAAATAAGAATTATTTGTGATTATGATATTGTTCTGTTTGACTAACAATGTACATAGACACTAGCCAGGTCTAACATGAAGATAACAAAGGTTTGGTATGATACTTAATTGAATGCACACTTCGGAGGCTGTTTTCCCACTGAAATGATTTGTACAAATAAATTTTGATTATGACTGGTTTTAAACCCAGTGTTAGAAACACATCCTGATAGCTTCTTTCTTTTTTAAGTACTGAATTGTTTAATATATTTCATACAAAGGAAAATAACTGGTTTTAATTAAAGCACAGCTAGAATATAAGATGTGTAAGCCTTATTAAAGTGCCTGGGAAAGACTATTTCAATCTATAGATAGTATTCCTTTGTTGCCAGCTCTTGTGATGTTATCAGAAGTCCGGTAATATTTGATGTTTTTCTTGAAAATCAAAGCTCCCAGCATAATGCAAAAAATTTAACAGCCTCAGCTTTCGGAGAGGAGAGGAGAGGAGAGGAGAGGAGAGGAGAGAAGAGGAGAGGAGAGGAGAGGAGAGGAGAGGAGAGGAGAGGAGAGGAGAGGAGAGGAGAGGAGAGGAGAGGAGAGGAGAGGAGAGGAGAGGAGAGGAGAGGAGAGGAGAGGAGAGGAGAGGAGAGGAGAGGAGAGGAAAAGACGTTCAAGTACTTGTGTTTGATGAAGAAATTTTGAAGATTTGCTCTCATGTACTGAAAAGTTGGTGAAGTCAGAAGACAGATGAGATAATAATATATATTTTTTAATATCATTATTTATGGGTTATCTTTGTGGAGCCTGATCCATGAACTTCATGTCTTGATTTGACCATACTGCCTACGTTTAAACATTTTAAATGCTCTCAGCATCTGCAAGTAGGTCATTTCTTTCTTGATTGCTGCCTTCCTTAAAACAAGTAATTAACAGCAACAACAAAGAAAGAATAGGTTTGCGTTCTTTGTTTTGTCAGATCCTCCAGGCAAAGCTGACAGAAGGGAGAAGCATCTTTCTAGAGGCAAGAGATTTGCCTTTGGAAGCTGGTGAGTGGACAAAATGACATTGACTCGCAGAACCTGCAGAGGTGTGAATAGAGCATCACCACCCACTGCTGTCAAAGAAACAGTCCTTAGATTTAGCCATTGCCAAATCCTCCAGTTACAGACCTCCCAAACATCATGTTTAAAAATAAATAATAACTAAATTCATACACACAAAAAACTAGTTTGACGCTTTTCATGTCACGTGTCACATGTTTTTTCTGGCAAGCAGCTTATCACTGAAGAGGGACCAAAGAAAAGACTAGTGTAGGCAGAAGAAGCTATACTCCAATTTGCTATTTCTTCCCTTACTCCCATCCTGCTGTTTTTCTCTCCAGCCCTGACAGCGTACTAAGTATGACTGACAGTGTAGCTGACAGCTTTAACCTGATTGACAAACTGATTCAAATCTGAAATAAATTTAATATCCATTGGTTTCCAGGTCTGCATTTGGAAATGATCAAAGGAAAGACACAGTAAATATAGACTATCCCTCTCCTAATACTATTATTTTTTTTTAATTTTGTTTTATGATACAGCTTTCTCTGGATTTTCAGAGATAGTGCATTATTAAATACTGAGGTGAAGTCACTTTAAAACAGCATTGCTTGCCCACCTGACTTTTACATGTCAACATTGTAAGAGCTGTCTACAGTAAAACAATCAAATATTTTGCCACTTAGAATTAGCATAGCTCCTGTTGCCATTAATGTGCAGTGAGATCCATGTACACTTCTGGTTTGTGTTTCTGAAATCTCTTGGTCTCTCTTAAGATAAGAAAAGAATAAAAGGAAAAGAAGGGGAAAAAAAAGGTCATAATCATCCTGGTTGAAGTAATAATACCACCAATATAGCATTCAACAGCATGGAACTGTGGAATTACATATCCATGCTTGTAGCTAGTGAATATGATCATTCAGAGGATGTTGTAAAAGACATTTGCACCTACTGCTGAGAGATTGTGCTCCAAACTCTCATAACCTATAAAATGGCCCATAAATTGAAAATTAGAAAAGGACATGTAGCAGTTCTAGGAAAGCAGAGTGAATAACTCAGTCCTTCACAGTGCTGAAAATACATAAACTTTATGCCCATTTTTGTCTTATCTGTTTAGACTACGTTGAAGAGAAAGGTTGTAGAGCAGAAAGCATTTGTTTTAACCCCCAAATCCAGGGGGACTAACCATTAGCAGTCTAGAAGAAAAGCTCCTTTTTTGCTTTCCACTTAAGCAGTGGCCCAATTGCAAAGAGAAATGTAACTCTGGGTATGAAGGAAGATTGACTACAAAATGAACTGAATGCTGCTGCTCTTGACCTTCCTCTTCTTCTGAATGGAGGAAGGACACTGGAAGTTTTGGGGTAATAAACACCTGTGTGGGAAACATCAGTCTGTGATAAATACGTCTGTCACTAGGGAACTCCTCAACTATAATTTACTTCAAAATATAGCCACTTATAATGTATTTTCTGTTCCTTCAATATCAGAGGTCAGATTCTAGGTCAATTACTAGGAACAAAACACTGCATTAGTTTAAGATGACATTTTTCTTTTCACATTTGCGTCACTGGTGGTTAGTCATTGTACAACTTTGTACATTGGATGATTGTTTCCTGTGGATGTTGGTTAGAGTGGTCTAAAGAAATACTGTGCTACATCAAGGCAGCAGAGATTCACATTATCAGTAGAAATAGGCAAGGCTGTCCTTCCCGAGGAAAAAAACCATTGTATATGGAGTTTTCAGCTTTTAGACAATTTCTGTCTCATGACTGAAAAACAGTTAATGTTTGGAATAAGTGATGCAGGAGTTCCTGTAGGTAATGGCTGTTCTTTTGGCTTGCAAATGCTGTATATTTGTTAGCTATTTGTTAGCTAAAAGAATAATCACTGTTTCCCATATGAAGATAATATTCTTTCAGTGTTGAGAGTCATATTCCCAAACCAAGGAGTTAAGCACAATGTTTTTTGAATGTTAAGACTCAGTAGGGTGTGTGCTAAGTAATGTCAGCATGCAGTTGCCTACATCTGATTCCTCAACCTACCAAACATGAGCAGATCCAGCCAAGGATCTCCAGGTCCTTTTGCAGGGATGCAAAGACATGCAGAGAAACACTGTTCCTGATAAGAGTGTCTGTCCCACAGATGAACCAAGAAAAAGGAAAACACCTCACAGCCCCTTCCCTGTTGCACACAGTCTTAAATATCTGTCCAGGATGTGGAATAAAGAGATCATTACTGGTTGGACCATTGGTAGTGAGCCTTGGTACTGAGCCAATCTACACTGGGCACTGACACAAGAAATGGTGCTGATATTCCTGTGGTCAGGTTTGCAATTCTTTGAGCCGCAACAATTTGTGGATGACCCTAAGAACAGTGCTCACTGTTCAGAACATGCTCTGCTGTTCAAGTTCTTAGTGTCCTAAGAACATGCTCTGCTGTTCAAACCCTGAAGTATAAAGGAGAAGGAGCACAAATAAGTCCATGTAGTCTGTTTATATAGCCTTAGAGATTCAGATAAAGAAAAACAAACATAACCTTTTCAGCTGTTCCTCACAAGGGAAAAAGAAAATGAAACATTTGATTATAATTGTTTTAATGAGCTTTGATTCAAAATGAAGTCATAATGGTCTGGTTAAAAAATATTCCGTTAATGAGCTTATATTTCTATCAAAGTGTGCAAGATGCAAAATTCTCTGAGGATAAAATTAAACAGCAAGAAATATTTATTTGCTTATAAATAAAATCCTGCTTGTTCCTTGAAAAAGAGTAGTATTTGTAATAGTGCTAGTAGTAGTAATAGCAGTAGCAGTGGCAGTAAAACTGGAAAGAGTATGGTGATCATGAATTAACTGGAGTGCTTATGTTAGGTTGCACCATGAAATTAGAGAAATGGTATACAGAATTTATTCTTCTAAATGTCTAGAACCTAATCTCAGGTACCTTGTAAAAAGCAACCCTGACTGCAGGCCTGAGTATAAATTCCTCCCTACCAAATATTTTTATGGTAAACTTCCACTTCACTTTTAGAAAGATGCATAGAATATGCATTTGAGATATCATCAATCGCAAAAGTACCAAAAAAAAAAAAAAAAAAAAGAGAGAGAGAGAGAAAAAGAAGGGATAAAATGTTCTAATCAGGGGACATGATGTGAGCAGCACTAGCTGTGGTTGTACTGTCAGAAGAGAGTGCTTCTGTGTACACTACATTTTATGGTATCTTTTGGATTGTGATGCAATTTTTCAAGCCACCCATTCAGCCAATTCTCCTTCAGGCATAGAACCCTGCAGGGGGCCTGGAATTTGCCCACTGAAAGGATATCCACTCTTGAAAAGGAGAGCAAATAATGCTATTTCCCCTTTAAAATGCTGCAGAAGGATAGTATGTGAGAATACAGGAATATGTTTCATTCTCACTCAGAATATTTTTGTTCTGATTGAAATCTAACTTCTTTCAAATATGAACACAACTTGTTCCTTAAGAGTTCCATGTCAAGATAACTCTGAGCGGTGCCTTGTGTAGCATACTACCTCTTCAGTGGAACCACTCGTGTCACTTGATTTGCCTAATCAGGCTCTGGTTAAACAGTACAACTTGTCTTACGTAAAAAAAGACAGCTACAGTCTGTTGTGTTTGTAGTTTCTGTTTGAGAAGGAGAACAAAAGAACTTACATTAGCAGGATAGATTACAAGACACACTCTTAATTGCATTAAAAAATAAAAGTTAATTGTGTCATGCAGGAAGAAAGCAAAATAATATATACAGCTCTATGAATACAGTCAGTAGCATTACATGGGCATTTGTTGTAAACACACAGGAATGGAAGGAAATGTCATACCTGGATTACACAGATAATGGAAAACACAGAAAATATTTTGTAATGGGGAAAAATGCTCAAAAGCACCGAATTGACTTAGCATCCTCTGATACTGAATCTGCGTGATTAAAAAGTTCCTGTATTGTAAAAACCAATAGTTATTTTTTTAAAAATTTATGTCCGTAGTCTTCTTTAAGCATATATCTGCATGCAGTAACAGTTCCCTAAAGCAAGGAAGGAGACACTGGACCTGAGGGCTGGGATATGACTAACACTATTCCAGGCTTCTTAGCTCATGAGAAAACACATTTGCAGCAGAGCTTTCTGACAATCTACTGTGCTTGACTCATCCTTAATTATTGTATTTTTCAGTGCCCATTCCTGTTTGTCTCTTGGCCCAGAGGAACCTTTTTTCCCCATTTGTTGCTTTTCTTTTTATGTGCACATTCATATTGGCCTCCCTTTCTTTCCCTCCTGCACCTGAACACATTGTCAGGGACTATTTCTGGACCCGGCTTTAACCATCCTTTAAAATAAAGAACAAACTGCTCCCGGAGTGATAATTCTACTTAGGAATGGATAGATTCTCACAAGCTTAAATTCTGAAAGGTACACGAAATGGTCTGCTCTAAACTACACGTTACCATGGTTACTCCCTTCTGTGGCTCAGATGGGGATAGGGGCCAATTATCAAGTTTTGTTTGCTTGATTTTAAGTAGTTTGTTACCTGGATACTCAACAAATAAGAAAACTGAAAAAAGACTTGTTTTCTTCTCCCTTAACTGAAGAAAAGAGAAAACGGTCACACCTGAATGCTGAAAAATCCAACAACGTTCAGGTTCTTAGTTGCAGATGGGGAGCAGTTATGAACCACGTGTTTTGCAGAGGGCTGGGAACTGGCCTGCCTATGGCTACTATATTAACACTTCAATGTAGATCATGGAAAAAGCAACTGATCCTATAATATCACTGAAAATCTCCATCAGGGTTAATTGCTGATGATATTTTATTGTTATTTAGGCAACAAGAGGTGTTTTTCTGTGAGGATTGCTGGAATGTCTAATTAACAAAAGAGAAGGTCCTTTTTGCTGTGTGGTGGCACTCTGATTTCTACCTGGTGTCATTCACATTCCTGCTTGTGAAGATCTCCCGTGCATGTTTCACGTGGTACCATCTTCCTGGACTTCATTGCAGGCATTGCTAACAAGCTGGAGATGGAAGAGTGAAGGAGGACATAGAGAGGGGGTGGAACAGGACAAAATTAAAATACCATCCTGTCAGTGTCCATAATAGTTTATATGGGCAATGACAGAACTGTATTTTAATTTTTATCTGGTCTCCTTTCTACTAATTTATTCCATCTCCTGCTTGTTATCGAAGTTTCAGATTAAACTTAAAGATATGAATGTATTGCCATAATAAATTTATAAGAGGATATTTAAAGAGCAATGATTTGAATGACACAAATGAACCTCAGTGTAGCAGAGCTACAGAAGGGATTTGCAGAACGATGCGACAGCAGTCAGAAATGACTGCTGGAATCTCCTTAATTAAAAAAAAAGGATGGGAATGCAATAGGCACAGAAAGTGTTTCGTACAAATTTAGGCTTAACTTTAAATTATTGAGGCTATTTTAAATAATCTTTAAAAAGGTTAAGAAAAACTAGTTTAAAGAAGATTATTGAAAAGTAAGATGGCTAGAGAATTGAAAAGCTAGTATTTGTAAAAGGCACGTATATTAGGCACATCAAAATTCTGTTTTTTTTTCACTTCATTTCCCTTGCACCATATATCTCCACATGGCACAAAAACAAATTTTTGGGCAGCCTTCAAAGTTGTTGTTCTATCCTAATGAGTAGGATACATCTATCAGCAAAAGAGGGAGCTGCCACTTTAAGACAAAACCTTTTTGTTATTGCTTTCTCAAATGAAAGGTGGTTCTGTTTTTGAATAACTAGTTTGCAATTTGTCCAAATTACAAGGGAGAATCACAAAGCATGGCTTTCCTCTACTATTTGAACATAATTGTCATCCAGTAAGAAGGCTACAAGCACAAAGCAGGGCTCAGCCAACACTAGAAGAGTGAGTGAATGAGTGGAAAAGTGGTACAAAACTTATGTGACTAGTCTGGTTCTGGGACATTTACTTTTGCTCTCTGAGACTAAGTGGGAACGTAAAAAAAAAAAAAAAAAAAAAAAAAAAGTCAGAAGTGATTATCAGTCCTATCCTTGAAATGTTCCTTTTAATGTCAGGACACAGGTTTCAAGAGTCTTGCAAGAGAGTATTAGAAAGCAAAATCGAGGGACAGAGAAAGAAGGGGTTGCATTTCATGGAGAAATTCAAACCCTCCACAGGACAGCAGGCAATCCCATGTTACTTTTGCAGACCCTCACATTGCTTGGAGACATACTTATACATGCATGCCTATTCACACTCTCTAATATGTAGAGTGGGTGAAGTATTGTTGAAGTATTTATTTAATAAATTGCTTCTTGATGCTTCTTCAGAGCAAAATTTTTCACAGTGAAATATTTCTTTGGCTGTTTATGTTCTCTCACCTTTACCTATGTGTGGACTACTTTTTGATAAGGAAGTATTAAACATATAAGTTCAAATGCTACAACTATGGGAATACGAGGCAGAAACATAAGTATTTTCTTCAGTTATAAGGCTGTAATTTGTGTTGAACATTCAAGTGTCTTAGACAAGGATTTTTATCATGGGATAAAATAAGGTTTTACATATGGAAACTGCCCTGCAGCTACAGTGATATTGGTGGTTTTCATGCTAGATCACTACAAATGGTATAAAGGTTATATTAAGATTTATGTAGTTAATATTATGTCTTCTTATAAGGGATAAGTTTCTATACTTTCTTTTCTTTCACTGAAGTCAGTTGCAAAACTCATTTTAAGAATTTTGCTTAGCAATCAACTCTCTAGTTATACCAAAGACAATGAAATTACTGAGCAAAGAAAAAGGAGAGAGAAAAAGTACAACAAATAAGTGAACCAGAGTTATGGCTTCCTCATGTGTAATTGATTCTCATGCCAATCCAGACTAAAGGAGGTGGAAATACACACTCTTCCAATTAATAAGAAAAAAAGCAGATAGAACCATCAAAAAGTGCACAAGGCAGAGAGGTCAGGCATTTTGCTTTGGAAAAAGACACATTTTTGCACAGAAGCTGTGTTTCAAAGGATGGGTGAATGTTTGCTGAGCCTTAAGCCTGAAGATTTTTGTCCATCCTTGTCACGGTTGTGTGATTTTTGGTTCTCAGTGTTCCACATCATGTAGTGCACTGGGAGTTAAAGTGTTAGTGCTCCAATCCTGGGTACCTGTCCCTGTACCTCGCAGAAGTCATGGGATCTGGCTCTTCTGAATTGGGCAGTCTTCTACTGCCTTGCAGGGGGTGTTGGAAGGTGCTTTCCTAGCTGTACCAAGATTTTCAGGCTTGAATTGGTCTCAGGACCTCTCTCTCTATTTTATTTTGATTTATTAATCTCAATTTCAATTAGATTATATTATATTGTGTTATCTTGCATTCTGATATCATAGTTAATAAAATAAGTTCTCCTCCGTAGATAGTTGCTGCTGACTTTCTTCCTCCCTTAAGCCCAGCTCCCAACTCCTTATCCCTTTCGCCTTTCCCTTCCCATTTTGTGGGGTTGAGAGGGATGGCCCAGGGGCCTACTGCCCCCCTGTCACGGGCATAGATTAATCTAGTTAACTCCGTGACAATCCTCCATAATGTGGTGATGGGCTGGAGAGGGGAGAAGAGAAAACTTCAGAAAATCATCCCCTGATTGGAGGCTTGTGGCTGTTCTATGTTCCATTCTAGCCCCCTTTGGAGACAGGAATGAGAAGAAAGTGAGCTGGAACAAAATGTTTAGAGCATGATGGCCGCAACCCAGAGCCAATGCTTGCCTCACATCTCTTGCAAATTCTCTGGGATGGCAGCACTGGGCTGTGGGCAGCATTTTCCTTCCTAAGTGTTCCCTGTGGCTTGGATTTTCCTGGGCAGATGGAATTCACTCAGAGCCTCAGGTTACCCTGAATTAGCTTCACCTTTAAAAGAGGCCAGGGTAATGGCAGTGGAGAAAAACAGATGAAACTTGTAATATCATAAAAAAATCCAGGAACTCTGCAAATATGTAATTTTCTTGAAAAAACAAACAAAACTTGTTTTCCATGAAAATAATTTTAGAAAACACTATTTGCCTTTTTTTTTTTTAAAAAAAAAGGGTGTTAATTTTCAGAGGTGTAGTTAGCATGTGATGGGCTGGATTGGCCCATGGGGTAATATCATTTGGACTTGCTCTACCATGGCTTAATTTAACCCTGTGTGATAGCTGTGCATGGTTATCACACTTCTCTGGAAGAAAAAGGATGCAGCAGACATGCTTGTGTATCACAGTTTTTCACTGCTAACCTATTCTCCCTTATGTGACATTCATATGTAACTGCTTAATTTACTGACAGGTACAGGAAAAGTGCAGCTGGAATTTTTACTAATCATCTTTGGACTTAAGTTAAAACTCTTACTTTAAGTAAGTTAAAATTTAAGTTTAAAAGCAAAAAGGAAGCCTAGGCAACCTGACTTTCCAATTCTGTATATAAGCTCACTATAGAGCTCACTATAGAGCTATAGAGCTCACTCTAGTTCCCCTCATACTAAAACACAAGAAATATGTACACTGTGCCTACCTTTTAAGAAACTTGGGTGGTAAAATCATTCTTACCCTAATACCCTTATCCTCATTCGTGCCAGCAACCATCACAGGCTCACCTCTGTGATAGACCCAGCAAGGTTTTAGAGTGCCTCAACATTTTTCAAACTTTAGTTAACAGCTGCACTACATCAAAAATTTAATTTGCTGTATCACTCTTTGGAACTCAGTTCTTGCTCCTGGTGTAAAATTTCTCAGATAAACAAGATATAACAGGCTGGGCATGGCATTTTGAATCCAGCCATTAGGGTCCATGAGAGAGAACAAGGCAGGAAGAAAATGAGTTGGAAAGAAAATACTTAGGGCCATGTGCTTGGAAACAATGCCTCATTTCTCTCATGTAGAGCTCCTGATTTACCAAATTATGGTTGTCATTTTATTTCGTCTTCAACCCAAATGTGAAGCTAAACACAGTAAAGCAATTGCTTGACTATAAAATTAACTGTGAGAAAACATCTGTAATACAAGTACATATCATTATCTGTATTAGCATAATTATTGACCCACAATACCACCACTCTTCACGCTAAATTAGTGTACCTTCTTGCATGACCTAGGAATGGGAAAGAAGTGCTTATAAAATGCTATTTTAACAACTGTTTGTGACTTTGTGGTAGACACTCACATAGTGGTGCCCAGGGTCAAGGAGACACGTTTATGTGTTCCTAGAGAGGGACTATAAAACCCAAGGCTTTTGAACATCTATAAGTTAAGCAAGGCAAATATAATCGTATTTGGGAGCCAAACTAAACAGACTTTGAGAGCTACTAGTCAGGTTCTCTTACAACTATTTCCTTGTATTTTCAAGTCTACCTACTTTCATGATGTAAAAGCATCTGTTGTGTCATATATAAGGATAATTCTTGAGCTGTACCTGGTAATCATGAACATGTTATTAGTGTAAATTTATTATTTTTTTAGAGAAAGCAGATTATATTCTGCTCTAGTTGGGCTGCCTCAGCAACATGATGGAAAAAAAATTGATTCCACTCCAAGCAGATATAGGTTGGAGGCAACTCAGCAGGAGAAAAAGGTTTTGAGGTTAAAACAACAACAACATTAAAAAGACTAGACTCATGTTTGTGAGAGAATGTCTCTGCCAGAAGCAAGAAAACAATAAACAAAATCAAAAATTGTACCCAGAGTCTCCGAGGTCTTCTTAAGTTCTGAGCTACAGGTAGCATGTTTAGAATGTGACTGCACAGTCTGTTTGCTGTGTTACTATCATATACAGTAGCAATGGAACTCATTAGCGTTTGCTGTTATCATTATGCCAGTGACCACAGCAGCTGGGATGTCTGTAACTTTGTGGGTTGTCACTTTCTGAGAAAAGAAAGAAAAGATAAGTACTGGACTTGTCAGTGGGGGTGAATTTTGCAATTTCATCATTTTCTAATGCCTTCAACCCAGTATTACAAGTATGTTACATGAAATTTAATTCTATTATTGTGAAATATATAAAATATTTATATTGGTGTATGGACAGTGGTTAGCAAAACCCTGAGAGAATAGGTTTGTCGGACAGTCAATGTTTTTCCATCTTGGTTGCCCAGTGCTGGACTTTTTCCACTATGTTTAGGCTTCTCCTGTACCAGAGAGCACAGAACTGAACATGACAAAACCTGCATAGTATGGAGCCTACCTTCCAGGTAGATCATCTACCTTCTCATTTACTCAGTTTTTTCTCTTTTGGAGTGAATTACAGTGTTAAACTTATCCATATTTGCTATGAACTGCATTTTTTTTTTTTCCTATGGCCTTTCTGCTCCACCTATAGAGTTCAGAGGAGGGAAACTTTTAACTTTTCATGTTGATCTCTGCCACAGACCAGATCCTCTGCCTGCCCTGTATTCAATTTGTATATTTGAACAATCTGTATAGTGTTCCAGAAGGAGGTAATTGCTCTGTTTATACCTGCTTATATAATCACATTCCGTTCTGGAGATGGAATGTGAGTTACGAGTTGAGTGCCATTGAAAAATGGATATCATCCAAATGACTGTGTTAACAGGGCTTCCTGCATTTTCTGCTTTTTCATCTATTCAATAGCATGGTAAATACTTGTGCTAGGTATGCTGAGGATTCAGTTATGGAAGATGCAGTGCTTGTAACCTAAGCATGATTCATGGTGCTAGTACAAGACCTTCTCAGTAAATAATGAGTGAAAGTCAAGTTGTACAGATTAAATTATTGGACAATCTCTTCAGAATTTTTTAGGGGATTACGCATTTACGTAAGCCCGACTTCCAGAAGTATTTATTTCACTTTCAGATGAATGAAGGGTTCTAGGTGATTAAAGTACTTCTGAGAGCCCTATACTGCTCCTGTACATTTTAATGACTCTAGAGGAAAGAAGGTCAGATAAAATGTCCTGTAGTTTCATCCAGGTTTCTGAAATGCAGCAGTGCTTGCTTGCTGTCACAGCATGAACTTTTGCCCAGCTGGGTAGCTTGTCTTCAAGCAACACAAATGCCTAACTGTCAGAAATACCTCTCAATATTAAGATATGTTCCTTTAAGGGGGGTGCATTTGGCATTAAACAGACTTTCCAGCTAATGAATTTCTCGAGTTACAAGAATAATGGCCTTTTTAATCTTAGCATGAGTAATTAAACAGACATTTGTTATTAATGATGTTGTTAATGGCAGCAGATATTGAATTTTCTCTGTAGATATCATAGAGTTGTATGGCGATTTTTTGGAGGTTTTTATTAACCTGATTGGGCAGCAAAGCTAAAAAATGTAGAATATATTTTTTTTTTCCTTCTGGAGGTATTGATTTTTTCCACATGTCTAGAAGACACTTCTTTGCCTTCATTTTATTCTTATTGGAGATCTTTGCCTCTGCTTTCCTTTACTGTCTAATCTGATATCAAACGGACCTTCTACCACTTGTGAGTAGCCTGGAATGATTTCTGTAGGAAGGAATGTGAGTGGCAGCAACTATTTCTGCAGTCCTTACACAAGATTTGCTGAATGTTCTTGTTTGTGTTTCACCTCAGGGAAATATGAGTTTGTTGCATGTCCAGGGACAAAAATGGAATTATAATTTTTTTCTATATAAATACTTCTTTACTCTTGAATTCAGTATCAGCCAAGACAGCAGGCAGAACACTGTCTCTTCACTCCTATACAGGGCACGGAAAGGGGCATAGGAGAATGCTCGAGTCCTAGGCTTAGATCTCTTGTGCCATGCTTTTGCTATGCATTTATCAGTAATGAAGTCTCTCCTCGGTTTAAAATACTGTACTTTGATGGGGACCATCTGTGCTCTCCCCTGTTCTCTGTTCATCAGGGATTGCATGCAAATGCTGACAGGGTGCAATGCATTCTCCAGGAAGCAGTTGCTCAACCATGATCAATGCTGCAGAGCAGTCAGCAGGTCTGGCAGTGTCCCTGTGGAGGAGTCTCCTTCACTCTACTTCTCTTACACATTCATTTTCTGTGCTATGGTTTCAGATATCCCTGTGCTAGACTTCCTGCTCATTGCTTTTTCCCTTGGTTTGGAAATCACTTGTCAGTTATGGAAATCACAACATCTTGTGGTCTTTCCTTTACTAGTCCTCAGAGGAATGACATGTGAGTTTATTAGTCTGTGGGTTTCTCAGACCTTTGTGATGGGAAGACAATTTAATCAGAATAATTTTTCCATGAAATGAAGGCCTTTTCTGACCAGGCTTAGAAACAGCTTTTGCAGTGGCATGGGACCCTGCTTGACTCATGTGCCTTTCACATCTTAATTTCTCCTGAGAAAAATGCTTTACAAAAGCTTTAAAAAATCCTCTGAACTCCAGAGACCAGGATTTGTCTGCTTTTGGATTGTGTCTGTCAGTGGCTGCTTTCCAAGCTCTCATGTTTCTGTGAATTCCAGTTTACACCTTTTAAAAGCACTCCTTCTGATTTGGCTTGCTCTGCTGGATTTGCTCTCAGCTCCCATCCCATTCCATTCCAATCACAATCACAACCTGCCTCTGCTGCTCCTCCAAGTATTCACATTTTAAAGGAGGGGAAAAACCCCTAAACAAGACAAAGAGCCCTGGTATTAGTTGCTAACTTCCCATTCTCTGTGAAGATTATGTTAGTAGCCCTGAGTAATTCGGTCTGATTTTCTCAGGGGAGGAGGACTGAAATAATCCAATGTTTATTTTTATACAAATTCTCACAGTGCTACAATGTTTCAGAGGCTTCCTGGGATGTTTCTAGTTTTTTTTTTCACAGGCTAAAAGGCCGTTCTCAGAGGTAGCTCCTTCATGTAAACCTAAAAATGGCACTTTCCCACAATACAGCTTATCAGGAAGTTTAAAGTTCAGTAGTCTCTCTCTCACTCTCTCTCCCTGTCTCACACACATGAAAGTAAAGAGTAAAAAATGAAGGGGCTGTTCCAGTTCTGCTGAGAGTTGCTTTTCAATCATACTGTTTCAGTGTACTGACAGATCATAATGGCTTGGTGGGACCTGTGATGGCCTAACAACAGAATGAGGCAACATTTGTAGAGAAATAGCCGCTTTTATTCAATACATTGTGATGTAGTTCTGTACTCAGTGAGTAATGCTCATAACACTGCTCTTGCTTACACAAGTATGGATATGCACAAAGCTAACTTCCACTGAGGCATTAAAATTGAATTGCATGATTCTGCTTCCTCCTGAGTATCTGAAATTAAGAGTAATTAAGAGATCTCTGTGCAGGATCTTGTACTGCAGAGGCATCACAAAGAGGAGGCTCCTTGAGAAAAGTGTTTGGGAGAGGCTCATGCTCTCTCATGCTTCCAACTTGTTTGGTTACGTGATCATCAGTTTCCATTCCAGGGCTTCTTACTGCTGGGATAGTTCTTAGAACATAGAACCATAGAATGGCTTGGGTTGGAAGGATCATCAGATTCCAACCCCTCTGCCATAGGCAGGGCCACCAACCTCCATATGTAATACTAGGTCAGGCTGCCCTGGGGCCCCATCCAACCTGGCCTTGAACGCCTCAAGGAACAGGGCATCCACCATCTCTGGGCAGTCTGTTCTAGCACCTCACCACTCTCATAGTCAAGAACTTCCCCCTGATATCCAACCCAAATCTTCCCTCCTTCAACTTAAAATCCTTTCCCATTTTCCTGCCATTGTCTACCCTTGTAAAGTGTTGGCTCCCTTCCTGTTTGTAGGTTCCCTTTAATTAAGTGGATTTCTTCCTGATGGCTTGTCTCATCTTTCAAAAAGTAGCCACTGAGGATTTTCCTCTTCTTAACCAAACAGATCTTCCTGGTGACACTGAGTAATCTAAAATATAGATAACAAAGAAAGGAAGTTATTGGGCTGGCAATCATTTCAGACATTTAAAGGCCCATACACCATCTAAGTCTCTACACAAATTACCCATCTTATTACAAATATATTTCGCACAACAAAGTCCTCCAGGACAATGAAGAGACAATAAAAACATGAGGAAGGCAAAAAGATGATACTACATTGACTTTTAAATATAAAAAATGCAACTACTCTTGAATGGACTTCTGAAGCCATGTGAAAGCTGTTGTTTTGGTATTTCCAAATAGCCAAGAAAATTGTGATGTGATGTTTACATTAATAGTTTTGGATACTATAAATAAAACTAAGCTGAGAATGCAGAGTCTTATTCGTACAACAAATTTGATTATTTTTTTTTTTAGTATTCAGCATGCAAAATACCTGGACATTCAAAGCACAATAAGCAATAGACTGTGTTGTGTCTGGCTATAATAGTTTGCCTAATCTCTTCCAATTCTGTAGTTCTTTTTTTTTTTTAAAAAAAAAATATTTTAAAAATACTTATATTATTTTATTTTTGTATGCTTAGCAACAGAGCCTATCACACTGAACTGTAGCTATCTTAAAGTTGCAAGTGTCTTTAGTTGCAAGTGTCTTCTGATAACTGTCCAGGCCTTTATGTAGCCAAGGCAGAGATGAAAGCATCTCCTCTGGTAGATACTTACACAGTGCCACTTGGGCTGAGAAAAAGCCTATCAGAACTAGTGTACTTATTCTGATTTGCTTAAATGTTTCTCAGTGGGAATTACAATTACAAATCATGGAAATATACTCTGCTAGGTTTCAGATGCTAAGTGAAAAATTTCAGAATTGAACAAAAACACAACTTCAAAATGTTTTCCTGGGTAAGAGATTCACAGTTCTATTTAACACAAATTTAAATGTTGTCTTGTTGAACAACCTCAACATATCTATTTCTGAACTTCCCCAGGTATTGGCAAGCTCCAGTGGTAGCACCAAAAAGGATCTACTTCCAGATCTGGTCAGCCTGTATCTAAGCTTGGTCCCCTTAGCAGTATATCAGATGAATAGGCAGAAACTCACAGGGGATAATTTTATAAACCTGCCCAAGAAAGAGATTTTCAAAACTGGCACAGCTGCCAATTTCCTTGGCTTCAACCAGAACTTCAAAATCATTCTGTTCCCATGGAGCAGCTGTATTTTGTCAAATCAGCATTTTCCAGTGGGAAAAAGAAATACAAAAACATTCAATTGGAACAGTTGCAGTTGTTTCTAGTAACAATTAGCCACAAGGTGATAAACTGGAGAACAGCTATAGTAGTGAAAATGCATCACTGCATTATGCTGAAAACCACAACCTACCACGGCAGGTTGAGTTCACAGCACTTATAGCAGTGCTAATTTATTGTATCTGCCAAAATCCTTGCACCAAATGGTGAGGAAACAACTCTTTGCTTCTTGACATTCATTTCCATTTCTACCATTCAGATTTGCTTAAGCAACACAAATTTTCAGGTGGACCAAGAAGCCGTCTTCTCCTTCATCCTTTTCTTTTTTTTCCTATACATTCAAATGTCAGACCAAATTTTTTTGCCATTCTTTTCTTGACATGCAAAATTCCCACCTAGTGCTGTTCCAGACGCTAAATGTCCTCCTGCTTTACTTAATGAAAACAGAACATCTCATCAAGTCAGAAGATAGATTGTGTTTTTTAAAAAAATAATAATAAATAATTCTGTAATAGGAGTCAGGTGCTTTGTTTATTATCATTCTCTGGCAGTGAGGAGATAAAATAAAGCAGACACTGCTCCTTAGCAAGTTGAATGAAGAGCCATTTCCAGCTGTTCTCTCAGGCAAGGCTCTTGATCAGTAATCTTGTTAGAGATAATTATGAATACATTCAAAGTTAATTATAGCAGAAACCTCTTTTACATGTAAGCAGTTGCCTTTATGGCAGTATGAGAGGCTTTGTATCGGCCACTGGGGAAATAAACATCTGAACTTGATTTAAAGGTGCTGTTATTGCAAATGGTAAAAAAGCCATCAGAAAAGGACCCCTGACATCTGCATATGTGCCCAACCCTTTCAGATTTTAAATTCCCAGAGCAGAAAAAGCAGTCATGCTCTGGGAACAAACTGAATGATTTAGATGAACTTTTGAGCGCAGCATCACCCATAGTAACTCTCAGCTGTCTTCTCTGCTAGAAGGTATTGCCCACTCTTAAACTCCATTGTCTTCTTACAGTATCTGGGAAAAAGAAAAAGGAAATTCTCCTTGGAAAGTTTCAATACAAAATGTTCTATCAAAACTGTTTTAGAAATAATGCCTGAGATTATGCTTTCCTACTTTTCCTGTAACTCTGTTGTTCAGAGTGTCAGCATAAAAGATGGTCTTTTTTTTCTTCAGTGATTTAGAAAACATTTTGTTTTACATTTTATTTGTACATTTTATTCGTGCTATGAACATATCTGGTGAGTCTCTGTAAAATTAGAAGGCTATTTTATCAGAAAAGAAGATAGTCCCAACAGTTAAGCTACTACAATTGAAAAGAGGAGACAACAGTATGGGAGAAGAGCATATTGTATCATTGTATATACTTTTATTACAGATAGAGAGCTGAGACATAAAGAGATCAAATAACTTTACCAAAACTGCACAGGAAGTCTGTGATAGACACAAGAATTAAATGCAGATCTCCCAACTCTCTGTCTGTCTCTTCAGTCATAAAGCTATTGTTCCTCTCTCCCTTGTTTCCTAATTGGGTCCATAGGCACTTTCTATTAGTGTCTTCTGCTAAGTATCATGCCCCGTAGGTAAAACCCCCACACTATTCTTTTTCAGTGCTGATGCTAAACGTTAATAACTGGGGCATCCTTCCACTTCTTTTCCTGATGCCTGACAATAATGGCTCAGTAATTACTGAACTAATGTTATCAATTCCAACAGATATCACATTTATTAAACAGAAAATGCTACGTTGCTGTTCATCAGTTAGGAATGTGTATAATTGAAACATGAAAACGAAGTCTATACGAATATGCGTGATTCATCACCAATTCTGCAAGCCTTACACTAACTCTTCTTTTCTTAATTAAGCTGTCAAATGAAAACTTATAATTAATGCAATAGCATATTTTGTAGGAGTTCTTTCCTACCCCAATACAAAGCTCAATTTAGCAGAAACATTACAAGGATTACATGTGTAGACTGGGCACCCTCATCTTATTAAGCAAAAATTTTTGCTGTCCTGCATGCCTATTTTTAGTCCATTCCTCTGGGAGCTTCCACGAAAAATGAACATGGGATTGAGAGTCACTCATTATTTTTCACCAACCCTTTCTATACACAAACAGTGATTCACTTGTTTGAGAAACTCATGTTACAGACTTATTGGAGTATTTAGTGAAGTAAATTAAGACTGCAAGGATAGCCATTGACACAGAACAGTTTCTCAACTGCATTCTGAAGGATGAGCAGTTTGGTTCCTAGGCTGAAATTGGACTGGTGCTTGTGGTTAAGGCCATCCATGACCTTAGGACTTCTACACTTAGGATAGATCCAAGGTTTAGACATTGGTCTTAAAATACCTTGATCTCCTTGAACCATAACTTCAAATGATGATGGGTTTGAGTCTACTCTTCATATCTGCATGACAGCCAAAATAAGCATCAGGCTTTTCACTCGGTCTGTATGTGTTTCAGATAGGATCACAGATGACAAGATGAGATGAATCTGTTCTGTACAGGCATTAAAGATAATGTAGTGCTTTCCTAACTTCTCTGTGCTTTCTCTACTTCCTTATGCTGTGCCCCTAATACAGAAGCAACTGCATTTCATCAGTGCTTGTTTGTAGGCAGCTTATGAAACACCTTTGTGTGCTTACCCACCTGCTAGTCATAAAACATAGCACTTTGAAAGAAAAGTATTTGTCCTTTTATCCAAGAATATGGGTATTTTACAAAGTATTTACATTTCCCACTTCCCACTGTAAAGAAATAATGTACAGTATCCCATTATACGGACAGAGAAAGTGAATCAGGGCTTGGGAGAATAGGGCAGCTCCCTCTTCCTATGCTTGGACATGGTTATGAAGAGCCCCCATTCCTGCCTCTCTGCTCTTCTCTGTCCACTGGCAACTGAAGTTTGTCCAATCCTGATCATTGATCCTCTGGTCATCCCTACTACGCTTGTAATCTCTTGTAATATCTCCAGATTATGCACAGAGACGCCAGTTTCCATGAGATGGGGTGGGGCACCAGCCAGACTGCAGGAAAAGATCTTTCTCTTCTTGGAACATCAAAGCCACATTTCCATACTTTTTAAAAAATATATATATATACTCTACATCTGATTACAACTGTTTTCACTTTAATGCCAAAGGAGAATACCTAAAACAGTGGAGAAGAGGAAGACACAGGGTTTGTAGGCACTTGCATCTGCCAAATAAAGCAGCTGTAATGCTGCGGGTGCTTGGGAAACCAATTAGAAACACATGGAGTGACAAAAAAATGTATGTAACATAAGATTAGCACAGTGAATGCAGCCACACTGTGTGAAACTTAGGAAAACTAGGGCTGGCTGGCACCAAGGATCAGTGAAAGTAAAATGCAGTTATGATGCCTCAAAGAGAAATTGAACATTAGAGCTGTGAAATAAGGAAATATCCTCCCTGTGATGCTAACTGTAACTTAAGTACATGGATACATCAATGTCAAGAAAATTGTTTTTAAGGAGTAAATATGCTAAAGGCAACTCTAGTCACAACTGTGTTCTGTGGAAAAACTTCAGTGATGCCCTGACATTTTGTGTGGCACGGGTCAGGGGCTATAAGTCCAGGCAGAAGATCTTTCTTTTAACCTTTGCTAAGCAGTGCAACTAACATGCTTATGGAATGTGTTAAGGCAAAAGCAAGACAGGTTGTCTTAAACAAACAAACAAACAAACAAAAACAACCAGAAACAAGATCTGAAGAGTCCTAAAATCCTACACATTCATTAACTGACAGTGTATTTCCAGTACTAATTTATAAATATATTTTTTTAATGCATGAGAAATGATGAAGTTATAAAGCAGTTCATTCAGTTAAACAGAGCTACAGAGGGAAACTGTGCTTTTCACTGTGCTCTTTGTCTGTCATCAAAAGAAATAGAAGTAAAGCAGAAATTTTCACTCTGCAGAAAAGAGATGAGGACTCATGCTTATGGGTCCAAGAATAAAGGCCTGGAGATGATGAGAGACACAAGATTTTGTTTGCCCACAACACAGAATGGAGAATTTTGCTGACAGTTGTCCAAAATTTTTAAGGCAACTCTTACAAGGATTGAATAGTAATGTAATCTTTTAATATGTTAGCTGGTGTCAGAATGGAAATACAGATCACAGGAAGCAGATTACCCAAAGGAATTACCAGACTGATATGAGTAGGGGCTCCTGGTAGAAGCACAGATGACATACATTATTTCTGAAGTCCATCCAGCAGTTATCACACTCCAATAAGCAAGATTAATTTTGTTCATTTGAGATATTGCACAAGTATATTGAAGAAATTTCCAGGACCCTATTTCTTATACTTTTCAGCAATCAGCTCTTGGTCAATATTACTATTTCTCTCAGGAAAAAAACCACCCCAAATCTTTGACAAATGTCTGCTCTCCTGTTGCACCAACAAGCCCATGCATAGTATAAGTTCTTCCAGCAGCTCCTAACTTCATTATTTCCTGGAGAGTGAGCAGAAAGCATGATACACTCCACATATACTTTGTGAAACATTTGAAGCCCCACTTTTATTAAGCCAGCTGTGTAAGCTTCGTCTTTGTACTACATCCTCTGTGTATGGAGCACATGTTTTGAGTGTGCAGGATATCTACTGCTGTGAATAGAAAATGAGCAAGGAGCAAGGCTGCATTTCTCTTCATCAACTGCGGAATAATAATTAGAAAGGAACAAAACGTAAGGAATTTGAGGTCTTGAAAATTATCTCCACCTCCATTGCCAGCAGAAAGCATGCTGCATTCAAGACTGACAAGCAAGGGTGAGAGTTTTGCTGAGCAAAATACTTATGTATTTCAATAATTTGCCTGTTCCAGAAAATGGAAAAGACAGAAGAAAGAGACAGTTCTGTGGCCCATCTGTGCAAACCAAAAATGTTTTGAGAAGGTCAGAACGAGTTGTGCAACTGCCCTCGATAATTAAATCTATGGCCTCCATTAAGATTCTTAATGAGAGTTCTTTGCTGGCTTAGCCTTATATCACTGGTAACAGTTAATTTGCATTTTAGAACGTTTCTATTTATCCACTACTTGCAATTTTAAAATTTGTCTTCCCAGAGTGAGATGCAAAAATCTGAAATGTTTGCTCAGGATTTACTTTTCTAATTTTTTATTACTTAGAGAGAGTAACTACACTTTAAATGTGAATTTTAGTGATATTTAAAAACTGAGTAAAAGTGTTTTCCTCAGTACAATTCAAAATGGTGTTTGAAAATGTAGCCCACAGAATGTTGAAAATCATGTTGATTTTTCAATAGCCTTATTTTAAGAAGTTCATCCTCGGATTCTTCCACTGTGAGAAAAAGGGTTGCATTTCAGGAGTAATTTGTGCTAAACTTGCTGAATCTGTGCATCTAATTCAGTGACCATTTAATCATTTCATTTTTTAATTCAATGAATTAAATCCAAAGCAGCATCACCTTTGTTTGGTCTGGAGGTGGAAAGGTTCAAAAGGTAATTCTTAGGATTTTACTTGATTTGAAACAAAACAAGAAATAAAAATTAACAAACAAACAAAACAAAAACCAAAAAACCAAAAAAAAAAAAGAACAGACTACCAGATGCGGATGTTTGCTCAGACATTTGTAGAAGTGAGAATGTGTCTGGCTGTTTGGAGCATTATTTCTGCAACGTGATGTCTTTTGTGCCATGGAACCTGCTGCGAAACCTGCTCTATGTGTAACAGCTCATATGGAAAGATCAAGGGTGCATTGCTTTGCTGGCATGGCTGCAGGATAAACAGTTCTTAACCAGACTATCACACACTGCTAGAGTTTCTGAACAAGAAGTTATGAAGTTAAAGACACTGGGTTCTGCCCTCGTTTAAAAATAAAATTCTGCCTGAAAAAGCTGCGATGGAGAATGAAAAAGAAGAGGTTTGAAATCCACGTCTGAACCTGGAAGAAATTTCTGCTGTTAGTGCCTTACTCTCACACCAGTTTAAAAACCTGTACTAGCCAATCCACCAGATATTTTTGAGAGAACACAATCAGAATAAAATCTGCGTTAGGGCTTAATGAAATCCATTTCTGGACAGGATTTCCATCTCTAAAGGTGGAAAGGCTGAGACAGAGAATGTATTAATAGTATTAGAGGTGGAAAGGCTGAGACAGAGAAGGTATTAATGGTATTTTCTTCAGAACACTGTGATAGAAAACACTATATCAGTTATGGACCTGTTATTTGTTTGTTAACTGCCATAGATTTGGGTAATGTCTTCTAAGTAACTCCTTATTAACCTTTACAGCACTTTACTGGTCCTAGGGCAATGCATGCTCTTGGACATAAATATTTCCCATGAACTGTGAGACGAGCAGCATAAAGCTTTCGAACCTGAAGTAGGTTCAAGATGTCATTTCTTTTATTTACATGTAACCACGCTCAAAAATTCTCAACGCTTCTCTAAGCCCATGTTTTCAGACATTTTCCCCATGCTTTACACAAAGTTCCACCATTACTCATCCTCCATTTCAGAAAGATGATAACAAGATAAAGGCTTCAGCCATCTCCCCAAATACACCCAGACCTGCCTTCCCTGCTACCCATTGTCTCATGAAGAGGGCACTTGGCTGTGAACTGTGGGGAAAACACATCTTTCAATGATAAGGTTGGGTGATAAATGTCCAAGGCCAGCATGGGACACTGAAGTTCAGGAAGTGCCGTAAATTTACTGCTGAGTCAGCTCTAAGGAGGAGAGCTGGGGTTAAGAATCACAGCTGTCATTTTGCTGTGGGAAACAGTTCAGGGATCATTAGTATTGGTCATTCCCATGAACTCATATTTTGCTGGGAGGTGGCAGCAAAATCTGTGCAGATCTCAAATCCCAAAGATGAAAGATTGCCTGTTGTTAATAAACAGGTTATATTTCATACTGAAAACTAAATGTTATTTCCCATTTCTCAGTTCATCTCCATTTAAATTACAAATAGTGAAAACTACAAACATAATTGATAAGTGAGAATATGAGAGGAGGGTATGTTGCAATTTTTAGTTTTGGTTCAGTTTTGTATAATATCACTTTTTTTTCATAAAACAATTCCTGGCTATTGGAAAATGTCGAAGTAAAACAAGGGGCCTGGTGAGCATGGCAAGTTAAACATGAACCAGCAGAGTGCCCTTGTTGCTGAGAAGCTTAACTATATTCTGGGTTTCTGCACTTTACAAAGTATCTCCAGCGAAATGAGGGAAATGATCATTTCCTTCAGCACTGGTGAGGCCATACCTGGAGTGCTGGGACCAATTCTGCCCCACAGTACAAGAAAGACCTGGACATACTGCATGGACTTCCACAGAAGGCCACCAAGATGCTACAGAGGCTGGAACAGCTCTCCTGTCAGGAGAGGTTGAGAAAGCGGGGACAGCTAAGACTGGAGAAGAGGCTCAGGAGGATCTCATCTGTGTCCACAGATCCCTGAATGAAGGGTGCAGAGGAGACAGAGCTAAGATCTTTTCAGTAGTGCCCAGTGCCAGGACAGTAGTCAGTGAGCACCACCTGGAGTTACCTCTGACCATCATGCAGCACTTCTGGGCAGTTTGGGTGATAGAGCACTGGCATAGGGACCCAGAGGCCGTGGAGTCTTCTCCTTGGAGATCTCCAAAAGCTGCCTGGATATGGGCCTGGAGTTGGAACAGTTGTCTATCGGTAGGAACTATTCTGTGACTGTGATTCTGCAAATGGCTGGAATGCATCAAAGTGGTGTATAACAGATCCCAGATTACTATAGTTTCTGGCTGTAAGTGAATGACATCATAGTTATTTTGACAGTACTTCCTTGAGAGCTACAGAAACAATACACTTTATCCACTTGCAGAGGTTGATTTTGACGATTTCCATTCCAGACATCATTGTAATTGTGTCTCAAAACAGAATGGGCAGAGCCATTTCAGTGTCAGGACTCTGATGTTTCTCCAGTATTAATTGTGCAGATCCAGGGACCTTGTGGGTCTAACTGGGATTTAGGAGTAAACCCTTTAGATGTTTCATTTTTGCTGTCACCTAAGCAGGAGAGAGCTCATGGAGAAACAGTTTCCTGGGGAAAGAAAAAAGAAAAATCTTGATCTTCTTGTCAGTACAGGTGCTGGACTGCTATTATTACTATTTTATATCTAAAAAGCAGATAGCAAAGAGGTGAAAGGCTGTATGAAGGACAAAGCTTGGAATCATTCAGAAACATCAGAACAGATAAATTGATTTTGTTGTGTACATTTCAAATGTATCAAGGCTTTTTGTTTAATGATTTCCTTTTAAAGTAGTACCATGTCCAGAATATATATTTTTTTCCTACTGGAAAAAACTGAGGCAAATCACAGGTGAAGGCCAATATTTCAGTCCACAAATATCAGATGTCATTTTCACAAATCTGTAATTGTATCGCTGTGTGAGTGTCATGATGTAGATGTGTGTAATTTTGGAAGGAGGCTCTGAGGCACTGACAGGCAGACCTTTGTGTCTATTTGCTTCCTTAAGCACATCTGAGAACCAGAATCTAGGCAGCATGCTCCCACTCTCAAGAGTAGCCTGGCACTTTACATTGTAAAGTCTCTTTAAAAAGAAATAGCTTATGGGGTTTCTGGGTGTTGTAATCACTTCTCATTTCACATGTAACATTTTGACTTTCCTGAATGAAACCAAAATAGGGCCTTTGACAAAAACAGCTGACTCAAAAGCACCCAAGAGGTTGCTGGCGTAACTTCCTTATTTTAATGAAAACTTTCTCTGAAAACCACATTTCGTGGTGCCTCTGGAGCTTCATCTCAGTGTTATCATTAATCCCTACTCACAGAGATAGTAAACTGAATAAACTCTTTGTTCTTGTTTTGTTTTTACTTTTCCTCATTCACAACTACTTGGTCAGCACAACGTTGAATTAATTTTGCATTTGTCTCATACTGTCTTTACAGATCAATGACTGTGCTTTGGTTTAGTCTGAGGATGAAACAGTGGCAGCTCAACAATGAGTATTTGGACACTGAGTGAGAAGTCTCTGGTGTTCTGGACAGAGCTCCTCAAGATTGGATGAAGTTAACAGATTTGGAGGTAGTAGTTTTAAGAGGTGAGAAACCGAAGCAAATGCTGCAGGCCATGATGAGATGATCAGAAGCTCTAGCTTGCTAGTGGTGTGGTCATTTTGTAAGTGACTGCAGAGAGAAGAAGCTCCTTGCTTCACTCCTTGTCACACTAAGACATAATCACCTTACCTCTTTTCGTTGGATTTCTGGGTCTAACGGATTACAAAGCAAATTTTGCTTTCGAGGATCAAAACTCCAGCTTTACATAATGAAAGAAAATACTTCATCTGTTTGTTTCTCCTTAAGATACTCATACCAAAATAGTTCACAAATATTTTTCCATGGTGAAATGTTTTTAAACTATATTATTTATTAAACATTTGCAATTTATTTCATAACAAACATTCTAGGTGCCAACATATCAAACAAATACAAAACTCCTGTGCATCAGAAAAGAGCCCAGGTATTCAAAAAACTCTTCAATTCCTGCATTAAATGTCACAATCTCAACAAGTGAATTGGTGTGGCAGCTATCAAAACAAGAAAGAAAATAACAAGATAGAAAAGGAAAAGAAAAAAGAATTCAAAGTCAGAAGACAAGAGAAAGCATGGAAAATAAACAAGAAAGATGATAGGAGCAGGGATAGATAGAAGTTGCAGTTCACTCTTGTCTTTAATTCAGGATTTCTTCAGAAATAGTTATCATATAATCATAATCATATAATCATACCATAGAATGGCCTGGATTTGAAGGAACCTCAAGGATCATCAAGCTCCAACCCCTCTGCCAAAGACAGAGCCACCAACTTCCACACTGGTAGACCAGGCTGCCCAGGGCCTCATCCAACCTGGCCTTGAACATCTCCAGCAACAAAGCATCCACAGACTCTCCGGGAAGCCTGTGCTAGCACCTTACCACTCTCTCTATAAAGAAATTTCCCCTGATATACAACCTAAATCCTCTCTCCTTCAACTTAAAATCCTTTCCCCTTGTTCTCCTTGTTCTGTCATTATCTACCCTTGTAAAGAATTGACTCCCCTCCTGTTTATAGGCTCCCTTTAGGTACTGGAAGGCTGCAATGAGATCACCCCACAGCCTTCCCCTCTCCAGTACAGCCTTCTCTAGTCAGCCAGTTAAAAGTTTATAAAGAAGGGTACAATTTTTCCAGACCCTTTCTGCTTTTGTATATGAACCTTGCTTTTGCAGACGCTTGTATTATATGTCATGCCCTAAGGAAAAGGCAGAAAAATAGCATATTATATTTCACCCATAAATGAAAAGCATCCACTTTGTACCTATGGATCCTTTGATAATAACTTGTGGTACAGTGCTGGTCTGCAATTGTTAGATAATAATTCAGCTACTAAAATAATGAAGTATCTAGAAGATTTCCGACCTTCTAGAATCAACCTAATTCTTCTTTTAAAGACGTTTGAAACAATAACTCATTACCCAATTACAGTTGCAAAGTTTGAGTTTTTTCCTTTGACTTCTTTATCATTGATAATTAGAGATGATTTTAATTCAGTAGAACTTGTTTCTGTGTCTTGTGGCCGGAGAGGATGCATTTTTCATGAACGTGACACAGCCAGATTCAATGTAATAGTTAATGCCAAGTCTTCTGCTGAATTTTCACTCTATTGCAGTTATAAACACATTCTTGAGAGGAAAAAGTCACTGGCAGCTGTATTTATGGGAGCCTCTGCCAGACCCTTTTTCTAGTTTGATTTTCTTGCCTTGTAGTTGAAGGTCTGCATGCAACAATTACTGATTTGTCTAATTAGGAAATGATAATTTGGTCCTTGCTGAAAGAAGGGCAATAGGCTAACATGCATATGGTTGCAGGAAAGTTGTAAGGGAAGCCAGGCTTCCCTTTGCTTAGTGGATGCACATGAGCTGTGTTTACCATGAGCTTGACATGTAAGTCTGTCCTAACAGATGGAAGGGTCTTTGTTTGCTGACCCATGGAGTTGATCTGCCCTATATTGGCATGATGCATTCATAACTGTGATGTGGTGGGCACCTCCTAGTCCTTCTCCAATGTGGGGTCTCCAATAGCACGGATTATTCTGGGGCTGCAGCAATCTGTCAGGACATTCGAGGCTTAGAAAAAATATAATTATTGAAAGAAACTAGGTCTCAGATGGGAGGGAGAGGTATCTCCCTTTTTGAAGTCAGCCATTAAAAAATATGAGCTATTTTGTTGTTAGTCTCAGAGATGATATAACCAAACTGTGTTTTACATAACGCACTGATCATGCAACCAGAGGAATCACTTTTTCCCAACCCAGTTTTCAGCTAAAGCACAGCAATATTACACATATTTTGAATGAAAAATGTAAGACAAGATTTTCTTTTGCCTCTGGACAAGCTAGCTGTGATAGAGAAAACTCTAACCATCTTTATTATTCATCTATATTTTGGTCCCCTGAAGAGAAAGCAGCCTCTTATGCTCGCATAATGTCAAGCATTAGTGAGATGCTGATTGGACCTCAAGGCACTCTCTATGTATGTATGACCATAAATGTTGGAAGGTGGAAAAGAAGACACGCTGTTCAGCATTTTCTACATTATTTGATTTAAAATATAGGGTGTAATTTTTGTGACCTTGTGATTTGAGAGTAAAAATTGTCTGCAGTCCTTGTCAGGTTACTGATCCTTCAAGGCAGCTCTCAGATACTAAGCATTGTCTTCTGAACTGTACCTCTCTCCTGAATACCTACCTCCATGTCTGCCCTGCAGCTAGGGAGATGAAGACTTCTGAGGCTGAAGCTGTGCTACACGTGCAGGTAGTCTTCCTATGGCAGAGTAATGCTATCTACTGTGCCATTTAAAGCTGGAAGAAAATGTAGCCTTTGTGGCATTCCTAAGTCAAGGAGCAAGAAGGGTGGGTTTTGTGTGTATGTGCGTGTTTTTTTTCCCCTCACTATTAAACTGCTCTTGGAAATCAAAACACACTGTTGATATTTTGGGAAAGGGCTCATTAAAAATGAATTCTATGACCATAAATCAAGTTCTGTACAAGAATTCAGCTGTGTATATGTTTGCTGAATCCTCATGATAAACAGTTGCACAACACAAGATTGCTACAGAAGGGTGTGTGGTTGAGGTACAGGGGAGTACAGACAACTGCACAAGAAAATCAATTATGGGCAATGTACATCCCTTTTATTCACATTCATAAGGCCAGTACACATGTTCACAGAGAGCATTACACAGGTCTGTATTTATTAAGACACACAATTCTTTCATTTGGCTGGTCCCTGCAGCAAAACCACAATGCCACCACAGAAGAGACGGGGCCCAATCATTCTCACCTCAACTGCCCTTTCAGCCACCACAAGCCCTGCTTCCCCTGAACAAAAAAGCAAAACTGTTTTTATTTGCATAGCCTAAAAACAGATTATGCCTTAGGAAAATAGCCAGAAGAAAAATCTACTTCAGAAATTCTAAAGAAAGGCTAAAAGATGTTATGCAGCCCTTAGCTATGTACTTCTTGCAGCAAAGATTTTTGTTTGAAAGCTACGTGTAAACACATAGCATGTTTATAGAGCTACTGCTGCTTGAAATTTAATCCTCCTGTATATGACGTGTGTGGGGATTTTATTTTTGTGGGCTACGGCTGTTGAAGGTAGCAGGAGGTTGGTATTGTGATTATGGTCAATGCTGCAGAATTTCAATCAATAGACTATGGTGTTGCTTAGGCATGCTGAGAGGATTAGGAGACAAATGTCATAGATCATTTGTTACCAGAGGGGTATTTTGAAAAACACCTGGAGCTGTAGCTCTTTAGCAGCAGAATTTCCCACAACAACTCTTTTACTTTACCATCCCTTTTTTATAACCTGCATCTTCTCCATTTATCACACTTATCCCTTACCACTAATCTACTTACATAATTACTCCCCTTTCTTCATCAATTCTTATTGTGTTTGTTTTTTTTTGCTTTTTGTATTTTCCCTTTTTTTTTTTACTATTTACGTTCTTTGCTTCATTTTCAGAGGTAGGATGTTGGACAAAAGTTGAACCCAGACCATTCTTGGAGAGCTTCAGAAATTTGTTCCGCAGCCAGATGCCGTCTGGATGATCTCTTATGGGAAAGTACCAGTGTATTGATGCCTGATAGAATGGTAAATTTAGCCTACCGCTTTTCAGACTGTTATGTATCTTCTAGTGTTTGTCTCCATCTTTATAGGAATTAGGTCTTGTCATGAGAAGAATCACTAAGATGGTGCAATAACGACTTGATTCTGCATCCTTGTGCAAGTACATACCATTGACCAAGATCACTGGGCAGCCAATCTTAATGACATCTCAGAAGAGTTGGATTGTAAGGACTTGGAGTCACAATTTTTACTAAATGACTCTTGAAATATAATTTTGCATTTTAAAAATATTCAGCTCGCACAGTAAATTCTTGTTTAAGGCTCTGCTAGATTCCCCTTTCTGCCTTTCCTTCTAATAATAAATAAGTTGTTTGCCTAACATTTGGAGAGATGTTTATTTTTTTCCATTGCAGAAGAAATTCTCATGGAAAACGCATTAGCAGGCCTGGAACAAAAGGCGCAGAATGGGGAATTTCCCAGTGCATTCCACCGCCTGATTGTTCTGCTCAGTGTTGAGAACCATTTGGTGTGTTCATTTATAACTGCATGTTTTTGTACACAGTCATCCGGCTGCCGAGAGGAAAACACAACAAGAGCATGAGTGAGCAAAGAGCATCTTGAGAAGAGTTGAGACAAGTGGTTAGATCATATTTCTGCTTTGCAGTCCGTATGCAGATTCAGTATTGCATCAAATGGCATGCAGAGCAGGGATAAAAGTCCATGCAGTGGATATTTTGTCATTATTGCCCAAAACAGGAAGATGTAGTTGAAGTCTGCTTTTCTGTGACACAGCAATTTCTTTTCTTATTAAGTTATTTGGCTGGGATGGCATGTATTTATTTTTTTAGGGGTTCAACAAACTGTTGGAACAAGAAGCTCCATATTTCATTTAGAAGATGGATAGACTTGTTGTAGTGGGAGAGGAGTGGTTAATTTTTGGCTGCCATGATAACAGCTCTCTGGCCACTGTTTCTATGCTTTAACTACTTTTGCAGTAGAAAGTTCATCATGAGGTTAGGCGATAGAGGTTGCATGTCTCCTGTGCTCATGGCAATTATTTCTAACAGCCTGGTCCTTAATGACAAGGGGCACTGTATGATAATGGTGGGGATCTCAGAGGCAGTACAATTGCTGAGAGCATCTGGTTCTTTTAATAATCTTGCAAGCCAGAGAGTGCCTATTCTACAGGACCAAATAATGTGAGCAGTTTGTCCCCACAAAGACATTAGTGATGTCTGAACAAACACATTAGTGATGTCTGAAGTCTTGGTGATGTGAACTTACTCCAACATACTATTATCTCTGAACTATCTCTGAAAATTTATGTGGAAAAAGTGCAATTACTCCACCTAGAAAACTGGTCATGATGCCACTGTATTGAGGGCTTTCTGCACACCATAACCTTTAGCAGTGTTACCTCTTGGAGAAGGTAAGCACATAAGCACAAAGCAGGAGTCATTCTAGTCATTCTTGTCATTCTTTTTTTTTTTTTTTTTCACAGCTCCATGAATTTTTCCTTGTGTGTTGTGTTGTCTTTTTTTCCCTAATTCTTTTGTAGGATCAATAATGCAAACTTTCAATTATGCTGCAGTTTTTCTTGCTGATGGTGTATGACAGTTGTCAACTACCTATCAACAAAGAGCCTTCTGAACCAATTTTGTTGATTCTTCCCCAGGCAAAAATAAATGAACTTTATGAGTACAAGGAGTACATGACTGATTACTAATCACAGGAGGACTGTTTGTCCCTGCCACTGCACCAATATGTGTGTACAGGACACGTGGATTTATGGGGCAGGTGTCCTCCTTCCTGGGAGCATTTGTAGAAGTGGAACAAGCAATTATGTCTGTATTGCAGAACAAACATATTCTGATTGCTTCACTAATTAATTTCCTTGTATATTTTGTGCCAAATTCCAAAATACAAAGAGAGCTTTCTGGCCACTTGAAGATATTGCTGGGGTGAAGTGCTATGTGCCACAAGATCCTTTTCCAGCTTGGTCACTTAAAAGAAATTTGGCCTAGCAGTTCAGCAGTGTTCAACAGTGTTTTCTATACAAGTGTACTGGGAAGCAGAGAGTTGAATATGAAGCCTTTACTGCTCAGAGATTTAAAGAAGATTTCATCTGCTGCCTAAATTCTTCATCCTGTGACTAGCTTTACTTGGTACATAATAGGGTGGAAAGCTAAAGCTGAGACCTTGTAGTCAGCCAGGTGGTAAATTATCACCTTCCCACATCATGCTAACTTTGTTTTTTTTCTGCAAGTGAATTAGAATAGGGTCACAAGGTAACGGTCTGCACTGAGAAGCCTAATGAAAAATGGGAGAGCAGTGTTTTTCACCCAGGAAATCGGGGTGGAGAGGGTTAAGGATGCATACGTAGGCTCAAGAGGGAGCAAAGCGGGTTAGCTCTGTGTTTGCTTAGGACAAGAGATTCAGGTAGAGTTAGCTTGTTTGAGAGAAAAGCTTCCAGAAGGCATTTCTTTGGCAAGATCTCCACACCATATCTTTGGTTACACTGCAGTGACCTTAAAGCTTTAGAGGGCAACTGAAGACTCCTGTGACTCAGAGACCTTTCAGCTTGGTGTGGTCAGCTCTGTCAGTTTTCCTGACGTGCTCTAAAAGCACAGGGCAAAAATCTTGAGAGCATAAAGCAGCTACCTTTTAGCAGGGAAGGAGCCTGACAGAGGTTTGATGGGAAAGGTCCGAAGTTCAATACGAACTCTGATGTCTGAGTGCTGTACTCCTCAGGGGTCCAAACTAGCTAGTGTAAAGTAGAACATCTTTATAGCAACTCTAATTTGTGCTGATGGCTGGCTTGGCCTCCAGCCAACACAAAGTTGGGGCAAGCAGAAGGAAGACTTGCAATCACCTCTTTCTTTCCACCACAGCCATCGCTGAGCTGAGCATAAGCTTGGCTGCGTGTGGGACTGTGTCACTGAACACTTTGTAACAGAATGCTTCGGGTCCAAAGCATGCATTCTGGTCTATCAGATAAGCAATATGCCTTTTTAAAATTGTCACCAGCACCTTTATACATGCCAATTCTAGTGATAATTGCTGAATTTCTACATTTAGAGGAAGCAAGTGCTTCATTAATATCACAGTGTGCTATTGTTTGTTGCACGTGTTCTTTCCCTTCTAAATATAAAATTTAGGTAATTGTCACTGGGGCTATTTATTTATTCATTATAGTTCAAATGTAGATACATAAGATCCTGTGGTAATATTTATTTTTAAAAGTTTGGAATCTCTGAAAAATCTCTCCCTGAGATGGGTTAGCTCTTAGCTTCCTATAAAAATTTCATATCACTTTTTTGGATGGCCATCTGGTTTGTTGAAGCCTGGAAAATCTGCCTTACACCAACGCAGAAATTTTGCTTAAAAAAAACCACTGAGAAATCAAAGGGCTTTCTGCTGCATACATAGCAATTAAAATAACTATGTCTCTATCTTTTGTTAATCTTTAGCACTGAGGGAGCACAAACACTTCACAAAATACACAGAAGGTAAATAGCTCAGAAGATACTTGTAGTTTTCCTTAGCACGGAGAACACAATTGGTTATTGTCTAAAATATGAAAAGAAGATTGTACAGTTATCCCTATAACAGGTTGCCAGAAAAGCTGTAGAGTCTCCTTCTTGGGAGATATTCAAGACCCACCTTAAACACTTTCTTGTGCAACCTACTGTAGGGAAACTGCTTTAGCAAGGGACTGAACTTCATGATCTCCAGTGGTCTCTTCCAACCACTACAATTCTGTTATTCTGTGATTCTGTTGGTCTACCTCAACCTCCACTTGCCTTGTACACACCTCTACTAGTCATACCTGTGCTTAGTAGGCTGAGCAGAAACTGTCCTGAGAGGCAAGAGGCTTCTGAAACCTGGACTACATACACAGTTTTGTTCTGGTAGTATGCAGTGTTGGGATTTTCTAGCAAAATCTCAGTTCTTGCACTAGTATAGTATTATTTGCATCATGTTTCTTTGGGAGAAAATTATAGATAAAACCCTTTGTGAAAAAGCTCTGGAACTGTGCTACTGTGAAAAGTACAAAGACTATCTGAAATTTTCCTGTGAATTCCGCTTAGCTGAATCCCATGTGACTCTAAAGGCACTAGCATGCAAATACGGTAAATGAAGTATGACTTAGATGCCCACACTAGTTGAAATGTGTCTTTAGGTAGTTTGTGTCTCTGTCTCCCTTTGGTAACATCCTGGTGGGATAGCATCTCCTTGCATTCTTTCTAGCAAAGAAGAAACCTCTTGCTGTGAGATAATTGCATTTGATTTTCTATTTTAAAAATGTCCATGTTGGGAGTTCTGGGGATGAAAATGAAAAGCTGCGGTGACTTTGGACTTGACACTCCTTATAGATTCAAAAAGAAGTATCATCCCAGCCTCTGAACCATACATGGCGTTACAAGCAGAGGCTCTCAACAGGAGAGTATTGACAGGTGCTGCTTGCATAACAGGATATCAGTGAAAATGGGTGGTAAAATTTTTTGGTGCAGAATGTACTATTTAATACATTTATAAAAAAATTAAAAGCACAGGGGAAAAAAAGAAAGTCAGAAGGGGAGATTATTTTTTATCTGACATATGGCCTTTATAGTAATTTTCCTCTTTTGGATATAGATCACTGTCTTCATTTTTTGGGTAGCTATAATAATAATTAATTACTGTCAATTATTTATATAGCTCCAGAGAACTGATAAGACTTAAAAAAAAAAAAAAAAAGTTGGATCTGCAGCACCAGAAATTTTAAGATCTAGATGAGCAGGGATTTTAAGATCTAGATATAGCAGGGATTGTGTTGAAAAAAAGGATGGCGGGGCAAATTTCAGACTCTTTGAAAAAAAAACATGTAGAATCCTTGCTGTTTGCTGATGGATCTCTATTTTTGTGTTTGAGATATAGTCAAGAACATGTTTGCTGTCCATGCAAACAGCCTCTGAACGTCCCTGTTCTATCTGTCTATAGGACATCCTCCAGTGCATATGTGCTGAATGTGTCCTGTGATTTCTTGTGTTGCTGGCCCCCTAAGTGGGTGGGGAACATGCAGCATTTTCAGCCATTTCCTTAAAGAGTTCCTTGAAAAGTTATGTAGATTAAATCCAACAAAGCTTGGTAATGGCTTTGGGATTTATCTACAAAGAACTGGTAATTAGGCCTAACCTCATGTTTGCTTACATTTCATCAAAAAAGTCATTTAAAGCAATGCCCAAATAGCTGTTAATTATGTTTCAAAAATACTTTTTCTTTGTTTATACTTTTGGCATGTTTGTGCTGATTAATCTTTTTTTCCCTTTTTCTCCTGTACTGACTGATCAAGTTAGAACAAAAATGTTCTTTCTCTTTATTTCTAATTTTTAATTCTGAAATGGTTATTCTGTTATCCATATATTTATTTGTGTCCTAGGTACATACAGAGAAATAAGCATTCCTGTGAGGCAATGCCTATTCATGCTGTGGCAGTGTGTTTTGTCTTTCTTTGATGTATATTATTTAGACTGTTTGCTCACCTCTCTTTTCCCTCCTGCCAACCTCCCATTACTGCGAGCTTGTCCTACATTTGTTGGAACACGCTCAATTAGAAATCCTCGAGCTTCTTTTTCTCTGTTCTTTACAAATCCATATGCATTTTGAAAGTTTCTTTTGCATATCTCTTCATGAGGTGGTATTATCAGCAGCTCTACACTCAAAACTGGACAGAACTGGGTCCTTCTTGGTACAAAAAAATTCTTAACATTATATCTTATTTTTATTTTTATTTTTTTGATTCCTAGATATTTCCTCTCTTCAGTTTTAGAAGGGAAGAGAAGGCTTTAATTTCTGCTTTCTAATTTAACAAACAATATGGGACAAGTTTTTTATCACACTGATCACCCATTCCATAGGAAGGTAGCCAACCTTCTGGCTAGAGGAGATGGACCAAGAGATGCATTAATTGTTGCAGAAATATCTCATGAGCACAGTGAGATTGTTAACAGATCCTTAAGATTTCTCTAAATTGAAGCATCAGGCATCAAATCTATTTGATAAATCACATTCAAAATGAATGTCAATGAATTCCTGTCAAAATGAGTTTCTGCAAGTCTCACTTGTGATCTGGTATTAATGAAAATTCTGAAATCTTAGATGACCACATTTTGTGTTCACTACAGTTATGTGCATGGCATTGGGAGATTGGATGTATGCTAAAGGCTGGTGTTCAGAAATGAAAAGAGTCTTGGCTAAGCTGAAAAACCAAGATGCAATTCAGCAAAGATAATCTCAGAAACCTATGTTATCCTATATCTATGCAAGCCTTCTTTCTGGGGAGAATGAGATACAGTGTTGAGGGGTCAGTCAGCTGGAAAGAGTTGCCTGCATTATCCTTTTATGGGAAAAAAAAAAAAAGGAAAAAGAAAATCTATATGAAACAAAGCTTGTCTATAAGAAATGAGGAAACCATTCTATTCCAGATGATGATATCATAGTTGAAGGAAAGTCCAATTTTTAATTCCTTCCTCCAAGAATGTCTTTAATCATGACTGATTAAAGAAAAGTGACTGGAGATTGAGAAAATATGACCTACTATGCAAGACTGAATGAATTGGGCTTCTGTATCTTTGAAGAATCTTGTGGCAGTATGAAAGGTGACAAGTTTTACCTGTGTGCACAAAGTAGGTAAAAAAATAAACACTTAAGCTGTAGTAAGGAAAACTGCTTCATAGGGAAAGGGAAATACTGGAAAAGATTCCATGAACTTTCAGTGTAGTGCCCTGAATTACAGATCTTAGGGAGGAAATTTTTCACAAGTTCCATATGTGATGAGAAAGAACTGGGCTTGTCAGGAAGATCAAACAGCTGCAGTTCATGCTGATATTACATTTCTTATACCAAAACTACAGAGTTGTCAGTTGATGACAAGATACTGCCATATTCAGATGTTTTGAGTTCAAGATTATGACCTGTAGATGTATATATTCACAGCACGTATCTTATGTCACTTTGAATTGCATCTTAGAGGACTTTAGGGGGACCTAATACAACAAATCTCTGGGTGTAGTCAATCAGATTGGTCTATTGAAGTATTTTCCTTCAGACCTCATTCTTGAATGCAAATGAAATTTACTTACATAGGGAAACTAGTGATTTTTTACCGCAATAAATGATTCTGCCATGGCTAAGTTAGCATATCCTGGACAAATATATATATCATGTATGTCATATAGATAGATAGATAGATAGATAGATAGATAGATAGATAGATAGATACATGGATAGATAGAAATTTGGAAGCAAATGGAATTATCCTACGTTATTTTTTTTTAAGAAATTAGTTGGAAAAATATAGAGGTGCTAAGAAATAGTGAGGTGGTCTCATAAAAAATGTCCAACATCTATATGCTCCTTGGGAAAACTTTAGCTCTGTTGCAGATTTCTTTAAGATAATTCTGTTTATCACTCCATGTTTTTTAGACTGAAAGTGCAGCTGCTTATAGATCTAACAAACAGAACTTACAAGCTGTTATGAATGTAAAAGTATTATTAAAAATTTAATTATACATATACACATAAACTCGAATGCTAGAAACATTGACCAGTTATGATTCTGACAGTATTTTAAATCAAATTTGTCTTCATCACCTGACACCTTCTGTACTTTTTTATTCTAATTATTTCTTCAGAAGTTTTCATTTCAAGGATTCAATTTAAAACTGAAGTCAGGAGGTCCAATCTCTTATTAATGATTAAAATATTAAGACAATTTTTCAGTAAACAATGTTTAAGAGAAGCAAATATATTAATTTTGATCATGCGTGTCCTTTCTTGCCCATCTCTTCAGCATCAAACATAGTTCTGTGATCTGCGGGATTAAATTAAATTCCTATAAATGCTTGGTCTTCAAATAATAGAAGTTATGAGTTTTGGGATAGTTATTCAAGGAAATACACCCCTGGAGATTAGAAATTATACAGGTGTAATATCTTCTGAATTTTCTAATTTTTTTTTTTCTGGTACTCCTTTGGAAAGAAAAATGTTTTGTTAACATGAAAATAAGTGCCAGAGATTTGAAAATTGAGTATTATGGATTTGGGTTGGAATTTAAAAGGTTTTTTTGTGTGTTTTTTTTTTTTTCCCCTCTCAAAGCATACAAATCCAGTGTGCGCTCACTAAGATCAACATAATTCTATTTATAGAACCAATATTGAAGTACAATTATGTCACTAGGTTTTACTTAACAATATTACTCTATTTCTGCTTTTTTTTTTTTTGGATCTTCATCAATAGAGGGATTAAGGCTGATGTCACTAGAATATTTCAGGGAGGAATCTCAGCCTTTGCTACTCATACATTTTCTATACTTAGCAGTAAGAATAAAATGGCAGTGTTTGAATATAGTAGCCTTATTTAATACATAATCTGCTGTTAACAGACACAAAGATTACTACCCCTACTGACACTTTCTCATTCATGCCTGTATGCCGGCATCTGTTTTAAACCACCAGTCCGGAGAGATGGCGGCTAGTTTAGGAGGAAACCATTTATATGAGGCTGGAGAATATGAATGCTCTTCATTCTCTATTGTGTTAGTAATTGATGTGCTTCCATTAGTATTTAAGGTTAGTAAACTCAGAGGGCAGCATCTCCTTAGGCTGTTTGCTCCCAAGGTACAGTGCTATTACTTCATGTTTACACTCACGTTTATTCTGGGTTGGGTTAAATTAGCAACTTTGTTTACAAGAATACCATTCCTCTCTGATCAAATGAAAATTCACACCAAATCACAAGTAGATCTTAGGCTTTTATACTGACTTTAGTGAGGTTTCAAGTTTAATCCAGGAAGCATATGGTATTTTTGTTCTTTTAAATAGCCTTTTACCAGCACTCCTCCACACAGAATGTTTCCACGTTTACAGGTATACAAAGCCTTAAAATTTAGTCCTTGAAAACACAGTAATATCATAGTAGGGCATGGAAGGAGGGGGAAGGAGAGACTGCTAGACTAGGACTGGAGACCTTTACTCTGTTCTTGGATCTAACACTGACTTGCTGCTATACTAGAGGCAACTTACTTATTTGTCATGTGGGGTTGCTTTGCACTGTAAACCTTCCAGATGGATTTTTTTCTGTATCACCTAGAACAGTGGTCCTCTATCCTTAGCAGGAACATCTCTGACAAATTATGTGGCACCTTCTCTCCTTGAATCTGCAAACCCACTCAAATAAAAATTCTACTTACCATGAGTGCTGGTACCAGAACTGGGTCATGGGCACTCAGATCTCCTTTATTTTCTGAGCTATTTCTCACAGTTTTATACTATCTAAATTCAGTAAAATTTACGGATTTAAATGCTCCGAAGCGATTCCATGGAGCAACACCTGGCCTTTATTATTATTTTTTTCAAAGCATTTATTGTTTAACTGTTGCAATTTGTGCATTTGAATTCAAAGTGTAGATTTTTTTCTGTGATCAGGGATAAGCTCCTAACTGTGCTGGTATGAACAATACCTTACTACAGAAATTCCCATTGGAATATAGTAGGAGCACAAATTCTTGCTTATGTATTATTTTGGCCTGTTTGTTTTCTATTCTTTTCATTTGCTTGTATTTGACCCTTATTTTCATTTGATAAAAATTGTTGAATGCTTTAGAACTGGCACTCAAAAGCAAGAACTAATCCTCAGGGATGCAAAGCTTTCCATTGCAATGCACAATCTGCTTCATGCCACTAATGACAACATAAGACTATTACAAGTGAGCTGAATAGATGAATAGTCTTTGCATTAGAGGAAGGAGACTGTCACTCTGCTGGCAGCCCTGCAGAGCATCACATATCAAAGCTACCATACTGTGCTAATACTGCACTTATCCCACAGCTATTCCAATGTCCCATATGCACTCACTGTATGCAGGGTGGATGGGTGTGCACAAGGGGAGTTGATACTGTGTAAGAAAGAACTGTGGGAGATTAAATGAATGTAATTTTATTTATTTAGTTATTTATTTATTTTGCCATAAAACCCTCTGTAATGACAACATGGATTCTTTTTATCCTTTTTTTTTTGGGGGGGGGGGGGGTAGGAGTTGGCAGGAGGGGGCAGGAGTGAGAGTGCTCTTTTTTTTGGGGGGGGGGGGGGGATGGTGACTATTGAAATTAAAGGTGTTTTCTTAGCTAATGTACTCTTTTTTTTTTTTTTTTTTTCCACTACCTCACACACACACAAAAAATAACAAATTATAATTTGTATTTTGTTACTACATTTAACAAGAGTGTTCTGTCAAAAGAATCCAGAGAAATACAGAAGAAATGGCTGAATTATAGTTGTGGTACTGATAGCAACTTGTAAAATTCTTTAGTTTGAGTTTATGTAATTTGAATATTTTGCACAATACTGAAAGCAAGAGAACCATGTGTCTGGATTTGGTGAAGATCTGGGAGATTAATAGCATTTTTGCTGTGGTGTGTACCTCATTTCATGGAGAGTAGAAGGTTCTCACGGTCTCCCTTACATCTAAAATTCAGCCTTGTGCAAGTGTCAGCATTCAGTGCATGTAAAGATGTGTGTGCTATTGCCATATGCTCTTGCAGGTTTTAAAAACCTACTTTTTTTTTAATTTAAATTTTCCCATTATATCTAAGAGTTTATTTTTCTCAAGTGATGCAGTATGCCCAGTTCATTTTCAAACCCTCAAATAGCTGGAGGAAAAAGAACCAAACCAAAACATAGCAATGAAAACAAAAACAATGAAACAACCAAGAAGAGCAGAAGGAATGAATTCCTATATTCTAGATTTCTATTTTTAACGTTTACCTAATAAGACGTAGTTAAAAGACAACTGATGTCAGGCTCAACTACTCATAATGTGTGACTCTTTTTTTGTGAAAGGAAACATTTACTGAATTTAAGAGTTTAAGCACACAAGATTAATTAATTAAATCAAACTAAAATGGTGCAATATTAGCCTTTGAGAAAAAATCAGCCTGTCTCTGCTCTCTACGACATGCTGAAAAATCACTGTGTAGTGTTTTTATTTCTTTTCATAGAATTATACAGAAGCATAACTTTACTATTATTATTTAAAACCTGTGAAGGTTTTTCATGTAAATAAATTTTTTCCAGCCCCAAATCATATATACCAGTTTCTAGATAGACCACCAATGAAATCAGCCCATGGCGGCACTCAGCTACACAATTCCAGCAGTTTCAGGCATTGCTCTGCTGTCTGTTTGACCCCTGTTTGCATCACCTGGTTGGTCAATGCTTGTTACAACTAATTACTCAGCTGCTGATCGAGACAAGGTTATGCTTCTCCTGTGACAAGGCTGTGACTGCCTCAACTATCACTGTTACCAATTTGTTATCGATCTCAGCATGTGGAGGGCAGGGGTGCTGGAGCTGGCTCACACCACACTGGAGCTGAAGACAACCATGTCACTGTCAGATGCAATCCAGTTGGTTCCTGCCCTTGCAGCTCTTTTCTCCTTTACTGCCCTCCAGTCAGTCTTTCACTCTGCTCTCTTATGATGGAGACATGTCTCTTAGCATACCACTGACCCATGCCCTAAAGGTAGTAAACTCCTGTTCCTGTAGCTCTGCTCAGAGATCACCCAGCTCTAATGACATAACTCCTTATCTTCTGTCCAAATATATTTGTAGTGAATTTATACTTGTTTCTGCATTAATGCCATCTACTAGCTCCAAGAGATTTTTCTCTCCACCAGCATTCATTCTTTTCAGTTAGACACCACAGCCATTCCACATATCAGAGTTGTTATCAAGCTCATCAAAGCACCCTCTGGTCTTTCTTGCTTAAAGGCTTCTTCTAATTCCTGTGTGCTCTGTACCTATTTCAGCAATAATTCAAGAAGAGTAAAACTGGGCAGTCTTTCTTGTCTCTTCATAATTGTGCCTACCCTCTCTTCATCTGCCTCTCTCCCTCCCTTAACTTATTCAGTCTTTTTCTCTTCAAAATCCACCTTATGCTGAACCTAAAACAATTTCCACTTCCAGGTTTCCTGTGACAGCAGTTACATTTCAGACAAGAGTGGCCAGATGAGCAGTTCTGCTTTGCTCTACGCCCATCACAGAGATGCCCATGAACTGCACCTGGTGGAGCAGGTAGGGTGTCTCTGCTAGAAAATAAAACATGCAAAATAAGGCAAAAATATCGGCAGCTCATGCTTGTCACTGCCATTAATTTTCAGTCACAGCTGGGCTAGCCTCAGCCACTGCTCCTTTTCTGATAGGAAATTAAAGTTGGTTCAAACGGATTATACAACTTTTGATTCAGCCTTTTGACTATTGAATTAAAGCTAAAGAGCCTGCCAAGGGAGGCGGAGAAGCCAGATTGGAGGGGGAGGAGGTGAGAGGTGGGAGAGGGGGAAGCAGAGAGAGGAGTGTGGAAAGTCTTAAAGCCAAGAAACTTGAAGAAATGGGGGCTGGGGAGATTTAGTGGGAGTTATTTTCAGATCATTCTCTCTGTAGTTGGCATCTTTTTTAATTAGAAACTATTTTTTTATATATATTGGAGAGAGTTAGTTAATGAGCTATTGTCTCAGCCCTACCCCCCGGCAGCATCAAAGAAACCTTTTCAAAACCACGGCAGCATTGCAGGCTGTATTTTGCCAAAGGAGCGTCACTTCAGCAAGTGAAGCACACTGCTTCCAGCAGTACCCAGCTGCTGGCATCATCTCCAGTCATGTGCCTGAGGCGGAGTGATAGCCTGGCACAAAGCGTGTGCCCTCAGGTCACTTCCTGCAGAGATAGGCTCGTACCCACTGGGCGCGTTTCTGGAGACAGTAGCTAGAGGTCCAGTTCTGCTGTCTAATATTAGATGTACAGAAATCTTCCTATTGTTTTTGGCAGGCAATGCCTGGCAAGAGCAATTCTGGCTCTCCCACTTCTCCACTCAATCCTCTTCAATAGTTTCTGTATCAAACGTTTGATTCATTTGGGTGAAATGAGTGAAGCAATTGTACAAGCCTTGAAAGTTTCTTTATAATTGTTACCTTGAGTGGGCTCATCTGTTGGAGTCAGTATGAGCACCAGTAAGCCATAAATCCTAGCAGATGATCCAGCCTGCTTTGTTAAATCAAGATTAAATAATGTGTATTACCGTTGTCCTCTACCATGAGATCACAAATGAGTTTATTTACATAATGGAGTTTTTTAAACTTCATGGGAACATAATACTGATCAAATAGAAAATGGATAAGGATGAGCTGGGACACTGAGCACCATATCAGAGGAAGAGCTGAAAGCATTTGTATCATTCAGTTAAAACAAGAAAGAACTTAGGTGAATGGAATACAATTGGCGATAGTGCCCTGCTACTATCTTAAGTATATTTAAAGATTGGTAAAGACCAGACCAGGATTTTCCTTGACATAATACTTTTCATTGGGTAAAAGCTATTTTGCTGAGTGCTTTTTAAATGCTTTTGTAAAAGAAAAACCTTGGGTTTGAAATTTTTGGCTTAAAATTTGGTAATTTTCACATTGACATTACTGTTGGTAAAAATGTGGTGATGTTTGATAGCAGAGCACTGGAATAGTAAAGTAGTCCAACTTGTCTCCTGTAAGAATTTGGAGGGCTTGGGAATAAATGTGACTAGTAAGTGTTGGACACAGTATTGCCAGTAGGAAGGAATCACCCTAGTTGTTGAAACCATGTCTGATGAAGGAGACTCTTTCAGTCTCATTGGAAAACCAACCTTATATACAACACTGCAATTTCGTGCACTCAAAAATGGTGGTAATACTACTGCTATTGGCTATTGCTATACTGTAAATCATAAATTTCAAAAAAATAAGGCGTTGCCAGAAGAAAACATTGCTTCCATACCTTCAATATCCAAGTTTCTCTAACTCCCTTCAGCACATTTGTCTGTCTCTGTCTAAATGAAATGAAAATTTCACCATTGCAAACCTAAAGAAACCATGATCTTTTTAAAGAAAATTCACTGTTTGTCTATCCAGTTTGGCATGTTCATATACAACAGCAAACGTGTTTCCCTCCCCTGCTTTGCCTCCAGTGTGGTTGCTTTTCATATTGTGCAATGTGTATTTCATTACACATTTTCAGAAGCCAAGATCAGATCAATTGCCAATTTTTAATTCAGAGGAATCCTCTACTGAAACCTAGCATATTTAGAAAAAAATGACATATATGATCAATAGTATTTTTACACCTTGCTAGACAAAAACTAATCTGAGACAAACTTTTTTTTTTTAATTGATTTTAATGAAGCCATTGGGTAGGAATTTCTGCAGAGAACTGCACAAGGCATGGGTTTGTGGCTGGCTAAAAATGACCAGTCCAAAATTCTCTTGAAGTGGAACTTCCTGCTTTGTCATCCACATAGATTTCAGTCCTGAATTGCTCATTGTCAGCACTGTAAGAAAGGGTAAGAGTAAGAAGTAGAAGGCTTCCTTGGATATCTTTCGTGGTGTTCATTAGATCAATAATACTATCTTGTTAACCTGTTTTAAAGCAGGATGTTATTATCTACTCACTGACTGCTGATGTCTGCTTGCACCCATGTCCTGCTCTGACAGCAGCAAAGGGATGGAGAAGCTACTTCTTCCCTACTTATTGACATTATTTATAATGAGTTGTTTAAACTGCATCTAAATATTACTGAAAAAAATTTGTCTTAATAAACAAGGCTCTCACAAAATGAAATTAATTCCCTTCTTTCTCATAAAGCATTAGTACTGCCTATATATGTATATAAAAAGCAAATGACAGGTTGGCCATTAGCCAGCAGTGTGCCCTTGTGGCCAAGAGGGCCAATGGCATCCTGGGGTGCATTAGAAAGACCATGGCCAGCAGGTCGAGGGAGGTGATCCTCCCCCTCTACTCTGCCCTGGTGAGGCCTCATCTGGAGTACTGCGTCCAGTTCTGGGCTCCCCAGTACAAAAAAGACAGGGATCTCTTGGAAAGAGTCCAGCGGAGGGCCACAAAGATGGTGAAGGGCCTGGAGCATCTCTCCTATGAAGAAAGGCTGAGTGAACTGGGTCTGTTCAGCCTTGAGAAAAGAAGACTGAGAGGGGACCTGATCCAGGTCTATAAATATCTAAGGTGTGGGGGGCAGAATGGCGAGGCCAGACTCTTTTCAGTGGTGAGTGGAGACAGGACAAGGGGAAACGGCTGGAAACTGCAGCATAGGAAGTTCTGCACAAATGTGCGCAAGAACTTCTTTACAGTGAGGTGACGGAGCACTGGAACAGGCTGCCCAGGGAGGTGGTGGAGTCTCCTTCTCTGAAGATGTTCAAGACCTGCCTGGACGCCTACCTGTGCGACCTGCTGTAGGGAATCTGCTTTGGCAGGGGGGTTGGACTCGATGATCCCTGGAGGTCCCTTCCAACCCCTACAATTCTGTGATTCTGTGATTCTGTGAAATGTCACACTAAACAATCATCCCTGCAGATTGCGTATGATGAAACTACCTTTGTGTTCTTTCTCTACTATGTATTTAATTTTATTATCTGCAATAAAGTCCTTCAACAAAAGAGAGCATGGTGACCTTCTGAACTTGCCTGCTTTGGGCTAGAGTTGAGGTCTATGATAGTATTTAATCTTTTAAGGAGATATTGGTAGGTGTATGAATCAAGGCACTATCCACTTCTTATTAAATTAGGTGCTCAAGACATAAATTCACAATGCAGACAAGTTTCCTAACTGCCCTGGCAGAATGTAGCCAAAAACTACCTGTAATCTACATGTTTCTCTTGTATACAACTTTTACTAATTTACTGTGGTTGTTTAACTGCTTTCAATGCAAGTAGGCTGACTCAGCACATAATGAAAGCATGCTTAAAACACCTTTCTGTTTTATAGTCTCAGTTTTGTAAAGATATGTTTAGGTGAAGGAAAAAAAACCACCAATAACACAGGAAAAATACAACCAAAAAAGTCAAAAAACCAACCTGTGAAAATAAATTGTGGTAACGGGCACAGGGATGAGGGAGGTACCCAACAGCTTTTTGAACTATAGAAACTTCTTCCAGTTCAGAATACTGTTATGCATTGACAGCAGTCTGTCAGACAGAAAGAAACAGCTTTCAGAAGGAAATAACACAATATCCTGATTTTCACAGGAAGAACCCACAGTCCAAAGACTGCAAGTTAATACAAAAAGCTATGAAAGTACTAAAAGTCTCTTCAGAGAAATGACGATGGACTAGAAAGTGAGAGAACTGAGTGAGGAAGAATTGCAAAAGTGATTATGATAGTGAATAAACAACTACTACTTTATGCTTTGGAAAGGGAAATTCGTTCTTCTGAAAGTCTTCTCCATTTCTAGTGCAGGAGAAGTGGGGCTGTGGTGCACACTGCTGAGGTGGATTCCTCCTAGCACAGCACCTTGTATAGACAAATCTTCCCAGAAATGTGTAGACATGTAGAATTGCAAGTAAAGGAAAGGAGAAGCAATGATTTTACCCAGAAAAATTTTTCTTCTGTATAGATTATATGATTGGGCCATCACCTTAGAATAAAGGGAGACCTCTGGGGCTGTCAAATTTGTTGGTGTCCTTTTACCAGCATATTCTGATATCTCGTTAGTTCTTATTGTATAGTATATATATATATACTATACAGTATATAGTACTTATTCACAGAATTACAGAATCACAGAATTGTAGGGGTTGGAAGGGACCTCCTGAGATCATCGAGTCCAACCCCCCTGCCAAAGCAGGTTCCCTACACCAGGTAGCACAGGTAGGCATCCAGGCAGGTTATTATATTTTATTTTATTATATTATTATATTTTTCTGTACAAGAAAATACATGCACGCCCCAGCTGGGTTACAGAAATGTGGAATAACTTTCAGGCATAGAAACTCTAAGTACTCAGTGTTATTGTTTTTCTCTAAACACAGGTTTTGTCTCTTAGAGAAGATGAAGAACATCAGCTTACAGCCTATCTAGTATAATAAGCATCGTAGCCTAACTGTAGCACATTTTTAACATTGAACTAAAATGCCTATATATGTAAATACTGAGTATTTCGGATCTGGGCTCTTTCTCACTTAGATTTCTCCACATTAGCCTAGGTTATGCTGATCCTGAGATCCAACAGACATACGGTGGTCTTTGGAATGGATTGTGCATAGGTAGATATGGTCATTGCTGTGAAAATCCTTGTAGTGTATGTGTACCCTAGACTGACATCTCCCATGACTTAAAGTCTTTGGTTTTTCTTATTTCAGAATTTGAAATATTTGAAATATTTCATAATTTGAGAATAGAAAGGATATACAAAATGTAGTTGTTTAGATTTTTTGATATATCTAATATATTCGAAGTCTGAAGTGAGTGCTTTAGAGTCTAAATCAGGGAATTGCTTCACTTTTGGTTGGAATTACATATTTTGCTCTTTCTAGCTGTAATAGCACTCTTTAACACAATTTACTTAACTCAGTGTCATCATTTTAATCTTGGGAATATTAAGACTGCATTAAGATACTGTTTAAATATATGACCATTCCTCACTTCCTACATCTATGGAAAATATAGGAATATGAACCAAATAATTATCAGAGATCTAAATTATTTAATCTGCTTTTTATGTTTGACTATTCATAGTAATATAAAAGAGATGTTAATATTATTGCATTTCAGAAACAAAAAAAAGTCTGTGAGCTGAGTTCTATTTCATGTGATTCTTTTGAATGCTGGAATAATACAGATAGAAATATTGTCTAGGATGAGACAGTGTAAAGTGCCACTCTAAACAGATAAAGCAGGGATATTACCAAATAGTGGTGATGGAGTATTATAGGATATCTGTGAAAGCTGAAAAAAACCACAAGATGTTGTTAGTTCTTTCCAAGAAACTCAGAAATGTCCCAGGTAAGTGCCTAGGGCAAGTTTGTGTCTATTATGCTAGTAATGTGCTGAATGACTACATTCAGCTGGCTAAGAAGCACTCATCCACAAAGATTTATAGCTTACAGTATAACCTCTTTCTTCAGCAACATTCATTCATCACAGGAGGGAAAAGCCTAACAATATGGGTCTGGGTCACTCTGAGTATCAATAGATTAAGAATTGACTGAAAACTCATGAAAACCAGAGCCAAGAACTTTCTGAAGGGGAACCTTCAACTCTGCTTCTCCCCTCTCCGGACATTCAAATGTGGCATATGTAAGGAAAGGTACACTTGCTTCTTTGCTTCTACCTATCAGCACGGATAAGAAGTAAGCCATCTACAGACTGTGTAACCTGAGAGACAAGAAATGGTGACTTCTCCATTGTCCAAACCTCAAAGATATTTCATTACTTAGAAATAAGATTGAAAGACACCAAAGCACATAGGAAATCATCTTAGTTTTCAGAAAAGGTAAGTGATGTCAGGAACTAGATACATCATTTATTTGTTTGTTATTTTTTTCTACTTATTAATTTTTTGAGGGGAGAGCTGTAGAATAATCTTTAAAGAGTAGTCTGTACAAAGCATCTTCTACAGATGGGTGCTCCACATTTTGTGACTTTGAGTTACAAATGGAAGGATATATACAGGCTTTGTTTCATTGTTCAGATTTCCTTCTACATGTACAGCATGAGTGGGTGTAAATCATCACAAATTCTGGTTTAGTGCATAATCTTGGAAAATCTACAGCTTTGTAGAAGGAACCTGTGAGTTGTTGACAGCCAACTCTTTCTGGCACTTGATGGGGAAATATCAAACAAAATCAAGACATTTGAGAGAATAGTATAATATGGTAGAATAATCAGCTCCTTTCCTAGTGACTGCTTGCATTTGCTCTTAATAACTGGAGAGATTTGTCTTTATGTTGGGGCAAACTCACTGAGTTTGCACCAAGATGATGCAGCTGCTAATCAGCTATAGCTTTCATGCAGTAACACTAGGAACAAGCCAAAATGAATAACAGCTTTAATTCCTTTATTCTGCAACCTGTAGATTCAGGATAGGAAAAATCATTTATTGGCACAGTGGGTTTCACCTCTGGGCTCATATTTTGGTTTAGATCACCAACGAATAAGTTTGTTAGTCCCTATCTACTCATGAAACATGAATGTTTGAGATGGAAAAGTATTATTAGTACATGTTTGTCGCCCTTGCCAAGGCGAAATTTTCCCCTATAAATCGCTAGCAGACATGTGCTACAACAGAAAGTACCACATAACTTGGAACATTTGAGCTTCTGCTCCAGAGTGCTCCAGATATGAAGCAGTACATATGTTGTGTTTGTGAAATAATATGCATTTGTATTCTAGGACTGTCTTTACAGAAATAAGACCTTCTTGAGCAAATGTTTGCAGGATTGTGCCTTTGTGTTTTGAGATTTGCTGTGTGAATGTGTGATATGTTAAATGATTTTTTACAAGTGTGGACTGGCTAGTTTTATTAGTCTTTCCTTCTCATGAATCTCAAATTGAAAGGAGAGTTATGGGAGAAGTAATCTCTGAAAATTCTTAAAGGCATCTCTTATAGCAGAGTAGAGTATAGTAGAGTACCTGTGAATATCCAGGCTACAGATTATTTTGCATTCTTTTTTCTTGAATTTCATCAATCAAGAAAAACAGCAAGATTAGTGACATACTAGCCACTGCTTTATTTTTCCCCCATCTCTCTATTCTCTTCTGTATTACCCATTTTGTTTGTTTGTTTCCTTGTTTGCTTGTTTGTTTCTTTTTGTTGTTTTTCTGCTTTGCTTCTTTTTACTAGTTAATTAACCTTTCTTGTTTCTACATATTACATATACCATACTGCCATCATTTCTACAAGATGATTTTAGTAATGGAAGTACGTTGTGTGCATAACTAGATGCAAAAAATGATGTGATTGGGCAATTAATCTCCATTCTCTACCTCAGGCCAAAATTCCAATGATTAAACCCACCTCCTCAGCATGGAGCTTTTGAAACTTAGATCTTTCCCATCCTGTTGTTTCAGAAGTAAAATTGTGTAAGAGCCTCACATCCGGATGTGACTGGGACTGAGTTAAGACTTTTCAGTTCCGAGAAATGCTCACTAACATGTTTAAAGTCTTCTGATATTTGTAAAGTAGGTATTTCTATACTTTCTCACATGAAAAGATATGCTGAATTCTGGACAAGTGACAGGGAAATGGAAGGACTGGTACACAGTATACAGCAGTCCACTGCTGAAGGGTGTAGAACTGGAGGTACAGCTATCTAATTATCCATGAAGTAATGGAAAAGCATTACGAGAAGCCACTGGCATAGTTTCACAACAAACGTGGCTGCTTCTGGGTACTTAAAGCACTTTCAAGATAAAATGCATTAAAACTTCATAAGGTCAGAGAGAAGTCTGAAATTGCCTTTCTCACCTTCCACAATTGTGTCTATTAACAACACGGACTGCTGCCTGCCATGCTCCTAACAGACAAAGAAGGAAGACAAAATATTAACCTCTTTGATGACAGTGAAGTCTGAAAAGTTGAAAAATCTCGGTATATATTTGAAAAAACCTACAATCTAGCAATGACTCAGATGGTACCAACCCAGAGGGAACTATTTGTATGAAACTGCAGATCTTTCATTGATTTAAAGCAGGTGTTTCTGTACAACAACTATTTACATTAATCCATTTTAGAATCTACCTTAGAAAAACTAGAAGAAAGTCTTACAAGACTTACAGTGGGATTTTTTTCTTCTCCAATTCTTCTATATTTTCCTTCTTTTGTTATAGTGCTGATCACAGTTCCACACATTCTGTTTCAGTGATAATTAAGAATTAAGCAACTAAACCTAAGGCAACATGCATTGCTTTGGGAGAAGGAGACAGGTGTACTGCAAAATTGTTGCATTCAGTAACCAATTGTGTTCTTAAATAGTATTATCATATGACATACCTGTGAAAAAGGAAAAAAAAAGCTGATGATATAATTTATTTTTTTTTTTTATTTTGTGTATGAGGAGTTGTTTTTTTAAAAATTCTAATTAAAAAAAAAATAAAAAGAACTGAATGAAAAATGTTGGACTAATTCCCATTCCAATGGCAAAAGGAAAACAAGCTAAATCTCTGCAACTGCTGTATGAAGGGCTATACTATGTATTTATATACTACTGAATGGGGCTGCCTGGGTTCATTGACCCCAGTCTGGCTGGTGTTAACTGTACAGAAATAAACCCATCCCCAAAAGATTGCAATCAAAGGATAGAACAAGAAACAGATGGCTGGTCCTGTATGGGGAATGTTAAAAATAAGAGGAAATTGACTGGCACAGTAGGCAGTGGTCTCGGCACACCAGATGCTTAACCATGGACAATTTTCAGAAAGTATCATTGCATAGGAGAATTTTTAAGGTTAGTTTTAGAATAGGAAAACAAAGGGTTTTTTTGGGGGGTGGATGTGTGTGTGTGTTTACAGGGACACCTGTGTTCTCATTGGCAATGAGAGTGAAAGCACAAAGGAAGTGTCTGTTTTTTACTGATTGGAGTCCTTAGCATCTCAGCAGTGTATGGGAAGTGATAACTGGGACATGGTTAAGCCATGGAAATGGTGAACACATATTGAAGATCATAAAAGGCTGAAGAAGAGCATGTGAACTGCAAGGAACTCGTTGTGATCAGTGTTGAACTAGGGATAGCACTGGGAGAGTGATATAGGTTGGAGTAGAGAAGACTGACCTTGATTAGAGTAGTCAAGATGGAAAGGGGGAAACTGGACAAGGTTCTTCACTAAAAGGAGGTGTAAAAAGACCGGCTGGCAATCTGCTATGTTCAGGTGTGTATTTATGCAAAGTGTACACATCTCTTGAACAAAGGCATAATAAAAACAATACTGTACCTTTGGATGCAGTCTTGCAAATGCCACTATCAATACTATAAAAGCAGTGGGATCACATGAAGGCAGATAAAGAACATGAGAAGCAATTAGCGCATCTCCAAATTTGACCCCTTCTTATATAACTTCAGGAAAAAAAAGACTTTATTTAGGTTTTAGACTTGTAAGGCTTCATTGAACTTTTATATTGTTTTGCTTTATTCTCTAACTTTTCTTTGTGAAGTGACTGCATAACCCCTTTTTTCTTCCAGTGTGTGGCAAAGGAAGATGTCTGCTTGAGAATCCAGCAGCTACACAAAACTGGGTCAGATAGCTTGAACTATTTTTAAAATGATAATCTTTTTTTTCCCTCTCCAATTCTGCTACTTCCAGTAAGTATTACAGTCTGTTTTAGTAGTAAACTGGCTAATTTCAGTTAGTATTGTATAGACTTAATTCTGTATTTAAAAAAAAAAAAAAAGAGAGAGAGAGAAAAAGAAAAGCTGTGCTTCAGAAGTCTGAATTACCCAGATCTCTCCTAATTGGTGAAAGAGAATGCTGAGTATGGATGGCAGATGTTTTCTTAATTAATATCCTACTGGGTTAATCAGCAGAACCTTGGGAGCTGCTATGAGACTTTTGATGTGTTCGGAGAATCCAAGCCTTGATCTATAGACTTTAAACTCCTACAACTGCTTAAGCTATTTGCCTATGTGATAGTTGCAAACAGTAGAGAATCTTCAGTCAGAAGCTGTCTTTTGTATAACTTAATTCTGTGAACATTTCAATGACATTTGTGTTTAAAATTTACAGAAAATCTTGCATGCAAATTGAGCTCCTCTCTAAATTTGAGATTTCTTACAGGTTTTTAAAAATTGACTTATTCACAGTTCAGAATGTTTGCCTTTCAATCTCCTAAGAACTCAATACACTATTTTTAATTTTGTGAAGTCTGTGTTTTGCCATAAGTAGTCCTGATACTCAGAAAATTTGTCACGGACCTAATGGCACTCATTAGAACCGCATGTGCTCTCTCTGAAAATAGAGCTAAGTCAGGAGGAGAAATTGCAATCTAACTTTCACAGCCTGAAAACTTGGAAAAAGGCAGCCACTCGCAAGTTTTTTGCTTAAACAAAAGTTCTTCTGTATCTTCTGAAAGCTAAGAATTTGAACTTCTCAGCAAAATTACAATGAAATAAAATAAAGATATTTTTACTTTCCCTTCTGAATTTCTCAATTTGTACATATCCAACTTTTAATCATTCAAGTTTTGATCAATTACCACCTTCTGGAAAATACTGAACATTGCCCATCACCACAACTTCTGGTTATAAATGTTCCTATACAGATGTATATGGGAGGGAGTGACGGAGGACAGAGAACAAAGAACGCTGCAGGAAAACTGTTTTTGTACCCAAGTAGCAAAGAGTTCACACTATGGAAAAACACCTATGGTCTTTTAAAATGTCACAGGAAAGATTTAAGTTTCCACAAATAGGAGATTCTCATGTAGCAGCTTGGATTAGTTTCACTTATTTTCTCACCTGTTTGTTCTGCCATACGTTCCTACCAAAACTCTTAGACATTTCTTGGGAAGTTACTGAGATATTGCAGTATATGTTTTTATGGTAGTGCATCATACAATAGCACGTAAAAGTTGCTAGTAGTAGGCTGCTATCTAGGTCACTGATTTTTCTGTGAGCAAATTCACATCTGCAACTAGACTGTAGAACTAGAACTGAGCAACAGGGAATGTACCATAGCAAGGAAGTAAAAGAGGGCACTGCAGAATCCTCCTTTTGAACAAATCAGAATTTGCTTTACATGGGGTGTTTATGTAAAGGAACCACCAAGTTAATTATTTTATTTTCTAGAGGGCACCTCTTCTGTTTATTTCTGCTCTGCAGTCTTTAACAGTATGTTTCACTGAGAAAAACTCCACTAAGCATAGGAGAAGATGAACCCTGACTTTCTTTCTTCATCTCTCTCTTATTCTTCTGGAGCAAAATCACATCAAGTATGCCTTGGAAACTTTGGCAGCTGTGAAGTGGGGGCAAAACTTGCCCTCAGTGAGTAGGAAGTTGAAATAAATGTTACAATAACCAAAAGCGTGTTTTTGGAAGAACGTGCCACCTACAATAATAGGGAAGAATATTGGTTCTCACTGGCTCGCCTTATTATTTTAAGCTGTTCTTTGCTCTTTTCCTCTCTAGCTCACATCCCACTAGCTGTTTACAGTTATTTCACACATCTTATGCCAGCCTTATGCCATTCATTCTGTTGGGACCTGCTTGAAACCTCCTCCAAAACTTACTGCTATAGATTTTTTTTAAAGAAAATTCTTAGCTCCTGCCCATCAAAACTGATTCCCCTACAGGCAAAAAAAATTACATCATTTAATATAAAAAACATGTCAATGATTATGCAAGATCTCAGTACTATTCGTATTCTCTCTTTTTCTCCTATCTGTTAACAGCCGTCAGATTTCTAAACTTTGCTTACAGGCTGTTAGCTGGGGACTAAAGACCAGATTTTTCTTTATTTAAGTTCATGTTTCAGTGCTCCTATGCATCTGTTCACCACTGTGCCCCTGTATAGGCAGTGCCCCATGGGCAAAAGGCAAACTCTGGATCTTCCTTTCCCTCTGTCGTCTTTAAGAGTTGTGGGTCTCCATTCCTAGAGAGGGTGTCCTCACCTCCCATGTAAATGCACATGATTGAGGGCATTCTTTACCACATAGATCCACTCATCACAGGACAGGATTTATCTTGCTATAAACGTTAATACTGCGTCATTTGGGGTGGGATGGGGGTAGAATCTTCCAGTGCGGTAAGCAATGAAGAAATAAAAAGGAATGCTCTATAGCACTGAAGTAAACCAGATATATTTTCTCCAACTGGCTTGGAAAGATGTAACAATTCAGCATATGATTTTAATTAATGTCCGTGTAACTAAAAATGTGTTTAATTCACAATAGCATTACAAGAAAACATATTGACATCTAATTATGGATCATAGAATTTGCTGCAGAGAAACTGTAGTGCATCTGTTCAATAAAACACAATCATGGAGAATGCTAAATGGCAAAATATAATGAAAATGTGAACTAATACACAAATGAGGCTATTAAATACATCAGTGTGAAACAAAGTGGGGATATTCAAGAGAAGAGCTTATGCATAGGGTCTGGTAGATAATACAAAGTAATATTGTCTACTAAGGGGTTTTTTTCTTATTATTTTCTTGTGAATAGCAGGATTTCAGCTGCTGGGGTTTCTCAATGGAGACTGCTATTTCCAAGTTAGCATGAAAATGTGCGATGCTTAGCTGACAATTGGCAAAATAATTCTCGTGACTTCTCACAATAAATGCTTAATTTATTGCAGCTATTTTGTCAGTTCTGGTAATGACAAGCCTTTCCTACTATACATCAGTTTTACCTTAGCAAGCTGATTTCACTACCTTTGTGCTACATCCTTCATAGTTAAAGTAGGGTTGGAATATGGAGCGAGATTGCGGGTTTTCAAGTAGAATCACTTTTGATTAATATCTAATAGCAATGATATTTGTATTTTTAAACTGGTGTACAATATTAACAAATAGCTGTAAAGTCATCACATAGGATCATTTGCTTCTGAAATCTCTGCTTAGTCATGAAGGAACAAAAACATTATGCAAGATGAGCTGATCACTGATCACAAATGAGCTACAGAGCTTGAGGAGCTGGTCTTTCACTAAAGAAAACCGATAACAGATCACTGCAAGTTTTGTTCTGAACAATACAAACAATTGGAAAGACATTTAATACTGCTGCTACTGAGATTTTTTAAATATATTATTATTTATAATATGATAAGGCATAACCTTGTATTACATTAAGTATTAGAAAAGATTTAATCAAGTGTACATGCAGCTCCCAACCTGGTAACCAACTTGACCTTATGTTCAGCCATGACGTGACACATATATCCTCAATGACAACCATAGGTAAAATACAGCTTCTGGGCTGGAAAAGATTAGAGTTGATTTAACTGTCTATTTCTCCTCTCAGTCCATCAACTAAATGAGATTGTTGATATTGGTGTCAGCCCCAAACAAGCTAGTTTGATGGACTCGTTTTTCTCAGTGATGCTTGCAGGTGAAACAAAGGCAGTAAAGTTTCTCACCACTAAAATGGTGGACAAATTTTTCTCTCTTTTTTTCAGTCAGAATTACAGTGAACAGTTTGGTCTGCAATGCCTGCTTCAGTGAGTGATTTTGTTTTCTCTCCTATGCACAAATCACTTGCTAGGTAGTCATCATACACGTGCAAGATATTCAGAAGCACATCTGATACCTTCAGTGTCCCTGCATTCTCTCCCATCTCTGTCCATCTGCTGCAATATAGCTTTCATTTTGTAGATTACTGATTCTTACTCAAATTCTGGAGCAGCTAAATAGTCATACATAACAAACAGTTATACATCCTTTCCATTAAATGGGGAAAGAAATGAAAAAAAAAAAATCTCAGAAATGTCTGGGTAGCTCCTACACAGCTGATCAGGGATTTAAGGTAAGAGTAAATAATTGATTTTTCTCTAAATTAGTTGTTTGGTATTTGAAAAAATAAAAGAATTATTTTTAAGCTTCTGGACCCATGATGAAAAGCAATGAGTGCTAAAATCTAAGCTTTCACATGTACATTATAAATGACACATCAATACATGGAGTCCTGAGCCTGTTGCTAAATATGACCATTTTCATTTCCTTGCTGATGTCATGTCAGTTCTCTTCAGGATTTGGTTTTGTAGTCCAGTGAATGTAGACTAATGCCTGAGATCTGGTTTTCTTCTGATTTTCATGGGAAATGGTGCAAAGTACTTTGTAGTGCCAGAATTACTAGCAGCTGGGTTTCTTCAGAACTGTTCATGGGTCAAGTCATTGCTGAATATTTTGAAATATTTACAGCAAAAGACATGAGGCTGACTTATTTGTCATGTGGCATGGGGAAATTTAGTCAGTTTGAAGTTCAAAGTACTCTGTCTTGAACTATTTACTTTTCTACAGAAGACGTTATTCAAAAAAATAGAATGTACCTTAAAGACAAATCATGAATAATGCTCTGTGAATATGCCCTCTTTCTAGACATGATAAAAGCCTCTAGGAAATGATCTTTTGAACAAAGTACCCAATAAAGGCTTTAGGAAATAGTGAAGATTGACAGTTTATTTAAAATACCAATAAGTGATTGTACCTCTAGCAAATATTTTAAAGCAAAATCCTTGATCAAATCACTGCTGTTTTCTGTACATTAGGCTAAGTTTATGATCCCAAGAGATGTTAGAGTCATGTAGTAGTTTTTAAAGGAGATTCCAAACACCTCCCGTAAATTAGATCTACTCACTTTTGAAAATGTCTTTTCTTATATACTGGGGCTTAGCCATACATATTCTGCTACAAATGTGGAAAGAACTTAGTTTTTAAATGTGTATTAACACTTAATAATGCAGCCTGCCTTGCTAGCAGAAAGAACAGTGCTTTCTCAAAGTAAAAATTTCATTTCAGTAGCAAGTGAACTTTAAATGTATTTGCAGTTCTAAACCATAAAGTGGTATTGCAAATCCTAGAAATAATATTTGTGAATTGAAAACTTTGTTAATTGAAATAGTAAAGAATAATGTATTAAACACCAGCATGTAGGATACCTGTTATTAAATCCTTCCCCCCTCACTCTTCCCTGGGTATTGCAGTCAGAGAGAAACTTAAGGTCTCTACAGATCTGTGGTATCAGATCTACCACATCACTGTCTGGTATATTCTGCACTGTCATATCGAGCTTTGTGAGAGCAATTCCTTCAGAGCTCTTAGCTGCAATTGAATCTCTTGGTCAAATATGCCTAGTTAACTTTGAGGTCTGCCTGAGAGAATAAAGGTCACAACCTTATTACTGAATGCAGATGGATTAAAGCACTTATGTTTCCTAATACGTCCCTGGGAAACCAAAAGGAGATCTGAAAGCACCTCATCAGACATCATAGTGATAAGAATACTAGTAATAAATGGACAGAGAAATTATAAACATTACTGGAGAAATTAATATTGTCTAACTTCTACTGGATTCTCTGGAGGAAATAAAGAAGCTAGGAGATGTCATATTGAAAACTGGCAAGAGAAAGAAGTTCTCTTCAAGCTAAGGATCAATCCCCTAGCCAAAAAACTGTGTGGACACTGAGAAGACATGCACCGAAAAGAAAGCTGCAAAGGTTTAGGCAACCTGATGGAACTTGCTGACTAAGTAAAGGCTATGTGTGGTTCAAGAAGAACCTGAGCTATAAAGATTTGGAGTCTGAGGGAGCGTTAAGGGAAGTATTACATACTCTACAGTTCTAAGCCTTCCTCTTAAGTCACTTGTAATTGCTGTTGCAAATGTGATGCTTAGCAAGATGAACCCTTGGTCTTATCCAGAAGGATGTGTCTAGTCTGTTTTCAGTACATATTCTTTGCATGCGTAAGTTATTTCACGAGTTTTTTGCTAACTACTTTTCTCCCACTGATACTGTATAGTAATTATACAAAATGAGTACTCAAATTCATCACTTGCACTGTTTTAATTACCCCAAACCAACACATGAAGCAGAAAGATACAGGTTATGCATATATATAACCATGTCTGCTGAACTGTAAAATATATCTATCTCCCTGTCTCTTTGCTAAAACAGACAATGTAAGTAAGGTATCCTTTCTGTAAAGAAAAAGAATACAATCAGAGCTTCTTATATTTAAGCTGTTTTCCCCACTATTGCCTGTGATACTGGATGCCGTTACAAGGTTTACTTGCAATATATTTTTTAATTTGTCAGATTTTTTTTTTTTTCATTTTTCTAGTTTCCTATTGCAAGGTTAGCTGAGAACTGCCAGCTTGAAGTAGTTCTGTCAGTTTAGGATAGAACTGGGAGTGTGCCACTAAGGGGAAAGCCAGCAACCCAAAGATTTTATGATGGCAGATATAAGTCTTCTAAACAATTCAAACGTCCAAATACCACCTCACCTTGAATTTAAGGGTGTCGCATGCATGTATGGATTACGTTGAACCACATTTCTCAAGGTCATTTAAGGCTTCATCTCCTTTCTTCTATTCCAAGCACATTAATTTCAAAACCTTGAAGGATTTTTTTTTTAAACTATGTAGTTAATTATTTATTATTTCATCAATAACACCTTTTATCCTTACTATGTTGATTTTCAGCTGTGAGTACCAGAACATGTGTAGCACATTTTGATCTACTGAAGGGGCTCACTTTCCTGAAAACTGGTGCATTATATAAGGAAAGACTTGAATGGATGAGCATGTGCATGCTGTTGTAGCAGGCACATTTCACAAAAACAGTACTCTTAAATTATGTAATTGTTTAAAAGACATCTCCATTTCAAGACATTCACTGACAACTCTGTATAATTCTCCTTTGCTGCATGGCATATTGATTCAAAATGATTTTACAATTTCTGGATATAGAGAAAAACATAAAATTGAAATAACAATGGAGATACAATTCTGTTTGAACTGAAGCTACCAGGTTTTATTTGAAAGGAGAAATGCTACAAGGCAGTAGAGATGACTGAGATTACTCTGTAAAACAAGAGAACTAAAGATTATTGTTTAACAATTACTTCCATTTATTGTCCTCTACTGGTACTAAGAGAACAGAAACACAAAACAAGGTGAATAATATTGCACAAGCACCCATGGAATACTGCATATGAGTTGACTTGAATTCATGTTTGAGGAGAATTACAGCATGGAATGAATTGAAAATGGAAATAACTATAAGAGGGTAATGATTTATTAGAGCTCACTTGGCACATGGGAAAGATTTTGTTCTTTTTACTGGAAAGAATGAAGAACTGAAATCAACTTGTAAAACAAATTGAAATGAAGCGTATCTACCAGGGGATGTTTTTGCCTGAAACTAGGCTTTGGGTCACAGTCTTAATCTTGTGGTTTCACATTCAGGGACAAGACAGGAATAGCACTGCAGAAGATAGAAAAGCCATGAAAGGCATGTAGTGAGCTGATGTCATGTGCAAGACAAAATTCCAGTAATTTGTGTGCTACAGAATATACCTGTCCTGTGGAAGACATGTGAGAGTAAAGTAATGGAAAATAACTTCCTTGAATGTTATTTTGCTGTTTACTATTTGTTTTGTTCATGTTTACAGATTCTTCACTGTAGGCAAATATAAACTGTGGAACATGCACAAAAGCACAGGTTTGTTAAGGGTTTAGAGTATATAACCTGAGAACTGTACTAGGTGAAGGGGAAAGCATTTAAACCTGGTGGAAGTCTCTGGGTGTGTAGATAGGATTTATATGTAACTAACCTATGATGCAAGTATGAATTATTTGTAACTAGGGTAATTTACTTGTGGTTTATGTAGGCTGAATACTAGGCACAAATTTTCTTTTGTTATAGAAGTTTCCGTTTCTTTGATATCTTTCCTGTTTCTTCCTTCATAACAAACAACAAAATCTGTCTTTGGGCTTTCATACTGCAAACTGATGCTGCAGAGGCCATTGAAGAAGATGTGAGACTTCACATACAGAGCACTGTCCCCTCACACATCCATCTGTATCATCCATCTGCATCAGCACTGGCCAATTGTATGAATGTCTGACAGTTCTTGTGTTTTTATTCCCATGTACAATTCCCATAGTGTATATCATTTGGGACTCTTCATCTGAAACTGAAATGCATAAGCAAAAATTGCTATTGTGAAAATTTGCAACATTATGGATGATCCGGTAATTTCTAATTACTCAAATCTGTTCATAATTTTCTTCACTATTTTATGCCCACCTGCCTAATGAAGTTGGGTGGGGCTCAGTCTCCTGGTACCTCTCTGAGAAGAATATCCTTTTCACACATCCCCTTTTCCCTTCTATCCCTTTGTCTGTGGCAGGTGTTGGTCATGTCTTCACAGAAACAATCTATATGTCCAGAGATGCTCTGCATACTGAGAGAGGGCTTTCCTTCCCTCTGCACATCTCAATGGATGAACTACACTCAATCAAGGGATGAGATCACTGGACACATGAGTCAAAGCATTACAAAGAGACCTCTCTGAACAGGCACAGCAGTGCTAATGAGATACCAGATATACTGAGAGCATAGGTTATACAGAATGGCAACTCCTTGAGGTTTCAACTGGTTTAACAATATACCTGTGAAAAGGTTGAAACACGGGAAATCAATTTAATTAAAGATTTATTTGACATGCAAGGGAAATGTTTAGATTTTGAACAAGCAAAGAAAAAAAAGGTTGATGTATAAATACTTTCTATTATCAGTGAATTCACAGTTTTACAAGGTATTTTTTATAAAAGACACCGTAAGCGACAGATGAAAAAATGCTGATCAATCATTCAAGCAATTCTTCTTCCCAGTAGACCCTAAAAAATGTTGTCATGAATCAATCAATTCTTTCCCATCTTACTTTTCAAGATGATGTCTGAAATGTAAGAAAATTGGGTTATAGACCTTAGGTTAGATTGGAATGATACTAATTGGAGCTCATTATGGTCTAATATAAATGCTAATCTTATAAATATTAAAGAGTCAAATCTATCTTAATGTATTACACAGTACTTACATTACCTTCAAAAAAGTCAGCTTCATATCAACAGAGTGGAAACTCCAGTTGTCAAAGTTCTGAAGGAACTTTTAGAAAAGAGCTGTCAATGTTCATAATTAAAAACCCTCTGGTCAGGCGCAAGAAGAGCCATTAACAGAAATGGTTTGTTTTTTTTTAAGAGTTTATTTTAAGGGCTATTACCATGCCTGCAATCTCAGGTTAATGTGGGTTTTTTTCCTCTTTTTTTTTCTTCAAAAATTGCAGTTTGAAAAGCTTGAGAAGTTTGATCAACTTGGTTATCTTCTGGTGGAAAACATTTTTAATTTTTTGGATGTTTTTAATACACTGAAGAACACAGGACTGTGTTTTGATCCTTTTTCACCTGTTACTGCACAATATTTTTAGCTTACTAGGAAGCTTGTGATATACATTTCGCTGCTATGTAATGTATTCAGTGGTAAGAAAACCTGCATTTGTTGCTATTTTTACCTTCTTCCTTTCCTTCTCATTCCCTACGAAATTGCAGAAAATAGGTACTTGTACATTAATAAGGCCTATTCACTGTCATCTGAATGATAATGGAAAAAAATAATCAGAAAATGAGTGTTTTTCTCTTTCAAGCATCTTCTGTTTGTTAACTCTGCCAGGCTATTTGCCTTAGAGAAGAAAAAGGAGCATGTGAGAGAGTTAGAAGAGGATGATGGAACTGAACACAAAGGATCAACTTACAAGAGCAGAGTATGAGAGAGAATGAGTGTTTGGAAGAAGGAGGAAAGAGCATTGTGCTCTAATAGTAAAATTTAATTAGTTTGTTGGAAGAACAGGGTTTTGGGCTCTCGTCCCTGAACCAGAATAACCATTTCACATCTGTGTACCAGTATTCTGCTAAACAAAGCATGGTGTTGAAATGTGCTTGTAACCCCAAAAACTTTACAAAAAATTCTTTTTTTTTCCTGAGAATTCAAAATTGGGAAGACTCTTCTTCTTTACATTTGTTTTCGTGCCTAGTGATAGAATAGTCAATAAATACTTTACCCAAGAAATATGGTCACCTGCTCACAGGTTCCTCAAATTGTTATTCATATTTTCTTAGAAACTTCTTTACAGACAGTGTGTGAGCAGTCTGAGAGTATTTCATAGTGATTTAATACTCAGAAATATTTAAAAATATTGTCTAACTACTGGTTTATCTAAAGACAAAAAAACAAAAAAATAACCACCCTCACACAAACTAGGGAATCCCCTCCAAACCTATTTGCCTACAGAAGTATATTGGTTCGTCTACTTCTGCCTTTAACACTAAATACAGCAAGAAACATAAAGACGATTAAAGAAATCTACTGAAGACAGTTATATTTTTTTTCTTTTCCTTGTTCTTTGTCTGTCTTTTATGATAAAAAAACCTAGTGAAATTTTATTTTATTATCTTATAGTAGATATGAGCCGTTGTCTCCTAGCATCTTCATTGAAAATACCAGGCACTAAGATTACAAACTGAAGCATTCTGAAGAATTGCCAACATGATTTCTGCTCAGATTCACTGTACCTATGCAATACATAATAGGATGTTGTCGTTGCTGTAGTACTAATTCTTGGCTTCATTTACATGGCTTTTTTGGTAATGGCACTGTTGAAGTCTTCAGTTTATATCACTGAATTATTGAAACAATGCATTAATGAAATGTAATTTCTCAATACATAATGTTTTTAAAAATTGTTTGGATGTGGTGCTCAGGGACATGATGAAGTGGGGGGTTGTTAGAGTAGTATGGTTGAGTTGCGGTTGGACTTGATCTTGAAGGTGTTTTGCAACCTGAGATGTTCTATGAATCTATGATATATGGCAAGATACATTGTGTTAGACATACAGTTTCTAATTTGAGAAAGCTCAAAGCTACTGGGCTCTCATGCACTTCATATTCTCCTCTTCTATGTAGTCACAGTCTCCTTTTCCCACACTCTTGACCATTCTGTAGGTACCATATCCCTCAGATGAGGATATTCAGCCTGACTCATCATGCGGTTGCACCAATTTCTTCCTTCTCTCCAGCTTGATGTCTTTGCAAAAAAAAGAAAAAAGAAAAAAGAAAAAAAAAAAAAAAAAAAGAGCGAGAGATGAGGTAGAATAGAGTAGCAGTCCCTGTCCTTTGCTGCAAAACCAGTGTATGCAATGTCATCTGTGCCACTGGATGCACTGTCTCCTGCCCGCCTGCTCAAAAGATCAAAATAAACATCTCACTTCATACCACTGCTAAAAAAAAGAGGAACAGAGGGAACATGCACAGGCAGAGTGATGTGTCCCTAGCACTACTGTTCATCCCAGCTTCCTCATCCTCCCCTTCTCTCTCACCCCCTTTCTCCCCCCTTGATAAATGTGTTCTCTTCTACAAAATACATGCTTCCCTTTGGAATAAAAAACCCACAACTGATTTGATTTTTCATAATCTGAAATCAGTACTCAGTAATGTGATAAGTAGCAAATGAAGTGTGTGTGGAGTTTATTCACTCCAAATTCAGGAAATATTTGGTTTCTTTTACTCCTGATAGGTAGCACTATAGCAATAGGATTTTCCTGGTCTGCTTTTTCTTTATGAACATAGAGGAAAGGGAAAGAAGGGGAAAGGGGAAAGGGGAAAGGGGAAAGGGGAAAGGGGAAAGGGGAAAGGGGAAAGGGGAAAGGGGAAAGGGGAAAGGGGAAAGGGGAAAGGGGAAAGGGGAAAGGGAAGGGAAGGGAAGGGAAGGGAAGGGAAGGGAAGGGAAGGGAAGGGAAGGGAAGGGAAGGGAAGGGAAGGGAAGGGAAGGGAAGGGAAGGGAAGGGAAGGGAAGGGAAGGGAAGGGAAGGGAAGGGAAGGGAAGGGAAGGGAAGGGAAGGGAAGGGAAGGGAAGGGAAGGGAAGGGAAGGGAAGGGAAGGGAAGGGAAGGGAAGGGAAGGGAAGGGAAGGGAAGGGAAGGGAAGGGAAGGGAAGGGAAGGGAAGGGAAGGGAAGGGGGGAAGGGGGGAAGGGGGGAAGGAGGGAAGGGGAGAAGGAGAGACGGAGAGAAGGAGAGAAGGAGAGAAGGGGAATGTGATTTCTTCCACTTTATTTTTTATTTTTCACGTGAAAATAAGTGCTTAAAATTTGACTAGAAAAATAATAAGATATGCAAAATACATTTCCTAAGATGGATACAATTAGTTAGAACATATTTTATTTATTTATTTATTTATTTTGAAATAAATAATGGTTAAAATGTATATGAAAACTTTCTCTCTGTTCATACCCTATGCTGCTGTTTACAGATAACTTTTTGTCACGGTGGGTGGGAAGTTGGAAGAGTAAGAACGGAGAGAGTTTAACTGAGGACATAAACCATTGTCTTGTCAAAGCTTTCAGTATAGTTAGGAATATGGAAGGAAAGGAGACTCAGAACTGTTTAAATTTTGCAAGAACAAGAAATGGCAAAACAGATAATTTTGCTCTTTTCTTTTTTTCTTTTCTTTTCTTTTCTTTTCTTTTCTTTTCTTTTCTTTTCTTTTCTTTTCTTTTCTTTTCTTTTCTTTTCTTTTCTTTTCTTTTCTTTTCTTTTTTTCTTTTCTTTTCTTTTCTTTTCTTTTCTTTTCTTTTCTTTTCTTTTCTTTTCTTTTCTTTTCTTTTCTTTTCTTTTCTTTTCTTTTCTTTTCTTTTCTTTTCTTTTCTTTTCTTTTCTTTTCTTTTCTTTTCTTTTCTTTCTTTCTTTTTTTCTTTTTTTTTCTTTTCTTTCTTTTTTTTTCTTCAAAATAAGCTTCAATGAATTGAGTCCTGCTTGATCCAAACCTGTGAAGTAAATTAATATGCAAATTAAGAAATCCGAGCCCTCCATGAATTTAGTAGTCATGCACAAGCAGTATGTGTTTAGCTTTTTCCTGTCTGCTCAATAAACTGGAAGATGTGTGCACTACTTCACTAATCAAACACCATTCATTTTTCAAGATCAATTATTTATGAATTTAAATATTTGCATGTATAGTACCACGATCTTAGTACAAAATAAAGGAATTGTTAGTGAAGTCCTATAGAAATTCATATTCTACATATCAGTTGAATTAATATCTTAAAAACACACAAAAATCATTCGTATAGTGCTTTCCTTGTTGGAATGAGACTGTAACAACAAGTGCAGACAGCACTAGATGTGTTACTATTTGTTGTGAAGTGATTTAATAAATATTTAAACAACTCACTGATGCTGTCACATTACTAAAAAGTAAGAAGTTATAGCCTGTCAGACTTTCATTCATGACGTCCTGCTTAAAAAAAAATGAAGGGGAATATGTCAGTATTTCACTGCACACACTTTCTGCTTTGGTTATATTGTGGTGCGTGATGTTTTTTTTGTCTCCCCAAGTTATTTGTTTTCCTTTGGATGTGGCTAAAAACTTCACTTCATTCAAAATCAATTACCAAGAAATTCATATGGTATACTCTGCACAGTACACCTTGTGGCAGAGGTTCTGCAAATCTACTGCTACTCTGCAGTGTTTTCTTGACGTAGTGTTAGACAATAAGGTATTTCTTTGATTAAGTCAGCAGTGTCCTGGAGTCTAAAGTAGGTCTTTGTGTGTGTGTGTATGGGGAGGGGGCTGTTGATATTTGCTTTTTGTTGTTGTTGTTGTTGTTTTTAATTGATTCCTAAAATGTCCAAACAATTTTTTTCAATAGAGCACAAACAAACAGCTGCCCAAGTGAGAGGGAGATAAAGCTTTCAGTTGATTTGTTAACTTGTTAAAGCTTTGTATTATAGTTCTTTAGAATATAATAAAGACTGAAAAATACTATAAAATGTCCTGTTTAACCTTGAAAGGAAGAGAGGGAGAAGCAAAACCAAAGGTGTTTGTGGATTCTGGGGACACTCAGACTGAGATACTCACAATCTGTTTTTCTGTGATGTTTAGCCTACATTCAGAGCATGGCTCTTCTTCGCACCAGTGGTATTTCCTATGCAGACACTCTGTCTTCTGCCTCAGAATCATTATTCTTCCTCATGCCAGATCTTAGCTGAACTAGCTCTTCTGGCATGGCCATACTTAATGTCTTCCCTCACATTTTTCCTCTTTGAGTAGTCATGGCCACATGTCAGGGCTGATGGTGCAGAGTATGCCTGGCTGGCGTCCCTCCCAGCTCCCTACTGCTCCAAATTACTTGTTTGTTCCCCCACTGCCCCCCTTCTTATTGCAAGCTGGCCTTTTTGCAGCCCATGAACATGCCGATCAATCCATTGTTTGAACAATATGATCTCTGAATTAGCCTCCTGGGGCTGAAGACGCTGAAAACTGAGTTGGTGGTTTTGCCTGGATCTCTGCTCATTGTTAGGACTGCTTGTTGCATATGTGCGGGCTTAAAAATATATATTTGGAAAGTTTTTGACTGTTCCTAGAGCTAACTTAAATACAGGCTTAGGTTTCAGGTGAGCCAGGAGTTTGCAACTGAGGGCAGGGTTAGGTAAGAACAAGGGTCAGACAGTTTAACAGGAGTTCCATTGTGCTGTGTGGACAGGAAAAACAGGTTTGGAGTAGAAAATGTTAAGGAATAACGACATCCATAAATTTAAATAAACCTTGGAATAATGAGGGCAAAATGAATTATCTTCCACTTTTCTAAGCCTTGATCTATTTTATTATACTTCTACTCTATATTTGTTATAGGAGCAAGCAACTTTATCTGAGATACTAAAATTTCATATTGAACCATAAAAAGAGAAGAAATCTTCATTGCCTGTGAAGATATATTGTTGCTGGGAAATAAGCAATTTACAAATATTTGACAGTCAGCATGTATGAGATAAATGCATGTTTTTATGAGACCATTTCACAATTCTGCTTCTTCTGGTGAAGAACACGTGACTTTTCACTCCTTTCCTCCTTGTGCTGCAGATGAGACTTGAAGTTTCCTACTTCTCCTCCAAGAAAACAGTAGAAGAAGTTCTGGCAGGATTAAGAGCTGCAGGTGGAAGCAATCTATTGCAGACAGTGATGGATCAAAAAAATAATGCAAATAAGGGTGAAAAACAGCACCAGAATGGGTGCAGAAGGAGAAAAGATTTACAGAAGTCTGAGGATATCAAGAGTGAGAATGTAGACACAATACCTTTCAGTCCCCAAATTATTTTTGTTTATTTGAAATCAGATATATGGTATTCACTCATTTTATGATAACGATAAGTTTTTGACATAATTGAGCCTAACTCACTTTTCAGTGTACTTGACTGAAAGTATGAGAGATGAGTAATAACTGTAGTCTCTCTGAACTTGAGTGAGTCCTGTGAAATGATCAGCTACTTACTGGTTTTCTATGTTTGTTCATATGAACTTCAAATATGCTTGCATTTCTCAGACTTGTAATATCTATTCTATTAATGTTTTTGTACATAATGTTGCTGAAAGTACTTTACATATGATACTTCTTCAAGTTCACATACACAAACTATTTTTCTTCAAAGCAAGTTGTGTTTTTTTGTTTGTTAGGTTTTTTTTTTTTTTTTTTTGATAAGTCAGTAGGAGAAAGCTAGAAAAGAAGTTGAAGGAAACATTTGGGTGGAAAGATGGTGAAATCAGTATCAGATGGGTGGCTGTTAGGGTATCATTTTCTTTATTTCTCTTGAGGTTTGCAGATTCATTCATGTTATTTGCTCTTGTGTCAACAGTCACACATTTCTTAGTTTCAAATAGCACTAATGGGAAATTTTGATTTTGAATGCATATTGATAGAGAGCCTTGAATTGCATTTAATTTAAGGACAGAGCAAAATGATTGAGAGAAAAAGAATACTCCTTATCCCAGAGATTTTCAGATGAACTAAACCAGATTTGAAAATCATATGGTCCTCTGTAATGTGTCTATTCAAGCAAAAATACACTACCAAAATTTACTCTTTGTTCCAAAGTCTAAGAAATGTGTGCTGCTTTTTGTATTCTGTGTCTGTCACAGACCATTTCCTGATGTAAACATCCTTTTTCTTTTTTTTTATTTTTTCTTCCTTGATAGTGAGTTTGGTCAGTGTGCACTGCTGGCAATTAAAACCTGAAATCACTGTATCACTCAGTCTCAGTGACACGTAAGTCTTCATATTCTTTTGACACCTCTTCTGGTTTGATTATTTCCACACATCTTGAACTTGAAATTCAGAGCAGAAAATGCACAACTCACTGACAAGCACAAATATCTTGAAGCTATTGGCAAATTCTTATTCACTACCGAGATGACATATGGATGTTTTAGATCAGATATACCTTTCACTTGCTTCCATTGAAATTGCACTGTCATTGTTTGTCATATATACCAGTTACATTCAAAACACAGAAAATTGAAAGAGATTTGTTGAATAATGGCAGGAATATAATTCATACTTGATTTTTCAAACTAGATTTCACTTTTTAGGCTAATTAACATAGGTCAAAGAATTCCTTAACAAGAGAGGCAGAGAACCACGTTTTCAGTTTCTATAAGTTTAGATGACTTTTAAGTAGCATAAAACCATATAGATTTTTTCATCTAATCTCATTTTAGTGGCAGCTCTGCTGAAATTATCTGGGAAAAAAAAAAAAAAAAAGAACTATGCCATAAGATATAGTAAATTGGAATAAATTATTTATTTTTACTTGATCACAGGCTCTTTATATGATAATAATTGAGTTGGACAAGAAATTAGTCCCCTGAAAATATGAAAGATTTTAAATTGAAAAGTTCTAAATAACAGGACGAAAGTTTTTATCTCTCTTTCATACATAGAGCACTTTTGTCTTCGGAAACAAAATGTGGTGTGAACTTTAGATCAGGCTCCAGATTTCTTTGGAGACAAACATCCTTCCGTAGACAGAGCACTCTTCCTTGCTCCTGTTAAGTCTAAGAATCTTGGAGAGCTGCTGTTCTGGAAGACAACATCCGTGTATTACAGCATTTCTTGAGGCTTGTGTATTGACCTGAGATTCCACATCCATCCTCTCTTCCAGCTGGTCTGTAGGTTAGGCGCACACACTGTGGTACAGTCAACATTTCATCTGATTCAACATTTCAGCTGTGTGGTGAGTACTCCACACCACTAATCCTGCAACAAACAAAAAATAGGAGAAACAGGGAGCATTCTTTTGTTTAGTTTTGCTCTTCCCTGTTCCACTCACTTGATGAATCTTCTGCTCTTGTTCCCATTTTCTCTTCTCTGCTTGGACTGCATGGTAAAAGAAGTGAATAAAGTCAAGGTTGAATTTAGTCTGCTGAGGCCTTCACCTAGTCATGTCCAGCATCACACTAAAGCATTTGACCTGCTGTCTGTGCGCTGATTGCTATGTTTGGATCTTGGATGAATTAGTAATGCATTAAGAGGTTGGCTCATACAAATAACTGTGGAAATGAACAATAAATGGAACAAGACCAGGGAAATCAATATGTGTACACGACTGTATCGTACAGTGCTGAGCTCTGATATTTCTCATCTGTCTATTTCCATTCTTGTTAACTGAACTACCAAATGTTCTGCATGGCCATATGTAAGGCTGTAACTTTACTGTAATGTAGCAAAAGACATTTTTAGATGGAGCTCACAACAAAAACAGAAATCTCTTCACGTTGTTTCAAATTCCCTTATTTAATTTTTAATTTTAACCTTCAAATATCATTATTTTTATCCTAATTTATTCTTTGCTTTGTTCTAAAAATAACTTTGTATAGTAATAAAACACAAATGGGCAATTTTTATATGTTTTTAGGATTAGACTTTGTCAGGAAATGATTCTTCTCACTCCAAAATGCCTTACTAATTCTAAACCATTCTATGTTATATCATGATAAACTGAGCCTCTTAGCAGCCTCTCCGCAAACAAAAAAAAAAAAAAAAAAAAAAAAGAGAGAGAGAGATAAAGAAGCTGGTCTCAACCAACTCTACTGGTGACAGAATTGTAACCTAACTGCAGAGTGAAAGTTTGCAAAGATGTCAAGACTTATGGAAGTGAAAGCAAGAGTGATGGATTGTAGAGCCTGATGGAAGAAGATTCTAAAAGCTGTTTATTCTTATTATATGACTACTTCCACGCTCTGCTTTGCCTCATGACTTCTTAGAACAGTCAGGTGATTAGGGCACTAACCCCTGGTGTTGAAGCCCAAAATTCAATGAATACTTAATGCAATTTATACAAAATAGAGCTGCTCTAATAGTTGAGATTGAAAATGTTCCATCAAGAGTAATAGATAGCCTTGAGGGCTTACTGGGGAAAGGTTGAAGCTGAAATCTTTGTTCTTACTTGAAGGGAGCAGATCCTGAACTTTGGTCTCTCATCTCCAAAAGACAGTTCTACATTCTTGATTACTCTGATATGCATAGTATAGTCATCTTGAACAAGTCTACATTTGCTACAACAGATATATTCTCTCCTATACATTATTTTGACATCAATGAATTAATATTGCTCTGGTTAAATTTTATGTGTGGAAAACTTGAGCACGTTAAATAGGAAAAGTATATGGGATGGAGGATATGGTGCCACAAGGTAACTGCAGGGGAGAATCCATATTCTCCTGAGTTTTTCATCTTCTCTACACATCATGGATGCAGCTGCCCTGTTAACCATAAAATTGCAGAACCGTAGATTATTCCGAGTTAAAAGGAGCCCATAAGGATCATCATGTCCAACCACTGATCAGCAAGGTAAATTGACAATTCTTCTCTTCAATTTTTCTGTAAAGATGTACCACTTTTTTACAACTCTTCTTTATATCTGCTCTAGCTTGTTTGTCTCTAACTTAGCCAATTTTCTCTTCCCTCCATGAAAAGTGATCCATTTTTACTTCTCATTTTTGTACTTCTTGCTTTGTCTGTGATGTGACGCCATTTTCAAGACGCGTGTCTTCATGCTTCATGTGTATGTCAGGAATTTTCCTGTCTTCCAGAGGAATTTCTGTTGCCATTTGTCTACACAGCTAGTGAGACTTTTAAAATTTGTCTTTTTGCTCCCAATGATAACAAGGGCAAGAAAGGATGAAAGGGGATCACAATAAAGTGCCTACAGGCAAAGGATTTGACATTCAAAGGTTTACTTTAACACTGTTTTAGCATGTAGATGATGCTTATTCTGACTTCATGACATGACATTTCTACCATCCTGAAATGGTAGTCCTTGAGGCTCCTTGTTTTATATGAAACTCTGTAGAAAAATTTAAAAGCACTCTAATAGCTTGAAAGTGAATATTTTCTGGAAGCATTAACTATTTAGCGTGTACTTTAGGTACATTTCTCTTGCTACTATTAAAGTGCAGAAATAGATATCTCATAGATGTACCAGAAAACATTGCGGGAGCATCTTTTTATCTTTTAGCAGCTCAAATAATTTTGTTATTAATGCTGAAAATGTTGTCACTTTTGCCATGAAATTTCATGTGGCTCATGTTTTTGCCATGATTGACAAATGATTCTTGCCTGGAGCCAGCTGTTTGCTTACTGTGCTCTATGGAAAAAGTATTTGAGAAAGGCCTTGGCTATCACATTTTCATGTGATGTGCATTCTCATATACATGTGCATATTATGCAAAGAACAGAAGAGCTCACAGCAGCCCCAAAACGGCATCTGTTCTTTATAGTGAGATAAAGAAGCTGCAGAAGGTTTGTGGAAACTTGCTGATGCTTGTTGTCACTTAGCAGGAAGTGTTTAGGAGTTTGTGAAGAACAAAATTACAATTTGTCAAATGTTGCAAACCTCAGAGTGATCGCACACTATTTGATTTTACTGCTGCTATAAATAGGATTTCACTTTATGGAATTACAAAATGACCAACTTTCAGCAAATTATTTGAGTTTTAATCATTCTTCTCCTTCATAATTTTTTTAGAATCTAAAGGGCAATGTTACCCATCCCTTAGTAACCCATAGTATTCTACTGCCTGCCCACATTAACAAGTGAAGTCCAGTCATTATCTAGCCTTCTGCAGAGCAACATAACAAACTTTACAGTATAATTAGCAATTTACACACATGGTGGCAATGCCTTCTATCATAGTTGGTATTATCTTATAGCTGTCCCTGAAATACTGACAAAGGATAAATATCAAGAAGCAAAACTAGAATAAAGACATTTTGGATGATGAGTCATTTATCTCTCACAAGTCTTCTTTATTTTTGGTCTAGCATAATCTATGAATATCTATGTGTATAATCCTTACCTGTGACTCTTTAGAATAAGGAAGTATTCCTGTTCTCTTTATGGCTGCCAATGGGAAATGTCAAGGAAAAGTTCTTTCAAAGCTGGCAGTACTTCTGACTTTGAGTAAAACATCACATATCTTCAAGTATGTTTAGGAAGGAATTTCTGCAAATAAAGGGTGAATGGATCATAATACATTTATGGTAAATTGAGAATTCAGTTTTACTTTCAAGCAAATGCTGCTAAATGGAATTTTCATTGTGTTTCTTCCCAAGCAGAAAACTAGTGTTTATTTTCTATAGCAATATAAAACTAAATTCATTGAGATATATGAATAAGTAGGAGGTGAATACCTTTCAGAATGGAACATGTAGAAAACAATTTTTTCAGGACTAAACTCGTCGGTAAAGATGACAGCAGTATTTAAGAGTTGTCATCAAGATTTATAATCAAGAAAGAAAGACAATGCTCTATTCTACATCTGAACAAAATATTCTGTTTCAGGAATACCATTACCTGTGACATTAATTGAGCTGGGAGAGGAGCCAATAAACAGACCTCAGATGTTGTGGCAAAAAGGCTATTGTGGTGTGGACACAAGACATTTCTCACAGATCTTCCAAGGAGCTCTCTCTTTCCCTGTGTGCCTTCTTGAATGACAAAGTACCAACCTGGAAATTTCAGATGTTACTGCTGGAGTGTGAGCTCTGAGAGACAGGTTGTAGCTCTCCCAACAACTGTCTGAGATTCTGCAAATGGAAGCAGATAGCACTGCGGCATGAAACCCCCAGTGTGCCTTTCACTAGGCTGCACTAATGGGAAGGCAGAAATCTTCTAAGTGCTTCTTTTAAAGCCACCTTTTTGTACACTGAGTCATTTGCCAGTGTCCATAACAGCAAGATGTACTTGTTTTTCTTTACTATCAAAATTAATGGGCTGGATGGAAGTGAAAACTGTCATTACATTACTAACCAGCTGAGTGTGTCTTAAATAGAGCTTTCACTAGAAATGGAATAAAGGAAACCAAAAGTTTCCTTTGCCTGAGGTGTGGAAAACAAAACAAAATGAATGTTTAGAGAAGCTCTCGTTTCCTCAACATCTTCTCAGGAGTCTTCAGCTAATTCTGTTTTGTGAAGTCACTTTGTATAAGGTATAAAAATTAGGCACCTCTTACCGCCTTCTAGAAGTGGAAAGTGAGTAAGAAAGACATCACTTTTGTTGCTTTCTGAGTCTAGAACTGTGTGAAATCATTCAGCTTTACAGAGCAACTCTGAAGTGGTTGTGTAGAAATCTTCACGAAAAACTATGCAAATTCTCAGGAAAATAAGCAGTGACTAAAGAAGAGGTTAGAACGGAAAGGATAATTCACAAATATCTGCAGTTCTGTATTTTCTCTTTCTCTCCATGAACTGCATGAACTCATAGAAGTGGCAAAAGAGACTGCAGTTAGTAAGGACAGACAGTGGCACAGCACAGACTTATATGAAAAAGACACAAAAAGAACTGACAAAAATATTTAAGCTTCAGGCTAATTGTATAGAAGATACACTGAAATCTAACCATGTCAGTTTTCTCCTGTTGTCTGTCAGTTTCCAAGTGAAGTACAGTGTTTAAGTGTACTTCTGCACTGCCTCTGCTCTGCATCTTGATGATGCTGAGTTGGTCTTCATGGACTATGCCTCTACTGTAATGGATTTCCCTGCCACTAATAAAGAACGCTTTATTTAGCCTCACATTAATTGTTCCACTGTCAGTTTCTCAATGAATGTCTCAGTTTTGTCCATGAATAACAGCCAGAGATACTTACAGGTTCTGGTACCATCAGTCTTTCAAATCTCACTTTCTTTGTAGAAATGTGCCATACTAACTCCCCATTGATGTTACACCAATCATTTATTTTTAAATATCTTTGATTTTCAACAATGATAGAGTGGTTTCTCTTATCTTGCAGTATATTTTTATTGTTAGTGGACTAGAGGATTTTAATTATCTTAAACCTTTTAAAATTATTTTTACATATACCTTTTAAAAGTATTTTTATTTTTATTATGTTTATTCCATAACGTAACTTGCTAACCTAAGATTGCTAGATTTAGAAATTTTCAGTAGAACATTCTTTTTAAGTGCAAAAATTATTTATTTTATGTACATTATATTCTCTAAACTTTTAGGTTTAAGCTCATTCTATAACTTATTATTTGGTAGCAGCACATACCTTCTCCCAGGAAACTGGCATTTATAACCATAGTAGAAGCAGACGTATGGTTAAAAATTTCAAGTGTTTACTGAAAAAAGATCTTGCCTCTAGGCAAGGATATATGTCATCAAGTTTGAAAAGTGTGGTGCATGGGAAAGAAAATGAAGGCTACTGAGTGCCCAGACCTAAGTCACGTCAACATAAACCATGTCTGTCTAAATCCTGACTGGGCAATACTCCCGCAAGCCAATATAAACCATTTTAATGTTGTTGTAAACTTGTCCTTTGGCAATGAGCTAAACCAGGATGAGACAAATCACGGGAGTAAAGGAATTGAGGCAAAAAGTGATCAAAGCTTGTAAGAGAGCAGGGATATTTACACGTTATGATTCATTTTTCTTCCAACATGTACTTCTTGAACTCTTCCTGAAATTCAGAGACCATCAAAACTTTCTTTACAATTGAGAGTGTGCCGTGAGAGCTAGTCCAAAGTTTATACTTCACTCCAGGAAATTAAAAAATATCAGAATAATGTCTGCATTTTCTTTTCTTCACAACACTGGAAGCTGATTTACTTGAAGCGGAGCAGTGTAACATAATTGTACCAATAATATAAGGGTTATGGCACAGAAAGTGCACACAAATTGATTTTACTTATTTCTGATCTGTCTACTTAATAACAGAAGTACAAACAGTAGCTGTTCAGAAACTAATGAGAAATAAGACACGTGCTGAAGACAATACCTTGTATTTTGAGGATGCTATCAGCTCATTAGTTTTCTCTAGTGTGTTAGTCCCAGTAACAGCATGTGGTTGCACTTCAGGCAAGTAAATGCAAGTTTTATGTCTGTTTCTAAAAACCAAATGCACAAGTATGTTATATGAACTGTACACAGATATATATAGAATCCATCTCTGAAACAACAGAAGTGAAGATTACCAGCGCATTTTTTTCACAGTATGCTTAACTGTTCAGAGAATGTGTTACCTGAAGAAATGAATCTCTTAGAAATGAACAGACTTTATCAACCTTTGCTTTAGAGTTTACTTATGCATATGTATTTTCTTTAGAGCTGAAGACCGATTCACAGTGTTTTGATGCATAAGCAAAGATTACTCTTCAAAACTGTAGCATGGTGATCTTAAAATCAACTTTCTTATCAGTAAAGATTATTTCCAACTCATATTTCCAGCTTCAGCATTCCAGTTGTCAAAGGCTAGTGAAGTATTTTTATTAGAAGAAAAGTGCATAGCTTTTATTGTTCTGGTCAAGAATTACTACAATGAATTGCATAGGCTTTCCAGGAAGAAAATTGGCTTACTTATTCAATATATATTTTTTAAATATTTATAATAACTGAAAATAGAAGATTTGCATGGAAATAAAGAAGTTGCAGAATGGGAATCATCCTTGTTCACACTGTGTTATGTATATAAAATTAAAGTTTTGTCAGTTAATAATTGTATTTTTAATAAGCATTCTAATTTAAAAACTGTGAAGATGCTATTAGAATGAGTGCTGTTAACTTGTCATAAACGACGCTATTTTGTCTTGTAGATTCACTTACAAAATACAAATAATTAATATTAGAACAATATTGAAACAAATAATTGCATGGTTCACAAATGTATAACATAGCACAATGACAAATGTTATACTCTTATTAAAAAAAAAAAAAAAGGATTAGCAAAAAAAGTGACTTTTTTGCTTAAAATAAGTTAGAAGTACGTGTGCATTTAATGTTTTGTCTGGTACATGTGCAATACTTTTCCAATATAGCATTCTATTATTAATTCTTTAGTCTGATCCTTTCTCGAGTTGTTGGTGATTCAAGAACCACTGTTACCTTTATTTCTCAAATCTGAATTTGCTTACTTTCAGACAGACGAAGAAATGTAGAGCCTCTGCTCCTTTCGGTGGCACCTTTGAGGAGTAGGCTGTGTGCCTGCTAGTCAGGCTGCAAGAAAACAATTATTAATGGATAGCCAAGACAGACAGTGAACACTCTTTATTGAAATCTCCCTTTCTTGGAATTATATAAGAGGTGGTGATTATGATTGCAATGATTACAAGGAAGAAGGATGTCCTCAAGTCCTGTAGATGACTTTTGTTAAGGCGGTAAGACTTAATTTGTAGAATCGTAGAATATCCTGAGTTGGAAGGGACCCATAAGAATCATTGAGTCCAACTTCTGGCTCCACACAGGGCCACTCAAAAATCATACCATATGTCTGAGAGCACTGTCTGAATGCTAGTTGAGCTCTGGAAGCTTGGGGCTATTACTGCTGCCTTGGAAAGCCTGTTCCAGTGCCTGACCGCTCTCTGGTCAAGAATCTTTTTCTGATATGCTACAGTTTCATGTCCTTCCTTTGGGTTCTTTGGCTGGACGTCAGAGAGAGGAGATTAGCTCCTACTCCCTGTTTCCCTTGTGATGAAGTTATAGGTCGTGATGAGACCTCCCCTCAGCCTTCTCTGCTCTGGGCTGAACAAATCAATGGACTTCAGCTGCCCCTCATTTGTCTTGTCTTCTAGACCCTTCACCATCTCTCTAGCCCTCCTCTGGACTGTTACTAATAGTTGTATGTCCTTACTGTACTGTGGCACCCAAAACTGCACAGTACTCAAGGTGAGGCCCCACCAGTGCAGTGAAGAGTGGGAAAATCACTTCCCTTGACTATATGGCAGTGCTGTGCTTGATGAATCCCAGGGTGCAGTTGGCCTTCCTTTCTGTATGGGTACATGTTCAACTTACTGCTGGCCAAGATCCCTAGATCTGATTCACTGTGGATCCTCTCAAGCACCTCTTTCACTAGTCTGAATGCATAATGTCATGGTTTTGTGATTTTTTTTTTAATGGTATTCCACATCATAACATCATGTAGTGCACTGGGAGTTTAAGTGTTAATGCTCAAGTTCTGGGTACCTGTCCAGAAGATAAGAAGAACTACATTCCCCAGGGGGCTTTGCAGTCAGAGAGGAGATATAACTCCTGGCAAGGTCACCTGACGGGCTCTTCTTTATCCGCTTTTCTTCATCCGCTCTTTTTTGTTTCCCTGCTGCTCAACCAGACTGCGGATTTCACCTAGCATTATGGTGAGGGCTATCCACATTTCAGACATTCTCTCTCATTATATTTAATTTATTTGCTTCAATTCTAATTATATTGTATAATGGTGTGTTATCTTCCATTCTGATACTATATTTAGTAAATTAGTTTGTTTCTCTTCAGATCGTTGCCACTGTTTTTAATTATTTTGGTGTCCCCTGTTCCCTTTTTCTGGAGGCGTGGATTTTCCGAAATCCCTCCAGACTGCTAGCCATGGAATTGGGCCGAACAAGCCCGTAAACCGTTAACTGGGGTTGCCTCTTGAAGTTGCAGAATCTGGAACTTGCTCTTGTTAAACTTCATGCAGTTGGTGATAGCCCAGTTTTCTAATTTGTCTAGCTCTCTTTGCAAGGCCTTTCAACCCCTGATGAACAGCTTCTTCCAATTTAGTATTGCCAGCAAACTTGCTCAAAATGCTTTTTAATCCCATATTCAAATAATTTATGAAAACACTGAAGAGAACTTGCCATGAAATTGTGCCTTCAGGAACCCCGATGATGACTGGCTGCAAGCACGATGTAAACCCTTTTACTGTAAACCTTTGGGCCCAACCCAACAGCCAATTGCTGACTCAGTGCATTATTTTTGTCTAGACTCGGGCTGGACACTTTTTCCAGAAGGATGCTCTGAGAAATAATATAAAAAGTTTCTCTGAAATCCAAAAAGATAACATCAACTTGACCAAAATCAACCTTAGTCAACTAGAAAGTGACCTTCTCATAAGAAGAATTTAAGTTGAACTGCATTTTCTTTTTGTGCACCTGTGTTGGCTGAGAGCAATTGAGAGCAATGTCTGCATTCTCCTTCATGTATTTTTCAATAATTCACAGCATAATTTTCTCCATAATTTTATCAGGCACATCAGTGAGACTGACAGACCTATAATTACCAGGGTCTTCTTTTTTGTCCTTCTTGAAAATTGGATTGCCAGCTTTCATTCAAGTAGAACCCTCCAAATTCCTGATGCGGTTGAAAAATAATGGAGAGAAGTCTTGTAATGACATTGACCAGCTGTGTTAGTACCCTGGAATGAATGCTATTGGGTGCCTTGGATTTATATGTGTCCTGATGGAGCAGCAAACCCTGGACAAGTTCAGAATTGGCTGGGATTTGATCATTATTGCAGTCACGATCTTCCAATTCAGGTCAAGAAACCCAAGAGGCCATCATCAGTGTTGAAGACAGAGGCATACAAGGCATTTTGTTTTTGCTTTGTCTGGGATCTCAGTGCCTTTAAAAACATTGCACATGGGAATCTTGTTAAATGAAATCTACTGTCTCTATATCCAGAGTTGAGGTTTTGGCAGCAGTATTCCTCGTATTACCAAATATTTAAAACTGAACTACTCCATGGTCACTATGGCCAAGACAGCCTCCAGTTGCCACTTCCTTCACAAGATCTGCTCTGTTCACAAGCAACAGATCTGGGAGAGCAAGTTTTCTCTTCTGCTCACTTTCTACCTGTATTAGGGAATATTTTTAGGAAGATTAGGAATAGAATATGTATTGTTGAGAGTGGAGATAGATGTCTTGCCAAGAGTAGCTTCAGAAAATGCTGAAAGTTCAGACAAGGCAGAAGACAAAAACTGAAAGTAAAGAGAATCTAATGCTTTTCACCAAAAACAACAACAACAATAACAAGAAAACAGGTTAATCTAATTTTATCATTGACTATGAAAGCAGTATGCTTAAGGAAAATATCATTACTCTTTCAGTTTTACAGGAATTATTTATAAGATTCAGAACTATGGCTGTCCTTCCTCCAGCTTCTCCAGATGTGCAAACCACATTAACCTTGGTTCTGCTGTGGACAGAAGGCAGGACAGTTGTCTAAACTTTTAATTTCATCAAGGAGTAGCAATGTTAGGCACTGTTTTAGGCCAAGTGTCTGATAGCATTTCCTACGGAATTTAAACCTGGCCTATAAAGCACTCCACAGCAGGTTGATATACAAGCTGCCTCCAAAGCAGTCATTACTATCTATCATGTCAATGATCTGCTGATAATGGGGGTGTATCACTTATATCTATAATGGATCTGAAAGAAACAGGTCTATGGAAATTGCTCAGAGTCTGGAAAATAGAAGAGAATTAGTAGGAGTGTCTTTATGTTTCCTGAGATCCTTGGGGGCCATTATAGTACAGAAAAAGTATTAACAGGCTTGGGAAAGCCTGCTATAATCGCTTTCATTAATCAAAGGGAAATCAAACATGCCAAATCTGAATGCTGCATCGTCTAGACAATGGTAGGAGCAATTCAGGCTGTTTTCTGACAATTACTGAAGGATGGCTGACTACAGAAAGGCCATTTCAAGAGCCCTGTGAGCATGGATGGTAGTTTTCCAGTTGGATTTTCTATTGGTCTTTGCATTCGCTTTTCTTTTTTTTTTTTCTTTTTTTTTTTTTTTTTTTTTCACATATCAGCCATTTGGTCTTCATGTGCTTTCTATACATATATGAGAGTTTTGAATAACATGGGTGAGCTGAGGACAGAAAATCGAATCTTAACTCTGAGTTTCCTGGCGGCTCTTAAAGCACTAGTGTTGTTCTAACATCCTTTCTAATTTCATGAGCATACAACCATAGACATAAATATAAATATGTCTGTCTTCGATAAATTAAAATCCTAACAGGTGTGTGAATCCTTGCCAAGATAGCTACAAGCCGGTCAGTGAATACTGCTTGCACTTGGAAGTCATACATTAGAGAACACTCGACTGCTTCGCTGCTTTATAAATAGCTGGATTTGGCATTTCTGCAATCATCTGCTAAGGGTAAAGAAGTAATAGATGGATAAAAGTACATATAGATCATGTTTCAGAATCCTGCAAATGAAATGGAATAACTCCACACCACATTCACTACTTTCATTAGCTTTCCTTATCTTTTTAGTTTCAATAGGAGCAGAAGAGGGAGAAGGTGTTCTTGTACTGTGGGTACAATTCCTAGACCACAGAGACCCCAGATCAGTTTCCTTTCTTGCCATAGACTTCCTGTGTGACCTTGGTGTTTTTTTTTATTCTGGTTGGCATCCAAAAAAGCACTTAGGAACCTAAAGTGTAACTGAAGCTTAATTTATGTTTCTTTGTTCAGAGGAGTGCTCCATGAAAATTCAGCCCACTTAGGTGCATGGGAAGACATGGATGTCATGGCTTTGGCTAGAAAAAAAGACAGACAAAGATAATTTAAAATGTGTTTCAGAGACACTGTACATAGCTAAACTGAGTACAGAGGTAGACTTATCAGGAGTCTATCTGGAAATGACAAATCAGATATAACTCTAAAGGTCCATGTTTGTTTAGTATCCTCTGAGTACCTAATACTGTACAAAGAGTGTTGAGTTCACTGACATGCATCAGTTTTGGCAACTTATATGTATATATTGGAATGCAAAATTACAACCATCTACTCCTTGCATACATTTCAAATGGACATAATGCTCTGAGATGGAAGGAAATGGCATTTAGGCTCTTTGTAGGATGTGGCACTAAAAATATACTACTTTTTTACTACAGACTCTTACCCTAAGAGAAGGTAAGTGCTATTTCTACTGTGAGAGATGTGCTGCTGAGCAGGAAGGAGAATTGAGATTCACAGGAGGAGAAATCACGTGAATGTCAAGACATGACAGTAGGGCTTGCTCTTGGTTTTGCTTTCTGCTTCCACAGAAAATGTTCATATATTATATACAACAACTGCAATGCTATTTGGGGGAACTGTATCTGAAGCAAGATGCTGGCATGTTTTGTGGTCCGGGCAATATGTCAGTTTCAGGTGGGCAACAAGAAGGTATTAGAGACCATTCCTGATATGACATAGAGACGGTATAATGTCTGAATGAACAGTCCTTTGCTAGGCATGATCTTCTGGGCTAAGTTGATGTGCACTGCTCAGTCATGGCTCTTGTTGGGTCTAGTCTACTTCTGGATGTACTTCTGTGCAACCTCTCTGAGGAAATCTTCATGAAGTGTCCTTTTCTGAGCTCATGTCTGGGCTACATTCTTTACTCTTTTACGTACTTCAGCTTTTCCCACTCAGCACCACACTCTTAATTTTCTATGCTCTAGCCAAACATTTTTTTATCCGCTCTCTGCTCTTATGGGTCATCTTGCACAGTATCTTCTAAGAAGGCACTTCCTCCTCTCTTTCCACTCAGTCCAGTGAATAAGAAATTCTAGAAAGTGTGAGATATGGATTAGAATTCTTCAGATTTAGGAGAATTTGAAATCTAGACATTTCTTTTTCTAGGCAGATGGACTCTAACTTATTTCCTAACATCCTTTTGTGTCCTTTGTTATTTTCATAAAAATTTATTTCTGTATCTCAGTATTTGCATTGCGTGTCACAGTCTAGTCCCAGCTTTGCATCTCTGAATAGTATCCCTGTTGAGGTGCTAAACTCAACAAAACAAAAAGTCTAAACAAAAGTCTTTAGGTAGGGCAGAGGTAAGCTTTGAGAACCCCTTCAAACTTGATGTTTCTTGTTGACTGCTGTGAATACTGTTCTAAAGACTGGATCTTTTATTCATTATTTTGAGAGTTAATTTGGGAATAAAGTGTTGGGAATTGGTGCCAAGTTTTGATTATGTCCTCCTTTCTCTGAAATTTTGATCTGTAAAATGGAGAATGGGATGTCTTGCACTATTTCCTTACCATAACTGCTTTAAATTGGGACAGTACCATTTAAGCTCTGTTTGCAGTTTGGGTATGATAATAACAAGGCCCATATAAGCAGGAAGGATAATAATAAGCTTAATTTAGCACTCTAAATAAAAGATTAATTAATTTAGCTCTTTAAAATAAAAGACTTTTCTTTCCATGTATGTATTGATCTAATGTGGAATCAGGAGAAATCAAGGTTTTGTGTACAGGAAAGTCCCTGCTTACAGTATTAGCCTTCCAAATAATTTCAGAATGATGAGCTGATCTGAACATTTTTTTTAAAGTTCTTCTTTCTGACATTTTCTAATGTTCTTGTCTCCCTTTTAATGTTGTGGTTTTTACTAGTGAACAGTGCATCCTATTACAAATGTTTACTTTGGAGTCATTGCACTTATGCACAGACGCTTGTGTTAAAATTAAACTAACGTAGAGTACCTGCAGAAGTATGGAGTGGTCTGAGGATGAACTTCACCACCTGGGTGCTTGTAAAGCTTTCTGGCCCCTTTTGCAGATTGGCTTGAACACCAGTTTGCTGTAGTAGCACTTATGAGAAGCTTACAAAGTGTATTTGGCTATCTCTGCACGATGTTTAGCCACTGTGGTTGGAGTATCACATACCATTTGATGTGGGTCCATTGTTAAGAGGGCTTTTGGGTGGTCCTTTCCATACCAAGAGTACACAAACAAAAAAATGCTTTTTCTTTCTTTCTTTTTATCTTTTTTTTTTTTTTTTTTTTTTTTTTTTTTTTTTTTTTTTTTTTTTTTTCTTGGTTCTCCTACAAAAAGTAACAAAAAGAGATCTTTGGCTAAAGAACCTAATTCTAGAAAGAACCAAAATATATGACTTATTTTAAAAACAGATTTGCTCATGATAGCATAACTTATAAACCTAGATGAAATTTGAAATTAGACTGGACTGGACGAAAGACCAGGAAACATTCCTTCAAGAATAAGCATGCACTGTCAGAAACAGGTGGTCAAATAAACATTTTCCATTTGTGATATCCGTGAATCTCTATTCTAATACACAAATCTTAAATACAAGTATTTCAGAATAACTTGGCAGATGTATGGCCTAACTGAACAACATCTCATTATAAATATCAGTGGATTAAGGTGATTTCAAGATGAAATAACTTGAAAGAACAGAAAATAATTTCCCTACATATTGTTTTCTAACTAAAAAATTATGAACTTTGTTCAGGACATCAAATGTTATTACTCTTAGAGGAATTTTGGAGTGAAAATTGGTAAACGTGAAGTATTCTTTCCATTCATCTTTATTTTCCAGCAGTGTATTCCGCACTTGAAAAGGCAGACACAGAATTTACATCTGTTCTTGGTAGATCATTTATTTCGATTTGTGTTAAAATACCCTTGAAATACTGTATCAATAGCAGAAACTGTACTTCTTATCATGTTGAGCACCTGATGTCTCTATAATGTTACAGAAAATATTAGAACAGTGATTCAGCAAAATTATTACTGCATTGCTCTGTGCATTAATTCCCATTTATATTAATGATGGGGAAGGGTGGCATGTCTGGAATGCATCTCACCTACATGCAAACAAATGCAGAACAGATATCTTCAACAGCATAAATTGTTTATAGCTCTTCTTTCTCAAAAGAAAGAGATACACATTTGCATGACCTGAACCATGTGACCCACTTGAGGGATCCCCCCTAGCAGATAATGAATTTATTATCTCTCTAAAAATTCTTGTTTTTATCAGTGGAGGCCATAAAATCCACAAAAGTGGAGGCCATAAAAGTGGTTTAGGTCACTATTCAGATACATAAAATTAGATAACGTGGGAGTGCTATGCTCCAAACCTTGTGCAGGATACTACAGTTCACGAATTTATGCAGCCAAGAGGTTTTATGTACGCCATATCCTCTAAAGGAAGTAGAAAGCCTGACTGGTGAGGGCACGTGCCATAATGATACCACAAACAGAAAACAGTGCCTTAAATGCAGAGATTCTAGCGTGGTGATCTCAGCTTATATTAGAAATATAATAGAAATATAATAGAGAGATTAACCCCAGTTTTGGAATAAAGATTCGGAGTAGATCTTCAACTGGTGTGAACCATGATAAGGCTCCATTTGAAAGCACTGGAGTGATGCTACTTACCTTGGCTGAGGGTCTGTTCCATCTGTTGTTGTTTAACTGTAGATAGAATGACATCTCTTTGTTTGACAGCTACCAGAGAGTTAATCATAGCAGGCATATCTCTCTCTGGAGATGGATCTGTGCCTGGGTTATCAGTATTCAGATATATCATCAGATTAACTTTGAGTTTGGAAGCTTAGAGTTTTATACTCTGGTTTTTGGTTGTTTTTTTTTTTTTTTTTTTTTTTTCCTTTTTCTTTTTTTTCTTTCTTTCTTTCTTTTTTTTTTTTTTTTTTTTTTTTTTTTTTTTTTTCCAGTACTGTACAACTTGGGATTTATTTTTTTTTCCTAAAAGTTTTAAAATAGATTAATCTGTTTTGTAGCTAATTTCATCCTTGAACTCTGATTCCTGCTTTCAACAATTCACATTTAAAACAAAGTGAATCATTAGCCTGATCTCAGCTGTGTTGAGATGTGTTACTTTTTTTAGCAGTGATTGCAATTATTTCTGTTGTGTGGTCACAATGCTTGTGTCCTGTGCTCCAAGTTATTGATCCAATTGGACCACATTTCCTCTGTCAGTTTTCAAAATGGTTATTCAGTTTTATATTCAGATATTCTACTGCCAGCAAAGCCTTTTCAAGGCTTCTGATATTTATTAAGTGATTCCAAAGTGCAACAGAATTGCAAATCATTTCTTTTTTTATTGCCTGCTCTCTATACCTGCAACAATTAAGGCTGTTATTCATGAAACTACCCCACTTCCATTGGCAAAACTTTACTAACTGCAATCAGACAGCATTTCTCATTTTGCTTCTTGAGAAGCTCAAGGAAGTTTTTTGAGAACTTAAATGGGAGGTGTGGCATAGGCACCCTTCATTCCTTCTGAGATCCAAAGAAAAAAGCATTTTCAGAACTTTTCCCTTTTTTCATGCTATAAGAGCAACTTATCTCCTGTGTTCCTTCTCCAGTAATTCAGAAAGTGCACCAAGCACCCCACTGGAGTCCAGATATGGTGAGAGCAATGCCACTCAAAACAGTCACCAAGCCTCTTTCATCCCTTCAGGAAACTGCTGGAAAATAACAGTAGATGTGATGCTTTGACTCATAGGCCTGAACAGTCCATGTATGGCAAAGCTCCTGCGTTTTCGGGACCCTTGTTTTCCTGATACTGATGTCTCTCTTCACTGTGAATCCATCATAATCAAACAGTACAGGTTTGATGACAAGTACTATCAGCTAGGGAAGCAGAGACAGAGCTGAGATTTTCTTCTGTTCTTGCAGTATTTATTTTTAGTTGGCTTGGCACTTGAAAGCCAATTTCACAAAATATCTTGTGACAAAATATTAAGATACCGTACCGCAAGAGTAAGAACATAGGGATGCTGTCAGGGCAGGGCATGCAGGGATGCAACAAGGAAAGCTAGGACTCACTTGGAATTAAATCTGATAAGGAAGGTCAAGGATAGCAAGAAGAGCTTCTTTAAGTGTTTGAGTGGCATAAGGAAGACTAGAGAAAATGTGGGTCCACTGCTGAATGGGATTGGTGCTCTGTTAACAGAGGACACTGAAAAGGTGAAGCTAGTGAACATCTTTGCTTCAGTCTTTACTGCTAAGACTGGCTGTTAGAAATGTTAAACACTAGAAGTAAGGAAGAGTCTGGAGAAAGGAAGACTTCCATTTGGCTGAGGCGGATATATGTGGTCAGACATCATCTTGGCAAACCTGACACATACTTCCATGAGCCCATATGGGATGCCACAGTGAGAGCTGAAGGAGCTGGCAGAAGTGATTGCTGAACCTCTCTATATCATCTTTAAAAAGCCATGGACAGCAGAAGAGGTACCTGGAGACTGAAAGCCAATGTCCCTTCAGTCTTCACACAGATAAAGAAGGAGGACTCAAGGTAATACAGGCCAGTCAGCCTCATCTACATCTTGGGAAGTTGATGGAATAGCTTATTCTGGACATCATCTCCAAGAAAGTGGGAGGCAAAAAGGTTATCAGGTTATCTTCTCTGGAGATATTAAAAACCTGATTGGAGGTTTTCCTGTTCAACCTATTCTAAGAAGCTTGCTTTAGAAGAGGGGTTGGACTAGGTGATCATCAGAAGTCCCTTCCAGTCCCTACAATTCTGTGAATGTGAATAATGTATATATCTTCCTTTTCCTTCCTTTTTTTTTTTTTTTTCTTTTTCTTTTTTTATATTCCATAGAGCCATAGAATAGCAAAGTTGGAAAGGATCCACAGGGATCATTAAGTCCAAATTGTGACTCCACAAAGAACCACCCAAAATCCAAACTCTATGTCTGAGAGCATTGTCCAGTTGTTGTGCAGTTTGGTTTTGATTGGTCAAGAAGAAATGAGGCCTTGTTCATCCTGTCACTTTCATAAAGAGAAGGCATAAATTCTCGTTTTTGTGGGGTGAGGTTGGTTTTTGGGAGGGGCTTGGGGAATATGTAGAAATTTGGGGTCCTAAGGATGTAAGCTTTTCTCATCTGAGAATGCTTAAAAACTGAATATGTTTTTCTTTGTGTTGTCATTTTGGTACAATTTTTGGCAGCTAAAGTAACCATATTTCTTCATATTTTGGACTGTCAGTCCCTGTTTTTGATTGATTGTAAAAACTGTGGAAATTTTAAGAGAATGGATCTAATCACTCCTTGAAACTTTTCAACTTTAGAGAAAAAAGCCTTGATGAATTTCGAGTTAAAACATAAGAAAACTACAACATTTTAAATGATTTTTGTAAAAAGAAATATTTAAGCCTCTCAGACATGAAAGCATGAATGCTAAATAATAAAGTAATTTATTGCTTGCAAACTGAGGGAGAGGGTAAAATACTATATGGGAACTGCTCAGTCACGGCCTGAACCTCTGATTGATCATCTGAGGCAAGCAGTAAGTCAGCCAGAGGAGCACAGGTGAATTGCCTTCACCTGTGCTGCCTCCTAGACCTACTTAAGAGCTGGCTACCACTGGAGAAGGATCTCTTCTGGAGATCTGCTCTGTTGGAGTTTTGTAAGTGAGCCCAGGATAGGGATAAGCTTTCTATCTATTCTCTTTTTGTTATCATAATCTGCTTTGCCAAACTCTCTTGTTCATTTTGTAATTATAACATCTTAATATTCATTGATTATACACTTGGCGAGCCAGGCAGGCCAAATATACTAAAACTTACATCGTGTCTTCTCTTTGGTATTTCTATAAATGGATCAAGGGGAGAAAATACTCCTCTAGAGAAAATGATTTCTGGGCAGATCTCAGGATTTGTGAGATCTCCCTATTATGAACTACCGGTTATCATCGAAAAATGGGGACCCTTACGCATTATGGGCAATATCTCCCCATATCGCACGGCTGATTACTTTCAGGGACTTAGCAAGGATGTGCTCATCACTAAAGAAAGACAACTGGCTGCCTCCACAGTGGCATGGCCACTATTAAATGCCTTAAATCATGCTGAAATAAGAAATAATATTTTAGAGAATGAAAGTAAACTTTTGAAAGACTGTATTGAAAAATTAGAGCAAGAACTTGGCATATTAACAGGGAAAAAACCAATTCTACATCTTCCAATAGGTCAAGTTTGTAACATTTCAATAAGCAATGGCCAGACTTCTGAATCAACAGACTCTGTTGATCAGGAAAATAAAAAATCCAAATTAGATTCTGAATATCTGATTTTGACAGATCCACTAGAGGTCTGTCCTGTTATAACTCAGAAAATAAAAAAAGTACAGGACAGATCGGCAGGGGTGCCGCCTGATCAGTGGTCCCCTGCCCAGACTCATGTGCACAGACTGGCCATACATGGCAACAGGATTAATGGATTTAGTACAGCAATTTCGGCAGAAGCCTAGAGAAAGTGTGCCAGCTTGGTTATTAAGACTGTGGGATTCTGGGGCAGAAAGTGTTTTGGTGAATGGCTGGAAATAGCCAAGTTGGCCACCATGACTGTCCATCCTGCTCTCAGATAGAGGTTATATGCAGGTAATCAATATTGTGATGAAAACCATTCTAATGGCGGCCTGCCGTATGGTATGGCCAAATAAATCCGATATACCTCTACATACAGGCATGTGGTCCTCCATGGAGGACCTTCAAAATTATATCCGTGAACTGGGCATAAGGGAAGCTATCTATGAAGACACATCTGATGGCCTGATATGGTCAAATTTTCAGCAGGGATGAGAGACTTAATTCTACAGCAAGTTCCATCTCATTTGTATGGTACTTTAGTTTCCATATTAAATCCCCTTGTGGTCTCAGAAGCTGTAGTCCAACAGGCTGCCCAGTTAGTGGCTGACCTAGGCAAAACAGAACACCTATGGACTAGACATGACATTTGGACATTGGAAGAAGCAGAGGTCCTGCCGGTAGCTAAAACCAAAATGCCGGCTACTCGAGCTCCTCAACTGGGACCCATAAGGGTCTCCTAAAAACAAATGTTTGATGATTTAATTTGGGTTGGGGTCCAATTTGCTAAGATTGACCGCCAGCCCAACCATGACCTTCTCCAGCTTTGGAGACAACTAAAGAGCAATCAAAAATTCCAGAACTACCCTAAGAAATCAAGGGTAAGGGTTATAGAAAGAATACCAACGGTGACATGGAACCTAGAAGATGTCATTGTTCCTAATGGGAAAAAAAAAAAAAGCCGCCTCAGGTGTCTCAGGCCACAGTGCCTGAGCCACCAGAAGCAAAAGAATTGGCCATAGCACAATTCATGGTATGACAAGGGATGTTAGTCCTCCTAGGGTCTCCAGGTGGGACCAGAAGCCCTGTGTAGAATTCATGATTTATTGGTCCCGAAAAAATATTCAGAGTTATGGCGTTAGTGGACACCAGAGCAGAGACATCAGTTATCTATGGAGATCCGAGGAAATTTGACGGGGACAGAGTGATGATTGGTGGTTTTGGGGGACAGACTATTTCTGTCACCAAACATGGTTAAAACTGGGGGTTGGACGTCTCCCACCCCGGGAGTACAAGGTGTCTATTGCCCCAGTCCAATAATACATCCTAGGCATAGATATTCTATGAGGTCTGGCTCTCCAGACAACCGTGGGAGAGTTCAGACTTCGACAGAGCTGTATCAGTATCCGGGCGGTGCAGGCAATACTAAGAGGCCATGCGAAACATGGGCCTATTTGCCTGCCAAAACCACGCCGGATTACTAATGTAAGACAGTACAGACTCCCGGGTGGGCAAGATGAAATATCGAGAACGGTGCAGGAATTTGAAAAAGTGGGCATTATAAGACCTGCACACAGCCCCTATAACTGCCCCTTATGGCCAGTGTGAAAGTTGGATGGCACGTGGAGAATGACAGTGGGTTACAGAGAATTAAATAAGGTCATGCCACCTATTCATGCAGCCATACCCAATATTTCCTCCCTAATGGACACAATGAGTAGGGAGACAAAAACCTATCATTGTGTCCTAGATCTAGCAAATGCATTCTTCAGTATCCCAATTGCTGAGGAATCGCAAGATCAGTTTGTGTTTATGTGGGGAGGCAGGCAGTGGACCTTTCAGGTCCTGCCACAGGGGTACGTGCATTCACCAACGTATATTGTCATAATCTAGTGGCACGTGACCTGGCTAATTGGAAGAAACCTGATGACGTTAACTTATATCATTATATTGATGATCTCCTGCTGACATCCGACTCAGTGGAGGCAGTAGGACAGGCAGCAGATTCATTAACTGCCTATTTACAACAGAGGGGATGGGCTATAAATCCCCAAAAGGTGCAAGGTCCAGGCCTGTCCGTAAAATTCCTGGGGGTGGTTTGGTCAGGAAAGACCAAAGTGCTGCCCAGTGCTGTTATAGATAAAGTTCAGGTGTTCCCAGTCCCTACAACATCAAAGCAGCTGCAAGAGTTTCTAGGTATATTGGGTTACTGGCGTTCCTTTATATCTCATCTAGTGCAGCTGCTAAGGTCACTATACAGACTCACAAAAAAGGGGCAGCTATGGGACTGGGGGAAAACAGAGCAGGATGCTTTCCAACAAGCAAAACTGGCAGTTAAACAAGCCCAGGCATTGGGTATATTTGATCCTACCCTCCCAGCTGAGTTGGATGTTCACGTTACTCAAGACAGCTTCAGTTGGGGCCTATGGCAATGCCAGAGTTCTGTTCAGACCCACGTTGGTTTTTTGTCTCAGGTTTGGCACGGAGCAGAAGAAAGATACAGTATGATTGAAAAACAGTTATTGGCTGCCTATTCGGCATTACAGGCAGTAGAGCCAATAACTCAAACAGCTGAAGTTATAGTCAAGACCACTCTGCCGATTCAGGGGTGGATGAAAGATCTGACCCATCTTCCTTAGCCAGGGGTGGCCCAAGCTCAAACAGTGGCACGATGGGTCACCTACCTCAGCCAAAGGAGCAGTCTGTCTTCATCACCCTTGAAAGACGAACTCCAGAAGATCCTAAGCCCAGTGACGTATCACAGTGATGCACCAAAAGAAATACTGGTCGCTCAACCAGAGAAGAGTCCCGTTCAGGAGGGAAAATATCCTATCCCTGAAAATGCCTGGTACACAGATGGGTACAGCAAGGGCAACCCGAGCAAGTGGAGAGCAATAGCGTACCATCCTTCCACCGAGGCAATCTGGTTTGACGAAGGGGATTGTCAGAGCAGCCAATGGGCAGAACTGCGAGCTGTGTGGATGGTTATAACCAAGGAACCTGGTGATGGTACCTGAACATCTGCACAGATAGTTGGGCTGTGTACCAGGGGCTCACTCTTTGGATCGCACAGTGGGCCACTCAGGAATGGACTATCCACGCCCGACCGATCTGAGGCAAAGACGTGGTTAGATATATGGAATACAATCAAACACAGGACTGTATGTGTCTACCATGTTTCTGGTCATCAGCCCCTACAGTCACTGGGAAACGATGAAGCTGACACACTGGCCCGAGTTCATTGGATTGAGAATTCACCATCTGAGAACATCGCCTGCTGGTTACATCAGAAGCTATGGCATGCGGGACAAAAGACAATGTGGGCAGCTGTTAAAGAATGGGGACTGCCCATACAGCTACCTGACATCGTCCAGGCAAGCATTGCAATGCTTGCTCCAAGATGAGACCGAGACCATTGCCCAAAAAAACAGCCCATCTTGCTAAAGGACACAATCCTCTCCAGCGATGGCAGGTCAATTACGTCGGGCCCCTTCCTCAGTCCGAGGGGGCAAAATACGCCCGGATCTGCGTCAACACTGCAAGTGGGCTACTGCAGGCCTATCCAATACCGAGAGCAAACCAGGCATATACCATCAAGGCACTCACTAAACTGATGTCTGCCTACGGGACACCTCAAGTCACGGAGAGTGACCAAGGGACTCATTTTACTGGTGCAATGATACAGCGCTGGGCAGAAGAAAATAACATCAAATAGTGATTCCACCTGCCATATAATCCAATGGGGGCAGGCCTCATCGAACGTTATAACGCTTTCTTAAGGCTGCCCTGAAGACAGACTCCTTGTCCCTGCAGGGGTGGACAAAAAGACTGCATGCAACCTTGCGGAACCTGAATGAAAGACCCCGAGACGGCAGACCCAGTGCCCTGAGAATGTTGCAGACAACATGGGCCACCCCGCTTAGGATCCAAATTACGGGCACTGATCATCAGGTAAGAACCCAGGTTGGTAATGAAAATAATCTTCTGCTCCCTGCCCCTGAGAATTTAGATCCGGGTACCCATAAAATAAAATGGCCCTGGAAGGTGTAGGTAGGACCCAAGTGGTGTGGCCTACTTGCACCTTGGGGGCAGACTGTTGGAGGTGGGAGGCTCAGTAGTCCCTTAGTAATAGGTACATGGCCTACTGATATTGTGGTCAACACTTTTCATTGCTAAAGGGACCGCCATCATGTCCCTGTGGCAGATCAGGGCACCTCCTTTGGTGCCTGATATCATTATGCAGCCGCAGATTCTGGCCAGAAGGTGTGGCACAGGCAGCCAGGACGTGCCCCCGTACAAGCAGGAGTGTTGACCCAGGATAGAAATACGGCCTGTATCTTGCCCTGGAGAGCAGACCTTCCCCTCTTGGTACCTCTGAAACATCAGTACTAGTCCCCGTGAGTCTGTGAGCCTTCAGGATCATCAGAAGGAACAAAATGCCATCAAAGCATTCCAGTGTTACTGTCAGATCATGTGCAAAACCCGGTGATGCTCTACGTGGGACTGATGGAACATAGAATGGACCTGCACCTCACGACCTGCACTGGCCCATAAAAGAATATGGACATTCACTGATCATCACTCATCTTGAATTGTACCAACATGTGTCGCGATATAGCGGATCTCTGTATTAGGGAAAGCTTACCCTTTAGTCAACCTGATCATTGGTTCACGCCATGAAGCAGTGCAGTATGTGGGAACTGCTGAGTCACGGCCTGAACCTCTGATTGATCACCGGAGGCAAGCAATGAGTCACCAGAGGAGCACAGGTGAAGGCAATTCACCCGTGCTGCCTCCTAGACCTACTTAGGAGCTGGCTTACCAGTGGGGAAGTGATCTGCTTCACCTGGAAGATCTGCTCTGCTGGAGTTTTGAAGTGAGCCCAGGATATGGGTAAGCTTTCTATCTGTTCCCCTTTTGTTATCATAATCTGCTTTGCCAAACTCTCTTGTTTATTTTGTAATTATAACATCTTAATATTCATTGATTATACAAATACCAATGGAGAAGAAACAACTTTTGACATTTCTTTCATTCTTTGTTCGTGTCAGACATGGAGGTGAAACACTGCTGGGGGGAAATAAAGTAAAATTGAGGTTTATAGAGACGGGCTGTTTCTACAATGCCAGGCAAGGTAACCAAACCTTGGAGAAGCTGGTCTGGATACCTTTCTCTAGTGCTGTACAGCAGATGTCTTGTTTGTCGCTATGCATTTACTCCAGAACAAGGTGTGTTTGAGCAGTAGGGACCGTATATAATGCAAGGAAGGTTGTTAAAAGAATAACAACAAGGCAAACATAAATTCCACTGCAGCTCCCCTTTAGCCTCTATCTATGTTGTTCTTTTCCAGAATATTATGGAGTATAGTGGAAAGGTTTGACCTTAGGTTTTTATGGTCACAGTACTGGGATTTTTCAAGAGCTCATTAGAGACAGTCTCTGAATGAATTCTCCTTCAAAATGGACAAGGCTGTACTTTCTTGACCCATGGGTCCTTCAGTTGGCATCAGAGAAGTGTGATCTCTGACAATAATCAGTGAAAATATCAATCTGTACCGTTCATTAAAATACTTCTCATAGTCAGATAGGTAATCAGTCCTTTTTTTTTTTTTCTGTCTTTTCAATTTGCTCTTCTACTTCAGTGCCTAAAAATACTGCTGAATTTTTTTTAACCTGATAAAAAAATCATATTCTTTTTTCTAAGCAAGATGTAAACTAACTAAAAGGCTTATCTATTTATTTATAACTTTTCCTTTTACAAGACTTTTTTGGCAGTATGGCCAACTGCTATCCAGATATGATTGTAGGAAATATTTATAATTCCATTAAATGAGCCTGATTAATCTTGACTTGCTTTTCACCAAATTTTTCTATAGTTAGATGATGGACTTTGGATGCTAATCATCTCAGAGAAGAGCTGCTACAGGCTAATTCATAATACAATTCATAATACATTTTGTATCACTTGGCTGCTGATTTAAATTTTACGATTGAATTTTCTCTCTTTTTTTTTTTTTTTAATCTTGTAACAAGCATTAAAACTGACACAGCATGTGGGGAAGAAAATGTAAGAGGATTGGCACAAAGAGGTGCTCATTCCTAAACTCATTTGCTTTCTCTTATTTTGATAGAGGGAAGATATGATCTGTAGTTTTACCACTAGACTCCTTCACACAGTGGTGATAATGGGAAGCTTCCAAGACCAGGTTTTGAATCATGAGTTGAAGATGGCTGTCCCTAAGCCTCTATTTCACTTCTTCGCATGCAAAGATCTTGCAGTTGCACCCTGCTGTGCCTAGAGCACACTTTCCAGTTCCTGCAACTCCACTAAAGCAACTGCTGAGCAGGACTGGGATTTGCATCACACTGTCTATGTTTCTCCAGTTGTTGACACCCTACTCACAATGCAAACACCTGTTTTGTATGCGAATGAGATGTTTTTGTAGCTGCTGTGGAGATTTCTCTGTTTTTCAGCAAGTTGTCTTTCTAATGGGTTGGGGTGGTTTTTTTTTTGTGTTTTTTTTCTTTTTTTTTTTTTTTTTTTTTTTGCAATTACATTTGTTGAGTCAATTTAGGAGACTTTTTACGAAAAAAAGCAGGGGGAATGCTATGTGACCTGTCCTTTGTAGCTCCTTAAGAAAAAAAATACAGTCATTCCTCGGCCACGCATAATAAATAACTAAACTACCACAGTTAAATATCCCTAGTAGAATTTTGCTGTTTTGTGTAGGTTTTTGTCAGAATAAACAGTGGCATATTGGTATCTCATTGGCTTTAAGCTTTCTTTTTTACTGAGAGTCTCCCCTTTCTTAAATATAAAGTTGTTATTTGTACTGCACCTGAATTAGCTTAGTCTTTCTGTTTAACTTGGATCAAGAACATCAGTGATCTTAAGAACCGTGATTCATGTCTGAAGCTTATTAAACAATATTCTCAGATTTCAGGCTTTTCCTTTCTTTCTTTCTTTTTTTTTTTTTTTTTTTTTTTTTCTTTCCCTTTTATTTTGCTTTGGTTTATTTTCTTTGGTTTTCCCATAGGAAAGTTACACAATATAGTTTTGCTAACGCCATATATACATATATATATATATATATTTATATATATATAAAATCTGATTATGGATACAGCAGCCATACTTTCATTTTAAAAGTATAAAAGCATATATGGTGTTGTTTTTTTTTTAAGTAATCCTGTTTGACTGTTTTGAGAAATCATAGTATTTTTTTTCTATGTCATCATTACAATTATTGGAAAAACGAGAAGAAAACTGTTTAATTTCATGTAGTTCATTTTCTCAGAATTTTTGGTCAATTTTCAGCTTCCCAAAAATGCTGTTGAAGTAGTGCTGCTACCACATAAAATTGCAGCATCATTTCTTAATTTTCTACATTGGTTGAAGACCTGGATAGAATGTACATCTTTGATACACCTTTGCAAAGGGGTACAAACTATCAGTTGTTGCCATAAGTCTGTACTATGTGTAAGTGCACATTTTAAATTCAGCTGATTTTATCAATATACCTGGCTCAAAGCATCATATAGCTACCATATGACAGTTATTACTGGCCACAGAATGGTCTGTGCTGAAGCAACCTCAGAATAAAATTAATAGCAGTTCATTGTTAATTGCAGCAAGGCATGACATCACAATAAATCCTCAGTTACTGTTTCCACCCTACTTAATATAAATGACATGACAATCAATGTCACATATTCTTTCTTCATGGATTGTTCTTCTGTTTAATTTCACATATTTAATCCCCAAAAATATCTGATAACTATGTCATGTTGTTTTCAACAGATGAAAGCTTGTGTCTGTGGAAAATATTGATAATTAATAAGATAGAAAAAAAAAAAAACTAAAAGGAAACAAAAGAATTAGAAGAATCAACGCACGCCCTAATTATTGTCAGACATGGATTGATAGAAAGCCAAACATAAATGTTCATTATTATTCTATCAAAGCAGTGGATGTGCATGTTAAAACTCGTTCCACAGTAGATTCACTGTTATTAAAAGGTGCGATAATGTGAAGTGTGGACTTGTGCTCTGTGCATACTTTTTGGTTATTAGTGATTAGGTGGAATCCTGCAAATTTCTAAATCAGAAATACTGAGACTGTTATCATTAGTGGTAACAACAGTGTTTGTAAGTTAACTGGCACACTGCATATGACAGAAACCAGCTGAAAAATCATCTCCATGGCATTTTCACTACTTAGTGTTGGAGAAGCAGAAAGGTGGTTTCCAGTCACCTAGTTGTCCTTTGACACTGTAGCTAAATCTGGCCTGAAGTACATTCTGCTTTTTGTTTGGTTTGGTTTAAATACAAGAATTACCAAAGATTTATTATTAGTAGTAATAGTATTAATCTTAGTATTATTGTGGGATACATATATCATTTATTTGTTTTACAAATATATAGATATATATATTCAAGTGTGTCGAATATGGTGGATAAGGCAGAGAACAGTACTATAGTATGTACAGGGTATGAACCAGGGCTGCAAAGAGACAGCTGTTAACTTCAGGACAGATCATATGAGACTTGCTGTTTTCCAGAGCACAGAATTAATGAACCTGCTAAGGTCTATTCCAAGCAATGTCACAGCACTGGGAGCTTTAAATATATTCATCTTTCCCCACATTAATTCTTGCTAAGTGACTTGGACAGCTCCAGTGGGTGAAGCAAGCATTTTAACAGAAAGGACACCATAAATAAAGCTCTTATGTTCCTGTAGAAATCAGCTGGAATATGACCAGGAATTGATTTTTGGTGACAAACTTCATTTTGATTTGTGTTTTATAACAGAGAAGTGTTAATACTAAGATCAGAAAGAAAGAAGCATGACTTTTCTTGTTTCGTTTTGGTTTGGTTTTGGTGCAGCAGATGTTCTCCTTTAGGGTGCTGGCTGCAGAATTACACTTGTGTGTAGATGTTCTGCAAAAAGGTTTCTTTCTCCTTCAGACTGGGTGCATCAGTTGTGATGATGCACCCATGGGCCAGCATAGCATGTCTGAAATCTGCCTTTATAAAATACATGTGCCATTGCCACCTTCTCAATTTGTAGAAACTACTTCTGTGAGTGAAATAACTTTCATAACTCCCTGGGAAAGGGCTATTTGTTGTTATAATGGTTTTTGTTATGCTGCTGTTTTTCTTCTAGCTATTTCTTTCAGATCCAGCCCTGACTTGGCATGCGGGTAGATACAACATTGTAGAAGAAGCATGGTGCTTTTGGGAAAGATGCCAGTGTTCTGGTCAGATATTCTACCTGCAGGAATCTGTGGATGTTCAGGAGTACAAGGTTCATAGAAGCCTTGAGACTTGGTCATGGACATCTGCAGCTATGCAGTTTTGCTTAAGCAGCTCACTGCAGACAACTTCTTGACCAGGCTGTGTGTTTTAGATGGTCGCTACACAAATGGAGATTTCTGAGGAGCTTCTTCTGCATTGATCTTTCCTTCGTGGAACTCTGAGGTTAAATTAACTGCTGACACTGTCACACAGAATTGCAGTGAAGATTAATTCTACCAGGATTAAGTTCTCTCATTTTTCAGACTGGAAAAGTCACTTGGTGCTTAGCACCCCCTTGGCAGAGCCACCCCTGAGTTACTAGTGTAGCACCAAATGACAGTTTAGTTCTTCTAAAATCCTTTCTATTGCTTTTTTTTTTTTTTTTTCTTTATATAGTAGATGGCATAGTGATATATCAGTAGGTTGGTATGAAAAATCTTTCCTATTCAGGGAACTCTAAGCATTTTCTAAACAATTTCTGCTTGAGCTGTTGGTTGGTATCTGCAGGAGTTTTCTTTTCTGTTTCAGCCTTACTTTTTCTTGTAACTTCCCCTTATGTCACACCCTGTCAGGGTGATGACAGATCTCAGTGCTCGAAGCGTCAACCAACACCTGATACACCCAGATCTGGGAAAATCCCTCAAACAGCAGCTGCAGCTCTTGACCTAAACTGAGACTCTCAGAAGCAAACCGCAGGGAACAGCACGCTGGAGGCATGCTTCCTTCAAGTCGTTCTCACATCACAGTGCTGTTTACCAGAGGATGGAAAAGGGAATTTCTTGACCATAATTTTTATTTGTCTCTCAATGATGTGCCCTCAAAGCATGTCTTGCTGGTAGGTTTCATCTTTCACAAGTAAGTTGCATTTATTTTGTAAAACTGAAATTATGTCCTACTGACGATATGGTCAGATATCTGTGACAGAATTGAAAGCAATAACACATGGAATCCAGTGGAATATAATATTTAAAAATGTGCAGTGGCTTGTTCACATAAATACATAGAAATATGTTTCTACAATGATATTTGGTAATTGCTCCTGGAATTATTTATGTATGGACTTTCCAATCATAGTAAATAGGAATAGCAGTTTTTAAAATAAGTGAACAAAAGAAACACACTTTTCTGAACAGGGTCCAAAATGTGACAGTTATTGTGATACAGCTTTTTCAGTTTTTTTTCCTAACCAAGTAATTTTTGGTTTCACATTTACAGAATCTGGCTCTTCATAGCAGTGGTGAAAAAACAATCAAGCAAAAAAAAACCCAGCTTATTTGAACAATGAGTTCCTGTGGAATAAATGAATATACAGAGCAGACTATTTTTATAGCTTTTAGTATAACTTACAACTGATCACATATTTCACAGGAATCACATACATAGGATCCTTACAGCGGCTGTAAGTGACTAACTGCAGATACTGACATGACCTTAGGAAAAATGGAGGGACAGAAATGAAAGTGTAGGCTAATGGGCCAAGCTGTAGTACATTTGTTTATCATTTTTAGTGAACATCATTCTTTCAAAACAGGTTCTTATTACTTCCTGTTACATTTCTCAAAAGTGCACAATCCCTCAGCTCCATTTTCTCTGCCCTTTTGAAATTACGGTCCTTCCCTTCAGGACTTAAGTGTTTGCTGAATGAGCTTCCTCCAGCCTTAGGGAAAAAGAGCCTCAGTTTACTAGGGACTAGGTTTATATTATGGCTGAAATTCAATGAGAAAAAAATAATGGAATAAATAAATAATAAAAAAGAAAATTACTATGTGCTATTTGAATGTACCTGAAAAAAAAAAAAAAGTATTTTATTGAATAACAAATTTTGATGCCAAAAAAATTCCAAAAAGGATTTCTGGTTTTCATTTGAGCACTGACATTTGGGTACAAGCTTTAATTCTGCAATTGTCTGCTGTCACTTAAGCTAGTGCACAATCTGCAAGAAGTAGTTGCTCTTCACCCACAGGACAAACGTACTGTACAGACATAGGCATAACTGGTCTGACAAGAAGGAGTGAATAAAAAGAGTGGAGAATGTAAGGCTGGAGACCTTTGGCAATTTTCAGATTTACAAAGGGGCGATTCTGTCTTGTTTATGGACCTTCTTTTACTTTTTACCTAAATCTATCCAGTTTTACTGCTAATTCTTGACCAAAATAAATCTAAATCTTTTCTTGAATATATATGAATGGAAACAGTTTTACTGAAGGCAGATTCTGGAATGTGTGGATAAAGGGTTCATGCAAAGGGCATACTCTTCTTTGCCAAATATCACGTTGTTACTCCAAAGCATGAGGCACAGAAGTTTCAGTAAATCATTATCCTGTCCCCTTTGCTGCTCCATATTATATATTTTCCATTGCAATTCCTTCCATTTACATGATGGGATTGTTTCTGTTGTTGCCAACTTAATGGCTGCCATTCCTTTTCCTGCCTTTAACTAGTCTTTGATTCCTTGTGTATGTGACTCGTCAGGCCTTTGATTTTTATAGCTGTTGTGTTTACCTAAGAGTTTAAATGAACGAGTAGTGTGGTATTCCCTGCAAACCCACAACATCATGATTTTCTGTGTAGGGCATAAATACTTCATTTCCTTCTCTTCTTCTCTCATCTTCTGTCTTTATGTAAAGGATGCAGAAATAAAATTAAAACCCCAGTAATAAAACATTTACCTCTCAAATAGCACAATTTTTAGCCAGTGTAGCCCACTAATACTCTTGATTTCATTCCAGGAGCAACGAATGAGAGATGATATCGCCAGTAAAGATCTTCTATTATGAAGCTCCAAACATTTTCCTGAATATGTTTTGTAAATAAAAGCAAAGGAAGAGCTAACAACAAAACAGACTTCGTTCCTGTTTCTCCATTCCCTCTTTACTGTTTAGTTAGGCGAAGTCACTGCGGGGGAAAAGCTCCAGGAGATCTCAGAAAAGACATTACTCCTGCAGTGTTTACAAGCCTCCCTTGAGTATAAAATCTAGACCATTGCACAGGTGGGAGCAAAGGTCTGAGGGCTACTGAAACTCCACATTTCAGCAATGCATCACATTGGAAAGAAGCACCTGTGTTTCATAATTTTGTGCTGACATGCTGATTCTGTGGTCTAAAGGCCAGCCACCTTTTGCACCTCACTTTAGCTTGTTTCTGAGAATCCTTAGAATCCTGACCTTCATAGCACGGTTGCATCTACTGGCAGAGGGGCAGATGAAGGTTTAAATTCTGTAAATGGAAATGAGTACCTGCCAGTTTGCAGTGCATCATGCTTCCTTGCTGATAATTAGTTTATTTGTTCCCAAACGTCAGTAGCCTCAATAAAAAATGAAGCTAAAATTAAGCATGAAACAGCATAACGACACTAGCAATGGAAAGCTGCAAAGAATTTGAATTAATGGAAAAGAATAAGAGGCTAAATCCCACAAGTGTAAGTTACTGCATTCTTTATATTTTGATGGACCTAATTTCATGAATCCCCAGTTTCCCTTGTACACTTTATTGCCTATAAAATAGGAAATAAGAAACACAAGACTGCAAGCTTGTGTTAGATGGTTACATATTTATATCTTGTGGGACCCTGGTTCATGACCCAGAGCTCTGCATCCTAGTGCAACTATAATAAATTTTAGGGCTACAGTTAGACTTCAGCCTTGATTTCCCACTGCTTAGTCATAGTTTCAATATTAGTTGTATGATATAGCCAGCAGTTAATTAACAGTTTAGGCATTTACTGCAGGACAAGAGTATTTGGGAAAAGAAAGTCTAATCCATTTCAAGCATGAAACACCTTAAGAATCTAGATATCAGGCAGTCTTCAACTGTATTTTGGGGATTACTTAGTAATTTCTTCATTCAGAAGAAATTCAGCTTAGCAGAGATGGCTCATTTTGTGATCAAGATGCCTATGAACCAAGTAGTAGGCTCTCTCATAAGCCCCTTGGGTAGCACTGACCACAGGCCAAGTATCCTAAGCTAATCCCAGTGTGGCACAAATTATTTCTATAGTACCTTGGCCATTAAAGAACTTCCAAAAGTGATTATAGGAATGACCAGGTCTGTTTGCTTCTAAAAGTATTTAACTACAAGTGTATAGAATTATATTTTTATTTTAATCCTTGTGCCTCAATTCTCCTACCTGCTTAGCTAGATTCAAAGGAAATAGTTCAAGTGCTTACCTCTGATCAGTATCTCCGTTCAGTTGTTTGAATTAAGTGAAGAAGAAAATCAGTGAACGTTAGCCCTCGTCCATGTGGCTTCAAAACATCCAAGACAGGGCTGCTAACCAAGAAAGAAACAAAATTACACTTATGGTAGTAGACAAGCAGAAAACAAATTATATTAGAGAACATATTTTCTGGTAGGATGGGAAAAACAGTGTGGGTCCCCAGTATAAGTTAAGCATCCTTCCAGCAGTGAGATTGAACCATGCAGTAGCACAATGTGAAATCTTCTTCTGCATCTTTTTTCTTCAGTGGTGGAGACTCTCACTGCCTGATGTCTTTACGGACTCTCTGTTCAAGACCCCTAATTTCTCCTGCTGTACCAGCAAAAACTGGGGAACGCTGTAAATTCACTGAGCTAGCTATTTGATTTTAAATGTCAAAGCTAATGTATCACAACACACAGAAGCCTGCCACATATCCTATCCTGGAATTCCCTAGTTGAATACACAAATGTCTCTTATTAGAACTGATAAAAATTTTGTTTTCCAAATAAAATCTGAAGTTCTATTTGTGGCTAGCTGCCTAAAAAATTGTATTAAAGACCTTAATTTCAGAGATCCTTCTTTTCTCACTAAATCTAAAGTGATGCTCATCATTTTTTATTGAGATCTGAGCATTAAGGTCAAAGAGGAGCTGCCCTGTGAAAATCAGTCCCAGAAGTGGAGAGTTGGGCTGATGATATTTAGATTAAAAAAGAAAAAGAAAAGAAAAGGAAAAACATTTTCTGTACCATGGCTTTTTTTTCTTTTTTAAAATCTTAGTCTTTGTGCACTGTGGTTGACAGGAATAAAGAAAGCTCTAATTTCTTGCTTATGCTACTTGCTAAACACTGTGCTTTATCCTTGGAGTTCATAGCAATTTACTGCTTTTCTTCTTAGAAATACATATGTGAAATATCCCATAAGGACAGACTTCATTGCTCTGCAACAGGAGGTATATTGTGCTGTTTTTTCAATGCACAGCAAAGCAGACAACCAGTGTTTTACATCGTGTGATTCCATTATAAGCCTGTAAAACACTGTGATCCCAACACCCACCCTCCTAACACATGTGTAAGACAACCTAAAACGCTCTTGTTGTTTCTACGGTCACTTTCTGGCATAGTATCAAGGAGACACCTTGAAAGGAGTTTTGAGACTCACTTGACATCTTCAGGGGCGTTCTGAAGAATGGGTTGTGTTCCAGGAATGGTGTTGAATCATATTTTGTTGAAATGGTCTGGAGTTAGCCAGGGGCAAGGGAATAAGGTCTATACCTGAGAATAAGAAAGGGAGGACTAATTGTGCTCCTGGGAAATCCTGGTTTGGATGATTATATTGTCAGAATCATTGATCTTAGTTTTGCTATCCCTCTCTTGAGAGGGAGAGAGGATATTCTTGTACGTTATAAGCTAGAGAAGGAATAACACTAAATATCATTTTCTTTATATAAATAACTATGATGGAAATTGGGTGCAAAAAATGTTTGCTTCCGAGCTAAAGGTAAAATGTGTTATAAAGGGAAAAGGTATATACTTTGCTCAGTTCCTGCAGGATTTAATCATAACCCAAAGGTGCCAATTGTATTTATTTTATGGAACTAACATCTGTGTTCTGCTATGTAATTGGGATTTCAGGTTCATCGTGAACGAGCTCTGTTTATTTTTCCACTATTGTAGATTATTCCCTTGCTTGTACTAATTACCCTTCTGTGCATGTGGTCCATATTGTCTAACTCTTTCATTGGATAACTTCATTTGTGCTGTGTTAGTATCAAACACCTGCAAAAACCTGTAACAGCCGTTAAAGCTGAAGATGTCTCCCCAGCTGCCTGTTGCACAACAGTCATGACTACCTGAGGTATTATCCTGAACAATAAGGTAATTAAAGCTGAATATACAGAAGGAAGAAATGCAGCAGTAGATAAAATATCACCATTTAACAGTGTGGAACGACCTGGGCCAAATATCAATGGTTATTGCCACAAAAAATCTGAAATTACTGAGTAATTGCTACCAGTTCCTCCTCATTATTTAGAGGTATCCAGTGTTCTGACTTCAACCTAGCTTAACAAATAAAGCAGTTATTTTCTTTGAAATAAAATCCTCCCACCCTGGATTCCGTAGTTCTTAAAATACTTTACTCTGTACCTGAGTTGAAAAGCAAATATGGATCATATAAAATGATCTGATTTGGTTTGGGATAAGATTGCATAACAGCTGCTAGCAAGCCTAGCTCTGACTAGGAATGAAAACTGACCAGAACTCAATTTTTAATGTACTTTTTGAGATACTGTTTGTGTGATAGATTTAGTTATGAATGTTAATGGCTTTCTAGGAAATATCCAAAAGTACATAGAAGCGAGGCTATGCCTGAGGAATCCTAAAACTCCTTAGCACATTATTGTTTTTCACCGTTTTACTCTAAAAACTGAAAATGCCAGTTTCTGTGTCTTGATGCTGCTGTTTTGCTTCATCCTGACAGCTAGAAGCAGGCTTAAGCAGCCAGTTGAGAATTCATTTTTTAAGGCTGACTCCTGTGATAACTTGCTCTGGCTGTTGTCTCGGGGTCAGCATATGACATGTTGACTCTGGTAATTCCCTGCCTGCTGGAGCAGCCTGCTGGGGTTAGAGGCATTACAGGTGAAATGAGAGGAACTCATTTCTGCTGTACCAGTAATGTATGGAGACAGTTCTTTTGTTGTTGTTTTTTAATAGTCCCTTTCTATCTGTGGAATTTGGCACTTCCTAGACTTTGTGCTTTTAATCATCCATTTGTAAGAGCAAATACGTACACTTCAGCATCTTGTTGAGAGAGGATCAGGCGCTTTATGACAAAGTGGTCATCTACCCCTGTACAAGTGCATGAAGTCTCATATGCAAGTAAGAAAAGAGAATCCTGATGAGAAAGACTATTTTATGATTAAGGCTATAAACAATTCCATAATGTGCAAAGACATGCAGCCTGAGGCCTGAAATCTCATCCACATGAATAAGTGATTCTTGCTTTTCATTCTGCTCAATGCACACATTTGAGATATTTTCAGTAAGGAGGAACACATTCTGCTGAAAAAAAAACATCTATTTGCATCCTTGTAATCTTTGCACAGCTGTATATCATGATTTCTGATCTACAGTGTTCTGAACTGGATGAATCTGAGACACCTGAAAGTCAGCTGAAGAAGTACATGCAACAGCTCTGCATCAGCTGCTTCAGTTCATTTCCTGTAATACAGGACTCCAATACGGTTTGCTGATTTGTCATTGTCAAGAACTGTGCAAGAAGACTAATAAATAAGCCAGACTGCTTTTTTAATCTCCAATGTCATTGGTATTGCCCCTTGCTTCTATTTCATTTTATTAATCAGTTTGCAGGAGTGTTTTCATGAGAACAGGCCACTCCCTGCTTTCTGAGAAAAGACCTCCAGCTTTCAAGTAGGCAAATTCCATAAAGTAGTCATTTTCTCCTAACTACTGAACTATTTAAATTATTGTAGGTAAAGGCACAGCAGCTAATTTCCTTTGCTTTTCTCCTCTTTATTTATTTTATTTTATTCCTTAACAAGAAAGCAGATTCAACAAGTTCAGAGATATTATTTTCAGTACTGTAACAGTTCACTGATGAGGTAAGATCATATTCATGAACTTTGAAATAGCAGTTTGCTAATAGTTTGTGGCAGGAAAACTCAATAAAAATAAAGGTAAATGCTTCAACTGGAAAGCTACAGGTTTTTTTCTGTCAGTTTAGAATATGATCATGGTATTAAAAAACACTACAGCAGCAAGTTAGTCATTTCATAAGAGCCTTTTCTGAATTTTGTAGCAGACACCAATTTATGTTAAATAAAGTTAAAATGGCATGAAAATAGCCTTCTGAATGATATTTTTCCTGTGAAATGTCAAAATTAAATCAATGGCAAACATACTATCACAAAACTATTAAAAGGCTAGAAGAGAGTCAGTATGATTTGAGTACTGGACAAAGCCCTTGTCTCTTCTTATTATCTTATCCATCTTTAGCAAGCACTCTTCTTTTTTTTTTTTTTAAAGAAAAAACAGAAAAAGAAAAAATAAGAAGAGCTTTGAATTTTCTCCTTTTTCACTACTCAGAAAATGTACATAGTTTTAAAGGGCATAGACATTCTTGCTATTTCCCATGTATATTTTTAAAAGATGAAGAGGGCCATTCCTAAAGCCACTGTTTTCTACTTGTCACTAAAAATAAGACTACTTTTTTGCCTGCAGCCAGTTAATTCTGTGACAGATACCGGTGTTATTTTTAAAGGTAGCCCACCCAGCTCTGCCCCCTTGTGAGAACACTCTGTGTGTGGGTTGGTCAGATGATAACCATGTGGAGCTTTGTGTGGGCCCTTAGTCAAATGGGCGCGAGTATCGTTACTCAAATGAGTATTCATAGCCACTACTTGCTTTATTTTTTTCTAGAGCAGCAACAAAATGGCAGAGACGACAGCTGCCACATCATATACATACACACACTCCTACACAAACTATGCTTTGTACATCAGAAGCAGCATAAATATCATGGCATGTGGCAGTTACCATAGCAACGTGTTTTTTTAATGAATAGCAGATGGAATAGGCATGTAAAACTTACATAAGTTCTTAGTAATTTGTAAGTTACTGCAGACCAGCTACTGCAGTAAACTTTTTGTTTTCACTGTTTCTTTTTTTTTTTCCAAGTACAGTGTTCAGTCTCCCCTTTTCTTCCCACTGAATTCACCCTGATCTGGAATATAGGCTATGGTGGTACACAGTAAATAGCAGTGACTAATTTTCTGGGCAGTGAACTCCCATAATACAGACAACACAGGAAATGATAAGGCATATCACTTAAAAAAAAAAAAAATTGCTGAATTATTTACCTATAGCCTGTAATGGTAAATTTATAAGACATTGCAAAAACATAGCAGCTTTCTTTGAAGCTACACAATAATTCTGAGTGGATAATGAGCACTGAAATGGAGTGGATGGGTAAAACTATGCATGAAAATTCATGTTTTTATTCACATTCTGAATGCAGTTTTTTGAGAGACAGAATTTAATAATTTACTGATCATCAGGGTAACCTAACAGGAAAAACTTCTCACTGTAAAATTTCAACCTGTGAAATGCTGAAATAAAAGCTCTTCCTCAAAATCTGAAATGTGAGCTCCTTAGGAAATGTGAATAACTGCCTGATCTTTACAGCCAAGGTCAGGCAATGTCAAAGGAAGAGCTGGAGTTAAAACTGAGCTTCCATAGATGCAGGAATATCCCACTCGCTTCAACATTTCCAGGACAAACCACATAGGACCATATCAATTATGACTTTGGATGGTAAATTCTATGCAAGTGCATGATAGGAGTTAGATGTCTATATCTTTCTGTTGATCTGTTCCTTAATATATATTTTTTCTGATCAGGGCAAAGCACATCATCTAAAAGAAGGGTTAATTAATTCAACAGGGAGCTTTATTAGAAAAGGAATAGTGGGAGCAGAATCTGTACCAAAAACAGATGTGACTTCCCAATATGCATGTTGTTCAAAGACAAGAGCAAATATTCAAATTATTGGTTTCTGAAAAGTCTCTATGGAGTGAGTAAACAGAGAAACATGGCTAAGATTTTCAGGCAGGTGCAAAGAGCTCTTACTCCTGGCTTTAATCAAGTGAAAGTCAGTCAGACTCATATACTAATTCAGGATTACTGGAATAGTTGTGTTCCATGACCTGCCCTGCCCCTGTCCTTTCCCTTTTGCTGGAAATTTCAGTGCTGATCTCTGTACTGAGGCATATTCCCTGACATCAGTATATAATGTCAGGGAACTTTTTTTTCATATTGCTCCCTGCTTCCTGAACACTACTCTTAGTAGTACCATAGGTTTGTTTTCTGTTCACTGAAAAATACCTTTACTGCTATAATGTTACTCTTGATTTTCCTTCGTAGTGACTTTTCTGATGGATCCTGCATCCCAAGTCCTGCTTTTACTTAAAAAGATCTGACTTTCATTGCATCCTCTCTTGGATAGTCACTGTTTCTCCTGTTATGTTACTGGCAATCACAGAAAGTCTTATTGTATATATCCATCAAACAATAGCTTTGCTGGAAGAAACTGTCAGTGTCTACGCTATCTTTTAGCTAAACATACTGGAAAAGTATTTCAACACTACAATTGCCAATGCTGGGCCCCTTATTTCTCAGGAATTCTCTTCGTCACTTTTCCATAATTTTTTTACTCTTCATGGAGAATTAGGACTAGAGAGAGAAAGGTTATCATAAAAAAGAAAGTAAATAAATCAAGCTCTTTCCTTTTTACTGTTGAGAACTCAAAAGTCTTTTATTCTCCAGGGGTATATTTTCATAGCAGTAAAATTAAGCACACCATTCCCATGCATTAACCATAACTTAAGATACACAGGTAGATCTATGCTAATTGTTCCTTCTAATGTTCTAGGGGAGTTATAGCTATATAAAATGAAGACTTGATTTAGGCCTCTGAATTCAAAGTCTTAGAAGTTATTTTCACCCACGAAACAGCAGATAAGAGCAATTACTGCAGTCTTCTTACCTCTTTTACCAAATTAACCCTTCATTCTGTGGGAAGCTAAGTGAGAATTAAATGTTCCATCTTCCTGATGGTTGCATGTATTTTTAAATTTACATTTTATTAACAGAGTAATTGTGGACTTAAATTTTGTTTAAATGGTATGCTTCATATAACTGCTAAGTAGCTGTTATACAATTGCAGAGAAAGCTTTGCAAGACATTGAGACACTAATGGCTTTTCAACCTCAACAAGACACCTAATATAAAAAGATGTGAGAGTCTTGTAATTAATACAATCTTCTCAGTGAACTGTTGATATAGAAAACAATCTACTCTCCTTTACATTTTCCATATTAATTGACTGAAAAATTGTGAATAGCACGTTTTGTGGAGGTGCACTTTGGTAATTTTTATTTTATCGAGAGCACTTTAACTCAGTGTTACCATGAAATTGTACTGAATATTGCAATTTATCAGTGTTAGTGAGAACTAGAAGGATGTTGTTAGAGACATGTATTTCTATCACTACGCCAGGTATCGTTTGAGAATTTTTCTGTAACATAAAGCTGCCTTAACTAAACTGTTTGGGGAATCTGAAGCCACAAAGACACTGCAGAACTTGGAAGCAGCAACCGAATGCAGGGTAGGAGGTTTTGGGAGCTAATAAGGCAGATATCCCAATGCTTACCATACAGCGAGCTCTGAGCTGAACCAAAGCATTCAGAACAGCTGCCTTTGCTGTGCATTCTCCACCATCTCTGAAGGAAGAACCTTGGATCAAGTACTTGCTCGTGTGAGGGCATTCAGGAGGGAGAATTTTGTCCCCTGCTCTTCACTTTCATGAAGTTAGTAGGTCTGAGACCTGACTGACAAATACACTCACCTTGAGTTCAGCTGTTTCCTCAGGGGGCCACATCAGTCATTAAGTCCTTTCTTTCTCTAGTAGCACTGGGAACTAACTGTTTCTTCTTGCATGTCCATTGCTATGCCTTCCAGAAATGGTGTATGTGGAAGCAGATCTTGTGACTGTTCTCTGAAGTCACATAAAACATCACAGAACAATGAGAATAGATATCAGGTAATTGACAAGTCTCTCTTAAAAGTGCAACACCTGTCACAGACAAATATCATGGAAGGAAAAATGATCCAGGTAACTGTTGGATCAGAATAAATAGAAGTCACCCTGCTTAGGAAAATTAAATTCAAATGTTCAAATGTTGTATGTTGCACAAGTAAACTTTTGTTCATATAAAACCAAAGCTTAACAAATTAGTGAAAGAAATTGTATGAGAACTTGTACATACTATCTTCCTATCAATCAATTAGTAATAATATTCTCAGTATAAAATATATAAAGTCTAAAAATGTAATATTTGTTCTTTCATATTAAGTTTTTTGGGTCTTTGCAGAATGTAGGTCACAGTCCAGCTGTCATCATTAGAAAAGTTTCAGCAATTTTGCAGCACTGGTCTCTAAAGACCTTATCTGAGACCACAGATGTTGGTGGGGTCTTCTCTGTGAGCTTACAGCATGTCACACTTATCCTCACTTCCTCAAGAGCTGTGGAAAGAGATCTGCAAAGGATTTCTGGATAAAATTATTTCCTATCACACACTCCTTCCATGTGCTTGCTGATATGCCAATAATCAGCATGCTGTTTACTCTCTGATTATACCAATTACAAGTTGGGCACACTTCATATTTGTGCTGTACAGTGTATCAGTGGTACTTACTGACTAATAATAGAAACTGTCACTAAAATGATAGCTTTTTTTGTTTTGTTTTTGTGTGTGTGTGTGTATGTGCGCATACTTATAAAAAATTCTTTGTATTCACAAATGAATAGTCTCCTAGAAATGAAATAAAACCTGTCTGCTGCATCACTTACAAGGCATCCTGCCATCTCAGTAGGTTCTTTGACTCTCAAAATGCTTGCAGTGTCTAATAATTAGTTTTGGATAATTCTTTCTCTTCCAGGCATCACGTTTTATTTTAGCAAGTATTTCCCTCCACAGTTGTGCAGTTGAAATTTTGAATTGGGATAGATAGAAAAAGAGCATGTATGGGTAGAGGAGGGACCCTTAAATATGCTCCTTGGGGTTTGGAGTCTGCTTGGGAAGAAAAAAGTGCTGAAAACTTCTTAAATCCTGATGCACAGTTGCAAAAGAAAATTAGCTCATTTGCAATTTCAGGCAGTCCCCCCATCCCAACACACACACACCACTGATAATGAGTTGAGAGAAAAGAGATCCAGAGTGCATGCTCGCTCAAATAGAGCGTGTACTTAATAGTCCTGTTGGTGCAGTGCTCCCCAGACCTGTGCACACCACCCCTGAGGATGTCATCAGCATGCAGCAGCCAGGGCTCTGTGACACAAGGATGCTATTGCCCTCCACTCTCCCCGATCCAAAATAGTCCTTCCTGAAAAGAATAAATCAGAATGGAAAGCTACTCAAGCATAATTTGGGAAGACAATGTGATCTTGCTTGTAAAGTGGCAAAATTGCACTTCTGCCTCTGAAAGCAGCTCTTCTTGACAAAGTCTGCCACATAGTTTCCAGAAAATCCTGGCGAAGCAGTTCATGTTTACTGATGTTCAGGCTATGGGTAAAAACTGTCCTTGAAACAAACCTTCAGAGAAGTTCAGGTCTAACATTTGACATGATGAGCTTTTGTGGATTGGTCACACACAGAGGGAAGTGGGTGCAGAAAACAGCTCTGGGAATGCTGCCCTCAGATGTGCTTGGGGTTTTCTTCAAGAAGGCAGGACAGTCTGTGCATATATCAGTGGGAATATGCTGTTTGGTCTGATTTTATGACAAACTGGTACTTTATCAACTATTGTCTAACTTACTCCTCCTCCATTTCTTTTTAATGAAAATCTAGATATTTCACTAGTAATTGTTTTGTATTACATTAAAGTATACTAAACTTAATTGCCCCTATAATGTAGATAGCCTTCCTTATTCTTCAAATTCTGCCAGATTTTAAAGAGTAAGATTTGGCTATCTATCCTGTCACAAAATTTCCTATCTTGGCTATGCTTTTATTTTATTTTATTTTATTTTATTTTATTTTATTTTATTTTATTTTATTTATTTTTATTTTATATTTTATTTTTTAAATGCTATACAAACCTGAAAAACTGTTAGCTAAAGCTAATTTATTCAGATGAACAACCTAGATAAGACAGATAAGTTCACTGAGAACCCTGAAAAAAAACATTTCAAATGACCAGGAAAAATTGCAGGGACTATCAATCTTCACACTTTAAGACAGAAATTGGTTACCTGCTGAGGTCAGAAAAGCAGCTCATAACCATTACTTTCAGGGCTTAGCATTATAAAATTTAATACTCTGTGTACTTTATTCTCTTACCCAGAAAAGAGAATAGGTTTTCTATATGGATACTTGTTATGGCATTACAATTTCTCTCTGTATGTGAAAAGAACAGAGAAAAAATGTGGAAGTGTTATAAGAAGTGAAAGAAATTAAGCAGTTATTGCCGGGAGAAAATACATTTAATCTGATTTCTTTTGGGTTTTGTGTTGATTGTGTTTTTTTTGTTTGTTTGTTTGTTTTTGGTTTTGGTTTTTTTGTTTGTTTGTTTTTGCATTTTACTGCATTTAAGGCATACGGCTTTTATCATGCCACTCAGTTGTATACGTGAATACTTTTAATAGTCCAGGAGACTAGAAAACCAGTTTACCCGAGCCTACTGGTAAATCTACATTTAACCAAAATATAACAAGCATCCAAAATAAACACACAAATAGACACATTATCTAAAGTTCTGCACAAATAATAAATGTGTGAAAATAAATAAGAATTATAATGAAACAAAAAATACACAGAACTGAATTAAAAAAGAGTTCTATTCTTCTGATCTTAAAATATCCCCCTAATTTAAACCATAATGCCCTTAATACACAAAGAAATGTAGCTGCAGCAGATGTGTTAAATTCAAGTAATGAAAAGAAGCTCTCTGCGGATTCACCCTTCACTGGGACCCCAGTTCTCCACCCCATCCCAACAATTGATGCAAGTTTAGCCATAACCCATTCAAAGCAAAAAGTGAAAGCCAGCCAGTGCTTGAAGCCAATCATCTGAACAATAGACAGAATGCCACCATATGGGATAGCTCTTGAACATCGTGTTCTTACACGCTCAGTGGGAAAGCCACAAGAAAACCAGTGACTAGAGAGTGTGACTGCTCCTGCAAAGAAAAAGTAGCGGTCAATAAACATGGGTGTTTCTGTAGTGTGTCAAATAGTAATCCACCTGGAAGCACTAAAAGAGCTGCCAGCAAATTTCTCTCTTCGCTGCACATTAGCTGTTGTTGTGACAGAGCACTATGAGCCAAAGGCTTTCCCTCTCAATTTCCTGAACAGAGACTCTCAGATGCGTCTTCCTCCATCAGGCCAACCCTGTGACCTGTTCTAAATACCAGTGAGACCTGGCAGCATGCAGAGTGATTCATTCATGCAAGGGAGAGGAGAGGAACACTGCATTTTGCTCACAAGAAAAGACCCCAGGTGCTTGCTGCACAATGGGCTTTGCAGAAAAGCAGACCGGGGGAATATGATACACCTTAATACAGCTGTCTGCAGAGGCTCTATTTTCATGAGAGTTGAATATATCTTTCTTAAGGAAAATTATACCTGCAGCGCTGAATTTTGTGCTTGTGCTCTCTAGGAAGATGGGAAGAGGTAGAGGACCTTCCCTTAAAAAAAAAAAAAAGAAAAAAAGAAAAAAAAAAGCATCTTGAAAAGTTAAGATAATGGGAAGTAAAAGGTGATGTTGACAACTGTCAAATTGATAAATTCACTTCAGGATTTGAAACTATGTAGAAGAAGAAACATACAGTATGTTTCTGTGCTGCTATCTGTATGAGCAATGAGAAGTATCCTCTCTATAATGTGATACTAGAATTTTCTTCTTTTGTGAACTGCTTGTACTCCAAATGGTTCCGGCTTCATATGAACTAAGTAACCACCATTTCAACCACCAACCACTGAAGACAAACTTTTTCTCTTCAGCCAGCACCTGGGCTCAGTCCTCCTGACCTCAGCTGGAGGAGGATCCGGAATCCCATCATTCTCTGGGACTGAAAAGTTTTAGAACTCAGTTTCTTGCATTGAAGGCCAAGAAGTGAGGTAAAGGTGGCTCAGAGCAATCAGTCAGTGGCTCAATTATAATGCTTTTTGGTTTGACATTTTGTCAGTGGCCGAATGTCAATGCTTTTTGTTTGACATTTTTCGTCTCTAAATATAATGTTTGCTCCTGAACTACATAATTTTGTTGTCCTTTCCCCATGTCTGAGTGAACAGCAGGACAGTTAGTGCTACTCTGCAGAAAAGTGGAATATGTTTAGGGAGTGTTGGAGTTCATAGTGTAGTTTTGTAACTCGTTAGACTCTTAGACATTGCATGTAACTGTCACATTTGTGTAAAGACTGTGATAGGACCTGTAAATGGAATTGCACGCTCCTTTATGATACACAGTTTATAGGTGTCTTTGCTGATTTTGTACTCCAAAGAATAGTATTACAGCTTCACTTGGAAAAAATCTATTATTTCTCCTGAAGGTTGTCATGTCAACAGTGTTGTTTAGAGAAGGTCAAGAGCAGTAGCCTGAAAGAGCACTTCTTTGAATTTCTGCTTTTGCCTGGGTTATTTAATGATGTTACTCAGCTACCACAGCATTCTAGAAAGTTCAATGTTATCACTATAGTCATTCTTCTTTCCTGAGGAATTTTATCTATTGATATTTTGGGGATTAGGGGAAAGGATGCAAAGCAATGAACTGTAATGTGCAAATGATTGGCCCAGCTTTGAAATTTGTCCTTCTTACATTTCTCAAATTGTCAGCTTTCTTTTCTGGATCTGCAGCAAACTTTTTTTCCCAATTTTAAAGTTACGTCATCTCTTTAAAAAAGTATTTTATTTTTCAGCTGAGGCAAATCAAATCCTTAAGGCAGCAAACAAAAATTTCTTCCATTGGCCAGTAAAAAGATCATGCACATAAACATAAATACATAAGTCACTCCAAAAGTAATACCTCTTAATTATTTCCACACTATTTGATAGGGCACATTCTCAGCTACATAACACTCTTTCTTAACATAGTCACTATCACTAGCTATGCATTTTCACCAGCAAGAAGCAAGGAGATTACTTTAGCAGGAGCTCCTGTATGTATAATAATTTATTTATATAAATATGTAAATAATGTATGCAAATGTGATTATAAGTACATACACACACACACCAACACATACCAAAGTACATACATATATGTACGTAAGTTTGTCTATGTGTATGCATATTTATTCAAGCACAAATTACGCACATACTAATTTGCAACTCTGCTCCTGGATATGATGTGGTGTATCATTTAAGAAGATTCCTGGTAACATTATTTCAAAGAATCATAGAATCATAGGCATCGTAGAATCGCTTGGGTTGGAAGGGGCCTTAAAGCCCAACCAGTCCCGATCCACTGCCATCTGCAACATGAGGCAGCACAGGCACCCAATTCAGCTTGTTCTTGAACACCTCCTGTAATAGAGCATCCTTAGTTTTCTGGGCTGCCACTGCCAGGGCTTTATCATCCTCTGAATAAAAAATGTGTATGGTGAATAAAATGTACTCCCCAACTTCTGAAGTGTCTCATTTGAAATAAGATGTAGTATATGTTCCACTTCACTACAATTTTTCTTGTGCAGAAGAGGTAAGCGCTGCCATGTCTCTCTGCCTTGTGGGGCAATGCCAAATAAAAAGCAATAATTATTATTCAAGTGGTGTAATAGTTGCAGTTGACAATGATCCCTTCTAGTGAGGCCAGATGTCTCAGTGGGACTACCTTCATACATAAAATATTTATTTCTGTGCCGAAGTGTGTGAAATCAGTGAGTGTTGGTATAAAATCTTTAAGAAGTGGCAACTTGCCATTAAAAACAAATGTGGCAGGCAGCAAAAAGAGATTTAGTAAAGGCAAGTTATTAAGGGAACAAGGCAGAGAAAACTCCATCAAAAGGTGACACAGTGGTTTCGCAAGGACACTGGGGGCTATCTTGACACACAACTCCACTTACAGGAACCAAGCAGAGCATAGAGAGTGATCGTTACCTTCATTTCCCCTTTTGGTCTCCCTCATTTAGTGGGAGACTCTCACTGTTGATGAATATCTCTGGGCAAAACAGTGATGAACATTATCTACTGCCTTAAGAGGGAAGGCTGTTCTTGCAAAACAGCCATGTGCTTCAGTGCCTCCTTCTGCCTCTGTGGGCCTTTGTCAATGGGCTGCTTGTGCAGCCAGTGCGGCAAGCTCTGAAGATAAAATGCCATGTGCATGAGGTCACTGACTGAAAAGGAATGTTGCAAGAGCTGTATATTGTCCTGCATAGGAAGAGGTTTTTCAAGGGAGCCCACAATTCATGGCCAGCTGGGCATAAAATCTCTCTGCTGCAAAACAGCAGACACAAGGTCACAATCTCCAGAAATGCAGAAAGGCATTTACACTGCTTTAAGCCTCTCCAGGCTCTACGATGAGATAGAAATTGCTCAGATGTGGGCTGTTTCATTGTCTTGCCAATGCTTTTGGCTCAGGGAAGATTGGTTTTTCCATGTGCAACATAAACATCTTCTTAACACACGCACACACACAAAATCCTCCTAATGCAAGTTGGTTATACCTTTCTCAGCACTGAAGTAGAAGAAATCAGACTGACAACTGGCGTAGACCCAGGCTATTTTGGGCAAATACAGAGACAAGGGAAGTGGCTGGTTCTCCTCAGCCAGTTCCAGCTGCCTGTGGCCATAGGGAACCTGACATGACTGTTTGCTCCTCAGCCTGGACCCATGCTGTGACCCTGCAAGATGCTGCAAACCTGCCTCAGCTGGAGAGTGAGGCACATCATGAACTCACAGAATCACAGAATATCCTGAGCTGGAAGAAACCCACAGGAATCATCAAGTCCAATTCCTGACTCCACACAGGACTACCTAAAATCTAAACCCTATGTCTGAGAGAATTGTGCAAACACTCCCTGAACTCGGGCAGCTTGGTCTCTAATCCCCAGCTGCCCCTCCCCTGACACAGCTCCATGCTGTTCCCTTGGTCCCTGTTGCTGTCAGAGGAGCCCTGTGTGGAGCGGCAGCCACCACAAGGGCTCACATCAGCTCTGCTCTGAGCAAATACTGGGACCTCATGTGATCCTTCAGACTCTCCACTGGCTTTGCAGACCTTCTTTGGACACTCTCTAATAGTTTTATTCCTTTCTCATACTGTGGCAACCAACCCACATGCAGTGCTGGGGGTGAGGCCAAACAGTGCAGAGCAGAAGGGACAACCCCTTCCCTTGCCCAGTGGCAGCACTGGGCCTGCTGGACCCCAGGGTACAGTTGAGTGTACACATTTCTTTACCTCCAGAATATGTGAGACAGCTTGAGAGCAACCTATGTTGTCATTAGCACTTCTGACACCAGCAGATCTGCATCACTGGGAGACTTAGCGTAATGGGTGGGTGGATACATCCTTCCTGGATGTATGCTTACCAACTTCTAAAAGACTAATTTCTGTGAGGCTTCCCATCTTTCTTTTTGCACATTTTAAACCAAATTAGCCTTGCAATGGCTAGCTAACTGAATTCTCCTGGAGCTGATTCCTTCATGAGAGCTGCATCTGTATCTCAGAGATGTGCAGGCACCTCTTTAGCTACCACAAACAACTGCAAATGCAGTTGAGTCTCATCTCCAATTCCTGGATTTTTTTCCACTTCATCCTGTAGCTTGTAACTTGCACTTGATATACCATGAATTCACGTAGACCTCTTTAGCATGTTTTGTAACAGTGGAGAATTATGCTGCTTTAATTATTTGGAAGTAAAAGAGGGTTTTCATCCATCCATTTAAAACATCAGCCACATAAATGTCTCTGGTATTACACAAATGGGAGTTTTTTTTTGTAAGATGAAATAAAAAATCTAGGATGAGCCTCTCAGCCAGTTAGAGAATAATGTCCCTTAGCTGGCTGAGTAACGATTGAGAGGTGCTTGAAATAGAGAAGGAAAACTCCCCAGAGACTGAAATCCCATAGGTACATATCTCTCTTATTTTCAGCAATAATTACAGGACACTGGGAAACCCCATTAGTCCTACTGCTCATATTAGGATTTCCACAGAATCTGCAAGGTTTCAGTTCTCATACCTCCAACCAACTTTTGACATTGATAAACTACTCTGAGTCAGGGCAGCAAAGTTTCCAGACTCTAAGCCCTCAACAGGAAAGACAAGGAGACACTAGAGTATGAAATAGAAATGAATGCCTTTTGTTGATTATCTTTCCAGCATGCAGTTCTCTCTTCAAATAATTTTGTTTGAGTACAAACATCTAATTTTTTTTCCTCCTTGGTTTAATTAGCATTGGTAGAGACAAGTGTATAGTACAGGACTGAAGCTATGTAGTGGAAAGAATGCAGATGAGTGTCTTCCATTGGTTTCCACAGACCAAAGAAAAGTCAGTGTTTTTGCTTTTGCTACCAGTTCAGCAGAAAGTTACACTAGCACAACAGTGCCAACTTTCCCAAACAGGGAGGAGAGCTGCTCTGCTTGGTCCCACAAAGCTACATGGCAATCAACAAAATAATGTTTTTGCATTTGAGAATGTGTGACTTGATTGATAATATCTAATTTTACATGACTTTTAAACAAAACCAACAGAAAGATATGGAGACTTTTTAGGAGCAGTGGGAGAATGAAAAGCTGAATGAAGAAAATTGTGCTACACATCATCTTGTCTTATTACTGTTAACGCCAGCAGTCATAATCAAGAGTTTATTGTACAGGGCAATCTGGATGATTAGAAACTGGATTCAAGTTCATAAAAAACATCTTGACATAAAAATCTTTTTTTTTTTTTTCACCAATAACACCAGGAGGCAAATTTACTCCCTCCCTCCTCAACCTCTTTAATTCAGTGGAATTATACCAGAGATAATTTTAGCCATGTATCATCAAGATTCTTTTAAAACCATATTTCAAATAAATGTACATTTGCACAAATATGTCACTATGAAAGATGTTGATATTGTATATGTAAGTTGTTCCTCTTCTTACCATTTGTATATTTGATACTTGAAAATTCACTTGAAAATTTATTTAAAATGTAAACAGAAAAAAAAAAAAAGGGGGAAATTATTGTGCCCACTGAAATTATTTTCTTCTAAACTCATCTGTGTTTTTAGAAGATACATCCTTTCCCATTGTCATTTCTTTTCTAGCCACTGTGACAATAACAAATTCATCCAAATAAGATACTGCTTGAAATTTGGTCATAAAATGAACTGTGTATATTTCTAGAGACAGCATCAAGACACATCAGAGGAGCTACCTAAGAGCAGTTTATCATTGCTTCATTCAAGAAAACTCTCACATTGTTATTCTCCCTTCAGATCTTTTCTGTCATCCCCCCTTCCACCTTCCCCTGCTCCTCACTTTTTCCTCTTTGTCTATGCTTTTCTCTTATTCTATTAGGATCCTCCTCTCTTTTCCCCACTTTAAAAACAAAATACCTTTCTTTGCTACTTCTTTAGTTCTTTCTTTTACCGAGCTAAGTGATTTCTTTGACTTGCCAGCTCTTGGGAAACAGCAAGCTTAGGCTGCCACTAGTCAACTTGATATTTTCCTCTCTAGGGATTCTAGTAGTTTAGTCTTAGTTAAGATTTGCTATCAATGGGTTTACAATGGCATGGCCTTTTGAAAACAGCTGCTGCTCCTCTCTGGATTAGTCAAGCAGGCAAGAATGAGGATAAGGACAACTAACCAAGGTTAGTTGTGACCCCACAGAAAGAGAAGTCCTAAAGAGAGAGCTTTGAAAGCAAACTTGCATCTCTGCTTCATGGGTCAGTAATGTTGTGTGGTATGATATAGACACAACACATGGTTATCCAAGTCTGGATACTATATATACTGCTGTATTAAAAGCATTTCATTCTTTGAAAATGCTGTCATGTCTGGGGTGGTACATGGATGCTTCATAACAATGAATGACAACGCAGTGCAACCAGACAGGAAAAGAACAATATGCTGAGGAATATATTTAGAGTGCAACTTGATAATACTTAAAATGATGTCCACATGCTCTCCTAGACATCCAGATTGTTCCTAGGCATTATGTGGGATTTGCACAATCTTGAAGTACATTTCATATTAAATTATTGGGCCTATGACATGAAAGGCACTCTGTGACACTATCAGAGAGCTGCATCACATTTATTACTGTGCTCTATCCTTCATTTTTTGAACAGTAGTTGCAGACACCACAGATGGAGATTTGAATGTGGTGTGAAGCAGCACATCAGGAACTAGTTAAGGTAACTGTTTTGCAATCTGCAATTTACTCCTGCGAAGAGATCCTGTGGCACTTTAACCGAAAGTAGGGGTGTTAGCCCCTGCATGCTGGACTCAGTTCAAATTCTGCTATAAGCATCTGGAATATCTCCGTGATTTCAAGTGGATATATTGTTCTTCACTTCACAGCCTCAAAACTTGTATATTGTTCCTAGAAATAAGAAATAGATATGAAGAATCACCAGAAGTTATTTCAGTGTAAGAAATAAGTACATCTCTAACAGCACGCTGCAGAGTTTGTATTTTCTAGTAGAAATAGACATGCTTCATATAACTGATGCAGCATTGTGTCTCATAGTGTGCTTTTTAACAATCAACCTATTATCAGAATAAATCAGTCATTCTAAATGTCCAAACAGTTTCAAAATCATTTTTCCTTTAAAGAAAAACAAGTTTTTTTCACTTTTTTCTCTGCTTGAACGTACAGTGCCATATCCCCTTATCTTACTGGTGAAGTATTTAAACAGTGTAATAAAGAGAAATGCTACAACATATGCAAGTTGGTGCTTTCACTGAAAAGTTCATCTGGCCTACAGAACTATCTTCAGGTAGGAAGTTAAAATATATGGGTAGCAGCAGCCACACTGCTGCTCTCATTCAAAGATGAAGCTGACCATAGATCAGTTCATATACTATGCGTTGAATGCCACAGGACATCAGAGACAGACAATAGTAGCCTGTGTGTATTTGAGCTTTTCACATTCTTCATTTATTGTTAAAACATAAAACCTCTGTTTTGTTAAGGAAACTAATTAATGTCATCCATTGTAATAGATAACAAGACTCAGATGTTAAATGGCCTTGGAAATGTACTAATGCCCGTGCCCAGGACATTGCTGGGTACCACAATACTTCTATGGTGCTAAAAGAGTCAGGAAATTCGCCAGAATACTAAGGATTTCATTTAGACTAAGTGCATAGGCAATAACTCTCCTGATTTTGGTGGTTATAGCTACTGAAATACAGTCAAAGGAGAAATGTCAAAGGCAGAAATTATTGTAAAAAAACTAATAAGAAGACACACTCTCTCACTTTTGGTTTATTTCTCCTTCTCTCTATATCTAGGGGTTCTACAATGTGGGGAAGAGACACAGCAACAGGCGGGTGGTGTGAAAGGGGAGAAAGAAGAAAGACCTTTAAACCAGTTCTATCTAGCTCCTCTAGCAAACCAGCCAGGAGATGACAAGCATATGCTAGCGCATACATTGCTGCTAAGCCCTGCCCAAGTGCAGATGTACACCCTAGGAATCCAGTATTCATTGTTTTATGGCAAAGACAACTGAAACTCTGAGCCTTGCTCCTATTTACAATACAAAAACCACTTCCATACATCAGGCTTTAATAGCTCTTCAGGTCTTCCTCCTCTGCCAGGTGCAAATGAATGTTCATGTAGACCAGCAGCATACTTCCCTCTTTGACATGTGCTGTGGTTTTCTAGAGGGGTTGAAATATGTTTTCCCCTTCTGAAACTTATTCCTCTTTCAGCAACACCATGTTGGTGAGGCATATCTTCTGGGGGCTTTCAACACAAGCACTGCCAGCTTGTAATGCTCCTATGCCAAGCTTTCTGACTTCTGAGACAAAGTCTGAAGATGAGAATGTACAGAATTTTGCTGAACTGTTTCTGGAGTTCTATATCCCTGGGTTTTGTGCAGTAATGTGCTCTTCCCCCATTCCCAGCCATTTTGTTTCAATATCACTCAGATACCAGCAGTCGTTGTCCACTTCACCTGGCACGCAGAGCCAGCTGAAGCTGCTGCACGAGTTCCTTAGGTGGGCTGATGCCATTTAATAGTCCTACTTTCCTTGGAAATGCCAAGCCTTCTGTTGTTATACTGGGCACTTGATGTGGTTTTAACACAATTCAGAGATCAAAGTCTAATGCCAGAAGGAGGCTCCAGTTTCTGTTTAGGACTCACAGCTATGTGGGTTTTGTTAAAAAACTAAGCAAAAGTCAGCCTTTTCAAAAGACGGTGGTGGCAGCTTGGTGTCCAATATTTAGCTAGGATATTGAGAGTCTAATTTCACATCTCTGTTTGGCTTGCATGGATTGAAGCTTCAGTCAGCAATGTATTGTATGGTGATGGTGTGCAAATAAGTTAGGTTTGGAAACAAGATGATCAAATTAGCACCCCAGTGTGTTCAAATTAATGTGCCTGACACTGTTGCCATTGCAGCTGTGTGGCTTTTCAACTGGAACTGGCTTTTGCCTGCAGTGGATGGGATCCATCTCAATCCATTCAGATAGACAAGTGCAAGATTCCACTTAGAGCCTAAGTTCACGTACCTAACTGCAGTTTTAGATCTCAGGGCCATTGAAATCCAGTTCCTCTTAGTCCTAACATGAATTTTTCCAATGTTTATCTTGACACGTTTCTGTCAGCTGTATTCATCTTTCTGGATTTGATTCTGATGCTCTAATGGTCATTGCCAGGCAAGTGCTGAAAAAAATTGCTGTGCAATTTTTTTATTATTAAATTCTAAGTAAATTCACATTTAATATGTTTGCACTCCGTTTTTTTCTGCTTTTCACATACACCCTAGCAAATAGGTTTGGTTGCAGAAAATGTTTGCAGAAGCAGCACATTTTTAAGTAAGAATGAAAAATATTTGTAGGAAGCAGATTTTGCATTCAATATAAACCTTACTGTAAGGAAGATTCTATCTGCTTAGGGAGCAGAAGTATGCTAGCTAGTCTTTAATTAAATTTCCTCACATACTGAAGATTTAACTATTTTTGACAACTTAGCAAAGGGCTCTCTACAACTTGTTATTCATTTCCATTTTATGTACTAGCTTAGCTTTAGTATGAGACAAAGCTTCTGTTCTTCATGTCCTTGCTGGGATGCTACAGCAATGACTGAGAATGCTCATGGTCATCCTCAGGAGAACAAATGAAAAAGGCAGGGAAGAGGCTTTCCAAGCTAGATTTGTACTCCCACCTTACATATGGTATTGGGAGGACATACCATAACTCCTCACATATGGTACTGGGAGGACACAGAACTTCAATTCAAGTCTTTTGTTTTGAAATCTCATGCAACATGCCCAAATGAGTTGGTCTGGATGAATTTTTCCAGTAAGACAATCAAAGTTTATTTCCAATGAAACCTCAGCTCTGTTTCCAATGAATTTCTTTTCAGCAGCTGTTTCTGCAGTTAAAGCCATTGAGCCACGTTCTTCATCCCTCTTTTGGCTGTTTGGTCCCATGCTGCTGCTGAGAGGAGTGTAGCAGTTGCTAGAAAACTCTGCAGTGCAATAAAGTTCAGAGGATGCAAAAGATCAAAGGAGGATGAAGAATGACTACACCTCACTTGCCCAAGAGCTGGTGTTTGTCAAAGTGCAGCTGGCTGAATTTACATGGGATTATCTGAAGGACGAGGCTCTACTTAATAACAGTTGTAGAAATAAATTATTCTTCAGCACACCTAGTATATTTGTATGGTGAGGCAGTCATCTGGATCTGAATTTAGCCTGTAACACATGTATCCTTCCTTTTTTTTTTGAGTGTCAGAATGAATTTCTGCTAGCTTGTCGAGCTTGATGCTTCTTCAGGTGTTTAATGTATCGTGATACAGTGTACAACAGCACTTTTCTGATTTCCTATATTGATCATTCAGGCATTGTTTTCATCAAGTCCTAAAAACAGACAAGACAGAGTACTTTCCCTGTTTTTGACCAGTATGCTCCCTTTCTCTACTTGCTCTGTCCTCTGTCTCCCCAGGCCTTGCTTTTAAAATTAACACAGGTGTAGATATATTTGTTGTGGAATATCTCATATTTTACAAAAATGAAAAGTTCAGTCTTTGGGAAAAGAAATAAAACAACATAGAAGCAGAACTTTCTCCAGGCTCCAGTCCTGAGACCACGTCCTTTATAAGGCTGTCAAATCACCCCAAGGTAGTGCAGTTTGTCAAACAATTTCCTTTTTTTCCCCTGATCTGTACAGGATAAAGGAAAGCTGCCAGTGCAGGTTTTGCCTTATTGGTTTAGATTAAAAAGTAGAATTTCTCATGAGAGAGTGGGAGATCCACTGAATGGTTCATATTAAAATGATGTTTTGGCAAAGAACATGAGTTTACCTATGGATACTCAGTGCATGCTTTCAGTCAGACATTAAATTGGCACAACTGCCTCCATGTTATTTTTTCATGCCACAATATGATAACACTACAATAATACTCACATGCTGACACAACAGAAAACACTGCCAGTTTGGACTCCCAAGCATTGGCATACTTTTATTTATAATAGCAACCAAGCACTCTCTGTGAGCTTCACAAAAAATGTTTCACTGGAAGTGGGGGAAAATGAAAAATAAGAAACAAATTGCTTAACAAAGTGTTGGATTGAAGAGGCTAAATCACAACAAACAGAAGATCTGTGGCACTTCAGAACAGCTTTTGCTCTTCCTCTCCTTACTAGTGTAAAGTTTTTCACTGGATTCATCTGTATAGGTGCAATTCATTTCCATTCCACTGTTATGTCATTTATAATTTAAATTTATGAGAAAAAAATTTAGGTTTGCCAGGGGAGCAGCTGGAGCATTCTATTCCCTTTGCCGTAGAAAATGTAGAACGCATTGTCTCTGACATGTCCCACTGAAACTGCTACCCTTTCTGATAAATATCCATCAACATGTAATATTTATTCTTCTGTTTTAGTTTCACTGCAAACAATTGACAGGCCCTCAGCAAGGAACAGGTTTCCTGCTGAGGCAGTACCACCTGTACAGCCTTCCTAAGCTCACAGCAAATGCTCTGAATGGAGGCTTTTGTAGGGTTAATGAATAAAATGAACAAAGCTGATGCAGTCAGATGAATCAAAACTCAATTGTGGTAGCATTACTCCAGAATGATACCTTTATATAAGATCTTTATTGCAGGTAAGAAAAGACTTTTCAGACTTTTCCACTTTCCTTTAGCCAAAATCTCCCACTCTTTACAACATAGGTATATACTTCAACTGTCTGTATTTGTATTTAGATTTATTAATACAAACAGTGTCTCTGCTGTTGTCCTCTACTACTCCCTTAAACTAATATTTTCAAGGGAAAAAATATATTATGTGATTTTGAGTGGACAGCAAGAGATAAGGTAAGGAATCCAGGCTTCAAAAAACTACCTTTGAAAACCAGACACCTCTCAGGAACATCTCAGTTTGGTCCTTACCAAAGGAAGCCTCTCTTTAAACCATGGAGATGACTGTGACTATTTATGTTCACATCATGGAAGCAGAAATGTTCATGCAACTCCCTGGGTCAGGACCACAGGTGTATTAGAAATGCTGATGATTTTTGCACTTCATGGTAGAGCTTAATTTTTAAGATGTCAAAATTCTTCTTGCAGATCCAGTAGCTTGAGAAAATTTTGTCTTATAGTAGCCAATGTCCTTAGTGATTGTTTCTTTCAATATAAGTGGTATTTTAATAAACTCTGTAATAAATGTGCCCAGCGGACTTCCACCACAGCAATTACTGATAATTTTGGGGACTAAATCTACATTACTGAGTAGCAAACATTGCCAGTAAATGTCTTTTATGTTCCTAACTCTGTAGTTTACTCACACAGGTAAGCGTCTCCAGAACTGTGGCTACAGTTCCTTAGGTCATTATCTCCATTTTAGCTCACCCTTTAGGTGAGGTATGTTGAAACGATGTCATAAAAATTAATTTTAAGATTGCTATTTTTTCACCAGAGGCTTCGGTAAAAAACTTGCAGCCCTCCTGTGCTAACCTTGTACAGCAATCAAAGGCAATCCCCAGTCCACCCAACACAGAGAATTCGAACAGCCCCAAAATTATGAAAAATGCATTCCCAAGGATATCAGATGTGATGGGAAGAGGGGTACAGCAGCAGTGATGTGAATAACACAATCACTCTTCTTTATACATGAAAGTCGTGTCTGTTTTATTGAGAGTTGTTCATTGTTTTCTTGCATTGTTGTTCTGACAGGATTTTGTTTACTTCTGGCTATTTTTGGAATCCTAATACAGAGTCATACACATGGAATAATTTTTTTAGAGTGTTATTTTGAAATTTAATGATTTTTCTCTTACAAGTAAGTCTAGAAACAAGCTTGATTATCCTTGACTAATATTTATAAGGGATGAAGTTAAAGAAATTTTGCTTCAGTTTCCACCTACAATAGGATCAGATGTCAACAGCTAGATCTATAAAATAGTGCTCAAACTCGGAGTTTAATATCTCTACCATCCAGAGCTTTTCATGTACAGCAATCACTATTTAAGCTGAAAGAAAGGTACTTCCTTTCCTTAGTCTTAAGCAAGACAAGGTATCTTTGGGTCACCCAAGGTATCTTTGGACCCAAGCCATGTATGAGTGTTAGACCCATGAAGAGCTTTATGTGAAACAGCCACTTGGAAACCCACAGCTCGCAGAGGATGTATGGTTCTGGCCACCAAAGCTCAAATAGTCAGGTGCATTTAAAATTGTGATGTTTATAAGGATGAGTGACCCCCAAAACACCTTTTCTACCATGACCACAATAAAACCAGTTTTATTGTTTTTTTGCATGAATGTAGGTTAGAGAAATGCTCTGCTTTCTGAGTTTGGAACATTCAGGAGGAGATGGCCCGGAAAAGGTGATGTCCCAAGGCAGAGCAGTGAAGTAAGATTTCATAGTAATTTTTCCTTTGCATCTGAGTGAGTTGGTTTCACTCCATACAAGCCTTCACAGTACCAGCCCCAAATGCTCACATTCAGTACAGATATTTCTTTTAATTCTGGGAAGAGAAAAGGCAAAGCTTTTTTCTGGGCATATTCACAGTCGGTTCTCAGACAGAAATGAGCTCTGTGATTTTTAGTGCTTTGGATATTAGGATAATTATCAGAAGCTAATGAGTTTTTAAAGGTTTCTAATTTGAACCTATGATTTTAGAAGCTCTCTCCTGTCAGAATCTAACTAGGTTACAGACAACATGACATGATCTATGGCCCATTTCTGCTAATGACTAACACACAAAGACACAGCCTCTTATGAGTAGCACTCCTCTATGCACATGATGGGGAGGAAGCTTTGGAAATCCAAAATGCAAGTCTTGTGCTCTATCAGAAACTATTCCTAAGCAGTTGAGGAGAAGCTAATATAAGAAAAAATTAACCTCCACCTGTGTGTCATAAAATATAGACTTTCACCTATATTGAAAAACTAGAGTAAGTAAAATCAGAGACAGACAACTGCATAGTGGAAATTGTCTTTCTTTTAACATCTGGCTCATGCTGGCACTAAGTGAAATTTTGTACCATTTGGCAGCTTAATGCATGTGAAGTGGGATGGTGGGATCAGTCCTCTCCTCAGTGGACAAGTGCAGATATTGCATTGCAGTCTGCACGAAAAGTGACATCTCAGCAGGAGAGCTAGGATAAAATGTGAATTACTCTCAGTACTTAGCAGTTTGCCTCCTGAATCTCAGCTGAGGTATCCTCAGAGTGGCCAGGAGAGGAAGGGTGCGCTGCTGGTGGCTGCTCATGAAAGTGGCTATGTGCGCAACAAGGAAAGAAAAGAAAAAGAAAAAAAATGCCTTAGGTAATGGAACAGTCAGAGCAGAGTCTTATCCATTATATCTTAAACATCTCTTGAATTTTGCCACCTTTTGTGGCACTTGAGGAGTGTTGCTTGTCCCAACTCAAAAAATACTTAATGCTATGCATTTCTGGTACTCACCTTAATTATTGCAGTGACAGTGTTTTATTAATCATGAGTTATTAAATGACAAAATTGGAACCAAACCTCATTCTCTCTTATACTCATGAAGCCACCAGAATAATAAAGCGTGGAATACCTTCCCACATCAGGTTCTAGCACACAATTGCTCAAACCTCATTTATTTCTGTAGCAGTGCATATCAGGTGTGAGTTGGGAAGAACAAAAGAAAAATTCAAACACAAAAAGAACAAATTGAAAACAAGTATCTTCTTCATGTCAGTTTCAGTTTTGAGGAGTGAGGTCAGTTACAGTGGTCAGCAAGAGTGCTTGTTTGCCAGATATGTCCCAAACACGCCCATTTTGTATTTTTCATTTAAAAAAATAAATAAAAAGAAACCTGTTTTCGGTATAGAAATGTTCAAAATTCATCCAAGCTGAACATAACCTATATATGTCTGTGTAATCTGTCTGTATTGGACTGAAGTTCTTTGGTGCTTTGAGACTCTATTATGTTGCATGTGGTTTCCATTCTCTTGCTTTTATAGCTTTTTGGAATTTATTTTAGATCTTCTGAGACCTCTAACCATTCCTTGGCTAGAAAGATGAGGTTTCAGATTAGGGTTTTTGTTTTTTTTTTTCCAGAGCTTCTCATTTCTTTGTATGTACAGTTCAGTGTTAGACTCAATGTTCTTTGATTCCCAGCATTGCATCATTAACTAGCCTTGTTTTTCTTTTTCCAGCATGTACTACTCCTCTAGAAATAGTGTCATTTCTTAATAAGAGACAGTTTCAATGTTACTGATTTTGTTCCTTCTGTCTTTACTGGGGAAAATTTCCTCAAATTTTAATTATTTTGTTGCATTGCTTTTGATGAATTATGGTTTATTATGTTTTCCTGGCATAACTTTTTAAAATGTGCATGGAGGGAAGTATGGACCAACTCTTACAATCATAGGATCACTTGGCAGCTTCCAGCAATGCTCCAACTATGAAACTTAATAGGCCATGGAAAATAAACTGCCAGATTGAGGCAGACCCTGCCATAGGCAGAATCCAGTCATAGAAGTAAATCCATATGAAGTCTCACTGAAGTTTTACTGAGGCCAAGTCAGAATTGGGATGTAAGGCAATCAAACAAAAGATCCCTTACCAGCTCTAATATTGTTTCAGCCTATTTGTGGATGTCTTGTGGAACTGAGATTTGCATAACTCACACACCAAAGAGATTAAAGTAATGCAGAGTTTTCTTCAACTCATTACTTGTTGCTCCCTATAGTTTACATATTTTGGGGATTATTTTAATCATGCTCACTCCTGGGTCTCAGAATTGTGAAATCAAACCTGTTTTGTTGGCTTTGGTTAGCAACCAGAGGAAAGGAAATAGAATTTAATAAGGTGGGCAGTGCAAATAAGGTGGTGACTAAGCTGCATCGTTTATCTAAAACCCTACAACTGATATATTTCTCTCACTGTTGTGTATGGACGAATGTCCTGTATTTTGTGTATGCCAGCAGAAATTAACAGTAGCCTTTTTCCTTGCACAATTGTTCTAGTAGGTTCTGTGCATCAGTGAACCAGATCTCTGCCATTCCTGGTCCTTCAGCATGAAGTCCTCTGCCTGTGGATGAAGCAGCAGTACCAACTCACTGTAGGTTTTCAGCCACAGCTCAGTGAATTTTTCTCCTGTAAGTTCCTGAAATAGAATGAAGAATTCACCAAAAGACTGGAGAGGTTAAACTGATGTGTCTGGCATTTCCTTTGACAGCCACCATTATAGATTTGAAGGCATGAACCTGGCTGGTTTGTGACATTTTATCACAGAGCAACTGAACTGTGGTATCCATCCATTGTCTGTAATTCATGACAATTTAACACAGACCAGTTTTTTCTACTCATCAAATGGGCCCTACTTTTCTTAGGTGAATCTAAAATTAATGCCTTCTAATTGTTTTATGGAAACTACACAAATAGCTTGACAACACTATTTGATACAGAAAATGGTAAGCTATGGAATACTATTTTTCAGCACAGACATCACTACTTGCTGATTTGTGCACATGACCTGATCAAGATGCTCTTCATTTTGTGGCGTGATAGCTGTGCATGGCTGTCTGGAATATGGCTAGTTTTTCACATCACTGTCATCATTTCTGAAACACACACCCACTCCTTCCTATGCTCACATCCGATGTTCAGTTTCCATAAACATTCAGCAAGTATCGATGAGGAATTCAGTGACACACCTTTGCTTCATCTGCACTTCTATGTCAGACACAGTTCTGTCAGACTGCCCTTCTACTACTACCTGTCACACAGCAACAACATATCACAGAATATTGTTGGGAAGGTTCAACCTCCACAGCCATACGACCAACCTCTGCCTCTGATGTTGTAGGCCAACATCATAAAAGAGGAGGCATTATTTTTTAAACAGCCCTTGTATGTCTATTTGTTGCCGCCTAAAGCCATCCACGAATTCAGCAGGGCTAACTATAGGAATATGAACTGCCTGGTGGCCACAGATATTTGCTGGACCAGATGCATAACTGCTGGAAAACTTCACCATACAACACTGGCGCAGTACCATCTTCACGTATGTTGTGTCTCAATGGAAATAGTCTCTTTGAGCAGGGACTATATATATTTATTTACATTTCACACTTGTGCTGTTTTTCAAATCAGTGGAATACATAATCAGGTTCTTAATTAGCAGTGTGCAGTACTGAACGGCAAGTGTACAGTTGTTCTATAGACAGCTTGTATAATAGTGCGCATCCATTATATGGATGACTTGGAATCAACGTTTCCATGTGATGATTGCAGTGCCAAGTACACTAGTTAAACAAAAATGTCATGCTGAGACTGACCATTATGCAGCAGTTTTGAAATGAAGCATGAGCTCTCTACACATGAGATGAAGCATCAGTTTTCTATTAGCCAAACACATCAGTGGCCATAAACAAACAAAGATGAGTCACTGCAAATTAAATAGAAAATCTGAAACTGAAAGCTCTCTCTGCATCAAACTGATTTTCTAAGGTTGAGATACTGGCCAGCTGAATGCCTTGAGTTTAGAGTGAGCGCATCTCTCCCTTGCTGCCCTACAAATGCCCAGGCACTCAAATAGGCCATTGCTTGCCATCTATGACCACTTGGTACTACCAAAATCCTTTTTCTTATTCGCACTTTTAAGAAACTATTCCAAAAATAACTCACCTTCAGTGTTTAGCTTAATTATTTTCTGCAAGTTTTCCATTATAAATTGTTGCCTATTTGTTTTTCTTCCTTACAGAGCAGGAAAACTGGCTCAGGCTCTGAAAATACATAAGCAGAGATTTTCTAGAGACATTTTCCTGCCATGATTTTTTTGCCTGATATTCCTGTTTACGTTCTGACTCCAAGATTATCTATAGACATTTTTCACTGACTTTTTTTTGGTGGTGGTGGCAATGAGGGTTTGGTGCTTTTTTCCCAGTGTTGCTTGCAAAGCAGCTTCCAGGACGGCAAGCCCTAGTGCGGTGTGCTCATCACGCATATATTTAGCACCCTAATCTCTGCAACCAATGCTTGTTATACTTTTCTTGACATTTTTTTCTATGCTTTTTGACATCTACTTGCAAACTCCTGCAGCCTTTTCAGTCCTGATATTCACTTGTTTCATATGATGTTATTTTCGTAGTCTTTACATATGCGGATTCATTGCTCTCCTTCAAATCTTGTCTGCTCAGTTCATACTGGGACAGATAGTCCTCAAGGTTTTTTGTTGCTGCTCAGCCCTGGAATCTTTAGAGTCTTTTGGGAACAATACACTCCATTGGTACTTTAACATTACATTATTTCTTTCTTAAAAAAACAAAAAACAAAAAACAAAAAAACAAAGAAAACAAAAAGAAAACGCACACAAACAAAACAACAAACAACAACAGCAAAAAACTGAGAAAGAAAAAAACACCAGACCAAACAGGAAAAAAAAATTCTAAGGACAAAAACCAAAACAGAAACCTACCAAGCAAGCTAAAATAACAACAAAAAGAAAAAAAAAAAAAAAAAGCAACAAAAAGGAAGCAATAATACAAAACTACTGGAAATTATACACAAATCTCATCATCTTAGGAGCTGTATGGACACAATATGTTTTTCTATGTACATCTGACAATATCATGGCATGTTGTTCAAATAAAAGGGATTGTAGAAGACTCCTGCACAATGTAAGTGCTTGAAACAACGCAGGTTTGTGTGCACTATAACATCATTTGCTGTCAAATACTGCCCTTTCAAACCAAGAAAAATTCCAGGAAGTGTCATTTTTTCTCTCTTTCTCTCACTATAGAAGATATATTTGTTTTTTTTAGCTTTCCCAATATCATGCAGTTTTGCACACTTTAGAACAGCAGCAAGGCACAAATGCTCTCTTTAGCTGCATGTCTAACCACAGTATTTGTGCATGCAAATATTAGAATGCTAAAAAGAAAAACCTTTGAGATTTTGGGTAATTCTCCACACGTAATTCTCAAATTACACTGAAGAAGTAACTCATGAAACATTGCATTCAGATAAACAATTCACAACAAATGTTTTGACAAATCTGTTGCCTTTTCTTTCTGAGACACATCCGTGAAAAGACTTTGCATTTTTCTCTTTTTTCATTTACCGAATACTGTTCTGCCATGATCAGCGTAGAAAAAAATGTCACCCCATGAATTCAAAACGTACTTATTGGGTCAAAGTGTGAATGCTTACAGTTTTCTCATTCATTACTCACACCATAATTGACCACATGGCATTATTCCTGCCTGTGTACCTTTTTGCAGAACAGGAGGATGGGTTGGCTAAGTAGTCTTTATCAACATATGCATGGTACAAGCATGAATATATGTGAGTTTCTGTGATGCTGCCAGCATGCACATTTATGCAAATATGTATTTGTGAGCTAGCTGCCATCATTCATGCAAATCCTTACAAGTCCATAAGCTTACGAATTAGACACAGTCTGGAATAATATCCAAATAGATTTCCCATTTTTTATTCAAAAATCATTCAAATATTTGCAGATTTACATTATCTTACAGCTAAAGAAAATTATGTTCTCAGATCATTTCAGTATGAATTCAGAGAAATTCAGATTAGCATGGGCTAATAACATTTATAGAGTAAATGAAAAACAATCAATAATACTGTGTTCGAAGCTATTTTGTACAGCATTTGGGAGCAGATGTCAAATTATTCATATGCTCTCAATGTTAGAGAAAAGAAGACTATAAGCTGCCATTAACTATTGTTAAGGAAGTTATACAATGTGTCAAATAGGTATCCCTGTATTTTGCATTACGATATTAATATAAAATAAGACTAATACAGTTCTGTGAGTTATAATCCACTTGTGGACAAACACTGGCTATCTATTTTTTGTTTTGTTTTAGTATTAATATTTGATATATGTCATGAAATCTTTACTAAAATAATCAGCAGTCATTTCCAATTAAATGAAACTGTACTATGTGTTTTAGATATCCTGATGTCTATCTATCTGTTACTTAATGTAATGTTAATATGTAACTATAGAAGATAGTATTTCAACTCTACTTTTAATATCTAATTTTAGGAAGGGATAGATCTCTGATGATCAGTAAAATTCCCAGGCTTTTTCTGTGATTTGAAAAATTTACAGTCATCATGGGTTTTCTTGTACCATCAATTTAACTTCAGTAAATTTAAGAGCAGCTTAGGTTTACAGTTAGCCTTACTGTATTTTCCAGAGGACTTCCCACCACCCAACCAGAAAAGGTTCTGGATCAGGCTCAGCTACAAGCAGGATGACTTCAGACAAGTGCACAAGAGGCTGGCTCACTGGTCTTCTCTTTATCAGGAATCATCAGCATGATTTTGTCACAATGTCTTCTAAATGGAGCACATCTCCAATACAGCTTGCTTTACAGCCATACTTTGAAACTCAGTGCTCCGACAGAATCAAAATTAGGCAGGATGAGTTCATCTGTCTTTTGTGATTACAATTCATTTTTTCCCTGAATACCAAGAGAGATTTCAGTTTTAGTGCAGATTCAGTGACAGTTCCGTAGAATATCATGGAAGTGGCAACTAATGATTTGGGGAATACAGAAGCAAATGAAAAGCCACAAAAGCATGAATAATTGTGAAAGGGAGCAAAGACACTGTGAAACATGCAAGTGATCTTTCAAAACAATTTTTTTTTTTGTACTCTTCTGCAAATCATGGGCATAGTTAAATGGAAAATCTGCACTTCCATCACATTCTTTCTCTAGCATATATTGAAAGTTATTTGAGAACTCACTCCCATATTCTGTGCAGGTAAATTTTGTGGGTATTGGGTGCAACATTTTTCTCTCATCCTTGTAAGAGTTGAAAATTGTCTCTCTCTTCTCCTTGTCTTTCTCTCTCTCTCTCTCTTTTTTTTTTTTTTTTTTTTTTCCTCATGAAATAATTGCTTTCAATGGAAACAACTGAGAGGTTTTTTTTTTCTTATTCCGTGATGGTAAGTATTTTTACAGAATGAAACAATTTCTGCTAAAGAAAATACATGGTTCAGACTTCACTTCATTATTTTAGGGTTAAGGTGGGGGAAGCCAAATGGAGAACTGATTTTCTACAGAAATTGATGTCTCTTTAGATCTGTAAACATTGAACTAAAGTACTTGACTTCCTGAGGTGAAATAAGTTACTTCCAGCAGTTGCTAAGACATCATTAATAATCATACGTGCAATAAATAACAACATGCGAATTAGTTCCTAAGAGATATATGGCAGCAAATTGCAGCAACAAATCATCGTGTGTGTAAGAGAATGATCATTACTCTAGTGTGTACAAAAGCTGTTTTAACAACTGTATTCTTTATGGTGAAGCTCACCCTAATTAGCCTTTCAGATTCCCAAGGGAAATGTCTGCAGAGCATTTGACATTGTGATGCTTGATCTAGTGGGGGGAAGGGAGATTTGTTTCTAAACCTAGAAAGCACGAGGCCACAAGCTTAGCTTTCAATTAGGTCACTTCTATTAATGGGAGTGGGAAGTAAATAGTCCTTTCAAGCAAGTAGTTTGGAAGTAAGTGAATAATTAATCAATTTGGTATATGTAAATGTTTCAAGAGAGAACTATTTAGTGTCAAGACCATCTCATTATGAACGGTGTATGCACATAAGTACATAGGCACGCAGTCCTCACTTATGTATTTCTTTTCCTTTGCTAGCAATGTACAGTTAGTTTTTCCTACTCACCTACCCTGTTAACAAGTGTTGGAATTTTTTAGGAAGACGCTAAAACAAAGTAGGCGGCCAGGCTTTGCTAACACAAATAGAAGAGAAGCTATTAGCGCTGCTATCAAGCCACCATCTCTTCTCAAAAATCCTGAGCTGGAGGCAGCTGGGCATTGAAGTGCCTGAGCACTGGGCACCCCATGAGACACAAAATAGTATTTAGTTTCTGAGCTTATGCATAGGAAAAATTAGGTGCATTAGAAGAAGGCAACCCACCTTAATTCTTTTTAAGGAACTATCAGATTTGCTGCTGTAGTGCTTATTGCTTGTAACAGAATCATATTTCCCAGTACAAAAAACTTACATGCTTTCACTGAATGTCCCAACAGCTCCAGATCTAATAAGAGCAGACTTAAAAAATTCTTTCTAATAGGTTGACACCAGAAAATGATGCTAAGAGCAAACAAAGCAAGTGCAGCATGGTAGGCTTTTGTTACTTGTTTAAAATTACTCCTTATTCTGGAGAGATGGATCAAACCACGGAAAACATCTGTTTCATTTTAAGTTCAGCAATTATCATAAACCCTTCTTATGACCAAACTGTCCCCATTCCCCCCTCTCAGCCCACCCCCACAGGTCCCATCAAGTTTTATATTTATTTATTTTTATAAATATCCATCTTAAAGGTGTGATGGGGATCCTATCACGTAATGGCAAATGTATTGATTTGGTATGTGTGTATGGAGTGAGACAGCATGCCCAAATACAGCTCTTATGCATTTGTTTTAAAGATACCAATATCTTTGGAACTTAGAGTGGCCTTGGTTTTGAATTAAAACCGATGCAGTTAAAATGTAGGCGTCAGCATTCTTTGCATAGCAATTATAGACTTGTTTAATAGCAAATGTGAGACCAGCAAGGTTTTCCTTTTTGCACTCTGCTGCAGTTATGAAGTGACACAGAAATCAGATTAAGTGATTCACTGACTGCTCTGGAGATGTACTGTTAATCCTATCTTTAGTATAGTTTTCTGAAAGAAGCAATATATTTGCCCAGTGGAAATGTGACAACTTGTAAATTCATGAGTCTGTTGTAGAGTAAGGCATAAATCCTGCTGCTGGGGAGGGACAATGTAGGTAGGCTGGAGAGAGCATCTGAGCTGTGGAATCATTCCTGAAAGAGTTAGGTTGTAAGGGGCTGCATCAACAAGCACTTCAGCATGTGTGTAAGTCCCTTTGAAGCCAGCCAGACTCAACACATACTTAAGTGCTTTGCTGAATAAAGGTGGGAACTAGCGTGTTTAGCTTTTAGCACATGCTCAAGTATATTTTTTCTAAATCAGGGCCCGAGTCACTTAAAAAAAAATAAATTATACACACATGCACTGGCACCACATGCTAGACAGCTTATGAAGAGTAAGTTTTTCCACAACAGAATCAGCAGGAACTATTATTAAACACAGTCATGTCAATAATGCGTAGCATGGATCTGTGAGCCAAGTGGAAAATAGCTCTTGTGCTCAGTGATCTGCGCTGACGGGAAAGTGGGGCTTCCGAACACCAAAGCAAAGCAAAGGCTACAAAGTGAAGCTGATAAGTGGAAAGGGATACTAATAAAAATCCAGATGCTTTCTGGAGCACACGTGATATGGCTGAAGCTTTAAGGCATGGTGATAATTACAAAAGAAAAAAAAAAATCTATCTCTTTTTCCCTGGACCTTTTTAGCAATAGCTGGTTTTTCTAGGTGTGAAAACAAAATCTGAGGGTTTTTTTGTTTTGTTTTGTTTTGTTTTGTTTTGTTTTGTTTTGTAAGGGCCTCTGGATTTTGTCCTTGCTTGTCCTTTTTCTTCTTCTCTTACATGTCTGCAATTATTGACCTCAACCTTCATTTTTGATGAGCTATATAAAACATTAATAAATTATGAGGGGAAAAAAATGTTGTGGCGCATGACAAAATCACCTGTATTACAAATAAAATGTTCACTTCTGAAATCGTCATCTATTTGTACATTCAGGGCTCAAAGCATTTAAATACAGTGGTGCTTTAACTCAAATGAACAAGGAAATCTATTAACAAATGAGATTTTGCTGAAACGGGTAAGAATGCCAATTCTGTACTCATAGCTGATATAATACAAGTGAGAAAAGCACAAAGCCTTCCATAGAGAACACTGTAGGCATAGCTGTTCTGTTTTGTTTCCAGATAGAGGATTTGAGACAATAGGGTTCAGAGAAAATGAAAAAAGAGAACTGGATTTTGTAATTTAGTAACAGTTGCCCAGTAGAGGGGAAGAAAGGATTGTTAGAGTATATACCTTCCAAGAAGAAAACCTCTCTGATTGGTGTCATTGTGTCTGTTTGCCTGTTTGTCTGACAGAGGTAACAGAAGCTTACAGAGGAAGGCAAATTCCCCAACACAGCAAAAGCACAGATCCAGAGCCGCAGAGATTGCCACTGCCTTTCAGTCATACAGAATGTGACAACGAGAGAGACTAGTGCCTTACAGAACCCTCACACTTCCAGGACTTATTGCAAATATTGCTTGCTTCAGGCTCATCGGAGGTCTGGGATCTTAATTTTTCTTACCAGCATGACCCCAGATCAGTAGAGGTGCCTGCTGAATATAAAAGAGAAGGATGGACATTACTTTGTTTATTTATCTGCCTATTTATTTGTCTGTTCCTGTAGTTATTTTGCAGTGAAATCTTATGGTGCAGACAGTGCCAGGGGAGCTGTGGGGAGATCGTGGTCCCCTGCTGTCCTAGTGGGACTGCACCATGATGGGATGCTGAGCCTGAGCCCATCTTCCATACCCGAATTGCCTGCCTGCTCCAGTGTGAGATCGTTTCACTTCTCACGTTACAAGGTAGGACTGCCAACATACACCTTCCTCCTTAATCCATGACCTCCAACTAAAAAAAGAGATTGACAGGAGTCCTGAAACAAAAGGTGCTTTTATTGCTCCCAAGATGAAGGAACTAGATCGAACTCCTGTCAGGGCAGTCTGAGGGTAAGGAAGTCTTGTGTCAGTCAGGAAAGACAGCAGCAAAACTTAAGCCTCCACTCTGCTGCTGGCTGGAGGCTGGGGAGTTCCAGGGAGTCCTAAAGTGATGCAGATCTAATTGATACATAATCTGGCAATGAAATTCCTCCAAGTGAGGAAATCTGAGGTGCTTCCTCAATGAGGATTTTATGGGAATTTGGGCTGTGATATAATGCTGGCTTAGTTGGATAATATACTTACGTAGGATACAGTATGAGTTTAACATTTCTCTCTTCTATTTTATTTATTTATTTGTTTATTTACAGGGAAGGCAACCTTTCTTTGGAAGGAAAAGAGATGTAGCAGAACCCAGGCACCCACTCCAGCTAAGCATTAGTTCGTACTCACATTTCTCTGCAAAGAAAAAAACAAAACAAACAAACAAATAAAAACACTTCAAAACATGGAGAAGAGAAGGGCGTCAGTGAGAGGGAAGATGGTCAGAGAAACGCTGGCTGGCAAAGGATCATGCAAAGAGCAGAAGTTGAAGGCAGACGTATGCCCTGAAATCCATACACACTCATTACAGATGTACCCTGGCTGAATTTGTTGCCTTATTGCTAGTTAAATTTGAGTGAATTAGTCTTTTCCTGAGATCACAAACTGTCCTGAATTGTTTCATGTGGGCAAATGAGCAACATCGTGGTTAACAAAGTAAAATTTACTTTTTTAACAGTGTAGCTACATTGAGGAATCTAAATATATACATATCTTCCTAAAAATACTTCTAGATCTCAGAAGATCATCATATTTGAGAAAGAAGTTAGTAATTTATGTAGCTGGTTGTAAAGTGAGGTGCCTCAGTTTAGCTAGTGGGGCAGTAACATTGGCTTAAAACCAAGACTTAGTGCCTTCGGAAAACACATACTTGTTGGAAATGCAAGAAATTCGTACATACAGCATTTTAGAGAAATGCTCTGTTCTTAATTTTTCCACAAAGAAACAATGATTAAAAAAAAGTCTGTGAGCTTTTTTAAAGTAGAAGATAATTAATGTAAATCAGCCCTTAGAAACAATGCAGGCTTATTTTCACATTTGTTTAGGATTAAACTGCTTCCACAAAGTACTTCCACATGTATGCTAATAAGTTTTATAACAAAACCAACCATCCCACAATGAGGAGCGAAGACAAAAGTCTTATGAACTGTGCTTTATTCAATTGGCATTTGTCTCCACCTCCAAGCTCAACAGGGTCCCCTCCAGGGCTCATTCCCTCAGTGCCCTGAAGCTTCCCTTCACCCATCCCTGCATGCTCTATGGGACCACTGTGTGCTGTGGAATGCCTGCTCTCCTTTCCCCTGCCGATGGCAAGCTGATCTTGTGCCTGAGTTGTGTGCTTCCTCCAGAGCACTGACGAAGCACCAGTCCTTGTTTTGCAGTGCCAGCCGGACAAAAGCCAGAGTTGCGATGTGTTTATTCCTTGGCCTTTTGAGGGCTGAATAGCATGAACTGCACTAGCTATTGCTCTTTTATTGGTAACAAGAGCAAATGTGTTTGTTTTAGTATTGTTCCCAAGTGAGTGTCAGTAGCATATTGATATGCTTATTGCCATGCAGAAGTTGTATATTCTCCCTATTCACAGAATCATAAAATATCCCAAGTTGGAAGGGACATGCAAGGATCATCAATTCCAACTCCTGGCACCCAAAAATCAAACTCTATGTCTGAAGACTTTGTCTAAATACTCTTTGAATTTCAGCAGCTCAGGGCCGTGCCCATTGCCGTGAGGAGCCTGTTCCATGCCCACTGACCTCTGCCACAGAACCTTTCCCTAACACCCAACTTGACCCTCTCCTCATGTAGTTCCATGCTGTTCCCTCAGGTCCTAGAATTGCTTGGCTTATTTTTTTTTTCAATCTTTACTCCATTGCTGTTCTTGGGACCTACTCTGTGCCAGATAATGTCTCCCTATCATGTCACCCATGCTGTAGTAGATCCTGATGTAATTATAGCCCATGGGAAATGCAGGCAATCCTGATGCAATAACTTTCCATTTTTCTTGAACTGATTTGCATATGTCTCAGACAAAATCTGACAGGATATCATTCTATCTTTATTGTGTGTTTGAATCTAAGGATGCAGTAGCAGCAATGCTTGATCTAGCCCATGCTGCTGGCAGCAGCATGGAAGACACAGCGGTGCCCTTTCTCTCTGTTCCTGCCTACATGCTTATGTCCCTGTACTGTGAACTGAATTGCTAAAATGGCTAAGATTAAAGGCCCAGTTTGATGAGGAGTAATAAAACGGAACTTTCAATCCAGCCTTGACCATGAAGTCAGCATATCACATGGCTGAGACCTTGGAAAGCTGAGATTAACAACCTGATCTCATGGTTATGATGATCTGCACTGCATTTTCCTTTGAGCTTTGGATCTCTCCAAATTTCTGGTTCCTTCATAGCCTGAGTCTTGAGCATGCATCAAATGAATTGTCACACTCTCAGTGATGCAGATTAGGATTTTCTTTAATGAAAAACAGAACATAAAATGAACTGGGGAATGCATAGCTTCACATACAGACAGAAAGCTACCTACTAGCTTTTACCCAGCAGCAGGAGCCAAATCTCATCTGGATGTTATATTTGGTTTTCTGTTTCCTCAGAGAATTTCTTTTCCTCTTTTGTATCAACATCGTTTAAAGGACAAAAGTCATAATTTACTACAGTTTTCTCAGAGCAGGGATAAGAAACTAGACTATGGAAAAGTAAGAGCAATGGCTGTTTTTTTCTTTTTTTTTTTCACAGTATGTGTCAGACTCATCAGCTGCAAACTTAACCCCATATCAGTATCCTGTAACTGTATTCCAGCAGTTGAGTACATCTGACTTCTGTGTGCAATCTGCACACAACACAGTCATATTTTGATATTTTGATGGGCATCTGTAATTATTAAAGATCATACCTCATAAATCATGTATTGGACACAAACTAGGACACATTCCTTTTTGGAGAGAACAGTGATTCTGCCTTATCAGACATCTGTCAATATTGTTATTTCTGAACTTCAATGGATGCTGCACCACACAGCCACTTTGTTTTTCATTGTCAAAGCAATTTCTTCTGCATCTCTTCAACTGCCTCTTTTCTTTTGGTGTCTGCTGTCAATGAATGGGTGGACATTTGTTATTTCCAGCAGTGCAGTCTCTCTGCCAGAAGGATGAGAAGCTCCTATAGAGATGTTATGCTCTTTGAGCTGTAGGTTGATATGCTCTTAGCATCTCAAGCAGGCCTGGCCACAGGGTATTTACCATTTACCAAAGGTAAATTTGGTACCATATATCAAAGGTCACAAAGGTGAATGGAATGCCTTTTTCTGGTTTAACATTAGAGGGAGTCCTAGGTGAGCAATCAATAACAGCCTACTTGGTTGAATTCAAAATGTGCTCACTTTATGCAACATTTCAGCAAGAGTACAGCAATTCATATCAAGAATTCACTGTTAGGAAGCTTACAGTATTTTGAAAATGTTATGCTAGAGTACTTGCTTTTTTGTAATAACAAGCTACTCAGGTGAGGGCTAGAGCTAAACAGAAATCAAAATCATGTAACTTCTATCTTCAGAAAATACTACTGAGAGTGCCAGAAAGAAGGCCCAAGTCAAAACATTTCTACAAGGCTACAATGTGCACTTCTGAGTGCCAGTACTGGGTGCAGTGGCAAACGGTGGTTCAAACTGTGGGATATGCTTACAGACACTTTTTGTATCTCAAACAATGTTGGTACACTCAAAGCTCTGCTCTTAGTAGAACATCATTATGTGTAAAGCCTGCTCTTATTCTGAAACAATAGTAACTTATGCTGTTGTACCTTAAGCTACTTCCAAAATAACACAAATTTGGACAGCTAGAGCCCCAATCTGCAGGAGGAACAAGGAGACACAGTTGTAAATCCTTCCTGTGTAGCTGTGTGACTGTCTTTTCCAGGCTGAATCTGAGCAACCCCTAGTAGGCTTGAGCTTGTAATCTGAAGTAGAAGAAGGATCTTCACACAGAGATGTTCCTTAGGAAGCTGCATGTATCCCACAAGGTATATAATAAGGGTATAACTTGCAAATATCATGATCTGTGAGGCTAGAATGAACTTCATCCTTCTTGGCTTCCTTGTGGGAAAGTATGCATCATCTACTGGAGAATCAAATGAGCTCTTTTACTGGACCAACAAGCCAAAGATGGATGTAGGATTTACTTCATACTGCACAGGCAGAACTCCACCTAGGTAAAACAAATGTTTGGCCTGACCTAAAAAGCAAACATCAATAACCAATCCCTTACTATTTCCTCTGGTTTTGAAAGGAATGGATTATGCTCTCAGAAGATGGGAGCTACTGTACTGCCTAAGAAACTCAGTGTGCAAAGCTTTATAATGTGCTCTGTAAGCATTTTATTTTTTTAAAAGAATTAAATATTAGCATCAGTGCATAGGTTGATGTGATTTCATAGCACAACAGGAATCACAATGCAGCTTAGAATAGTTTTTAATCTTCTACACAGTACTAGAAACAGTTGGATTAGGGTAGACAGCCCTGGAGGAGATCAGAGAAGCAAGGATGTAGCAGTGCCTTTTCAAAGCAGTGCACAGTGATTTAGCCACGCGACTCCCATTAGTATAAATCTCTAAATCACCATACACCACTTTTACATATAACCTCTGGAGTCCCTTTCTTAAGGAATCTCATAGAATAGTTTCAAAGAACAACTCTGAATAGCTTTTACAGCACTAACATTTTACTCAGATCACTCCTAAAATGTAATTCTTTGCACTGTTGCTCTTGATTAATTAATTGAAAAGTCTTGTGCAGGTGTTTTGTGTTTTGCAATTTCTATTTAAAGTCATCATCTAGGCTTCAAGCAAGACATGATCAGAGAACTAGGTTTGCCAAAAATCATACCTGTTTTTCTGTTTATCTTTATTCAAAAATGTACATTTTGCAGTCTTCAGCTGTATGTATAAGCACGCTAATAATGAACTGAATAGATCTGGAATAGCAGATATGGAAATACAGGTATTAAAAATGAAACATTTTTTTTTCCTCCATGTTCAACAGTTAAAAAAAATCTAAATCTTCTATTTCAAAGTAAACTGTTACCCACTTTTAACTAATAATACATTTAACTGCTTGACACATCAGCTGGAATGATTAAATTATGTAGCAGTAGAGATATCTCGGGAAGCACTGACAGGTGGTACAAACCTACCAACAGTAGTTTGAAATGATGTGGGGGGGAGAAGCGTTTTCAAATGTCAAGACACCAGCATCAGCATCTCTACTTTCTTGTGAAATATGCTTTCTGGTTTATACTTCTGCCATTCAGAATCATTACCTATCTTAGTGCACCCATTTCAAATCATTCTGGACTGTGGGTATGTGCACACATATACACACAAGCACGTTTGCAGGCCAAGCCATACTTCAGCTTGTCTTTGTGTCATCAGAAGGAAGATGAAGGGAAAGTGTGTTTCCAGTACACTGTGCCTACTCCAGGCATGCTCAAAGCAGGACCTACTTGGGATGAACACGAGCCCTTGCTGATAAATTCTAGAGCTTATTTTCCCTTGGATTAGATTAAATAAATAGATGGAAAGACAGCTGTGACTACACTTCTTTCCTTGACAAAACTGTAATTTAGCATTTCTTACTTAATCCAGAATTCTTTTTTTTTCCTGCAGTTTTAATAGGATCCTGAAGGTATAGCATGTAATCCTTGGTAGGTCAGAATGCTGCACGGATTTTGGACCTTAATAGGGACAGAATCTGTACATGTTCTTCATCTTCTAAACATTCCATTGAGAGAGAGTTAAAAGACTTTCTTTTTTTTTTCTTTTTTTCCTCCAGTATTTTATTAGTCTGGAAGTGATATATCCATACAATTTCTTTGGAGTACATCGCAAACTGGATAGTTAATTTTTGACCAGAAGATCTTTAGAGATCTTTCCAAAGTAAACCCTTCTATGATTTAACATCACTTTGTTTAGAGGAAGACTGAGAAAACCATTCCCAATCAGTTGCTGAGATGTTTGTAAGACTCAGCTCTGGTGTCAGCCAGAACCCATTGAGCTATGAAGTCACTAGGCTAGCTTTTATTCCTGAATAGAGATGTTGAACGTGTCTGCAGCACTGCTTCATTTTCCACCATTGCCTTTTTAGTGTTTGGAAGGCCTCAGACAAATAACTTGGGGTAGGCCAAACAAAGGATTTGGCTTTTAATGATTGAAGTATTGTTTATATTTGCAGGTGCTCCTGGATGCCTTCTACTGTTACATCACATAATGTAGGCAGTGTTAACCTGACAAAGCTGCTGAGGGTGCCAAACTTGAAGAGGGCCGAGGGAGAAAAAGAAAGAGAAAGCTGTAAGCAAAATCCTTGGATTATGTCAGTGAAGGTTTAGAGAAAGGTTCAAGTATCTAGAAGCTTAAAGCACATTTTTGCTCCCTTTCGGGTCTGACTAACCTTTCATGACTGGCTGGTTGCTGGTTTTGGAGCTGCCTCAAGACATGCCCACCAGGCAGTTGAGTGTCAAGCTGTGACAGGCTGAACATTTTGAAACATCTAATATGAAAGCATCATACTACTTTGTCCAAGAGATGAGTGTGATTTGATGTGGTGGTTTCACACTGAAAGTTAGCTGAACTCCGCTATATTGCTAATTCTTTTTACCTCCTCAGAGGAACAGTGGGAAAGACTTGGAGATCTCATGCCAGTTACCGTCGGGGCAAAAAAGACTCAGCATAAGGACATTTATTTTGTAATATATTGTCAATTGATAATAGACTAAGACAGTGAGAAACAGAAGCAAGCTAAAACCTATTTCATCCTACCTCCTGCCACACTGTGAGCTTCATTCCAGGGCTGCAGCATCAGCCCAGGGCTGCTGTTGTGGGGACTCTCTATCAGCTATTCATCCTCCAGACCTCATTCAGTGTTGCACCATTGACTCCTTCATTGCTGCGTGGGGTGATGTGCTCCGTCCAGTGTCTATGGGTGCACCTGGAGCACGTCCTGCCCTCCTCCTATATTGCCCTCAGTGCCTGCGGGGCCACTTCTCACCCAGTCTTCACCCCTCTCTCCCAGCTGCTGTCACACAGTGGTGTTTCCTCCCTTAACTCTGCTCTCCGAGAGCACACCCAGCATCTGTAAGAGATTACCCTTTTACATCGTTGTCTCAAAGCGACACAGATGAACAAGTCCAGGCAAGTCCTGAGCAAAGGTTGTGAAATCCTTTCTCTGAGAACTTTGATGGACAAGTCCTGGGCAAGGGTTGTGAAATCCTTTGTCTGGGGGACAAGATGGACAAGGCCAGGGGCAAGGAGAGAGAGATGAGCTGCAGCTAAATAGCTGTGAAGTGCTCCTTTGTGTGGATTTACCTCAGGATGATGGCCATCTCAGGGGGCTACTCAGTGACTCCTGCTCAAGACTCTTCCTTGTAAGCAGGAGAACAAGGAGGATAAAAGAGGAACCGAAAAACCATGAGGACAGGTTTTTCTGGCAACAGATTCTTCATGAAGCAGAACATAGGATTCCTGGCTATCAGATTCCTCACGAAGTGCCACCAGCATGCTGACGAACTCTCCTGGGCCTGCTGCCTCAGCGCTGCTGCTTCCTCTAGGATTGGCTCCGCGCCTTCCTCCGCCTCCTGCCTGCTGCCCAAGGCCGCCACGCTGCGGCTCCCCGCCCCCCGCTGCGTCTGCCTCGGACCTTCGAACGTCGTGCAACAGGACCGCTGCTGGATCCTGGTGTCGACTATCCCCACTTTATGCAACTCCTGCTTCTTTTCCATCTTTTCTATCACCCTCCTTCCCTTCCCCGTCTCCCTGATTAGGATTTGTAATAAACTGGTTGGACTAACATATGAACCGTTGTTTCTTAATCAGCCGGGTATACAGATATTGAAAGAACCTCATCTCCCTCCTATAAATTGGAGCGAGACAGCATCACTCATGGCTTAGCTCTGGCAGCAGCAGATCCCTGTTGGAGCAGCTGGAGCTGCTCTGCTCTCACACATGGGGCACTGCTGGGCTCTGCTCACACAGAACCTCCCTGATGCCACCATGTTATCAAAACTTTTCCTCAAAAACCCTGTACATCCAAGCTGGGCTTCCCATGTTCAGATGTAAACATCAAAATGTTCATTTGTAAACATTAGAGTTTAGTTTTCAATGCAAAGACTATTTTTACTTCACTTGATTTCCACAGCTCTGCAAATCAGAAGTCTTTGAGAAGATCCATGGCCATCAAGAAATTAAAAAGTAATTGTTTTATGCCTCTAATGGGACAGGAAGAGACAAATATATTGATTCACTTGCTATGCTCTCCACTGATTTTTTTGTTCTCAGAGGCATAGGCACAGCATCCCAACCCCCAAGCTAAACTCGATTTCAACAAACATTGTAGCAACAATCTCCTGAGGAAGTCTCTCCAAGAGTCTTTCTTCTTTTCAGAAAACCCGTGTTCTCATTAAAACATTAGATATAATACATCCTTATGTTTCCTTTTTCCAACAAAGCAAGTTTGGTATCCATGCAACCTAAAGTAGTTAATTCTGTAACCAGACATAATTGCAAACATTGTCATTTCATTTTTTCTTGCTTACATGGAATCAGAAAAACAAGAATTAATTATACAAGAAAGATACTCACACTGAGTTATGAATGACTGTTCAAATCTTGATTCTCAGTAATTCAACACATTTTCCAACAAGCTCTTTTGCCTTCTAACATTAATTTTAGAAAGTACCAAACCAGAGGATATTATTTTATTCAAGACAGAAAGAAGCAAAATTGTATAGGCCTTTAAGGAATTTTAAATATTTGGAAAGATCCCTGTGTATGCTATAAGATAAAAAAAGACAAGTTCTCTGCAAAGCAAGTTATGTATTTAATAGTTTCTCTACATAGAAATTATAGTCCATTAATCATGTCAGAATACCTCATTTAGTTTAGATCTTTGTATCTAGCAACTGTTTAGTTTAAAATAAAGACCTGTGAGTATCCTTTTTGTGTTTGATATAAGGCTGTGTTTCAATCTCTGAAAAATCCACTATTTAAAAAAACAGAAAAAGAATAAGAAAAAAGCTTCACCTTGAATTGAGAGATTTAATTTTTTTAGGTAAAATTCAAATTTCCTTAAGGATAGATAGAAAAGAGTAAAAACATCTGGTGTTTGTCAAGAAAAATGCATTTTTTAGGCTCACTATGTTCTGTGACTTCCCACAGTATGTGCTGGTAAGGAACTGATGAGATTAGGATCTGGGAGGCGTGAGAAAGTAGGTGAACATCCTCAGGATGCAAGGGTTGGACTTTTGAGCTCCCTTTCAGGCAAGCTGTTAAGAAGTAAAAAAAAAAAAACCCAAAACTGTGGAACTTCGAGATTAAAGGTTTTGATGGACTGAAGGAAGTCTAGAATCTATTCACTCTTAGAGTTACTGAATTCTCTTCGGTACATTACCAAGAAATGTGCCAGTGTGTTTGCAGGAAATCAGGAATGAGGCCATGATTTGTCTCCACAGATATGAATGAGTATCACAAGGAAGAGGAGATAAGTAATTTTCATACATGTGTAAATAAGTATAAGTACATCATTAATTAATTTTGGTGGCAGATGGTTTCTAGCTACCAGAGAAGTGAGAATCTGGAAGAGACTTTCAATTACAAGGAGCATGGTCAAAATACTCCTAGTGAGTTGCAGCACTCTGGTGCTAATCTTCAAATGGGACTTTAATACAGAAGGTAACAAGGGATAAACTTGATGAACCACAGTGAACTTGATGAAACTTGACAGCCTATTTTCAACAAACAATTTCAGACCTTCCATAGCCAGATTTCTATGTTCCTCTACTTATATGTCAATGTCATATGAATGAGAGTGCTGTCAGGTTGCTGGAAGAGGTTCAGTAGGTGGTACCTTCTGTCCATGAGTCACTACCAGCTGAGAACTCCACTGCAGTTAGACAACTCAATGAAACCTTTCAGATATGATAGTATTTACAAAGGGCTTCAGTAATACATCACTTCTACATGCAAACAGATGGAAAAATTCATTATCACTGCAAGTAGGTGTGCAGAAATGACAGATCTGTCAAAACTCCCTCAAAAGGGCTCAAACCAGTTTTTCCAAAAGTTTTCTTGAGATGACTTCTCTGTGCACAAACCTTGGGTGTTCTGTGTCATACAGTTATGGGGACATGTTGAAGAGTACTGTTACCACTTTCCTGCCCATGTATTTTAGTGCACCTGGAAACAACTGTGTAGGAAGTAGAAAGGAGAGGTAGAGCCACCCCAGTGTGACATCTAGATCTAGGACTTGGGAAATACATGACAGAATACTTGTACTTGGTGGAAATTTTGTGTTTATCTATCAGGACACAGATTTCACTCCAGTGTTTCTAAAGCTGTGATGTGCCACATTTATTCCCATCCAGGGAAATTAAAAGGGCAATTGTGGTCCCTTGGACTTTACTCTGAAAATATTACATCATCAATTATGTCAGTGATATGCCTTGAAAGAGTTTGTAATTCCTGTGCCAAACAAAAACTTTCCTAGAGAACATTGGCTAGGAAGTTCTCTTGAGTTTTCTTTATCTTTGATAGAGTCAAACAAATCAAAGATAGAGTCTAACAATGGAATTTATTGTATTTATTTGGCCATAATGTCACCTGGAACCTTTTGCTTTTTATTTTAGATTTTTAAAATTTCAAACTGTTTCTAGTTCTGAACCTAATTAAAAATAATAATAATACCGAGGGGGAAAATCTTAATAAAGTAATTGAAAAATAAAATTTGGATTTATTTATGATATAAACCAGTTCCACTTATTTTGTTTAGGCTTTCAGAGGAGGGAATGTTCCATAGCAGAGGTACTCTATTTTGCCAGTTGAGCCCGAAGGGGATGTTTCTCTTGAAATTATAAACCTAACAATATTGGAAATGCTGGAAGAGCCTTAAGAATAACCTACCTAAATTGCTGTTAGATTCTCTAAAGTGTATTTCATTCTTTTAGAGCCACTGTATGAGAGATAGTAGTGGAAAGAACTTTTCCATCATTTTATTTCCCCTTCCTTGACACTTCATACTTCTCTAGAGTGCTCTGAAAATACTGATCTTAAATGGAAGGGCACATCAGCATGCCCCATTAATCCTTCTGTTGTTCTGCTTTTCTGTTATGCTTTTTTCTATCAGTTCAGTATCCCCAGATTCAACAAACATGGTTGTTCAGGCCAACACACTGTTCTGTATGTGGGTAAGGGTTTATATTAAATGCCTCACATAAATTGAAGCTCTCTTGGAAAATGTTCAAGCAATTGGCAGTTATAAGGAGTAATAGTTGACAGAATGGATCCACTGCAACAATAATAAAAAACAAAAAAAAAACCTGAACTACTACCACCTGTGGTGATGGTACAGCTGATTAATGCTTACTCTTTGCTAACTAACGAAATGTTCATTCTGCATAAGGAAATCATGATTGCAGTCAGTTTGAAAGTGTGTATAACAAGGGGATATTTGCTTGTCTTATGTACAAAACATGCAAGAGCCTTGACTGGAGCCTTAATAATTTGTCTAAAAGCAAAGAAGGAGAAAACCCACATTGAAGTTGATGAAAATGGTCTTTCAGAGTGAAACACATGCCCAAATGTATATTGGACAGGATATTTATTTTGTATTCTGATAATTATTTTGCATTATGGGTATTTGCCTTCACTGTTAAGTTCTTTAGGTCTTTGTTCTGACTGTGAACATCTCCTCAGATTAAACAGCCACTTCCCTTGTGCAGAAAAAGTCTAAACTGCAGTACAAGACTGAAAATACAGCAAATACTAGTAAGATATTGCTTTTGCCTGTGGGTATATTGATGGCAAATGAGAAATAATGTGTTACAACAATAAGGATATTCATGTCTATCCACATCTAGATGAAATAGGCACAATAAAATAATAAATACAGGTTGTGTCTTACAAGTGATGGGCCCAGAGTACATGACCACCTCATCCACCTACTCGAAGACTAGCAAATGGATGAGGACTACAGTGTATTTGCACTAGCAAAAATGGCTGCAAAAAAAATCAGCTTATTTGGAAACATTATCCTAAAACAAGAGATGGGTTTTGAACTGATCCTGAAGTGTAGGTCCAAGAGCTGTGTTTGTAAAAGGCTATAGTTTGGTAGTATTTAAACAACAGATTAAGATCTATTTTAGAAAAACCACAAACCCTAGCCCGATCCAATGACAACTGGGTTTTCTCTGAAGACAGTACGAAAATCCTATGTTCTTTCCTAAATTAATTCATGTTTTATCATGGTCAAGATCAACCACTATTTTCTGACAATTATTCATAACAGATATTTCAGCAGTCTGACAAATGAGCAATCAAACAAAGAACAGAATAGCTAAAAAAAAAACCTTCTTTTTGCTCTCTTTTGATTATTATATTTTGATGTTAGTCATAGTAACAACAGATGTTTGCTTGTGTTTGGTCTAGAACTACTAGCTCTAGTGTATGTATCTGGAAAAGATAATGGTACATGTAATTAATTCTTTGGTTCTTTGGCTCACTGGAAATCCAGTCCTTTGAGCAATCTGATGTAGGGCTGAATCTATAAAGTATAATTTGAAACCTTAAGAGAGCTATCTTTCAATCTGTGCTTGAAAATTCCTGAGGAATACCTAGTCATCGAATCATAGAAACACAGACTGTCTTAAGTTTGAAGGGATGACCTCATTTTAATCCCCTGCTGCAAGCACATTTGTAGCCCATGAGATTGGGCTGTCCAGGGCTCCATGTGTCCTAGCCTTGAGCACCTCAAGAGATGAGGCATCCACAGCTTCTCTGGGCAGCCTGAGTCTGCCTCACCACCCTCTGGGTAGAGAGTCTCTTCCTAACATCTAAATGAAATCTGTTGTTTTAGTTTAAAGAAATCCTTCTTTTAGATTAAAGCCATTACGCCTTATTCTATCATCACTACCTGCCCAAGTAAAGAGGTATAAAAATATAGTCCCTTTCCTGTTTATAAACTCCCTTTAAGTAATGGAATGCCACAATGATGTCTCCCCAGAGTTTTCTCTTCTCCAAGTGAGACAAGCCCAGCTTCTTCAGCCTTTTTTCACAGGAGAGATACTCCAGCCCTCTGATCACTTTTGTCATCTTCCTCTGGACCCACTCTAAAAGGTCCATGACTTTCTTTTCTTCAGGCCTCAGGCCTGGATGCAAGACTCCAGAGAGGGCCTCATGTGGACAGACTAGAAAGGGAGAATCATCTTCCTCACCTTGTTGACCAGCTTTCTCTGAGGCAGTCCAGGGTGCAGTTCTTCCTCCAGAATACGAGTACATGCTGCTGGTTCATGCTCAGCTTTTTGTCTGCCAGGATCCCCATGTCCTTCTCCACGTGGCTACTCTCAGTAAGTTCTTCTCCCAGTGTGTACACGTATCTGCAATTGGTCTGCCCCAATTGCAACATTTTGTACTTGGCCATGCTGAACTTCATTAGGTTCAACCATTAGACCAGTGTGATTAAGAGCTAGTTTTTGAAATCAGCAACACACGTGAAAATGATGTAGGTGACATTTTGCTCTCATTACTAGCAAAGGCCAAACTATCTGATCTAAGCTGGCAGTAAGAACAAGTAAAGCAGGAAGCTGCACAAGTCGGTAAACCTCTATGTAGTCATAAAATTGCTACAATCTTGGAGAAAATATGAAATTCTTAGCCTGTTTTTTGTTGTTACTGCTTGAGGTGGAACCTCACTGTTGCCTTCACAATTTCTTCCAGTCTTCCAGTAGTCATGGGAGCAACAAGTAAGGTTTGGCTGCTGTTTTCTCTGCCTTTCCAGTGTCCCCAAAGAGCAAGCTTGTCCTGTGTTAACTTCTCATTCAGGAGAAACCAAGTCCAAGAGTTTCCTATTGAGAAGCTGCAGAAAGGGAGAATCTACCTTAATCTTTTTATTTTAATCGAGCATTTTTTATTCATATCAAGCACACCTCCAGAGCTTATGGCTTTGGATTTACAATAAGATACTTCGGCTTCACTACTTTCATGCTGCCTATGACTTTTGGGAAAAAAATGTACCACAGAATCATACAATTTCTTAGGTTGGAAAAGACCATCAAGTCCACCTGCAAACTAACCATACTACCCTGTTGTGGTTTGGTGATTTTTTGTTGTCAGTATTCCACATCAGAACACCATGTGGACCAGTGGCAGTCAAAGAGCTGATGTTCTGGTCCCGTTTACTGCCCCTTACGGACACTGCGAGCATCCCGATGGGAGGGGCGGCATCTCCGGAGGACCCCGGCCTCTTCCTCCCGGCCCGGCTGAGCCGGCTCCGCTGTCTCAGCTCGCCGCGGAGAAAAGCACGTGCTTCCCTCGCACTGCTGTGGTTTGACTGGCATTTTGGATACTCTTGTCTCTCTCGTTTTGTTTGATTTGGTTGCTCTAGTGAATTACCGTTCCTCCTCTGATCGCTGCCATTGTGTTTTCTCTTTGTTAGAACTATCTGCTGGCTGTCTGCCTTCCCCCTCTCCCTGAGGGCACGTGGCCTGCGGCTGGCCGGGTCCCGTGGCAAACCCTCAGCACTCCTTCCTTTTTTTCTTTTTCTTTTTTTTTTCCTTTTTCCCGGGCCTGTGCCCCCCTGTCACAGACTTCATGTCTAGGGATAACCCTGTACATACCCTAACTGTAACAACCCTCCACTCAATGCAGACAGAGAACTCCACTCGATGGAGACAGAGAACTAACTCCTCCTCCATCTGGACTGTCACAAGTCCATGAGACCAGACAGACTTCATCCTAAGGTACTGAGGGAGTTTGCGAGGGGTGATTGCCAAGACACTCAGGGCCATCTACCAGTGCTCCTGGTTGTCTGGAAAGGTCCCAGAGGACTGGAGGCTTGCTGATGTGACTCCCATCTTCAAGAAGGGCTGTAAGGAGGATCTGGGGAAATACAGGCCTGTCAGCCTGACCTCGGTGCCAGGGAAAGTTATGGAGCAAATCATCTTGGGAAAGATCACATGGCCATGTGTGTGGCAGGGGATTAGGCCCAGCCAGCACAGGTTTGTGAAAGGCATGTCGTGCTGATCGACCTCATCTGCTTCTACGACTGTGTGACCAGAATGGTAGATGAGGGTAAGGCTGTTGAGGTAGTCTAGATACCTAGAGTTCAGCAAAGCCTTTGACACGGTCTCTCACAGGCTTCTTCTGGGGAAACTGGCTGCCCGTGGCCTGGACCGGTATACCCTTCTTTGGGTAAGGAACTGGCTAGAAGGCCATGCCCAACGTGTAGTGGTTAATGCAGTTAAGTCCAGATGGTGACCTGTTTGTTACAAGTGGTGTCCCTCAGGGGTCGGTACTGGGTCCCATCTTGTTTAATATCTTTATTGATGACCTAGATGAGGGGATTGAGTGCACCCTCAGCAAGTCTGCAGATGACACCAAGTTGGGATGTAGTGTCTCTCCGCCTGAGGGTAGGGAAGCCCTGCAGAGGGATCTGCATAAGCTGGATCGCTGGGCTGAGGTGAATGGGATGAGGTTCAACAAGGCCAAGTGCCGGGTCCTTTGGCCACAATAACCCCATGCAGCATTATAGGCTTGGGGATGAGTGGCTGGATGAGTGTGAAGAGGAAAAGGACCTGGGGGTGTTGGTTGATGCTCGGCTGAACATGAGCCAGCAGTGTGCCCAGTTGGCTGAGAAGCCCAACGGCATCTTGGCCTGCATTAGAAATAGTGTGGCCAGCAGGAGCAGGGAGGTGATCATCCCCCTCTACTCAGCACTGGTGAGGCTGCACCTCGAGTACTGTGTTCGGTTTTGGGCTCCTCTCTACAGGAAAGACATTGAGGCCCTGGAACGTGTCCAGAGAAGGGCAACGAAACTTGTGAGGGGTCTGGAGCACAATTCTTATGAGGAGTGGCTGAGGGGGCTGGGATTGTTTAGTCTGCAGAAGAGGAGGCTCAGGGGAGACCCTTTCTTTAAAGAAGTTTTTCCTTACAAAATCTCCCCTGGTAAACTTGATGCCATTTCCCCTCATCCTGTCATCTGTTACCAGTGAGAAGAGACCAAACCCATTCTCGCTGTCTTCACCTTTCAGGTATTTGAAGAGAGCAATAAGGTCTCCCCTCAGCCTCCTCTCCCAGACAAAACAGCACCAGTTCCTTCAGTTGCTCCCTGTAGAGCTGGATTTTGCATATTTCAGACTCCAGAGATTTAGAAATCACAGTGGTATTCATAAAACAGCAACACTAGTGTCTGCCCAACTTTGGAGCTTATTTAAATGCCAGTGTTAAGTTAGCCATCCGCTGGTGGAAGGTTCTCACTAGTGATTCTAAAGAACAAAGTTCTGTTAGAAAAAACAAAAACAAATGGAAAAGATACACTGATTACATACAGTGATTATCTGATTGGTTGCCTGTTGTTTGATATTTTCTTTCTCACTTGTTTCTTATGAACTTCATGTTGTTCAACAAGTCCAAGTTTCTAGGCCTGAATTTGGACAGTCTTAAAAACAAATAAAGGCTGAATGGAGAATGTATTTAGAGAAGCCCTGGGGAGAAGGACTTGGGGATGTTGGCTGATGGGAAGTAGTGTGCATTTGCAGCCCAAAAGTCAGCTGTATCCTGAGCTGCATCAAAAGAGGAGTGGGCAGAAGGGAGAGGGAGGTGACTGTCTCCTTTCTGCTATGCCCCTGTGAGGCCCTATACTGTGTCCAGGTCTGGGGTCTCCAGCGCAAGAAAGTTGTGGAGTAGATAGAGCAGTTACAGAGGACTCCATAAGGATGATCAGAGGGCTGGAGCTCCTATCATATGAAGAAAACTGAGGGTGCCGGGCTTGTTGAGTTTTGAGAAGAGAAAGCTCTGGAGTGACCTCAATGCAGCCTTCCAATACTTCATGGGGGTACAGAGAAAGGGTGGGAGGAACTCCTTATCAATGAGTGTAGTGAAAAGAGAAGGAATAATGCTTTTAAACTACAAGAAGATATTTAAATTAGGGATTAGGAAGAAAATATTTACTCAAAACATGAGGCCTCAGCACAGTCTGCCCAGAAAAACGGTGGATGACCTGTTCCTGAAAGCATTAAAAGCCAGGATGGATCAGGACCTGATCTGATGGGTGGCAGTCAGCACAAGAGAGGGGGGTTGGAACTTGATCAGCTTTAACATTCCTTCTTATCCAAGCCATTCTGTGATTTTATGATCATTTGATTTTTAGTTATGATCTTGGAAATACTGATTAGGCCAATTAACACCTCTTCATGAAAGTAGTATGCTGTGTACATAAAAAAATACTGTACATTATATGCATGTTTATGGCATGGAATGTTTTGCATTAAGTCCCAAATATTCTGGTACCTGAAATTCAACAGCACTGTGAGATAAAATTCTCATTTTGTACCACTCAGTTAAGTTTTTGTAGTGCAATATATGTTTACCAGTGCACCCTACCTAGCCATGAGTTTTATGATGATTTCAGAATCTAAGATTCTCTTTCCTTCTCACTTTCACGAAGACTCACTATACTTTCCTGCTGTTCTCTCCTTATCAATGTGAGAAGTAGAGGAGCATCTCTCTGGAAAAAAAAAGAGATCTTGGTACTCTTCTTGTACATCTTTGGAATTTCATTAAAATGTCATACCAGTAAGTGTACGCTACATATCCTCAGTTGATATGAGTTAAATGAAGATTTAATTTACTGAATAAGAATTGTAAACTGTTACTGGCTATCTAGACTTGAAACAAGATATGTAACAATAACATACTTTATACGTAGGCATCTGGAAAATTTGGAGAAAATTTCTGTTCTGTAGTTTATACTTCATTGACTATGGACAATGATGCTTGGTTATTTTGTACTGTTAGCACTACACTGTCAAACAAAGATATTTTTCTCTTATCCTGGCTTGTTTGCAGATACTATACTACAGAATTTGGGATTTCAAGAGAGAACAGCTTTAAGTGTTTAGCGTTAAGTACCATGATGAAAGTCAATTTCGATGTAAGGCTTTTGAGATAATAAAGTCTACATTTTTTTCAGGGAATGAACTTGTATTTTCTGTATCACAACACTATGGTTTCGAGACTGCCATCTAGACAGGTGGATTTATATTGCTATTAGGTGCTTTAGTTTTCTTTGACTTAATAGTGCTGTTTTTATGCTTTTCTTCAGAGAGACACTTCGTTGCATCTCCCATAAATGTGTATACAGGTACTAAATCAAGGAGCATAATCAAGAACTTCAGGACATGTTTGTTGTTTTAGCTGACATTGATAGCTCCTTCCTTTTCTTGTCTCTTGTTATTTAAATAGTATTTGAAATGTTACATAAAGAAGTATTCTTTGTTTGACAGCAGATATTCCAGCTTTCAAAGTGGTAGAATGAACTCACACAGAGTAATTCTTTCCCTCACTTGAGCTCTAAACTCAATTGCCATCAGGACAGATTGCAGCCAAAAATAAGTGTGGATTTCTCTTTCCTTAAAAGCTTAAATATTTTACCGTGCTAACTTTAAAAGAAAGATGCTTAAATATCTCTATCTTGTTAATCCTTGCATTTTTACTAGGTTTTATTTGAAGGAGATTTTTTATTTGTTTGCTTGTTTGTTTGTTTATGATACTTTCCACAAACTCCAGAAATAGTGTCGGTCCTTGTAGACAGTTCAGGTGTGTAGACTTAGTACCAGCTGAAAGAGCCTGTGCAGCCACTGGAAATCATACCAGACGACTCACAGCTGTCAAATTAAATCTGTTTGTAAACTGAGAAATCCACTAACAAGAATAAACTTCATAAACCTTATCATGCTATAGAGGAATAAATTCAGTGTTTATATATTCATTGAATATATCAAATTTTTTATTTACTCATATCACTTGGGAGATCAAATTAGTACATGGGGGTATTAATGCAGTGAGAAAGCAGATCATGTCCTCTGTGAATTGTCACATCACTGCAGCATTTTAAATATATCCCTGGCTCTTTCTGACTGACATCAGCTTCACAATTAGTGACACAAATAAGGACATGCCAGTGCAGCATCAGGAGAGAAGCTAACATTTTTTGCATGGTCTGAAGCATGCAGAATAGAAGGGAACAGCATCTGGGGCTTCTTCTCTCGTCATAAAAATTCACCAAAATAAACAGAGATGTCCTGACCACCAGAACCTTTGCCAAGCCTTGATTCTATGGAGGAGCTTGCTGTTTTGGTTTGACAGCTAAGAAGACTCTCTTCCCTTGTTTCATTTTCCATGCCTGGTTCTTCACTGCCTGTAGCAGTGTAATTAATATTCCAGGCAGCATTTCATAAATTTTTTTTTGCTTTTTCTAAGTGACTTATGACTGACATCTCTTCACTTCAAGGGTGATTTTCCTATTGGCAAGAGGAGGATGTGCCACACAAAGTATCACCTTCAGGAACAAGCAATATAAGTACTCTAATGAGATGGGTCTTTGCAGAGCCTGTAATTGGTGACAAGGCATGGCAGCTTCATATCAGACACAGATGTACAACACAGAGCCTATTAATGAGGCTGGAACATCACAGTCAAGAGCTTTCCAGTCACCACTCGTCAGAAGAATGTAATATATTCTGTGTGTTGTTATATATCCAACGTGACCAATTTGCATCACAAAACCTTTAGGTAGGCCAATTGAAGCTAATCCAGGATGGGATCCTGCTTCCTCTTAGATGGATAATCAGCCCTGTGGCCTGCAATCCATCATTCCTTAACCCAGCTCTCAGAGGCAGGAGCTACAATCAACTCAACTTGCAGATCTGCAGACTTTAATTGGGTTAGTTTTGTAACCCTCCTTCTATTAAAGCCAACTTGGAAAGAGATGTAATATTTTCAGTAATGAAGACCTAGAAGCTGGCCACAGAAAGATTTGATTGTACATCAAGAAATGGGATTTTCATCACGTTAAGAACTCTTCATGGAAATATATGTGGAACAGATAATGAAATAAAACAATTAACTAAGAATTCAGCAAGGATACTTGCAAAGCAATAAGGAATCAGATTATACTGAAAATTGGTTACTTAAATTGTTCATCTTGGAAGAAGGACTTTGATGTTTAATTACTACTGGGTCTATGCAGGCTAGGTTTGTATTTTGAGTGTGCTTTATTGTTCGCTGGGACAACAGACTTCTTACTGAAATTAAAAAAAAAAATAAAAGCACTACAAAAACCATTACAATTGACAGAATTCGTGTTAGACAGGAACTTTCCTAATTTTAAATAACAATGAATGACTGCTTTGATGACCTGTTTTCCTGAGAAACTTTTTAGAGAGAAGGATTTCATATAAAATGGGAGTCCCCTCTACATATGCTGACATAAGTTTTTTCATATCTAGAAAATATCCTCTGCACATTACCTGGCATGAACAAATTTATGTGGAAACTGTATCAGTATCATGAGGTTTGGTTTAAAAAAAAAAAAAAAAAAAAAAAAAAAAAAAAAGGAAGACTGATTCCAAAGCACCTTTTGGTGTCAGTCATAAAAATCTTTCCTAAAGATCTGTCCCTGTCTCAGCACAAACATTCCCAGAGCGTGCTTCATAAGAAGTGTATCTTCAAAGTGTTGTCAGTTATATTTAAAATGTTAAAATGTAAGTTTTGATTGAAAACACAGTCTGTCTTTTCCCCCTTCCTTTCAAGAAGCTATGTTGCTGGAGTGACACCATTTATGACACAAGCAGAAGGGGAGCTTGCCAGGCAGCATGCCACTGCATGGTTTTACTCACATCTTAATAGTGACTAAGAGAAACTTTGGCTTGGTTTATGAGTCTCTTCCACTGCTGACACTGGCCTTTCAGCTGGATTCAAAAGAATTACTGCAAATGTCACTGCAACTTATTTGTGGACAGTTTAATGGAGAAAATATTCAGTATCTTTATAAAAAATATAGACTCACTCAAACAAGTACAAGATTTGCCTTTTTCTTTTTTCCATTTAGATTTCTCTTTTCACACTTTGAGTCTAACACATTCAGCATTCAGTTTTTATATTGTTTAGTCTATGTTAATGATTAAAATAATAACCAGGAAAAACTTAAAGTTCTTTACAAGGGCAGATGTGGAAAATGCATATTGCAAATCCATGTAATAAAATTCTCCCCAGTTCTTCTACTGGAAGCCAACTTTTTTTTTTCTTTCTTTCTTTTTTTTTTTTTCTTTTAAGGTTTTGCCTTACTCTTCTGGTCATTGCTGCTTCTCCTGTGCTTTTAGCAAACATATTATCCTTAAGACCTGTACGCTGTTTTTAAGATCTTAGTCAATGAGCAAAGTGCAAAATGCAGTGATCTAATTTAACGTGAAATTTCCTGTAAATTTTTAGAACAAAATCTGATTATTTTAAATTGAAGCTTAATGAATTTAAGTAGATAAGATAGATTACAGTAGATTGATGACATTATCCTTTACAGAGAAGAAGTGTCCATTGGTTTTAATGTACCTTGACTGAGGAATGATAATTTTCAAGAGCTCAGCCCACAGTGAATTGCTTTGAAGTAATTGCCAAGGGATTAGTAGTTTATTTGTAAATGCCTAATGAAGAAAAGTTCATTGTTTTAATTGTGGTAGAATATACTGACAAATTTGTTTGTGTAAAGGTAGAGAAACATTCAGGTACTAACAAAAAAATGGGAATAGGACTACAGCAAACTTGGCAAATATTGTAACCAATTCCTTCATATTTTTGAAGTATGCATTGCAGCTTGCTTCTTGCTCTTTTATTGATCTTAGAGGCTTTTGAAGGCCATAAGGCACAGTTTCTATACACCATCTCATCTGGATTTTGCACGAATAAAATGAGAATGTATGCCACCCCATGAAAAAAAATGAGCATTAGCAGTCCTGTCACCTCAAGTGAAGTTCTGCAAATCGTGTCATAGAACTGGGATTTACATTAAAAAAAGGCATAAGGGAGCACTAAAGTGATCCAACCGTTCTGACCTGAACAGTCTGCAGAAAAAAAAAAAAAAGAAGAAATGCATATATGAGCGGAAATAATTGCTGGTGTGAAGTTGTTTGCTTGTGGGCTCTAAGTTGGCCAGATATTATATTTTAGCATTATGGCAAAAAGGTACTGTAATAAGAGTTTTCAAGTTCCTGGCAGCCCAAAGTGGAACTTGATTATCAACAGCAATTTAAATTTTGTTAAATAAGGACCACATTTACAAATGTGAGTAAAACCGTGCAGTTTCCATAATGAAACTTCTGGCCAGGTTTTCAAAGCATGTTACTTCCCACTGTATGCCTAACAGGCTTAGATGGTTTGTAAAAATCTGGCAGCCATTGTTGGTCTTCATTGCTTCTGAAAATCAGTGCTGTAATTAAAGGACCATTTGTTTTTTTTTCTTTCTCTTTAGTTAAAATTTGAAGTGAATTTTTCATAGTCTTGTGTTTGTTCTCTTTTTGGCATATCAGTAACTTTTAACACTGACTTTGTTTTAGATGAGAATAAAAAGCTCAGTACCTTTTTAGATTTTCTGGATCTGCTTGCAGAAATCTTTTCAGCTATAAATGCAGACTTTCTTCTTTCTCAAACAACAGTTTAATAACTACTAGTAATTCACAAATCTTGGAATCAAAGAACCATAGGGGTTGGAATGAATGTCTGGAGACCGTATAGTCCAACTCCATGCTAGAGCAGATTCCCTACAGTAGGTCAGGCAGAAAACTGTTCAAGTGAGTTTTGAATGTCTCCAGAAAGGAAGACTTCAACACCACTCTGGGCAACCTGTTCCAGCCCTCTGTCACCTTCACAGTAAAATTTTTTTCCCCTGTTCAAATGGAACTTCTTGTGTTCTAGTTCATACCCCTAGTTACATACTGAGTACCCCTGAAAAAAGACTGGCTCCGTCCTCTTGACTCTAGCCCATTAGATATTTATAAGCATTGATAAGATCTCAATCTTCTTTTCTTCAAGGCTGAACAGAGCAAGGTCTCTTAACCCTTCCTAATGAGGGAGGTGCTCCGGGCTCCCAGTCATCTTTGTGGCCCTTTGCTAGAATCTCTTCAGTAGTTCCCTGTCTTTCCTGAGCTGAGGTGCTCAGAACTGGGCACTGTACTCCACATTTGGCTTCACAGAGCAGAGTAGAGGGGGAAGATAATCCCCCTCCACCTGCTGGTCACAGTCTTTTTAAAGCATCCCAGGATATTATTGGATATAGGCACAAGGACACACTGCTGACTCATAGGCAACCTACTGTCCACCAGGACGACCAGGTCCTTCTCTGCAGAACTCCTTCCCAGTGGATCAGCTCCTAACTTGTACTGGTGCCTGCTTTTATTCCTCCCCAGGTGCAGGACTCTGCACTTGCCTTTGTTGAACCTTATCACGTTCCTCTTCATCTAACTCTCAGACTGTCCAGGTCTCACCAAATGGCAGCCCAGTCTTCTGGCATTTCAGCCACTTCTCCCAGCTTTGTATCAACATCAAACTTGCTGAGGGTGGATTTTATCCCTTCATCCTGGTCGTTGATGAAGGTGTTGTACAAGACCAGACCCAGCACTGACTCCTCTGGGACACTGCTAATTACAGGTCTCCAACCAGACTCTGCTCTGCTGATCACAACCCTCTGAACTCTACTATTCAGACAGTACTCAGTACACCGAGATCCTCCTAGTCTCAGCAGTACAGACTGAAGCTAAGAAAGCATTAACTCTACCTTCTCAGTGTCCTCTGTTACCAGGGTATCCACCCAACACAGCAGTGGGCTCACATTTTCCCCAGACTTCCTACTGACATACTTAAAGAAGTCCTTCTTGTTCTTGACTTCCCTTGCCAGATTTAATTCCAAGTGGGCCTTAGCTTCCTTTCCTTTCCTTGTTCCATTTTTGCAGGCCCTGGTGCCCTGACAGTGTTCCTATATTCCAAGTGGCAAGATCCTTTATCTTCCCAGCCAGTCCTTACTTGTTTGTAAGAACAAGATCCAATAGCATACACCTCCTCATTGGCTTCTTCAACACCTGCATCAGAAAGTTACCTTCAGTGCACCGGAGGGACATTCTGGGCTCTGTGCACCTGGCAGTGTTGCTTTTCCAGCAAATATCAGGGTTGTTGAAGTTGCCTGTGAGAACTGGTGACTGTGATAATGACTCTGTTTTCAACTGTCTGTAGGACTCCTCATCAACTTCCTGCTCCTGGAGGAGGAGGCATCAGGCAGCCTGATCAGGAAGAAGTTATCACCCATTTTAACCTATCCCTTAATTCTCACATGAGCTCTCCACTGGTTCATCATACATCCCTAGGTAGATGTCAACGGTTTATGGGCTGGTCCGGCCCAGTTCCGTGACCAGCAGGGCGGAGGGATCTGCGGATCCGCGCTTCTGGGAAAGGGGAAGCAGGGGACCCCAAAATACTTGAAAACAACAGCACTGATCTGAGGTGGAACAAATGATTTTACTAAATATAGTATTAGTAAAATACAATGAGAGAGAGAGAGAGAGAGAGTCTGTTTGAATTGTATAGACCTCACCACAATGCTGGGGTGAGAAGTGCAGTCCAGTTGAGTGACTGAAGTACAGACGGCGAAGTGCAGATGGCGAAGCGCAGACAGCAAAGAGCAGGCGAAGAAGAAGAATCAGGTGACCTTGCTTGGAGTTATATCCCCTTGCTGACCGCAAAGTCTCCTGGGGAAAAGTAGTTCTTCTCCGACGGACGAACATTCGGCAGATATCAAACCCCACCCCCAATGCATTACATGATGTTATGGTGTGGAATACTGATGACCAAAAATCATAAAACCATGACAGCAGAGCTCAGAATATTCCAGTTGCTCTTCACCATCTCACCTCTCTGATCTGCCTTTCCTAAAAAAGACATAGATGTCCACGACAGCATTCCTGGGACAGTCATGTGAGCTGTCCCAGTATGTCTCCATGGTTGCAGCGAGTTCATGGCCATGCAGCAGCACACAGATCTTTAGTTCTTCCTGTTTATTTCCCTTGCTGCATGCATTGGTATACAGGCACTCTGGAGAAGGAGCAGAAGATGCAGTTATCCCTAGAGGGCTGCAGGTGGATCCCCCATAGCTATGCACACGCTGATGCATGCTATAAAGACACAGTGGGATAGATTGTGATGTTATGGTCTGTGTTCTAGTTACAGTCCTTTGTATTTCATCTGAGTTTCACTGAAGGTCTGTATGGCTCTGACAAAGATTTACTCATATAACCACATAACTATTCAAAACAAATCCACTAGGGATTAGATTGGAATTAATGAAACTAATAAGAATTCTCTGGTGCTGTACAATTTTTATAGATCACAAGGATACCTATGGGGCTAAAACCCGAGTAGTTTATGATATTTTTTTCATTTTTGTACTACTCAGTTGAGTTGTGATGTTACAATCAGATATTTCACTAGCCTCTGCACTTCTCTTTTGAGTACTTCTTTTTTTCCTCAACTGATGAGTAGGGTATGAAGCACAGGTAACATCAGCAAATAGTTCTGTTATTAACTGCATGAGTGTAGTACTCACAATTTATACATGGAGAGCTTTTTCATACCTTATTCCTTATAAATGGACACTTGAGGTTTCAAACAAAATGTAGAAACCATGTTTTACTTCAGGCTCAGTATTTATTTCTTGTCTCTGTTCATTTTACAATTCCACTTCTGAACTTATGAACCCACAATAAGGGCATTTGTAGAGTATTTCACTCACTAGAGCTCTGTCAGCAGAAGCATTTGCTTGACCTGTTTGGACAATAATCTTCCTTTTTCAGCCATGTAATCCATCAGCCAAACATCTCTGCATGCTGAAAAAGCTTTTTGGGGGTAGAAGAAGAAAAAACATCTTTTACAGAAAGTAAAAAAATAACTAGAATGGTAACTAAATTAGGAAAAAGTGTTAACTTCTTTTATAACTTCATCTGCAACAATGTAGAGATATGTTATGATATTTCTGGGACAGAAAAGGAAGAATGAGAATAAAAAGTCAGAAATCTTGCAAAAATTATGTCCAAAACCTCTCTAGGTTTAAATACCAAGGCAAGTGACCTCTGGGAGGTTCTTCAGTTTTCTTTATTTGTTGGATTAACACTAACAAACAAGTCCTATTTTAGCTCTGCTGATGTCGTCACAGCCATGCAGTTCTTCCCTGTGCATGTGAATGGCTGAGATGTAAAACACATACACAGTCTACTCCTACACTTTGTGGAAAGCTTCAACAAGCACGAAAGAGAGCCACATCTATGCTCCCTCCTGTCTAGTTGTTTTTTTTTTCCTGCCGTTGTGTGCAGCTAATCCAGGCTCGGTAGGATGTGCCTTCTGATAATGGATCTTCTGTGGCTTCCTCCAGACTCTTGGGAGATATGTGCTTGGCAAAAATAACCCTGATAACAACTTTGTGCTGAGGAAGGTCTCTCACTACCAGATAATTGAATAAAGGGTTTAAATATCTTGAAATGTATGGAAAATTAATCCTGCTGGCTATTTAGCATCAAAATCAGAATATTTCAGGCAAAAGATTCTCAAGCACTGCTGTATCCTTGTGAAAGATACTGGAATACCAGGAAAAGACTTTCAGTCAGAAAGCTGTCCCTTCCCAGTTCCCACTTCTGTTTGTGAGCTTTTTATTTCTCATTCATTAGATCCTAAACCTCCTTATCTGCTTATCCTTATAATATCCAAAATGTGGAATATGAGGTCAGATGAATAATTTGAGGTCAGAAGTTGTATATTGCAATAGTTATCACTGATACATTTGCTTTTTGGAGGTAGAGGGAGAAGATATCTTTTTGGTTGTTCTAAAAAAGAAAACACACAAAAAAAGTCTTAAATCACATAGCCGCTTCTTGAAAGCAGCTGAACCAAATCTTGTGAAATTCTCAGCTCTTGGCAGTTATATTAGGTTCTGAGTTTTGATATAAAAGGTCTTCTGTCAACAAATTTATCACATCCATCACAGATTGTATCCAGGGGATTAAAACTTTGAAATAAAAGTTTTCCCACCCTCTGGCCTTGTTCTGTGCAAAGACACATTCTCGTGCCTTTTTAGGAATACAAATAAGATCAAGATAAGCAATAGGAGGCAAAGACATGATGAAGCTTTTTTACGTGAGATAAAAATCTGATCTCAGCTTTCAACCTGGGAGTTACTGGAATTAAGGTGGAAAACTTCCCACCTTTAGTACTTATGGCTGGGATAGCTATTAAACTTCTATGGAAATTACAAATAATATAGGGCAAACTCAGGCTTCAAATGCTTGTAGGTTTGAGCAGGTGCTGATTAGTACTGGTATCCTAGATACAGGATTTTAAATTCTCCCTTATAATCCCATTTTTAAAATAAAATTCTGTTGTCACGGAAAACAAATACTGCTGTTCAGGCCCAGTGGTTCAGATGAACTGTCTGTCCACATGGCGAGCATGGGGTACTGGCTATCTGTGTATGTCCGATAATTTGTTTTTCAGGGCAGAAATAGAAGTGGTGAGAGAACAAGCCAACTGGTTCTCACTGGGGACCTGTTCCAAAGCAGCTTTCAGAGAGTTCTGCAAAAGGAAGAAGGAAGTACAGAGGCGCTTGGAACAGTATAAAGAAAAAAATCTTACTCTCCCTGCTCATGGAATAATTATATGAAAACTAGTAAACATCAGAATTATTTGCAAAAAAAAACCATTGATGGTTAGACTACAGCAGTCTTCCACCACAAACTGAAATTCACACTTGACGGAAGCTCAGAGCTTGGTTGCCTGTCTTGGCTAATGTCAGTTATTGCTGCTCCACTGTTACAATGCTGTTTCTCCCTTTCTCTTGGAAACTGTGCATCCCATAAAAAATGCCTTAGAAGGCAGCTAGGTGTGTAACTACTTAATGAGTGCTCTTATTTCCTCCTGACTTTTTCTGACCTTCCTGATTTTTTAATTACACAGGAAGGCTGCTTCTGAGGCAATGCCTCAGGAGAGATGGGTGGTCATCAGAATCTTCAGCCCTGAAGACTTTTCAGATGAAAGTGGAGATTCTCTCTGATACCTCAGAACACTTTCCCCATGGAGAATAAAACAAAATCCTCACCAAGGAATGATTTATTTATAACACAGTATTCACAAATACAGGAGAAAAAGACTCCTTGGGATTATCAAATGAACTGTAAATCTTTGGATTCACTGGAATACAGTACTGTGCTTCTATAGTCTTCTGCATTAGCGACTACCATCAAGACAGCTCTTTGTTATACCTGGAACTGCAAGACAGGAGCAGGACTTCAATTATACAGTGTTTTCACAGAAGCTGGAACATAAGTCAGTAACTATCGTTGTGTAGGTGATTTCTCTGAAAGAGTATGCATGAAATGACGTGTTCTCTGACAAAACCTGAGGAGTGGCAAGGTTGTACTGTTCACCACAGTCAGTTCAATAGGTGAATGTCTTGGTTTTCTGACTTTTGCTATCAATATTCCACATCATAACATCATGTAAAGCTCAGGGAATTAAAGAGTTAATACTCCAGTTCTGTGGACTGGCAGCTTTTTGGATACCTGGCTCTTAGAAGAGAAGAACTGCATACTCCAGAGGACTTTGCGTTCTGAGGGGAAGATGAGACCTGCAAGTCATGGACTTGCTCTTTCTCACTGCCTGGCAGTGAGTGGATGTGCTCCCCAGCTGTTTCGCCTTCAGTTCAGAGTGAGGCGTTCAGTTTTGGGCACTCTCTCTCTCTCTCTCTCATTTTATTTGATTTATTAGGCTCAGTTCCAATTGTATACTGCATTATATTGTGCTATCTCGCATTCCAGTAACATGTTTAGTTAATTAACTTTCCTTCTCAGATCGTTGCTGCTGTTCTGTTTGTAGGTCCATCTCCCATCTCCCTACCCCTCCTCCTTTCCTTTCCCCTTTTCCTGGGTCCCCTGCCCCATTAGTTACAGAATTGGGCTGAAACAGCCTGTAAATCATTGACACCTTCCCTCCCCCTCCACCCCAGCCCCCCTTTTTTGGACCCGTGGGCCTGTTGGCCTGCTATCCCCCTGTCACGGACACAGATAGATCTAGATAATCCTGTGACTACTGAAATGAAGAAATCATTTCAGTATTCCTAGTCAGATTTCAATGAACACTTAGTTTTGGTAACCAGAAACCTACCTATTTAAAAATCTGTTTATTTCATTCCCATCTGGTAGCAGGCTTCTGAAGGAAACTTGTGTAACAAGGATGTAGTAAATAAACAGAGGCAAGCTCCTGCTGAACACCGCCAGTAAAGTATGTTCAAGTCTAGCATGCACAGCACAGTTTGATAAAGGCGGAGCTTAGTGCTAGTTCTTGGATCCATGAATAAAAAACAGCTATTTTTGTATATTTTACCACCACTACAAAGCTATTTCTAAACTCAGTCTGCTACGCTATGAACTCTGCTTCCTTGTACCAAACAATACATGGAGACTTCTTCCTTCTCAACCTTTGTCAGGTAGCTCCCAGATCCAACAGAAAAGCGCATTTGTAAATGCTGGCAGGAAAACTGTTCTTGAGAGGATATTCTATATTCAGTGTGATGTCCAAATGCTTATCAAGGAATCACTGCAGCAGCAGAAACTGCAGAGTTGTGCTTACCTTATAGGCTGTGGGGATTTCACTTTTTTGGAAACGTACTGTAAAGCTCGAAGAGAAGTGGGGAGATTTCAGCAAGTCTTTATGAACAAACTGCACCAACATGAAGATTGCTGTGCCTCTAACTTCCTGCATAGTTATTTGCAATTTCTTAAGCTGCCCCTTTTATGTATAGTTCGAAACTATATGCAGTTTTAGTGAAGAATATAATCCAACTCAACCACTTCCTGGCACCAAAGGAAGTTCACAGTTAATGTTGGAAACTATTTCTACTATGATCTTTTTTTCTTCTATTTGCTTCTATTTTAATCCCATGTTTTTAACCCATAAGAGTTTCATAAATATTTTAGTATTCACTTTCTTAAAAAAAAAAAAACAACTGAAAATCTCTAGCAAGACCAAATGTCAAATCCATGTACCAAATGTGCTATAGTGCTATTTGAACTATATGGAGATAATATTTAGAGGAGGTAAGACAGTGATGGACTGTCTTATATGGAATGAAATCTTCCCTAAGTATCTGAAGAGCTACTGGGGAAAGCATGGGAGATGTGAATGATGTATCATAGAATAATAGGATCATAGAGTCATAGAAATAGAATAAAGTAGAATTAGAATGACCTTAAAGGTCACCTAGTTCCACCTTTCAGCCACGGGCAGGCAACATTCTTGCTAGACTTGGCCTTGAACACCACCAAGGCTTGAGCATCCACAACTTCTCTTGTGTAGATAAGGAAGCATAGAGAGAACAGGCAGTGTGGTCATACCCAGTCTCTTCAGTTATTTGGCAGCAAAGTTATTTGCCAGCAAAGCTGAGTAAGCATAGTGATGGAGCATGGCAATGTGTGTGTGCCATGCTGGTGCAAGGGGCAGCTTGGAAGTAAGCAACCAGCTTAAGTGCTATCTCTGTAAAAGCAGTCGCCTTTGGGTAAAAAAAGGCAGCAAAATAATTAACAACAGCAACTCATAACAGTATAACTGAAATAATTCATACGCTTCTTAGCACTCTTTGTCTTCAAATATTTCAAGAATATTAATTCCGAAACAGATTTAACTGCAAAGTCAAAAAACCATTACTGAGCATGTGGAAGAAGCATTGCTCACCAGTCATAATCTGAAGTCAGGTTAGATGTTAAGGCTTTGTAATTTAGCAAAGATTTAACATCTTTCAGACATTGGTGAAATGTTTCCTCTTTTTTTTTTCCTGGTGATCTGTAGGTCACCATACTTTCTCAAGTCAAAGTTTATGGCCCTGAGGTTAAAAATTTAGCTTTCTAAGAAATCTTAACTATGGACACACTGTTGCCTATACATTATCTATGATTGTTTAGAATTGTAAATACATGAATATTCTGAATATGAAGACACATTTTTTATTATGCTTTGCAAAACAGATAATTACTACCATACTTAGGAATGAAAGGCAAAGGAACAGCTATTAATGGTGTAAAGATTTACAGCCCAGCTTTGCTTCCAGACAAGAAGACTCCAAAGTCATATGACTATTCATTAAAACATGCAAGTTCATTAAAGACATGGTAAATTTTTTAAAACTCTTATTGAAAGTCAGCAACTCCAGAGGTCCAAATTTCAATGGGAATTAGATATATAATATTCTTAAGTACTTTGAGAAATCCCACAAGATCCATATAGGAAAGAGAACAATAGTTTAGACAAGTAAGTACAGTTAAGTAAACAAAAAACAATGATGTTTAATGTCACTGTAGGCTTTCCTCTTTAAGACGAGAACTCTTTGAACCCCAATATTTTGATGCTGGCACACCTTATGAGATGTTCTGGATTGAGTACCTACCTCGGATCCACTTGGATTTCTACTGTTTTTATATTAAGAGATGTAGAGGTAGGTTGGTCCCAAATCAGAAAGCACTTACAGTATCTTAAAATATCTTAAAATATCTTCATGGAACTCATGCAAACTTGATTTCAGAAGAGTGATGTTTTTATTTATATATATATTTTTTTTTTGACACAGCTTATGTACCCCTGGTTACAACTCTATTACTGAAGAACTAATCCACGGTGTACCATAATTTCAAATCCAGTGGCTTGGGAGAATTCCTTGGGGCTTCTGCCGGGCTCTCATCTTTGATGTTCTGTCATTTTTCTCCTCTTATTTTACATATGTGTTAGAAAAGAGCTGGTTAGTCCAACACATTTATGTCATTATCAGAGGGTTTGTTTTTTTTTACGATGAGCGATATCATGTAATTTAATTGCTGGATTTCATAAGTAGGGTTAGTGATCTTTCCCTACTCCAGATCAGTAGAGATACCACAAGGATTCCTATCATATGGTGCACTTAATTATGATAAATAAGCATGGATAAATTAAGCCTATAAAAGGCCCAGATGGATATTATATTTGCATCGTGAATGCATGCTATGATGAAAATATGGCAGTTGGAGGCCCCCTTTGAAGCAGAGCTCTGGATCCACACTTAATCTGTATTGTAAAAAAGATGTGAACAGTAAATTCAGCAGTTCATGACAAGCATATTGGAAGATTTTGGCTTCAACACAGAGCCTCATTTTAGTTTGTATAGCAGAGAATGGGGGTGTAAAGCTCAGGCATGAAAGGTCTGATTGGTTAAGCTGCCAGGCAGTTTTTTGGTCACTTGCAATTGAGACTTAGGGCTGAATAAAGCCAGATGCACTGGTGATGTTCCAAACTTCCAGCATCCTACCTGATTTACAAGTGTATTTGTATTTAGACCAATTATGGACTGCAGCCTCTACAATTGTTTTGCAAGGTCAGGAAAGATGTGGTTCGTGTTAACAATATGACTCTACTGGGAAAGAGGTGGTTTCACTCACTTCCCTCATGAATAAATTATATTTTTTAAAAATTCATAGGAGACAACAGAATCATTGGAAAAATAGCTCTTGCATTTAGAAAGATAGCTTGCTACTGGGAACTGAACATTACAGAACTTCTCTAAATGAAGTATAAAAATACTTTTTTTGCATCACTTTTATTTGTAGAGAAAAGCCGAAATAGTAAGAGGTCATATTAAGCACTTACACAGCAAATCTGAGATAACAGAAGTTAATTCCATGTGCATTTAAGCCAACAGTGTCCACTGTTAGGGAAAGAAATTAGAATTGAATGGGACAAGTATCTGTGTTATATGTGGTTATAAAGAATAAAATTATTTATTTCCTGACATATTCAGTTTGCCTTGTAATACTGCAACATTGCAATACTGAATACAGGAGCCCACAAGAAAAGGTGCTACACTGGATCTTGGCCTCGCAAACCAGGAGGGGCTGGTGAATAGTATGAAGCTCAAGGACAGCCTTGGCTGCAGTGACCATGAGATGCTGGAGATCAAGTTCCTCAGAGTGTCAAAGAGGGTGTGCAGCAAGATTACTGCTCTGGACTTCAGCAGAGCGGACTTCCACCTCTTCAGGGAATTGCTTGGCAGAGTGACATGGGGGGAAGAGGGGCCCAAGAAAGCTGGAAGTCTAATCAAGTTGCCACTGATTAGAAAAGGGGAAACATAACCCCCAAATTCATGAAGGGGGGGGAAAAAAAAGAAGGTTCTGTGAACTACGGGTCAGTCAGTCTCACGTGTGTGCCTGGCAAGGTCATGGACTAGATCCTCCTGAAAGTCCTACTAAGACAATATGGAAAAAGACAAATGGAAAATAAAGATGAAGTGATTGGTGGTAGCTTCACTGAGGGTAAGTCATGTCTGCAAAACTTGGTGGCCTTTTCTGTTGGAGTTATAAAGAGGATAAAGGAAGAGCATATATTGTCAACCTGGTCTTGTGCAGAGCATTTGACACTGTCTTGCATGACATCCTGGTCACCAAATTGGAGAAAAATGGATTTGATGAATGGACCATTTGCTAAGATAAGGAGCTGGTTAGATGTTTGCACTCAAAGAGTTGTGATCAATGGCTCAATGTCCAGGAGGGGATTGGTGATGAGTGACGTTCCTCAGCATCAGTGGTGGGAATGGTATTATTTAACATCTTTGCAGGCTACATATTAGGTGAAGGGTAAATCTCCATTCCGTAAACATTCCTCAGACTAGGTAGAAGGTGTCAAAAATTCAAAGTTTAGTGGCTATATGTCCCTATATGAAACACACACATCAGAAATGCATATTCACGTTCTTTCCCTGACTTATATCCAAAGTGCTTATATCAAACTAGACAGATACAGAAGAGTATGAGAAAATCAGCCTGTAAATATCCAATAACCTGGTATTTCAATCATAGAATCATAGAATCACAAGGTTGGAAACGACCTATAAGATCATCTAGTCCAACCGTCATCACCATTGCCAATCAATGTTCTTTGGAATTTTTATATGGAAATTTTTTAATCGTACTTCTCTATTGTTTTGTTTTTTTTTTCCTGAAGAAGAGAGAATAAAGTGCAAAGTACGTGACACTGTCCCCAATTACATCCTTGCCTCCAAATTGGAGAGGCATGAATTTGGTGGATAGGAAACTCAATGGATAAGGAACTGTCTGGATGATCTCAACCAGTGATTTTTGGTGAATGCCCTAGAGATTCAAGGTTAGATTGGATAGGTCCCTGGGCAGTCCGGTCTAGTGGAAGATGTCCCTGTCCAAAACAGACCTGCACAGTCCCTTTTAATCCAAATCTTTCTGTAATTCTATAATCTTGGGATTGGAGTCCAACAGTACTGGTGAATAATAAACAAAGGTAGGACCTGGTTGCCCTCCAGCCTTCAGCACTTCCCTACAACAACTAACTATTTGGACCTGATCCTGGGCAACCTGCTACGGATATCTCTGCTTAAGCAGAGGGTTGGACAAGATGACCTCTACAATTCTGTTATTCTGTGATTTTGTGAATTAAGAGTATTTTCAGCTTAAGATGGTGGGCTGTTTGTTTCATTTTTAAACTTTTTCTCATGTGTCTTACAGGGCATCTGGGAGCCCAGCTGGCTACTGTGAAATCTATGAGGTGATAAGTTTGCAAGACTTAGAGGCTTTCAACATTTAAGTCCTTCTTCTTTGCAAGTCTAACCTTGCGCATTTTGTGAAGATCAGTTTCTGAGCTTCTAGAAGTTATTCCGAAATTAATTTTTATCCCAACAGAAAACATATGTGGAGGTTTTGTTTTCTTTCATCCATTTTTTGTCTCTCTGAGCTCTTAATTTTCTCTACAGTCTTCTGAACTTAAAGAAAGGAGATAGGTGGCTTACCACTCAGTTTTCTCAGGAATGTATTTCATTAGTCATTTTATTTAGCATTGCCTACAGTTTTATCCATATTTAAAGGCAGAGTTTGTCTGAACTGTGCAACGGTCTTTTTAAGGAATGTAGCAGAGATACATAACACCTTTACAGATACACTCAATCTTTGCCACCTGTTGTTTTATCAGCTTTCTGTTACTGATATATATATCAGAATATATATATATATATATACAAATATATATATATATATATTTTCATGAGACTCTTCTTAATTAGGTGCTTTTGCAGGTTCAAACTGTCTTAATACAAGAAATAAGATTCAATGTGGGTTCATCAGCAAATTTCCTATTTAACTGAACAGTGCAAAAATTATTTCAGTTGTGGCAGTGATCTCTTGTGCTTAGACTGGAATTTAGAGGCAAGAACTAAATGTGGCATTTACCATGTCTTTGTCTGTGAACATACCCATTGTTGGTGAGAAATTTGGACAGGCACGTGCAAGGGCAAAGGGAAGAACACAGAGAGATTTTACACATTTTTTAAAAACCATGAAAGTATATTTTGATGCTTACTACAGTCAAGCAGTGTTAATTGGTTCACTTTCAGAAATAGACTATATTTGGCTGTACCTGAATTTTTCATGAATTGTTAGTGTATTTTGTCAAGCTGTTGACAGAGTATTGCTTCCATTAGTTTTGTGCCCGCTCTGCAAAACAAGGTAAATAATTGATTTTTTTCTTCTTACACACAAGAATGGTTGTACAGTCCTAAACACGAATAAGGAAACAAACAAAGAAGTTTTAAGAATTTGCATTACCTAAGAAAGAGACACAAATACCTGCCTGTAGCTCCTCAAGGAATGTCTCCTAAAAACAAAAAATGTACACAGAAAATGTGTCACTGATGATCTTGCTTATATCAACTCAGATGAAACAGCTGTAGTAGCAAAAGCATTTTCTTTCTCCTACAATTTTGCCTGCAGTAGGGATGTTGCCAGAATAGAAATGCTGGGAAATTTTTTTTTTTTTAAAAAGTCACAGTCTTAACTGACAATCCTATGTGAGCAAAAACTTTTCATCAACTCCTGGCTCTTGTTTCTACTTGCTCCTTAGGAAGTCCAAGGTCTTATGCTGAAATATAACCCAGAGAACTGTTAATGACTCCAATTAAGAGGTGTGAATATCATTTACACCTATCTGTTCCCTTTTAGCAAGATATACAGCCAGAAACACGGAGGCACATAATCCTACGGAGATCATTTCAGATAGAAAAGGTTGAATTTATTTGAATCACACAACTCCTTAATCTGAAAAGGGGGTGGGGAAAAAGATACACAGAATATTTCAAAGGGACAAAAATAATAGTTATCCTGCTGTGTGTTCTCACTTTGAAACAAAAGAGAAAGAAATTAAGAAAAGCTCCAGAATATTGAAAATATTCTTTAGAAAAATATATAAATATAAACAATATGTGATTTAGAAATGCAAGCCAAAAATATGTTCAAAAAATAGACTTGCAGACTTTTCATTGATTTACAACAGACACTGGCTGCAAATTTTCAAATTATGAAATTCTGCTTTCAGTTTTCACCTGCAAATGAAAATGTTTCTTGTTTAAAACCATTTGTCACCTTCAAATACAGAGGGCAGGTATAATAATGAATCCACTTTTCTAGAACACTGACATTTCCTCTAAAACCAGCTCAAAGTGCTGTTGAGTAACAATAAGGCTATATTAATATTGTAGTTGTAGTGAATAATCTAAGCTTTTTTGTTTTGTTTTGTTTTTTTAATTAGAAAGCTGTTTCCCAAAGAAGTTCTTTCTCTACTGTAGGCCATAGGGCCTAGCCTTCATGGTGGTGCCCAGTGTCTTACTGTCCTCAACCTCTAAGATCTCTGCAAAGAAGCAGCAATTCAATTCCCACCAGAAGAACAGCTCTCCAAAAATGGATTCCTTGGCACTATGATAGTAAAGGCAAGTTATCAGATAGCTCATGTCTTAACAGAGGTCTTCAAAATTTCCCCTGATCTATCCCTTTTTTCCTGGTGCACTGTTAAGAGACAGTTTCCATAATTAACAAATTCAACGGACTCATTACTCTAAACATTTTTGTAACAAAGTCTTCATACCACATGTTCCAAAACAAGAGAAAAGAGCTCACAAGGCATCAGAAGTAAGTGGAAAAAACAGAGAACGTGGCTGTGCTTTTCTCTAACTCACTGCTCTGACTTTCAAAATCGATTCTCTCTGTAATGGCTGTTGTACATTTTGGGTTTCATTTGTACCTCAACCACGGAGGTGATTTCTCTAAAAATATGCCAAAGACAGCTGGAGCAGAACTTATGCAAGTACTTTTCCAAAACTGTTTTGTTGCAGAAATTATACATATATATATATATATATATATATATATATATATATATATATATATATTCATATATTACTTTTTTTCCCCCAGAAAATGGTAACCCTCAGTTGTACTTTAAATGTATTTGTTGATTCAGGTGCAATATTACCTGCTTGACATGTGTGAAGTAAAACTATTACCCATGATATTTTATTGATTACTATATTTGGGTAATAAAGACAATGAAGTGAAGAAGCTGAACAGGATCAAGCTGCCTCTGTGAGCATGTGGGAGAAAGAAGAGGCAGCTAGAATTGGGCTTATGCTCCCTTTTGTTTCAGGTGAGAGACTGTTACAAATGGGCTCTGTACAGTAGCCTACTATGCTTGCCTTAGAATCTTTTATAAATCTTTGTCTTGGAGAGCTTGTGCTGCTGAAAAGAAAACTTCTAAAATGAGATGTTCTTATTGTTTAAGCCCAGTTCCCAAGTACTTTGCTTCTGTGTTTGGGACAGAGACAGAAGAAAAATCCTTGATATCATTACTGGTACCCATGATTTGAATTTCTCACCCCATGCTTTAAATTAAAACATCCTGAAGGCTGCTCTAAACAACGTTTCACTTTCCACACCATAGAGCTTCTGTAGCAGACACACTTTGATGTGATCCAGCTGCTGACCTGCTGGAGGGAAGGGCAGATAAAGTGTTCATTCCCCAGCTCTCCGGGAGGATCACCTATCAATATTATGAGTAAGAGATGAGCACATTTCTGCCCACGAACCTTGACATTTTGGAAGAGAATCTTAGCAGCAGTTTAATGAAACTTATATCCAGCCACCTTGCTCTTTAGATAGTATAGTCATATTTCTTGGTGTTTGTTTTTTTTTTTTTTTTGGTGTGTGTGTGTGTTTTGTTGTTCTTGTTGTTGTTGTTGTTTAGTTTTGTATGAGTAAGAAGATTTTGTATTTCCATTCAGGTCACCAAAGACTCATAATGATATTCTTTATTTTTAGAAAGTCGGTATATAATTCATACTTCTGATCCCTCAGTTTATAACATTTGTGTTGGTTGTATTACCCTCATTTTACAAGAAATAATTGAAGCATGGCAATGTAAAATGACTTATTTAATGTTATACAGCTTTTCTATTGAAGAAATCAGAGATTACTATTTCTAGTATGTATTGTTAAGACACAGGCCTGTGTTAGGTATTTACAGAAGAAGTTCAGGACAAAGTGTCTCCACAACAAGGGGCAGAATGTTTCCTTCAGAACTCACCAGTATTTATCAGATACGCAGTCATATGTAAATGCAGCGAATTACCTCCTTATTTACTGGTAACTGTTCAGTGATAGTGCAGGGGAACAAATACATGAAGCTCACAGCAAAGGAGCAGTTGAATCTCAGTTGTGATGCCTTATATTTTCTTGGACAGTTGTGAAGATTGACTTAAAAACCTCACCCAATAAATAAGAAACTACACAGGAAAAAAAAAAAAAAAAAAAAGGTAAGATTGCTCTTGAATGCTTATCCTTCTGCAGAGCTTATTCATGGCTTCAAATTAGGACACTTTACCCAGACAGGCTAAGGTAATTAAAGATGAGTTCTTGTATCTTGTATGAATACCCCAGCTAGCAAGCCAGCGAATCGTATTTCTTGCTCCTTCTCTAATGATATGACTCTTGCATTCTTGACTGTACAAGTTCCTTTGCTTAAATAGGAGAGGGTTTTGATGTTCTCTTCCATGTAAACTGTTCTCAGTGTTTGCTGTTAAAGTTGTATAATCACCTGACAGTGAATATAAATGGAACTTTCTCAGCCTGGAAAAATCCTATTTTTCACGTATTTTATTTAATGTTTTAAACATGATTTTTCTCTTGCAAAAATTGCTTCAAAGCATCTTTCTGTGTGCACCACTTGTGTATGAAAACCATACTTGATGCTATTCTTCAGTCTTAGTTCATTGCTTTTATTGTGCGGTATGCATACTCTGAATATGAAGTGAGGCAATATGGGATGTAAGCACAGTTTAAACACCTTTCTGAGTGGCTGTGTTGCAAAAAGACTTTTGGAAAGTTTAGCATCCATGTTCCCAAACTGGAGTACTTTGTGTAAACATGGGCAGATCTTTTGCATGAGATGAAAATTCTTCAATCTTGAAAATTTTGGACCAAAAAAGGAGCTAATATTCTGCAATATGTGAACGTTCATTTGAATAGATATGTCTTAGAATCATAGAATAATAATTCGAGGTTATAGTGTTTCTGGCTGAGTATCTCTGATGTTCTTGTCATGAAAATAATTTATTTTTCCATAGATGAAACAGACCATTATAAAGCAGTTTCCTTTCAGAAGGATGTCCATCTGAGTGAAAAAATAGTAGAAAATAATAATAGAATATGTTAGAATATGTATAAATAAATAAAATGGAGACAATTCTCCCTTGGGTGTCATTCACGTTGTGCTTTCACTTAATAAAAAAGCTTATAGCATGATTTTTTCCAGTCTAAGCCGTTGGTGTTAAGGCGTTGATGGTCATTAGCAGGATCCAGAGTCATCCAATTAGATTTATTTTTGTAGCAAATTAAGCTGCAGACTTCAGAATCTATGCTTAGCAGTCTGCTTCTGACAGGATTTTGGACAACCATGTTTCCTAACAAATAGCAAAATTTCAGCCTGTCTGAAAGGCAAGTACCTTCTAACACCATAGAAATAGCTTGATATGCTGAAGACGGCATAGCAGATGAGTACGTGCCAACATAGTGACCTCCTGAGGCTGATAAGATTAGTTATTATTAATGAGTTCTGAGTCTGGTTTTAGGAATTTCTACATCAGATGCTTGCCAGAAGGAGTGTTAGTTTTCTCTTGGAAGGAAATAGATATACCTGGGGTGCCTAATCAGTCCTTTGAGGTACCCTAAGCCCACAAGATCACAGATGGGCTCAGATCTGAACGTACTTGTGGAGATCACTTGATTCATGCCTCTGACATGGTTGACAAGAGCCATAGAGGCTAATCATCCAGGTCTTCCATCATTTTGGTCATCCTATGCTCGACTGTCTTTATTCTTTCTTGTACTGGGGAACACAAGACTGTACACAATCTAGATGTGGCTTATCCAGTGCTGGGCATAGACATGGGGAGATTCGCCTCCTTTCTCCTGCTGCCAATGCTCTCTAGAGTGCAGCTTAGTACGCTGTTAGCCTTCTTTGCCCAAAAAAAGAGATACAGTGAGTGACAAGAAAATAGGTGAATTTAAGTCCATACTGCCTTATGCAGTGCTACAGTAAGGAGTGATAAAGAAGCAAAAAAAAAGCATATTTCATGAGATAAATAGGGAAGAAATGCCTTAGGTCTATGCAAGAGAGGATGTTATACATTATACTAGCGTTTAACATATTTAACTGTCAAAGACACCTTTAATCCCCAAACAAACTAAAAAATAGTACTCTCCTATGTTCATATTACGTTACAACAATTGCCAGTTCAACCCTATTGTAGTCTTTATCTCTTAGCACTACTCAAAAAAGTACTACTTGACTGTATTTACACTTCTTTGGGGTTGCATTATAATGCATGCTGTACTTGTTCCAGAATGAGAGACAGTATAAAATCAAATGCCAGTAAAGCAATACCGTAAAGAAATGAACTAACTGTTGTAAGATGTATCAATAACAGACTCTGATGGCTACTTTTGGACATGGCAGTTTGTGCCTTGTCCTTTCCTCACGACTTTGAAGCCAAATTTTGTGTTTTACAAGTGAGTGTCATCTCTAGATTCATTGATAGTGAGATAAGTTGTTATAAACTCTAACTGGCTGGTGATAGTGGTTTTGTAACTTATCAGAAACAGATGAAATAAAAGAAAATTTGTCTTGCTTACTATGTCAAATGAAGCTTGAACTCATGGTGCCTGGAAAAAAAAATCAGGTTCACTTCTTACCCGTGCAAAACAGTGATCTTTCAGATCAGCCATTAATGCCCAAGTCATCTCTGATTTATGATGAGACAGAGGAAATGTACCCATTTACTACCTTTGGAAAGCCATAAAGCCAGCTCTACCATTTCAGGCATAATTTAAGAGTTAAACTTGTCGGCTTTTAGAGCTGTAAAAATGCTTAGTTGCTCTGTGCTTTCTATTGACCAAGATATTATCCATTTGGCAGGGAACTCCATCAAGCTTTTACAGAATAATGACCTGGAAGATTTTGTGATCCAAAAAGATGTGAGACAGAAAGGAATCATTTCCAAATTAGAGATTGGGCATCCAGTTATGAGAACATTTTACATCTTCTGAAAAGTCCTAAAGTGCTTGGATTTATATGCTGCTTCCTGCAGACAAACTCATAAAGCTTGGCAAAAGATCTGCAAAGAATCTGATATTCCAGACTGAGTTTTTGGAGACAAATTCATGTTTAGTAACTAGTGCTTTGGGAGTTTTACTCAGGAAATTATATTCCCTTTCTCCATTTTGTTAATCCCTCCTCTCCCTCCAGGTTGTAATGAAAAAAATTCATCTAGACATTGACACTGTAGTTTGTTTCACATCAAATTTTAGATTTCCACCACATATTCCCCTAGCAGTTTTCTGAGTTCTTGGAATATTTTCAGGTAGTGTTTTATAATCTCAGATTATAAATCACTAAAGGAAATATCTTGAGTTAAACCCATTTTTTAGCATCTTACTCCTGGATTTGTAAAATCCACAGTTAGCAGCTTTTCTGCATGGCTTTGTGTTAGATCAGTGGAAAGCAGTGTCATCATATACACACATTTTCCATGCTTTCCATCAGGTATTCTTACATTCTTCCCCCACTTCCTGCAAATAATTAGAGAATTAGTTTGGAGAACATAGATAAAGAAACTATTTGTCATTTTAATAATAGTTTATATAGAAAACACAAAAAATGCACTCACAAGTTGGAAGGCAAGATTTTGGAGAGGACTGCCATTGCTGAGACTTTGTGATTGTGACTTTATGTTGGAGCAGTCTAAGAAAGAAAATAATTTAATCTGTGGCTTGCTTTCTTCCAAAAAAGAAGCACTGAAGGGCCAAGATCTAAAAGTCAATAGGTGTTATACTGACTGAAACAGCATCATACTTAATAGTCAGTGAGTCATATGGCAGAGCTGAATGCGTGCTACTCTCTAACATGATATGTTATTCCTGCTTGGAATAGCAATACTATGTGAAATCTGAAATTCAGTTTGTAGAACTGAGTTTTCCCAATCTCACAGAACTGAAGAGTTTTTGTTTGTTTGTTTGTTTGTTTGTTTGTTTTGTTTTTAATTAGAAGGTATTGGTGTGTGTGTATATGGTGATGTGTTATTTCATGAGTGAATTAAGCACAGTCTCGAATTCTAGTTAGAGAACCTTGCTATATTATTTGTATTCCATAAAATAAACAAATATTTTAAAGGCCAGTGGTTCAATTTCTGTGGTTCACAACTACCTCTTATACTGTCTATTTTACATACTCCTGTGCCAGCAAATATCTGATTTTTCTTTTGAGGATGTTTCCTTCTGGCACACCTAAAGGAAGTAGCATGGCCATTTAGCCTCATGAAATGATCATTTTAGTGCTTTTACACTACTGAGTGAGAGAAATAACTGATTCCAGAATGCTAGCTGATTCCAAGATGTAGTTCCAAACAGAAAGCAGTTCCTTTTTATGCTGTGCTAAGTTTCCTTTGCCCATTTTTATACGTTTGGAAAAATTAAATTTGAGCCATTTCAGGGATCGGACAAAGAATATGGAAATAAAGAAAAATTCTGTATCAATAGACAGATTGCTCTCTTTAGCCTTCTGCTTCACTTAGAACAGTTCAGCCCATCTAACATTCCTTTTTCCTAAGAAAATTGAAAAAATACATCCCAAGTTGGATTTTTGTATATTCCTCCAAAATGAAATCCGGAAGTACTTCTAATTCTAGCAGGTATAAAGCTCTCCAGCACAGTGCTGGCACGCACATGTTGAGTGATCCACATCATGGCTGTAGAGTTTGGCAGTGGACTCTGGGAATGTGTTCTGATGAAGGTCCAATTTCCTCATAACGTCAAGGTCAAGAAATTGCAGAACCCATTTCCCTAAAACTTTCATGTCTCCAAAGCTCTGTTCTGAAGCTCATCAGTGACAATCCACCACTGGCTAGTAATTTCTGTAGAAGCATCCAAGCTAGAATTACCAACTCATTAGTTGTAAAATATTGGACAGACTTTCAGCTGTAAAAGGAGGCCTTGAAGAATATCCTTGAGGAGTATGAGACCAACATTTGGAACTTTTATTTTGCAGTTCCCAAAGTGCTCTGGTCTTGTCCTCTATCACGACAAAAGTTTGCAAGCTGAAAGTCTGCTCAGCTCTGATGAATGAGGATCAAATAAAGCAGACAAAATTACTTCCGTGCGGGAGCTGCCAGCTACAAACAATAGTATAATAAAATTATTCCAGCCCTATTATGAATTTCTTCAGTTAAGTTTTGGTTTGATAATCAGTCGTGTTTCTCTGAAATAAGTACTCTATTGATTGCCAATGGTTCTCTTTTTTGCTTTGCATGGCAGGTTCTGAAGTAATATATAGCAGATTGTTGCTGATGTATTTGTTCAAGTAATAACAAATGACCAATGTTCCTGAGTAAACAGTGAAGAAATGACATTCCTGTCTTTGATTGTGAAGGTAGGCTCAGCCTGACAGCCCAAATAGTACTGCTAAAGGTAACTACCTGGTTTTACAGAATAAGATATTGGAGGAAGCGTTGGATTTAACTGAAGTAAAAGACATTAATTTCATACCATTCTGTCACCCCATCTACATCCTTATATTCAGCTCTTTACCTGGAATTAATTCTGAGATTATCTATAAAGGAATTACTCAATGCTATGAAAAAAAACTTTCCAATGATACAGTGTCCAAAGACAACCTAAAGCAGGAAAACAGTAATGTAGCATTGAATGATTTATTCATTCCTTGCACTGTTCTTTTGTTGTTTTTGTTTTTATTTTTCTGTAACTGTTCAGCAGATCCCAAGAGCATTATTGGAATTAGCAGCAGATTGGCACATCTCTTGCAATGAATACTGGTTTTATTGGAGCCATACTTATCACTTCTGTTAAAATTTTCTGTCATTGTAGAGAAGAATGTGTTCTAGGCTGGATGTTGCATCTAAATTTCTACTGAATAGGTGCTTTTTGGTCCTTTGCTGTGTAACAAGTCATAATTCTTTTAGAAACAAAGAATATAGCTACAAAGTACTTTACACTATAATCTTTTCTCAACATATCCATCCTATCCACCAATGTTAAAAAATGTCTTTTAATTAATATAGTAATTATTAGTAAATTCTTCCTAATCTTTTAAGCATTTTACAATTACCTGGAATACAGCAAAAAGGTAGGTTATGTCTCCTTTGAGCCCCATTGCATTCATAAAAGATTGCTATTACAAAAAACTAGGGTCTAAAAGGTCTAAAATTAAACATTTTATTTACATATGTATGAGTATGCACTTGTTTTGTTTTGTTTTGTTTTTTTAATAACAATCTTTAATTAAACAACATAGCTTCACCAAGGGCAAGTCATACGTGACAGACTTGGTAACCTTTTCTTACGGAGTTACAGCACTACTGGATTCAGGAAGAGTAACTTACATCATCAACCTGGTCTTGTGCAAAGCGTTTGACATTGTCTTGCATGACATCCTGGTCAACAAATTGGAGAAAAAATGGATTTGATGAATGGACCACTCGCTGGATAAGAAACTGGCTGGATGGTTGCACTTAGAGAGCTGTGATCAATGGCTCAAAGTTTAGGAAGAGGTTGGTGATACATGATGTTCCTCAGGGATCAGTGCTGTGACTAGTATTATTTAACATCTTTGCAGGCTACATGGATAGTGGAATTGAGTGCACTCTCAGTAAATTTGCAGATGGCACCAAGATGAGTGCTGCAGCTGACAAGCTAGAGGGCAGGCATGCTATCCAGAGGGAGCTGGAAAGGCTTGAGAGCTGGGCCCAGGCCCACTTCATGAAGATCAAGACTGCCAAGTGCAAGCTCCTGCACCTGGGTTGGGGCAATCCTGACCACAGATACAGGTTGGGCAACGAATGGCTTGAGAGCAGCCCTGAGGAGAAGGGTTTGGGGGTGCTGGCTGATGAAAGACTCAATGTGAGCCAGCAATGTGTGCTTGCAGCCCAAAAGGCCAACCATATCCTGGGTTTGACCAGCAGATTGGGGGAGATGATTCTGCCTCTCTACTCTGTTCTCGTGAGACCCAGCTGGAGTACTGTGTTCAGTTCTGGGGCCCCAACATAAGAAGGACATGAAGCTGTTGGGGCGAGTCTAGAGGAAGTCCACAAATTGGAAAGAGGATAGATTTAGACTAAATATTAGGATGAAATCCTTTACTGTAAGGGTGGTGAGACACTGGAACAAGTTGCCTAGGAAGGCTGTGAATGTCTCCTCCCTGGAAGCATTCAAGGCCAGGCTGAATTAGTGTTTAAGTCCCTGATTTAGAGGAAGGTGTCCCTGCCTATAGCAGGGGGGTTGGAACTTGATGATCTTAAAGGTCCCTTACAATCCAAACTGTCTTATGATTCTATGATTCTGTAATTATTAGTTCACATTAAAATCTGAGTCAGCTTCTGCTTAATTATGTGATGTCATATCAACTACTGCTGGAATTGATTAAATCTATACAGGCAGCTACATTTTTGGAGTAGAAATAAGAACAGTATTAATTACTGTGATGAAAAACGAAGTAAACATATTTACCAACAGGCCTGCTAAAATACTATCACAAGGCTAAGAACATCTATTGAACTCAGGAATGCTAAATATTTTCAGCAAGTTAGTATTTATTATTACTATTGTTTTACAGCACTGTTGTTAGTCTGGAATGTCAGACCTGGAAAAAAATGATGGCAAAATGGGTCACAGTGTGTTAGTGATACAAAACAGAATGATTATTATAAGCCACGTAGCTATTACTTTTCAGGTAAATGTCAAGTTTGTGATTTGCTGGCATAGATGTTCCTTCACTTTTTCACTTAGACTTACAATGGTAGGAAAAACATTGAGTTTATGGGGTCCTTTCTCTTCCCCACATAAATTCTTCTCAGAAGATCTGAGAAACTGAACAAAAATCAAACAGATTAGCTCAGAAAATAATGATGCTGTCTAGTGCCACTCTCTGTGTTGCTGGGTGTGCTGAGGCGCTGAGATGTGGTGTGCTCCTACACCATGCAGTGCCATTGCAGCATGCGCACATCAGTGACTATATGATGGTCCCATACTGTCAAAAAGCAAGATCGTTGACTTTCTCTTAGAAAAAACTGAAGCTATAGAAAGTGTATAGAATGGGGAGAACAGCAGAAGTAAAATCATTGGGTGTGATAAAGTAGCTCAATTTCAGTAGCTATACTAATTTGCTTGTGCAGAAAATCCAGTCAATGGTCTAATATAAATCCATTGCAAGAACTGCCCTCATAAAGGGAGATTTATTTTCTTCAAACTACTCCTCTAAGGTAAAGGAGTGGAATAGTGAATGAATGAATAGTGCTTATAGATCAGAAGCACATATATGAAATTTTCCATTTAGAAAAATTATTTCTTTAGTATACATTCCAATTCTGAAGTCAGAATTATTTTCTGTGTCTGCAGTCTTGTGTTCCTCATTGGTTAGATTTAGGACTTATTTTTGAAAGCTCTTACTCATGGACAAAGACTTTTTTCCCTGGGTTTCACTGGAGATTTCAAATGGTGATGATGGAACAGATTTTCAAGCACAAGTAAAAAAGAAAAACAACAACAAAAAACCATTTAGCACTTCTTAATTTAGTTCAGCAGATAAGTGTTTTAAGCAGAATGATTTTGTTGTATCTTGTACTTTCCACTAAAAAACTCCTATAATTTGGTAACAAAATATCTTGTCATAACAGAATATTTGAGAATTTTTTATCAGAAGGATATCTGTGGAAAAAAATATCAAAAGTAAATTTTGTTATCTTTTTCAGTAAAAACTTGTAACTGCTGAATAATAAATAAACTTGTGTCATACAGTGAAACTTAATGAGACCTTTTTTAAATACAAAAAACAGCTACATAATTTGTCATTAATTTAATTCTCTCTCCCACTTTTTATTAATATCAAGTGCTCAGTCCTTGTGAAAGAAAAAGAGGTAATTATAGAAAAAAAACCAACCACATAAAGGTTGGAAAAGACCTACAAGATCATCCAGTCCAACCACCCACCTATCACCAGTAGTTCTCACTAAGCCATGTCCCTCAACACAAAATCTAAACATTCTTTGAACACCTCCAGGGTCAGTGACTCCACCACCTCCCTCGGCAGCCCATTCCAGTGCCTGACCACTCTTACAGAGAAGTAGTATTTCCTAATGTCCAGCCTGAATCTCCCCTGGCACATCTTGAAGCCATTCCCTCTGGTCCTATCACCAGTTATATGGGAGAAGAAGCCGACCCCCAGCTCACTACAACTCCCTTCAGGTAGTCATGGAGAGCAATGAGGTTCCCCTGAGCCTCCTCTTCTCCAGGCTGAACAACCCCAGTTCCTTCAGCCACTCCTCATAAGCCCTGTGCTCCAGACCCCTCACCAGCTTTGCTGCCCTTCTTTGAACCCGCTGCAGGGCCTCAATGTCTTTCTTGCAGTGAGGGGCCCAAAACTGGACACAGCACTCGAGGTGCGGCCTCACCAGAGCTGAGTACAGGGGGACAATCACTGCCCTGTTCCTGCTGGCAACACCGTTTCTGATGCAAGCCAGGAGGCCATTGGCCTTCTTGGCCACCCAGGCACAGTGCTGGCGCATGTTCAGCTGAGCAAGATCAGCTGCAAGATCATCTAGTCCAACTGTCCTCCCATTACCATTGCTACCACAAGCACTAAACCATATCTCGAAGCTCCTCGTCCAGGCGCCTCTTGAACACTGCCAGGGATGGTGACTCCACCACCTCCCTGGGAGGCCATTCCAGAGTCTAACCTCTCTCTGAGAGAAAAAGTTCTTCCTTATGTTTAACCTAAACCTCTGGTTCGACTTGTTTCCTACTTTCATTGGGTTGTACTCAATGCCATTTTTCAAACTGGTCTTTGCAATTATCACGTGTTCATGGGCATCTGCGTGCACTGACTGATAGAAGATTGGAAATAATGGTAATACTTCGGTTTTTAAAAAGGAAGGATATTAGGAAATAGAGGCCTTTCAGCCACACCTCAAGGCTGAGAAATGACATGAAATGTCGTCTTCAAATCCATTTCTAAGAATGTGAATTTAAAAAAAAATAATTAGGAATAGTCAGTGGTATATTTACCAAAGGCAAACTCTGGTAATTCAATCTGATTGCCTTCTGCAATTAGATCAGTACATGAACAAGATGAGAGCACTGTACATTCCATTCCCTGCCTTGATATAATCTCTCACAGCATTCATTTGCAAAACAGAATAGATGAGAAGACTTAGTTGGGTTAAAATTTTGCTAGGGTAACAGTCATAAAGAATAGCAATAAATGGTCTTGTGCCAGTTGACAGACAGTGAAAAAGAGGGTACCCAGGAGGCCTATGCTAAGCCCCAGAGTAAATAATTGAGTAATTGGTGTAATGGCAAAGTGTGCAACCCCAGCAAGTTTGCAAATTATTCTGAATTAGGACAACTTCTGGACCCAGAGGAAAAACTTCCATCCATAGTCCCTGCAAGGTGACTGAAGGACCCCAATCTGGGCAGGATGCTGAGCAGGGCTTGGTTAGTCTGGAAATAAGAAAAAGGTTATGGCCTAATGCTACCAGCAGAAAACTGTGTGAAATATTGTTCAGAGGGCAGCAAAGCCAAACCTAACTGTACAGTGCCAAGCTATCTTGTGGCAATGGTTTGAGATGTCCATGTTAGACATCAGCAAGAACTTCATAACCATGAGATACTACATATTAGAAGGGATGGCTGAACAGGCTGTGGTGTAACCATTACCTCTGATGTTTCTAAAATTCAAATAAACAAATCCACAGCCAATCCGTTCTGGCACTAACAACAGTTCCTCTTGGAGATGGAAATGGCACTTCAGATCTCCAAAGCCACTTTCTGGTTGATGCTTCATTGATTCTGTGATACAGTTTCTCATCCAGGCCATAACACAGTACTAAACCTACATTTGTTCTCTATGAATCGTGTGTATATATAGTTCTAGCTGGTTTTCAGTGAAACAAACACAAAAATAACTTGTTTATCAACTGCAAAATATTGTAAGACATTTGCAGTGTATTGTCCTCCTCTCTCAAGTGGAAGAAAAGATGTTTCTGGCTGTTTTATATTGTTTTGTTTTGTTTTTTACCTCAGAGTAAAGCAGAAGGCAGTTCTTTCTTCAACAAATTAGATATTACTTAAAGTAAGCAGGAGATTGGAGCAGATAGTTGCTATTACAAAGCATGGTAACAATGACATTTTTTAAGGGAAAAAAAATGCTCAATAATTTATTCAAGATACTGAGAGAAGAGAGCTGTTATGTAAGAAATTTATTAGTAGTACAGCATTTAGTCTTTTTTTAGTTATAGTTTCAATGATTTTATGAAATAATTACTTTGATACTGTAGAATCTTTTTCTTAAAAGCACATTTCAACTGGATTCTTCTTACATAAAGTCTGCATCATTGTTTGCAGTTTGATTCAGGGTTCATGATCAACTCATAATGTCATGGCTGAGTCATGAGAGATCACCACCCTATACCACACTGAGTCATATTTTGTGATAATACACCATGATTCATTGCAGTTAGACAATTTAAAGCCAGAAATTATGCTTTTATTAATTTGTATTGTGTTTACAGCAGCCCCGTGCTTTTAACCTGCTCTTCTTCCTTCTCTTGCATAACACATTCATATGTTCTCATTTTGTTTATTACTTTTACTGTCTTTTAGTGAACACTGTCAGGTAGAATAGACATCTGCACTATAATATTTGAACAGAGGTCATACTTTAAAGAGTTGGTGTATGCAGAAAATGGTGTATAAGTGAGAAAATGGATACTTACAGGTGTAGGTCAAGCAAACATAATTTGAATAGTTATTTAGTTAATCAATTTGCATTGATGAAGGTTCACTCAAATGTCTACTTGATAATTTTTCCAGTCTCAAGAAAAATTTAATGGATGTATATATGTCTAAGAATTATGATACCATTGTGAAATAAACCCATGATATGTCATCTTTTAAATGAAAAAAATTCTCTGGTTGTGTTATTCAGAGAAAGTTAACAGTAGGCACCTTTCCTACTTCCCTCTTGTAGGTTATTGCAATTCCCTGTTCTCAGTTTCCTCAACTCGTATCAGAAGAGGATAACTGTCTATCCTCTCTACAGGCAGACATCAATGAGTGAGGTATGTGCAGCACTCAAGAATCTTGTTAGAACATCTTTCTTATGCTAATAAGGAAAATACATACAGGAGGATTTAGATCTTGCTTTGCCTAGCGAATAACATGGGAAATACATTCACAGACTTTTGTGAAATTATGCATAACTTGTCTGGGTGGAACTTTCTGTTAGTACCTGAGGTTCTCGGATGCTACAAATGTACCATACCTGCTAGAAACAGGGAATTATCTTAGAACAGTTATGTCTGTTCAGGAAAACAACATTAAATGTAACATTGCTGCACACAAAACAGTCTGTTTAACAAGCTGCAATAAAGATAGCCTAATTTATTCTTTCTTCTAAATAAATGTTGGCAATTTATTTATGTTGTTTGTTGTTCTTTTAGAGTTACTAGTATTCTGTCATGACTTAGTAAAGAAGAAAAATTTTATAATCTTTTTAGTGACACTTACTGCTCTACCCTTTCTCTATCAGGATATTTTTCAGCAATCAGATTGCGAAACTGTGTGATTTATAAGACCATTCTGTATTAATGCTGCCTCATATATCATTTTACTAGACTTGATTTTTTATATTTCTTATTGACAGACTTGCTTTATTTTAAAATACAGGATTTCCTATCATGAATAAAAGGATCATGCTAATATCATCAAATCCACTCATAACAGATCAGGCTCTTATGGTGCTTACTAACAACATCATAAAATCCATTTTGGACAGATTCAGTATAACTTTCTTAGGGAGAAGAGATGATTATGCTGCACTTGGCACTTCTGTACTATCTTCATTATTTGCAAGAGTAGCATGCAAAACTCAAAATGATTTTACTATAATAAAATAGTAGTTAAATAATACAAAAATACACTGTATTTTTCTTCATTATTTACAAGAATATCATGCAAAAATTAAAAGTGCTTAAAATAATTTTCCTTTGTAGTTAAATAATGCTAACATGCATAGTACTTTTTAACAATGACCACTCTGCTGCAAGATGTGGCAAATACTATTTTTCTGTCTGTGTACAGTATAACCCTATTTGTTCAAGTTTTTGTTTTAGAGAGAAAATCTTTTGTCAAAATGAGTTTCATTACAACAATCTTCAAAATGTATATCCAAACACACAGATTTTTCACACTAACAACACACACATATATGTACATGAATACCTATAAATCTAGCATAGCTCATATTGTGATATTAGAACACTTATCACAGTAAACATTTTTTATAATGAAAAGTACGACATATTTTAGTTACCATTTAGCTTTCTTCACATTCCCTTCCCACTGAATTCTGAATTAGCAAAATCTCACTTCTAATATATTTTTATATTCAGTCCACAGGATGCCCAATGCCCACTAATGATTGTCTTCATTAATTTTGTTTCCTTTAGTTCATTAATTTTATGTTGTAACTACAAAGATGACACTATAGCAACGACTGTGTTTCTAGCCAGTTGATATGAGATACTCATTTACAGTTCCTTTCATTAACACAGTGGACAAAATCAGTGGACTCTTAATAAGCAGTAAAAGTGCCCATTAGCAAAATCAGCTCTAGTTTGAGCTGCAAAGCAGGAGGGTGGGATGCTAAGAGGCAAGGAGAGATATTGACTTGTTTTTGATGTCACTGGGAAAAATGACTTCAGAAGGGGAGATATACTGATGTGTCCGCATAGACTATCATGTGAGGCTTGGGTTTTGGTAAGGGGGTGTCTTCTTTGGGAGAGCTTGAGTTACAAAAACAGCTAGAGGTAAGAATTACTTCATCTATTCCAGATTAATCCATGGCAACATGTGAATTGATGCATTAAAAGGCAGGTGTAATAAGGAAGCATCTCTTTATCAACTGTTGGTTTGCTGGCAACCTTTCTCAATCTTCAGCATGGAAATTACAGTCTTGTATTCCTGGCTCAGCTTTACCCCTGTCCACATCATCTTTAAATTTAACCTAACACCTCCAAATTATATTAGCATTAGGATTATGTGTTAGGAGCATATGTAACACTAAAGAACTCTTCATTTGCAGATTTATTTTAATATTTTAATGCTGTTGTTGACAGGCATGCAGTAGCTCTATAAACTTATAACATGAAAACAAAAACACATTAGAAATCTCTCTAGGAGGAAGGACTTTCTATCTTCCTAATGAAGCCAGGATTCCTGTGAGTAGCTGTTCACTTTGACAACAATTGCATTAAGATCAAAGGGGATATGAAAACCATGACAATATGACTGTATTTCATGCACCATGAGGCAGGGTTAGTGTAGATTAGACATATCATTAGTCAAGGGGATCTTTTTCCACAGAGAACTCTTGGCTTCTCAATGTCTTTTCCTTCCCCTTTCCTTTCCAAGTCAGTATCTGTTTAAGCAGAAAACAGATTTCTTCCCCCTAAGACTATGACAGAAATAGGCTACGGATTTGAGGCTATGTCCAATCAGTGGCAATATGCATAGTAATATGTGGCACAGCTTGTGTAATGAAGTTCCCAGCATGCAGTCTGGAAAGGTATCCTCAAGTGTGCAGGGTGATTTATTTCCTCTGTCAAGAGGCAGGACAGGCAGGACTTGTCCTTCCCTACAGTCCCTTCAAGAATACTCTGTCACCCCAGGAAGCTGTAATAGCTTTTGGAAGCTCAGTCTCTGTTATATTGCTTAGAACCCTGCTTTAGCAATGTTGCTTCCTGCTCCTTTTCATTGTTTGCGTTTGTTTTTAAGGAGTTGAATTGTAAGGGAGAGTACCAACTTTTCACCTTCTGTTTACATTTAATTTCACAATTAGTATGTCAAATTAACGATGAGAAGATGTATGCTCGGCAGTGAGACAAAGAACCTGCCCACAGTGGATGTAATACATTTAACTCTTGCTTTTTGTGTAACTGTGGTGTGAGTGAAGATCATATAGTGTTTTCCCTGAGCTGTGGAAAATATTCAGCCTAGGCAACGTTTTCTAAACCATTTTAGCTCTTGGAGGTTTTGTGTGATAGCAGATCTCTCTATTGATGGAGCTATTGAATTCATTTGTGATCTCTTTCCCAAACCCATATTTTAATTTGTTCACTTAATATATTAAAAAAACCCTGCAATCTAATTTAGACTAGTCTGCCTCACAGAGAAAGTACTCAGTTTCATTTGATTTGTAAAAGTTCACTAAGTGCTATTACATTGTAGTAGCTTCGCTATCTAATATACATACTTCTAAATGTTTTTATCAGAACTCAGAAATGATTAATGAGATATATCATCACACAAGAAGATTGAGCAATTTCATATTCTTCCTCTGTGTAGAGATTTAATATCTTTCCCCTTTTCCCAACTAATTTCCAAGAAACTTCCCCAGTCTGTGTACAATGCAATGTGACTATAATGCCCTGCTTACAAGTGCCAGCAAAGTGCCCTCCAGCTGGAACACAGATACATACATAGGCTGCTACTCATTTAGCTAAAAGATTCTGGTTTTGGAATCCCGTTGGATCTCTTTTAGAGAAGCCAACCTTTAGACTCAATTGTGTAACTTGTGTAACTCTTACTTGAAAGGGATGGCAGATGTAGGAAGAGAGCATATGCTGCAAACTGAAGTAGCTGGGTGTTCTGGTGAACAGTAGGCTCGCAGCCCTGAGTGAGTACTGTGCACTTGTGGCCAAGAAAGCCAAAGGGAAGGTGGGATTCATTAAAAAGATAATGGTCCGCTGATTGAGGTGATCCTTCTCTCTACTCTGCTCTGGGGAGATGACATCTGGAGTACTGCATCCAGTTATGGACTCTTTAATTCAAGAAAGGAAGGGAAGTACTGGAAGGAGTTCTGCAGAGAGACACAAAGATGGTTCAGGGCCTGGAGCACCTCCCTTGTGAGGAAAGGCTGAGAGACCTGGGACCAATCAGCCAGGAGAAGATTGAAAGGAGATCTTATCGATGCTTAGAAATAGCTCAGGGGTGGGTCGCTAGGGGATGGGACCAGGCTCTTTTTTGTGGTGCCCAGAGAAAGGAAAAGGGCAGTGGGATACAAGGAGTTTCATTTGAACATGAGGAAGAACTTCTTTACTTGTGAGGATGATAGAGCACTGGAACAGGCTGCCCAGAAATGTTGTGGAGTCTCCTTCTCTGGAGATATTCAAAACCTATCTGAACACCTGGATGCTTTCCTGTGGAAACTGCTTTAGCACGGGTTTGAGCTTGATGTTCTACAGAGGTCCCTTTCAACACCTATGATTCTGTGACTTGCTTTTGTATAGTTTGAATTTTTTTGGGGGGTTGGGAAGGGGGTAGGGGGAGTGAGGCAGGTGGGGAAAGCAAGAGGCCTGTAGGGAGAATGTCATTTTTGTTTACTTTTTATTTCCCTTGCCACTTTTCTGGTGGTAGTTTTGACCACCTCTCTAAAACCTGTTACTCTTCCTTTCTCCATGTCCAAATACTTTTCTGTACAAAGCACCAGAAACATGCTGGCAAACTCATAGGCAAGCTCAAATGTGAAGACACAATGGATAAGAAGATAGAGCACCCAACAAATGTTGGTAGAGTGGTAATCAGTGTTTGCTTTGTTATAGTATTGTTGTTTGTGATGTGTACAATCTACCTTTCAGCCTTTTTTCATGTAGTTTGTAGTGGATGATCCAGCCCTTCTCTGCAGAGCCACAATTATTCCTACATCTCTGATAAAGGAAGGATCATGGGGAACTAGAATGAAGGCATTTTTTGTGACAGCTGCGAGGATCTTTGCATTGCTGGCAGACACAAGAATTTTCAAAGTAGTAGTTTACCCAGGTTTTATTAAAAGCCTTTAATAGGACATAAAAATAAAAAATAAAATAAATTTAAAAAAAAACAGTTATGTTTTCATTCCCGGATGTCTAACAGAAACGTTGCCTTACATTTCTTGAACCACTGACACTTCACAGATATTACTGTCTTGTAGGAGTTGTGATATGCTTAAGTCCTTCACAAAGGCTAAAAGGAGTTTGTTGGCTCTTTTTGCCTGATAATGCATGAAAGAATGCAGGGTACAAGGAAAAGTATTAGAAAAGATTCTCACTTAACTAAATTTGCAAAGTTCCAATGTATGAAGAAAGAAACATTTAACATACGGTTAGCTAGGGATAACTAGATTCACTTCAGTGATCCCAGGGATAACTGGATTCACCTTAGCTATCCCAGTGATGGTATTTTAACTAGGAATGAAAGCTTGCCCAAAAATGGGTGGCATTTGCATCCAGTTCTGATCAGGCCCTTCTCGTTGAAATCAATGGACCCTTAAGAAGAAGGAGAAACCTAAATGTTCTGTCTTACATCAGAAACACAGAGGGATCATGACTCCTACAATTCATAAATCCTTCTTGAGTTTCTCTTGGGGAATGTGATTCCATAGAAGGTAATGAAGGGATATATCTTAAAGTTATAATCTAATTTTCAACTTCCAGTCAGACCAATTTTCAGACCTAATGAGGTGCTGAAAGTCTGAAAATCTGTTGAGGATTAGGGAGTGAGATGGAATTACTCAATCTGACTGCTCTAACCCTAAACATATCTACTTTAGAGGTAAAAGTATAATTAAACTAGTAGTCCGAGAAGTCTTTAGCTAGAATTTATATTCTGAACTTCTTAGCTACAAATGCTGTAATATATCCTAAATCAAACTGTAATATTGTTAGGTAAAAACTGGATGTTGACTGCAGTAGAAATTTTCACTGGATAACAGCACAAGATTGCATGATTCACCCTCCTCTTCTAACCAGGAAATAAAAAGATTAGCCTATGTACTTACCTACTTTCAAGGAATGCTTTCTTTTCTTCAGTTCTACACAAAAATAGGCTCATAAGTCCACTTATTTTGGGGAATATTAGAGAAATATACTAATGTAAGCACAGGTTTATTAATATTTAATTTAGAACTAAGAACCAAGTAAGGTTTATTCTTGACATACTGACTATAACTGCAATTGTTTTCCCCCTTTTGTTCACTTCTACACAAGGTGCAATCAGCAAGTTAAACTCATGGAATATAGAAAACCCTTTGTCTGCCAGGATTTTAGCACTCAGGTACTTCTAATATAGATTCAAAAGATGCTAATAAAGACAGAAATTTTCCACTGAGGGAAAAATGGAATGCTTTTAAAACTTACTTTTAGTTAATGACTAAGGCATTTTTGCTAACAGCAATTTGGCTTCATATCCCAGTTAGGAATAAATGCATTAAATGGTAGATTAAAATGTCCTTTCGTCTGCTTGGTAAAGCCAGTGGCTGCAAGCAAATGAAATGGTATTTACTTGATGGCCTCGTTTTTTGGGAAGGTAATAGGAAGAGAACAATTTTGTTTAAAAGAGGGCTTTTTAAATATGAATATGAATCAACAGAAAATGTAGGAACCAGGCTGATGTAGTACACTGCACAATCTGTTAGCTGCATTTGGGCTGCTAATTAAAAAGTGATATAGACAGCACAGTATGAATGCACCATAACCTGTTGAAGGTCTGTCAGACTTTATCTTTGCTTTCACATATTTGAATATTGTTTAATAAGAGGTCTTAACTGAAAGCAGAATATGCTTCTATAAAAGTAGTGAACAGACATATCAGGTTAAAATTCACACTGCATTATGTGTACGTACATGTGTTCATGAATTCCAGCTTCTTAGACAGCTACTCTATTTCATAAGCACAGTATGTAAATTCTGTATGTTACAGCTTTCTGTTGATGGTGTTGTTCGTTGTTGTGGGGTTTTTTTCTTTGTTTTTTCAGAGAAATGAGCTAGGCTGGAAAGTCAGAAACACAATACCTAAACAAAATGTGAACTTATATATATAGATATTTTTCATGATGTACTCTGTGTGTATCTATCCATAATCCATGGGATTTTCTTTTTTTTTTTCTTTTCTTTTTTTTCATCTTACCTGGCAGTTCTTGCTTCTGTGTTTCAGACAGCCAATTTCTCCTCCTCTAATTAAATGGCACCCCCAGTCTGCACAGTGGTAGGATTAATGGAACATTTCTTACATTAACTGGATTACATTACATTAGCTGACACTGTTAAATGTGAAACCTGTTTTAATAATACTCGTGATTAGCAAACCTCTGAAAGTTTGGAGATTAACACTGGAAGCTTATCTAAATTTACAAATTCCAAGATTGCAAAAAAACTAGTTTTCCTTCTGAAACAGAGAGGTTTGAAAGAGTGAGAAAAGAAGGGTATCAGCAGTGGTAACTCCACATGGAGCAGAGTTCATCAGCTTAGGAAAAAAAACAGATAATTCTTTCTTTCTTTTTCCTTCATTTCTTTCTTTGCTGTTTGTTTGTTTCTGTAGTTTTTCTGGTCTCCGTAAGATGAAAATACCTTTTCTGTATTTTAGGACCTCTAGTTACTCTGGCCTGTTCTAATAGGCCAGACCCTCCACTAGGATTTATCTTACAGAAAGAAAAGTCACGTACATTCTGAAGCCCTCTATTGATCTGAGGTCATAGACCCTACTATGGCAAAAGAATAAAAATAATTGTGTTATGCTATGCCACATTAAGTAATTTTCCTTGAGTAAAGGAAAGGTTTTAAAGTATGTGTGATATTCCTTCTGCCTGCAGAAAACTACCATTTTGAAATGGCTCTCAGCCTTTACACATACTGTACGTGCCTTTATCATCTTTGTGGCCCAACATTATCCAGTAGTTTCCTGTCTTTCTTGAACTGAGAAACTCAGAGTTGGACACAGCAGTCCAAATGTGTTCTCATAGGGCAGAGTAAGGTGAAGGAGGATCACCTGCCTAGACTTGCTGGCCATTATCTTTTTAATACACCCCAGGACACCAGTGGCCTTCTTGGCCACCAGCACACTCAGGTCCTTCTCCATGAGCTACTTTCCAGCAGGTCATTCCCTAACCTGTACTGATGGGTGCAGTTATTCCTCCCCATGTGCAAGACTCCACACTTGCCTTTGTTGAACCTCGACATATTCCTCTCCACCCCATTTTCAGCCTGTCCAGGGCTCTCTGAATGGCAGCAGAGCCTTCTCATGTCTCATGTGTCAACCCCTCCTCTCAGTTTTGTATCATCAGCACAATTGCTGAGTGTGCATTCTATCCCTTCATCCAGGTCACTGATGAAGATGTTGAACAAGAGTGAACCCAATATTGACCCCTGGGGAACATCACTAGCTACAGGTCTCCAGCTAGACTCCATGTCCCTGTTCTCTACTGTCTAAGCTCTCTCAGCCAGACAGTTCTCAACCCACTTTACTATCCATTCATATATATCACACTTCCTTAGCTTACCAACAAGGATTTTCTGGGAGTCCTATCACACCCATTTGCTGTGGTGATGTGCATCAGAGCAGGTAAGACTTCGCTGGGCAAGGGATCTGAAGTAAAAGACTGACCAAAAAGCTCTTTTTAGGGGTAGTTTGAAGCTAGCAGCGATATAGCAGCGATATCGTGCAGCTACTGGGGATCTAGCAGCTTGTGGGCAGGATCTCGACTCGGTGGGGGTAGTGCCGGCTCGTCCGCCGCTCAATTTAAACCTCCGCCCTTAACGTTCGCACCTGCTAACAAGCAGTTCACACCCTCTAATAACCCTTAAATAGCGTTAGGGAGGACACAGCAGAGCAGGCGTGAGCCATTGTTTCAGCCTATTGAGAACAGGTAGGCTAACATGGTTTCCCCCAGGCAACGAGAAAACTGGCAACCCAGACGGAGAGGCTGCTCAGAAAATGTGGCTGTTCAAGTTACTGGCTGTAGGGATTGCTTGAGCCTGCTGCTATCTGGGGAAGAAGGCAAGGGATTACACCTGCTCAAGGTGTGAGCAAGTGGATGAGTTACTCCAGCTGGTGATTGAGCTCAAGGAAGAGGTACAGAAACTTAGAACCATCAGGGAATGTGAGCAGGAGATAGACTGGTGGGGCGACTGGCTGGCATGTCAGAGGAAAGGGTGCCAGGGAGACACCCTCACAAAATTGGTGGACCCCCAGCCTCATCAGCGTAGGACAGACCTGACTGATGAAGAGGGTTGGACGAGAGTCCCTGCCAGATGTCTTGGGAACCCCCCCCTGCCTGTCTACCCCGCTTCCCCAGATCCCCCTTAGAAACAGGTTTCACATGCTGGAAATGGAAGGTCAGGTGAGCAATGAGGTGATGGAAGATCTGCCAAGGAGGGAGCCTAAGGCGAGGCGGACACCCCCATGCCTCCAGACTGCCTCTGTCAGGAAAGAAAGAAGGGTGGTCGTGGTGGGTGACTCCCTTCTCAGGGGAACGGAGGACCCCATATGCAGACCAGACCCGAGCCGCCGAGAAGTGTGCTGCCTTCCTGGGGCCCGGGTCAGGGACATAAGCAGGAAAATACCAAAGCTGGTGAGGCCCACTGATTACTTTCCATTGCTCGTAGTTCAGGTGGGCAGTGAAGAAATTGCTCAGACAAGCAAAGAAAAGAGATTTCAAGGGTTTAGGGTGCTTAGTTCAAGGTGCAGGAGTACAAGTAGTCTTTTGTTCTGTACTGTCAGGGACGGTCTGGGGTTCAGAGCTTGCACGGAAGGTTCAAGCAATGAATAACTGGCTCAGAGGCTGGTGCCAAACCAGAAACTTTGGATTCTTTGACCATGGGTAGTTTACTCGGCCCCTGGCTTGCTGTCCAACCATGGAGCCCACCTATCTCAAAGGGGGCAACAAATCTAAGCTCAGGAGCTAGTGGGGCTCATCGATAGAGCTTTAAACTAATTATGACGGGGGGAGGGGACAGTACAGGCCTCACAAGAGAAGAGCCTAGGGGAACGATTTTAGAGATGGGAGTGAGGCAAATGACTCGGCTCAAGTGCATCTATACCAATGCACGCAGCATGAGCAACAAGCAGGAGGAACTGGAAGCGATTGTGCACCAAGCTAACTATGATCTAGCTGCTGTTACTGAAACATGGTGGGACTGCTCCCATGACTGGAGTGTTGAGATAGATGGCTATAAGCTCTTCAGAAGGGACAAATAAGGAAGGAAGGGCGGTGGTGTGGCCCTTTATATTAAAGACTGTTTTGGTGTTGAAGAGCTTGAGATTGCAAATGATAAAGTGGAGTGTCTATGGGTGAGGATCAGGGGGAAGGCCTGTAGGGGAGACATCGTAGTTGAATCTGTTACAGACCGCCAAATCAGGATGAGGAGATGGACGAAGCATTTTACGAGCAGCTTGCAGAAGTCACACGATCGCCAGCACTCGTTCTTGTGGGGGATTTCAACTTCCCTGATATATGTTGGAAATATAACATGGCGCAAAGGAAGCAGTCCAAGACGTTTCTAGAGTGTGTGGAAGATAGCTTCCTTACACAGCTGGTACGAGAACCTACCAGGGGTGGTGCCCTGCTTGACCTGCGCTTTGCTAACAGAGAAGGACTGGTAGGTGATGTGAAGGTTGGAGACTGTCTAGGGCAGAGCGATCATGAAATTGTAGAGTTCTCTATTCTTGGAGATGTCAGAAGGGTGACTACCAAAACTGCTATCTTGAACTTCCAGAGGGCGGACTTTGACCTGCTCAGGACGCTTGTAGCACGGGTCCCTTGGGAGTTGCTCTTTAAGGGTAAAGGGGTCCAGGAAGCCTGGACACTCCTCAAGGTGGAAATCTTAAAGGCGCAAAAACAGGCTGTCCCTGAATACCGTAAGGCAAGCTGTAGGGGGAGAAGACCGGTGTGGATGAGCCGGGAATTACTGTCAAGACTCAGGAAGAAAAAGAGAGTCTATGTCCTGTGGAAGAAGGGACGGGCTACTAGGGGAGATTACAAGGAAGTTGCTAAGGTATGCAGGGAGGAAGTCCGGAAGGTGAAAGCCCATCTTGAGCTTAGATTGGCCACTGCAGTGAAGAAGAATAAGAAATCCTTTTACAAATATATCAATGGCAAGAGAAAAACCAAGGATAATCTCTATCCTCTAATTGATGAGGCGGGGAATGTGACCACAGATGACAAGGAGAAGGCTGAGGTCCTCAACGCCTTCTTTACATCTGCCTCTAATAGTCAGACCAGCTATCTTCAGGGCACTTTGTGCCCTGATCTGGATATCTGGGCTGACATGCAGAATGTCTCCCCGGAGATTGAGGTGGAGGCCGTAAGGGAGCTCCTCCTCCATCTGGACAGTCACAAGTCCATGGAACCAGATGGGCTTCATCCTAGGATGCTGAGGGAATTGGCGGGGGTGATTGCTAAGCTGCTCTTGGCTGTCTACCAGCGCTCCTGGTTGACAGGAGAGGTTCCAGAGGATTGGAGGCTTGCTGATGTGACTCCCACCTACAAAGAAGGGCCGTAAGGAGGATCCGGGGAACTACAGGCCTGTGAGCCTGACATCAGTGCCAGGAAAGGTCATGGAACAAATCCTCCTGGGAGAGATCATATGGCTCGTGCGCGACGTCCATGGGATCAGGCCCGGCCAGCATGGGTTCATGAAAGGCAGGTTGTATTTTACCAACCTCATCTCCTTCTACGACTGGGTGACCAGACTGGTAGATGAGGGAAAGGCAGTTGATGTAGTCTACCTAGACTTCAGCAAAGCCTTTGACATGGTCTCTTACAGTATCCTTCTGTGGAAACTGGCTGCCCGTGGCTTGGACAGTTTTACCCTCTGTTGGATAAGGAACTGGCTGGAGGGCCATGCTCAACGGGTGGTGGTCAATGGAGTGAAGTCTAGCAGGAGACCTGTTTCAAGTGGTGTCCCCCAGGGGTTGGTACTGGGGCCCATCCTGTTTAATATCTTCATTGACGACTTAGATGAAGGGATTGAGTGCACCCTGAGTAAGTTTGCAGATGACACCAAGCTGGGAGGTGGTGTCGATCTGCCTGAGGGCAGGGAGGCCCTGCAGAGGGATCTAGATAAGCTGGATCGCTGGACTGAGGTGAATGGGATGAGGTTCAACAAGGCCAAGTGTCAGGTTCTGCATTTTGGCCACAATAACCCCATGCAGTTTTACAGGCTTGGGGATGAGTGGCTGGATGAGTGTGAAGAGGAAAGGAACCTTGGTGTGTTGGTTGATGCTCAGCTGAACATGAGCTGACAGTGTGCCCAGTTGGCTGAGAAGCCCAACGGCATGCTGGCCTGCATTAGAAATAGTGTGGCCAGCAGGAGCAGAGAGGTGATCATCCCCCTGTACTCAGCACTGGTGAGGCCGCACCTCGAGTACTGTGTTCAGTTTTGGGCCCCTCACTACAAGAAAGACATTGAGGCCCTGGAATGTGTCCAGAGAAGGCAACGAAACTTGGAAAAGGTGAGGGGTCTGGAGCACAAGTCTTATGAGGAGCGGCTGAAGGAGCTGGGATTGTTCAGTCTGCCGAAGAGGAGGCTCAGGGGAGACCTCATTGCACTCTACAACTTCCTGAAGGGAGGTTGTGGTGCAAAAGGGTCTGGCCTCTTCTCCCAGGCAAATAGTAGGACCCGAGGAAACGGCCAGAAGTTGTACCAGAGGAGGTTTAGGTTGGACATTAGGAGAAACTTTTTCTCTCAAAGGGTGGTCAGGCACTGGAATGGCTGCCCAGGGAGGTGGTGGAGTCGCCGTCCCTGGCAGTGTTCAAGAGGCGCCTGGATGAGGAGCTACGAGATATGGTTTAGTAGCTTGTGGTACTGATAGGAATGGGAGGGCGGTTGGACTAGATGATCTTGCAGGTCGTTTCCAACCTTGTGATTCTGTGACTCCGGTCATTTATGATGATGCTGAATGACATGATGCCCTGTACTGATACTTGGAACACCCTACGTGTGACAGGCTGCCAGAAAGACAACAATGAACACCACTGTCTGAGTGCAGTCAATTTTCTGCTCATTTCACAGACCATCTATCCTGTCTTGCATCTTGTCAGTTTGTCTGGAAGTGTCTGTCTTGAAAAAGTATGGTCGGTGTACAATACACTCAACTTGTACTGGTGAAAGGTTAGGAGTAATTTAATTTATTTACTAATAATAAATTTATTAATTTATTCTACAGCATTTAGTTGAGGACTGGTCACTCACAAAGCAGGATACTAAACCACTTCAAGATCCACTATGCTATCAATCCACAGAGCAGAAAAAAGAGTCTACCTAATAAAAAGGAAGTGAAAGAAAGCTTCATTCAGGACATGCTGTTTGTCTTAAGTAGCTGACCTTAAGATTCTCATGAAGTTAAGAAAAAAAAAATGAAACAGAGTTAATGACAAAGTATCATTATAATGTTCTGCAGAAGCAGCTTAGGGACATTGACATCATCAATATGAACATCAATAATTCAGACTGAACTTCAGAAACTGAAGAGAAGGAACCTTTAAAAGACATCACTTTCCATTTACATACTGCATGTGGAAGATAATCTCTTGTTTGACAGCTAAAGTAACAAACTTTTAGACACTGGGACTGGAGAAATACAGAAAGGACTCAGATCTGAACCAAGAAATGCAGCCAAGAGGAAAGGAAATTTGAGACCAAATTTGTGTTTGGTTGGTTGCTTGCTGTATAGTCACATCAAAGTTAGCAGTAATTCTAGTGTGATAATACCACAAATTACATGACCTTGAGGACTTTTTTTCTTATCCATTCAGACAATTTTTGCTGAGTAAGACTGAAACAAATTGATAAGGATTTTTTTTCCTTGTGTTTCTCTGCCTACCTGATCTGTTGTAGAAGAACTCAACTGTCAAGCCCTTTGTCTGATACTTTCCCTTTCTGTCTTTATTTACTAACAAAATGTTGTATAAGAACAGACTCTCTAAGGCTCATGAAATAGACACTATCCATTCATGTTACAATATTCTTGGAACTGAGAATAACTACAAAATCCTATTATTGCGAAGTCTGGCAATAATCAAAGGCTTATAATTTTGTGTCTGAATAGGAAATACAGCAAAATGCTACCATTTGAAAGTGCAAATGTAGGTTATTACTGCCTCATGCTGACATAATCATAGCCACTAGATGCAAAAGTTATCTGCTATAATGGAACCACACAGGAAACAGCACAGCCTGACCTTTTTTACTTGTTCAGGAAGAGATGGAAGAGGTGTTACTGGTGTATTCCAGGTATTAATTTTTTTTCGAAAATGTAACCTGTTTCCACTAACAAGTACAATACACAGGAGTAGAAGCTATCGTGTCAGACCTTTTCCACACTCGGTCTAAAAGCAGTGATTTGAAACTAAGATTTTCTTCTAGTTTGTAGCAGATTCTAGCATCTACATGAGATGATTTTTCTAAATCTGGTGAACACTGAAGAATAATACTTTAGGTTCTTATTCTACACATCTAAATATAAAGACAGAAAACCAAATACTAGTACTCAAAATTGTGCAGTGGAAATTTTGTGGTTATTTCTCATGAATAGCTTTTGATATATTTAGGTCTGTGTCAGGTGCACAGAACTCCATAAAATCTCTACAACCTAAATTCTATTTTATGAAACAGAATTATTTAACCTATACTTCAGTGTTATATGTAAGGCTTTATGTAGATCTGCAGATTTTGTTGTCGCACAAGAAAAATGTAATAGACTCTTTTTATCAGAGATTATTTATTATTTATCAAAGATTTCTATTGACATGAGGCTTATAAGCATTCTGTTATTGTAATGTCAGCACCCCTATGTAATCTCTATGTAATTTAGTATTTCTCTTTTTTTTTAATTAAAAACAGACATCATGGAATTCAGGAATATTTACTTGACATTCATATTCTGAAACCTTCTCTTAGAATTTTATTACAATAGTCTACAGAGGGGTTGCTAGTGAATTATTATGTAAACTTCATAATCTGATCAAATGTTAAACTCAAGCATGAATTCTTATCTTTATTTTTTTTAATCATTTCATATTTCATGAAATAAGAATCAAAAATCTCAACTCAGTTCCAAAGGGAGAAGATCTTTATACTTGAATGTTTTGGTATATATAGTTTTGGTAGGGCTTTCTTGTTGTTTACCTGATCTTCTCCTGTAATTAGTGCCATTTAATTGTTCTCAGTATAAAGAAGACATCTCAAATAGCGGAAGTTAGTGATAATCTGTGGAATTTTATTGTGTAGCACTAGATGTAATTATGACATTATGAGTTCTCAGTTTAGTCTTTGGAAATTTTCTAGAAAATAGTTGAGAATCATTGATTTTTCAAGTTATAAAATTATTCTTCTGCGTAAGGCTGTCCCTCAAATGTTGCTGGAGCCCCGGGTAATGAAGACATCGCCCAAAGAGATAAACATGAATTGATGCAGTATATGTAATGATAGGAGACTGGATGTCAGCTGGTATAATCATAGACCCATAGAATTGTTTGGATTGGCAGGGACTTTGAAGATCATTTAGTTAAAGCCCCCTGTAATGCTTTGCTTTCCACAATCCAGCTGAGGCTGCCCAGTGCCCCATCCAACTTGGAGGCTCTGGTATCGTGGACAAATGCCTTCCCCAGCAACTTCACTTCCTAAGTCCCTAAGTGTCAGATAAGAGGCACCATAAATTGAAGAGGAGGTGAGTGAGGATGCCCAGGAAGCTTTGCCTAAGACAGTGCCAAGGGCGAGGTGGTCTGCTCTGAGTCTCCAGACTGCCTCTGCTAAGACAGACAGAAGGGTTATTGTTGGTGGTGATTCCCTCCTCATGGGAATGGAGGGCTCCATATGCAGACCGGACCCAACTCACAGAGAGGTGTGCTGCCTCCCTGGGGCCCAGGTCCAGGAAACAGCTAGAAAACTCCTTGAGTTTATCCTTCTGATTACTACCTATTACTGATGGTTCAGGCAGGCAGCAATGAAGTAGCTCAGAGAAGCCTGTCAAAGACTATGCAAACTATCAAAAAAGACTTGAGGGCTTTAGGGCAGATGGTTGAGGGAGTGGGAGCTAAGGGATATTTTCTTCTATCCCTTCTGTGGTGATGAAGCACCTGGAGTGGGATAGCAAAACCCAGGTAATGGACAAGTGGCTGAGAGGCTGGTGCTGCCACAGAACTTTGGGCTTTTTGACCACGGGGCCATTTGCTCGGCACCCAGCCTAATGGCTGCAGGCTGGTGCCACTTGTCTCTAAGAGAGAAATGGATCCTAGCCCAAGAGATAGCGGGGCTCATTGAGAGAGCTTTAAACTAGGTAGGAAGGGGAAAGGGGATGCAATGATGCTCGCTAGGGTAGAGCAAGTAGTCTGGGATTTTATACTAGATTTGAGCGGGGAAGAGAGCCAAGTGCAACAGAAAAGGGAAAGGCCTAGGGTTGCTGTCACACCAGGAAATTGAGGGGAAAAACCTCCAGACTGTCTCATAGGGTCTTCTGGGAACTCCACAGAGGAGGTAATTTTGCTGATGTCCATAATCTTCTCATGTCCCTCTAGGAAGCAGTGGGGGAAAACTTCAAGTTTCTTTTGGAGGTTTGATGGAGGGGGCCCATCAAGAAAAGTCATGTGCCAGAAAGCACAGCTGAAGTGCTTTCCACTAATGCATGCAGCATGGGAAATAAGCAGGAGGAGTTGGAAGCCATGATGCGCTTGGAAAATAGCGATCTGGTTGCTGCTATCAGGGAAACGTGGCGGCACGAATCTCACGGCTGGCGTACTGTGATTGAGGGCTACAGGCTTTTCAGGAGGGATAAACTAAGCATCAGATGTGGGGCATTTGCTCTGGCTGAGCAAGGACCTGCAGCTAAAACTGATGGAAAAGAGAGAAATGTACAGAAAGTTGAAGCAGGGTTGTGTAGCCTGGGAAGAATATAGGGATGTTGTCTGCATGTGTAGTGATAAGATTAGGAATGCCAAGGCATCGGTGAAGCTGAATTCGACAGAGGATGTGGAAAATAACAAGAAGGGGATCTACAGGCACATAGGGAGGAGGCGACAGACCAAGGAGAGTGTTCAGTCTCTGATAAATGAGGATGGAGAAGTGACTTCCTCAGACATGGAAAAAGCTGAAGTCTCAGTAAGTGCTTTGCCTCGGTCTTCACTGGTGGTTGGGCTCTTCCCCATGTCTGCCAAGACCCTGAACCTCTGGATGTGGGTGAAAGGAGTGGATTCCTTTCCACATTAACAGTGGTAAAAGTCTGAGACCTCCTCATGAAACTGAATGTGTATTAAGTCCATGGGCCTGGATGATAAACATCCTAGGGTTCTGAGAGAGATGCCTGATGTGAGTATTTGAAAAATCATGGCTATCAGGTGAAATCCCTGGTGACTGGAAAAAGGGAAACATGATTCCCAATGTAAGAAGATAACAAAGATGACCCAGGGAACTGCAGACCCATGAGTCTCACCTCTGTGCCTGGGAAGATCATGGAGCAGATCCTCCTGGTTATCATGTTAAGGCACATATGAGATAAAGAAGTGATCCAAGACAGCCAGCATGGCTTCACCAAGGGCAGATCATGCCTGACCAATCTAATGGCCTTCTGTGATGAAGTGGAAGCATGGGGGAAGGGTGACGGATGTCATCTTCCTGGACTTCTGCAAAGCCTTTGACATGGTCCCTCACCACATCCTTGTCTCTGAAGCGGAGAGGTATGGTTTTGAAAGATGGACAGTTCAGTGAATTAAGAACTTGTGGGTTGGTCACAGCCAAAGAGTTGTGATCAACACTTCTATGTCTGGGTGGGGGCTGGTCACAAGCAGTGTCCCCCAAAGGTCAGACCAGTAATCTTCAACATCTTTGTAAGAGATACAGATGGTGGAATCAAGTGCATGTTTAGCAAGCTTGAAAATGACACCAAGCTTAGTAGTGCAGTCGATACACTGGAGGGAAGGGAGATCCAGAGAGACCTGGACAGGCTAGAGAAGTGGGCCCATGAGAAACTCATGAGGTTCAGCAAGCAAGCAACTGACCTGCCAGAAACCAGGTCAAGTCAGTCTATGTGCATCTCCCTCAGCAACAGAACAGTAATTTTTAAGTCGGAGGATTTTTGTATTCATTGGATGAAAGATGACCTGAAAAAGCACATTAAAATTTGTGGCAAAGAAAATACTAATATAAGACAAAGAGAAAAAAATAAAAAGAAAAAAGATATGGAAGATATGCGAAAAATAATTTCTACAGATTAGTGAATTTGAATTAAATGAACCTCAGAGGGCCAAGGAAATTAGATATTAGTCATCTGAACTTTGACAGTTTGACAGTTGTTTCAAAAAGTCACAGAGAAAAAGGAAATGCCAGAAAAATGGAAAATATGTGTCATTTCATCCATCCTTGAAGATGAAACTTTCATCAGATTCACAGACTATATAACAAATTACACTAATATTTGTAGGGCTGAAGAATTTTCTACTGGCCTCTTTTCATCTTGATTCTCCGTGACTTACCATCGTAGATAAGCAGTTTTGAAAATGGTGTTGTTTCTTTTTCATGTCTTGAAGTAGTGTTTGCTGCTTCACAGAACTCCTATTTTACAACAGAATATTCAAAGTATACTACACTGCTATCAGCTGCCCGGTGTACAACTGTACTGACTCTGAAGTCTAAATCCAACATAAACTGAAAAACAAATAAAAAGAGAGTATTAATAAAAATCTTCAGTGTTAAACCAATATACAGAAATCCTCTGACTTAAAAAATACTGTTCTGTTGCTAAGGGAGATGCACATGGACTGACTTGACCTGGTTTTTGGCAGGTCAACTGCTGGAAAGTGTGTACAGTGACAGTCCTGCCTGGCTATAAAGAGACCATGTAGGAAAGGACAGATCAGAGACTGATCATTACAAGCATTCCCTGAGCACTGATGAGTTCTCTGGTATGGTGCACTTTATGTCTACCTGGATTCAGAATGGATGAATAGTTAGGAAGTCACAACCATATTTGTATGTTCTATATCTTAGGGCTTGACTTTAGAAAAACTTGCTTGTCCTTATGTATCCTACTCACTGCTCTGGAAGGATTCAAAGTGGCTGTTTGATCTTAGCCAGACCTACTAACCTAACACTGGGAATGACACCAGTTTCTGGCACTTGTATCTCAAGAAAGAAGATCATAAAGACTGGGATTTTAGTGCAGTATTCATGGGGAGATGACCTTGTGAAGGGCCTTTAGAGGAACAGTTAATTGGCTAATTGCAGTTCCATTCCTCCCGGAAGTTGCACCTGCAAACTGTGGACTGGATGATTTGCTATGTAGTCAAATACAACAGGATAGATGTTTACTGTTGATCTCACTCCATCGTTGATCTCATGGAGCAGATAGCCTTACGTATCTTGACAAGGGGTCACTGTAAGAGACAGGCATTTCTGATATCCCAAATGTTCAATAGCACGTTTCTACAGACTGTTTTTCTCTCATTCAGCACACAACTTTATTAAAACCTTAACAGCTTGTATATTACCCAGTCTCTTTGGAGGATAGTGTAAAATATTTATGAATGTCAAGAAAAATTTAGATGCATTTTACAAATATAACAATATGATTTGAACAGCTAAAATTTATGAGTTTTTTTAATTATTTGAATTTTGTAACTGAGGTGCCTTTGAGTGAAAATACTTCACTTAAGTGAAATTGGGTGAAGAAACTTCCATTTCTGCTCCCAGTACCCACGTAAAAAAATGTTATTTATACCTCAGACACTTCAATTTTATCAAAATCTAATTTTATCACAAAGTCTTACAGGAATATATATATATATATATATATATATGTATATGTATATGTATATATATGTATATATTATACTTGATATTTGATATTTATATATAATATAGATATATATTCCATTGAAAAAAATATTTATTTTTAAATTCTTGTTGATTGTTTACCAGGAGAAAAGTGTAAGACTGGAAATAAAATTGTAAGCAGAAGCAACAGAATTCCCTTCCACATAAGCATTCTGTGACACAAGCAGAAACAAAGCAATCCTACTGAAGTTACTCTCTCAAACTACTCTGTTACAGAAGGGTCGTATTTTGAATTCTAGAGCTTTATTTATACTTGCAGATTAGAAACAACTGACACCAGTCTCTAGCACTGAAGCCAACGGACAAGGAAAACTCCAAACCCATATTGTTAAACTATCTATCTGAGCCTTCCAAATATAGAGACTGCTTAGAAACTGCTTAGAAGCAGCCTCCTTGCCCATTTTAACTGCAAAATGGTAGCTAATTATTTTTCAGGAGAGTAAAAATAGACTAGTTACTGCTTTTACTTTTTAGCAGTATAGGTTCTCGTGATTCAGTGCCTAGGAGCCTTTCCAGATGTTTTTTGGTTTGCAGCTATGAACACAGTCTGCAGGGCTGATAAGTGAAAGCCAAGTCATGAAGCAGAAGTTGAAATGAGTCTTCCTATGGAGGATGGGGTAGTTGCAATTTGTTCTCTCTTCCTAATGCAAGTCAAGTTTCATGTCTGCCCATTAAAAAAAAAAAAATAATAATAACAATCTTCCTATGATTTATGACTACAAAATGAATTCAAGTGTTGCCTTAACAACAGCTGACATTTTAAAATACAGGATATTTTCTGAACAATGCTTTTTAAATTGTATTTTCACTTTTTATTTTGAGAATTTTGCTTTGCAAAATGAGAACTGATTGAATTTTGAGTGTTACAAGTTTTCAAGGGTTTGTAGAGATTACAGAGTAAAATTACTGTTATAACAGAATATGATTTATGCCTCACTATATACTTTTTTCATGATGATGTTCAGGTAAATTGGAATAAATGCAACAAACATATTTACAGTTATACTATACATACAATATCAGGTCAGGATGACTGTGACACAGATGAAAATTACTAACCTGAAAATGCTAGAGCATGTCGCTTAAAATTATTAAGGAGATTCAAGCTTCTTGATTTGGACTAAAACACATAAACTTTCATTTAACTTATAGCCTAGAACAGAAAATGCTCTTTTGCAACTCCATGGAGCTATTTTTTACACAATTTTGTTTGCCAATATAAACTTACCACATGCATCTAAAACAGGAAATACAATATTTATTCATTTATTTATTTCCAGAAATTCTGTTCCATTACTTCTCTGTTGGAAATACAAATGTCCCCTACAGATTTCTGTTTTGTGTAACATCTCATTCTGGCAAAGTGTTTGCAATTACTTTTGCACCTGTGTTTTTCTGCATTTTATTATGACTATCTTTCTGCTTAAGCATTTAGTTCTTCAACATACCTAAACCAGAAAAAAAAAAAAGTCAATGTATATCCAAATTTTTACTTAACATCATTGGGTAATGGGTTTATTTGATCCAGCCTCTGAAATGGACATAGAAAGTAGCTCCCATTAGTACAAAAGAGAGACTTAATGGATATAGAAATTGATATTATAGGAGATGCTGGAGGGGGACACTGAACCTCTGAACATAGCAGTTCATCTCAATCAAAGAATGATGACATCAAAAGATTAGAAAATCCTTTGTTGATTCCCAATGGAATTTTTTCCACCTGCCAATTACCGTATGCATGGAGATGCAGTTATGACTGAGCCTCCACCTATTCACATTTATGGTCCATGGTGCAACATGCATTTCGTCTCCTCAGTTGGGAGACCTCACATAGCTTCTTTTGGATACCCCACATTGTTGCATAGATCCTATCCACAAGGGACTAATAGTGTTTCATTGAAATTAAGTGGTTTCTGATACCTTGATTTGGGAAAACATTTGCTGTCCAGCACGAATGTATTTAGTTGTTTTACTAGTATTACATAATTGTATCCAGTTGTCAGAGCCACATAGAAAGGACTCCAGTGGAGGAAAGGATTTAAAGACTGTACTAAACACTGTACCTCTGAAATAGCAAGTCACACATTGCAGTTAAAACATACTCAGCTGTGCTCAAAGCCAGCCTTGAGATATTTGTCAGGGTTTAGCCATTTGACATCCATCCTATCAACAGCAGTTGCCCTGTTTTTTCACCTGTATGGGCCAGTTGCCCAGCCAGCAATCACTTCACTCCAGACTGGCCATCTTTTGCACAACAGAGCTGTCAAACTGAAGACAGTAGAACTGATACTAACATGTGGTGACAGAGAGTATAAATTTACATGAAACAAATCTTCACTGGTTTTGTTGCCCATGAACAAATTATTTCAACAGTGTTCAACATTGTCCTCTAGAGAAATATCTTTTTACTGTGATATTATCCCTATTTCATCTCTTCAAGACATTTTTGTTCAATGTTTGTATTCAATAAATATATATTTTTTCAAGCTGAGACAGACCTTGAAACATAATGTATCTTTTTATAGCATTATTCACCCACTCAGAAGAAAACAATTCATGAACATGGAGTTTAAAATACATCGTAAAATTCACGCTTCTTGCTGTACCAATTTAACTCAACACATCCCCTGCATTAATAACTGTAACCGAGGGGAGTAAACTAAAATATCTGAAAATTGAACAGTCCAAATGCTTAACCTTAAGATAGTGGAGATCAAACAAAATCTGTAGCAGATCTGGGAAATAGATTTTGTTAGCCAATTAGCAGTAGGTGGTTCTTAAGCTGTTTTTAAAAAATCAAGGTAATAACTACAGTTCCTTTTGTCAGCTCTGTGATAGTTGTCCACCTCCCTCTAAGGAACCGAAGAATACTCTGTTTCTCACTGAAGAACTGGCTATCTTTGCGCTACACCTTTATCAGGCAGGACACATTCTTTAGGAAGCTATGCAAGTCTGCCCTGAAAACATCTCATGTTTGCCTTCAACCCCATGATGGCTGCAGATGTATGCTGTGGAGGATGTGGTTGCCTTAGTCTTGTAGTCTTGTACCTACCCTGAGCAATACTTTCTCCATAACGCTCCTGGGCTGGAGTGGTAACAAGAGACTGCTGACCCAAAGGAACTCCTGAAGGGCTGTCTTGAGTTGAGAGATATACTAGTATAGATTTTTAAAGGTAACTAGGATTTTGATTCCTGCTTTTAACAAGGCGTACTTGTCTTACTTTCCACATAAAATCCCTGCCAGGCTTAAACTGTTAGACAAGTTAAAGGAAGGCTTAATCTTCTCAATTCTAAAAACTGTGTCCTAATATTTCAACTTTTGCAACAATAAAAGACTGCTGAAAGCAAATTCCTTCCTCATATAGCAAAGAAAATGTATTCAATCAAAAGAAGAAACAGCTTCCAATGCTTGTCAAACTATCTCAGTACAGGTCTGAGTTCTGAAAATAATGTGCAGAATAATCTCTGTCCCTTAATAAGCTGTTTAGCTCTGGTGGAGCTGGTGAGGCAGGAAAAGACTTCTGAAGGTTTTGTTCTCCATAAACACAAAGCAAGGAAAGGGTCACCCATATGCTGTAATTGTAATGATAAATTTGCACATTCTAAGATTTTTACTAGAGTGTAATATATAAACCTTGTCCTGCTCTCAGATGAATAACCTTTCCAAAACTGTTTTTCGTGGATTTGTTTATTTATTTATTTATTTGGCATTTTGAGTTTTTCTAAAACATGTCTCCCTTCCCTTCCCTTCCCTTCCCTTCCCTTCCCTTCCCTTCCCTTCCCTTCCCTTCCCTTCCCTTCCCTTCCCTTCCCTTCCCTTCCCTTCCCTTCCCTTCCCTTCCCTTCCCTTCCCTTCCCTTCCCTTCCCTTCCCTTCCCTTCCCTTCCCTTCCCTTCCCTTCCCTTCCCTTCCCTTCCCTTCCCTTCCCTTCCCTTCCCTTCCCTTATTTCTTTTCCATTTTCCCTTTTTCCCTTTCTCTTCCCAGAAATCTGCATTCTATCCTAGGCTGCAAGCCAGCTACTAAGCTTCAGCATGAGAGATACATTTATATAAGCATTGTCTTTTAGCCTGTGGCTGTTAGAGGAAACAAAAGCAATTGGCATGAATCCTTCCCTCTAAGGCTAAACATGACTAATAGTTCACATTTGTTGTCCTTATCTATGAGCAATTTATAACTGTTTCCCTCAATATGCTTAAACATGATTACAAGTTACAGTATAGATATGCTTAGATTTATTTATACTTTTATTAATCCCCCCCCCCTTTTTTTTTCCTATACAATGAATTCCACTTGATTTTTGAGAAGAAAATTAGAATCCTGCCAAAATTCCAGGTAATATCTAACACTCACATCATACTGCAGTCATATATATCATAAATGTCATGTTGCTAACAGCTACAGATCCGTTATCCAATACAAGTACTACTAACAACAACAACAAAAAACCCACAACCAAATGTTGGTTGTGAAGTGGATATATTCTATCATATGTCTCCATAGTGAGGTCATTGATTGGAATTTCTTTTCAGGGCAGATTTTAGCATGTGTACAATTACATTCTTTCCTCGTTTGTATTTGGATTGGAATATATGTGTTTTTATCAAGAGAGTTCAAAGTATAATTCATGGCTACTATCTAAGAAGTAGTCACATGTAGGCATAGGTAGAAACATGCTTTTTGAAAAATATCATAGAATATTTTGTTTGTCTGAATAAGCATGACTGTGACTGCACTTTAAAAGACTGGGTGTGTTTCCTAGACATGGGCCTGGTCACAGGAATAAAGGACAGGCTAGGTGGCAGTGTATGGGATTTCTAAATTTCCAGTGGAGGAGAAAGAGCAGCACCCAGGTCATCCCCTGTACCTCCTGTACAAGGACATGGAGAGGCACTGGATACCATAGAGGGATGATGCCTTGCTGTTGTGGTTTGGTGATTTTTTGTTGTCAGTATTCCACATCAGAACACCATGTGGACCAGTGGCAGTCAAAGAGCTGATGTTCTGGTCCCGTTTACTGCCCCTTACGGACACTGCGAGCATCCCGATGGGAGGGGCGGCATCTCCGGAGGACCCCGGCCTCTTCCTCCCGGCCCGGCTGAGCCGGCTCCGCTGTCTCAGCTCGCCGCGGAGAAAAGCACGTGCTTCCCTCGCACTGCTGTGGTTTGACTGGCATTTTGGATACTCTTGTCTCTCTCGTTTTGTTTGATTTGGTTGCTCTAGTGAATTACCGTTCCTCCTCTGATCGCTGCCATTGTGTTTTCTCTTTGTTAGAACTATCTGCTGGCTCTCTGCCTTCCCCCTCTCCCTGAGGGCACGTGGCCTGCGGCTGGCCGGGTCGCGTGGCAAACCCTCAGCACTCCTTCCTTTTTTCTTTTTTTGTTTTTTTTTCCTTTTTCCCCGGCCTGTGCCCCCCTGTCACAGACTTCATGTCTAGGGATAACCCCGTGACACTTGCGAAGAGCTGTGCTTCCTTGAACATGAAGCCAAAAAGAGGCTTTTCTTTTAGGAGATGATTAGTATCATCGCCCACAATAAAGAAGGATGAATAGTATGTTTACAAAGAGGCGAGATACACATTGTATAAAAAAAACTGGTTTGACCTATGAGCATCACAGATTTAAACATCATTTGCAAATGTGCATGCTGCAGTGGTCACAAGGAAGAAATATTTCCTGAAGTGTATTTAATTAAAAAAAAAAAAAAAAAAAGTTTTTTGAGACAAACAGGTATCAGAGAATGTTTCTGAAAAAAAGTACTGTGACAAACTCAAGCATCCCTGCTGGAACACCGTTGCTGAACTTCATGGGCTTTGCCATAGTCTTTGACCAATTCACACTGACCAGGCATCTATGGACCAGGTTATTAAAGAGCTATCTAGATGTGTCTAAATATTCAAATATTCTAATGCGCCCAATATCAGTGCTGACTGCTTTGAATTGCAGAAATTTCCATTCCTTTATGACAAGAAATCAAAATTAAATCATTTTATCCAGGTTGTTAATTACAGGTAGGAATTTTAAAATATTTGTTTTAGTGATATATTCAGTTTAAAGTCATTATGACCTATAAAATTCACACGGAGAAAGCTGAAATAATCTGAACACACTAACATACAGCGCTTGTGCACTGAGCTAAAAATTCTGGTCAGATTTTTCTCTCAGTTAAATTTGAGCTTGGATGCGATTCAGAAATATGAAATATTCCTTTGTAGATATGTATTATACGTTCTCCAGTACAAACTTTTTTCCTGTGGTGCTACTGCAGGGGAAAAATATTGTTCAGATACATTCTAGTGCTTCAGTTAACTGAAACTGCAATTATTTTCTAAAATTCATTTATTGAAGTGTCCTTCTTCCATTATAATTTCCATCTCTTGAATGGAATAAAGATAGCCGTGTTTAAAGGAATACCAAGAGCATGTTGTGTCCAATGCAGAAGGACAAGGTGTTCTCCAGCTCAGTTGTAAGACAACTTGAGAAGAAATGTGTTGCTTATGGAATCTCTAGATAGCTGCACGAAAGTACACTTTCTAGTGATGGGAAGGCTGCTGGCGCAATTGCAATACCTAGTTCTATTTCTGCTGAGATGAGATGAGATGAGGACCCCAAAAGAGAAAAAGAACCATATTTTCTGTTAACAGACCTGGACATTGACATTTCCTACCCTTATGGTGCGCAGTGAATTGAAGTAAAACACCGCACCAACAGTAAGGATAGAAGTGGGGAAGAAAGTTGGAGCCTTGAATGTGATGTGATGGACTTTACTTACTGTGACTTTCACTTGGATAAAAGACACTGCAGTTAGCTCTTATATCTATGTAATACAAAGCTATTTGGCTGAGATACTTCAGAAAAAAGATGTACATACCTGCTGGGGAAAGAAACAAAAAATAAAAACAAAACTATTTTGTTTTAATTTAGAATAACCAGCATTTATCAGGAAGATACATTCTTCCTGCTCTTCTGGATGGATAAGCAATTGGTTGAAAGGCCGCAGACAGAGGGTGGTCATCAATGGCTCTATGTCCAGATGGAGGCCGGTAACAAGTGGTGTCCCCCAAGGGTCTGTCTTGGGACCGGTGCTCTTTAACATCTTTATTAATGACATCGATGAGGGAATTGAGTGCACCCTCAGCAAGTTTGCTGACGACACCAAGCTGAGTGGTGCGGTTGATATGGTGGAAGGAAGGGATGCCATTCAGAGGGACCTCGACAGGCTGGAGGGCTGGGCTCGGGTGAACCTGATGAGGTTCAACACGGCAAAGTGCAGGGTTTTGCATTTGGGCCGGAAGAACCCCAGGCACCTGTACAGGCTGGGAGGAGTGGTCCTTGAGAGCAGCTCGGCAGAGAAGGACCTGGGGGTCCTGATGGACGAGAGACTGAATATGAGCCAGCAGTGCGCTCTGGCAGCTCGAAAGGCAAATGGTATCCTGGGCTCCATCAGGAGAGGGGTGGCCAGCAGGGACAGGGAGGTGATTGTCCCTCTCTACTCGGCTCTTGTGAGGCCCCATCTGGAGTACTGTGTCCAGGTGTGGAGCCCTCAGAACAAGAAAGACATTGAGATTTTGGAAAGGGTCCAGAGGAGGGCAACTAAGATGATCAGGGGGCTGGAGCACCTCCCCTATGAGGACAGGCTGAGGGAGTTGGGCTTGTTCAGCCTGGAGAAGAGAAGGCTGCGGGGTGACCTCATGGCAGCCTATCAATACCTGAAGGGAACCTACACCCAGGAGGGGAGTAAACTCTTCAAAAGGGCTGACAACAGCAGGACTAGGGGAAATGGATCCAAGTTGAAGGAGGGAAGATTTAGGTTGGATGTTAGGGGGAAGTTCTTTACTAGGAGAGTGGTTAGGCCCTGGAACGGGCTGCCCAGGGAGGTTGTGGATGCCCCGTCCTTGGACGTGTTTAAGGCCAGGTTGGACGGGGTCCTGGGCAACCTGATCTGAATGTGTATGTTTGGTGGCCCTGCTAGGCAGGGGGGTTGGAACTACATGATCCTTGGGGTCCCTTCCAACCCGGGTGATTCTGTGATTCTGTGATTCCTGCTCTTCTCTTAACAAAATTAAAGAATCATTATTATCCTCAATACTGGGAAGTATTAAAATGCTTAATTCTGAGAAAATTTGATGAGTTAGTTAATGCATTTGATAATTTTCTTCACTATCTTCAAATATCATCATCTCTACAACACACTCCATTTAAGATGTTAAATTAACTTCACACACATTCTTTTAACTGATCCGTTGTGCCTAACTCCTATTACAGTAGTCAGTCCAAGTGAGAGAGAACTTCTGGACCTCACCTCACAAATTCCAACTTTTAATTAAGAAGTAATGCTCTTTGCAAAGGGCATATCATAGACAGTGTGGGCAAACCAAGATATCTGATTTTTATATGCTCCAGCTGGTAGTCCTTTTTTTTTTTTTTTTTTTTTTTTTTTTTCCCCCTTCTTCATAGTTTTTGTTTTTGGTTTTTGTTTTTTTATTATTTTTCCCTCCCTCTGTCTTTTTCAATAGTTGAACCTCTCCTCTTTGCTTGGTCGAACCTTTGAAGTTCAAAGTCTGTCACTTTCTGTGTATCAGACATACGATGGGTGGGAGAAGAGGGGTTTTTAACTTCAAAGGCCAGTCCAAGGAAAGACTGACTGGGGCGGAACAACAGAAATCCAGGAGAAAACAGCTCTTTCTCCCAAAGGAAGGCAGGAAACTTTTCGAATGAAGCAATCTCCTTCAGCCCTTTTTAATCTTCAGACAGAAAATAAAATAAAATAATATGCAAAGAAATATCAGTAAAAACAAAACTTCAGACAAGAAGTTAGAGTAAGGTATACTGCTTAAACTGTAATTTTGTACAGCCCTACCAAATGTTTCAGATTCTGCAGCTCTTACGCTTATAAACTCCCCATAAAATAAAGGGAATGAAAAAAAAAGTAGATCTTGCTATTGAAGAAATGAAATCTTTCATTGGAAATCAGGATGCTCTGTATTAATCTTATTTGAAGAATATAAGCTTTAAAGTATTATGTGAAATGTGATGCTTACAGAGCAACAAATAAATCAAGAGTGAGTATGAAGCCACAAACAGAACTAGTTAGGCACTTCTGGAGATAAACTTATTCCTGATTTTTGTCTCTCTTCTTAGGCAAACTGATCCAGCTGTGCTGGATTGTAAAAGGATTTGAGATTGCCAAGCTCATTTTATGTATTTAATCCACATGCCAAGAAGTGAGAAGCTAGTGAACGTATTCTTCCCCTAAGCTTTCATTCATCTTTCCTAAAAACGTTGCAACCAAGAAACTTCTAAAACCTCAGCCCTCAGTCCAGCAGCAGAGACATGGTTTATGTGGCCATGGAGAGAAAAGCCTGAACAGATCATTCACCTGCCTTCCACTTCATTTATGCTTTTTTTTTTTTTTCTTCAATCTACCATTTAGAAGTAAGGACTTGAGCAAATGACTAGTTAGACATTATTTATGTGCTGCTTCTCTGAGTTCCTAATCTTGTGTCTTTAGTCCAGTGTCTTCTCAGTTATACAGTCAGGCTTTATTTGATGTCTGTTTAACTCATGGGGACAATCAGAAATGCAGCTACATGGTGGCCGCTACATCTGCAAGCGTACAAGTAAATAAAAACCGACAAAATATTCCTTTGCCTTGAGTAGAGATTTGTCAGTTTTGGATGAGTCGATCTTAAACATGGGGTATGGAGTACAGAGTTTGAAATTAGGATAATTAAACTGATTCCAATTTATTGTTGTAACTGTTGTTAATAAAGGGAGAGTTTGGTGAGATTCAGATAAAGCTTTAAGCCCAGGTTTGTGCTGGATCTCAAACATTTCTGCTGCCTTACAGGTATGAGCAAATTGTCTCCTCTTTTTTCCTTTTTTTTTTTGTTCCTCCATTTTATTTTTTCCTGTGGCTGAATTAGTGCTGACTTCAGAAATAGCCTGAAGAGTAACTGTAAAAGCAGTTGGCTTCACTTTCATCTACCTTCTTTCATTCTGGCCTCACAGTTGGCAAAGTCAGTTAATCCAGAAAGTACCTTGGGTTTGCAGATCCTAAACCTGCTAAAGAGGTTTCTGAAGCCACACTTGAAGCTATCGTTACAGCCTCATAATCTGCAAGACTAATGTATATTTTCAGTGTAGGACTGTGTTTAGTATAGATTAAACTGTTTGTCTACACAGCATGTTTTTAGTATGTAAATACCAAATTCCAGATCAGTTGCTTAGGAATCTTCACTTGCAGTATCTATTTCTTCCACCAGTAGTGTCTAACCAGCTGGAAGGATTGTCTTAATATTGTAGCGAAATGTTCCCTAAGGGCTACCGATTCTGCAGTAAGTCTTTTGTACTTCTTGTTTAGTGTAGGTGTTTCCCCTATGAATGATCTTAGTGCGACAGTGTGATGATGATTCAAGAGCAAGGATCTGTCCTCTCTTTTGGACAAGTGTTTTCAGTGCTGGAGTTACAGCAGTTTGGTATATTTGAAGCTGCAGTAGGTATTGCAAATTTTGTGTATTACCACTAAGCTGCTGAGCAAGCCTTGCGTATACATGGCAAAAAAAACAACAAAAAAAAAGAGAATTCACACCAGAACCTTTCAGTGCTGATAGCTGCCAGTGTAGATGTTTTGTTCTAGTACACTGAAATACATGAGCTCAGGATTATACATACATAGTCCTGAAAAATGAGTCTGAAATGTTTAATTGAGTTAGTAAGGCCTTATTTATTTATTTGTTTGCTTGTTTAAATTGTAGAAACATTGAGTGAGTCAACTTCTCTTTAGAGACATTTATTTCTGTGACAATTCAACAGTTGCAATTTTTCTGTGGGTAAAAGCAACTGGGTCTAAACATAAATCCACAACAAAGATTAATGTCTTACTGAAGTTATTATAACTGCATTTGTATTGCTTTTACTAGCAATATTATTCTTATTTCTTTCAATTATTAAAAGTTATGAAAATGAAAATTAAAGTCAGGCTTTCATGCAAATAATGTAAGGATTAAAGCTCAGTCCTGTGATACACCTGGACTCTGACTAAAATTATTTCTTTCATATTTTCTCTGTCACAAAATAATTTCAAGAAGCCAGCTCTCTGCTTTAGTAGTTTTCATAGTATGAAATACTCACCACTGTCCTGTAAAGAAGCTGCTGAAAATACATGTTCAAACACAAAATTCTATTACTTTTAAACTAAATAACTTCCAGTAATTATTTTCCAGTTGATCAGCAGTGGTGGCTGTTACAGAAAAAAGACTTGCAAGCAGAGGTGTTGATTCCCTGACAGATGTATTTATGCTTCCCAAGTAGGTGTGCACCACTTATTTGCTTTGAGATTACTTGGGAAATATACAAACATAAAAGAAAACAAACAACAACAACAAAAGAACATGAATAACAAAAAAAATCCCAGCCATATATTCCTGCAAAAGAGATCTGGGATTTGTAATCAACAAAATCTACGCAGAATACTATTGCCATAGATGACTCTCAGTCTTCTGAGTAAGTTTGAGAGATCTATTGAAATAGCTAGCAGGTCAGCAAATCAGAAACTGACTTTGAAAAATATTTTTCCATAGAATCAGACTTATTTGCCAACAATATTATAGATGAAGACAAAAACTATATTAAAATATCATTAAGAATAAGAAATTGAGGAAACCAGAAGATTTGGCTTAAGTCTGGCTGCTAGCAGAAGTATACATGCCTCCAAATACTTGTGCTTGGTCTGGTATTAGAAGGCTAGGACTGAAATGAACTTTTCAAATACAGAAGTATTGTGTTTATTTTAATTACTCTAGTGTAACTCATTCAGTAAAATACATCTCCAACCACTATGGTACATATAACTTGGAAAAACATTTACGTTTATTTGATGACTTCAGTGTCAAAGAACGGAGGTTTTTTAAAAATGTCTGTTGCACGCTCTTTTTCTAATGTCACTAAGTTGTAATGCAGAGCAAGAAAAGTTTAAAATTAACTTGAATATTTATATACTTGCAGAGACAAATTTTATTTAGGTAAGTTTCACCAAATCTCATAATTACAGTTTAACAGTTCTGTGGCAGTTTTATTGGGGGTCAGGAGAAGATGAAGATGTTTTTATTTCTTTTATTCTTTTTTTTATAGGCTGATTATAATTAATCTGGCATCCCAAAATGTCAGGAGATCGCTTTGTTCTTTATTTTTTTATTATTTTTTTCCCTTTTTCCTAACCAAATATAATGAATTTTTCGAAGACCACAGTTGCAACCTAGAAATTCTGTATGCTGGTGCTGACAGGATATTTCCCAATTAATCTCACAGTAAGACACTTTCAGTCCTAATTTATTTGAAATATCTTTAATTTCATCTTGAAAACTAAAGATGCATTAGGAATCTTTATTTAATTTCTTACCTAAACAGATTTTAAAAATTTAATAGTTTGCATGGCTTCAAAACTCGACATAGTGCTTGATTTTTTTATCATTTCTCCTAGAGGAGTTACTACCAGTATTGACAGCTTATAATATTGTCACACTCTTATAGGATACCCAGATTAATCACTGATTGTAAAGTAAACTGTGTAGTGGGTACAGAGACCAACAGTTAGATCTTCAAAAGGTTTTAGGCAGATGAAGCTGTCTTTGAATGAGTTTCTGAAGTTATGGACTGGTATCTATAGACACTTCATGTTCATGTGTATGTAAGATTTGAGCCAGAGTTCTCCTCAAACCTAGTTATATTTTTCTTGTGCTTTGTGTTACAAAAATCTGAGTTTTAGATAGTTGCTGAGCTGATACCTACTGAGTTTGATGGCAGTGGAAATGAAAAGCTAGAGGGCACCTCAAAAGGTATCACAGGATATATGACTCTAGATAAGCAAGATGTTTCTTCTTTTTCTACTGATGCATCCTTTCTTGTTCATCAGAATGTGCTCAGCAGGCAGGTTCCAAACAATCTGGCTTTCACAGAACTGCATATGAATCTGTGGTATTTTTTCCAGAGGAGACAAGTTTAAGAAGAGGTTATTTCTGAGGGGATTCCAGTTCCCATTTCTGGGAACTTTCTTAGTAAAAAAAAAAATAATTTATACTAATGAGAACAGATTCAGTCTTACTTTGCAAATGTACTTTCCTTTGCAACTGAGCATTTAGGATTCACCAAGACTGGAAGAAGGTGAGAATATTGTGCTCCAAGTTTCACAGTTGGTCTGTGCATAAAATGAAAAGTATCTGCTAATATTTTACCGTAGCATCAAAGATGAGTGATTAGAACTACGTAAAATAAAAACAAACAAACAAACAAAAAAGTTACTTTTCCTCTCTCAGTATTTGATGGTAAAAAATTGAAGAAAATCTTTTCTTAGAACAGGAGTGAACACAAGGAATGCTGACAGAACACTTTGAAGAAGTAAAGTGAAAAAGACTATTTCTGTAAGTGTATGAGTGTATATACTCTTGTCCGTGTGTCACAGTGGTAGATGTCACAATAGCTTATGTGGCATATGTGCCACATTTCCCAATTTTCAAAGAGTGATTTAGGCTCTCTTTTCTCTTTCTTCTTCTTGGTGTAGTCTACATTGCAGGTGAGTTCAGGCATGACCTGCAGTCTTCCCATCTTCCTTGTACATGAGAGGCAAAAGGAGAAGGGTTTTCTCTAATATTTTAATTCTAAATTATTGTATGTGTGACTGACCTCATTGGGTGAATGAAGTTACTGTCTTTTGGGCTGTAATATCAACTTTAATTGTTTGAGAATGAATTTTCAAAGTATTGCTTTCTAATAAACTCATGTAATGCATTGGAAAGGAAGCAATAAGTGGAACATGAATTCTAATTAATAGTAAACCGTTATTCATATTACTAGATTTTGGAAAATGCTATACTCCTTTTTTTTTAATAATAGTGTAGCTATCCCCCCATAACTTTTATTGTACATTTGACTGTGCACCATAATTGCATTCAAGAGGCCTTTTTCAACATGCATGGAAATCACGTTGCCATTTAAAACTGAATCCCCATAGAGCTCATTTCAAATTGTTTTACTTTGATAATGGCTTTATTAATGTGGTCTCAGAGGACTTGAAATGAGATTGTTTGACCATTGTAATGTGGTTTTCATAGGCTTGCAGTAAAATAATTTACTCTTGTAATGTGGTTTCCATTAGCTTGCACTAAAATCATTTCCCTCTGGTAATGGGTTTCTCATGGATATTCACTTCAACAGTTTTGACCTCAGAATGGGCAGTCTTGTGGTAAAAGACTCATAGTGTTGTGACATTCTGCGGCTGTTGCTAAACATGCCGTGTCAGACAGGGTCTCTGATACAAAGACAATTCTGAGTGCCACATCATGCCTAAGTTCAACTATGTTCTTGTTAACTGCCTGCCATTTCCCTGTATGCTCCAGTTCAGCTTTACAAAAGCCCATCCACATATTCTGCGTGTTTCTGTTGCCCCTGTTTCTCAAGAAGAAGCTACAGGAGATTTAATCGCTAGTAATTCTCCAGGGGAAGTGGCTTTCACATCAATTATTTGACATTCTGAGGCAACAAGGGGAAGTGCAGGACTGTTTCAAATGGAACAAAATTGTAGTTTCTCTGCAGGACCATCTTCCACTCATATATGACAGTAGAGAATGTCTATAATCTTTGCTTTTCATAATGTACCCTCCATAACAAGATCCATAAGATGGGAATAGAAGAGGGATATACCAAGACTGTACCAGCCAAGCATTCTCTCACTGTGGGAAAATTCACACAAGAAATTTCAACCAGAAATGTAGTGATTTTACACCTTTCAGATATATTCAGAGAACTTGCGTGCTTGTTTCTCCATCCTTCTCCTCCAGATAGTTTTAGTACCTGTCTCACAGTTACTAAAATAAATAACTTTCAGTGGTATTTCAGGAGCATGTCTCTTGCGAAGGTTCATTTCCTGCTGTGAGAACTGACTTTATTTCTACCAAAATTAGAAGCCAACTGAAATTATTCCCATCAATGCCAGAAAACATTCAGGAGATTATGTTACTATTCCATTCCTTCTGTGGATACAGGAGGGGTGAGGATCGTCAATATGGCACATTTTGTGAGTAACAAATTCACACACAATTAAAAAAAAAAACAAAACCGAAATGTAATGTGTTTCACAGTGATCTAAGCTTTCAGAATAAGGCCGGCATTACTTAACTTTTAATTAAAGGTGCACTCCTCAGAATGTCTGAAATTTCAGTAATACATGGAAATGTTGTTCTGTTACTGAAAATCATGGCTTTTCATCCTATTCAATCTAAAATCACCTGAGATCAAGTTGCATACTGAACCAGATCATCATATTTGCATGTCCTACATTTGTAAATGAGAAATTAAACTTGCTTTGTGCCATGAAATGAGTATTCAAGACTGTACTATTATAAGCAATGTATTGTTGTGTGTTTTAGGAAAGGGACTTGTCGCAGCATTTTTTTACAGGAATGCACTTGTATTACAAATTTTATCCAAATGGGCATTGGGTTCTTGTGAAACTAGAAAAAAAAGCTGATTCATTTATTTCTTTTTACGTGCATAAATTCTGCAGTAAAGAAAGAATAAAAAGCTGAGTTTAGAAGATGATGGCCTGAGGAGGGAAATCTTCTTTCTGTTAAGAAGATTTCCGTAAATCTCCATCAGCAAATAGAGTATGGTGTTTAGATGTCTGAACTAGCGATGGGACTTTTTACGATTGTGATGTAAATTATACTGGGATTGTTTTTGATTGTAGCTGGAGTATTTCCTTGTTGGTGGAAAGATAAAAAAGGAGTAGGCAGGGTCTTCTTGGAATTAAATGCACAGAGAGCTTCAGTTTTGACAAATGTGAAGTCCAACACTGGTTACGGTATTAAGTTAATGAGTTGTTTAAGTGGATGTTTTGTTAAGGACTCAATTTTGCAGTCACATCCAGAAGAGCATGATTTTGGGTGGGTAGACAAAAGTAACTTTCCTGCCCCCTTCTATTCATATGATGGAAAAACATTTCAGCGATGTTGCAGACCTGTCTAGAATAAATTCATGTGAGATTCTTACAGCTTCCTTAGCATGCACAATAAATTAACAAGATAGTGGGAGGAGTTTTATGTCTATAGGGGGATGATTTGTGTTGTTAACTAAGATGAAGGATCCTCTTTCAAGTTCCTGATAATGCAGAATATCCTGGATTGCTGAGAATATGTAACAGTGCATCAAAGGAAGCTTGATAAACTGCTGAGGATAACTAAGAGCAGAGAGCTTAAATGATAGAGATGATTGTCCAGCTTTTAAGGCCAGCGCACTTCAAGTGAGTTAATGTGGCTATCTAAGGACACTGAGCATGCCTAGTGAGTGGCAGTAGCTTTTTAAGGACTCTGTGCACAGCTCCTCATGCCACATAATCCCTAAAGATGCCATTTTATGCCATCTGGCTTTTGTTGTTATTCTCCATCAGAAGTCCAGATATTTATTTTTTTTTCTCACTGCAAAACACATATCCCTTTCATTTCAGAGCTTTGTTTTTTTTTTCTTTTTGCTCTAAGCTGCATACCAATAAATTTCAAGCACAGCACATTTTTTTTGACTGTCCATAGATCCCCTTAGTAGTCGTTGTTAGTCACCTCCATGCTTTGTTCTTACAGTTTCCTAGTCTGTGGCTTCTACAGATGTTAAATGGCCACAGACTCCAAAAGGAGCTGTGTGCACCACATGCAGCTGCTGTGACAATGGAATCCATAATGCCCCTCTCACTGCTTTGCCTCAAACTTCTCAGCTTTCCTTTCTACCCAATTCCATATTCTGTGCATGGCTCTTGCACTGCAGATGCTAGATGTTGGTCCCAAAACTTGGCCTCAGTCATGTCAGCTGGGGCCAATTGTTAGGGGCTACAGTATACCAGAAAACAACATATTTATATTAACAGAAAACAGTGGATTTATATTTTGGTGCCTGGAAGGGAACTGAGTGCTGTTCCTGGAGCTACTACACATGAGAAGCATCATCGCACTGCTTGCTGAAAGAAGCAAGAGGAGGTAATCATAGAATCAAAGAATCACAGAATGCCTTAGATTGGAAAGGACCTTAAAGCCTTTCTGCCAGTTTCACTGGCAGAAGTGATCAGGCTGTCCAGGATCTTATCAAACCTGGGGTGTGCACAGCTTCTCTGGACAGTACCACCCACTTCTTGAAGAATTTCTTCCTTGTATCTGGTCATCTTCCTAGTATCTAACCATTTGCCCCTGGCAGTTCCCATTTGGATGCAATTATATTTGATGAGAATTTCTTGCTGTATACTGACAAAACCTGCAGTCCAAAATAAGCCTTCAAAATATTGGAAGAAGAAAAATATTATAGTGCATCATAAGTTCTTGTCTTCTCCCTAGTGCTTCATATTTAGATCCAGCTTGCTTTTTGGGACTTCTCTGTTAGGATTAAGATCACAGGACATGACCAGTTTCACCTGACTCCATCTTTATTTGTTGCTTATGACATGATGCAACTGCCCATAGAAAGGTTGGCTGACATACAAACCGTTACTAAGCATAATTAATTTTCATTCTCATTAATTTTTCCCAGCCCTACAACACAAGAACTGGATAAAATCTGAGAACACGTGGGTGTAAACAAGATCTGTACTAAAAGGGAGATGAGTGGCAGGAGAGAAGGTGATTTTTGACTGCACTGACAGCTACCAGGAGGTTGAATGAAGCCCTCCATGTGAATGTGGTTGTGAGTTTCTCTGAACTGTTTTTCTGTTTAATTGTGATTTACTAATTGAAGGAAGGAAATTGCTGTTACCAGGCAATTTTACAAAAGCTACTTTATTTAACCACAGATGCACAACAAGGAGGAAAGCCTGATCTGCAGTTTCACCACCTGCTCCATGGATGTTGACACCTTCTCCCCTTGTCCCCAGACAAGAGAAGCGAGGACATCTCCTGGCCATCACCTACAGAGCCTCAGGCAGGAGGAGGCTGCTGGCAGGACCTCCTCACAGAAGTCAGCAACAAGTGAGGAGGATAGGAGAAGCCTGTTGTCAGAAAAGAAAGGCTTTGACAGAAGGTTTTTAGAAGACACATTGCTAACTCAGCTCAACTTTGGATCTGTGAATGATTGAGATTGCTATAAACTATTACCAAGTAATAATCTGATTACACTTTCTTTTTTTTTTTCTGTGTTCCAGTTATATGTTGTTCAAAGTTGATACCTATAGAAATCAGAATATTTTCTTCTCTTGATAGACATAATAAAATTCTATGTCATTTTATTGCATCTCTTCTAATGAGGAAAGCTAATGTTGCTGCTGTTTTTGGCATTTCTGAGTCAGAAATCAGGGTGGAGCTGGAGATGGGATGCTATAAAACACTGGCCTTAGCTACACCTTGTTATCAATTCTCCTGGCCCACTGGCTGCGTGGAGCAGGACACATACTCCTTTTTACAGCAATGACTTCAGATGCATTCATTATTCAGTGCACAAAGCTGTGCCAGTCAAGACCGAGTAACCCAGATTTTGTACATTATTCACATGTAAATAATGAAAAAAGTGTATGATCTGCTGATCAGAAATTCTTTCACAAGAAAAATTTTAATTATCTCATAAACTTCAGAAAGATGCAAGTTTCTTGATAATATTTTTGCAAACAGAAACAGAAATTAGGCCTATATTTTCAACCCTAATGGGACTCCAAAGTTAAGGTCCTATATACATATTTAGGTATCTGCCTAAAAAATTGGTTTTCTATTGTACTGTGCACCCAGTATCTCAGTCTGATTTGCATTCCAGAAAATCAAGGTCAGAGCTGCATCTGACTTTCATCTTCAGAGCATTTATTACAACAGATGCACCGTTGGCTTCTGAAGTGTTAGTCCTTCACAGGACAAAGTTTTGTCATTTAATACCTGGTGTTAGCTATCTTAACATATATATTTTTATTATGGGAATTTGGGTAGTCTTACACCTTAAAAGCTGCATTTTTAGTCTTAGCATTGACTGCATTACACAAGAGACCAAGGCAGTGAACCACCACAATAAAAAGATTTTGAGAGGGTGCAATGAGAGCTGTGTAGAACAGTTTGGATTTCTAAGCACCATCACTCTTTGGCATGTTGGTCAGGTCTTCCTCCCGCTATTGTGTAAGTCTCACCTGGACAAAATGTCAGGTGTGTGTGTGGCAGAGGAAGAAGTTTGGATGCATTTATTTCCATTTTCTGTCTGGGGGGGGGATGGGGGCTGAAGGAAGGAGAAGTTACATGCAGCACTTCAGGGTTTAACTTAATGTAAAATAAATTAAACCTGAGAAGGTGCTCTAAAAGAGAAGTCTGGCAGTCACAGAGAGAAGGTGCTGGGCCTGGAAACATATTTGTCTTCTTTAAATGCTCACTTCCAAGCATGTCTGGTTTCTAGCCCAGTTTGTATCAGAAGGGATCAATTTTTTCCCCGTTTCCTTGTTCTACTTTTGTGCTGGTATTGTCTGAATCCCAGAGTGAACAGCAATACATCATCCTGCTTCAACATCTGCTAGAGCCCCCTCTCTTTCTAATCTGCCCAGATCCCCAAAGCCTTTCCCACCTGCTACAGCACCAAATGCTCATTATAGCACACAGCTACGCCCTTCACTGTCCTTTCTCCCCGACTCTCAAGGTTAACATGGAACAATGACTATTATTAAACAGGGGCTCTAACAATATAAAGGCAGCCCAATCTGGGAAAGGGGGTGGGGGGAGAAAGGGAGCTGAGAGGAATTGGGTAGCATGCCAGCTTCACTGGCAACAAAGATCTGCTAGAAAGCTGTGGCCAATTTTCCAGTCGAAACATGACTCACCGAGCAGAGATGCACCCGAAATAAATAGCTTCCCTGTTCTGCACCCAGCAGAAGCAGGAACCACACCCTCCTGTGGTTTTGTGTCAGGGTACTGCGGGTACCCCGCCAAGCAGCTCGGTGGAGTGGTGTGGATAAAAATGGCAATTTTGAAGGAGCTGGCGGCTCTGGGGGGTTTGTTTATTGCTTGGCAAGCTGAAAATCGTAAGCAACTGGAAGCCCTTTCTTTTTCCTTTTTTTTTTTTCTTTCTTTCCTTTTTTAAATTTTCCCTCATCTTCAGCATACCAACCTGTTCATTCTGCTTACATTGTCATCCCCATTGCCAACAGAAAGCCTGGCACGACCACACATAGGCAGTCAGGCTGAGGATTGGACTTGAGGGCATTGTTCTGAACAGCATCCAACTGTGGGACACAAAGCCACTGACATGCTGGAGAACAGAGAATCCACCTGAAGACTGAATTCCCTTGCTTTACTTCAAATTCCCTTACTTTGTTCATGCTCTACATTAAGAAAACTGGAATGGTTGTTCCTCTTCATCTGTTGCAGGTTCAGGGTTGTTTTAATCTTTTATTAACCAGAAAGAAAGGAAGAAAAGGAAGAAAAGGAAGAAAAGGAAGGGAGGAAGGGAGGAAGGGAGGAAGAAAAGGAAGGGAGGAAGGGAGGAAGGGAGGAAGGGAGGAAGGGAGGAAGGGAGGAAGGGAGGAAGGGAGGAAGGGAGGAAGGGAGGAAGGGAGGAAGGGAGGAAGGGAGGAAGGGAGGAAGGAAGGAAGGAAGGAAGGAAGGAAGGAAGGAAGGAAGGAAGGAAGGAAGGAAGGAAGGAAGGAAGGAAGGAAGGAAGGAAGGAAGGAAGGAAGGAAGAGAAAGAAAGAAAGAAAAAGAGAAAGAAAGAAAAAGAGAAAAGAAAAACAAAACGGAAAGAAAAGAAAAGAAAAGAAAAGAAAAGAAAAGAAAAGAAAAGAAAAGAAAAGAAAAGAAAAGAAAGGAAAAGAAAAAAAGAAAGAAAAGAAAAGAAAAGAAAAGAAAAGAAAAGAAAAGAAAAGAAAAGAAAAGAAAAGAAAAGAAAAGAAAAGAAAAGAAAAGAAAAGAAAAGAAAAGAAAAGAAAAGAAAAGAAAAGAAAAGGAGAAGAAAATCTTTTGTTGATAGTCTTCCATCCCTTACGTTCCAGTAATAATAATACTTGTGATGTCTAAGGAGAGTGCATATTTTTACTGACATTTCTAATGCCCAATCTTGGCTCTAACTGCTATCAAATGGCACAATGTGTATTTCTATCTTTTGATAACTATGAACATAGCGGACTCCCCTTCTTACCTAAAACACATAGCACAGTATGTTGTGTGGTTCAGTGAAGATTTTTGATCCGACGCTTCCTATGCAGAGAACTTGAGTAGCGCCAGAGGGAGTTGGAAAGGATAAGAAGAGGATGGCTTGTGTTAGTGTTAGCTTCTGCTGTCATATGTTAGGCATCCCTGTTGAATGGCAGTGTTCCTGGTCTCTGGATGGATGGAAACATGTTGTGTTTCTTCTTTATGGCTGTGGTTTTGTGAACACGTTCTTTTTAACAAGCTGCTTAAGGTGTATACCTGTTGGACTTAAGCACATCATTAATTCACTCACTCATTGCACTGAACAGGAGCAGTTTCTTAGAGGAAGGTTTAAAAATCCATTTTTAACCTGGACCTTATGCTAAAAAAGCTGCACTGAATGCAAATGAGAAACAAATCATACAAGAAAGGGAAATATATTACTTTTTGAAAAAGTGCCAACGAACTATGCTCTCTGTTTGCCATTATCAAATTCACCAAAGATGAGAGGTCACAGTTGCCTGAAATCTGTATTGAAATAGTGCATTTCAGGTAAACTAAGAGTGGTCTATATACAAACTTTGCTGAAAGCATTTCATCCAGTTTTGAAAGTTAGATTCCTGAGCCACATACACAACCATCCAAGTGTCAGCTTCTAGAAAAACTGCATAAAAAAAAGAGATTTTGCCTCTGACTGTGGACATTAATTCTCACATGAACATGATTTCTGCTGAAGCCAGCTAGGTTAGGATATGGGCTTCAAGAAATAGAGCTCATGACTTCCATATGAACCAAATCATGACTGACACTCAGCTCCTCTCAGATGTTCAGCCATGACGTGGGATAGCTTGGGGGGAATTTTTATTCAGTTTTTAGGTGAATAAAATTATTTTGTGGAACATATGCTTCTTCGTCTTATTTTAGGACACAGGCAGGATAGAAGAGAGAAACGTGCATGTTTTCTCTTTCCCTTCATATATATGTGTATATATATATATATATATATATATATATGAATATCTGTATATATATATATATCTGAAATTTACACACGCATTCATGAAGGTTAGAACTTATGCCTGCCAATCAAAAAAGGAGGGAACAAGCACAAAGTTCTATTAAAAAAAAAAAAAGCCACACAGATTGGTCTGATGACAGTTGTGGGTGGCTATGCTTCAAAGATCCCATAAACCTAGTTCAGCTGCATGAGGTTTTTCTGCTGTTCAGTGTGGGTGAGGGGATGTTTCCATATGCACTTCCTTTTGGTTATTGTCTTCTGGTGATACTTCCTTTATTCTGCTGAGAAGACCACTATTTCCACTTTCCACCCACAGACCCACTTCCTGATCTGAATAAAGTTGGTGGATGGTGATCTGGAGGAACGGGTCCCCCTTTCCTGCACCTGACACACAAGTGACCACCAGAAAAGGCATGATTGCTCATGTAAAGGATGCTGAACATTGCTCAGAGGCTTCAGGAACACAAAAGATAAAACTGCTAGTAACTAATAACAAAATCTGAAACAATATTTTCCATAACAAGTGTTGAGGGACACTCTGTGCGTAAGTGCGCATGCATATATCTTATGTAGAGGACTACAGTAATCACTGTAGAAGCATTTTAGCAGATATTAGAATATAAAACTCTGTGTAGAAAGAACAAGCCCCAGGATATGGCTAGCTATCACTTAAGTCTTTGTGTTGCTTCATTCATGTGATTTTAAAAAGAAAGAAACATAGATACCACTTACAGTCCTGCAGGAAAAACATGAAAAGATGAATATAAAGCCAAATCAAAATCTTGGTCCCAAACCTGCCTGCATTGCTGGCCCTGCCTCCCCAGAGGTTAATTTCAAGCTTCAAAGTCCTCTGAATACTGAAGGAATCTGGACATATTTTTTAAATCTGCAACCTTGCCTCTTTTCTGCAAACAAAAACAAGCAAACAAATGAGTGTACTTTAAATAACATTAACGTTGTGAAAATAGCACAAGAAATGCAAAATTATGGTAATTATAGATGATCTTGACACTCTCTGCCCTTTAATTATGCCATCTGGCCTCCTCCCTCCACCAAAGCCAAGAGTTAAGATTAGAGTTGCCCTTACCTTGGGAAGTCTTGGATTAAAATCTCCTTCCACTCACACTGTGCTTTCATGCCCAATGGTTGTGCCCAAGGCTCACCCCTACAGCCAGGTGAAGGCAAACTGCCAAGAGGGTCCTTGGTGCACAGAGCCCCTCCCCAACTTGTGCACACCAGTACAGTGACATGCTTGTGTGCAGCAATACATGTGAGCATCTTCCTATATTTCTGCCCCAAGGCTTGAGTCAGTTGCAGAGTGTCAGTAGGCCAGCTCTCAGAGATCCCTCTTTATCTCTAGGGATGATATTAACATTTAATTGTGCATATTGACACACGTATTCATGCAACCTTTACAACAATTATGTAGTCACTGGAAAGGTTTAGGCACTACATGTGCACTTAAATCAATCTTTTGGATATACACATTGTGGCACAGTCTTGATAGCATGAGCACATTTGTTTCTCTTTTCCATATTACTTCCATCTCAGTTGGTAGACTGAGGAAGGATGTTAATTTAATGATCAGTCTCTTGGTGTTTGGATTTTTTTTCTCCCGGTTCTGCTTGTGTCCTTCTGTCTCCATCACTTCCCTCCACTCAGAACTGTGCCTTCTGCAGCACCTACTTTCTAGCTGTGCCATAAGTTAAACAGAGCTCCTATACACAGCAGCTTGCTGAAGTTTGCTGTAGTGGTGCAGACTTTCCTGCCTTTACCCCAAACTGACTCCTCCGGTTCCAAGCTATTGCCGTCCGGTGTCTTCCCACTCTCCTTTTCCTTTTATTTCGTCACCTAGTCAGTCACAGTTTCCACCGCGGAAGCCCAACCACTCTTCTTCTCACCACCATCTGGTCATACACTAAAGCAAAAGCTTCTAAAATTCCACATGCACTAGCTCCACAAACCTTGTTAGGCTCTTATTACTTACTGGAAATGAGAGCAGAAATTCTCATTATCCATCCCTGCTGAGCTTTATAATGTGCTAATCCCATCAAGCCCACTTTTAGTCACAGGCCTAGAAGCTGAAGGAAGCAAGACCTAACAGCCATGGCCGTTTCTTCTGTATTATGAGCTCCCAGGGGACAGACTTGAAACACTTTTGCTACCTCCATAGACGGGCTTAATTCTGCCAGCATTGTCCAGGTAGAACAGCTGTTGTATGGATGTCATTCCTGATAATATTAGGCCAATCTACAAATGCAAGAGTGACTTTGCCCCAACAAGCGTGCTGAGATCTACCCATATTTTTAAGCAGTATGGTACAATTTCTGTCTGAGAAAAATCATATAATATTTCTCTTGTTTAGTTTTGTGGGATTTCTGTCAGACTCACAAGCAGGCCATTTGGCACTCTATTATTGGAAATTTCCCAAACACATGTAACAAAAACTCAGTCAGTTTAATACAATTATCAGCTTTTTCTCAGTCTGTGTTGAGTCTGTGTTTGTCTAATGTCCGGGTAGATATTTTCTACTTATTAAAATCAATAAATCTGCTACTTTGAAGATAAAGGCACGTTTCATCTGAAATCTGCTGTACAGTGCTCTCTAATGCTGCTGTCTGCCCACTGTGCTTGACAGAAAAGCAGCCAGTGAAACCAATAGTTAGCATGCCTTCATCAAGCAGTGTCCAAAATCGTGCTCGGAAGACACATCCAGGGTAGTTATTCGTCCTATTTTCTGCTAGGATAAAGCATGTATCTAGGAACTTTACTGTATTCTCTTCTTGGGTATAAATAGGCTCTGCACAAGTAGCATGTGCAGTACACGCATATTCCCAGCTCTGCATCAGATGGATTTAGACTTCTAGGTACAATGTTTAATCTTGTAATTTTCTGTTAGTCACTTAAAATTGTCAATTCTTTGTTTATCTTCAAATATGACACATTTCTGCCTTGCTCATTTACCTGTAAATATTTGAGTTGTCATTGTCCTCATTGTCTTGTATGACATTTTATTTTTCCCACGATGACAAATTACTATTTTACTCTCACTGCACTTGTCCAACAACACCTAGGTTTCCAGGAACATAAGCCTTCATGCTTTTGAGTCTCTGTGGCCCTAATCGTTTTGTTTTGTGTGTTGGTTGTTTTTTTGTTTTTTTTTTTTAACTTCTTGTATCCATGTTAAAAGCAAGAGCCAAGACATGCCAAGATTTGCTTCTGGATACAAAAGACATGGTCTTAGTGATATCAAGAAAGTGGCACAAATGTCTGGTTTGCTTCCAAGTGTATAGAGATAAGCAGATTATAGTATGTTCTGTGTGTTCTAGCCCAGTTTCCATTTTTAACTACAGAAATGCTTGGGTATGTTGAAAACATGAGGAGATCAAATTTTTAACTTTTGAGAGAATTATTCTGCCTCCTATTCAGCAGGCTTTCTGTTAACACACTGTACTTCTTTCTTCTCTCTTACTTTATTTCTGCCCTCTCCCCCTCTGGCTTTCAGCTTGTCCTTTCCCTTCCTTTTGATTCTGTGCAAAAACCTTTTTCTTTCTCTTCCCTGTGAACACAGACCTGGCCTTTCCCTCCTTCTTAGCTTTAGGCTTAGTCTTTTTCTTCCCTTTGGCACTAGGCATAACCTTCTGTTTCTCTCTTCCTTTATGTTGCTTGACTTTCACTCCCTGACTTCCCACATTTTCTAATTCAGGTTTTTCACCAGGGGGAGTGGGGGGAGGGGTTAAATGGCTTCCTTGAAGAGATAAGCCATCATCTCCTGCATCACCAGGTCTGTCAGATGTTCCCTGAAGATCTGGTGACAGACCTCACTAGCCAGGCTTTCTTGCTGACCTGTCTTGCAATTACATTCATAACTGCAGAGACTTAACTGCAGCTATGACAGCTCCTCACGGAGCAAGGATGATGTGAGCTTCATTCCTGGGTACATTGCTCAAGATGATGATCCTCATGCATCCAGCATACCCTGTACATGTTGCTCATGCTTTGGTAATGAGTATCTGATTTCTCAGTGTCCTGTAAAGGTTCTTCTGATAAATTAATCCATCTTCATCACATAGCCTTCAGCATACCTCAGGGTATTTATTCAATATCTGTCTCTCCTCCTAACAAACCCAGTGTCTGCACAAAAATAATATATATTTATTGTATATCAGCCAAGTTACAACCTTGCATATGGATTATGGAAAATATTAATGTCATTACCCTGGAAAAATAATGTCTGTTCTTTTGCAAGTTTTCTTTTTCAGACATATTTCTCCATGCTTCCTGACTACCCATCTTATGCCCACCCTTTGTGCTAGAAGCACCACTGTAAATCTGTGCAGAGTCAGGTCTCTCTTCAATTTCTTTTCCTTTCATTTTATGGTCAGTATCATGACAGCTATAGCCTTGTCCTGTGTTCTGCATGAGGGGAAGTAACTTGCTGTGCAGAAAGTTTCACTTGTTCTTTTTGCAGTTCTTCTTCCCCTTTGCTTCTCTCTCCCTTTGACCAGATCCATTCAGCTCTCTATCTCCATTCTGGTAGAAGGACACAGGCCCAAAGTGGAGGGGGACATTTACTAAGGGTAATGCAATCACAGTGTGCCATATGTGATAAAGGAAGTAGAAACAACACAAAAACCACCAGATTTTGATGAGGTCTCTGATCTCAAGTGCTGACTCAATAGAAATGATGAAAACTGTTGTTCATTTAAGAGCAATGGTCAGACATGGAGCCGTGGATATGTTGAAAGGAAGTTGCAGCTGAAAAAAAAAGAGTGTCTGGCTGGAATTACAATGTACAAAGGAATGGAAAAACACTTACTAGTCTGTGAGAACTAATGCTATGCAAATTAATTCAATTCAGCATTAACTTCATGCAGATCCATCTGCATAGCATGTTGCAGTCTTTTTAGAGGTGCTGTAGCTGTTCCAGACTGCTGAATAAGACCCTGCGACTTCAGAAGCACTGACCAAAGTCAGGATTTCAAAATGTTGGTGTCGCTGGCTTTACCGATAGCAGTACTGATACTGCTTCTCTTTCTACAGCTGCAGAGTCACAGTGTCATGCAAAGTCTTTGGTTAACTTACGTCTCCACTGAGCTCTATATGAATCTCTTCTGGGGATATTAAATTCAATTGCTTGAGTTTTGTGTGTCTGTAAGATTTTCCTTTGGACATACAAACTTCTTCCGGGTGATTTGGCATGGTCTTTGCCAAAATAAATCATTGCTGCTAACCTTAGCCTATTTGTCTCCTGAGTATTTAATATTTCCCATGCAAATAGAGCTGCTTGTATTCATATTAAAATATACTTTTATTATTTGTTCTTTATTCCACTATCCCCCAACATAAAAAGCTGTCAGAGGAAGGAAGGAAAATGTCTGTGTGTATTAGCAGTCCTTGCACCATCAGAATAAAGACTGCAGAAAAAGCTTTGAAGCACCAGCACTTCTACTGGATAGACTGACAATTGTCTCAATCTCCATTTACCTTATGTGCACAGCTCTTGGTATCCGAGAAGTACCAGTTTAATGCAGTGGGAAGCAAGCAAGGGATCAATGCCAGAATTTTCAACTTTAGAGAAAATACGAAAAGTAATATCATTTGCATAAGTGTAATTCACTGTCCTGTGCTGCCTAAATTCAACATCTAAATTTAAAAAATAATAAAAAATGTCCAAGAATCAGTGAGACACAGTCAAGCTATGCTCAACAGAGGAGTCAGGTAGGGAATGTCAGTTTTAAAGCTGATGCCTCCACCATGAGGTTGCCAAAGTTATGCTTCCTTAGCATAATTTCGTCTCTCTACTTACCTAAAGAGGCTGAATACATGAACAAAGTGTCTCAAAGAATCTTTAAAGCCAGTTTAGTGTTGTGGCAGCAGCTTTGCATTGGTGGGCTGAAAAATGTCTATAATTTCACCTTGCCCAATTCTTTTGTTCAACCAGGGGTACTCTTAGGCAGAAGAGCTTCAACTGTCCCCCAAAACCAGAGGTGATCTAAAGTACTTGCAGGCAGGTTGATTATCCTCAGAGCTGTGCATAAGAAGCATATACCTTACAGACTGCAGCCAGACTAAAGGCCACGTCATTCTGATAGACAACACTTCAACTTAATCTTTGTCTTCCCAGGTCATGCCAAACCACACCAGAGTGCCCAACCTGAACTTGCTCTCCCTTATGGAACTGTAAATTTAGAGGAATTCCTCCATAATAAACCTTTCTTACAAATTCATAGCCAGAATCAGGGTGCAGCTGCCTGCTCAAATTAATGTCATCCAGCAATCTGACATGGGATTTATGAGGAGAATGATGCACCTCAATCTAAAGTAAGACTGCAAGTGTCACAAAGGAAAAACAGAGGAACATGGACTGTGCCTGATATTCTCAAGAAATTTGGGCAAGAATTTCTTCATCAGAGCAGTAAGTTCTGCCAGGTTACCAATTCCAGGGCAAGCTGTGTGCAGCCACCCAATGAGAAACCATGCATAGCTGCGCTCTGCATTGTTCCTTCCAGGCCTAAAAATAAGCTGGAAAATGACTTTGTTCTTCTAACACAAGACAAATAAAAGAACATATTTAGAGTATCCCATCAAATTTATTGTGTAAATTATACTGTGAAAGCAGGTTTGTAAAAACTCCTTAACTTTTTTATTAGTGATGACTAATCACTAATGCTGTCGTAGGATTCTAATAACAGCTGCTCCAGCTAATATTACCAAATTCAAGGTGTTTTTAGGAACCTTTTCATGTGAATAATGTCTCCTTTACAGTCTCATGTCTGTGGGAAAGAAAAAAAAAAAAGTGACAAGTACTTTGAAAATTGCATTCAGAGATTCCTCATGTTAGCTGCATGCAAACCATGTCGGAACAGCTGCAGAAAAATATCTGAATTTAATCTCAGTTGCCCTGATCAACATTGCTGGGATTCTGTATGTTACTTTTCGGTGGGTTTTTATATTACATTTATTTAAATTATTACTGTGTATGATAAAGGTTCTGATATTGTGTCTTGTTCCTCTTGATAACATAAAAGCGAGAGAAACAGTGGGAATCCTGCTGAGCTTGATAGAAGGTTGTGGTGTATGAGCCTTTATGAAATGGTGGAGCATCCTGAATTTACATTTAGAGGTCTCTAAAGCTCAAACAGTTTATTTATGAGTTGTAAGGAAGTCTGACAGAACAATGTAGTCTTTACATAATTTAATATAACCCATTCGTATCTGGATCTGCGATAAGTTTTGTGCTGAGAGGGAAAGTGTGCACCTGTGCAAGGAATGGAAACTTCCCTCCCTAAGAGAAGTGCTGTCTGCCTGTTGCATTGTATCAGCTCAGGCCAGCCCTGTTTCACAGCCTGCTGTGTGACCGCTGGTAGCCCAGAGAAGATCCCAGCCTAAGGCCAATTAAAGAGCAGAGTGGGACTGAAATAAGTCATACTCCACGTACCATAAAATTAACACAGATAGAGAGAAAACACTCCATTCATTGCAGCTGGCATCTTTTTTATCAGGCAGGCTATATAAGCAAATATGGTGTTGAGCTGTCAAGCCTGAGGTCACGGCTGCTCCCGGATCAGAGTGGTTTGGTATATTTTAGTACACATTCATTACAAGGCACAGTGTGCAGTTAAGAAACGCACTTGTGGCGCCAGCCTGTGATTATGGCAAGACAAGCTGACCGCCAGGAAATTGCTGAGCTAACAGGGCCGGGGCTGGGCCGCCCCACGCAGGGCCACCCCACAGAGCCCATCATGGGGTTCCCTCCTGACTGTGTGTGCGTCCTTCTGGCTCTGTCTGCTGTTTCTCCCTCTGCCTCTTTTCTGTTGTTGTTTTGTTATTATTTATTATTATTATTTTAGTGTTTCTTAAAAAAAAAAAAAAAAGTGAAAGCCTGACCACAATGTAAAATAAATAAAAATAATACAAGTCAGCTTCATACTTAGTGGTCAGCCGGCTGCCAAAATCCTTTTCAGAGTGACCATTATGTGAGGCAGGTAAAAGTCAGACACCTTAAAAATAGTGACATTTTGGTTATAGCATGCAGCCTATTAGTCTGCGGGGAGGGTCCAGAGGCTGTGGGTCAGAAATGTCTTTCAGCCCCTTGTGAACATTCTCCTCTGCACACAAATGTGCCTCTTTTTCCTTTCTTTCTTTCTTTTTTCTTTGGAGAGGGTGTCAAGTGATAACCATGACAACTAAAGAAGCAATAAAAAAGAGAAGAAGCCTCAGCCCTGACCATTCTTGCTTAGACCTGAAGGTGAAGGGTGCTTTTCTGTGGCCTCAGCCAGGCACCAGACACTGGCAGAGCCACAAGTCCTGTGGTTATAGGGCAGCTCTGCAATAGGATAGAGTGCTATAGGTTAACTTTAGGAAGCCCCAGTCATGGCAGGGCAGAGCTGCAGAGCTGTTGCTGAAACTCTGGGCAAAAGTCTTCACCTAAATTTGCTCATGTAGCAACAGAGCAAAAGAGCAAAAACCAGCCATAAGGACTGGCACCTTTATTTAGACATCATTTCTCCAAATGATAGAGCTTTTGTATTTTCTTTTTCCCTGAATGATTCTGCTAAAAAAGTTGTACAGTAGTCAGAGCTACATTTAAGTTGACCACAAGCTCCCAGACCCCATTCTTTCAAGGCGGTGCTCCTCTCAGTCCACCTTTCCTACAAAACATCTCTTTAAAAATTTTGTTTGTACGACAGTACCAGCAATCCTCACTGTATAAGATTGGCAGTCCCAAGCTGCCAGCCCCTCATTTGGAGTGGGAGCGTTACTGGTGATACAAGAACTTTTGTGAAAAAAATAGAAACAGTATGAATGTGACACTTGCACAACCCCAAATCTCCATATCATATCCATATATTTTGGCTGGCAAAAAAAAAAAAAAAAAAAAAGAGCAGAAACAGAGTGCTCTGACTTCTCGATTCAGTTCAGGATGTGTGACCTGTAATGAGAACACTCTCTGATTAGGGGTTTGTTCCTTCCATCTTTACCTAGCATGAACAGTGTTTTGTAGTTGCCAGTGTCACGATGATGCAGTTTCCCAACAGGTGATTTGGAGGAATTCAAGACTAAATTGTACTGCTTTATGCCTCTGTTTTGCAGTCTGTCATGAAAAGGCAAGCTCTCAGAGCATCACTGATAAAGCTTTGCAATCTCTGCAGGAAAGATGCTAAACATGATACTGTTAACAAAAGTGAGCTTTGGGAAACTTAGATTACTGAACTAGGGCTCTGCAAAATTCACACTGAATTTGAGACATGCAAATTTATTCTTCTTTTTCAGTGCACAAGGGCTTGAAGAAACCTCAGATGCAATTGAAGCATCCTCATGTCACTGACTGTCACCAACATCTCTGGGCTTTTTGTCTCCTCTCCAGAAGTCTTCTCTGTCAAGAGCTGGTCCTCTGTATCCCCTGGTCCCCTGGACCAAATAATTCTGTCCTCTTCTCCCTTCATGCTCTCCATCTATCCAAGAGTTCCCTCTAATATCCATTTAAACACCACAATTAGTAGATTTTTAGAATCCCAAATGATTTCTGTGGCACAGCCTTTGAAAATAATTTAGTTGTTTTGAATATACAAGAATTAAGCTGATTTAAAAGGAACTTTAACAGGTCCCTTTGTACCTTAGGGCTCCATGCCTTTCCATAACTCCTACAGACTCCAACACCAGCTAGATGCCTAATTTGTGATTACACATTCCACATGGATAATTCCAATGGACCAAACAGAGCCGTCCAGTTTGTATAATTTTCCTGCATATTCTGAAATTTGTTAGTTTTTTTTAATGCTGTTCCCATGCTAACTATTTTGGGCTTTATTTTGAATAACAAGGATTTTATTTTTAATAATGGAAATCTTAGTTATTTAAACTGAAAGTCACAATCTCTTTATTTTTCACAGCAGATGCTCTATGAAATGTATGAACTTGTGAATTTTGAAGCTTCCCTGAAGAATTCAGAAATACAGTAAAATTTGTAAAGTTAAATGGGATAAAAGTGAAAATATCCCTGAGTACTGACATCTATTTGCTCTAAACTTTACATATGTAAAAAATGGCAGGAATATTTTTTTTTCATGTGCTTTAAAAGCTGTAGAATTTCACCAGTAGTGCAAACACAAGCTATTGATGTTATATAGAGAATGTAGCATACAGATAATATCTTAAAAGCCATGTCCAAATATAAAATAAAATAGAAGTTTCTCTATCTTTACTGGACATTGTCATTGATCAATCTGTTCTGGTGTTTTTTTGTGTACAGCCATTTCTCTCCCTAATATGTTCTGTGCACCTAGGCTCATCCCTTACCCGAATTCAGATTAGTTGTTCTGATTCATTTTCCTAGTGAAACAGTTGCCATGCAGTTTTGTTGCACATTGCATTGCTGGTACAATATGCTTTCTGGGAGCAAAATGGCACTGCTCACACGGCTGCTGCTGCTCTTGATGCCACGCATGTCCAAGGAGGCGACACCAGGTCTGGGCTTCCACCGCCTATCCTATCTGCCATGTCAACATCGCTGCCCTTCACAGGATGTCAGGATGAGCAAGAAAGAAAGAGCAGCCCTGATGCCATTTTCCTGAAGACCTTGCAAGATCTGGGTCGCTGCACCCCCCCCTTTTCCAGCCTTGTGCTATTGCCTCTTGCACTTCAGTAGCAGAATCCTTGCATGCACCCCTTTACTTTTATCACTGCATTGGTAATGGGCTCCTCGCCCCCCCTGCCTGCAGGCTCACTTTCTCCTGGCTGCAGCAAGGCGCAGAGCCAGCGATCGCATAGCGACTGCCACTGCCGTGCAAGCAGCTGCCACAGTGACAAATACCGCATGGACCACGTCTCCTGTTACGCCAGTCCTTAGAAGGGATGCAGGGGAACAAATGCTGGGTTTGACTGTCAGATTCTCAGATGTGTCACATATTTCTTCGGAGCTTGGGGCTGTTGCAACAGCTGTTTGTAAACACTGCAAAGCCAGTATTAGACTGGGGAAGAAGAATATTTTTTTGACTTGTAGCTTCCTGAACCATCCTTAAAAATGTTGCAAATACACTGACACTCCTGCTGTTGATCTAAATAGCAACCAGTGTTGGCTTTCAGCTGTAGGGCCAGTGGGCAGGCTCCATCCTCGCGTCCTCCCATGTCGGGTGACTCATCAGCAAGTCTGAGAATGTGCAGCAGGCTGCGGACCCTGGCAGGAAAGTACAGCAGACAGCAAGAGAGGCCTCTGGGAGCTGACGAGAATTTGATCATGTTCGGCCTGGTGCTAAAAACAAAATCGAAAAAAAAGATTATTGCTAAAATTGGTGAGTTGGATTCCACTGGGATATGATAGGTGGTGAAAGATAAGCTCCCTCTGATGCCCAGAAGTTCATTTGGAAAAGGGTAAGCATGTAAACAGGTCTCAAGTGATGTAATTCAAAAATTATATTGACAATAGCGTCGGAGAAGCATCTATTAATTTGCAGCCTCGTGCCTGTTGTTCTGCAGCTTCTCTCCTACAGGCAGAAAGAAACACATAAAACTGGGCGCCCAAAGTGTCAGGGGTAAGCATGGGCTTGCTTGGAAAATGCTCGAAGTGCAAATAAGAGAGTGAAGGAAGAATGTGAATTCCTGCCTTTTGTTCTTTGTGAAGGTCTTTTACTCATGTAAAACCATACCAATATGTAACACTGTGTATGAAAAAAAAGTCCTATTTCTTTGTGTATGAAAATACCCTGACTCCTTTCACATTTCAGTGCTTAGAAGAACTTTTCTCTTTAGTATCTTGATGATAAGGTCACAGTTACTTCCAAGTCTGACAGGTAAAACTGCGAGTTTGAGACTATGAACAGGAAGGACAGCTGTTATGATAACCTAACTTTTCCCAACGAGGTAAGAAGGGCTCAGCTTCATACTGCAAACTGTAGTGTTTTCTTCAGTATTTATTTTTTTTTCCTGTGACTACAATTGCCATTAACAGCATGTAACATAGGAAAACTGATTCACTATCTCTGTTTGTCAGAGAAGATTCCCAGAGATGATTGTGTTCATTTCTTGTGAAACCTGGCACATCATGTATCTCCTAGTTTGAAAACATGTAGAAAATTAGTCACAGAGAGCTCATAAGACTAACGACATGAAGGAAAAAAGGGTCAACACTTAAATCAGGGCATTGGGCTGAAACCCCTAATGGCTTTTCAGTATCACATACCTCACTGAAGACAGCAGCTCACAATTACACCCCTAAAAGATTGACCACTCCTCTCCTCTCATTAAGACAGTCTTTCACCTTTTCAGAGAGGAGAGGAAATTTTTGTGCTTGCTAATTGTTTTCTCTCCAGTACACAATACTCTTGTTTTAAGGGAGTCTATCAAGCAACAGTGTGCAAAAGAGGAAAGTCAGTCCCCACATGGTTGCCTCAGGCTGGCCACCACCTGCCACAAAGAGAGAAGTTTAAGCCTCCGTATGTTCTTCTGTGTGAATTCCCTTACCATGCCCCCCAAAATCAGCCAGTTGCCCTCACACTTGCACAAATACAGCTTTGCCCCTAGCAACAGCGCTCCAAGAGAAAGAGGAGAGTCACTGATGGCAGGGAACTCCATACGAGGTACAGATCTACCCAGAATGATTATTTTTGAGTGAGTGCGTGTTTTGTCACTTAAAAATTTCTTGTCTGTAGCGTGACTCACAGAAGTTACTCTTTTAAACAGACAACATATCCTCTCTTCAAACTGTATCAAAAGCACAGCAAATTGGGCTGATACAGGGCACTGGTCCCAAAGCAACAATGCTAAATTTAGAAATAGATATGCTGTGACCCCACACATTCCAATTAAACTCAACAGAATCCACCTACAGTAACTATTTTGGCTCCACTGATGTTGTCAGCAATGAAACTAATACGCACCAAGGCTGCCAAGAGTATAGCAAATAAGATCATTATTAAAAATACAAGAGTATTGATGTTCTGTTATGCTTAAGAAACATTACAAACCCTCTTGTTGATTCGTTTGTGAATAAAAGTCAACAAAATCATATTGCCCTCAAAGATCTAAAATAACATGTTGGGAAATACCGTTATCCTTAATTGACACTGAGTTAGTATATACTTAATTGCAATTGGACTCTACTTCTGAGGAAAGTGTGGGGCTCCTAACACAGACCAAAAAAATCCCTCTCTCCATCATCAGTGAGCAACTTCTTCCTTTGTAGAGAACTACACTTTTATTAATGCCTTCAGACATTCAGACAGTCTTTTTTTTTTTTGTAGCCTACTGACTTTTTCCCAGTCAGGATACAATAAGCAATGTATTCCCATTGATTAGAAATAAGTATAGCTGCAGAATTACACGAGTGAATTTTGAATTTGAACCACCATTCTGAAAAATCAAAGATGGGCTTTTCAATATTATTGTCATGCAATATTGGATCAGCTCAAAATGTTGCAGCATGTGTCAACAGTTACTTTGGCTTTATCCTGATGTAATCAGGATGACAGCAGTGTCCAGTCGATAGGACTTTGCTTTTAACTCTACCATTCTACGAAGTATATTCTTGCTGCAGAAATGGACTTGGTTACCACCATGCTATTTCAATCATCCTGTTTTTCAGGCACTGGTTACCTGAATACTCTGTGATGTGATCCCAGAAGTCAAATCTGTAGCTATGGCTAGCTGGTCAGGATGTTGTCTAATTTCCTTTGCTTTCTCCTTGTTGAGGCAGCCCTATAAATTTCAGTAAATGTAGTCTATAAGATGGTGATAATTTGAGACCTATGAGCCTTAACACAATCTGGGCTGCCCTTTCAAGTTGCATTAAGTTCCAAAGCCCATGGAGACAAAGACACCAGCTACTCCGTATCAAATACTCCAAATAGTTGAAGTAGCCTGTCCATCTGCCAAGAAGACAGGGTCCAAATAAGCAAAGAGTATGTTGAGCATTTAGAAAATGCAGACATTGCTCCTCAGCTTCAGCCAAATGCAGACATCCTGGTGAAAATGGACGAATGAGTTTACAACCATGTGTGTATAGTATGATGGGTGTCTAAAAACTGGTAGCTGATTCTCAGGAATTGCTTTCAAAACTGATGGCTGAATTTTATAGGCATACAATTCTTTAGAATATATGCAGGATGTTATTTCTATTTTACACATTACAATTTCTAGTTTATTAATATTTTTTTACAAGTTGGATATCTAAATTGTTTGAATAATGTTAATATGACTTATATATAAAGAAAGATCAAATTTAACTGAGCAATTTCTGATCAATAGAAGTCTTTAAAAGGGCTGGGTCAATCTTTTTTGTTTAGTGAATCTCAAAGTTTTTCAAATTAGTTAATTAATTTCACAAATGTTCATCTGATGGTAAAATTAGCTCTGAATTTAGAAACCTGAGCCCAAGAATATCACAAAATTGCATCTATTCTTTGTATAATTAATTGTATCAAAAGCCTAACTCCATGCTCTTCTCCTTATTGAAGGAGTGAGTATGAAGATAACTTTACAATTTTATCTTTTAATTGTGAACCTGAACTTTTCTGATTTCATTCCTCCACTTTTAACTCCTTTAGAGTGGCAAAATGAATTTCTCCAGATCCTTCCTCTTCAATACATTGTTAAAAGATTGAAAGGCAAAACTCCTCAGGTAATGTGATTCTAAACATATTTCATAAATTCCTGATAACATGAGCATTTTTGATTGCTTCAGGTTGACAGTAGTTTAACTTGGATAGATCTGGGTGGTAATCCAATGCGACTTAGATTTCCTATAGAAATACCATTTGGCAGATCCATTCCTCGATGAGAGAAAAACATTTTTATTTTTAGTCATATTTTTGATAGCTCCATAAAAAAAGAAAGCCTTTTCTTCTGGAAATCTTTTAAAAATTTTACATGTTATAATGATCCCTATTTTTTTTGTGAACTAAACACTGTTGTAAAAAGAAAGAAACAAAGGAATAAAATATACCAAATAAAGGCGTAGTCTCCATGTAATATTTTTCAACTTTTAAAGAGAACGTTGTATTTTGTTGAATACTCAACTCTGAAATTATTCAGAATGTTCTTAGCCCTCCATTTAAAACATAGAAAATGTGAATGATTCTTGCTGTCTGATATTTGCTTTCTGCTGTTGAAAATGACTAACTGGTACTTACTAGACTTTCATTGACATTAGGAGAATTCCTCTAAACCTGGATAAGTCTATGTACTATTGTGGATCACTAGGCATCTTTGTGATGGAAGCTTTCATATATCTAGGCAAATGGATCACTCAATAAGCAGTTCTATCCACATGCTCTATTGCAGACTGTAAAAACTTGCAGGAGTGCTGTGATAGGTGTAGACACCAGATGCTGTTGTACAGGAAAACATGAGTCCATCTTCCTACTCCCTCCAATACTGACATTAAAATAAGGATTCCAGTAATTTGATATGACACGTGGATTTGCCGTGACACTCAGAAGTGTGTGGATTTGTCTGTTGTTGCATATAGAACTACAGTATTGCTGATACTCTGGCAGTGGAGGGCCATTAAGACAGTTAGAGGCTGGGAGAGCATCCTGTACAGGGAGAAGCTGAGGAAACTGGATATCATTAGTCTTGGGGAGGAAGGGTCAAGGAGATGGTGTAACAGCAGCTGACAGTTGTATGAAGAGCTGGTAGGACAACAGAACTAAACTTCTAGGTATTGCCACACTATCTGGCACAGGGCAGATGATGTGTTCAAGGTTTATATTGGGCATTAGACAAACTTCTTCAGCCAGAGATAGTGCAGGTTAGAAGAGGTGACCAATTTTTGTACTTTGAGATTTTCAAGACTCAGCTAGACAAATCCACATCTAAACGAGCAATGGCAGCAGTCCCATTTCAAATGGGAGGCTGGCTTAGATGACCTTCAGAGGTCCCCTTCAACAAACATTCATATGATTCTCTGGGTCTAAGCAAGTAAAAAATCACAACACAGCTCAGATTTTTTTAAATTGCTATCTCAGGGTACTGAAATGTCAGTTTGACTCATTCCTAAAAGCTAAGTAAGATTGTAGCACAACAATATTATCGGAAGCTGTCATATGCAGATCTCATTCCATCAGAAGAAAGGAAGTTCTGCTATCTACCACATTACCACTGTGTGAAAAAAAGATCGTGAAGAAGAGGCTGCTTTCCTTTGGTGAGACCTAGCCAGTGCAGCACTGCATAGCATCATGTGATGCATTTTACATCAGATAGTGCTACTTAGTAAGAATGAGGCAGATACAGTCAGCAAAATGTAAAGTAGGTTTTGTTGTCTCTCAGAAAATCTTTCCTGGATAGGAACATAGTCTAAGTCTACTTACTACAATAACTTGCTTTTCTGTCTCCAAGTCCTTCTTTCACAGCTATGTCATATCCATTCAGAAGTGGACTTCATAAACAGCCTTTAAATTAAGTGAGACAGTGGGAATTATTAAAAAGAAAAATAAAATAAAATTAGAAGCTTTCCTAAATATGCAAACAGAAAAATCATGGTGGCATGAACATCCCTACAAAGTGTTGTTATTCCTGTTATTTCTCCAAGGAGAGACAATAACTACTAGCTGATTCAGTCATTTAGCAGCATGTGTCTGTCCTGTCTCCGTAAGGTAGAGAGTGCTTGCTAGGGCAGCCACAGAGATGCTAGTCAAAGGTAAAAATATGCATTCTGTATGCATTACTGTAAAGCTTGGGTTGGAGTCCAGGAAAAGAGTTCTGAACACATCAGCTTGAAGAGACCAACACAAGGAGGGACAAGTCATCTTCTCCAGAAAATAAAAATACATGTCAACTCCAGAACTAATTTTGTAACAATTTGCACTACATATGGTCTCACAAAGAATTGTCAGAAAAGATTCCTGCCTATGGTACTCCTTGAAAGTTTTTCCGTTGGTGGCTGAGTGGGAGAGTATGGAGCTGGGTCAGAATTACTCTTTCGTGTTAGTGCAGTGTGGCATGGTGTAGATAAAAGAGAACGACAACAACAAACAAGCAAACAAACAAAGCAACAACAACCAAAAAAACCATAAGTATTACAGGGGGGAAAAAAAAAAAAAAGAAAAAAAAAAAAAGAACAGCTAGAAGCTCAACTATTCCAATTTCCCTGGCAATAAAGTGAATATTGTTGCCTAAACCTACTGTCGTGCAACCTTTTCACAGCTGAGATCATAACTGGAATGAACATTCATATCAGATAGACATGACCTCCCTTGTTTACATCAAAAAAAGAAGCTTGGTAAATGACTCTTTTTCTTCTCCTTTACTAAGTTGTCATCCGTCATCATGGAGAGTGACTTGTCAGTTTCACTGTGCTAAACTGAATTTCTAGAACTGATGACAAATGCTTTGAGGCTAGCCTATTCTAACTTTAGGATTTGACTCAATTTTTTTACTTGCTTTTTACCTGTTTATAAATCAGAGGAAGAAGAGAGCAAACAAATGAGAAAGCCTGAAAACCCTCAAAAGAGTCAGAATAGCATTTAGATAATAAAATGACTACATTTACTCAGAAAACAAGGCATTATGTAAAAACTTGAATCTCAGCTCTTTTGTTAACAACAGAAGTGATTCAAGGTTTGAATTTGGTCTTTCATCAATGCTGTTTTAAAAACCACATCAAGATCATAAATATTTATGCACAGACACATATAGATAAGGATAAGCAGCAATTGTGATAGCTCCTGTTTTACTGTAAGTTTATTTAATACACACATACCTGGACACCTGTCTTTGACCAAAACAATCATAACTGCAAAGAAACTACAGAGTTTTCTGTACTTTACAGTTCTGAAAATGGCAGGCATTTAGAAGAGTAGCAGACCTGGCATCTTTAAACCACTGTTATCAACTTTTTTTCTCTACTGGAGTTAACCTCAATGATATTTGTAGAGACAGAACCTTCCTACTAGTATTCCATTACATGTTTTTGTCATGCAACAGATAGCAACAGAGGAACAGTCTGACAGATTGCTGTCTGACACAGAAGTGCAAATGAAGAAAAGGTGTGTCACTGAATTCCTCCATGCACCCATGGATGAAAAAATTGCACCCATAGATATTCATCAGTGTTTGATGAATGTTGATGAAGACCAAATAGTCGGTATGAGCACAGTGAGGTGAACAGTGAATTTCAGCGTTGGAGACAGCAACAGTGCATCACCTCTGCTTGTGCATATTTTTACAAGCACATCATGCAGGCTATTGCTCAGCACTGGTGAAAATGCATAGTGGTGGTGACAGTGTTGAAAAACAGTGGTTTTTGTAGACGAAATTAGCATTTTCAAATAGTGTTACTGTGCTCTTTGTATCTGCTTTTCTCTTTTTGCATCTGTAGTTTCCATGGAAATAAATAGGAGGCATAACTTTTAAGGGCGACTTACATATACATAAACACACATATATATTATTATCATTGCTGTTATTTCTCTCTTTTTTTTCTTAGTAAATAATTTTATTTTGGTCTACAAGCTTTACCTTTTTATTTTGCAGTTATTTCCCCCATTCCACTGTGGGGGAGAGTGAACGAAAATCCTCATGGTGCTTAGCTGCTTGCTGAGTTAAACCACAATACTGTGTGCATATTCCTTATTTCTCCAGTCACTGTGAACTGTGCTGCTGAACTCGGCCAGTTGCCTATCCACAGCAGTTGAATAGAGTGGGCAAAAATGTGTCATTAAAGTAACAGTCACATAGTCAAAAAACATTAATATAAAATAACAGATTGCCTACAGATTTTATTTATTTTTTTCAAATTTATTAGTACCTTTGCCTTTCTGTGGAGTTTTGGCTACAAACACTGCTGTGGATACAGCACTGAAAGTTGAAATCAAACAACAGCTGCAGTAAATCTTGGCCCTCATTTTTATAAAGCCAGGTCATTTGTCGTGGTAAACTGAAGACCACTTACAGCTCAGGAGGGAAAGGTGAGAGTATGAACTAATGTCACACAAGTCCTTCCTGTCCTTGCTCACAGGCCATTCCTTGCAGCTTTCTTGATGACCCAGAATTAATTTGACTTCAGGTTGAAGAAGCAGGGAGGAAACCACTCATGCCAGCTGACTTTTTCTTGTCATGCCATGATTGTCACAGAAATAAAGATTGTCTGGAAGGTGGCTAAGGAGTTAAATAGAGTCAGGGGAAAAAAGAAAAAAAAAGAAAGAAAAGAAAAAAAAACCCTATAAAAATAGAAGGCACCAATAAAATATACCAATAACTTAGCATAACCCCAATATATCACACTGTAAAATGAATAAATGAAAACTCTTTTAAATTTTACCACTTGCTGCTACCGGTGGGTGTCATTTCCCACCACACCTCTATCTTCACAAATGAGTTTAGCACCAAGGAATGATGCAGCTATGTAGGAGTGACAACTATCAGGCAGTCAATATGCCTGAATAACCTGAGCTCCAATGAGTCTTTTTCACTGGGACAGCTCTACACTGAAGGAAAATGTAAATGAGAAAGATTATGCTATTACAGCCTTGCTCTCCATGCAGTGTGAGGAAATACAGAATTTCAAATAGGGCACGGCTTATCGAAGCCAGACTGTCACTTTCTTCATGCCTTGGATCCTCAATACATGGCCCTTATGAGGAGCCAAATCCGATGGAGGGGCTGGTCAAAGCAACCAATATCTGAGCATCCTATGCCTATGTAATGATGTTGTATGATGAGAAACATCAGTGAGATCTTTCAGTTAGACATTCTGAGGAGGGAGGAAAACACAGGTTTTTTTTAAATAAATCTGTTTTCAACCAAGCAACATATTTCCTGTTTAAAATACTATGGAGATAACATTAAAAACATCCTGGAATAAATTCACTTTTTTCTATTTTTGACATTCCTGGAAATTATACCAACTTCTTTAGAAATTGAACTTCGTATCATTCCATATGATTTGAGATTGAAAAAATATCAGATATCAGTGATTCTTATAAAACTGGAAAGCTCCTAAATCCTAAACCTTACTGAGAAAGCCACTAAGTATATGCTTTAAAAGTAGGTCACCTGGGAATAAGGGACAACCTGCTTTTCTGGTAGTAGCAAAAGGCTACTAAGTTTTGGCATCAGTGCACTGAAGGGGCATACTAGAAAGCTAAAAAGAAGTTTCACTGCAAGAAGGAGGGTATTTGTTTGCATGCTTTAAAATGGCAGAAATGAGATGTGCTTGAAGAAAATCATTCAGTCTTGTGGTGACATGTTCTATATACATCTTGAACTCCAATCCCACAGCAATGTGCCATTAAAACTGCAGAAAACGTAAATGCCCAGTGTATTAGCAATGAAGCTTTCTTAATTGCAGTGCTATAAATGCTCTACTTCAGTAGGAACAACACACAATGGCTTCTCCTGATTACAATTATGTGATGAATACATCTGAGGAAAAAGTCAATCAAAGTAGATCATGATTCTCAGCCTACTTAAAAGCCTCAGTTTCACAGAGAGAAAATGCAGTGTGACTAAAACTAAGATCTTGCCTCTCATAACCTCTTCTGCCAATGCTATGTTGCAGCAGTTATGAAACTGATGGATATCTGTCTGTTTGCTGAGATCTTATGTTTGAGGTGAATTCATAGATTTTTTATAGAAAAACATAATTTGGGGAAAATAGTTTTGAGTGTTGTAAGTGTATTTCTACATATCACTGGTTGACACATGACCTGAATACATATCCAGAAACTCAACTGCATGATAGTTTAACTTTAAATATAAAATATTTATTATTTAAGTTATTTATTGAGCAATTGTTCCCCTGTAAATATATGAAGTTCGAAAGAATTAATGGTAATCTTGGCAATAAATATATAAAAGAAAAATTACGCAGAAAATTTTGGTGTGAAAATTATATGAATAGAACAATTCTTTTTCCCTTAACACTAGTTTCACTGTGTTATTTGGACAGTATTAAGGCCTGTTTTTTTTTTCAGTGAAAATCAGAACGAAGACAAGATTGTTTGTATAAGGCTAAGAAGAATGGGCTTAAGGTCTAAGGTTTATATCTGTAAGAAAGGCCAAAGTAGATAGGTTTTCCTAAAATAAGATTTCTGATTTCATTATGTTTACCCAGAGAAGACAGTTAGTCCTTTTACACTATTAAAAGTCATCCTGACCCTGTACTCGGAATTGGTAAGGCCTCACCTTGAGTACTGTGTTCAGTTTTGGGCACCTCAGTATTGAGGTGCTGGAACAAGCCCAGAGAACAGCAACAAGGCTTATGAAGGGCTTGGAGAATATGTCCTATGAGGAGAGACTGAAGGAACTGGGGCGTTCAGTCTGGGAAAAAAGGAGGCTGAGGGGAGACCTTGTTGCTTTCTTTCAATATCTGAAAGGTGCTTACAGTGAAAGCGGTGTTGGTCTCTTCTCATTGGTGACAGGTGACAGGACGAGGGGAAATGGTCTCAAGTTGTACTAGGGTAAGTTTAGTTTGGATATCAGGAAACACTTATTTACAGAAAGGGTTGTTAAGCACTGGAATAGGCTTCCCAGGGAGGTGGTTGAGTCACCATCCCTGGATGTGTTTAAAATCCATTTGGATGCGGTGCTCGGGGACATGATTTAGCGGAGGGTTGTTAGAGTTAGGGTAATATGGTTAGATTGTGGTCGGACTTGATGATCTTTAAGGTCTTTTCCAACCTGAGTGATTCTATAATTCTATGAAAAAAAAAAAAAAAAAAAAAAAAAAAAAAAAAAAAGGACCAATCAGAAAGTAAAGTCAGGATTCCAGTACTCACCACTGAATTTAGAGACCTGGCATAATTGGTGATTAATTTGGAAAGCAGAATGAGTGGAAAATATGGTCTCTAATGTGGTTGTTAAACAGCAGTGGAAACCCATATAAAATACAGTTGAAAGAGATCATCTGAGCAGTCTTGGTTACCACCAACAGGATATTTCAAATCATAGGCTACTGTATGATAAGGTGATTTTATATAAATCTCAGTTGTTATATGCATTTAATTAATGGAATTGTATAGTCCAGGCAGAATAGACAGACAAGTTGGTACAGAGTGACCTCTTAATGTTACATTATAGCAGAACATTCCACAAAGTTATTTCATGCAGTAATAATCACATTATTTAAGTTAGAATAGGGAATGCAAAGTGGGAAAAGAAGTAGGTGCAATCAGTCCACTAAAAAGGCAAAGCAAGCAGAGGGATGGGGTAAATGTGAAATGTGAAATGAAGAAACATTAATAGAAAAGAATGCAATAATAAAAGTATTTTCCAATGTTTTAATTAGATAATTCTGTAAATTCAAATGACTGAAACTTTGTTGCTGGTGAAGCAGATGTACCTACTTGCTTAATCTAAAGAATGAAAAAGATAATTTGGGAAAAGCTGTTTTTTAAAAAATGAAATATGTATACACAAAATTGAACTTTAAAAAATAATTTCAAAATGAAAACATTAACAGAAAAAAAAAAAAAAAATCATTTTCCTATAGCCTTAAAAGCCAAATATTTGCACAGTCCTCTGAGTGTTCAAAACTTCACTCTTGGCTGCCTCTGCAGCTGCTGCTACTGAATGAAGTTATATTACATTGTGCTGATGAGTGTTTCATTCAGAAACAGGAAGGAGATCTAGCCTTGTAAGGGCAAAAGAAACCACCTCAGTTCACTGGATAAAATGAAGCAATAAACCAGTAATTATGGGATTATGGTTCTTTTGTTTTGTTTTTGTTTTGTTTCTGTTTTGTTTTGGTTTTTTTGTTGTTTGTTTGTTTTTCTTGAAGCAGGAAAGTCACTGATGATGAGACAGATATTTTGGAAGAACTATTAGAAATGAAGAATGAGTGGGTGTAGATGAGAAGTAGCTCACACTCATATGACAACACATGCTGTGAGCATGGTAAAGTCTTAGTCAAAAACAAAGGTCAATTTGATGACAAAAGGCAAAGGGATTCATTTTAAGTTCTTGCCCGTAGTTTCAGGTGTTTACCAGCTAGGCTGACTGAAAATGATCCTGATGAATAAAGCACGGTCTTTGGTAAATGACCAGCAGTTCATTTGAAAGACTCATCAGCCTTCTGTTGAGCCATTTGTCTCTTTTTGAATGGTTAGATTCATAAAATAGAAAATTGAGAACGTTAGAAATTAATTCAAAACAAGAACCTCAGTAAAAATCCAAAGATATGGTCAAAAGGAAAAATCATGTTTCAGACTTGATAAGAATAACAGATTATCTTGATTGCTATGTCAGTGAATAAGGTGTGACTATGGAGGCTTGCATGGTTTAACCAAAAAGCAGAAAAATGAGAACTAGTTCAAATCAAGATGCACTTTAATTAAATGAATCAAGAGAATGGGAGGTAACCAAGAAACTCACCAAGTTACATACTCTATTATGCCATGATTTTCACTGCTTTACTTTAACAGCATTCTTGTGTATTCTCTGGGAGATTTTCAAGCCTAAATTAGCTGTAAATGAAGTAGTTACTTTCATGTAATATGTCAGTCAACAGTTAAAATTAACATTTTTTCTTTGTTTTCTAATGAAATATATTCTTTAAAATTACTAAGGTTCCCCTCTAGCTTTAAAGAACCAGTACATTTATGCAAAGAAAAAGAAATACTTTTTTATTAACATTATACATGGCTTTCTGCAAGAGAATTAAAGCTTGAGAGTCCCTAGAGTCAAATACTGTAGACATCCAGGAATAAGCTAGAACAAAGTTTACAAATGTGCTGTAGAACTTTTACTGAAGTTAAACAAAATGGAAAAGAAAAAAAAAAAAAAAAAAAAAAAAAAAAAAAAAAAAAAGGGGAAAAAGAGAAGGAAGGAAGGAAGGAAGGAAGGAAGGAAGGAAGGAAGGAAGGAAGGAAGGAAGGAAGGAAGGAAGGAAGGAAGGAAGGAAGGAAGGAAGGAAGGAAGGAAGGAAGGAAGGAAGGAAGGAAGGAAGGAAGGAAGGAAGGAAGGAAGGAAGGAAGGAAGGAAGGAAGGAAGGAAGGAAGGAAGGAAGGAAGGAAGGAAGGAAGGAAGGGAGGGAGGGAGGGAGGGAGGGAGGGAGGGAGGGAGGGAGGGAGGGAGGGAGGGAGGAAGATAAAGTAGGAAATCTTCCTTTTCAGGAGGAAACAATCTGACCACATTTGGAGATCATGATTTTAAAAATGGAGTTCCAGTAGACAAACTGGACTTTCTTTTAAGCAGAAAGAGCTTAGAGAAATCTATCCATTACTGCTCACTGAGAGGCTTTTAAATAAATGGAAGTGAGGTCAGCTGTTGCAAAATGTATGTTATGCGAACTAATGATCTATACCTACAGAAAAAGGTCGTCTTTCTCTGCATTTAGGTCAAAATAGATTTCAAAAAAAAGTAAAAACCAAAATATCTGAAGAAGAGGCCTTCACCACCTTCCTTCTTTTCCTCTCCCTACTAATTAATAACCTTTTAGTGGTAAAATAAATGGGATTTTTTTTTTTTTAAACCAGAGAAAACATTAAACTTTTACACACTCTCCTTGTGTCTGAGCTTGGGCTCATCTGTAACCTTTCAATTCCATGACTTAAGTGGTTGGAACTCAAGGTCAAAAGTAACATTTGTCTCTAGCTGACTACATCTTTCTTATTTATTTATTTATTTTATTTATTTAGTGTGGAATTAAAATATTTTGTCACTGTGGAACATGAAATATAATTGATATGAACAATCAGCATCTTCATCGAGTGATTTGTGAACCAGAGTACATGTTACCTGAGAGCTGATTTCCAGAATCTAAATACTTTGTTGAGGGAGTTCTAGTTGCTTCAAATAGTTATGAGAAGAGGTGCAAGATGATGTATTTATGATAGTTGCAAGACAAAAATTCAAACTGTTTCTCTGAGAGAACTTCACACTGCTGTCAAAACTGCCACAAAGCAAACAAACAAACAAACAAATAAATAAGAGTCAGTACAATCTCGTGTAACTAGATCTTTCTGTTCCTCAGATAAATACATATATATTTTAGATGCAGTCTTTAGGTCAGTCTTTAAGTTATTTATTCTTTTTAGTATTAAAGGCATCCTGATGCTCAGATTAGCCCCTGATGGGAGGCAGCAGGGCTGAGGATAGCTGAGGGGCTGTTCTCCTGCCCTCCTGCAGCACAGGTGTCCCAGCAGTCCTGCTGTTGACGGATCTCTGAGCCATACAAGGCTGCAGTGATGACAGTAATACTCACGAAATGCTTTGTGCAGCCTCCTGCACAAAGACTGCCTTATCAAGCCTGTACTTGCAGAAGCTCACAATGATGCTCTGTCTTGCATGTATCTCCCATGACTTGTCTGTTGAGATCCTCCTGATTTCTCATTGGAGCCAATGGAGCAGGAGTCTGACATCTCTTGGATGCTGTTGGAAAAAGGCAGCCCAGACCTATGGTGGGAAATTGTACTCCAGAGCCAGGAGCACTGGCTCTACAGATGCTGCTCACTCTGCAGCACCTGAGTGTGCTGCTGGCTGTGGACAGCACACTGTCACAATGACCACTGTCCAACCTCACTGAGTATAGAATGGTCCTGACCCTGCACCTGCATACAAGAAACTCAGCTTCTTCTTGGTCGACTAGAGTGCACAGCCACAGCATCAAGATGGGATGGACACCAAGAACTGCTGCCAGCAGCCCCACTGCACAACCTAATCAAAGCCTCAGCACTCCAGTTCTTGCAGGTATGCTTGACTGGGATCCAGGCACAAGCCCTCTCTAGGCTGTGCCAGTGCCCAAATTTATACACGAGGCTTAGCAAGGTCACAGGTATCTCTTGCTTATGACCCAGCCCCTTACTTAAGGACCTCACAGTCCACTGCATGTTTTCAGACATCGGCTTGGGTAGCCATCATCCTCCATCATTCAGTGATTTTCCTTTGTAATGGTGATATATTTGTGAAAATAAACATTGCACATTTGCTATCTCTACAATAATCCATTTTCCTTGAATTATTTATACTTTCAAAAACGTAGAAAGACACCTTACTGCCTGTTCCGGTTTGGATGCAATACAGATTGGTGGCTATCTCTACATCAGGCTTGCTTTTTATATCAAGTGTTCAAATCACAGCAGGATGATTTGCTCATGCTTTCCTGGGCAACATACTCTGCACACATCTCTGTGGGGAGTTCGGCAAGAATCGGTATCCAGAGGTTCCTTCCAACCCCTATGATTCTATGATTCTATGTGATTCTGTGTTTGTGATTTGTATTGGAAACTGTTTTTGAGGCATCACAATGCTGAGAACAGAAACAAATACCTATCTTCTCAAAACCTTTTACAACACGTGAGCTGTTTAAAAAAAAACCATAGAAATGCTTGCAAAATCCTACCTTGCACATATATGTATGCAAATTAGGTTTCTGAATGTTGCAATTAGGCTCTTATTCGTGTAATTATACAATTTTACCTTTGAAAGGGGAAAGAACTGAGACCTATACAGGAGGTTCCCTGTAAGTTGTATTCACTATATACATTTTCCCAGTCTGTTGAATATCAATAGCAAGATTATAAAGGACACTATCTGCATTCCCTCTTCATTCCATTACAGCTGATAGTGAAATGATGGAGAGAGTATGTACTGCATGTTATGCCCTGACAGTCAGAGCAGTGACTGTCTTTCCTACTGCACAGTTTCTGCTTCTGTAAATAGCTGACGTGAAATAATGACTAAGTGAAGAAACTGGAGGAAATCAGAATCTTGCCTAGTGTGATACCTGACAGCCAGAAGGAAAAGTTGTCCCAGTCTTGTCACACCACATTGCACTGCCTAAATTTCTGATCATAGGAGCTCTGTGTGCCTTCTACAAGAATAAAAAAAAAATAAATTAAATATTTTAAATCATTTAAATCTTGTTCAGATGGCTGAGTTTATCCAGTTCAGGTTTCCTGCCCTTAATGTGCCATTTCCTGTTTGGGTCAGCATACTGTGCTAAGTAACACATCTCAAATTTGTCCTAAATCTGAAAAGTCTCAGCCTGAACTCTTTCTGATAATAAAATCTGAAGTAGAACTTCAGCAGAGCTAGCCAGGTAACTTTTTTATAAGGTTTTGCTTGTTTGTTTGTTTCTACTCTTCCAATGTGATAATTCTCAGAGTGACTGTTTTAGTTACTGGACAGAGAATGATAACTCACTTCATGAATTCTGAGCTAAATATACTAATCCTCCAGGAGAGGTTCATTCAAAGCTTGAAGACTTAGAAACTTCTCACCATTAAAAACAAGAATAACAAAGTTGCTGTTTCCTTTCTCTAAGGACAGAGAGGGAAAGGCATGATCTTTGCCTGAAGGTTGTTTGCTTGAATTATAACAACAGAGCATCAGCAGTGTCCTTAGTATTGAGTGTTGGGCTAAAGGTATATCCTGTGTGCAGTTGGCTGAACAGGCTGGTCAGGATGACATTATGATACGCTTGTGGGAAAAGTGATGCGAGGTTATTCTTATAGAAGGTTATTGCTAATCTAACTGCATCAATTCAGTAAACAAAAAGGCTTTAGTGCCATGGTTTGAAAACCTTTGAATTTTCTAGGCAAGCTGAGGGATCAGGCAAGCATGACTCAAGTCACTCAATTTTATTTTATCAGAATAGATGGGATTCTGACTTCTTTAAATTACTGCCACCCACTTCCTGTTCTTTATTGCAGAATATGTCCAGCAGCTGAATGACATTTAATAAAGTTCAAAGCTGGAGAAAATGAGGTTCAAATACAATGGATTGGGGCCTGCTAATAAGAACATTTCTGTTTCATAATAGCTAATTATGAATCCCTCTTTCCAACATCAAGAATATTTTGTTATAGTGTTTCGGTAATACCTTGTTACACAGCTGAACTCCTAACAAGGTACATTGTATAATTCTGAGACAGAACAGAATGACGTGTTGTTTAATCATGAATTAGGTACCATAAAAAACAAGTTTTGTTTCAGCAAATGTCAGCTTGACCTCTAACTAAACAATTTACTGGTTCTCCTAAATAGGATTTGGGAATTTTCTTTAATTCATATTAGATATAAAAGCTTGCACCTGAAAAAATATCCCAGAAAAATATTCCATGATTAAGATTAGTTAACCTACTTGAATTTCAAATTCATTGATGTTCTAATATGCCCACCTAATCTGCTCTATGATTTCAGCTCCACAGCATGTTTTGTCTTCCTATCCCATGTGTACTTCTAAACTATAGATTATGGCTTTGACTAGAAGCAACAGAAGTCAGGTGGATGCAGCAAATCCTCATATAGGAGTTATGAGCTTAGGAGTCATGCCCAAACTAGAACAGCTCTATTGTCTGTTTACACGTACAAGAACTGAAGAGAAGAGGAAAAGAAGATCCAGCCATGAGTCTGGGCAGAAAGATTTGGCAAAGGGAATATTTCTGTAGTATAATTTAAAGCAAAGAGTGGCACTGAACAGGTGAAAAGAGAGGAAGTATTTGAAATGGATTAGACTAACCTGACTATAAATTACCAGAACAGTCTCCCATCTCAAACATTTGCTTATATCCAAAGACAGAAAAATGAACAAGGATTTATTTTCTTAAGGTAAAATAGATTTCTAGGATCTACTCATATTACTCTGTATTCCTTAATATGCATAAATATTTTCAGAAGATGATACAGGTAGTACTGCTCACGATAACTAACCACTTTCTTAAAACACTGTGCAACATGATACACTGCAGGTTTAATTGGAACCAGAGACTTTTGGACATTTCTACCCACTACTGATTCACATGGTGAAAGTAAATCAAGCCCTATATAAACAAAACAGATGGAAGTGACGCTAATAGTACAATGTCAGCAGTATCCACAGATTGACAGAGCTAGTTATGTTGCCAGATGCACAGAATGTTGCACTACTTGTTCCTTATAAACTAGACTTGATGGAGTATGTCAGTGTCAAACTCCTTGCTGATTTACACACGAACATACAAAGACATGCACACTCACAGATACTCACGTTCCTGTGATCTATATCAACCATACCATCTGCTTTCTGCTTTGCATGTGGTAGCTAACTAACTATCCTACTGTGCATGGGTATCACAGAGTACATGCTGTGGAGGCAAACAACAGTTTTTTTTTTTTTTCTTCCTTTACCCTATTTAGCATTAGAAAATAGGCTTGTTAACATTTGCCATCTAGGCACATATATTCCACATGTATTTTTGAAACTTGCTTCTCATTTTTATTTATTCCTTTGGCCAATACATCTTTCCACATGCCCAGAGATTTAAAAGTATCACTCTCTTTGGGGAAACTGTAGGGTTTCATAAATGGATTGCCCTTGGAAGATGCACATAAAAGGTAGCCCCAGACAGGTAGTAGCACTTAAAAGAAAGGCAACATTTCACTAGCTTTTGCAGCAGACTCTCAGCTAAGTCTGTTGAAATGTCTTCATCACACAGCAGCATTAACTGGGAATGCAAAATGACAGGAGGAGGGACTTCTGCCCCACTTGAAGGACAGAAAGCTGACCCAGCTACCACCTGCACCTGAAGTCTCTTTCTGGCCCATTTCATTGTGTGGCACCTGTCATTATAGCAATCTTTCCAAAAGATCTACGGAAATTACACTCACCCTCTGGTAACTAGGTAACACAATCTCCCGGAGGCTAGCTAATTGCAGCCCATGATAACCTCACATACAGCAACTGTTAAATTTTTCATTTCTTTCAAATTATTATGGATCAGCGGAGAGGGTATTGATTTGATTCATTAACTGATTCCCAGTCTGTTCCAAGGTTAATGATTACATGTATCTCAATTACATCCTTAACAGGTTATACTGTATGATTTGTTTCAACCGCAGTGTACATTGCGTATCTTCCACAGCTGAAAGCTTTCTTAGCACTTGATGATTTAATAAGGCCTCTTTTTTCCATTTCACTGAACATGCCTACAAGGCACAAATACATCTGGGACAACAGCAAAAAGAAAGCTTTCCCCAAATTCTTTAAAGAACATGTGCTAGACTCACTCTGAATAGCAGTCTCAAAGGCCATAGAGATAACCCGAGATTTTTCTGAGTTTAAGATACTTGAAGACAATTCAGATGGTTCTGGAGGTGATGATTGATTCTCTCTGGTTTTATTACTTCATCATCCCTTGAAGTTCATATTACCTGTCAATTAACTTTTAAGCTGCTTTGGGTTACTCGAGTGAAAATGACTTTAAAAATCTTGAATGAACGTTTGCCATTTTAACTTCTCTGTAAAAACTGATAGTATGTTTTAGCAGTTATATAGGGATTTCACTTTTCTAAGCAGTGCAGCAGAATAATTTGGGTTTATAAGAGCTCTCTGCATTTTAATAGTGAATTCTAATGTGTTCACAGAAAATAATGCTTTTTCGTCTTATGTTGCCCCTAGTATGGTATTATTTCTGATGTTCCTATTGGATTGTTGCCTTGTTTGGTGGTGAGAACCAGTGTGCCAGGTCCTGTACAAATGGCAGGTGACAGGCATGGATAAAAATAAGTCCAGGAAATGCTACATACTTAGGCAGCATAAGACCTCCAAGACAAAATTAGGTGTCTCCTGTACCTATGGTTAAGTGTGTAGAGAACAGTAATTTAATGCTTTCTCTTCCATTATTTTACTTTTTGCATCATATCTCTTTAACTGCATGGTACTAGTGACTTCGTTTGACAAAAACTGGGTGATAGAACTTTTCCTTTGTGATTTTGAATTTTAATGGAATAATACTTCACTAGTCTGTGATTCTACCTAATCCGAGGCTCTCGAAGTGCAAATATTCACACCCACTACATGTCATTGTGAGGAACAGATATTATTACAGCCATTTGCAGATTGGTAAATTGGGAGTTAGAGGGGCTCAGTTTAATAACCAAGGACATAGATTAAGTCAATGTCAACTGTGGTGCAGAAATTCTTGACTCCCAGTCACTGCTCTGACTCCAGATCTGCATTACTTCTAGCAGTTCACAACCTACAGAAATACAAATCCTTTCATCCCTTCATCTCTCTCTCTTTCTCTCAATCCCCTACTTTGGAGCCCCGAGATACTGTAGTTTAGTTTAGAAACTAGGAAGCCAAATGCGTATAGTCATGAGGAAAGACTTCAGTTATACAATCCATTAAATAAAACAATAGAGCTTGCAGCTGAGCTATTAAAAAGCGTAGAGCAATTTTTATTTCAATGGCTACATTTTATTTCCTCTTCTGAGTGACTGCTAACAAAGGGCTGCTGAAAGGACTGGATAAAAAGTAGACGTCAGATGCAAGATCCATGAGTTAAACAACATTATTAGATACAATTTCATAAAATCTAGTTGCTTTTCTGCTACTAGAAATCATGTCCTTTTGTCAACTTGTGGTCACATCAGCACTTCTGTTGATATAATTTGCTCCAGCTGCAGAGCGTAGCTGGCCTGCAAATCAAGAACTAGAATAGGGACAGTCAGGAATAACTCAATGGCTTGGATAATGTGCAAATCACTACACATCTTGCTATTAGTATAGTTTATTTTCTCTCAGAATATTTGGAACATGAAAAATTTATCTTTAGCAAAACAGCCGATCTGACACTTTGCTGAGAGCAGAACTGGCTGGCTAGCTTATTGTAACACCCCTCCTCCCCTCACAGCTTACACATATATACACCCCCCACTCTATAATCATTTAAGTGGGATTATCATATCAAAACCCTTCATTATCTTTCATTGAATTCAGACCAAACACCTAATTTCATACATTGTTCAAGGTCTCCCTGTAATATTTCTCAGAGTCCCCTTCATTCAGATTTCAAATGTTTTAAAGAATGCATATGCATTATATATATTTATTTTAATCTCTACTTCATTTTCCACTTTTACCCTTTCCTATCTTTTACTCAAAATAGACAGAATAAGAAGTAGTCCCTCCTCACAATAATTAAATCCATCAAACTTCAGTCTTCTGGACAGATGGGAACCTGGTTGGAAATAAAATACAGCACATCTGGTGGAGCACAGAATGAATGAACATTGTGCAAAAATGAAAAAAGACTTATTGAAGCAACCACTCTCTTTTGTCCCCACATGAATAGAAACCATACAGAAACAAGATGATGCTACACAATCCTTATATCAATGTACTTTTAAAATATACTTTTCATTTTAAACAAAACAAACAGTTGGCACCAAGAATTTGGAAAAGTCCAAAGTTTTTAAGTTTGCATCAAGATCAGAGCTATCTACTTGTGATGAACAATTAAGGAAAGCAAAACAATAGGAAATACAGCTGGCAGCACCTCTGTTAGCAACAGAGATTAATCATCTGTGAAAATGCTGCAGGAATTTTGTTGTTTTCCAGTACAAGTAAGCTGTACATCGTCTTTGTACAGAAATGGAATGGCTCAGTGCAGGTGCAACGAGCACTGCAGAATTACTGCTTGTGCTTCCATCACTAGCCCTGAAAAAAGCAGGCGTTTTCCTCTTCAGATTACTCACCTCAATTAAAATCCCATTTAGATCCAGTTTAACACCATTTAACACCACAGGCTTGACTTTGTCTTTTTTTTTTTAGAGTAGGCTTATAATTTAGTCTACAACACATCAACTCCATTAAGAAATGCAAATTCACACACTTTCAATAAGATTTTACTTCTTGTCAATGAAGACACGACTTAAGTTTCTTCTGGTATTACAGAAGTGCTCTAACGAATAAAGAAGGTGGATGAGTTCACAATAGTAAATGTATATTCAGTGCTTCATTGTATACAGAGCTTCAGCCCATTCAATCCTCTATCACACATAACCTGCACATTAAAAGCCAGACTGAAAAATAGATTGAAAAGCTTTGATCAGTAGATCTGTTTAAATGCAGGAAACCTTCCTTCAAGATGCAAGTGACAGTTAAAAGAGCAGAAAAATTTTCTCTCCTGACCTTCTCTAAAGAACATATTGTTAAATTGGTAGATTCTGGAGAGCTTTTTCTATCATTCAAACATTGCCAGAGATAGGACAAGACTGATACATAATCTGTTTTTTATGACAAATCCTGTTTGTTTTTTTTGTTGTTGTTTGTTTTTTTCTGTATTGAAAAATCTTTCTTAAAGCAGAGAATTAAATCTCTTGTTTCCATCTACGCAATTTATCAGGGAATGAATGCTACCTCTTTAATCGATACCAGCATTTTTTAGTGATCACAATCCAGATTCCATAATGAAAAATGTTAAACATATCTTTTGTCACTCATACAAAGTGAGCAATAACATCAATTCACAATCATCTCTCCATAGCACTCAGTGTGTCTGCTTTATCTCATCAGCACAATAGACAACCTCAGCTCATTATTATTTTGCAGAATGCATTTAGAAAAGACCAGAGCAGCCTTGGCCACAAAGCTGCTCTGAATCACATGAACAGCAAGGAACTTTCACAAGTATGCAGTGTTAAAATGAAGTCAGACAATTGCCATTGATGCTGTGTAAAATCAAGACCCAAAATAATTTTGAAATGTGAACTACTTAATCAGCTATCTTCTTCAAATTTCATTAATTGTTTCTATCAACGAGGAATTCTTTTATTTTGCTAATAATAGAAAGCAAATTAAAAGTACTCTTATGCATTTTGAATTTGATTATCTTTGCCTAAAAAACAGTGGTGATTAGTTAAACTAAAGAAGAAGGAGTTCTGAAAATGATCAAGTAGATCAAAAATCTGCTTAAAATCTGTCATCGGTGTTTTACCACTATATCCAACCATCACCTCTGCAAGTAAACAAATCCTAATAATACCTATCTGAAGCCAGAATTGTGGATTATTTTAGACAAAGGTAAACTCCTGATGTTAGCTGATGGGTAGCTTCTTTGTGGCAATAAAACAACAGCACTTGGCCATTCCTGTGCTGCCAATCTCTTTGTGCCGTTGGTTCTGGCTCTGGGCTTGCACCATGCTGATGAGAGGACGCTGGAGCATTCCTTTAGTCTTCAGTCATTCCAGTCACACAGTGTTATTCCAGACAAATTTTTGTTGCTGTTGTTGTTTTCCTGAAACATCATTTGCGTACATAGTCTTGGATTATTTCATTTTCAGACAGCAGAAGGAAAAATTTACTTTTCAGTTGAAACACCCAAGTATACTACGTGAGTAATGCTACAGGTGTGTGAATGCCAGCTTGCGAGACAGCAAGATCTATCTACAAGATGACTGGCCTGGAGGATTGGAGGAGACCAGCGGATATTATTGGTCTGAACTGGGTTATGACACCCTCATGCAGCATCCTAATTGACAAATTGATAGAGTACAAGTGAGATAAGTCAGCAGGTTCACAGATAATACAAAATTGGGAAGGCTGTCTGATGCTCTAGACTGATGTGCTGTCTTTCAGAAGGAATAGAACAATGGGGAGAAATAAAGGAACCCAAGAAGTTCAATAAAAAGAAATTCTAAGTCCAGCACCTGGAGTGGAGTAATCCTATGCACTATGACACATGGGCGACAATTGACTAGAAGGCAACTCTGAGCATCTTAGTGGACACAAGTTTACTATTGGACAGCAGTGTTCCTTTCACAGTGGTGAGACAGATCTGAATGCTGGGTCCAGTTCTGGTCTCTCAAGTACAAGAGAGACATGAGCATACTAGTGAGGGTCTAGTGGAGAGCTATGGAGATGAATGGACTAGAGCACACGACATACAAGAAGAGAGAGTCTGGGAGAGTTGGAAATGCTCAGTCTCGAGAAGAGATGGCTTAGTGAGAGTTTGTCCATTTGTACAAATACCTTGTGAGGGTGTAAAGAAAGAATCAAGCTGTCACATGTTGTCACTGATCCAGAGTTACAGGCACAAATCAAAATATAAGGAGCTTTATTTAAAAAATAATGGGAAAAAATACTGTAAAGGCAATCAAACATTGAGATAGAAAAGTTGTACAGCCTCAGTTGTACAACTAACTGCTGTCCTGGGCAACCAGCTCTAGATGGCCCTGTTTTGAGCAGTACAACTTTGAGCTAATCAGTCTCCAGAGGTGCCTCCCAACCTTAACCATTCTGTGTAATTCTCCAAAGAAAGTCATTGGTTCAAGCTCAAAGGCAATAAGATGAAAGTGAGCTGGCCAGGAAATCAGCCTGTCATTTGCTGATGACATCTGCTCAGCTGCCATTAAGTCAGCAAAACATTTTCAGAGATGGTTGCCTTCATCTAACAGTTAAAACTGTGAAAAGCTTAATTAAGCAATCATGACAAGACTAAGACTAATCATCTTTAAAGTTTGCTGCAAGACCCACCCCTTAATCAAGACTTTACTGCAAAGATAGGGCTAAAGAACACTTGAATGTATTGGACAGATGAAAGACTAGCAGAAAGTGATGTGTGGAAGATGAAGGAAGAAATACAAAAAAAAATGCAGAATGAGAGAAATGCCTTTTAGTCATAGAAGGCAGTTAGAAGAGAATTGTGTAATATTGTCTTCTGTTTTATACCCAGATGCCACATTCATTAGCTCTATAATTATCTTGAAAAGCATACCAATATACCTAACTACATCAAGAAAAAAAATAATTGTGATTAAGTTATGTTTGTGGAGACAGCTCCACTTCTGCACCACTGGAGTAACAATTCTGCCCAGCTGTGGTGCCCTTTGGTGGTCACTTGCCAGGAAATGCCTTTCTTCCTCTCAGCACAGAACTGTTTGAAAATCAGAATCAGAATTCAGAAGAAATAAGGGTGCATTTACTGCAATATTGATTTGTTCAGTGTTCTCTGCTGGAATCAGATCAGATAAAAATCAGCTACAGTGCCTAGGAATCTATTTTGATCTGAAATTTCTTTCCGTGATACTTAGCCGGTCAGTTGAAGGGATATGTGCTGCATGCTATATGTGCTGCGTGAACGAAATGCTAGTTTAGGCATTTTCATCCAACTTTTAAATCCTCAAGACTTCCTTTCAGTTGTTTTCTATTACAGAAGCAACATGAAGTCCTTGTAAGCTTGTGATTTTTTCAGTAAAGCTCTGTCAGAACAACTGAGCCCTACTTCTGGTCTTATCTACAGATGTGATGGAGACCAAAGGTAGAAGACCAGTGCTTATGTTTTCCCTATTTATCTTCCAAAAAAGGTCTCATATTTACTCATTCTCAAGTTTCATCTCTCGGTTTTATTGTGTCCTGGACTTAGCCAGTTTTCCAGTGGTTAGAAAACCATGTTGATAGAGAAGGAGTTTTCTTAGGGTGGCAGAAAACTTGTGATTTAGATAGTGTAGGAAAGTGAAATCAGGTCCTCCACATCCTGATTCCAACAGCCAACAAAGACAATACGACCTTCCACTTTAATTATCAAAAAAAGAGATTGATGTTCAATCCCAGGCATTTAATTTGGGTATTACAAACTACATCTATGCCACAAGCTGCTACAGTTCTCTGCACTGTGTTATCTAGTAGTCCTTTGGAACCTACTCCTTTGTCTTGCAAGATTTTGTAATGACAGTCCCTACCTTCTGTACTTCTTGACTGGAATTTGATGTGTGCAATTGGGTCAAGGGTTAGGTCATCAAACTGCCTTTTCTAGAGTCAGACAGCATATAATTTGTGAAGTGCCTCCTGAATGGGGATCAATTACTTTCATTTGGCTTTTATGGCCTTGTTCACATATGGATTGAGTCCATCCTTTATCATCTTTGAGCAAAACACTGGTTGCAGCAGTCAGCAAAACATACAAGGATTGTCCTAAGTGATACTGCAAACAGACATTTCTCAGGCCACCAAATTGCTAAGTCTGGGTTAACTCTTAAATGATTGTCTATTATCTTCAATTTGGTTTATGTCTAGACATAGAGTAGCAACAGAAGTACTGTATTTTTCCACAGTTTCCTCTCTGGTTCTGAAAGTAAAGCATTTTTCCTATATGGCTGGAAAAGGCTGCAGGGGAGAGGGACAGAAAGGGAAGATACTGTTTTTCAGAACATCATTTTTCCTTCAGAATGTCGTGTTTTTGGATATTCCCACCAGAGCTGGTAAAGACACAGTGATCTGTAAGGTTATTTAAAAGCAGAGTATTCTGCAGCACACCCTATAAACCCCGGTATTACACAGGGAATTAATGACCTGCTGAAGGGGTTCGATTTCATGGACAGTCAAACCTCTGGTGTAAAGGTGCTTTCCCATCATTTCAGATTCAAAGAATCTGAGAATGAGATGACTGGAGGTTGTATGGCAGCTGTGTGAGTGAGAGAAATGCTTTTGCCAGCAATAGCATTTCTTGAAGAGGGAGAGAGAGAGAGAGAGAGAGAGAGACAGAGGGAGAAAGAGGGGGTGGGGGGGAGGGAGAGAGAACAAAACCAGAAGAACAACTCCAAAGAGTATTTTGTGCTGCCTTTAATTTAGATGAATTTCTTTTCTGTATGCTCATGGAGGTATGAGTGAATCATGGGAGTGTGCTGGAGGACAGAAGAGCTGTAGTGACATTTCCAAGAGATGCAAGGGTGCAGAGAACATTAACTAGAACTGATGCAAAACTGCCTGGGCTAATCATGATCCCAGATGTGAAAGAATGGTCTAGTACAAATGGATCTTGGAATGCTTTCTGCTGCTCACTCTGTGTTTTGTCTGGCTTACATGGCTTATAGGATTGTTCTCATTTTGTTTTGCCTAGAGATCTATTTGGCTAGCGCATTGTGAACAATGCAGAGACATTCACAGAGCATGAGAAGAGAAGAATTAAAATTCTACAACTAACAAAATTAAAATACTAATTTTAAGAGATACACTTGAGTTTATACAGCTGACAGACGTGTAAGGAGTTAAGACCTAACTCCCGTATCATTTTCTGGATGTTTTTCCTGGAGTTTGATCCAATCACCAGAGTATGTACATGCATCTCAAGACTAGAGAGCTATATTCCTGCTGTGCCACTGATTCATTGTCTGACTAGAGAGCAGCCTAATCAACTTCTTCTGTCTAGGTTGCCTGCTTGGGAAAAAGGATGATATAATTATTTCACTGAGACTTACATTTTAGAAGATGGTCTGATATGTTCTGATTTAACAGTGTATATTAGTTCAGAGAATATTATTATCTTCTTTCTATTCTACATGATAAACACAAGTCCCAATTTTCCCTGAAAAAATCTTAGACATTCTCATCTTGCTCCCAATTTAATAACCGAATGAGGAATCCTAAAGCTGTATGAAAACACTTCGTACCACATCCTAGCACAGAATCATATTTCATCGAATCATAGAATCATAGAATGGGCTAGGTTGAAAAGGACCATAATGATCATCAAGTTTCAACCCCCTTGCTATGTGCAGTGTCACCAACTACCAGACCAGGCTGACCAGAGCCACATCCAGCTTGGCCTTCAATGCCTCCAGGGATGGGGCATCCACAGCCTCCTTAGGCAACCTGTTCAGTGCATCACCACCCTCTGTGTGAAAAACTTCCTCCTAATATCTAACCTAAACCTCCCCTCTCTCAGTTTAAAACCATTCCCCCTTGTCCTATAACTATACACCCTTGTAAACAGCCGTTCTCCCTCCTGTTTATATGTTCCCTTCAGGTATTGGAAGGCCACAATGAGGTCTCCCCAGAGCCTTCTCTTCTCTAGGCTAAACAAGCCCAGTTCCCTCAATCTTTCCTCATAGGAGAAGTGCTCCAGCCCTCTGATCATCTTAGTAGTCTTTCTCTTGGACCCACTCCAAGAGCTCCATGCCTTTCTTGTACTGGGGGTCCCAGGCCTGGTTGCAGTACTCCAGATGGGGCCTCGCAAGAGCTGAGTAGAGGGGGACAATCACCTCCGTCTCCCTGCTGGCCACCTCATTTTTAATGCAGCCCAGAACACAGTTGGCCTTCTGGGCTGCAAGCACACACTGCTGGCTCATGTTCACCTTCTCGGTTACCAGGACCCCCAAGTCCTTCTCCACAGGGCTGCTCTCAAGGAGATCTTCCCCAGTTTGTATAAATACCTGGCATTGCCCTGACCTAAGTGCAGCACCCTGCACTTGGCCTTTTTGAACTTCATTAGGTTTTTGTGGGCCCGCTTCTACAGCCTGTCCAGGTCCCTCTGGATGGCTTCACTTCCTTCCAGTGTATCAACTGCACTGCTCAGTTTGGCGTCATCCTGAAACTTGCCATCGTCGTTGTCACTGATGAAGATGTTGAAGAGCACCGTCCCCAAGACCAACCCCTGAGGGACACTGCTTGTGAACAGCCTCCACCCTGACACAGAACCATTGATCACAACCCTTTGGCTGTGACCAGCCAGCCAATTCCTAATCCATCAAACAGTCCATCCTTCAAATACACACCTCTCCAATTTAGAGAGAAGCATGTGGTGAGGGACCATGTCAAAGGCTTTGCAGATGACACCTGGTATCCGGATGTCCCAGTAGATGACATATGTCACCCTCCCCTCATCCACTGAAGCTATCACTCCATCAGAGAAGGCCACCAGATTGGTCAGGCATGATCTCCCTTGGTGAAGCCATGCTGGCTATCTCTAATTACCTCTTTCCCTCCCATGTGCCTTAATATAGCTTCTAGGAGGATCTGCTCCATGATCTTCCCAAGCACAGAGATGAGGCTCACCAGCCTGTAGTTCCCTACGTTTTCCTTTCTTCCTTTCTTAAAAATGGGAATAACATTTCCCTTTTTTCCAATTACCCGGAACTTCACCAGACAGCCATGATTTTTCAAATATGATGGAAAGCAGCTCAGCAACCACATCAGCCATCTCTGTCAGAATCCTAGGCTAGATATCATCCGGCCACATGGACTTCATCAATTGAACACATTCAATTTCTTGAGGAGGACTCAGACTTGTTCCACTGTTACAGTGGGACAGAAACCACCCCCCACATCCTGACCTAGAGGCTCACAGTCCTGGCAGACACAGGAAGCCTGACCACTCATGAAGAATGAGGCAAAGCACTCATTGAATACTCAGCTTTTTCTGTGTCTGAGCTCCCTGTTTCCTTTCATCAGAGGGGGAACGCTCCTCTTAGCCTCTCCCTTCCTGCCTATGTACCTGTAGAATCCCTTCTTGTTACCTTTCACATTCCTCACCAAGTTCAGTCCCATCTGTGCCTTGGCTTTCCTAATCCTATCTCTATATACACAGACAATAGCCCTGTATGCCTCCCAGGCTACACAACCTTGCTTCCACTTTCCGTACATTTCCCTCTTTTCCCTCAGTAAGTTGTAGGTCCTTGCACAGACACGACGGACATCTGTCTCCCCTGTTTGACTTTTTCTGCTGGGGGATGGAGAGCCATTGTGCTCTCAGAAGACTGTCCTTAAAGAGCTGCCAGCTTTGTTCTGTGGCCATGCCTAAGGACAGTTTCCCAGGGGATCCCACTCAGCAGTTCCCTGAGCAGCCAGAAGTTTGCTCTCCTAAAGCACAGGCTCTGCTTTTTGCCAGATCCCCATTCTTCAAGATCACAAACTCCATGAAGGCATGGTCACTATTGCCCAGGTCACCTCCAATCTTAACCTCTCCAATGATCTCCTTTGCATTAGTGAGCAGCAGGTCGAGTAGGGCTTCAACTCTGGTTGATCCATCTACTACCTGGACCAGGAAGCTGTCCTCACCTGACTCCAGGAATCTCCTGGATTGTCTGCCACCCGCCACACCACTATTCCAGCAAATATCTGAGTGGTTGAAATCCCCCATTAGGACAAGAGCCTGCAAGAGCGACACCTCCTACAGCTGAGGCAAGAAGGCTTCGTCAACAGGCTCCTCCTGATCAGATGGCCTGAAGCAGACCCCAACCACTACATGCCCTTTGCTGGACCAATCCTTGATTTTTATCCACAAACTCTCAGCCTGATTGTAGCTGCTCCTCAGGCACAGCTCTTTACAATCCAGTTCCCTAGCATAGAGGGCAACTCCCCCACCCCTTCTACCCTGTCTATCCCTTCTGAAAAGCCTGTTGTCCTCAATCATGGTATTCCAGGCGTGGGATTCATCCCACCATATTTCCATGATAGCAATTAAGTCATATTTTCCAATTGTGCCATGGTTTCTAACTCCTCCTGTTTATTTCCCATGTTGCATGGCACTGGTATAGAGGCACTTCAGCTTAGTTACTAGCCTCATTGCCTTCTCAGAGGAGCCCCTCCTAGTACCCAAGGTGACAGCTTTTCCACACACTTCTCTGTCACCTAGTACACCCCCTTCCCCCATCATATCTAGTTTGAAGCCCTGCTAACCAGCCCAGCCACCTTGTTCCCAAGAATATTTGTGGTCCTTCTTGTCAGTTGGCTCCCATCCCCCATCAGCATTTCCCCTTTCCCAAGGCTGTGTCCCAAGCCATAGTACCCAAAGCCCTGAGTACGACACCATTCACAAAGCCATTCATTCAGTGTGTCCATCCTCCTCCTTTTGTGCGGATCCCAATCACCAACTGAGAGGGCAGAGGAGAACACAGCTTGCGTGCCCGACCCCTTCGAAAGTCTTTCCAGAGCCCTGAAGTCCCTTTTGATTGCCCGAGAATTTCTTTTGCCTATTTCTTCATTTCCAATGTGGAAAACCAGTAATGGATAATAATTGAAGGACTTAAGCAGGCTGCCGATGTTCCTGGCAACATCTCTCATCCAGACACCAGGCAGGCAATACACTTCCCTGTGAGAGGGATCTGAGTGGCATATCAGGCTCTTGATTCCCCTCAGAAGGGAGTCCACTATGATGACAGCCCTTCTTTTTTCCTGACACTGCAGCAAAATGGGGATCAGACTGACTAGCCTTGGACAACCTCTCCTGCATGGATGGACTTTCACCGACATCCACATCCCCAGCTCCAGCCTCACACCTGCTATGTAAGGGCACCTGGGAAGGTGAACAGGCTGAGGGGCAGTCTGCTTGCTGCCCCCAACAGGGACTTCTTTCCATCTGATGCTGTCTTGGAAGTCGCCCCTTCCCATCTGACCGTGAGAGGGCAGATGATCCCCCACCACTTGAGATGCATTTTGCCCACACCCTTCCTGTAGCGATGGCAGAGTGCAACTCCACCAACCCATTCCCTTCCCACAAGCTCAGATGCTCCTTAGCCTTTCTACTTCCTCCTTTAGCTCCACCCCCAGGCTGAGCAGATCATCCACCTGCTCACACCGCACACAGGTGGTATCCTGGCTGCCCTCCTGTAGCAGTGACAGCAGCCTGAGACCTGAACTGCAGCATGGACGTTCATGCTTTCAGTCTCAGTCTCCATGTCCCCTTTAGCAGCAGCTCGCCGCCGGGTGGTGACCATGGCTGCACCTCGGTGTGTCCATAGAGCAACGACCCGTTAAATGACCCGTTAAGTGCGAAGTGCTAAACCCCTTCCTGTACGGCAAGGTGACCCGCCTTGCCTGCTCGCTGACTGCTCGGGGTTTTGCCCTGAAAATCACTTTTCACATCGAGATAACAACCCACCTCCCTGTGTAGTGACGCGATTAGTGGGCTTACAGTTTCGCTTCGTCAAAACAGCCCACGTGATTCCCACACCCGCACTCCTCTCCCTGTCCCGGAGGCTTTTTCAAGGCAGGGCGCGTCCCGCATCACGTCAGCCGTTCTCGGGAGACCTGCGGGGCTGCTCTGTTACCTCGCGGTTCCCTGGATGAGGGAACCGACTGAAACCCCCGTGTACATGGCGATCAGTCGCTACGGTTTTGACTGGGACAGCTTGAAGCGGCTAAACTCCGCGATTTGAGCATTTGCATAGGTGCGATATGTCTTATTTGTTTTGAACCAGCTTATAACAGTCTTTTATGCGTGTGTGCATTTTGTATGTGTAGCTTAGGTGCTTTTTCTTCTCGTCTCATTGCAGCCTGACTTTAACCTGCTAGCACCTGGGACTGAGGGCAGGTCTGTAGCTACAAGCCAGGTCTCCTGTTGAAGGGAAGCTTTCTCTCACTGACCCCTGCCAAGGCCCCCATAACTCCCTTTGTCTATCGCAGTACTAAGTTTGGATGTTTCACCTATTTCCACCTGGAAAAACTTAAGACCAAGAAATGCCTTGTAAAATAAGGTCTACATATCTGCTCTTCCAATGATTTAGGTAAGAATCGTACTGAAAATCATGGTATCAAAGTAAATGGGGGAAAACTGCTAAATTACAGGAAGATTTGAGTCTTTAGACTAAAATGCAGAAATATCAGAACATATGGTAATAATGTTGGGTAAAAAAAAAAAACGTTCTGAAAAATTTAATGTTAATATTCTGAGAATAGTGTGCACTACTTATTTTTCCTCCGGCAAACTAGCCTGACACATTGGTAGTGCCAACTGGGTTGCCTGATCTCCTGCAAACACTGAAGTTGTAGACAGAATGATCATGAATAGCCAAGATCTTGTGAAAATTCTGTTTCTTTCATTTCAGAATAAGATAGGGTTTCATTAAGGAGGATCAGACTGCAGCATAGGAGAGAGTTCATGTGGAATATCAAGGAAAAGTTTATTCCCAAGATGGAAGTAAGTGAGTATATGTGACCCAGAGTAGGATAATATTAATGTTCTCTAGAAACCAAACTCCAAACAAATTGTATAGTCCTGTCCTCAGCGGAAACCTATCCCTGAAAGATATCCAAAGAGTCCATGTGTTTTTACACATTGGAAACACTTGCAAAGTTTGTCATGCCAAGTATAATTGAACTGAACCCAACTGAAATTGTAATAGCAAAACCAGCAGCAGGAGAGGTAATTTGTAATTTCTTTAAAACATTTGTAATTTTTAATTTATTAAACAACCTCTGAGTATATATTTCTAATATATTTCATGACTTCTTCATTTACTATGGTTTCTGCAGCTTGTATTTGTTATCATCACCCTATCTTCTCTGTATGAAGAGTTTCAATACAGATGAGAAGAAGAGAATCCCAAAACAAAGTCATAAACATATTACACAATATTCACAGTTTTGTAAATCGCTTCTGAGGCTACTGCTTCTACTTTTACCACATTCACCTTCCATATCAACAAGAAGCAGGAAAAACGAGGAAATTCTTGATCTTTCCCTCAAAAGTGCATCTTCAGTAATGGATCTTTGCAGAAGAAAGAAATCATGATGTTCCTTTGTCCATGTGCATCAAGAAATGCTCCTGACCTGGAGTTCTTTGCACTATACGCTTTAAGCACACGCATGTGAGGTTTGGTCAGCTCTTCCCAGGCTTCACATGGGCTGGGACCTGGGTCACCACATTCATGTGGTGCTTACATGAAACAAAATTTTCTGTTTGCCAGTCAGCCCCCTTAACAAAGGGGTAGACCAATACATGCATACCTCTTTTTAGTCAACTCAGTGCATGATATAGTAAGGTTATATTATAAAATTCTACTACATCCAGACATTGTTCATCACGTGAGCTTATGTAAACAGTCTCTATGACCTAACATCTATTTTTTCAAACCATGGTATTATTTTCATGGAGTTTATTAAAAAAGAAAAAAAAAAAATCCAGTCTGTATATTTACTTTTGTCTTTCATTTTAGCCCTCTAGTATTCTGAATCACTACTTTCCTGAGATATTCTTGCAAAAAATAGTTTAATATAGCTTTTCAGTTTCTCTATTGTTTTTCTGAAAGTGATTGAGGTCAGATGTAACTGAACAAGATATCCCTTACTTTCCTCTAGCCAGCAAAAACATTTTCAAACATTGTTATTTACAGTGGATAGTGTTAGCCTGAAGAAGCTGGTTTCTCTCCAGGCAGTGAAGAGACAGGGACTTCCTCCCAAGGGATCATCATTGATGGATGATGCCCACAGATGGTCCACTGACTGTAGACTCTACTCTACAGTAGAGGATTTATGGATTTATTTAGCTGGCACTGATGTTGAAGATACGATTTTGGCATTTAAGACAACGAAGAGACCAGAAATAGGCACAATCAGCCAGAGGGGAGTTATAACCGAATGGAGAATCATAGAGTAGTAAAGCTGATATTGGTAGATCCATCTCTTCCTTCTATACAGATGGGATGTGGTACGCACAGCTGTAGGAAAGAAGCCATATCTGAAAAAGAGAATCATAGAATCATAATTTTTTTAGTTGGAAGGGATTATTGAAGATCTAGTCCAACATACCTGCAGTGAACAGGATACCTAGTGATAGAAGGGGTTGCCATGACCCAGGTGCAAGACACTGCACTTGGATTTATTGAATCTCATGTAGTTCTTGTCTAGGTCCGTCTGTATGATATCCCATCCCTTGGGCACATCAACAGCGACAACATAGCTTAGTATCACCCACAAGGTTCCCAAGGGTGCACTGATGATTTTATGAATGAAAGTATTAATTCTGTGATTAAAGAGCATGGGTCCCAGTACTGACCCTAACAGACACCACTCACTCCTGATCTCAATCTGGATATTGAGCCACTGACCACCATTCTCTGGGTATGATCTCACAATTAGATCTTCATCTGTCAAACAATCCACCCATCCATATCTTTTCAGTTAAGAAAGAAGAATATTATGGGGGACCACGTTGAAGGCCTTATTGAAGTCCTGGTGGATTATGTCAGTGGCTTTTCCCTTTGTCTGGTGATTCAGTTATGGCATCATAAAAAGCAACATGACATGCTTCCAAGATTTAAGCTGAGGGAGCAATGATTAGGTCATTGCTGACGTGCTATGAACTTGGATCACTCTGGTATAAGTCATATCTGCACTGGAGGCCAGTTCTAACCTTAATCTATAAGCAAATCTGTGAAAGGAGTGAAAAGACTTCCTACCAATGTTTTGTGGCTGACAGAGGCCACAAAGGGGACCTGGCCTTTCCAGTTTGTCAAGATTTGTTTCTACCAAGGCAGCATCTCTGTCACTCACCACAAAACACAAATACATGTCTTTGAAGATTAGGATCAGAATCTAGTACACTCTGATGAACATAATTCCTCTCCATTCAGAAGAATTGCAATAAGTAATTAAATATCTTTCAGAAACAAGACAGATGTAGGAGCCATCAGTGAGTACAGGCTGGTAATGTTTTTATGTCCTGCATTTGACTTATGTATGCACAGGTGAATATGCACAGGTATATAAATAGGACTCTCTGAAACTAATGCCTCTATTTATTTCACTGGAAACTACAACAGATACAAAGACTGCAATAACACTATTTGATAGAGAAAATTCTTAGCTACGAAATGTGAATTTTCAATTATGGGGGTTTTTTTGGTTTGTTTGTTTTTTGTTTGTTTGTTTGTTTTGGAAAGCTAAATAATTATCTTAATCATTGTTCAACAGAGGCCAAAAACTGAAGTTTATACATTAATTTTAAAATATAAGATTATTTTGCTTAAATATAAACATAGCTTCTATCTCTAGGACACAGCTCAATTGGAAAATTATTTTAAGTAGATTGCACCAATCCAGAAAAAGTATGCTCATATGAATGGAAAAGTGTAAGCACGATAACACACAGAAGAAATAAAAGTGAGGTTGTTTTCATTCTAACCATTACATAAAGCAAACTTTTGGTTTTGTCATTTTAAGATTCTTCTCTTCCTTTCTTTTCACAGTAGGTTAATGTCTTTCCAGATTGGTGCCATGCTCTGCCCTGCTTCATAGGTCAACCCAAGAGGTGCTTTTTGGGCTGCACTCCATCGACTCACTCCTCTTCATTGTTACACTAATAAATTTTTCAGTATCCTGCTGACTTATTTGGGCATATCTGAGTTGGCCAGTCTAGCTTTCAGAGTTCAACAAGGAGTATGGAAACACTCAGTGTTCCCTTCCAATCTCATGTTATTACATATAACGTGAATGTCGTGCCACTCGTCATTAAGCTACAGCAGCATCTGTCTTGTGATCCCTGTCAGACTCTGCAAGTCTAGACATTTTGCCTCTGACAGAAAGTGAAGGTGGCTTAAATGGGGCAAGGCCAGGGCAGGAGAGTATGTGTGTTTACCTTGACCCCGAAGTACCTTTAAAAATGCATAAATAAATAGGAAAAGGTGCAGAATCCAATCATGCGTTCTCAGTGGTGTAAGTTACACATCATGTATCTGTCGGTCAGGAAACAGGTGTATGTGGGTGTAAGTGCCAAAGCTGTTTGACTTGCAGCAAGTTGGCATTTAGTGGGAGTGCAGTGTGAGTGTAGCATACACTCCCAGATATGGAATAACAAGTGAGGGGGATGTAGTGAAGCAACTAGATCATCAAAGAGTTAAGCAAATTTGCAGTACCCACAGAAAAAAAAGAAAAATTCAAGATACTGCATATTTCACTGTTGATTTTTTTTTTTTTTTTCCATTCATGTCCACAGTATCAAATCTGCTGTTGATTTCAGAGGGACTGCACAAGCTCCCTACTGTTATACTTAGTACCACTTCTGCCCCCCTTGAATCGGCATCTAGAACAGCTGCAAGATATTTTGCAACCAGACGCAAGTTTCCTCTTCCTGTTCTCTGAGCCAACCAGATGCAAACTGGCCTCAAACCAGAAGCCATGTAGCTACAGTTAGCAGGCACACAGCCCAAGCTAACAAGCCTTGCTGAGAAGGCAGGATGTATTTGCTCAGGCTCAGCACTGTGCTACTGCAGCTACACAGTCTCTGCTGAGCTCAGAGTACAGGCAATGCCTGTTCCTGGCTACCAGGACCGCAGGCAAAAGCTACTGATATCACTATGAGAAGTAGAAGAAATGTCAGAAAGTTATGGATTTCACCTTTGGCTCTTAAATAAACCAGAGGGCCCCTACAACAGTTTTTTGAGACACATATTTTAATACATGCATACATATATATATATATGTATATATATATATATATATCTTGAATATATATATGGGTCCTGGTGCAGGTTTCAGGAACTCCTAACAGCAGGAGGCCAGTAGGCCAGTAAAATAATCTGGAAGTGGATACAATGGGTAATCTTTTGTGCCTTCTGAATCATCTCAACAGCATTTTGTATATTCTGTGTATTCTGGCATAAATAATCACCTGGACAGGAAAAGGAGCAAAAAAAATCAACTTGAAAATTGCTATACTGCCTTGGTAGAAGAGAAGGGAAATTGAGGGAGATCTCCAAAGATTTGAAAATGCTTGTAATAAGCACTTACATTTTTTCAGTAGATTTGCCCATCAGTAGTCAAAGGTCTTATTCACGTATCACATGTATTTTCCCTGATAAAATTGCCTTTTCTTCTGGAAGATGCATCTCATTTTAAATTGCTGCCAACTCTAATCAAAACCACCTACGCAACAATACTGAGCTTTTTTTTCCCACCTCAGTCTCCTAAAAGATTTTCTTTTAGGATTGCACAAAATTGCACATAAGAAATTCAATACATAGGGATAAAAGAATTTAAATGAACAAGGCCCAGGTCCCATGTATGTGTATTTCAGTGCTCCAGCACCATTTCTGGCCACTTGAAGATTTACCCAATGATTAAGGTGTTCCCCTGCTACACATAGATCTTTCACAGCGTTAGAAGCTTTCTTTCCTCTGATTACACTGGGTTTTAATCTATTTTTCTGCGTGGAGTAATTTTTCTGCGAGCAGTACATTTTTTCAGAAATTCAAACAATAAGCTGTTGAGGTCTTGATAGAGCTTATCATACTGTGTAATAAAATTCCTCAGGTATTTATAAGGGAAGCATGTGGGATAAAAGTTTAGAGAAGGCTGGTTGTGCAACCCAGCATAACTGATGAAATGATGTACATACCTTACCTTCCTGTGAATTCAGACTGTGCTTGTTCTTTTGTTTCTTCTTTCCCCTACAAAAGGAATAGCTTCCCAGAACACTCCAGCTCCAGTGATGGGCCATTTTGCTGGCAATTCAGGTTGGATACAGCCCACTGGCCAAAAACTGAACAGGTTGTTCACACTGAATGAGCACCTGAAGATGATTCACATGTAGCAAGTGATAATAAAAAGCTTCTTCAGATGTAAAGGACATTTTAAAAATAAGATGTTACTAAAAGTTTAGGGTCAGAAAGATAGGGGTAAGATAGATTTTCCCGCAGTTCTTTTCTTCAGATAGTATATCTTTAAGAAAGTATAACTTATTAGGCATTTATAAGGTAGTTTAATACTGAGGATTATTTAGATCTGATATTCCGTGAAAGTTTTACTTCTTACTCTACCCAAAATGAGTGTATTGAACTTATATATTTAAACAGTATAAGTTCAAGAGGTTAGCAGATATCCCCTTCCAATGAAATTATTTATGACCTATTAAAAGAAACTGTAAAAGAAAAAAAAAAAGAAAAAGAGAAAAAGAGAAACACAAAAAAGAAAAAAATGCACAACATCAATACCTCTTATTAACCATGGCTTTTAGATTAACCGTGGCTTGCAGCAAGATAGTTCACAGGTGCATCAAAAACTGTTCTTACCCAGCAGATTATTGAAATTAATCTAGCCCAAATAGAGAGATAGAGTGCATCCTCAGCAAGTTTGCTGATGATACAAAGCAAGGAGGAATGGCTGACAGACTAGAAAACTGTGCTGCTGTTCAGCAAGACAGAATAACCTGGGCAGACTAGAAGGTTGGGCAAAGAGGAGCCTGATGAGGTTCCAGAAAGTCAAGTATAGAGTCCCCTACACTTGTGGAGGAACAATGCATGCTCATGCATGCATCAGTACAGGATAGGGGCTGACCTGCTAGAGAGGAGCTCTGCAAAGGATATGAATGTGGTGGCCAGTGGTTTAGCCAGCAGTTTGCTCTTGTGGTGAAGAAGACCAGTGGTCTCTGGAGTGTATTAAAAAGTGTATGGCTGCTAAAAAAAACAGGTTGAAACACATCTGGAGTACTGTGCCCTCTTCTGTGCTCCCCATTTGAGGAAAAACAAAGATCTCCTAGAGAGAATTCAGTGGAGGGCCACAAAAATAATAAGGGGCCTGGAGCATCTCCGTTATGAGGACTGTTGAGAGACCTGGGACTGTTCAGTCTGGAGAAGAGAAGGCTGAGAAGGGTGTCATGCAAATACTTAAAAATACCTAAGGGGCAGGTGTCAAGAGAATGGTGCCAGACTCTTTTCAGTGATGATCTGCAACAGAACAAGGGCAACAGACAGAAGCTCGAATACAGGAAGTTTCATCTGATGTGAGAAATAATTTATTTACTTTGAGGACAGCAGAGCACTGGAATGGGCTGCCCAAAGAGGTTGTGAGGTCTCTTTTCCTAGAGATCTTCAAAACCCACCTGGATGCTTTCCTATGTAACCTACTGTAAGGAACCTGCTTCAGCAGGTTACTGAACTCAAAGATTTCCAGAGGTTCCTTCCAAATGCTACAGTTCTGAGATTCTGTGAAAGTGACTGAAATGCTTGCCTTTCTGAAGTTACATAATAAAGCATTTAAAACAGGTTGGAATCTTAAATCTCCTTTAATTCACTTATAGAGTGGCAAATTATTATTATTATTATTATTATTATTATTATTAATGGAATAATTTAACTTCAGATGTTATAAAGCTTTGACCAAGAATTTTGTGCACTCTAGAGGCTGATGTGCAGTTATCTTTGGAATCTTAATAGCAAGTTGGAGTCACAGAATCACAGTCAGAGAATATTTTTTTTAAAAGCTCCCATGTAGCACATGAAAGATCCTAAGCATCCCAGCATAACATTCAAATAATTCAATAAGAATAGCTTCAACAGGTTAGCATACTTAGGTTGGATCTTCCTCGTCCCGTCCCCACCTGCCCATCTCCACAATCTCGGCCTTACCAGGCTTACACTCAAAGAGACTCTTTTCCAACTCCTATGTCATGTTTACCCTTATATTTTCAAATTAAGGTTAAAGCTTAAGTGAATTAAGTGAATTAAGTAAATTTTGGAAGAGGATGTAATGACAGGATGAGGGGAAATGGTTTTTAGCAGGATGAGAGTAGATTTAGGCTAGGTACTAGGAAGAAATCCTTTACTGTGAGGGTGGTGAGACATTGGAATGGGTTTCCCAGAAAGGTTGCAGATGACCCCTCCCTGAAGCATTCAAGGCCAGTCTGGATGGGGCTTTGAGCAACCTGATCTAGAGAGAGGTGTCCCTGCCTGTGGCAGCAGGTTGGAACTTGACAATCTTAAAGGTCCCTTTCAACCCAAACCATTCCATGGTTCTGTGATTCTGTAACGTGTTCTATGAAAGAGTGACTAATAGTCTTCTGAATATGGATCTGATTTCTACTCTCATGTATGTTGTTTTTACACCAGTGTAACTCCACTGATAGCAGGGTGTTGTTACTGATTTATACCAAGAAGACAGAGAATCAGGACTCCCTTGCTCTGAAAATGCACCAGAATAGGTTGTCTAAACTGACTCCTCCCCAACACTTTCCTTTCTCTAGCTTAAAGTGAGTTATTTCAGAAATTATTTGTTGGATTGTTATTTCAGTGGTGCCTGCAATTAAAAACTATCTCACTAAATAAACTGTAATTACTGCAAATTGTATTAAGCAGTGGTAATTCATATGCCTTTGTAAAGCTGGATAGTTTTAAGATGGCCTTTAAAAAAATGAATTCATGACTTAGTACAATGTCACATCAGTCTGACAGTCTTTAAAACACAGAGTACAGCTATTCCTTATAATGTAGAGAGTGTGCACTGGTATTGAAGCAATTTATAATAAGACACAAGTATGTTACTACATAGCTTGTGTGCAGTCACCCCCACTGGAAAACTGCCATAGCTGTAACGCACTCATGAAGGGGGTCTATGTGTGGGTGTCTGCCCCTGAGCCTCACTAGGAAATGAAGGAGCTTGAGGAAAACCTGAGTTAAACCTTTCATAGATGTTCTTGGTATTTATTGCTCATGCTTTTCCTGCCAACTTGGTGTCATCTGCAAGCTTAGGTGTACTCAGTGCCCTGATCCAGGTCATCAATAAGGATTTTAAACAGGACAGGCCCCAGCACCAACACTTGAAGAGCACCACTCATGACTAGCCATCAGCTGGATTTAATTCCATTCACCACCACTCTCTGGGCCCAGCCCTCCATCCAGTTTCTTACCCAGCCAAGAGTGTGCCTGTCCAAGCCACGGGCTGTCTGCTTCTCCAGGAGAATACTGTGGGAGACAGTGTTGAAGGCTTTGCTGAAGTGCAGGTAGACCACATCAACAGACTTTCCCTCACTCAATCATAGAAGGAGATCTAGTTGGTAAAGCAGGAGCTTTCCGTCACGAACCTATGCTAGCTAGACCTGATCCTCCGCACATGCTGTGTGATCTCCCTTAAGATAATCCATAACTTTTCCCAGCGCTGAGGTCAGGCTGACAGACATGTAGTTCTTCAGATCCTCCTTACAACTCTTCTTGTAGATGAGAGTCACATTGTCAAGCCTCCAATCCTCTGGGATCTCTCTGGTTGACCAAGAATGTTGATAGATAATGGAAGGTTTCTTGGCTATCACCTCTGCAAGCTCTCTCAGCACCCTCGGTTGGATCCCATCCATCCCCATGGACTTGTGGCAGCGTAGGTGGAGTAGTAGGTCTCTAACCATTTCCACCTGAATTGTGGGGGGTTTATTCTGAGACTTCTGGCTCAGGTTGTAGAGTACCCCAAAGATAACTGATCTGACTTTTAAAGACAGATTTAAAGAAAGCATTGAGAACCTCACCCTCTTCCATATTCTCAATGGTCACGCTCTCCACCAGAATCACAGAATTGTAGGGGTTGGAAGTGACCTCTAGAGATCAACCCCCCTGCCAAAGCAGGTTCCCTAAACCAGGTCACACAGGTAGGCATCCAGGCGAGACTTGAACATCTCCAGAGAAGGAGACTCCACAGTCCCCCTGGGCAGCCTGTTCCAGTGCTCCGTCACCCTCACCGTAAAGAAGTTCTTGCGCACATTCGTGCAGAACTTCCAATGCTGCAGCTTATATCTGTTAAATCCAAATCCAGAAGAGGATGGAGATCCTCCCTAGCCCTCCTCTTATTGTTAATATATTTGTAAACATATATTTTTGTTCTGTTTTACTTCAACAGCCATGCTGAGTTCAAGCTCGGCTTTTGCTTTTTTTTCTCCCTGCACATCCAAGCAACTTCTTCATATGCTCCCTGAGTTGTCCATCCTTTCTTCCACAAGAGGTAAATTCTCTTTTTCTCCTGCAGCCTCAGGAAGAGCTCCCTGTTAATTGATGTCAGTATTCTTTCCTGTTGATGTGTCTTCTGGCTCAGTTGTATACCCTGTTCTTGTACCTTTAAGACTTTCTTCGTGAGGAGCAAAAGCAAACAGCCTTTCTGGACCCCTTTACTCTTCAGGACTGAATCTCAAGAGATCCTCCCTACCTGTGTCTTGAGCAGTTCAGAATCTGCCCTCTGGAAGACCAAGGCAGTAGTTTTGATGCTGCCCTCTCCTGACTCCCACCAGCCCTTTTCTCTTTGTGAACAGCAGGTTTAGGAGGGCAGCTCCCTGGTAGGCTCTCTTACCAGCTGCATTAGAAAAGTTATTTTCCATACCCTCTAGAAACCTCCTAGACTTCTTCTTCTGCACTGTATTGTATTTCCAGCATATATCAGGGAAGTTTTAGTCCCCCATGAGGACAAGGGCTACTGATAGCGCAATTTTTGCCAGCTGTTCATGGAATGTTTCATCTGTCTCTTCATCCTGGTTAGGCGGTCTATAACAGACTCCCATCAGAATGTCCACCTTGTTGACCCTCCACTGATCATTGTCCATAAAGATTCAGCTTTATCATTCCCAGTCCCAAGCTCCACAACATCAGAATACACTCTAAGATAGAGAAATCCTTCACTTCTCCTGGGTGTTCACAGCCCTTTATCTTATGTTCACTGTTGTGTTTGTAATTGGCCTGTGGTGATTTCTGAAGAGTCTTAGATTCATTAGCACAACTCTAAAAGGAATAGGCCATTAAGTCTGTGATTTTTGAATAAATTTCTAAATAAATGATTTCATTGAAAAGGTAGGTAGGGGAAGAAAAAAAAAGCATTTAAATATTTCTTGAGTAATGAATTCAGAAAATCATATGAGGAAACAACTGTTTAATACCGGGTACCTTGCCTTGGATCATTTTCATGGTGATGCAGATATTCAGGAACTTGAGAGCATCCCAGCACAGTGCAGAAGAAAACAGCCTGTCTGGGTTACTTCGCTCAGCCTCTGGTCTAATCCAACCTTTGTTATTTCAGTGCAGTTATTTGTTCTGTTACAGAAACTAAGTACTGGTGTAATTCTTCCCTTTTTCCGTGCGCGCTACTGTAGCAATTTTTGAGTCATATTCCTTCCACTGTGAACACTGGTATTTGTTTTTCTTTTGATATAGGAATGTTTGACCATGTCGTATGAGGCTCTGCACAGCTTCTCTTCTGATCTAATCTTCTGCTACAGGAAGTTTTGTCCCTGTCTAGATTATCCCCTTCCTCTTCCAGCACAGCTTCTTGGAAAATACACCTCTGTAGTGCAATAAGAGTTCAGGAGGCATGCTTCACATTACAGCACATGCTCAATCAGTGTAGCTCCCATACTTACCACAATTACAGAGCTTTAGAGGTCTTTGCAGTAATTCACACTTTTCAGATTTATGTCAGAAAAGAAAAGTTGAGAAACTTCTACTGGACTAGGTCAGTATGTGCTTCTTGCTTGCATCTGATTGAACCTGAGCTTCTGTGTGGAACCTGGCAAAACACTACAGGCGTGAGCAGCTAACAGTGTTGCTCGTATATACAGGATGTGTGAAGATCCAATGAGTGTCAAAAGAAAAAAGAGCAAATTTAGAAGAACATTGTGAAGCTTTGTTTTTAAAATACTGTGCAATGTGTAGCTATAAAAAGTTTCCGTTCTGCTCATCATTTTAAATAAACTTGTGTTGCACTTGAAACTGTGATATAATGTCAAAAGTATGAAGGATTTAGGATGAAATTTAGCACTCAGATACATATTTGTAATCCTTGAATTGATTTTAATTATTGATTAGAGATACTTACTGAGTTCAGCAACTTCCAAGAGTGCTTCATTGCACAATAAGCACTGGTTAGAAAATGTCAGTACTGATCCGTTGTAAATCTTTTCATGTCATTCTAATCCTCTTCCAAACACTTTCATGAACTTCAATTCACACTGTTGACAACTTTTTTTTTTTTTTTGTAAAGCAGTTTGTCATGCTCAGTAATTGAATGAGTGAAGGATCTTGGCTAGAATGAAGTACAGGACACATACAGTAAGCACCTGAAATTTACACTATAATCCATGTAGTTGTTCCATTACTTGGATTGTCAAATGGCATTGTAAGGAACTGGGATTGTTAGTGCTGTAAATAAAGAAAAAATGAGTGATGACAGCACTGAAGCACAGAAGAGCATGTATACTGAACTGTTGGGGACCACTGTTTTACTGAGAGGACTCATAACTTCTGAGCCCTGAAGAAATCAAAATAGCATTTGTCTCTCAGCAGCATTATTTATGGAGGGAAGAACACCAGAGTGAAAAAGCTTCCCCAGTATTGGCTGGGAGTTTCCTTGGAAAACCCTTCTTATCCTTGGTAGATATGAGGCTGGCATGTCTTCCATTTCATAAAAAACAACAGTTCTGGCCATGTTTAACATCTCACCATTTTTGTTCTCCCCATTCTCACAGGGGAGCCTGTTCTGTGATGCAATTGATACTCCTAAGTTCTTATTTGAGTAGACAAGGATTAAACTTTTCTCATTAAAAAAAAAAAAAACAAAAAGAGTAGTCTTTAGGGCTGAAGTCAGGATTTAGGTTAATTTCTTTTATAAATAGGCAATATTTGGCTAAGAATAGTAATAAAATGGTTATTATTTATAATTTGTGGGCAATGTCACATACAAAAAAATAAAAGAAAAATTAAACAAAGCTGTTCTGAATAATCATATTCTAGAATTTTGTTGGTAGATTAAATAGTTGTAGGAACAGGGTTACATTTTCTAAGTACAACCACTATGGAGATGGTGAATAATTAAGTTTATCTGAAGAGCACAGCTGACAATGTCTGCTTCTAGCTGTAATGAATTTGCCTGATACAACAACTATAGGAGGTTGTGGGTAACTGCTTTCAGCCCAGCCCTTTGTCTATCGTCAGATGCCTAAGGGTACAAATCAAAAAGGAGCCCCTGAACTTCAGGATGATGGAGGAAAACCATCCTGTATTCCTGGTCTTAAATCGTATCATTTTTGTACTTGGAAAATGATAATTCAGTCTCATTGTCAAATAGGGTTAACGTAGTTAGCTATTTTCTTATAAACAGTGCATTTCAGAAAATATTATTTATACAACTTTATTTACTATACTGAATTAAACTTTATCTTGACACATGTATAATTTTCCTAAGGCTGTTCTCTTATCACCATTTTCACAGATCCTCACCACTCAGATGTGTTTGGTGGAGTTTTCTCAATGGAGAAGTAGAAAGTTCAATGACTGGAGAACATCCTCAGAGCTAACTCAGAAAGCACTTGATCATCAGCATTAATTTGGTCCTCTTAGTCACTCTGCCTGGTAACCCTAGAGACAGTAAGGTGAGTGAGCACTTCAGAAAAGACAGGAACTCTGGAAACTCAGATTTCTAGGTAGATCTGCTTGGCACCAGGTGGTTTCTACATACTACTGTAACAATAACAGGTTCAAGTTTTCTCTGCATGCCGCTTTAACAACAGCGTGTTCAAATTGCTCAAAGATCATGTTGCCTCAGTATAGCATTTCACAGAAGAATATTAGTGAAATACTTGCACTTAATAAAAATGCACGAAGACAGAGTGTTGCTTAATTATCTAGAGCAATTGGCAAGTTTAGTAGGATCACTGCATTTCTTATGGTTTTCTCATAATTGCTAATATTCTTCACAGAAGCACATGGTAGCTCATCCAAAACACAATTTTATTTTTTCAGTAGAAAACATCACGATTATGTTATACATTACAGCACTTTGTAATGCAGTTGTGCAGTGTATGCTAACAGATGTGCACAAGTTAACAAGTCTAACTAGATTATAAGTATTCAGATAAAGGCAACTTGGGATGTTTGTCATGATGAGATGATTCACATTGTTTAGACGGATGAATGAAAGTATCTTGGCAAAGGACATTCTTGCTTCCATTTACTTAAGTAAACATCTACATGTTATCTACAATATTTCATTACAGTTTGACTGTGATTAAATTTATCACACATAGTATTTGATCTACATTTTATTACACATTCGAGATGATATAATCAATGACAAATTACAGTATTGGTGGGTATAGTGCTTCATTATGAAGTCTGTGTTGAAGGTACATACTCAGGACACTGGAAGAAAACCTTTGAAGCTATCAGACCCAGCTTTGATCAAGGTAAGTTCTCAACGACAACTAAAAAGTGAGACACAATGAAATGCAAAAGACTCAAATTGGTTTTGTTCCCCCAAATCGATGTAGTATAGAAAAAGACATTTTTAATGAATCCAATCTATAACCTCCACATATAGACTGCTGTCTACAAAATGAGGAGATTATAATTCCTCCATCTCACCAATCTGTGCAAGTAGATATAAGAAACAGTGAGAAATGTTGAAATACTGTGGTAAACTATGTATAGAGTGAATGATCCCAATACTCAAACATCACTGAATCGATGATCTTGCCCGGAATGGTTATGCTACTGTTTCTCCAGCAACCACACTGAACTGGAGGAGACTGACCCATTGTCTAACTGTTTAGTTATACTTGGCTTGTTTATGTTATATCATTTCAAATTTAGAACAGAAGTCTGCATACATTTACTCATCATTCATATTCTTAATGTAGGTAGCTCTTATGTACTAAGCATATGAGAGATTGCAAGTTCCATCCATAAAGAGTTCCTAAATGGGGAAAAAAAGTAATGCAGCCCTGCAGAGAAGGACCTGGGTATCCTGGTGGATGAGAAGCTGGACATGAGCTAGAAGTGTGCACTGCGTTCTGGGCTGCATTAAAAGAGGAGTGGCCAGCAGGGAGAGGGGTGATTGTTCTCCTCTACTTGGCTTTTGTAAGGCCCCATCTGAAGCACTGTTGGGGCCCCCAGCACAAGAAAGCTGTAGAACTCTTGGAGCAGGTCCAGAGGAGGGCCACTAAGATGACCAGAGGGCTGGAGCACCTCTCCTATGAGGAAAGGTTGAGGGAACTGGTTTGTTTAGCCTAGAGAATAGAAGGCTCTGGGGAGACCTCATTGTGGCCTTTCAGTATTTGAAAGGAATGTATAAACAGGAGAGGTAATGACTGTTTATGAGGGTGTATAGTGATAGAACAAGGGGGAATGGTTTAAACTAAGACAGGGGAGGTTTGGGTTAGATATTATGAGGACATTGTTCATGCAGAGCGTGGTGATGCACTGAACCAGTTGCCCAAGGAGGTTGTGGATGCCCCATCCCTGGAAGCATTCAAGGCCAGGCTGGATGTTGCTCTGGGCAGCCTGGTCTGGTGGTTGGCAACTCTGCACACAGCAGGAGATTTGACACAGGATGAATATTATGGTTCTTGTCAATCCAGGCCATTCTATGATTCTATGATTCCGTGATTAATTCCTCCCTTCTTCCCTCCCCCTCCGCTTCCTCTCTTTTCCTTTTCCTTTTCCTTTTCCTTTTCCTTTTCCTTTTCCTTTTCCTTTTCCTTTTCCTTTTCCTTTTCCTTTTCCTTTTCCTTTTCCTTTTCCTTTTCCTTTTCCTTTTCTTTTTCCTTTTCCTTTTCCTTTTCCCTTTCCTTTTCCTTTTCCCTTTCCTTTTCCTTTTCCCTTTCCTTTTCCTTTTCCTTTTCCTTTTCCTTTTCCTTTTCCTTTTCCTTTTCCTTTTCCTTTTCCTTTTCCTTTTCCTTTTCCTTTTCCTTTTCCTTTTCCTTTTCCTTTTCCTTTTATCTTTCCTTTCCACTGTCACATCCCTCTCTGAGTAAAAAATATTCTAATGCCTTGGGTTGTACCGGGGCTAATCTCCATGAAATCTTATTTTTCTGTGTCAGTAACTTGGTCAGCCCTGACCTTAATCCTTCCTGTCCCTTCCCAGCACCAATGTTCCCCAAAGACCTGCATCTCACATCACCCCCAGAACTTTCAGATAGTGAGGCCAGTGCAGGTCTTCATCTCCCCACAGCCCTATCTAGTCACAGCCCATCCAGCTGTGCCCACACACAGGGCCACATCCCAGCCTGGCCAGACCATGATCAGTCCTCATACTCATAGCAGCTAAGGTGCTGCAGCGCCTCAGGCTGCTCTTCTCCTTTTGGGATAGGGGGATGGGAATTGGCTGCCTGTTTTGATCTGGTGAGCCCATGCGTAGTCACTATCTATTAATAAATATAAGAACATATATTAGTACAACTACGTATGTGACATTTCAGAGCAATTGTAGCAAAGCAGTGTCTGAAAGCAAAGCTGAAAAAAAAATGTTTTGCCGTATTTGTTCCACATTTTTCCAATCCTCACAATAACCTCTGTAATGAGGTTTTTAATCTGCAGGTTGTGACAAAAAGATGGAATATGATGCGTTGTATATTTGCAGCCCAGTTCTTATGAAAATCCATTCTGATTTAGTCAAATAATTATACTAATAAAATAATTTCAATACAGACTGTTGGTTAGATACATGCTGCTATGATGTCTGGATATTTCATTCTGGGTTAAACATGGAGATCTGAACTTGCTGATTGTGCTGGCTATACACAAAACCTCTCCTCTATCCCTTTCTACTTCCATTCTACCTTGCTTATGTTAAATTCAGCAGTTACAGAAGTCTTTTCATTTCTATATAAAACAGTAGCTGTCATCTTTTCTCATCTACTTCCCTTTGATTGCAAAACACAATTCATTTTCATGGATCAAGAGCTCGATATTATTCAGTTAACATTATTAATAATTTTATGCATTCAAAAGCCTTATTGCTGGAGAAGATGTATCTCAAAAACAAGAAGCAGACAAATGTGATATCTCTTGAGAAGTGCAATAGCCACTCTTGTAACAAAAATTCCAAGAGGATTAACTAGTCCAGACAGGTTGTGATCCATAAGTGTGGTCCTCTTGATATAAAATGTACTTAAGGACAGAGCCTGTGTTATACTGTACTGTATGTGTGCCATACATTCCCTTCAGTAGCCTCTTCTGGCTGGAAAAGAGACTGAGTAGCAGTCAGGATGTTACTATTTTCCTTACCACTAATTTTCAATTTCATATGGAAATTGGATCTACTGGATTGAACTGGAAGATTGTCAGCTAGAGAAAAATGGATCTATATTCCAAAGTGGCTGGGGTTGCACAGACGGAAGTTACTGGAAAATCTTTCCACTGTTTAGAAAGTAGGTCTACTGCAAGCTAATGTGAACAAGCTTTCAAAGCCATTTCCTCTTTCTTTCCAAATTATTTTCTTCTTATTTTACTGGAGCAACTCCCCCTCTCCTGGAAACAAAGAGTTATATGTTCAGTGAGGTGCAGAACATGTGGTCCTAGACTTTGCAAAAATGCCACTGAAGCCCTTTAAATAGCCTTTCTTTCACTGTTCTTCTGCTAACATTAGCCCAATACTTCCCATGATCAGAGGGAGGCAATCATAGGAGCCCATTAGTGGCCTGCTGACACACATTTACCTTCATAAGAAAATACATTCATTCATGATCCACATTATGATTAAAGTTGGGCAGATGCCACCAGTTTCTATGGCTTTAAAAAATAATACATCATTTTTTCACAAAAAAAGCATCATTCACTGAGTTTTGTTAGTTTTTGTTGTTTCTTTTTTTTTTTTTTTAATTAACGTCTGAGCTAGCATATTTATAGTGTTCCCTAAATAACAAGACCATGAAATAAAAATAAACACAATACTTGAAAGTAAGTCAGGCCAGTGGTTTGGTGGCAACCTTAGAAGCGGGTAGTGGACATATTGTATGTATTGATGTTTATTTATGTTTGACACCCTTAGTCCGGATGTAGGGTAGAAAATTCATCATTTCTTCAGAGCTTGGTTTCATCAGATAGTCAGAGATGAGGTTTACTGAGGTGACTGTCCCAGAGTCAGTCATGGTAAACACTGGGTTGAGATTCTACATAATTTTAAATGTTTCCATTACTAATTCATTCCAATATTCAAAGATGAAATAAAGTGGGCATAGATAATTGCCACCAAAACATACAATTTTTTCACACATACGCAGAAACACACATACACAGATAAATACACTTTTCTAATATTTAATATTTATAAATATTTACAGCCAAATGGGAAGCTCATGTTCACATCTGATACACTTTCCTGATTATGACCCCTGATCAAAGCAGAGAGACTACAGTCACTCTTTTGCTGATTAATTGTGCCTAGCTGGAAGATAAGAGTTTCTGGAAATTTCCTACTAATTTGATATTTCTTATGTGTGTCATCTACTTCCTAACAGTGTAAAACTTTTCCCAATTCATTTTACAGAAATGTTCACCAAGAACAAGCATTTCATTCTTATTCCACCTGATACCAAAGGACCAGTCCAGTCCTTTCTGCTGTTATTCTCCCTGGAATAGGGTGAGCAGGGTGCTGGATCAGGCCCAAATTATGTGCTGCTACAGATCAGCAGCCTGACTGCTTTCAGACTGCACTTCCCAGCGGCGATGCTTGTGCTTCTGCCTCTTCAAAAGGCCTCCTTTGCAAGCAGACAGGGCCACCTTTGATCTCAGCTGGGGGTCTGCTGTTGACTGCTGCTGGGAAGCGGTTTCAAATCATCAGGTCAAACATAACTTTTGAAGATAGAGCCATTTATTCAGCAGCTAGAACAGCAACCACAGTCAATCAGAGGAGCATAAATTTTATGTCTGGTGCTGACCATTAAAACAGGGCTTTACTGTTTGTGGTCTCAAGCTGACTTGGTAAGACCATTGGATTAGGGCAGTGATAAATGCGTATTCATCACGGTTGTATAATTTGGTCATTGAATAATGTACAGAGCTCAGCAGCTTGATGGCAGGTATGTCCTGGCACCATTGTGTCAGTCAGTAGTGAGAGGCAGAGGGGTGGTGGGACAGCCATGAGCAGGAGCAACCAACATTTCCACCAGTATTCCAACAGCAGGGTGGCCCTGGGGTTAACGCATTCACTCATCCACTGCAAAAGTATCAAGAAAAAGGTGATCATATCTATATCCTGGACTCAAATTCTGCTTGTTTCAACAGCACTGAATATTCCCATCATTTGGATTAGTATATCTGTGCCAAAATCCTAGAGTCAAATGATCCCCACAGTTAGTTTGTCATACAATTGCATCATGAGAATTTATCCTTTACTGCCCTGATCCATAAACCGTAAGCATGGTTTATAGAAAGCAGTGACATGTTAAGTTACTGCCTAGAAACTTCTGATTCTTGGCAAAACAAACAAACAACAACAACAAAATACAGAAAAACACAAGGCTTAAGTGTGCATCTCTTAAAGGCATTCCCAAGACAAAGTCCGAAGTCCAAAGACAAGGTGGCCTCTAAGTGTGCAATATTTAGTAACAAAATAAGGCACTAAGTCTTCTGGGACTTTTTTTCTTCTTGTTTATATATATATATATATATATATATATTTATTATTATTTTTCCATGACTACAAGCCAGATGTGAGAGTCTGAGGAAGGCTATGCTATCTTTCCTACCTTGCCATAGGGCAAAAGCATTCAGTCTTTAAGCAGATTACATCCTGTGGAAAGATACTTTTGCATGCTAGCCTTAGTGTTAATCCACAAGAAGATTATAAAAACTGGTATATGAGCAGTGGAAAAAAAAGAATGAAAGTAAAAAAACTTCCTATAAAGATTGTATGTTTTTTACTACAATCAGGAAAGAAAAGCAGTGCTCAGAGGAAATTAGGATTCTTTGCAGGTAGTGTTAGTTTTGGACAGTAGTAAGCACATGCCTGTGTAATTAGAGACTACATTTCTACGCTCTTTGAATCCTTTAATAAAATTACATTTGGCAAGTGTAGAACAGTATCTCCTAAACACACAAATATCCCTTTGGGGGCTTTTCCAAGGTGATGTTTCAGAGTTCTCTTTTGCCTTGCGCTGCTTGGCACTCCAGATCCACCAGCAGGGTTTATGGAAGTTCAGTAAAAAGCATATTCTTCTGGTCCATAACATGAATGTAAGAAAATCTGCTGTTGTTGCAGTAAATACAATGTCCACGGATTTATTAGGAATGCTCTCATTCCTGGAAGCATCAGCTATTCCCATAACTTTCTGCTGCCAAGGTTTTTAACCATAGTCTGCTTTCACGCATGTGTTATAGAACAGAAAGCCATGCCTGCGCTCTGGCTACTAGGATAAGTTCTTCATTTGTTACTGGATCATATCATTTTACACTTTGCCTTACATAAAGAGCAATCTAGAAAGCTGTTGAGCATTTTGCTTCCCCTATCGGTTGTTAATGGCTAAGGTTTGCAAAGGCAAGGGGCTTGCTTTAAAGTTTCCATTGAAATCATATCTGAACTTATAGTAAAATTAGCAATAAATAGTCAGGCAAATGAGAAAACAGAGAAGAAGGACAATAAGAAAAAGAAATGTTCTTTGTTGCCACTCTCTGTGGACTGCAGGTATTTTTAGAAAGGATGAGAGCAGAACTGTGCACTTGCTACTGGACCATAGTCTACTTCAGGAAGGAGCTGTGTGGCAGCTGTGGAGGCAGATGAGTAAGGGAAATGTTGGCTTCGTTGCATCATGCATTGTACTGGAGAGCCAAAGCTGAGTACAATATTGGGTGATTTTCCCAACACTGTTTTGGTGCTTCATTCTGATATGTGTGAGATACCTTAAACTGCGTTACCACTGCAGGAAATACTAACACATGTATAAATCTTATTTTAAATTGGAATAAATTATTTTTTTACCTTTGATGTATAGAATTTTTAAAGCTTAGCATTACTGCGCGTAATGCTTTGCTATAAATCTAGTTAAGACACAAAGATAACAAAATACTTGGGAAAAGTAGTCTTGTGATTTTTACCTTTCTTCTCCAATTTAGAATCAGAGAATCAGAGAATCATAGAATCACCAAAGTTGGAAAAGTCATACAGGATCATCCAGTCCAACTGTCCACCTATCACCAATAGTTCTCACTGAACTATGCCCCTCAAAACATCTAAACATTCCTTGAACATCTCCAAGATTGGTGACTCCACCACCTTCCTGGGCAGCCCATTCCAGCACCTGACCCCTCAGGCTTTACTTGTAGAGATTCGCCCAAAATGGAATTATTGGCCATAACAGTTAGATTTCTCAACAAAATTTCTGACATGTTTTGTATTCAGATCTTTCGACCAGGATCTCTGTAATGCACCAAAAAAAAAAAAAAAAAAAAAAAAAGCTTATAAACACATCACATATTTAGGAAGCTGAGATGAGTACTCAGTGCCAGATTTTCAACCATGGACATAGATCTTTTCACACAGAGTAGTGTTAAAATTGTAGAATACCTGTCACCTTCTGTTCCCATGCCTTAGGCACAGGCATATCTGACCATTTTCATTTTTGTATTTATTACAACTGTGCTTTTGTCTAAAAAATCATTAATACTTATTAACATTATTTTTTCTAAAGCATCATATAATTTGTCCAGTAAAAACAAATCCCATTTCAAGTCTCATTCAAGAAGATTTTTATACTGTGGATTAACACTGGAAAATAAATAATAATTAAAAAAACAAAAAACCAGGAAAGAAAGAGTAAGTAAATAGATAAGTAACAACTTTCCCAAACAGTACAGTAGGCAGGCAGAGAGGCTGGAATAAAATTCAGGACTCTGTTTTGAATTGAAGGGTTTTTTCCTAAGGTCAGACTAGGCTCCAAATTCCTTTTGGGTTTACTGGAGTTTTTCTAAATCAGGTATCCTGAAAAACTTGTGGTTCATTTGTGAAACACTGCTACTGGCCATTAGATGTAGAAGAAAAATTGCTGCCCCAATAACATTCAAAAAAGAAGAAAAAGTACTTGACACATCAGTGTCTTCCTACCAAAGGCACATTAAGAAACACGTGAGGGTCCAGACAGTGTAGAAGTCCATATTTAAAAAGTATAGAGTTCATGAAGAAAGGATTTTGATAAAGAGAATGAGATGCAGATTAGAGATCTAATGTCTGATAGGTTTTCCTCAGGTTTCTAATTGCCTTGGACTGTGAAACCTGTGATATGTATATAACACATATATATTTGGGACAAATGTTTGCAATTTGTTGTTCAAGTGATATGGCTACTTTCATTACAAACACAATTCTTCAGACAGCCACATAATTTGGAGCATTGTAGGCACTCTGAGTTATCAATGTCAATTAAAAAAAGAAGAGGTTTCTAAATAGCTTTTCTGGTATTTTTTCAGAAGATGTAGCTGATTCTGTAAGAGTTTACACGTTTAAAAAGCAAGCAGACTTCAATAATCATTTTGTTTTGAAACAGAGTATAAAGAGGATTTGCATTAAAATATTTAATATAGCATTTAATACTGGTGTTTTTTAATATAGCATTTAATACTGGTAGAGAACAAAACTTACTATAAATTTCTAAACATTTTAAATGATGTTTCAAATACTTGTAATATCATAGAATGATGGAACTGCTCAGGTTGGAAAAGACCTTCAGATCATCAAGATCATCAAGTCCAACTGCAAAAAAATTTTACATGGTGCAGATATCTTTTGAAAAAGAAGTCAGTAAAGCTGTTTGTTTTTCCTGTAGTTAACCACTTTGTTGCTGACTTGTCTATATTAAGTTTTCAGTGTGAAAACATCTGCATTTAACACCAAGCATCTTTCAGAAATGGCATTTGATCTGCAGTAGTAAGATCACAGTTTATGGAGCATTCCACCTGGGTCTCAGCACTCTCAGACTTTCCCCAGACACCTAAAAATGTGCCGTCCAGTGAAAGGCCTGGGAACTTCACTGCTAGCAACATTCCTGTCTATGCATTAGTATCTGGTTTGTCCCCACCAGCACCAAGTAGATATCTGTTACCTGTAGCCAAAGCAGCATAACCCACACAACATCTTCATCTCTAAATTTGTGATAAATTCATGTAATAACTGAACTCTGTGGATATAAAGAATGGACAAATAGGCTGGATGGCTGCATAGTGTAATGGTCAACTGTTCAACTTCCATGTGGGAGCCACTCATGAGTGAAAAGTGATGTAACTCAGGGGTCCATACTGGGAGCAGTACTGTGGGTTTTTTTCATTGACAATGTAGACAGAAGAACTGAGTGCAACCCCTCAGCACGTCTGCTGGAGACACCAAGGTGTAGTGCAGTTAACACACTGGATGTCATCCAGAGGGATTTGGACATACTTGAGAAGTGGGCCCACACAAAATTCATAAAGTTCAACAAGGCCAAGCAGAATCAACAGCAGAGCTTCTTAAACAGTTAGAAAGGATAAAAAAATCCATGGGAAGATTCTTGAATATAGCCAGGAAGATAGAGGTATATCCTCAAAGTGGCTTCATCCTGGAATTTAGGATTTTATGTCAGATCAACCAATTAGATGCTCCTGCTGCTACAGTCTAGGATTCTTTACTGAAGAAATGTAATTATGCCTTTTCTTTAAAAACAAAATAAAACCCCCAAAATATAAAATAAGTTCACTAATTGCTTGAAATGTGTGAATGGAAGAGAAGGTAGTCTTTCCATTACACAATAGCCCAGTGATCTCAACCCATGAGATACCCAGATTCAATTAATTTCTCAGCCTCCAAATTTTCCAATAAATATGTCTCTTAAGAGAACTGAACTGTCAAATTAGAGGCAATTTGCAATAGGAGAGCTCATCAGGCTGTGCAAGAGTGGTTCCAGTGGCCATTGAGCAGTGAATGACTGAGCCAGGGAGAAACAGCAAAAAGGGTCAGAGTTACCCACCGAAGAGACTCAGGCTTCTGTCTGACAGCACGTCAGCCTTGCCCAGTTCTTAGATAATTTATATGACTTTTTCAAGAGGCATGTTGTTTCCCATTGCACATCTGTCAGATAAGTGGTAATGATGTCACTCAAAGAACTCTTTCAACACACTCAGATTTTGTGGGCTAATAATTGTCACATACTCAGGCAAAACTCATTTTCTTGTGCCTATAGTATCCAAGAAATTTTTACAAAAGCAGTTCCTTATCTAACTATAAGAAATGCAGTGTTTAGTAGCGGCATTGGAAGAGGAGGCATTTTGTCTGTAGTGAATTATTTAATTCCATATTTATTTTTCTTTCTGTTATTAGTTTCAGTACAAGGACTTTATTGCATCTAACTGGAATCTGAGGAATTAACAGACATGTAGAAAACGTGTAATTGTCAAACTATGTATAAGAATACGGAATGAGTGGGAGATTAGACCACATAATCACAAGAATTTTAATAGTGGATACTTAAGAATCTGTTTCTACTGTTCTTTCCACCTTGGGAATGTTTATTCAGACTTGTAGAAATGAAGTTCAAGGTATGACTACTCTTATTCTGTAGCACATTGACTTTGTACTCAATTTATTCAAGAGACTGAACGTAAAAGACATACAATTATCATTTAATGCTAAGACTAGTCCTCAGGAATCCTAGACCCTGGAGGTAAGAGAGAGAGTCTGGGGAAAGGAGGACTTTCCACTGGCCAAGGCTGATCCAGTCAGAGAGCCTAGTCAAAATCAACTCACACAAATCCACGGGCCCTGATGGAATGCACCTATATTTCCTGAGAGAACTGGCAGAGGTGATTGCTGAAACATTCGATCATCTCTGAAAGATCCTGGCAAATAAGAGAGGTGCCTGAAGAGTGGAGGATAGGCTGTGTAACCTCAATGTTTAAAAAGGACAAGGAGGATCCAGGAAATTACAGGCCTCGCCTATGCCCTGGAAAGGTGATGGAACAACTTCTTCTGGATGGAACAACTTTTTGTTGGAAGAAAATAATGTTATCAGGAGGAGTCAGAATGGATTCTCAAGGGGAAATCATAATTGACCAACCTGATAGCTTTCGGCAGTGGATACTGTGTACCTTGACTTCAGCAAGGTATTTGACATTGTCTCCCATAACATCCTTCTTATGAAACTTATAAAATGAGGGACAGTGGGGTGGATTGAAAACTGACTAACTGGACAAGCTCAGAGGTTTGTCACCAGCAGTGCAGAGTCTGGTTGGAGGCCTGTAAATAGCAGTATTCTCCAGGGGTCAATGCTGGGTCTAGTTTTGTTCAACATCTTCATCAACAACCTGGATGAAGGGATAGAGTCCAGCCTTAGCAAGTTTGGGAGGAATTGCTGACACACCTGCAGTCTGTGCTGCCATTCAGCAAGACCTAGACAGACAGCAGAGTTGGGCAGAGAGTAACCCGATGAGGTTTAACAAGAGCAAGTGTAGAGTCTTGCACCTGGGGAGGAGTAACTACATGCATCAGTACAAGTTAGAGGACAACCTGCTGAAGGTGAGCTCAGCAGGGAAGGACTTGGAACTCCTGGTGGATAACAGGAGCCACCAGTGTGCCTTTGTGCCCAAGAAGGCCAATGCTATCTACTGTGCTTCAAAAAGAGAATGGCCAGCAGGTTGAGGGAAGTTATCCTCCCCCTCTACTCCAGCCTGGGTGAGGCCACACTGTGTTGAGTTCTGGGCTCTCCATTTCAATAAAGACAGGAATCTCCTTGAAAGAGTCCAGCAGAGGGCCACAAAGATGATTAAGGGCCTGGAGCATCTCCTGTATGAGGAAAGAATGAATCTGTTCAGCCTGGGAAAGAGAAGATGGAGGGGGGATCTGATAAACATTTATAATTATCTAAAGAGCGATGGGAGGCAAATGGATGAGGTCAGCTTCTTCTTGGTGGCATGTAGCGATAGGACAAGAAGTAATGGCCTGAAACATGAACATAGGAAGTTCCATAATAACAAGTGGAAGAACTTCTTTACGGTAAGGTGATGGAACACTGGAACAGGTTGCTCAGACTGTGGAGTCTCCTTCTCTGGAGATATTCAAGATCTCTCTGGACACCTACCTGTGCAACCTATTATAGGGTACCTGCTTTAGCAGGGAGATTGAACTCAATGCTCTCTTGAGGTCCATCCAAACCCTGTAATTCTGTGATTCTGTGATTTTTTCTTTTTTGTTTTATTCAGTGAGCTTTATATCCTGAAGAAATATTGATCAAGTTATAGAATGACCAATTGTAGGAGGTTTTGTGAGCTACCAGAACATTCACCAATGAAAACTGAAGTAAAAAACTATTTACAAATTAGTGTACTGTTAACAAACAGTTAACTACTGTTAACTAACTGAATTTATTAAGAGACATTCCAAATGTAGCCTAACATTAATTCTTCAGTGAACAACACTACATGGAATCTATCGATTTTTTTTAAAGATGGTCATTAAACAGGATTTTAAAAGAGAAGTACACAATATTTTTTAAAGATGAGGCGTGGCATATTTGAATCTCCTAAGTTTTTCAGCCATTCATCAACTTATTTCTGAAGTCATTATGTAAAACAGTATTAGGAAGAAAGTAAATGCATGCTAAAATGATACAGGCTGTAAACTCATTATGGAGAGTAAGAGGGGGGAAAAATAATTTTCCCAGTTACTGTTTCATTAATCATAATGTTATTGTTGGGTAATTCTAACTCTCATTCCCTCTAAGATCTATAGGTCTTCCACATCTGCATGAAGACTATAATACATATATATTTATAGTCTTAAAAATTACTTCCTTTTCTTTTTAAGTCACGAATTATGGAACTATTGCATTTCTTTATTTTTAAAGGTCATTTATTTATTCGGATTTTGTTAAAATGGTAGGAGACAGTAACTCACCTTAATAATTTTGTTTGCAATTACTGAAATAATCCAGTGCTTTTCTTTATTTTGTGGAAAGTCCTAAACACACTGTATTGTTTGAATTTCTTTATGCAGCACCAAAAACAGCAGATGAACCTCCTCTTGTGTGGTAGGAATAATATAAATACTCCTGTACAGCCTTCTCACAGTTCTGTCCTCCAAATGTTACAATTCTGTAACATATAGGAGAAGGACTTAGTGAAGGTTACTTTGCACTAAACTGCCAGCTATGGGTTAGTAGGTGGAAAATAAAGCTGAGTCCTTGGGGCAAAGCATGAACCTTGGGAACATGGTCCTCTCAGTGACATTTGACTCTATCTGTTGTATATTTTCCCTTCTCCTCAGATGCTTATCCCTTCTTGAAACTTCTGGCTCTAAGGCCTTCTAGCTACTCAGCTGCAAAATGGTAAGAAAGGGAGAAGCTCACAGATAAATCAGTAACAATTTTCTACCAGATATTCTAATAATATGAGCATGTGATCTCTTATGTCTCTTAAATAAAATTCAACTTTGTGTGAGAGACTTCACTTCTTAGTGTGGACAATAAAATTTTTCACAAATTCTCTGCAAGAATGATCAGCGAAGTCAAATATCTATGAGTCAACCAGATCATCCTGTAGTTAATTCATTACTAATTCATAAGGCAATGCTCCTGGATTTGCCTCTGTAGTAGAAGAACCATTTTACCTTGGTAGCAGAAGCTGCCAAAAAGCCTTTGGGGAAAGTGGAGAGATAAGTTTTAGAGCTGTTGATTTTGAAAGTAATTTTAAAAAATTTTAAAATCTTCCTTTGGAAGCTGTATGGTGAGATCTCTGTTGCTCAAAACACTGTGAAATATTCAATTTAGTACCTTCTCAGATGGTTCAAAATATAAATTTCTTCCTTGCTGCTTTTAATTAAAAAGCTACAGGCTTTTGGTTTTTTTATTTGTTTGTTTGTTTGTTTGTTTTTGTTGTTGTTGTTTTTTGCTTGGTACATTACAATGAAATGGGCCTCTCTCTAAAGTCTCTTTCATTTTTTACAGTTATGATATATCTTGCTTTGATGGAGTCGATCAATTTAACCCAAAACAGACTGCTATCCAGGATAAGAAAAGAAAATTTGAAAAATCTGAAATAGCCAAAATCAGATCCTGCATTGCTTATATGCATTCCAGGAGGTTGAGTATCACAAGGCTCTTTCCATCAAATAACTTGCGCTACCACTCTGCATCCACATGAATTCACTTTAAGAAAATCCCCTATGCAAATTAAACCATGTCCCTGGCCATGACTTAAATATCCTCAGTACAGCCCTTGCTCCTACTGATATTAGCAGCCAACCAGGCCTATCACCTATGTCCTCAACCAGAAACACCTTGAAAGAAGCACTCCATTTCTGGTTAGCTCCAACTATTTTGATGAATTAGTCTCTGCTGATGTCTCCAATGAGCATTCTCATAAATGTGTTGGTCTTGACTGCTGAAACAGCATTTTGGGACTGGAAAATAGTGGAATTAACCATAAATTAACAGTGTACTTCTTGAGCTTTAGGTTCAAGTACAATTAGCTTGAGGATCTTGGCTTAATCCTTTCTAAGTATTTTATCTGCTGTACGAAACAGAAATGCATAGTTCCACTGGAGCAGAAGAGTTTGTGGTTTCTGTGGAGATGTGATTAGAGGGTGGTTGGAGTTCTCAGGAAGGGTGGAAGATGAGATGTGAGCCTAGTCACTTCTACTTCTTTCCAGTGGCAAGGCACAAGTGGAGCACAGTGAATAAAAAACATTGTATACTTTGAACATTTAACAGATCCATAGAAATTCACACATTTTCTCTATTTTATATGCTGCTTGATATTGCATATTTCCGTGCATATATTCCCTACATATTTCCCTAAGTGGTGAATGACTTTGACATCTCCTTGAGTTTTATCTTCCATATTTGATGATTGTATGAAGGTATGTCTTCCAGAGATGGTTGATCACAGAACTTTCCTTTTAATAACACTATTTGGAAATCTCAGATAACTCAATTTCTTATCTGCTAATGGCTGGATTTACAGTTGGTACGTCTGTATGGATGGTTATAGAAAGAGATTCAGGCTCCTGTACACAGGATGCAGATCCAGTCTGGAAGATTTTCAGTGGTTAACATGACCCATCAGCTCCAGAAGAGCAGTGTGTTTGCCATTTTGTACATGTTCAGGAGTAGCTGGGTCACATTCATAAGGTGTTTTCCATATACAATTCAGCTGCCAAGTTAACTCATCCTCCAGGAATTTGTCCCTGACATTTTTGCTGGTGGAAGGTAATTGTGTTTAACCTCACCCACACAAATAACTTTTCTGAGAGACAGGAAGACAGTCCTTTCAAAACTGTTGGGACAGCTATCAAACTTTCTAAGTATGGATTTCATAAGGCTTGAGAAGACACTTTGTCTGAGTCCAAAATTGTATGGGCTTCTTTAGCTCGGAGAAGAGAAGGCTCCAGGGAGACCTCATTGCAGCATTCCAGTATTTGAAGGGAGCTTATAAGCAGGAGGGGGCTGACTTTTTACATGGTCTGATAGTGACAGAACAAAGGAAAAGGCTTTAAACTGAATGGGGGGCAATTAAGGTTAGATGTTAGGAAGAAATTCTTTACTCAAGGTAGTGAGGCAATGATGGAGGCTGCTCAGAAGGATAGGTTGGATGGAGCCCTAAACAACCTGATCTGGTGAGTAGTGAACCTGCCTATGGCAAGGAGGTTGGAACTGCAAGATCTTTAAGATGCCCTCCAACCTAAGCTATTCTATGTTTCTATGATTCTGTGATTCTTATACTTTTACTACAAAATGAAGTAAAATGATTAGTAGTCCATTATTGTGGAAGCAAACTAAATGAGACAGAAAGTAGAAATCAAGTAGACACTGGACTAGAATTTAATCTACCAAAATTCTGTCTTACCTAAATTTCTTATGTTATTGCTCATCCTAGCTATGTGTAATTGCTGTGCCTCTCTTCATCCCTGAAAACAGACAAGAAGGAAAAAGCTCTTGACATCTCTGAGTTATGTGTTTGTCTAAATAGAATTTCCTATCAAATCTATTTGTCTATGTATCTAAGTTTCTTTATATACACATTAGAAGGTCAGTTTCATGCACTAAATTTTCATCTTTAATACTTTAGCACAACCATAAGTTTATTGTACACTTATTAAGAACAATACTTGGTTGGAAGCATTAGGAGAAAGAACAAATTCCCACTTAGATCTGTGTTAAAGCAAGTAAGGCTTTCATCCCAGCAATGCCTCTTAAACTTAAGAATTAAAGTTTACGGGTTTGTACATGCTATTCCTCTTTCTGCCTTCTCGAACTGTAACATTCTCTGCACTCATATCCTGTTTCTATGACCTTTATTACACAATTTGTGCGCACAATCTGGTCTCACTTTCATCAGCACTAAAACATCTTCTGACTGCAGCAGAGCCAGGATCTTCATGCCAGTGCTTTGCTCTGCATTAAGACAGAAAATGTGCTCCTGCTGGGACTAAGCCAGCAAGTCAGCTGGACACCTAGGTGCCACTAGCATCACACACGGGTGCGCAACAATGTTTTTCATCTCCTCTTCATGGATTACACAACTCTGACAGTCAGTAAGTGCCAAGTCTTGAGCTACAGGCTAGACAACATTGCCCAATAACCACAATTATAGTTTCCAAGCTCTGTTGTTCCTCATTTGAAAATCGCAGTGATTCCTGTTAGGTGATACCATGTGTGCCTGAGCAAGTCAGCAGAGAGTAACCTCTGGGCAGCACATTCAGGATAGCCCACCTTTTTTGCATTGTTTGCAGGACATCCAAACCTAATTCAATGAGACAAGGGGTCCTTACTCATTTGATATGTGCTTTTTTAGTGGGCTCTAGGGTTGGATTTTTCAAAGCACAAGCATGCATTTCCTGTGGCACTTGGTGCTGTAGCTCAACAAGGGCACCTAGGATGCAAGCCATGAAGGTAAAAGAGCTTGCTAGCTAGGCAGTGGATATCATTGTAACTTACGGGAAGGCTGGATAGCCCCCCAAGCAAATACTAAGTGGTACTGGAATCCCAAAGCTGCCACCAAGGCCACCCACCCAGAGCACATTTGTCTCCAGCACAGCCCCCCTGCTCTGGTGGCAGCTGCGGCCTGCATGCCCCTGGGACAGACATGGCGAGTAGGCTTTGCCATGACAGCACTGTGCAGACACTCTTCTGATGGAGGTGGGGTGCATCCCACCCCGAACATCATACTTAGCATCCCCTCCAGCACGAGCCTGAGAGGCTCCAACAGTGTGGGAATTGGCCGTTTCCAAAAATACAGCTCAAAGATCTAAGAAACTGCCTGTGAAGGCAGCATTCCAGGCCCGGATACTTGGGGCAGGCTCCAAAACATTGTAGGGAGAGAAGGGTGTGGAGTTGCCCTGGCCACCTGTCCCTGGAGGAGATCAAGACACATGATGATGGCTTACACCAGCTGTTGTTTTCCCTCTCTGCTCCTGGCTGAATATCCTCATGCCTGGACTTTGCTAACCTCAGACTGCCGCTGTTGTGCCACTGCCCTCATTATTTCTTAGCCTTCGCCATTTCACAGAAAAATGGTGTTCTTATTAAGCTCTGAATTCCTCCAAGTATTACTTCCCTGACATAAATATTTCTCCTTCACTCCTTGTTCCCATTACTTTGAGTCTTTGCAGACATTAAAGGCTAGCAATAGAAAGGCAGAGCGGTGGAGGTGGGGGAGTGAAGGAGAATAAAAAGAGGATCACACAGTCTTTCTGCTTCTTATCCCTCAATTTATACTTTCTGAAATATGTTTCTTTTCAGAACCAGTTTGCTTAACTTTTCTGACTGTTAGAGCATTACAGCCATATTCACCCCAATTTTCTTTTCTGTGCACATACAGCTTTTCTTTTTTGTGCATATCACAACAAAATTTTTACAAATACCACAGGAAAGGGAAGCTAGAAATGGACTTGCAGTCAGAATTTGTTTAAAACACAGCAGCTGCTCTCACTGGTGGTGCACTCAAAGCAAAGCTTTCTGTAAGCTCTTTGATATTGAACGAAGGTAATCCAACCACTTTGATGCAGCTTTATGGTGATCAGGCTCTTAGATACCATTATTAAAATGGTCTAAGCTTTTTTAACATCTCACAAAGTGGTGGTCAGAGCCCCACATTCAGCTTCAGGTTACTGCAGGTGCTTAGATACTATAGTGAAGGAGTCCAAGATTCCAATGCCTTTGTGACACAGTGCAGGTTCTCTCATAATGTGCTGAAATAGCCAACTTTCTTTCCTTCTGAAGAACTCTGATGGAGTGTACAAACTATTTAGCCCCACTACAATACAGTGATGCAAACGTCCCCTTACCAAGCTCTGATACCCAGCTGCAAAGGTCTAGGATTTCTGTAATCGCCTGCTGACAAGCAAACACTTAAAAGCATTTGTTATTTTTCATGCTTGATAAATATATTCTCATAATACATGACAGATGTCAATACTCTGCTGTACTATTTTTAAAGGACTGATTAAAAATTGCTTTCATTTAAAAACATGTTGAACATGAAAACAGTCCATCTAAAACAGGACTGAATGGTTGTCATCCATATATTGTGTCTATTTACAAATCACACCAGTCAGTTAGCTGAAGTAGTAAGTTAACTGAAGCAGAAGAAAAGCATAAGGCTTGCTGTATAGCTCTGCTGTGGCACAGGAGGTAAAGTGTGCTCCAAGACCCATCTTTTTTCTAAATCATCTTGAAAACTGATTCAATTTCTATACTGTTTCATTCTTTTTATATTTTTTTTTCTTTCTTAATTATAAGTGTGATTATAGCCTAAGCAATGACCTTCAAACTTCCCACACTGTGACGTTATGTTCTCTCTATGATTTCCATGACTTGGAAATCACTAGTTCCTTTCCTAGTTTTAACTCAGTACCTTTAAGATGAATGCATTATGAAGTAACCTTTACTAATAAAACAACGTTTGGAAGATGAGACTGGGTTTCAAATAGCCTATTTCAGCTTTTTAAAATACAACTCATGTTGTAGGTGTTTACAGCTTAGTTACATATGTACATATATAAACATATATGTTTATATTTTATATATACATTATATACATATATATATATATTACATATGTTACATATATAAACCTAGCTCTTGCATGTGATTCTTGTCCATCTTCTGGAAATTCAACTTTTTGCCTTTCTTTTTTCATATGATGCTTTTATACTTTGAAAATCATTTATAGGATATTTAAGGTTTTGAGATTGTAAGCTATGGATTTGCCTTGCTCTTGACACTACAAATAAAGATGTTCTTATTTCACAGTGACTCTTACTACAAAAAACAAAACAAAAAAAACCAAAAAACAAAAAAAAAAAAAAAAAAAAAAAAAAGGAAAGACCAGAAAACATCCTCCGACTCATTTCCTGACAAGCCTGAATGATAATCATAATTATCTAGTTTTTCTGCAGGAAAGGAAGGAAGAGACCCCTTTTCACCCTCCTTTTTGGAAGCAATATCTTGGTTTTCTTATTTCCAGAGAGCACATGCCTGCCTTGACTGAGCCACAGTTTTTTACAGATTCCCTATCTTATCAGTGTCAACACTTTCTGTCTATCCTAATATCAAAACATTTTTTCTGCTTACAGTTTCAGTATTAGTCTCCTCCACATTACCTTGGACTTTACTGTTCAGCTGCTGCAGGTGCTATGGCTGTCTATGTTTTACTAGCTCCTCCTAGAATAGCAAAAATATTTTTTCATAAAAACTCAGTGTAAACTTTAAATCCATGACTGCCTATTCAGCAGCTGTGATGTCAGCCAGAACTGGGGAAATGTGGGTAAATGCAGCAACAGCCATGTGCAGAAAGAATGGAAATTATAGAACTTTCTTACAGAAGAAAAATGACTGTTTTACCCAGTTAGCTTTCAAAATGCATTTCTTGAGTTTCCCTTGCAACATGTTTACAGCCAGCAAGAGTATTCAGAAACAAAAATAGCAATAAGCAGTCCTGGTATCAGAAAGAAAAATGCTAGGGGTGTGCTGAGGTATTACCTGGACTATGTAATTCCTCAGAAGTTTGTCAGATTTTCTATTTCATTTTAAACCTAACTTCTGTAAAACAGATATAATCACCTAGAAATTTATATAAATGTGCAGAAACATTCAACTATCTCTGCTTTTGCCAAAAAATTGCAAAACCATGGAGTTGTAGGTGGGTCTACTATCTTTATACATTTCTAGAGTACAAAAATGCTCACTGATATATACCCTGACAAGTTGCACATTTCTTCTATCTCTCTATAATCCCATTATTCTATCAATCAACTATTTTTTCTTTACTTTTTTACTTTTTTTTTTTTTCCTGTCCATTTATGAAAGTGATTATATTGTGAGCAGGAAAAACAGGGAACTTTGAAAGTTTGTAAGAAACTAGAATAAACTGCATTTGAAAATCTGGGAAGTCAGGAGAACGTGCAACATATTTTCCCTTGATAAAATTGAGAAAAGCACAAAAGTACTCTTGAGACATATGTGTTTCCTTCTGCTGAGTGACAGCCTTAAGGACAGTACATGTGAGAGAAGTTTTAGAGGTAAAACTATTTTTTCTTTTAACTGAGTAGCAGAGAATCAGGGGTGTTTGAAGCACATGTAAATTGGCAGTACAGTCTTTGTCCTTCTGTGTTGTTTTCTACTTTCTATCTCCTGTGCATGGCTGCTTTTTGCTTTTTATCTAAATCTCTCCTTAGAGCCCTGAACCAACCTTCCAAACAGAATGAGAAGTATAAGATACAGAGGCTTGAGAAATGAAAATAAACACTAAAATCGCCATGAAAAGATCTCCCAGAAATCTAAGGATATTTTATATGTGTTAATTGTCTTCCCTGCAGGTGCCCTCAAAACACCTATTTAGCATCACTTTTACTGACAGTATTGCATAGATGAGAATTGCATAGTTGCAAATCTGGGTTTTCATCACAGCAATGCAGTTTTCAGAGCTAATTAAATAGCTCTGCTGAACAAGACACTGAAATATACACTGACTTGATTGCATACCATTTAAAGGAAAAAGAAGGCTAAAGCTTATTAACAGAACTGGGGGAAAAAACAAACATGCTCAGAAAAAAATAATTAAAAAAATAATAAAAATCAAACCAACAGTTTGACTTGTGATCCAGACTATGTGGACCATAGCCTCCAGTGATTGCTTCTGTGACCACAGATTTTGGTGAGTGCCCACTTATTGGAAGGGAACAACTGTGATTCTGACAGGCAGTGGAACAGAAGAAAGACTACCAAGGGGGATTTTGACTGAGAAGAAGGGGACATAGATCCTAAGGGAGAGCGACACTTGCTGAAAACTGGCAGTGGCTTGGGGAACTGCAGAGCTCAGTCTGCTAGAGTGGCCAGAAAACTTTGTGAGAGGTAATGCAGAGGACAATGTTATATTTTCTCAAAATCCTGGTAGGAAATTGTGTTGAAAATTAAAGTTTAGATTTATTTAAATATTTGTGAACTTGGCACAATCAGATGGAAGGAATAAAAAGACATTAAGCATGTGATTAGTGGCTCAAGATCTTGGAAAGGATAACAGCAAAAGCACTTTCATTGGAAAGAGATCAATTCAGTGTAAAGATATAGAGAACAAATGAGAAGAAAAGACTGGATGGGATGCTGAAGGTTGCCTGTTCTAGGAAAGCAGACAGGAGATTTCCAAAAAAGCAACAGATCTGTACAAAGAAAAATGAGGTCAGGGTGTAGAAGATGGTAGAAGGGGTAGAAGATGGATTCAAGAAACACTTTTGGAGAAGCAGGCAGGAAGTTGTAGCACACGCATAAAAGCCTTCAGCCAACGCTGGATGTATTGGATTAAGGGATTTATTGTTATTCAATTCTTATTGGCAATAATTCTTTGATATTTGTTTATGAGAAGGACTTTGTTGAATTGAAAACTGGCATTCTGAATCCAGTAAGATATAGTAGCAGAGCAGATGCCATGAACAGAATTTCATTTTTGAGTGCAAATAATCACTTGCTAATAAACACTTTCAAATGTGAGTGCAGCACTGTGAGCTTCAGTAACTGTAGTCAGAACAATTTGTACAAACATAATCCTAAAATTATTCAAAGGACTTTTGGAAATTAATTTTGTAAATCTGCCCCTTCGCCCTCGCATCTGGAACTGCACACCATTTTCTGCTGTTACCTTACCAACATAGCACTGCTTAAAGAGGAATGAGAACTCTTTGTCTGGAGAAAATAAGTGAAAATTTTACATAGATTTAAATAATTATAGAATAATAAGTTGTGCTAGTAGTTCTAGAAATTACATTTGCCATTTCCAAAACCTATTCAGGAATCTTATCTGGCTGTTTTCCACCCCCTAGCCTCAAAGCAAAAAGATTAAAGCAAATGGTTCAGAAAGAAGCATAAAAAGGTTTTGAGGTACTAACCAAAACCAGGCTACAAAAGGTCTCAGAGCAGCTTTATCTGCTGGTGGGTACTTACTCAGTTCAGAAGTCACATGATTCACACATTGGTTCATGTGTTTTGTTTTTTTTATCCAGAAATAGAATCAATAGAGAACAGACAAACCCACAGTTGCCAGTTTGTATAGTCTTGTGGTTTTTCTTGAGGGCTCCAGGCTTGCACAGGTCTACCAGATAATGAAGACAAACTATTTTGGTTCCTGTGTGTCCATATGTTGCTCTACTGGGTTCTAGTTATCAAATAAGAGCACAGAAAAATAAATGGTGGTTGAAACTGTCTAGCTGAAGTCCACATCAGGAAAAAAAAAATGTTATTTAAAAGCCACCTTTAGAATTTCAGCAATAATCTATTAGCTACATATTTTGTTAATCACTTCTAATTTATGTTAAAAGCCTTTTAACAGAAAGTCAATATGTCTGAATCTTTATGAAAGCTTATCATACCACATTATTAGATGTATGATAGTAAATAGTATGTTGCATCATGTACAAGACTCTGTACCCCTTGTTGAATATAGGCTCTATAAGGAGAATGCCTGAGCTTTTCAGCAGTTTTCTCAAACTTATGTGATGACTAATTTTGATCTCTTAAATATGTATAACACTTCCACTAAGTGAAACATAATATATGTGAAAGTAGCATGCAAAAAAGATGATATATTAACATTTAGACATGAGAGATATATTCTTTAGGCAGTGAAACTAAAATCAACATTAAAAGCAAAAAAGAGAGAGAGAAGAAAAAGAAATGAGAGAAAGAAAGAAAGAAAAGAAAGAAAAGAAAGGGAGAAAGAAAGAAAGGGAGAAAGAAAGAAAGGGAGGGAGAAAGGGAGAAAGGGAGAAAGGGAGAAAGGGAAGAAAGGGGAGAAAGGGAAGAAAGGAGGAAAGGAGGAAAGGAGGAAAGGAGGAAAGGAGGAAAGAAAGGAGGAAAGAAAGGAAGAAAGAAAGGAAGAAAGAAAGGAAGAAAGGAAAGAAAGGAAAGAAAGGAAAGAAAGGAAAGAAAGGAAAGAAAGGAAAGAAAGGAAAGAAAGAAAGAAAGAAAGAAAGAAAGAAAGAAAGAAAGAAAGAAAGAAAGAAAGAAAGAAAGAAAGAAAGAAAGAAAGAAAGAAAGAAAGAAAGAAAGAAAGAAAGAAAGAAAGAAAGAAAGAAAGAAAGAAAAGAGGGAGGGAGGGAGGGAGGAAAGGGAGGAGGGAAGGAAGGAAGGAGGGAGGGAAGGGAAATGGAAATATATATATTATATATATACTGGAAAAATAAGAAAGAAAAGATTCTCAAAAGCAATGAGACTTAGTAATATTACCAATTCAGAGAAAAGTGCTTCTAAGCCCTAATTTCTGTAACTAATATGGACATGCATCCCAGGTTGTTCTAATGCATTTTGAAAAATGCTGAAAAGGTATCTGCGTTACTGAAAGACACAAAATACAACATTCCTCATATTTTACTAGATAAAAATGTTAAATAACTTTTATCTGAGTATCTTTAGTACACAGCAATGAAAGGAAGGACAGAGTACAGAGCTCATGGGAAAGACATGAAAATCACTGTTTCTAGAGAATCTGTTCATAATAATCCTTTAGCCTCCCATGACTCTGTTTATTGTCTACACAAGATTGAAATACTGTTTGCCTTCATATACTTGCAGCTTTCCAGCTGCATTCGTGTGCAGGTACTAGAGGAGCAGTGTGCAAAACACTGCTTGCAGATATGACATGCTGTCCTCTACTTGCAGTTGCCTTCATACAACCAAACTCTGATTCTTTGCAAACCTTACATGTATTTTAACAAGCAGACTGATCCAGCATAGTATAAAATCCAAGGAAAGGATGCTGTTGTGATTAAGTATTAATTGTAAAGATCTCACATGCAATATTTTCTTGCTTTTTATTTTCTGTTTTACACAGACAGCCATCCAGTGAGCTGTATATATTCCTTCCTTTTCATAGCCCAGTTCTGCAAGTTGCTGAGCATGAAAGTACATGCACACTAATTTCAGTAAAATCTGAAAGATTCCTCGTTAGTTCCTAGCAGTAGGCTTAAGGAGACTGAGTTAAATTGCTTAATTGATTTTAATAAGAGGCAGAATGGACCACAGAGCTTCAGCAGCTGAAATCTTAGCACAGCACCAGTATGGTACTGCAAAAACTGATGTTCAAAGGTGAAAGACTGTAAAATAAGAACTGCTCAGATTCTTTCCTCAGAGTTGAGATTTTCCACGTTTTCCATGCCTTTTAAGACTGAGCTGGGGCTGGAATCAGGACAGCTTACAGTGCTGTCACAGTTTGGTGAAATAAGAAAACAACAGAGATCACTTATACAGCACTTCATCGTGGGGGTGGGGTTTTGTAGTTTTGCTTTCTTTATTCTTTTGTGGCTGTTCTTTTGCTTACGTGTGTGTTGTTGCTATTGTTTTTGTTTGTTTGTTTGTTTGTTTTCTTAATCTTCGGCAAAACCACATCTCTTCCCCAAACTGCTAATTCAGAAACAGTCTTCAGCTGGCCACGTACATGAATTCAGTCTGAGAGCTGAGAAGGAATATTCAACTTTATATTACATCAAGTACCTTCACAAAAAAATGTGTAGGTGATAGCATCAAAGAATTTGAGCAGTGCTGAGATGCCGCTTTCAGTTTTCTGACAGAATGGTTGTGATTTCCTGTTCTATGGCAGTGCCAAACTCCAGATCTTCATTTCAATTCTGTATTTTAAAGTCAACATTTCAAAATGTTCCACACAGCAGAAATCTTCTTTAATAAATACAGCTGCAACATGCCACTCTATCTCCAGCTTCTGGAGGAAAAAAAAGCTTTTCCCTAAAACATACTGTCCCATCAAATTAGCTAAAATGCAGTGATATCTTTTAATTCACTGTTACTGAAATAAATCTGTTGATCGGCAGACTCTCTTTGCACCCCTCTCATCTCTCTTTGTATATAATTGATTTGTGATCACTGAAAGCGAGATCAGAGCTTGCTAATATGTACTGTAACTCACAGGTTCACTGGGAAGTATTTATTTCTTAATCATGTATCTCTTAGATTAATTGTTTGGGATGATCAAAGGCTCAGCAGGTGGTGGGGATGATTTAGAAACCACAAAATTGGTGTTATCTTTCTGATTGACATCCTATTAGTGCAGCATATATTTCCTGTTTGTCAGGAATGTAAAATCTGAACATTTGATAATAATATCTGTAATATTTTGGAAAAGAAAACCATTGGCTGGCTGCATTTTAACAAGATGAAAAATCTTTTGATTTCCTTCTGTCAGGTTTGAAACAGAAGCTGAGCACATGTAGCCCAACCTTTCTTGAGAAAAAGAAAAACTAGCAACAAGGCACCTGCTGCTGCTTTTTCCAACTCGCCTTGAGCTGCAGTCCCTCTCTTAGCTTTGTCCTTGCAAAACAATCAAGCCTGCATGATTTTTTAAAAGTGCAAGGCTGCCATCAGAATAAAATGAAAGAAAAGGCAACCAATTTAAGAGAGCCTTTAGGTAGGACTAAACAAAGCCTGTCCTGAGAATCTCCTCCCCTCACCTACCTCAGACCAAGGCCCTCCCCCAGTTTTGGGTTAGGATTTTCCAATTCACACCCTTTATCATGGCAAGAGAGCCTTCAGGCTGGGGAGACCACTTAGGCACAGCACCAGGAGCTGAGGTGCCTCTCTGCTCCAATGCACGCAGATTCTGGAATTCTTTTCCTTTGTTTCCCAAAAGCACGTCCATTTCACACCATGTTTTTTGTTTTTTTGTTTTTTGTTTTTCGGGGGGTTTTTTTGCTTTTTTTTCTTTTTCTCCAAGTCCTTGTATTTTTGAAAAAAAAAAACCACACCTTAACTCCTCATGGATTATGTTTCATCTCATGGTCAGTCTGAGAAAATAATGCATTCATTTATTTACTACTTGTGATAGGAAAGCAGGAGGTAAATTTGTGGGATAAAAATTGCTAGAAATGAAAGGAAAAACAAAGGAAAGATGGTAGCTGAGAAAGCAAAACTGGAAACTCATAGCACCCGATGGTTCTCAGCCTCTCGCTTTTAGTCAACTGCATCTCTGGGGAGAGGCCTTACCATAAAAACAGCCACCACCTCTTTCTTTTAGTAAGTAATTTGCCTTAAACATAGAAATATCCTTTCTTGCTATCTGAAGCAGAATGATCAACCCCATCCACATGCTCACAATTAAGACCATCTGAACAGGAAAAAGGTTAAATTTCTCACATGTTCCTCACCTCTTATTTCACTGAAAAGGCAAGTGGCATGGAACAGACTCCCAGGACAGTGGGTGCACTCCCAAGCTGCTGGAGTTCAAGGACAGCTCTCTCAGATAAAGGATTTTGATTTTGAGTGGTCCTATGTGGAGGCCTGAGTTGGACTTGGTGATTCTTGTGGGTTCATTCCAACGAGAATGTTCTGTGATTCTTTAATTTTGTGATGCCCCTATGCTACACAAATGTGCTTTATCTTCCACCAGCTTTATTCCCTAGGTGGAAAGAGTAGCTCTCCAAGGATGGTCCTCTAAGTGATCTTGCACCATGCTTGCTGAGTTACGAACAGCTGAAGGGAGCTGAGGTATGAAGGAAGGTTCAACATTTTGCAGGACAGTGCCCCCACTGATTAGGTGCTTCTAAGGACAGCTGTTGAAAAAAAATGGCATCAGTACTGAAAAATTGGAGTAGTGCTTTTTGGAAAAATGATAGCTTCTGTATGATATTTCAAAACCATCCTATAAATAATGTTAACTCCATTATGGACTATTACAGCTGGTAACTGGCATCCAAAATTAACTTAGATTAGACATCATTCTGCTTTTATTCAGGTTTAATAAAAAGGTGGTAGGAAATAACACCATCCAAAACTTCTGCAATTATTATTTTAGGTGAATTTTAATTAGTTTTTTAGGGTTTTTTTAAGAGTTGGAAGATTTTGTTCTCCTCCTTCCAAATTAAATATACTGGAAGTATTTACATTATATCAGTTGCAAGAAAGCTTAGCACTCATTATTCAACAGTACTTCAATACTGCTACTTAAAAAAACAAACAAGCAAAAAAAAAAACATTTACAGCAACAAATGCATAAGCCCCACTGCATGCTAATATGAATGCTAGAAACAATATATTTGTGAATTTAAGTGTTATTTTGTTCTGGACATGGTGATTTTGTTTGTTGCTTGTTGAAAACTGAATAAGAAATGCATAAACACCAGACCAGTAATCGCTTCAGCTAATTTAAACATGCAGTGTATGTGCATGCTCAAGGTTGCATTGTGCTGTGTTTCCAGAGTGGTTCTTGATAGCTTTGCCAGGTGCACAGGATATGTGAGGTGTACTGCTTCAAACTTGCTCAGAGTGTTTCTTACAAAGATGGCTGCAGCCACTGCAAGGCCATTCCTTACCATTCCTGTTGGTTCTTAGAATGTCTGACCTAGCATCTTACTGAAGAAGAACAGAGAAGCAGGAGAAGATATCTAAATCATCATGATAACCCATATTTATGTTTATGTAACAAGCCAATTAAAAAAATAAAAAAACTAACTGCAACTATTTAGTGATTCAGACATCCTGAAAGTCACATTTACTGATTTATTGTAATGCTTACGGGTTGAATATTTAGTGGAAAGCTTCAAATGAAGAAGTCTGTTTCTGTCCCTGTTTCTGGGAGCTTCCAAACTCTTATAGATCTCTAGAAACATCTCAAATCATCAGAAAGCTTTGAAGCTTATCAAGAAACTTAATCCCGCTATAGCTTCAGTGCCTTCCTTTGTGCAAATATTACGTTTAAGCTCCAGCATGAATTATTAAACCTCCTTCTAATGGTTGTGATTAATCTTCTACCCTCTAATCACTTTCTAGCCATACATTCTCACTACACATGTAATTTTAAGAACAGCACCTTTCGGCATCCTACCCCATCACTAAAATTTACATGCCCAGTAACTTTGCAGCTTCAGGATCTTTGTGTAGATGTAAGGCTTTGTTTTCCTAATGACAGTGTTTTTTCTCTGCACTGTAAGCCGTGGTTCAGCAGGATCAGCTCATTACTCTAGGTGCAAACAGGAGTACTGAAATCAGCCATGTAAAGGAAGTGCTAGCTGGTGGCAGTGGTTGAAGTGCAGTGTAGGGACTGTCAAGCTTGTCAAACTGGGGATGCTAAAGTGCTTCTGAACGTTTATCCTCACAATCCAGGACTAACTGAAGTTCTCTATGATTTCTTATTGCATTTCATTCCCATTTCACTATGCCCAGAATTAGGCAGAAAGGGTGAATTGCCCTGCTGCTCTCTCACTGTATTATTTGGTTGAACAGATCTCATGAGTCTTCTCTAATGGGTCTAATGTCTGACAGTGTTCCCTCTCATTATACTCCCAGTCTTTTTTCACAGATAAGATGGCTCATAAATCAAAAGATGCAGAAAACTAAAGATTTCTGCAGTGTGTAGGCACACTTGGAGCCTTGCATTAGTGTCTTCGAGAGTCTGTGTCTGCTGTGTGGGCTCTTCAGACTCAAGAACAGGTGAAGGTGAATCTGATTCACCTAATGTAGTTTACATAGCAGTGATCTAGACATCTTTCAAAAGCGTACCAGCAATTGCTGGGATTCTGCTGGGAAAAATTCCAGTAATTCAGTGAGAGTCCTTCACTCTTAGCTTCAGTACATTTATCTCTTTAATGGGTTTAGGACTTAAATGTGGCTGACATATGGATATTGTTCTTTTTGTTTTAAGTGGGTTGTTTCAGATAGCGTCTTTTCTTTTTTTTTTTTTTTTCCCAATGTATATAAGGTTTTTATTTTACTGCAACCCACCATGTCTCGATGGGGAAGCATTTTGTATGCTCAGGATTTTTAGCAATACTCATTATTATTTCAGTAGGTTGGACTGGCTTATTTGTAAGTGAAAGACACAAGGGTGTGATTTGTTTTTCCTAAACTTTAGATTAGGAGACAGAAGATGAATAGTGAACCAGATCATGAGAAGTTGGTATTACCATGCAAAAATAGTATTTATGCAAAAATAGTACAATTATGTATAAATAAATAAAATGAATGCTGTCAGTAGCATTATAATAGGGAGAAGCATTTGAAGTCTGGGTCCTGTGGTACTAATCAGATGGAAGATATAGCCTTTGTTCCTACAAAGATTTGGGGTGTTTGAAGAGACAAATAGCAGTGGGGCAAGGAGAAGGAAGGAAGACTTGTAGTTTGTCCTCAGTCAACAGAGCAAGGCAGAGAGAGATAAAGTGACCTAAACCAGGCAACAGTAGAAGAGACAAAGATTAGTTCTGTGTCTTGCAGGCCTCTGTGTAATAGGACCTGGCTCAACCAATGCATTTGGATTGTGTTTTTTATTTTTTCACAGGAAGGTATGTGGAATTCCAGGAAGGAGGATAGGTGAACTCCTGGTACAGTGTGTTTGGAGTCCTCAGAAGTGCATTTTCTGTACTCAGTGCAGGAAAGAAATTTTCTATCTCAGGTATCACCATTTCCACAAGGGGACAAAGAATATCTAGAAACTCTGGAGAAATATTGACATCACACAACTTTAAATGCTTTGTCATCTACAAAAGTTAAGATAGTGCGAACAGCCCTTTCTGTCCCTCATTTTCCTCATCCCCTTAGTACAACATGTCAGTCATTGATAGACAGATCCTCCACAAAACAGGATGATCATGTGGCTTGCCTTCAGCTCTTTTTTGTTTATCACTCATAATGATATAAATTAACTTTGTTACTCTGACAAGAAGTTGCTGGCTCTTTTCTATTGCAGATGGACATCAGAAATCTCTTAATGCTACAGATGAAAAATGATTATACAGGGTGTAAAATTAGGCCAAACTGGGTGTGATTGTCAAATGAAATTTTTATTTCTTTCAGAATTGTTTAATACATGGAAAATATGTATAACTGACAAAGAGTTAGGATTTCATAAAATTTGACAACAGCTTTTTTGTTAACATTTATACAATACACAACCATAAAAGAATAAATTGGTTCCTAAGTTGAGCTTAAAAAATAAATAAATAAATGAAAACACACCAATTGCACAAAATTATATTGCACTAGTTCAACCCATTAAGAAATTATACTTCATGTGAATTTCTAGAGGCACTTGCAGTGGCAGAGAAACATTCAGTCTTAGTCATAAAATAGGTACCATGCTTGTCCATTAACACCATGGTAATTCAGGCATTTATCCTTCAAGGCATGAACTGCTATCAGTAAAAATACTGCACTACAATCTTAAGTACTAATATGGTGAATGAGTCTCTCTGCAATTTTTCATCTTGTTAATTTATCAGCATGATACAAATCTTGTTTGACTGCAATTTATTGGCTGTCAGTTCTCTGAAACTTTATGATATACATACAAACTCTGGAGCATAGACTCTATTCAGATTTTCTGTTCAAATCCAAGAAATGCATGGCTCCACTGAACAACTTGTTATTTATTTTTGCAATTTCATGTGAATAGTTGTTTTGTGTTTTTTTTTTTAATGTTATATGTTTTTAATGTTATTCTAATGCTTTTGAATCAGTTTGAGAAATGGATATGTGGCAAAAAATAGTGAACAAAAGATTTATGAACTTGAAAGACTTGTTCTGAATTTATGTAAAGGTTTGCAACAGCACTTCATTTATTTTTTTTTATTTATCCATACTATAATCATTAAGAATATTAATGTATTGCATCTACTGTAAATAGCATACTATGTGTGTCTGTATTCACTTGAATCAATCAGAAAAAAACACATAATAAACTACCCCAGCCTAATATGTAAAAGAGTGTACCAAAATGTAGTGAAAATAGGGCAAAACATGTAGCTACTATACAGTCTGCCTTACATAAGAAACAAACAAACAAACAAAAGCAATAGGTTTAGCAGGAGCTGGTAAGAGAGGGATTAAATAGGCCAACTGAAATAAATGAGACTAGCAGCATGTACTGATGGCAGTCACTGAGACATTCCACTGTATCTCCTTGGGGATGAACTGCTAGAGCAGAGGAGTCTCAAGTAAGAAAGATCTGCTTGGGGCTAAGTCTGAATGAACACAGTGATGGTGAGCATGTTGGCCCCAGCTGACGGAAACCTCTGCCTGCAGTTCAAAAGTATTGTAAATGAAATCTCTCACTGCCTTTGGATAGAAAGTTCTCCTAGTTTAATGTTTGGCCTTGGCATTCAAACAACTTTTGCACCTTTTTTTCTACTTCCAAGGGATGGTCTTTTGCTGCACTTGAAGACCTTGCTCCCACTGAAATCAATGGCAAATCTCTGGCTGATTTTAATGGGGGTAGGATCAATATGGCAAATCTTCTGCTTCTGACACGCAGTCCAGGGGCCAGATCCTGTTCCACTTCTGTGAAGCAGTATCTATATTCATTAATAACCCTTCATAAAAGTGCTTGCAGGAAAAAGCAGAATTGGTTTCAAATCAATCTTTTCATTTTAAAACGCTCAGTGTTTTATGTTTGTTTGACTGCTTTTTTTTTTTTTTTTTTCTTTTTTTTCTTTTTGTGAGGACTTGGTGAGGACATGAATACATATTCTAAGTGGTGAGAGGATAAGGCATTGTTTGGGATGTTCTCTGCACAATGCGAGTCCTAGCCCCTCAGAGAGGACCCTGACAAAAAAAAAAAAAAAAAAAAGGAAACATATACGTTTCTTTTCAGATTTCTTTTCATGCCAGTGAATAAATCATCTTTTCTTTCAGTTAGAGAAAATCTGGTTGGTCCTGCAAGTGCTTAGATGGCCCTAAGCTTCAAAACAGTATTGCCTTTTGGTTAATCACCAGGGCTTTATTTCTTTTGAGGACAACATGTCAGCTCCATGCTATGCAGTGTTCTCACTGAGTTTAAACTAATGCAGTCTGGAAAAGTTCTGTTTTTCCATTGCTTTAGTAAGATTTGATAAAGATTCTGAGGAAGTTTTGAAGAATCAGCCCATGAGAGAATATTCAGACTCTCCTGGCGAACAAAACATCATTCCTTGCTCATATGAAAGCACTCCAAACCTTCTCTCCACTTCCAGAAATCTTGCCTTTTTGTGCAGCAGTTTTCTGAGAGATTTCTGAAAGAAATTTATCTTTCTTCTCTTTTCAGCACACTCACACTGCACTGCTGTGCTGCTGGTCAAGCAAGGCGCAATTTAATATGAGCCACTGACCTGTCTCCCTGGGGAGGGCTTTTACATCACCTGTATGTAAAAGAGCATCTGAAGTAGATAAGTAGGAAAACTGACAATAGAGAACATGATGCTGATCATACGTTGTTCATCCAAGGGGCATATCATAGAATCATGGAATTGCTTGAGTTGCAAGAGATCTTGAAAGGTCGTCTAGTCCAACTCCCATTCACAAATGTAATGATGAAGCCTGCCTGTTTTCTGCCCTGCTTGCTTTGTAGGAACACGAAGACTAAAGAGACACTGAGAAAAGCAGGAGGGAAGTACTATCTGGGAGCAGTGTGGTGGTCTAGGACCACCTGGGGAGTTTCTGTATACTCCCAAAGGGGACTACAACTGTGAGCAGGCTTTGTTGCATGACTGGTGAAAACAGTGTTCTAGCTTCACACCCCTTCCTGATCAATGCACATTGATGCAGGGCTGGAAACCAGCCAAGTGGAAAAGCAAGGGGGCTGCTCCTGCCACTGCAGCCCTAAGTGGCAATACTCACATGAGCGATTTAGAAAGTAATAAGTTCAATGACTTTGACACAATCTACGGATTAATAAGTAATTAACATGGATAATTAAGTTTAAAAGGGCAGCCAAAGGATCTGTAAAGAACATGTGGTGAAGAGGTTCAACCTTATTTATCCAGCTGATGATTTCTTAAATAGACTAGTTCGGAATTCTGTACTGTAATACTATAACAGCATAAAAAATATTTGCTTTTCCCCTGTCTCTGCCTGATTCTAGATTGTGGTTATATCAATACAATTTTAGGAAAGCTGCTGAACATTCCTCAAAATGCAATTACTTACTGAACAAGTATTAACAGGAGCTGTAACTAAAGTAACTGTTGTACAGGTTCATTAAGCAAATTATTTAACATTGTGATTGTTGATCCAGTAATTACATTAACTTTCAGCTGTTACAACTGCTGGCAAGGTGCTAATATCTGTTCAGGCAGAGCATTTGCCTTCTTGTCATAGTACTTTTATTTGTTTTATGGCCATCTGGACAGATCTTCACTATGGACAAGCACTCATCTGGATTAGACTTTGTTCAAGACTTAACAGATCTTTAACGTGTTTATCTAACATATTCTCAAAGAATTAAAACTTGCATAAGGACCTTAACGAATGAGAATGAAGTAAATTTGAAAATATTTCCTGGAAAATGGTACAAAGTGTGAGATACAGCATCAGACAAAGAACAGAGTTAAATGTTTAATTGCCTAGCATCTATTTTCAGGCGAAGGGGAGGCTGTATTTGTAACCTCCAAATTTCTGGAAAGGTTAAATATTCCTCCATGGTTTCTTTTACCATAGAACAAAACTTCTAAAGTTGTCCATAGTAGTCCTGTCAGTTTCCTAACTGAATGGTAAAAATACCTAGACAGCAAAAAGTTGTATTCTGAATCTCTTTCGAACTTCCTGCCCGCTTCCACATCCAGTGTTTTCTCATTGAGGTATATTCCTCTAACCATATGTGAGGAGAAGAAATCTTGTGCAGTCCATGCCAGTTCCCCAAACCTTGATTTCTTTTATTTCTATTATACTCAGTGTGTTTCAGATTCAGCATGTCTTTACCTCTCTGCTCCATTTTGCTTTTTCCTATAGCTGCTGTGGATCTCTGAATGTTAACACACACTATATGGAAACACTACTTCCTGTGATTTGTGTAGGTAATTCGCACCTCCATTCCATTTTATTTTTATTTTTTTTATGATTATTGTTTTGGCAAGACATGCCTTTTCTGGAAAATTTTACTTCATATCTATATATATATTTTTTTCAGTATCTGCTTTTGTTTAACATAGTACATCAATGCTATGTAGCCTGATTATGGTCTCAGAAATATTCATAAGAAATTTTCTTTAAATTAATGAGAACTATGCAGGAGGCAAAATTTGATCGTTTCCTTTTCTTAGGCTATGCTCCTTAAGGCAGTTCACATTTTTTATAGTGTGCAGTCAATAAGGGTGACAATATCAGATGGAAAATGAAGCAATTGCCAGATATTTTCCATTTCAGTTAATAAGCCCCCTGCTCTGTGTCAGACTAAAGCCTAAGCCTATACAAAGGACAGGCAACTATTTTATTTTATGCTGGAAATATATTTCTAGTGCTCTTTAAAAAAAGTTTTATGAGCAATTCAGTCTTCACATTTTTAATCCTTACGTTCTTTCAAGGCTAATAGTGATTCAGCACCAAATCTTGGATGTCTTCATAATATGGAAACAAGACCATACTGAAAAAACTACAGTAGAAAAAAGCCATTTCACTTTGGATCTTCTATGACTAACTGGTGTAGTGATGTTTACTAAGATTTAAGGTACTGAAAGATGTCCAGTGCGATAATTCAAGATTCAAATAAGCATATTACTTGTTAGGTGAAACTGGGGGTATTTCATGGTGCTTCACAAGACTGTTTTACATACAAAATAATGATATATATGCAAAACCTAAATCCCATTACAAAGTTTCTGACTCACTGAGTTTTACGGTTTCCTGTTAAGAAATGCTTCCTTTGTGCATGTCAACAGTGTTTTCAGTTATGATGCTTAGTTTTGTTTCGCAGGTTTAAAAAATAGCTTCGTATTTTTTTTTCTCATCATTTTCTTCCTACTTTTTCTTAAGTTATTGATATGATACTAACCTATATATGGAAACAAAAAGTAACAATATAAATTAATAGATTTATATTAACAACTTAAAGAAAAATTACTTTATCAAAGGGATCAGGCATATGTTTTATTTCTGCTTTGCCCAGTATGACACCTGTCATGTTAATAAATATCACATTTCAAGGGCTGGGGTAACTGCCTTTTTTCTTGCTTGTTTTGGGCATTGGAGGAAAAAGATCTGCACAGCCCAGATAAAAATTTCAACAGGCTTTTGTTATCCAAACACTTCAGTTCTGCTGAGTTTTTGTATTTTTTGTTTGTTTGCTAGTTTTGTTTGTTTGATTGCTGCCATTGTCTTTTCTCCCTTTCTGTAGATTTATGTCAGTTTACTACCTGTGGAAAGTCTGGATTAATAGCTCTGGTGTATTTATCTATTCTGAGTGCCTCCTCAGGAAAATAAGTGAATCTGTATTTTGGATATTCCCAAGTCATAAGAAAGCCCCTTTTTTCCATTCTTCCCCCCCCCAGTGAAAACAAGGACTATGTCCCTGACAAGTTATTGACAAGACTTCAATTGCCTATGGGCCATTTTTAGCAGTCAGTGGACAAACTAGTTTTTTGATGCAAAATGGAATAGATCTGATCAATAAAGACTTTGTGATTTCAAAAACAGTGAGTTTGACTGGGAGAGAGAATTCAGTCAGAACGTTTAATTACAACTAATTGGCTGTAACAGGTCACATATGGCATTACAAATACTGGCCATCTCCAAACGCAAAGTGTATTTCTACAGAGAGCAGAGCTGCTGTCAGTGAAAAATCCCTCTGACTCATTAAGGCAAACAATTTCCTTTGATCTTCTCAGATCCTGGGATCTGAATCCCATAATTTGTAGATTTGGGGTGGCGATTTTTTACTTTCTGACATATGAAGTGATGAGTGATGTTACACTAAAATCCTTAGCCAAAGTAGAAAATATTACAGCTCTTCACTAATGTCAATCCCAAGTTATGTAGTACATCCTTATGTTTAGGTTTTTAAGGCTTTGATGTCTGAAGGGCATGATGGTGTGGTACCAAAATCAGGTCCAAGCTACCAGTTTAAATTAATTTGTAATCCCTATCAGAAAAGAAAGGGTCATTGTGCAAATGTTTTAAAGAACAAAATGCTGTCTGTGACAAAGATGGGATTCAGATATTAATGAAAAACTAATGTTACAGAAGTTCCAGAATGCAAGCTATACAAGTGCAATTTGACCTCCTCGTACTCAAATTTTCCGGTATCCAAACAGCTCTCAGACTGCAACTAATAACATGCAAGGTATTTCCCATGTCTGTTTGCCAAAGTTCACATGACTCAGTGGTCTGGCTTATCCTGCGCCATTGTGATAGCTGATGATGATATGGATGAATGAATCGGTTAAATTCTCCATTGCCTTTATAAGTAAGTATGCCTATGAGGCTTTAAACTGGATTCATCAAATACACTTTACAAAAGCAGTGTGGGATTTGAATGCTCAATTGTAGCTGATCTGATACAGATGAATCTTATACATGAGGAAACCTTAGCACTCTTTCTTCATACATTAAAGTAAGCAGTAGGAAAATGTCAAAGAAAATAAAGAAGGCAAAATAAGGTACTTAAGGCTTAGCTTCTTTTCAAAGTGATTCATGGGCGATACTGTATAAATTCATGTTTGTGAATAAGACTTGTGTATGCCTCCCATGTGCCATTTTGAAAAGACAAATTCAGAACCTTTATATTTGTTATTAAGAAAATGTAACACAGTGAGTCACCTACTAAAAAGAGGGCTACAAAACCACTACTGTCAGAGCCCAGGATTACTGAAAAAAAGGACTATACATGTAAAATATCACAATTGCAAACTGCAGAAGAATGTCTTTTGCTTCCTCTCTCAAATCAAAATATAGATATCTGTCCTCAAACTCTTGGCTCATGATTGCTATTATTATTATCAATTTTATTATTATCATTTATTCATTAGTACAGCTCTGCAGCTTCCTAGGTGCTTTCTAGGTGGGTGAAATGCACACTGTCTCCTATACATAACATGAAATTTTTATTTTATTTTTCAAGTTATTCTTTGAGTCACAGTCTGTAGTTACTGTATGCCATTAGCTAAAATTTCAAACATCATAAACGTGGAATTAAGATTTCAGTCATCATGAATAAAAAGACAAGGTATGTTTGAGTCAGAAACTATTTATCTTTCTACAAATAAATACTTTAATAATTAGCAGCTGTGCTACAGGAAAAAAACAAAAAGTTCAGAAATGGGTTCTAATGTTTAGTCACTTATTATCCATTAAATGTATTGATAAAGCTGAATTTCAAAACGTGTTTATGTTTAAGGCTCAGGTGAATCCTGCTGAACTGAACTACAGTAATAAGTAAACTTGGTCACAGGTACAGTTCCTCCTGTGCTGACTGGTGGATGGTACTAGGAGAACAGCCTCTGTGATCCCTAAAGGCAAAAAAATGAGCCAGCAAAGGGAAGTGAGAAGAGAAAGAAGCATCAGCTCTTCTTCCCAGAAGGCCACAATGGAATTTGATTTGTCACAGGATGAAAAGGGCTGCTGAAGTTATTTTCCCTGCAGCCCCAAGTTGTGATTATCACCCTACCCCTGTCTTCCTGTTTTCAACTTGTCTCTTACTCTGTACTTCAACAAAAAAGCAGATCTCCTCGCCTCAGACTCACACAAAGATACATTGCAGCTTGAAGAACAGGAACCTCTCAGTCCAATGTGAGGTTTTTATCTCTGTGAAAAAATGTAGGTGCTCCATGAAAAAGTGAGGTTTCCCACTCACCTTGATGCTAGTGTCTCTTTTTTAGGATCTGTAGGATCTAATCTATTGATTCGAGTGAATTTATGCCTGTTAGTGATTTGGGGGCTGTTTTGTTTTGTTTCTTTACTTTTTTATCTTCCGCTGTGCTTCTTCAGCATACTTTATGATGCTTAAGCCATAACCAGTTTTTAAATGTGCTGATAATCTAAGACATAATATAGTCATAGCAAAATGCTATTATTATATTTCCTTTCTGACTGCCTCCAGAATGGGACTTCTTCATTTATATATATATTATATATATATATATTTAAGATATATGCCAAATCCTTATTTCTTTTTCTCTTCCAGTTCTCAAATTCAGTTTTCTGCTGATGGTTTAAATCTCTACCATTTTACATCTTACTTTCCTGTACCTCTTCACTACATACACTTGCTATTAAAATCTATACGCCAAGAATACCACTCTCATAAAAATGTTGCTACTGTAATTAACTTTCATTCTAAACTCTACTAGAAAAAGTATATGACAAGCCTAAACTGATTTCACCTTAGGAAACCCACCAAAATCAAATGTTTTATGGAAGGTGAGATCTGTGAATTCTAAAGCTGTTTGTACCAAAGTGACTCCATATCAACTTATGTTCTAGTCCAGGACTTCTTGGAGCAGTTTTTTTTTGTAGCTACAGCTCAACTTACATCACTCAGAGAGGATGATAAGAGCACTGCAGTTTTCTGTCTTTGGTACAATGAGCTCACATTGCACCACAGCTCCCCCAAAAATTTCTCCTATAACTAGGTAGTTAGGAAATGCCTGTGTAATCCTTGTACCTGCACTATTTACCCTAGGACATGTCCTTGTGATGGTTGGAACAAAACATTTTTGTATTTGAATAGGAAGGTGCTACCCACAGACTTCAGAAGTCAGCAGATAGACTCTGTGTGGTCTACTGTAGGTCCAGAGAATTTATATACACCATCTCATCATTATGTGAGTCAATCTCTTCAGCAGGAGAAGATAATACTCATGCACAGAAATAATAGTTAAAAATAAGTAAATATAGTCCATAATAAAGTTCAAATTATGATATAAAATTAAGCTGAGGCATAAAAATTAGTTTGTCCCTACATGTTAACCAAATGAACATTACTGTATTCTATTTAAAAGCAATGGAATAAATATTGTCATATATTTATGTCAAATGTTTAAAGAGGGAAAATCTCTTCTAATACTTTTTAATTTATATGTTTTCTTTTCACTAGTTCTTTAAAAATAGAAACCACAGATTTTGTAGTCTGTCTGGATGCAGAAAATTTATTAGTACTCATAAATATGAAGAGGTTTCTATTAGTGTATGTACTATTGAATTTAGCTTTTAAATATGGCTGTTCTGCAGGTCAGATTTCAAGAAAGGCAAATACCTTTGCCCACAGTTTCTCTGTTTTCAATAGTCATGCAGTTTTTGTAGGATGAGGCAATGGCAACAGTACAAGACATCGTGTAGTGTCAGTTCAGAGCAGCTCTCTGAGTCTGCATATGAACTCTGCTTCAAGATCTTTGCCTTGAAGAATGATGAAAGACATACTGAAGAATAGTTCACCCTGCAGTGGTGCAACTTAGTCTACCCAACTGTCTTATTTCACATACATGCAAAGTCTTTTCAATCAGTGCACACAGATACTGTATTACACAGTATTCAGTTATATGTAGAAGTATTTTTAAAAATCAACTTAGTTGAAGCAGTGCTGTTCATAGCCATCTGTACCATGAGGAGAGTAACTGTAAGTACTTCTACTGACTTTTATGCGGGTTGGATTCAAATCACTGGTGTAGTTGCACTGGTAAACTGGTAGAATAGAAATATTTTATGGGAGGATTTTGAAATTACCATGTTCATACAGATGTCAAACCATAATAAAGCAAGTCTCTGATTAGATGTCAGAAACACTTTTTTTTTTATCAGACCACTATACCATCCATTCTCCAAAATGTAACTTGTTTTAAAGAAAAGTTATTTCTAAAAGTTTTATTGGCATAATAGCCACAGTTCATCACATAATTCTGTAATTCATCATATGCACAGCACTGTTTGATGAATATATATTTTCTTGCCAAATACTTGTATACTTGCCAAAGTGTTACATTTAATTAGATATTTGGCTTTACTCACTGGCTTCAATAAAGTTACCCCAAAGTTGAAATTGGCCCAATGTTTATAAAATGCTAAATAAGAGCTATGTAAAATGTTTCCTAATTAGGTGTGTGTGTGGGGAAGTAGGGGGAGGGAGGTCTGAATTGTGGGCTAAGTTCTACTATTAATTAGACAGAAACCATCAAATATAGTTTTATATTATGAACCTGACTCATATTAGAATCAAGGCATTAGAAGTATTCCTTTATTTTCTGTGAGCTTTGTTCATTTTTCAAACCAGAATGTATCACTTTTTAATTATATCTATTTTTTCTCCTATTCCCCGCTTTTTTAATCAAATTAAAAAATCCATTTAAAAAAAATAAAATACTTGGGAAACTTTAGAGACAAAATTGTTGAAATGAAGCCACTTGAACTGGCTGCTATGAAAAAACCTGAATTAGAGAAGCAGATCATGTTTCTGACATGTAGTGGGTATAATGTTATTTGAGCAGATCACTGGAATGAGGAAAGAAAATGGTAAAGGGCAGGAGAAGAAAAGTCAAAAGTTTTTGTATAACAACTGTTTATTTTAAATGCAAAGGATATTCATTTGAACTGAATATTGTGTGAAGTGTTAAGCCAAAACCAAAATTATATGAATGGAAAGAAAGTAAAGACTTTGACTCCCTGATGAATTTTTTAAATTCCTGTGGACAGTTTGATGGCCTGTCTTTCTCCTTATAAATAAGCTATAGTGGTTTCAAGGCATGTGTTGAGTCTTGGCTTAGTTAATTCAGAATAGCCAGAAAAAAGGGACCCAGTAGGTACTACACAATATATTGACATTTAAAGTAAATTGTGGCTAGCATAATACCACTAGCTGCCTATGCTGCAATGATAGAGATATTTACATTTACATTTTCTTTACAAAGAAAACTTGTGCTTGTATTGCATTTTTTTTCAGAGAAACTTGTGAGATTATATTGCATCTTATTTGGTGCGCCTACATGACAGTTATGGTTCAAAAAGATGCTCACAGAAGATCCAAGTGCTCTGGTTTGTGTGGTTGTGAAGGAACTTTTTGTGCCTTTTCTCAATAAATCATAAAGCTATTGAAGTAAAACGAAAAGAAAAAAAAATTCACTTTTTGGCTGTGCCAAATCGCTGTGGTGGAATCTCCATTTCTGGGGTCAGTGCAGAGCAAGCTGCATGCTTTGTAGCTTGGAGATGACTCAGATATACAGGTTCTATTTTTCTCAGTTCTTTTTGCAGTTACTTGGTATTTACTTACCAAGTATTCTACTATCTGTTATTTTTATTCTTCATTTCTTCAATGGGTGTCCTTGCCTTTTATCTTTTCTATATCTAGAAATACTCAAACTGACTTGTTGAATTTATTCTCTAATGCCTGTAGTGGACTGGAGAGTGAGGATTTGTGGAAGGATGCAGAAATATAAACCATAAAAAGAAAGGACTGCACACACATTTGTTTTTTGCTCAGGATTTTCACAAGAACCACTGAAAAATGCAAATCAAGACTGAATAAGTCTTCCTGGGCACATTGTGAACAGTCTTCACGTTGTGTACGTGGGAGCAGTTAGGACATCTTTTCTTCTTCACTGCTGCTGGAATGAAGACAACAGAGCTGAGAAGGAGGGCACTGACTATATCTCCTGCCTTCCCCATCAAGGCATACTGCAGCTATGCCCCAGTTTAAGTCATCCTACCTCCAGCCCCCAAAATTCTTCTGTGCAGCCAGGCAAGTTTCTCAGTGCAGTGCTGCATGCAGCTGCGCCCACAACTGTACAGCCTCGGAGGAGGCAGTGGTTGGAACCATCAGAAAGAATCACACCCTGTGGTTTAGGAGGTAGGGTGCTTTATCCGACCTGCAAATAGTTTCTAAGCAGGCAAGGGATTTGTCATTAAGAGCTAGTCCTGCGGAATTTTACAAGTAGTTTTTTGCTGAGTCTGTATAGTCTCTATGTTCAATCCTAACTGAGCTCTTGACCTAACAAGGTATGTTATGAACAACTGTTAGGATGTTTTGGGGGCAAGTCTGTGTTTCTCCTTAAATAAACTCTACCCCTGACCATAATATTTCTTTCATCATATACCTTCTTGGAGAAGGTATATGATATAAAACCCAAAAAGTCAGAAGGATTGTGAGGGTCCACTTTCACGGTCTGTATTCGTACTGAAAATCAAGATCAAGCGAGCTTTTGCTCCATTGGATTACATTGGAAATTTTTCCAATATTTTCAGAAGAGAAACACAATCTCTTCTATGTCAATTTGTAGCAAGAAACTAGGACCCTCTGCTATGAGGTTTGGTGGCACTAGCAGAAGAAAAGCAGTGACAAAAGCTTTCATTTTCAGGTGTATTACCCACAGTATGTCTATAATCTTTTTCTGCATTGACCTAATTCTTTCTAGGGAGAGCTCTAGTTCAGTAATCTGGAGTGTGCTCACTCTCCTACCTTTGCTTTTTCTTTGGATGCACTGTGTATCTCATTATGAGACCACGTTAACTGCATCTGTGCTGATTAACCTATGAACTCTGGTAATCTATCTTTCAGTGCTGCCAAGGATGATCTGTTTTTTCAGTATGGCAGTGACCACGTGGAGTCTTCCATTATGTATAGGTCCCCATTGCTGGGCCAGTACAGGGCTCCTCCCTTGTTCATCAAAGCTCCTTCACAATGAGGGCTACTTTGTGAACAACTTGTCAGAGCAAAGGACTGAGATTCCTGGAACTGGATTTTGTTTCCTATAGAGGGAAAATATGACCCATAACACACAGCCCATACACAGATCCACACCAGTATCTTCAGAGTAACTTGGAGGAAGAATATTCATCCTCATATTTCCCTGCAAATCAGAGAAGGAAACAGTCTTAGCTGGTGAATTTGCCCCCAGAAGAATCTAGCTTCTCTGTGATTGACAGTGATAGCACACGTACTTTGAAAGCTTTAATGTTAATGATTAAGCCTTAATAAAAGCAAATAAGGTGGTATCTGTGTGTACCCAAGTCAGCCAAGCAGATATCTACCTGGCATCTTGTAAATTAATCTGGGTGTTTATGCTGTAGATCATGATGAACGTGTTGCTATAGTAACCTACATTTCTTCCATTTTTTTTACTGCTAATTATCGTAACATCACCACCAGCTACTAAATCTTTGAATTCCTAATGAACGCATGTGGAAGGCAGTTTCTTGATATATCTTTCTTACTTTATCTGTAGGATGACATAATTAAAGATTAATAGATATTGATTATTTAGGGCTTATTGGAGCCCATCTTTCTAATACACATGTATTTGGGCGCCCAGAGGATCTGCCTGATTGTGCTTGGCTGCTGTCAATCTGCTCCAATTGTTGGTGAAATAACACTAGGAGAGTACAGTTTCTGTAAGATGTCCAAAGCACTGCTCCCACTGATTTCCAGCATTCACCAACTTTGAATTCAGGCTCCTGAATTCAACTCTCCTCATTGGTAGCATTGTTACAGAACCTAAGATTGCAACTCGATTTTTTTTTTTCTTTCTTTACTCTTCTTTCTTTCCATCCTTTTCTTTCTTTTCATCCTTTTCTTTCCATCCTTTTCTTTCTCTCTTTCTCTCTTTCTCTCTTTCTCTGTTTTCCCTTCCCTTCCCTTCCTTTCCCTTCCCTTCCTTCCCTTCCCTTTCTCTCCTTCCTTTCTACTATTCTTCTTTCCTTCTTTTTCTTTCTTTTTCTGAAACAAAAACAAAATGTTGTTTCTTTCCTGGAAGGGTGAATGTTACAACCTACTGCTGAAATACTGGATGATGTTGAACCTGTGAATGCTGGACAAAACACAGGACACCTTTTGAAAACCAATATCTGATTTTCAAATACCAGTTATTCTATAACTTTTTCTTATTTTTGTGCCTAAATATAAGCTGAGATACAGGCTATGTATATGGTGATACATGCCTGTGTGATCAGAATTTTATATGCTAGCAATACCCTAATTAGTGTTTGTTGCAGTGCAAGTTGGAGTACATGGGTATTTAGGTTATATTTTATGTCCACATAGTATAATTACTTGTATTAGGTGCAGTAAGTAATAAAACAATAAGGCAGCTTTTCAAATTTATCAAGAAAGCTGTAGCATGGAAGTCTTTTGTTCCATCTTTTACTGAGTGGATCCTGCAAGCTGGCAGCACAACACTGATTCATGCCACAGTTGTGGCTTCAATACCCTTTTTGCACATCCTTTGAAATTTGGCGTTCCTTTTGGGTTTTCTGCATATGGAGATTAAGTACATTGTGGAGAAGAAATCTGAACAAAGAAAAAAGCCCAATTCCTCATAGTGAACACAACCTCTGAGAACCAATACATTTACAGAAAGTGCAGATTTTTTTTTTCTTTATGTACAAGAAAATTCTCTCACGTATTACTGTTTGGCTTAACAAACACATTAAGGAAACATTGCTATGCAAGTGTGTTTTAGTCTTGAGTGAACGTTACCAGGTCATCAACTGAGTGCCCTCAGCTGAAAAAAAAAAAAAAAAAAGACGAAAATCAAATTAGATTAACTGAACAGCTATATTGAACCCGAGCACTAACTTTTGATCTGGAAACAAGTTAACTCTAAGTGGAAATGATGTCTGTCTCTGTTTTTGCATACCTTCCACCATGAACCAAGAAAAGAGTGTTCCAGCTGAGTTTTGCTTTGAGTTTCTTAGTTCATATGAAACTCAAAATGAAACTCATGATTGTGTGAACTGAAACTAGAAAAAATGCATACAGCTTTAGACAGCATGGTTCTTGCAGAAAAACTGTCCATCATCACAAAGACTAAGGGCACTGCTTCATGGTTTTCTTTTATGAATACATGAAGAAAAGGAGAAAATCCTGATTCCATTTATTTATTTATTTATTTATTTATTTATTGTGGACTACCGTGGAAAAATTAGGTGTAAGTTCTCTAGGACATCTCTAGACTCTAGGGATAAGTTCTAGACATCTCATAAAAACATTCATGGGATTTAGACACAGGGAGAACAACACTGCCATTCTGTGAAGTTAGCAGTTTCAAAAGCTTGGATGTGACATGTCACTTAAAAGTACAAGGCTGTTTTCTTCACACACTCCAAGTAATGTTTAGAAGCAATTTGTCTGATATATTTTTAGTGGACATGTAAAAATGATAAGAGAGGATAAAAGTTTGTAACAATAATTCCTTTCTCTCAATCCACCTCTATCCACCTCCCTAATTTCTCACACTGGTTAAGACATAAGCTACTCTTACTACTCCCACTGATTTTCTGTTATCATGTGTGTTCCAATAGTACTAATAAGCCCTATAAGGATTTGTATTTGGTAAAACATGTACTATCTGAAAACCAGCTACAAAAACCAGTGAGGAGTGGGCTGAGCAGAAGAAGGGTACTGGATGGATTAAAGTATGACAGAGCTTCTCATATTATGGGATGGGGTAACAAATACCTCCTATATATAACCCGAATAAATGGCACACCTTAGGGAGCTTCGCTCTCTGAGCTGTTGCTTCCAAGTGCTTGCCTTGCCATGATCTGCAGTTCAGCCCTGTGATGGGTGTCCAATGGTTGTGCTTGTGAGAGAAAATGAAAAGCACACCAAATAAAGCAGATCCATAACTGGGAGTGTGGTGAGAGGAAGAAAAAGAGAAGAAAGCAAACACCCATCTTAATTGTGTTATATATACGTTCAAGACTTTGTGCTGATTTTAATTGAAGAAACATTTTAAACATTTATCCAGGCTTTCAAAAGCACGTATTAGTCATTGACTTATATATTCTCCTGCATGTGCTCAATATTTAGGCAATTTACTATTTTTATCTTAATTAAGATAGATCTTCTCAGCCAGCAACAAGCTAAGTCATCTGTACTGTCATAGCAGTCAAGCCGCTGAGGCACTGCAGTTTGAGATGTGTCTGCCTCAGTGGGAGTGTTCCTAGAAGAAACATTAATTTCTATGCCACTGTCATTTTGAAACAAACGCTCATAAACCTGCCTCACAGTGAAAGGCTGAGGAGGATCACTTAACAAGGAGAGAGGTCATGGAAAAGAAAAACTCCTAAATCCTGATGAGACTCATTTCTCTAAAACATTATTTTAGAGTAATTAACTATAGGTACAACTAATGTTACCTACAGCTCATTCTCAGATAAGATTTGTAGGTCATAATGGATGTATTTTAAGAGAGATTCATGAGCAATTTAGTGTGCTTTGGGACTGGACCCTGTGGTGAAATCCCACCACATCTAGAATGATTAGTTGGCCTCAATGGCTCTCTTCAGATAAAAACTGTGCAAGACATGCTTATTTGCGGTGTAAGGGTTTGTGTACATGTAATATGTGAATACTCTGATGCCTAAGGAAGTGACCTGTACTCTGTCTGAAATATATCCATATTTTACACGTAAGCTGGATAAAATAATACAGAGTTACACAGCTCACCTTTCAGGACCATTTTTGATTCTACAAAGCAAGGCAAGCAAGTTAAATTATGTGTACGAATGTATTACTTGTTCATGGCAACATAAAATCTGCAGCTTAATAAGACTTAACATGTTCTGTCTGCTTTTTTGTTTTTGTTTTTGTTTTTTCCAAAATTAACCAGAATGGTGTTGACAAAATGGCACTTATAATAACATCTCTATAGAATTTTTCAATAGAGCATAAACTCATTCTATCTAAAACTATTAACCTGGATCGAGGGAGCAAATTTTATGAGTTCTAGAGTTTGTGTTTCTTTGTATAAATTTTTTGAAACTTGCCAGTTCTGATGGAGTTTGGCATAGATTGCCACATAACTGTGAACTGTTCTGACCCTTTGCACATCACTCCACTACTTTAAAAAACATTGAATTACTTTGCCAGTTGTCCTCCTTCTTCTCAGGGAAACAGATAGATATGAATAGAAAACAGAACAAAGGAATGAAGAAAGAAAAAGTGACTTTTGAATTTGAAAGCAAACTACATTTTACCTTGTGCTAAGAAAGTAACAAAAAGCTTTAAAATGAAACTTATTGAGAGGTACTGGAGAAACTATTCTTTTTGTTTGTTTCGTTCAAACCCATTCTAATATTTTGTTCTCCAGCTTGCTAATAGTATGAAGTGACCCTGAAAATTTCAGTAGGAATAAGTTATTGGTTCTCCTTGTTCCACCTTGCACAACAAGGAAAGCCAAATGTCCTGTGATGAAGACGTCTCAGAAAGATTGAGAGCTATTGCAAGTACTGGACATTCTGCTTGCAGTCAGCTCTCTATGATTCAGCCATCACTCCTGAAGTATGCTGCAAACATGAAGCCTGCACAGAATCCTACACAATCACTATCTTTCCTATTTAGAACTCTAGTCATCCTGTCAGGTTTGTGGCTTCATTCAGCCTTGATTTGCACCATGTATTTAGGGTATTTTTAATGTATTTAACATATATGTGCATAAATGCACACACACATATACATTTATATATATACATACATACAAATATACATTTATATGCATATATATATATATTCTATTTATCTCCCATGATAACAAGTATAGCAATTTTTATGTTTCCTACTGCTGAGCACAAAGAAGACTACAGGGAGCAACAGCCCTGAAATTGCCAGGACTTTAGTTAAGCAGTGCTTTATTATAAACAGTGTTTTGTTATAAAAATACAAATTGTTTTTAGCAATTTATAATATATAGATATTTTTAAGTGGGCAAATGTTAACACTGCCTTCTTAAATTCTAGGAGCTAAGTATAATTCAACACTACTTTAATTCTCTATTATGTTCATGCTAAGTGATTTTCATGCACATCGGATTCAGTATGCAGCCTGAAGTAGCGCTGTATGGTGAAAACTAAAATCCTTCTAGCTGGTAGTAAGAGATAATGAAACTGAATTGTTTTTTAGTATTAGAAGTAGATGTACAGTAAAATTAGATGTCAGGCTAATCCCTAGACACCATCCACACTCTCTTCATGTAAAGATCGCTTTTCTCTACTGTCTTGGCATATGTTCATTTTAAATTTTATCAGTCTCTGAGAAAAATTTGATCAAGTGTAGGAAATACCATGAAATGACTATTGACAAGAAATGCCTAAACATCTCTATCACATAGATTTTATGGTGTCTAGGCCTGGTTTTGTGATTTTATAGAAGATGTCATCATTGCAGTACAAAAAGCAATTCTTGAGGTCTCCATGCAAACTATAAAAGCCCACTATTTCATTACATTACAAAAAGAAAAGGTAATGGTTATGAAAACCATTATATGCACGGGCTATGCACTTCTTTTCTTGATGATTTCTCATCTCACTGGAATTAGAGAAGAAAACTGTTTACCCCATGATTATACTTCTTCAGGAAAAACAGATAAATGTAGCAGACTGGATTTTTTTTTGTGTGTGTGTAAGTGATCTCATTTCCATTGCTACTAACTGTACTAACAGCATTTCTGATGAGGCTTTCATTAGAGTATGAAAGGAAGAGGAAGAGGAAATAGGAAGAGGAAAAGGAAAAGAAGAGGAAGAGGAAGAAGAAGAAGAAAGAAAGAGAAGGAGAAAGAGAAAGAGAAAGAGAAAGAAAAAAAGAAAAAGGAAAAGGAAAAGGAAAAGGAAAAGGAAAAGGAAAAGGAAAAGGAAAAGGAAAAGGAAAAGGAAAAGGAAAAGGAAAAGGAAAAGGAAAAGGAAAAGGAAAAGGAAAAGGTCATATATCACAAACAGTTTCAGCCACAACACGCCTCACCAACTAAGAAAATTCCAAAGACTGCTCTGTGATCATGCATGGATGGTTTCTAAAATCATTTTTATTTTTGTCATTCTAAGGGACCCAGCCTGAGATGCAATGAGCAGGTTCATTTTCAGTGCAGACTATGGGAATAGCAACATTAACACAGATCCCACAGGACGTGCCACAGAGGCCGTCAGGATAACAGAACCCTTAAAGGTTCCTGTTGTGATGATAAAAGGCATTGGTGGTTTCTCTTGACCCCAACATGAGCAAAGAAAGTGTATTGCCACACTGTTCTGATCAAGTCTTGGCTTCTCAGCTGTAAAAAATCAGAACTCCTACAACCATACAAAAGAGAGATATCTTATTTATGTATTAATCTAACTGGGGGGAAAAAAATCTAGACAAGGTATACTGTCATTTTCTGAACTTTTATTACAGGAGTTCTGTACCTATCATTTTCATATGCTTCTTTAACCAGCAAATGATGTGGTAAAACTGTGGGTAGTGGCAGCATGAGGAACAGAACCATTTTAATTTGTCCCATCTGGCATATTAACATTAATAAAAGATGTTTAAAAGAAATGCTTTGAAAGGCTTTCACCTACTGATTTAACAAGATAATAAGGAAAGCTTGCAATCTGCCACTAAATATAACTGATAAGAATAAGAGTGAGTTTAAGATGATGATAACAGAGATTAACCTCCGCAACACTGATATAAAAAGGAAAAAAAATCCTGCTGATTGCAACATATGAACATTAAAACTGGCAACTAAACTCTCTATTATTTTTGGCTAATAGGGTATATCCAAGCACACGCTCTCGCCAATTTAACAAACATTGCAAGCCATCAAGGGACGCTACACCAATCAGGTCAGCACAGAGACAGAGCATTCCTAACCCTATAATTGCCCACTGAGGGTACCCCATGCTGGGGAATTAACTGCTCTTTGATTGTTCCATTAAAATTTAACCAATATATCGTCCTATTTCCAGGCTGCTCTAAGGGGGAAGGCAACATTTTTAATTTGTTTAAAATAATTATACCATAACTTATTTTGGTTATTTGTTCCTCAGCATAAAAATGCTTTGAGTGGTATGTCAGGAGTGGGGTGGATGTGCTATCAAAACCTACAGTACCTCACGCACATAATTACTCCACTGCTCTGCTGAGTTCCATACCTCAGCCATTCACACTTGTATTTAAATTCAGTCAAATAAAGGGCACACTCAGCATTTTCACACATAACCATGAATTTTGTGGCATCCCCAGCAGTCTATTCTGATGCAGATAATGGACTTACTCTTCCTTCACCACATTGCCTGCTTCAGTGCCTCTGTTTTGTCTCGGCATTTCTCTGTTTTTTCAATATACTCAGGGAAAGTATTTCTCAGAGAAAAAATTGATAAGTGTTGGATTTTTTTTTCTTTCATTATTCTCACAGAAATGTTTACTTATGGCTATGATGTGTGAGGTCGGTTTTCTTTCCTCAGAAACAACAGCTAGTGTATAGTGTGTCTAATAGTGTAAGATTCAGCTTGTTTGGACAGGGCTGAGAAAAGACAAGCTAGCGGCATCCAAATATGACCTTTCATAGGGGTCACAGATACGTGTCATAAATCAGTATTAAATGGAATTGCCTAAGCTAATATAACACACTGCATTTTTGTACTTTTTGAATGTACAGAAGTGGCCATAAGGATACAAATGAACTGCATGTCTTGTCAAACCACATATTGTCCTGTCAAGGAAGTATGGATGCAAAAGAAAATCATGTAAAAATACCTGAAGCTGATGGAAATGTCAAAATATTTTAAAATATAATAATTTCCATTAGCTATAAAAATAGAACAGCAGGAAAAAGCTGACAATGGCTGTAACATAGCTGTGACAATGAGACTGTGAGAAGTAATAGCATGTATCACTGTTTACAGAAATAATGGGTTTTATTTAGCGTATCTATTTTCAACCTGTTAGACAGTGTATTCCAATGTGTTCTTGCCTCCAAATCACAGATCATATTACAGAACATGACAGATGATGAATTAGAAAGCTGGGATGATAGCAAGACAAAAGTTTATTAAAAGGTTAAGAGCTCTTAAAACCCAACTCAGTCTAGACAAATTATACCAATGAATGACGGAAGAAGCTGCAGGAAAACAACCAAAAACATGTAATAAAGTTTAAGAGATACTTTTACTCAGTCTGGGAAAAAAAAAAATCTGGTCTGTAAAATGGCTGATGCAGCTAGTTAACAAAGGAGAATCTGAAACACAAGGATCTTAACTTGCTTCTTCCGTTTTTGTCTTCAATAGCAAATAAATATCAAGTCTTCATGTAGGAGAGAAGGCAGTAGGGCCAGTGCATTGTAGAAAAGGAGAATTCTTAAAATCCAGTAAAATCAGAAGTCATTGTTATGGTTCATGTGTTTTTAAAGTCATCTTAAAAATGAAAAAAATTCTAAATGTTATAACTGTGATTCTTTGGAAATATTTCAGGATATCATTCCTGGAATTTTATTATCTTTTTTTTGTTTTGTTTTGTTTTGTTTGCTTTTGAATGTTTAACTGTAGGGCTAGGATGCTTTTTCTCTCACCACACCAAATGTCTCAGTTCATTGCTACCCGCGCTAACATCGTCACGTGTTTTGTTTCAGAGCAGATGTTACTATCTTCCTGTATTTTTAGTACTCGGATGTCTAAACTTGTCTAAGCCTGGTTAAATTATGTGATGGCAGAACTTAAGCAGCCACTAGCATTTTGACTGTACTAATGTTCCCACCACCACTACCACTTGAGTAGATTTACTGAAGTTAATTTGTTTGACAAGTCCTATGAATTAGAGAAGTGATTTGTCATATAGTGTCATATTTCTTCTCTGTGTATTTGTACCTTGCATAACAAAATGGGAATGTGGTCCAGTTCTAGGGCTCCATCACCCACCCCCTCCTCCTCCTCAGCATCGCCAGCACTACCCAACACCATCATTCAAAAAGGTAAACACATTTTATTTCATAACATATTCCAATATGTTCAAAATGTATTTTGACATGTTCTTCTTCCCTAGCTATGCCTATTTTCTAAACACCCTGGCACATTGTCAACACTGCTGATTCACTGTGGTCTTTCTTTGATTGCTGTGATATCAATTAAAATTGGAAAGATGTCACAAAGAACTGTTGGGGAAGGGAGAGAATTGTGTTTAAGTCCTACAACACAAATGTATGGGCACATCTGATTATACACAGGATTACAAATTCATAAATGAAACTTAACCAAGGCACGCATGCTGGCAGTTGTGTAACTGACAGCTGAACAGAATGTTGCAAAGATTTGACTTAGTTACATAAATAAGTACAGGTGAATAATCAACTACTGACATATTGATGTCCAAATTTTCTTTTTTCTTTCATATGAGTCTTTCTGCTTAAGAAGTGGAAAATGTATGAATAGGGTACACATTCCAATTGTGACCTTGTAAAAAGTAAAAGCTTGTTTAAAGCACATGTTAAAGATCTCTCCTTGTACTTTTTAAATAGGGATTTTAATTTAGGATGGACTAATAATTTAGGACTATCCCCTTTCTAAGATAATATAGATCCTTTTTCATGCAAACCATTGCAGTCACATAGGTTTTCTGTTCATGTAATGATCTCTGAATCTCATGGAGTCAAAGGTATCACTTGTCCTAGAAGCAGTTTATGCTATAGCCCATAATGTTTCTGTCTCTCAGAGAAACAAGTTGCCACATTAGTCTGATAACAGCAGTGAAGCATGATTTTTTTTCATCATAAATCAGGATAACTGATAGAGTGGGTGCTAACTCAAAGAATTTAGATGTAATACATGTTGTATTAACTACAATATGTCAAACACAGACAGAAAACAGGACTTCAGTGGCCGGAGTTTATAAATCTACCATCAATATACATACTCTTTCCTTTTTTCCTCATAAACTTTATTCATTGCAAACATCTTTCATGCTTAATAAATTGCATGTGATCTTACTGAAGTGCAAATAGATCAAGCAATAATGAGGACATCAGGGTGGATCTGAAGTTGTAACCATGGGATAGACTCACCTACAGTGAAGGCAATTAACATTTATGTGGAGGAGTCATACTGAACATATTCTGAGCTTGGGGAAAAGAGTAGCTTTTATTCAGACTGCAGAGGCTATTGTTTCTTTGCCTGTGCTTAGTAATACTGACACCATTATGCAGCATTTGATCAGTTCATGTTCGTAGTTTTCAAGAAACAAACAAACAAACAAAAAGAAGAAACCACAACCAACAACAAAAACCTAGAACATATGCTTAGAGAAAGCATTTGTAATGCAGTTATTCTCAGAGCACAATGGGACCCGTGCATGCTGAAATAGCTTGAGCAACTGGACCTGAATCCTAACATGTACTTATTTATGGCAGTCTAGGTTCACAGCTTTTAAAATTAATAACTGGCTCTTACCAGTTAAGATAAGGTCAGACAGCTGCTTGTTTGTCTATTAGTGTTCAACACCATATTCTCATTTTTATGAGGTAAAAAAGCATACGAATAGTTCATACACTAGTGTCATTGTAGGCATTTCAGAACATTATGCAAAAATAGCTAAATATTCTGTATTCAGGCTTCTAATGTACTATAGTGAAAACATAAAACTAAAAGTTGCAAATGGCATGAAAATATTTAAAGGTGAAAAAAAAAGTTAGTTCCAGTGCTATCTCCAGCTTATTTCATTACTAAAGCTTGAAAATGGAGGATGAAAAGGGACTCTGCAGAGAACAAATCCTGTTTCATCAGGAGTTTGCAGTATTTTATTTTATTTTACTTTATTTTATTTCATTTCATTTTAAGATACTACAAAATAGTCTTGATCAACTGTTTTTTGTTTGGTTTTATTTTTTTTTTCCTCTCATAAGGTTCTACTTTAAGACCTCCATATGCTCAATTTTAATAATTTGCTTCCAAAGCCCAGGAATCGTTCCAAATGTGAGTTATGGAAATATTATGCTTCTTATTAAAAGAAGAGAAAACCAAAGTCCAGGTACCAAATATTTGAAATACACAGAATGGAAAAAAAAAAAAAAAGAAAAGAAAAAAAAAAAAAAAAAGAGAAAGAAAGAAAGAAAAAAAGAAAGTATTTTTAATAGCATTCACAGATTCTGTCTCTTTTCCTCTAGAAACAGAAACTGCTTTAATAACACTGCCACAAATGTTAGAGACGTTTCCTCTTGTTGCAGTGTGGGGGTTTTTTTGTTTTGTTTTGTGGTGGTTTGGCTTTTTTTATTTTAATTATTTATTTAGCTTTGCTAGTTATTACAACTCATGAAGCTGCAACTTACGTTCCCACTGGTGAGGCTTCTTCACAAAGGTGAGCTGGACTGTTTGAACATCGTCTGTCAGGAAAGCAGCAAGAGCTTTAGCAGAAGTAATCACTATGCTAGAGCACCAGGAAGAAGACAGTTCTGAAGGATGAAATCCTTTAGTTTCTAAAAACAAACACAAAATGCTAAATTATTGAAAGAGGCTGTGAAGGGAGACTTATTGGAATCACCACTTTAAACCGGAAAAGGAGAGTTCATTAACTCTCAGTTAATGAACATTAACTCTACAGTGCTTAAGAAACATTCCACTTACAAAGTCATCAATGTATAATAAAAACCACCTCCAGAATCTAGACACACAGTATGGACAAGATTCTCTTCTCTTTCTGGGAGAAGGAAGACCACTCAGTAAGCAGAACTCTGTACAACCCTGCAAGGGTGTGGAGATCTTGCAGAACGTCTTGATGCTGATGCCATAACTGAGCTTTCTATAACTAAGTGGGTTGTTTCTCAGCAAAGTCCTTCAGTTCTGTCTTCTGTATAGTATACGACACCTATATTTAAACCATCAGCACTAGCTAGTGCCATGTTTAATGAGTGAGATTTTTTTGAGTTATTACTTTGCAGAACCAGACCTTGTTTCCCTGTGCATTTGCCTGTGCTGTTGGCCTTTGCCATGGTCCACCTAACAGTGTAGCAATGCTCCTAGTGAAGAAGGGAGCCCGAAAAGAGGGGACCACTGTTGCACAGTGCGGACACAGCCACTGGCAGTGAAGCAGTGCCATTCATCTATGCCAGTGGAAAATCTTCCCTAGTTTGCATTGCTCTATACCTATGGGAAAAAAAACCTAACCAAAAATTACGTGAGGATTGTCAAGCAAAAAAACTATTGCCAGCATTTGCTATCCTGAGCAAGAAAGTTGGAAGGTGCCCTAGAAGTCCATTTTCAGGTCTGGACAAGCTGGAATAACTATCTTCTGAAGACATCTGTGGGAGGAATATCAAGCTGCTGCTGGGCAGCACAGCAATGACAGAAATGACTGGAAGCTGTAAGGCACCATCCAGAGCTTGTTGAAATCAGTGAAAACACTCTTAAAGGCTTTAATAGGCTTTGCCTTAGCCCTGGAAAGTGAACTGAGAAAAGGGAGTTGTTTCCGAATGGAGTCAGAAAAAGAGAGTGTAGCTGGAGTGAACACATATGTTCCTAACATATGGGTGGAGAGCTCTGGGATTTCTGCCATATTGTCCTGAAGTCAAATACAATTTGTTTTTTTTTTAGTTTGGATAAAGTAGATCCTAAAGTGAAGAATATTTAACCTTGGGGCCTGAATGCTGATTGAGGCATCTTCAGAGACTGATCTGCAAGTCCATGAGACTGTCTAGACCATGAGAGAGGGAAAGACTACATGCTAGGGCATGGGTGTCCAACGCTTTGGCTTGCCTGGGCTGCATTTAGTGAACAGAATTTGTCTTGAGTAGCATATACATAGGTTGCTCCAAAAGGAATGCCTCCTATTCATTTCCCTGGAAAGTACAACTGATACAAAGAACACAACAACACTATTTGATAGAGCAAATCTCAGCTAGAAAACACTATTTTTCAACATAGTCACAGCGATTAACTATTCATTTTCACCGATGATGAACAAGAGCCTGCATTCTGCACTCGTAAAAATCTGTACCAGATAGGATGACCCACTGTAGCCCCTGCTGAAACACATCACTCACCACTTCACTGGGCTTACATTCACTATTTGGTCTCCATAAACATTCAGCAATCATTGGTGAATGTTGATGGGTGCAATCTTTTCCGAATGAAATAATTCAGTTCCGCTCCTTTTCTTCATATGAACTTCCATGTCAGATGCCATTCTATCAGACTGTCCCTCTGCTGCCACCTGTCACATGGCAACAAAATGTGATGGAATATTTGTGGATAGGTTCAACTTCTACTGCTACTACCAGCATCTACCTCTGATGTTATGGGCACACGTAATAAAACAAGAAGCATTACTTTTGGAGCAGCCCTTACAAAATACACAATATTTTAAAAATGTAAGTAACTAAACATTTTAATTTTATATATTTTTCTTAAAACATTAAGAAGAGAGAGAGAGAGAGAGAGAAAGAAAGAGAGAGGAACAAAACCACAAAACTAGTGGGATATTTTACCTTGCTTTGTGAAACTAAGGCACCAGTCTGGTACACCAGCTGTGGTTGCAATTCTTGGTGAGGTCTCAAGGTGTTCATCACAGATTTTTGATGAAATTTTACTTTTCTCGTACTTTGTTCTTAATAATAATTGTTCAAAATCTGTGTGCTGCCAAAAACAATTGCGTGAATAAAATTTGATTATGAGAAGAATATTTTTCTCTGCTAAGATAGAGAGCATGGAAAAGACAGGATCAGACTTTCAAGTTGAGTATCTGACTGCAACTCTGTACATTCCACTTGAAAATTTGCAGGTCATGTATTTATATCAACACAAAACTGATCCAAGGAATGGAACAATTCTCCTAAAAGGACAGTCTGAGAGTGCTGTGACTCTTCAGTCTGGAGAAGAGAAGGCTCTGGAAGAACTGATAGCAACCTTTCCATATCTGAAAGGAAGCTACAGAAAAGAAGGGAACAGACTCTTTAGAAGGTCTGTTGTGATAGAACAAGGGGAAATGTTTTCAACCTTAAAGAGGGGAGATTTAGATTAGATATAAGGAAAAATTATCACAATTAGGGCGGTGAGGCATCAGAATGTGTTGCTAAGAGATGTGCTGGATGCCAGTCCCTTGAGACTTTCAAGGCTGGAGGGGACTTTGTGACCCTGATACAGCTTTAGGTGTCCCTGTTCATTGCAGAGGAGTCGGACTTGTTGACCTCCAAAGGCCCCTTCCAATTCTAAGGATTTTATGATTCTATGATTCTATTTTCAAATTCCTGTGTCACAACTGAAGCCACGGCTGTATATTCTTTGCTGTTCAGAGCCCTGTGTTTAGCCAGCGTATCAAGATGCATACAATTATTTGCCATCACTTGAGTCAGCACTACCCAGCACTGCCCTTCCCATGCTCTGCTTTTCACTGACACAGCATTAAAGACACACTGAGGGTTTGGCTGTTGCTGAGTAATGAGCATGTGCCCAGGGCTGCTCTGTGGGGAAGAGCCATTGCCTGCACAGCATGAGGAGAGGTGGGTGCATTGTCAGCCATGAAAGGCTGCATGTGACCCATGGGCCATGGGTTCAATATGCCTGTCATAGAGTGAATTGGCTTGATCAATAATTACAACTGAACACTCTATTAAATGTTTTATTCTCTTTGATTGTGCTTATCTTTTTACTAATCTATTTACTATCATTTTTCATAGATTCAGAGGCAAGTTTTCAGTTGTTCTGTAGGAACAGTATTGTTCCTAACATGAAAGGGAGGGCTTAACAGGAAGCATTGTGAGGAACAAATCACCTAAACGCATGATATATTTCAGAATAATTTGTGGCTCTCATTTGGTGAAGGACAGCATTAATTCATTCAAATGTTGAGGCTGATGTACAGGTAATTTTATTGTGTGTTTCTCCACATACTGTCAAGTTAGTGTCCTTACAAGCATTTCTAATTACTTCAGGACTAAGCTGTACATTTAATGGATTTTTGCCACTAGTAAAGACCGTGTGCACACGGTGTTGCCAGTGGTTCATTCACAGTTAATTTGGGGCTTGTGTAGTTAATAATGGGACAAGTTGAATTTGAACTAGAATCCAGTTTTTCTGTGCTGACGTGCATCAGAGTTCACTAAACAAAAAATTTCATTGTTCCAAAGGTTCTCCAGTATCCATTTCTATAATCAGCAACTTGAGATTGTTCATACCTTTTTTTCTTGTAATTTCTGTCTTTTGGGGTGAGAGCTAATAAAAGGATTCTTCCTTGTAATGGCAATATTGTATTTTTTACCATCTAGATGTATACAAAGATACATGGCATTTTAGAAATCAATGTTGGTTAGGATTTTATTTACTCTTTTTCAGAGCCCAAAAGTTTGATTTAATTTAATTTTGAACTCCAAGAAAATTCCCAAATGAATCTTTAGTTTTCTAAGGCTGTTTATCTGTACATAGATGAACACAGGATACTATTACTTTGGTTAAAAGAAGAAGATGTGCAGATTTGCTTAGATTAATTTAGACATAATTCAGATGGACTAGGGTGTTGTTTGAAAAAGTGATTAACATGAAGATTACTAGCCACAAATGCATTTGATTGACATGTGTTTCAGACTGCAATTAATTAACAATATGTTTCTCTTATGTCACTATGGATTTTTACACACGACAGTGAACATACAACTTTAATTCAAACAGCACCTCTGAAGTGAGATGACCCAAATAGTTTCCAGCTGGAGGACTATTGCCCTTTTCTTCTGATCCCTGCCAGCCGGTCACAGAGCGGCAGCCACTTACTCCTCACTTGAGGCAGGGTGATAGGTAACAGCTCCAGTATCAAGTGAGGGAGGGAGAGAAAAGCAAATGCATGGGCCATGCACACTCTGGTGACAATAATAAGGAGGTCTGATAATGTGACAGAGATATATAAACAAGGAGGGAACCTTTTCATTTTTGCTTTTTATTTTTATTTTTATTTTTCCCCCTTTTTTTTTTTTTTCCTCTAATAGTGATGATTTGTCAGGTTTTATCTTATTGAGCCTGCACAGTTTTATGTTAAAGAATAACACTGTCCAGCAAATTTGAATGAAAGCCTAGGCTAGCACAAGGCCTTGTTGGAGAAAATTTTGTGGATACAGCACACCACTGGTTTGTAAATCATCTGGTGCTTCATTAAGTAGATGATGACTTTTTAGAGAAATCTGGATTGGAGACTCTCACTTTGAGTTGCAACAAGGTGCTGAAAACCCATCCAAACTGCACAAATATTCCTGATTCAGTGCAAACAACTCAAAATCTGCTGCTGCAATGCCAGATGTCTGCAGCAAGAGTAGGAGTGGTCTGCAAGAGAGCAGCACCAGTCGACAGTCCTGTCTCAAAAATATGCTTCCTCCCAACATCTTTCAGGAGTCTTTAATGCATCTACAAAGCAACTCAAAGAATCACATCACCTATGAAGTATGTGAAATGTAGTTTTACTTTAAAAGTTTCTTACCATTTCTCCAAGCCGTCTGGACGTGGTAATGCATTTGCCTTCTGCTGGAATTTCCAAGATTTCTGTGGGAGTCTTGTATGGAGACTAAGGGGTGGTTTCCCTGGGACAAGTTGGTAACAATTGAGCCTTCTATTGGGGCAACAAGTCTCAGTTCCTGCACGTTGTCTGTTTAATGTTTCCCATTATGCTTGTGTTTTCTTGAGAAGTTTGAGAAGTTTTAACACCTCCTTTGGAAACAAGCATTTGGAGCTTGGCAAGTAGAAAGCCTCTGGGCTGGAGAAGAGCCTTTGTCCCAGATATAAATATCCAAGATATAAATATCTGCAGTGGTTTGTCTTCCTCAAGAAAATTTAGGCAGACTGTCAGATGAATAACTGTTCATGAATACACTCATCAAAGCCTGGATCTCTGCTGCCGCCAGAGCAGTAGCAGCAGCAGCAGTACACCATGCCATGGAAAAGCATAGATACAGCCTGGATGTTCTAGCTGCAGCAAAACTGGAAAACAAAAGCAGATATGTCCAGATATGCTGAGATTGCGCTCATAACAGATAAGTATCTTTCAGTGGATGCTGTGCTGAAATATCAGCTAGGGAGTAGGCAGAGCTCTATATGGACATACCCCAGAACTTGATCTGAATTCAGATCTCAGCTCTCTAGGGCACTGCTACTCCTCTGAATTTGGAAAGGGGAAATAAGGGAAACAACCACAGGAAAGCTTCTTCCGGTAAGAGGATGGAGGAGGAAAAAAGAGCAAAGTAATGTTCTTAACCAACTTATTCATGTTCTTTACAGAACAGGCATGGGTTGAATTATAGTGCTATATTTTCCTATATGTTGCTCAGAGTCCATGGCTCTGGAGAGTCATCTTGCTGTCCTCCTGCAAAGGGTTTGGAAGTTCTTAAGTGCAATTTAGTGACGGCCAAGCAGGAGATACTTCAGTTCAGCGTGTTTGCCAAAGCACAGCTTTCCTAACAGCACAGCTCTCCTAGTGTTACAGTGCAATATTAGCCTTGGACCTGAGCCCAAAGCCTGATGCGGGATTTAACACACTATTCTGGCCCAGAGGCAAACAAGTAATCCTGGCAATACACTGTAAATGGGCTAAACAGACATAAATCCTGGAATTATTAACATGCGTGGTATCCAAAACTATCCTAAAAATACAAAGCCTATACCCCTCTCATATTAGCACAAGAAAATATTCACGGAAAGAGGCAGCCAGCTCATGAAAGCTGATATTTTATCCATATATATAATGTTTTTTTATGCTTCTGCTGTTCAGTTTTGTAAACAGCTGGTAACCAACTGTAATTCAGATTTGAACCTGATAACTTTACTTCTTTTGCTCATTAGGTAAAAATAGCAAAGTTGTCAACTTGTATTTTCTTAAATCAAAGAAAATATTGAAAATCACATATTTCTCTTCTTAACATAACCCTCTGGAAATGGCTTACATAACCATGTAGTGAAGATTACAACTGCATTGTCAAAAGGAGCCCAGTGCTAAAATTTGTTACAGAGACATTAGGGTAAGTGTTCCCAATTGTGAGCAGGTGGTACAAACATAAACCCTACTGAGATATAATGAGATGTGTATACATGGGAAGTTTAGGAACCTCCTGTGCATCTTTTTGAAAATGACATAAAACAACTTGCAATTAAACTCTATTTGATGCCAGATGAGAAACAAATGTTTTAGGGAAAGTAGTTTTTAATACAACAGTAATTCACTTTACATGTGCATGCCAGCAGCTTTGCATGCTACTTCCCAACCAGCAGGAAGCCTTACAATCATTCAGCATGAGCTGAGACCTTCAATTTCACATATCTTTACAGGGATATTTCCTATGAATGGTTTTGTTTGCACAATGGCAACAATTCATTGTGTCATGTTTGCTTTTATACTTGTCTAAGACCCAACCAAAGGAACAATTTCAGCTCACGTTAAACTTCAAGCCCATCCATATTGCTTAATAGAGTTAAGAAAGCAGCTCCAGTAAATGGCTGGGGATTAACGTGTTCTGCTGGACTAAAGTCTGAAGGTTCAGGACATGTCATGTTCACAACTGTTCAGTGAATAAGGTGCAATATGAAGTGTCACTTGTGGGTCCTATAGAACTGGCTTTCTTCCCTTCCAAAAGAGTAAACGTTACTAGTAGTGTTTATGGTGTCCAGAGGGAAATCTCTGTTTTGCAAAACGCATGTTAATTTCTGGGAGTGAATTCCCTGCTTCTGTGGAGGGCACAGCTCCTCTGGCCCAACCTGAATACATCCAGTGTCATACTCCTGCCTAGCAGTGCACATCCACTAAATGCCAAGGATGTGTTGCTGTTATATTTGTGTTTGTTGGGTGTATTTTAGTCTTACATATGTTCTTTCTTTTCTTTCTGAAAGTGGGGAAAGGGAAATTATATTTCTTTTTCTTTTCAAAAAAAAAAAAAAAAAGAATCTATTTTTGCAATTTTGGCTGGAAAAAAAAGAAAGATAATTGACATAAATACATACATAGGATCAGTTTCCAACACTAAGGAATTAAATAGCCACCATAAACAGTACATTTAGTGGTACAGTAATTGTAGCCACTGTTTGTTTCTGCTAAAATTCCTTGAAGTATTACTTTCAGTACCATAGGTCACAACTAATTGGGAAAAGTGAAACAGAAGACTAGGCACTCTGATATGGTCACACAGGATTAAGGATTTATATATCACTGAAAAATGCACTTGAGTAAGAAGAAATTTTGCCTCAATTCCCTGTAATGTTTGTTATATTTTCCTTCTTACACTCTTAAATATCTGGAACTTTTCTTAACAGTGTGAAACACTGAAGGAAAAGAGATGAGAAGCTGGAAGTAGCTTCTGCAATGCATCATTTGACAGGAAGTCAAGTTATCTGAATGAAGCCATATAGGTATCAATCTTACACCCATATATGGTGTACATCCCAGTTACCATACAGATATGAAAGGGCCATTAGGACCCCTTATCAGCTGTATATTGGTGTAATTAAAGGGTTTGATAGCATTAACCTGAACTGTGAAAGTCTCCAGACAATGCACTCTATCAGTCATCTGACCCTTGAGATTAAACAGCTACAGTAAGAAGACTTTCTCCTCTACTTTCCAAAGGACATGCTGATCTGCTGAGTTCAGTGGCCTTTTAAAGGAAAAGCCTTGATTTTTCCCCTTAAAAGCAAAGTGTACTTTTTGATCTAGCCTTCTACTTGAACGACAACATCAAAAAACAAAAAAGAAATTTCTTCCTGAATGTATTGTTATATTTTGATGAATATTTAATGAAGGATAATGTAGAATTTATACCTTTTAAGTTCATGTATTTTTATAGCTCTGCCTTGTTTTCCATTTCAGCTCATGTCCTTTTGTGGTCAAATAACATGAAAATTTAGTAACTGTGTATTTCAAGGGTCTGTGCAAGCCCCCAAATTCTTCATATTATTTTCCTTTCTCCAAACACTGAGAAGTTCAGATTTGGTCCAGTAACCTAAACAAAATCTGGAACTCAGCATCTAATTGCCTTTTTGGCCTGTTATCTTGCAGAAGTGCCAAATGAAGACTGTCATTTGCTATCCCAAAGGCTTGCTAAATTTTCAGCACAGATGATGGGGAACAACAAAAGCTGCTAATCAACAGGAAGATTTAATCAACATTTTCGTTTGGGGAATTTGGGCATATCTTTGATTCTTAGTGAAAAAATAGTTCACAATTTTTACAATCTCATTTAAAAAAAAAAAAAAAAAAAAAGAAAGACGTAAAAAATAAAAATAATACTGTTCCTAAAGTGATTTTTAGAGACATTTTTCAATCATGGCTCTCTTTGCATGAAAAATTTTAATCACTTCCATGGGAGATTGTTCTTTATCGATACATTGGTCTCACAGACAGTATTTTTAAAAGATTGTCTGTTATGGAAAAAAAAAAAAAAAAAAAAAAAAAAAAAAGCAAAAATATTTCCAGTTCAGTAAGCAGAGGACTGTCTTTGGATCATTCCCACCACAGTGATCTCAGTCTTGGTATAATGGAGAAAAGTAACATCCGTCTATGCTACTCCCAGAAGGTCACACCTCTAAAACACTTATCTCGGGTTTTAAACAGAACATGACACTCCTACAGAGTCTTCTAAGTCTTGTAAAGTTCTTTTTCTGTTTGTTTTCCTTTGCTTTTTTTTTTCTTCATTGTGTTCTCTAGCACTAGCAGTTTGATATTTCATAGTTTTTTGCCCTTTATGTATCTGTTACATTGTACAGAAACTCTTTTATTTGTATGGCATATAAATATGGTGACCACCCTCTACCTCCACCAAAATGCTGTCAGAAACTATAGTCCTGAATATAAGGAATACTAATTTTAAATTTCCAAGAAATCCTCCTTTTCTCCAGACAAGCGTAGTCCAAATATCATTAACAATAATGCTTTTGTCTATCTATCCATTCTTTTCTCTGTTTACCTAGCTATTCTGACTTATATTAGACACAGCTAAAGGCAGGACTAACAGGAAATGTAAAGAACCAAATAAAATAAAAAAAAATCTGGCAGAAGTTCTTATAGCCAGATGTAATGTATGCTTTTTCCTTATATAGTAATGCGGTAAAAGTATAATTTAACTTTATATTAAACTAAACATCGTGTTTAAATTTTTCTGTAATGTAAACCTTACTCAAAATCAGTTACTATGGATCCAGTATCATGAGACTTTAGAATAAAAGCTTCAATGTAGCTGAAAAGCGATGAAGGAGTGTTTGGTAAACATTATTGCTATTTGTGTCGTCGTCAACTTCTGTGTTCACAAATGAATCTTAAATTAATTACACTAATAAACCTAAATTCTCTTTGTAGTCTTACAGGACAGTCTTACAGGGATGGAATCACAACTTTCCACAGGTAAAATATAGTATCTGTTTCAGAGGGTACATTTACCCTCATTCTTCAAATATCCCTGAATAGTTTTGCCATTGTTGAGGTAAAAATGATGTTAAAAATTTAACTCATTACCATGATTGTATCTTATTCTCAGAGCAGGTATGGAGGAACAATGTTTTGAACAGTGAATCTGCACTTAACTGAGATGAATTTCAATAGTTTTAGTGGGCTTTGAATAAGCTCACTTGAGTTTGCATGATATAAACACAAATAAATAATATCTAATGTCCCTTTAACATGTTGGATTTTTTTTCCCATTTTTCAGTAGATGTTATATGACATCCTTACTTATTGCGGAAGAAAAGTATTTAAAGTCAAGTGACTGTGATTCTAAAATGTTGAGTATCAAAATTATTTGTAAAAATACTTAATAACAAATGCCTTTATCCAGTAAGGGGCAGAAAATATGCCATGAAACTTATCTGCTGAATACAGCTAACCAGTATAATTCTAGAAGCTCTGAATATGCATAAAAAACCATTTGCCGTTCATCTGTCACATTAAAGAGATAATTAGTGATTGATGTCACATTAAACCATTAGCAGAAAAGGACTTGGTGTTCATGAAATATTTCTTGTATTGTGAACTCCTTCATAAGCGTTAAAGTTTTCACATGAAATGTTGGAGTTTACTGGACACTCAGCACTCTGAGAAATTAAAATTCTTGAAAAAATCCTAAATCACAGAATCACAGCAGTTGGAAGAGACATCTAGAGATCACCGAATCCAGCCTCCTGCTAAAGCAGGTTCTCTGTTGCATAGAATAACATCCAGGTGAGTCTGGAGTAACTCCAGAGCAGGAGACTCCACAACCTCCCTTGTTTCCTCATGTTTCAATGGAACTTTCTGTGCTCTGGCCTGTGCCCAATGCTGCTTGTTTCGTCACTGAGCACAACTGAAATATTGTTGATTAAAATATAAAAGAGAGTAAACTGATTGCAGTTCTACCAGATGCCACCACTGTTCTTTCAGCAAGAAGTAATAATGCCCATTACTCAGACTGTTGCAGGGGTTAACCACAGAAAAGGTAAAAAGGCAACTTTTATCCGATATTTAGATTTGTTGTGCATGTACAACATGTTTGGTTGGTTGGTTTGGACAGCATGAAAACTCCTCAGACTTTTGGGTCCTGTTAGCACATGATTCCATTGCCATTAAAACTTTAAAATAAAAATGTACTTGTTTAAAATTTTGAAATAAAAAAGTTAAAGTACTTGTTAATTTTCTTTTTTTTAATAGTTTTAAAAGATATATTGTTTGCCCATGATTCAGTCAGTATTACTGTTATTTTTGTGAGCCTCAACAAAGAACCTCAAGGTTACAAGTGGGAATAGAACATTTTTTCAGCCTATATTTTTTCTGTAACAGATAGGAGCAGAAACAGTAGAGTTTGTCTGAGGCCAACTTAAGCCGTGATGTCTGTTGATCTCAAGTTGACCTCAGCTTTTGAAGTCCTCATCACATGGACATTTCCCAGCACTAAATTGTAACCCTGGGATAGGAGAAATTAAAATGCAACATTTTTTAAATAACAATATATGAAAACAACATAAACTGTACCTTTTAGGGGAAAAAAAAAAAAGTTAAAAAAAAATCTGTAGGAAATGCTCTGAATTATTTGGATCTGGTCCAGAATCATTTTAAATCTGGAAATTGATAGCTGTGGGGGTGGGAGTGCGGGAATAAGAATTAGGAAAAATAATCACATATAAAGAGCATGATTAGAATCATTTAATATTCCAGTTACTAAAGAGTACTTAATTTTTAAAATCTCCCTGCTGTTTATCACTGTTAATAGAGAGACTTATTAGAGCAAAAATGAGGGTGTCAACCTATTATATCTATTTTGTTATCAAGAGTAATTACTGTGTAAAATCCAGGATTGAAGAAATGCTGCTAATGTGGGGTCTGCAGGGAGGGCAGCAGCACAACCTGCTGCTCCCACTGACCTTAGCCGTGTTTGGGGTGTGCTCAGGATGGACGAGGGCAGAAAAAACTCTTCTGTGCTTCAGCATTCCCCATGAACAGCACTATCCCAGAAGGCATGACTTGGAGCAGACTTCAAAATTTATTGTTTTCTAGAATTTTAGTCTAAGATTTGTTCTTATTTTTTCTATTTATTTTTCCTTTATTTGGCCTTCTTTTCTGTTTTCCATCTGCTGATGTATAAAATGCAGTTCTGACACATCTGGGAAGGCAATACATTATTTTTTGCTCCAGTAAAAGAGTCCATCTTAGGATTTAAATTTTATGCTCTTTGGCTCTATATTTTAAGGTAATTGCAGATAAATGTATCATAAGGACATTTGCATAGCTTCTTACTTCGTGCTGTTCTCACCTTTTCCAGAATTTGCTACCAGACGAAATTACATTTAACTTCTTAATTTCACTGAGAATATCAAATGTTTTAAATAGATTCATGCTTTGTAAGAATATGTGCCACTTTGCATTCATCTCTCTGTCCACAAACTTAATTTTATATTTTCTTCTGTGCAAAAAAAAAGAAAAATAAATAAAGAAGACAGAAAGAAGGAAAGAAAATTTGAGAGCTGAATCAGTAAAACATTCTGCCTGGCGTCAGAGAACAATTTTTGAATTTTCAAATTATTGTTATATATGTTAACATACTTTCTCTTTTCAATATTAAACTACAAGGAAAAAATTCCTCCCTGCATTCCTGTGGAAATCATTAAAACAATAAGCTGTAACTCAAAGTGTTTTCCAAGTTTACAGGTATTTCTGATATGGAATGGTTTCTGACTAGAGATGAGGCCAAAGTCAAACTTCAAATCCAAGCCCTGGAAGTCCATATTAGCTGCTGATACCTCCTTAACAGTTACTCCACAAAATTCTTTTCTTTTTTTTCCGTGTGTGAGACGTCACTTCAAGGAGATAATGCTCATAACTGCACGATTGCAAGGAGCTGTTGAGAGCAAAAAACAGCTTTATGGAAGATGATAGAATGGTGACAACTCTAGCTTTGAATTCTGTATCAGTTTGCACAGCTATGGAACCAAAGTGGGATCAAAGCAATTGCAGAAGACTGTATCCTACATGCAGCTAATCAAAATCTAAAACATCTACATTTATTAATGTTGTATTTTCTGCAAGTTCATTTACTCCAATATGAAATATAAAATAATGAAATGATAAATGTTAAACTGCATATTTCTTGCCTACAGTGCAGAAACAGAATAACATCAATTTCAGAACTGTGGGAGTCAAAATATGCAATCTGAGGCTAGAGAAGTTTCCTAAATCTACTAAAACAGAAGTGTGACAGTTTCAACAGCATCATTCAAACTGCATGTCTTCTACAGGAAATGTGAAAACGTCACTTAGGTAGATGGTGATCCCTTTTCTTGCCTGATGCTCATATCTTGAATTGATCTTTTGTCACTAGGTACAAATGAAAGAGAGAAAGTCCAGAGACATCTGTTCCACAGAGCAACGTGGCCTCAAGTTGGACAACAATATGCTTGTACTTTGAATTTATAATTTCCTGATGCTGACTTATGGATATATTTTACATCCATAATTTTAAAACCAAGAATGCTCTGTTATGATTATTCTATTTGACTGTAACAGATATGATTAAACTTCATCAGCAATTCCTGAATAAAAACCAAATAATTGATTGAAATACCTCTGTGTTTCAGGGTTATTGATGGGTTATTTACAGGGAAGAAGACCTCTGGTTCAAGCATTTTAATTTCCATGCTTCAGTGTTTTTTGTGCCAAGAGATTTCCTGTTTCTGTTCTCCCAGAGCTTGCCACTGTATAAAAATGGAGGAATTACTTTAACTAATGGAAATATCCTGAAAACAGAACATGTCTGGAAAGTTCAGGAGACCCTAGACTTATTGGCAAGGTACTTCACTCTAACAAAACAACATTCCAAACTGGTCACATCCTGATTTCAGACTATCATTACATAGTTGATTACTTAGCAAACAGACTTATTCTGAGCTGCGTCATTTCAAGGTGGACTTCAGTTCTTGCACCTCTGGTAGAAGAGAGGAATGGCAGCTGCTATCATACTTTGAGATCTTCCTGATACGGAGATGACTTTTTCCATGTGCTGATGGGGTCTAAGAACTTATTGCTTGCTCTGAAGCCGACAGTTAGCAGGCCATGTTATTTTCTTAGCACTCATAAAGCTCTTCTCCCTCTGATGAGAAATCTGAAACCCAGCAATTTCCAATGACCAGATCCAAATGTTTTCAAGGGAAAGCATGTAGTGTAGGCTGTGGTGACACCCTGCTTTTAACTTGTCATTGAAGGATTTCTATGCAAAATGGATTCCATATTTACAATTGTCATGAGATAAAACTGGGAAAAAAACGTGTGTGTGTTTCTGTGTGCTTTGGAGTTCATTTTCCCCCTTCCTATGGACTAACTGGAGAATAGACTATCTGGACACCATAGCCAAAATAACATCAGCAGCTGGTGCAGATACGTCTAACTTTCCCTGAAAAGATAGCTTTTCAGATGCTGACCATGGTGTATGGGATGGCAGTATGAAGCTCAGCATGAACTTCACAACTTGCCTGGGATGCTCAGATGGAAAATTCAGAAAGATCCTTGTTGCCATGGCTACAGTGCTTTTATAATCAAGCAGGCTAGCTTGGGGATGTCTATGTGATCTACTGTGGTATTTTTACCTTCTTGTGGATGCCTATGTCCATTCTCACATCAAAGTTCATCAGAGCATCTCTAGGCAGAAGAGCACTAAGGCTGAAGCTAGGAAGATGCTGCTAGAGAAGAAAATTCCAGTATCCTATGCAGATATCCAAATGTGCACTCAGTTCTTGCATTCTTCTACTAACACAGCAGTGCTATGTATTATACTGGGACATTAGCTTTTAAATGATTGGCATATGCAGCTTTTCATCCTTTACTTTTTAGGATCAGTTCAGTTAAAAGATAGCTACTTGCCTTCACAAAAAGAAGCAATATGTTGGTTGCACTCATGCTTTCATCTTCTCCTCTAAATTCTCTAGAATCAGAAATACATTCTTTACCTGCCACAGAGGAAACTTGAATTCCAAATGCCTTTAGGATACAGGAAGAAAAAGAATAATCTGTACCCCTAGCAGTTGAACTTATTCGTTTAAGATAATGGCAACTTAGATCCTCAGCACTTTCTCAATACCCTAAAAATGGGCAATAAATGTAGCCTATAGAGGGGAAAGAAAAAAAAAAAAAAAGAAAAAAAAAAAGAGGAAGTAGAATTAGTATACAAAAATCTGTCCAATCTATCCTCTTGTTTTAAATGCTTACAAGCCTGAACCTCAGTATAATGCAGTTATTAGCAACGATACCAGGGGAGCAGGAAAGCTGCATTCAAAATCAGAATCCAAACAAAAGTGGCAAGTGAGTGAATGTGAAGAAGCTTTCATTTGATATTGTTGAAGTCAGTAACACTGGAGACTCTTATAAGGCTGCTGAAACATCAGTTTGGTGTACATGGAGGCAGTGTTAGCCCACAAAGAACAATTATGTGTAGCCAGTAAGTGGATTTCCATTCATACATGAAGCTATCAGTTTGTAATATTTTGCTGTAAATATATAAATCCTTATAAAACACACACAATGAAGAAGGTGTCAGATCTGGCATGTGTGGGGATGTTTTAAGGGAGTTGCTGATCGTGCATCAGTTCTCTGCACCCATTACCACTCACATCTGTCCTCAGTAGGCTCAGAGTCTGTAGTGCCTCATAATGCACTCTTTTTCTACCAAAGAAGGTGAAAGATAAGGGCAGACTATTGTGAAGAGTTCTCTTATCTCACAGACGTATTCTTGTGATCTGTAATTTGATTACTTAGATAGAGCTCAGAAACCGTAGCACAGAGTGAGGATCACACCTAATATTTCTAGCTCTATTGTTATTTCCTGTCAAGGAAAGTGCCCAATTCAATCTCCATTGAAGCTAATGGGAGCCTTTCTCTTCAGCTTCACTGACTTCGGGATCAGGCTGTAGTATATCCTACTTTAAAAAGCCACAATCTTACATCATCTTTAGAACTGGTTAGGCACTGTTTAATGGATCAGTAATGGCCAAGGGCAGAATAATTAAAGCAGTATCTCAGTGGACTGAAGGAATTAGAAGAAAATGGAGATTTATGGAAAAAAATTCATTGTGAGAAGGAAAACAATCATCCTGCAATTGATCTGATATGCAGATAAGTGCACCTTTACTCAAATTCATCTCTTCTCTCTAACTTAGCCTCAAGTCCATTAAAATAGCAGAAATGTAAGTGTGGGCATATCTGTAATAGCTTACAACAAAATTCCATGTTCAACTCTCCTTATTTTCCAGTTGTCAACAGGAAACTTCATTTGGAGAAAAACAATAATGCTCAGAACTCTGTCTCATCAACATGCTGTTCAAATATCACATTAAATTTTCTTACTAATATGGGACACTTTTCTTTTCAGGAAAATACCATAAACCTGAGTCCCCAGCAGCACTGAAGTCTTACAAACAGATGAAGAAAATAAAAGAATGGAGAAATGATGTGAACTTGTAAGCACAGTGTCCACACAGCTATGGTGTTTCTAGCCTTGGTTGCATGAGGTTAAAACATGACAAAACAGTATTACAGAAGGTTTGCTCAATTGTGGAGGGAACATTCACATTTTCAGGTCCAATAGTTAACCTGCCCACACTATACACTCTGTTGTGGGTAGCTTTTGGGTACAAATGGAGTCTTAACTTCAAACAACTGGTGGGTTCACAAGGGTTTACCCAAGGGGTTACCAACCAAGAACTATTCCCCTACTTTGTAGCTACGATGTGGGTACCCACTGAATGAAACACAAAGGCGCTCTGTTATTCAAGACTCGGAGGATGGTGAGGTCTGTTGCAAACCTAAGTCAATAAAGCTTTGAAATGAAAGCAGAAGAATGAAATCATACACAAACACATGTTTTTTTTCCAAAACTGCAGTGTTCCTGAATGCCAGATAAACCACCTAAGCCAATCTGAACTCTCCTGGAGGAAGTACAACATGCTGTCATAGATTGTCTATGGGGCAGGCTTTTGCACTCTTTAATCTGTCCAGCCTCCCTAATCTACTATAGCAAATCTGGAAGTTTCTGAAGAAAATAGGTTTTATTTCAAAGGCTGGAATACTTTGTGCTGCCAGTCATGCCAGCCATTATTGATTGATTTGTGCTGTAAAGAAAACTTAGAGTTGTTAATTGCTGTTTTCTGCTTGTGTGTATTTTTATGGTGTGAGCTAACAGCAGAAAGAGACGGGGATGGTTTTGCTAAAGGCCGAGAACAGTGTGGACTGCTAAGCAGTAGCATGTGTGAGCAGAAATGAATGACTGAGAAAAGAAGATCTAGCAAGATGTAATTAGCTTTGAACTACAGTTTCCTCTTCATTTTCAGTCAAATGTGTTCAGAGGAGTATGTGTCTTTTGTTGGGAAAATGCCAAATAAAGACGGGTGGTAGCATTTGCTCGGCAGTGGAGAATGAAGCTGAGCAGCATTTCTAGGTTTCATTCCAAGATACTTGGACAAACACGAAAAACATTTTGAAAGTACTTATGGGCAGAGATATTTTTTTCCATATTAAAGTTTTGCTCATTCTTGGGAAAATTTTATTCTTTTCTAAATGGTAGCCCATATATTTCCTCAGAAAAACTCTGATAACCTCAAAAATAGCAGCTTTTCTGTATTAACTTTTAGAAGTCCAATGGCTTTAAATGAATGTCAAGAAGGAAATATGCAGATGCATATTCTTACTGTTTTCTGTCCAAACAATCCGTGGAACAGATTATTTGGTACCTGTTTAAGATTGCAGCACTTCCCTCCTTGGCTTTTCCATATCCAAAGCCTCTCCACACTGATCATATTGTACTTAACATTTCCCACTATTCTCCTTTATTAGGGAGTTTTATTTCCACCCAGTAAATAAAATGACCTAATAAAGGAAATTCTGAATGATGTATGTATTTTTTCAATAGGAAATTATTTTCCTTTTCATGGGCCAATGTGATTGTTTTTACTTTTCTTTATTTGATTAATTAGAACATCCTCTTCAATCATTGGTGAAAATGAAATTTTAAGCAGAACTCAGCTGAAACCATAGCTTTTCCAGCCATACACTCTCTGTCGATGTCCTTATACAGGATCCCTTTAGGAGGGGGGCTTTCAGAAATGGAAAACTGCTGGCATTTATTTGCTACATCCCTGAAGTTCTCGGCTGGGAAAAAAGAGATGACAAAAACCTTTCTTGAATCTTTTAGGATCTCTCAGTTAATAAGTCTTCCCATGCATGATAAATTCTAATATTCATGTTATGGCTTGAAATAAATGTTCCAGAATCTCCATCCATTAAGATTTACAAACCTGGATAAGCCAATTGCATGAGTCATTATGTTCTCAAGAGCAAGTGGTAGCAAAGAAAAAGTTCTGTTTAACTCCCTTTTGACAGCAAATCCATTGCTATGAGGCACCACAATGCTCACACAGCCTCTGATGAGCGACTTTACATTCCAAACAGTTTAAAACACTCATGTTCATAAAATATTAAACAACTTTTTTTTTCTCCTGCTGGAAAATGGAGAGAACTTTCCTAATTCATTTACAGAAGTCTGACTCAATTGGCACATTCATTACATTAGTTAATCAATTCCGCTACATTTAAGAAACAAAAACAAAAACGAAACCAACCAAACAAACAAAAAACTTGTTTCCCTCCAAATGTGTCCAAATTAGTTGTCCAATTTGGTGTAAAGTACATAAAATCTATTGCATGTTAAAGGGCACACAGTGTGTGTATTCTGATACTGAAAGTATTTTCAAAGTATTTTAAATTATTTCCAAGAAACTATAAATGGATTCTGAACCTTTTCAAAGAAGCCAAATGCTTTAACCAAGAAATTTATATAATCTTGTTAAACAAAGTTTTAAAAAATTATACCATCTAACTACAAGCAGAGTTTGCCTCTTAGAATAAACTCCACATATTATATGCTGGCAGTAAGTGAGATCTCTTATTGCCTGAGTTAGCAGTGTCTAACTTACCGCAGCACATGACGTTATGAGTCAGTACCACAAATCTGATGTATTTAGGAAATTCTCCATAAAAACTGAAGTGGAAAAGCGTATTCCCTGTCTACATAAAAGAATTCATATACCTAATTCAGATTTCTGCTCTACTTTTATGCCTGCATGTTGGCTTCCGATCCATTTTCTGTGAAGGCTTACTGGCATTGGGATATATTATCCTACAAGGCAGCAGAACTAGGGCCTTATTCTCATTGACTTCTGTGAACTAGCCAAAAACAGCATTGGTCTCAGTTTCAGTCTGGAAGGCTCCCCAGGCAGTCGTCAGGTTTTGTCCTTCCTCTTTGGCTTGTAGTGGTGTGATAGGTTATGGAGGATTTGAGCAGCATTTTTAATGAAACCATCATACCTGAAATTTACTGTCATCTGCTCGTTAGCAACATATGGAGGGTTTAGCTTTATATTTCATTTTGCTGTGCTGTGAAATAAGGCTCATTTCTACTCCCTCCTCAGCTATATATTTTATTTTCTAAATGATACGGACTCTTCTCTTTTTATACAACAGACGTATTCCTTCTTAGTATATTTGTTACTCTTTAAATTAGCCATGTTGGTCTCATGTCACTAGCAAATTTCAGGAAATGCATTCTCTTGTTTTTTAATCCTCCTTCCTTTCAGGAAAAAGAGGCAGCTGGAGGTATACACTGGAGCTTTCAATATCTGGCACATTGGATTGAACCAATCAGTATTCACTTAAGTATTCACTTAAGTAAGAAAAAAAAACTAAGTCTCAAAAATTTACACCTTTATGCCCATGATTGGAAATAAATGTTTAAAATTGTCGCCTTTTTCATCTAAATCAACAAATACCAGTAAGAGAGAGCAATGACTAGCCTCCCATGTACCTTGCGAGGCAGTAGGTTCCAACAGCAGCTTTGGAGGCACCCACCAGCTCCGCGTCCTCTGCATGATGCCAGTTAGCTATCGTCTGTTTCTCTCCTCAAACATACCCTGACTATGGGATACTGCCCATATGGTGTTTCTCCACTCCTTCTTTTATGTTAAATCTATCCATTCCACGAGAAGAAGGAGCCCCATTATATCTGAAGGTGCTGGAAGCCTATGCACTGCTAGTCCTTCCTGAAACAGAGCTGACCTGGTGCAAGCATGACAGTGGGCTCAAATTATTGCACAGTGTAATTTTTGGTTTGGATAAAACCCATACTAAACTCTTAACATACGGTGCCCCTTATGAGCCTACTCAGCAAGGGGTGAATAAACTATTAATAACGTTTTTAATAAGGCAAGTAAAAGTCATGTTTTCTGACAGTATGATATAGAAAACATATCACTTATTTAGAATTCAGCCTAAATAATTGATAGTATTACAGAACATGACAAATATCTGGCCTCTTCTCTTTGAAAAACTTATGGGCAGATCCTCAAAGTTTGAAAAATTTCTTTTTCAAGTTTATTCTCTTTTTTTTTTTTAAATTAATCTTGAATGCCCAACACAGAAGTCCTATGGAAGATGCTAGAAAAGTAAGTATTCTTTTAATAATAAATTCAAATTAAACATAATCCTTTTTAGCTTTGCCACATTTCAAGAGCAAATGTGTAGCAACTTTACAATTAGCTGCCATTTCGTCTCTGTAATATTCAAGGAACTCACAAATCTTCAGTTGCCATTGAAATGTCTCTGTAAACTGTGCAACCTTTCACACAAAAGATAATTATGAAAGCGCTAACATTCATTTGACCAAAACCAATAAATAATTTATGAACTGGGTGTTTGAAATTATGCAAATATTATAAATACTTATTGTTGCCTGTACATCTGAGTAACTATGATTCAGGGGAAAAAAAAAAAAAGAAAAGCGTGCTATGGATTAATAGATTCAACATTTAGCAGATTTGCATTTTTACAGTGTTCTTTTCTTTGCTGGTTCCTACTATCTTTAGTATCACAGCTCAGAAAACAACTCTTGACAATACTGGCTCTAAGTGTATTTGAATATCCTGGTTCCCCTATTCATCAGCCCCTTCAGTGCTTAAAATATTTTTGCTTTTCTTCCAGAGCTTTTTATAAAAAAGTGTTAATATCAAATCACCACAACAAGACTTTGGCCCTCCTACCTTTGGTGCTTATTAATTTTATTATTTTTTAATATTTGATTTGTGTACTGCTTTATGACAAAGCTAGTTCTGGTGCTACTGTGAAAGGAACGTAAGCCTTCAGTAATTCGGCTGTAATGCTTCTTACCTCAGTGCTGTGACAACTTTGATTAATATAATTTAAAACCAGGATAGACCATTATGGTCAACTGGTCTGATCTTTGGCATGATGCAGTTGTGGAGTTCTGCCCTGTAATTCCTGCAGTGAGCACAGTCATATATGACTAATAAACTGTGGTTGTGCTAATGACACCCTTTGGCCACCATTCCGTAACCCATGGTCCTGCAGAACAAAAGCCCATGCCAATTATGCCTGTGCAGAAGAATATTAGAGTTGATGCTTAAGTTTAGTAAACGCATCCATGCAGCTTGGCCTATTGCAAAGGTCAAAGAGCATCTTTTATGTCTCTGCAGCATTATGGATAATTATTATTTGATCTTTTGGCCTTCAGTCATACCAACACAGTGCAGTTTTGCATTCCGGTTGTCAAGGATAGGAAATATGCAAAAAAGAAAGTGCATTTACAGTGCAGCTTGCAAAAAATCTGACAGAGCTCATGTGTATTGTACTTTCTTCTAGCAGATTTGTAATTATTCTGAATAAAATGACCAACTAGTTCCAAGCAAATGCTTAGAACTGTGTATGGGGACTATGAATGTTCTCTGTGCTGTTTAATCCATTTACTGCCAAACCCCAAATCGCAGGAAATTATGTAGTTTCATCTTCTGTTTTACTGATGAGTAGTGAAGCTGCACGAACCACCAAAGCTTTATGAACTACTCTTGCAAGCCTGTGCTCCATTCTATGTGACCACTGCTGGCTCTCTTCTGACAAACGCACTTTTGCCTCTCTTGATTGGCTTCCCATCCCCAGATCCTAACTGCAGCATGCAAGCAAGTATGGGCTGACTGCAAAGGTGTTTCATGAAGAACAACAAAACTGGTCCATGAGAACATGAAATTCTTGTGCAATAGGAGCTTGTGGTTTTTTGTTTTTCCTTTTTCTTTTTCTTTTTTTTTTTTATACAAAGTCTCTTGCTGACTCCTATAGAAGCCACTGAGCTCCCCATACAGAGGAGGTTTGGTCTTTTGCTCAGCAAAGGTCACCACTCTGTACGGAGAAAAGTGCTGAGGACAGAGGCGGGCCCGACAAGTATAAATAGTTTTCAGCACACATTGGGCAACTATTTGGAGAACAAAAATAGTCTGTGCACAGCTGTGGGGGTGGGTGAGGGTAGCACAAGTGCCAATTCAAAGCCGGAGACTGGCTGACCTAGATGGGCTTCCTGACCTTTTTCCATCCGAAAAGCCTCCTCACTGGACTGGAAGTAGGCTGGCTCTAATTAGGGATGGCTGCTGCTTGCTCTGGCTTCCTCGTGGTGCACGTTAGTTGTGCTTGGCATGAAGCATCAACGTTGGAGTGCTAACTCCCCCCCCTCCCCAGCTTACAGCTAAGCCAATCAGTGGAAAAAATGACAGTGCTGCCTGGCATGGAATACAGGTGTTAAAATACCTTTATTAAAATAGAGGAAATAACACCTATTAGGAAATGACCCTGAACTAACACATTTTATTATGGGTGGGAGGAGGCATTTTCCTTTCAGCATACTGTAAATGCTCTTGTTTCTTTCATGGTATTTAACAGTAGGAATGGGTGTGATCTATTTTTATGGCATATGATTCTGTTGGAGGCTCATGGAGCAATGAAGCAATGACTTAGCAGGTTCTTTTATTTCTTTTTCTTCTTTTCTCTTTTTACTTTTTTTTTTTTTTCTTGTGTGTGTGTGTGTGTGTGGAAATTTAGCCAAATCATAAAAACAAACTTTAAAAACTCCACTGGCCACTTTCCAGCAACAGTGTGTGAGGTTGTTCCCATGGAGCTGGAAAGAAGAGAAAATCATCTGTCAGGCAAATCTGAGCTCGGCAACCTCCTTCAGAGTGTCTTCATCTCCTTTTGAGAAATGACATCCTTCGCTATCAAGCAAGAGCAAAGGAAGGAGCGAAACCTCACTTGTGCTCTTCTGAAACATGTCCACATGCTGAGCTGTGGGTGCAGCCATGCATATCTAGCACCCACCACCATACAAAACCACTTCAAAAGTACAGACGGTGCCCGCTCCTCCATTTCCAAATGAAAAGCACACTGGGTGATTCAAGATGCGTGTTTCTGCTCTGGGCTTGAACAAGAGAACATTATTTCAAAATGATCCCAAAAATATGTTCTTAATATACAGAGATGAAAGAGTACTTCACATACAAGGGGAAACATTAAAATGTCCATCCATTTTACTTCACGTTGTTAAACACTCAGGCTCCAATTCAGGAAAACATTTCAGCACGTCCGTTAGAGCTAATGCCTGACCAGGAAGAAATAGACCTTCCAGGAAAAGAAGAAATTTTCAGATGTTAAATTGTATTGGGGGAGAGGATAGGGGTGGGGAGAGAGGAGGGGATTGCATGCATGTGTTTTTTAATATTCACTGAGAAAGTGACATAAAGAAATCAGCATTCCTTAAAAATATTGAGGTGAAGTAAATACCCAATTAGGTGTCATTTTTGCAAAGTTTGGCACTACCATCCCTCAGAAGTGCAGGCACCTTCACTGGGATAAGCAGCAACCTTAAAGGAAAATTAATAAGAGATGAGGAGGTGATGATAGGGAATAGCTCTGAGTGATCTGGCAAACTAAGAAATGGAAAATCATGGTGATCTGCTTGGTGCTGTGGAAGGCAAAGCAGCAGAAGGAGATGGTGTGCTGTGAATGTGGAGGTGAGGCGTGTCGAGGACTGCTGAGAGAAAATATCAGCTGCAAAACAAGAGACACATCTAAGATCAGACTGAGCATCAGGAGACACAATCAGATTTCAGTACAACAGTGTTCCAACCAAAGGGAACAAAGTTTTCAGAATTTCCATATTGAATATATATACAGCGAACATATGTAAGATGGATATATAATATATATTTGAAAATGTTTTTACACTGCATTTCTGTAAATTGAAAACTTTAACAATAATTAGCTTTTCTGTTTGTTTGTTTCCACTTTCTTGTTACAGTGAAAGGGCTGCTCCAAAAGTAATGCCTCCTATCTTATGATGTTGGCCCACAATGTGAGAGGCAAATATCACATTCTCACCAATATCACATTACATTTTGTTGCTGTGCAACAGATTACAGCAGAGGGGCAGTCTGACAGAATGGAGTCTGACATGGAAATGTATATGAAGCAAAGTTGTGGAATTAAATTTCTCCAAGTGGAAAAAATGGCACCCACTGACATCCATCAGTTCCTGCTGAACATTGATGGAAACCAAGCAGTGGGTGTGAGCAGTGAGGCAGTGGGTGGTGCATCTCAACACTGGTGACAGTGACGTGAAAGCCACATTCCAGATAGCCATGCACAGCTGTCACACTACGAAATGAAGGGCGTATTGATCAGCTCATCCATGTGAATCAACAAATTATGAGCAGATAACTGTGTAGAGAGCTGAATATTGGCTTTGATGCATTGAAAATAATGGTGGAAACATTAGAATATCCCAGAGTTTATGTTGAGTGGGTTTCACAGATGTTTACACACAAATTGAAGGAACAGTACAGGCAAATTTGTTAAGGCATGTTGAACAAATATGAAGCTGAAAGTGACAGTTTCCTTGATCACTTCATTACTAGTGATAATATGTGGTGTCACCACTATGAGCTGGAGGCAAAACAGCAGTCCATGGAGTGGTGACATATAAGCTTCCCATCAAAGAAAATGCTCACGATACAGCAATCAATGAGTAAAGTGATGTAGAATTTATGAAATGGAGATGTGAAAAGATCCTTCTAAATTTTCTGTAACTTGGATAAGCCATCAGCTCTTTTTGATGGTCAACTCTGACTGCTATGCTGTGATGCTGACCAAGACAAAAGCTCTAACTCCCTAAGTCAGGCCAGAGAAGACAGTATTTTTATTGCAACACAATAATGCCAAGCTCCACACCAGTTTGAGGACAGCAGAGCACACTGGCTGCTCTGCCATATAACACTCACCATGTGGCCTGGATTTGGCACCTTCTAACTTCTGTCTGTTTGGGCCGATGAGAAATGAACTACATGGACAACATTTTCCTAGCATTGATGCCACGACAGCAGCTGTGAAACAGTGCATCATCTCCCTGGTGCAGACTTTTAGGAGCTCAATATTCAGGTTCTCATTAGTCACCAATGAAAACTGGTAATGGTGGTGAAAAACAGTAGCTTTTGTTTTGTAGCTGAGAATTAGCCCTATCAAATGGTGTTATTACGCTTTCTGTATCTGTTATAGTTTCTGTGGAAATAAATAGGAGACATTAATTTCAGAGCAACCTGAGTAGTATGCAATATTTTTTTCACAAAAGGGGTTTTTAGGTTTATTTTCTCTTTTTGCTGAAACCATGCTTCCTCTCTGAAACGTCAGAAAGGAGTAACTAGTAGAAGCAGCAGCAAAAACATGGGATGGGACTGAGGGTGCAGTGATGGTGACTGGATGTAGTGGTAAGTATTTGTGTCTCTATTACCTATCAGTATTAGACATTGGGTTTTGTGGACTAGAGGATGGATTCCTCTTGTGGGGAGGGATAAGAAAAATCTCATCTTGGAGCTGGAAATACCAACCTCTCAGTGACCCCTTTTTGCCAATCCTTGTTACTCTGCCATTATTATCATAATGATTAGCTTAGTTTTTAGAGCTTATCTCTGGGAATGTAACAGAAAAAAATGATTCATGGTCAAAGTTCAGATATCTATAGGTGTACCCATATTTGCAATTCAGTTTTACCTCCTTAACTGGTTTCCTTAAGTTAACATCTTCCTCCATACGGTAATGGATTTGCTTTTTCAGAATGTAATACATGAGCAGAATAACGTTATGTCAGCTAGGACTTCCTGCCTTTCCACAGCTAACCTTCTTGTGCAAGGACAAAAAGCACCTTTAATGTAGATGACAACTGCCAAACAACTCCATTCCTTCAGTTACTCAAAAGAACACAAAATGTAATTATGCATTTTCAAACACACATCAGTCTGTCACAGATATATTATACCTTCTTTCCTTTAGTAGTGAAAAGTAATGAAAATATGATACAAAGTACAGATTGATACAAAGTACAAATGTGAACACTATGAATGAAAAAGTAACATTTGAAAAGAGAATTTCATCTCTCATTCCATAATAGATAAAGTAATCCCCAGAAAAATTGACTTGCGTGTTTTGGCTGTAATGACCAGGAAAATACCACAAAAAAAAAAAAAAATATTTGCATAGCTTATAAAACTCTCAAGTTGAATATTAAAAGCACCTGTTTTCAAGGAATATACTGTAATTAAAAGGATTTGAAGTGAATCCTAAGTTCAGATTCCCCAAACATTAAGCAGGTCATAAACAAGTCAATTGATCGGTTCAGTATACAAAGTAATGGACAGCCTGCTACATTATAAGGAAACCATTCTCTCCAGGGGCTGTGCGTTTCACATAAACCACATCAGTAAAGCAGAAATGGTTCACTGGCTTAACCTACCCTCCAAAACTGCATTAAGCTAGATTACTACTGCATGATCTGGAAGATTACTCTGTCTTTCTTTGTGTAGATGTGTGTCAGTAAGCATGGGTTCTGAAATTTCTTGTTTAGTTGCTGAAGAGAAACAATGTAAGAAATAAAGGGTTACCCCATTTAGGCATTATTTCCCATTGCCTTCTTCCTCACCAGCAAAAAGTAACCCTACTTATATTCATAGTAGTCCTTCATATGGGGTCCAAAGGATTCATGTTCTTCTAGGAAATGTCCATCATTGCAAAGAAACTATGGAACTGGTATTAGTTTGTGAGGGTTTTAGAATAATCTGTGAAAGGATGAATCCTGAACAACACACGCAACAGAGAACACATAGTTTCAAGTCAGTATCATACTGTTCTGTGGGCAAATGTGCAAAGGGTTTATTAGTCTCCTAGACATATTTGAGGCCGCCTCCTTTGCCTTCTCTTTCCAGTGTAAGATTTTTTCCTCATTCAGCCATAAGACCTCATGGCACTGATAGCTGCAAGCATATGTGGGGCATACAAAAGGAACGTGGTTGCAGTAGCAGTGCACATCTGATCCAGGCTACTGAGCCCGGGGGATTTTCAGCCCTAACAGAAAATTTTACTCTCCAGTTTATAATCATGCCATATCTCACAAGATTCTCTTGCTAAACTATGGTAAGCCTCAATTCACTTTGAAGGGATCTGCCCTCAATTTGTTCATCACAACAACCTGAGCATTCACATGACTAGAAAACACCACTGCTGCTTGCATACAACTATGAAGTGTAATGGGAAAAGTTTGGCTTTTTCAGCTGCTGTGCCCCTGAAACTAGTCCTGACAGCAGACATCTCAGCAAAGTTCTCAGAAAGCAACCATTTTCCAGAAAAGAAAAAATTCATACTTTCCTAAAGTTGGAATTAAAGAAACAAAACATATTAAAGGCTTCAGGCAGCATGTAGTACACATACAGAAGCTCTTTCCCCTTCAGTGAATTTTGGAAAGAGATGTCAGATATTAGTGCACAAAGGCAGTAGTTAATTCTGAAATCTGTTTAAATTGCTAAACTTACATTAAACTTGAAGGGATTCTGCTTCACACTGAACTCATCCTGCCTGTGCTGAAGCTTTTATACTGCGCTTCTAAACGGTTGTTACCAGCCGTGAGATTATAATGAGTCCACAGTGATTATAGTGAGTCCAGATCCAACTTCTCTATGAACTTAGTGACAATCTTCTTGTTGACTTCAAAGGCTCTAGGACCAAGCCCTAAGTCAGGACTTCAAAATGTCAAGTCCTGTGAAATTCTATTGTAGAAACCAATGATAAATGCAAATGCAGATAATGCACCAAAGAAATATTAAAGTAGAAGAGTTAAACCCCCAAAAGCAAGAGAACTATAAATTAATCCTATCATAGAAAATTATCCCAGCCCTCCTGGGTGGAACTTGTAGGCTATATTGCAGTCACTTGCTTTTTCTTTATTCAAATTTTAATTGTGTTTCTTTTTTCCTCTTTCCCCCCTCCCCCCCTGATATTAAACAATACATTAATTGTCTGCTGAGCAGAGCTTTTGATCTGGCTGACCTTTGGTGCACATTTATGTGTAATGACAGCAATCCTTCACAGCCCAAGCAAGATCTGCCTGAAATTCTAATGGCAAATTTGAGCTCCCTTTCCCTGAGCTTCTTTGATGGCTTTAGCTTGACTACCAAAGGGAACAAAGGCTTTTCTACGAAACGCTGTTCTGTGCAGGAGTAATGGAGCAAAAAATTCACCCTTGAAAATTGAATGTTTACTCCAGAAATTACTTTAAAGTATAGATGACTGTCATAAACATGACGGGACAATTAGGGGCTGGTTCAGTTTTTGTTATAGATATGGAGCTACATTTTATGGAGAAAGTCTATGACATAACATAGCCTCTCATTTGGCTATCTTCTCCACTGTTTTGGGCAATGCAGTAAGGATCATGGCATGAGATGGTGTAGCCATATGTCACAGGATTCAGTGTCAGTCCAGAGAGGCAGGGACCTGCCCTTCCAGGCATGAGGGCGCATCCTTCCTTCCAAAGATGACGACATACCACACACACAGATTTTTGGCACATCAACTCTACCTCCAGAAAACGTGAGAACAGCACAGCCCCACTTCTCAGGAGACATGTAAGATTAATGCCCTTGAATCTTATAAGTACCTTGATACTACATTCAATAGAACTACATTAGTAACTAAGATAGATTTCAGGCTTTTTCCTGGAGGTTCTGGAGAAGTGAGCACAGCATTTCAGTCTGTTTTAATTCACTAGAGGAAGGGAAGAGGTCTTGTCCTAATGTTTGTTCTTATTTAAAAATCTGTTCTTGTGGTATATATCAGCACAGTATGTGCCATTGATAAATAATTTTTCTTGGCAGTGAATCAAAATGTTCAAACTTTTCAGGTCTCTCCATATGATGTAAGTATTTCAACAGGCTAGAAAGACATGCTGTTAGAAGGGCATGCATGACAGGACATATTAGCAATTCATCTGCAAATTATTTGATTTCATCTGAACCCTGTTCTGATTAACCAGGGAGAAAAGAATGCATTAGATAGAGCATCGCTTGAGACTGAGCAAAGAATTGTATTAGATAAAATCCTCTTATGCCATTTCTTTTTGTTCCTTATTAGCTCTTTCTAAAGAATATTAGTAAGTACACTGGTCTATTATGTTTTTCTGACTTTTTTTTTTTTTTTTTTTTTTTTTTTTGTACTAACAGTGCGCTAAACAGTGATACAAATAAATCAAAGGCTAACAGATCTCTACCTTTTAACAATAACAAGTTACACTTGTCTTCTCTTCTGCTGCTTTCTGAAATCTAGATCAATTGACATCATCTTTTGCTAAGCATAAAGGGCATTCTGTGCTCCTCTGTTTGATATCCTTAGGCTATTATTATTATTTATTTGTATTACTATAGCCATTGAGACCAAGTCAAAATCAAGACCCAACAGAACATCTACTGAAAACAGCATAGTATCAAACACTCCCTTTTACCGGAATCTTAGTTTATAACAACAATATAAACAATAGGGATATAAAATGATTCATATTTTAAAAGTAAGATAGTAAAGTTGTGGCTTTTAATCCTGTGTAGGTATTTAATTCTCTTCACACAAAGGAGATGCACATGATGCTTGGGTTCACAGGCTCTTATCTGTGTGCTATGAGTTGTGAATGCTAGTGGCATGTCACTGTGTGGCACAGAAATAACTTAGAGTTGTTGCTGTGTATCACTTGGAAATATCTCAGATACAATAATTAATATGTATACTGCAGCTTGGTAATTTCTGGTTTAATGCAGTTCTTTGCTCTGTTTTCAAAGATGACACAATCTATGGAATGCTTTTTTTCCCATTCTGTCTGAAAATAAACTGGATTTCAGTAGTTTTCAAATATCTTCAAGAAGATCAGCTGCCATGTTTCATCATTTCATAGAAAGTCTACAGCTAGGCTGGACATAAAACCAGGTCATCAGCCTTGGTGGCAGGAGAATCTTCTTAAATGTTTCCCTCAAAAATATAATCTATTTAAGAGACTCAAGGCAATTATTTTTAAAAGATTGATTCCAGTCTGCTATGGAGAACTCAAGCAATTAGAAACCTGCATGTCTCCTTCACATCAGAAGTATGTTAATACTGTCTTTCCTGAAGAATCCCAGTTGCTGCTGAGCATTTGTGTAGTTCAGCTGTTGCAGAGTTAAGGTGGAAGGCAGAAAAGCATGCAAGAGCCAAGGTTTAGGGGCATGGATCGCAAGAGCAGGGGCATAGGGTTATGGAATAACAATGTCAGCCATGTGGCAGCTATAAAGCACACAAAGTACCTTTCTGCTCAGGAAAGCCACAGTGACACAAGAACAGATGTAACTTATACATATCCTGCTGAACTGGGTGGTCAATTGCTGCTGCCACAGGGCAAGTGTAGTGTGAGAGTCACTGGTTACTTTTGTTCATTGGGATTTTTGATTTCATATATCACTGACTTGATTAATTACTATTCGTCTTGTGGATACTGGATGTGATTTGGAGGGACAGAAACAAGTTCCCTAGATCTCACATATGAAACTTACACTACAAATTTTTCCCTAGTTCCATCTGACAGAAGCTTCAAATCTAATGAGACCTTTCTGAGATTTCATTGGCACATACTCTAACTCAGAAGGCAATGGAAAAGAAGTGGTGAAAGCAGGCTAATGTGGAAACTTGATAGAGATGTTTCAGAACCTTAGAGGCATATCACTCTCCATCCTTAACATTTCTCACAGTGGAGATGAAAGGAGATCATGCAAATGTCTGTTAAAGAGAAGACGTTGATGTAGTGTGCATCATAACTGATCTGCAGAAGTGTGACCATTCAGAAGGCATGTGACCAAAGCAATGCAAATTTCTGTAAAAGAGGAAAAAGAAAGGAATTCAAACATATTCAATGCCTGCTACTTGCAGCTACAGTTTGGAAATGCAAATCAGAGAATGAATGTGTTTTTATACCAGCTTTATAGACTGTTGTGTCGCAGTGATGAAGCTGAAGAGTGGCATTCAGACTGCTGAACAGCTCCATCAGGAATCCCAGAGCCTTTCAGAATGGGTTCTGAGGCTTCCACATGCACAGACATTGCTTACAGTGAGGATGGTTTTCAAACCATCTGTGAGCAGTGCACTTGTCCTTCAGACTTAGTACAGCAAATGATTACCTATTCCTAGTTTCACTTTTTTGCACACAGTGTGCTATTTAATTCTCTGACCAAACACATGACAGCATGTTAACACTGCCAGTGTAATATGCAGAGTATGAGCAGGCAGCTCCTGTACTGCAACCACTCCCCCCTTACGCTCAGCAGGAATCTGTTCCTTAAAGACTTGTTTTATATAAGAGAATAATGCAGGATAAAGAAGTGGAGCAAACAAACATAGCTGAAACTAAGACAAATTACAAGCATCTTTTAGAATCTTGGAGGCTGGACTTTACATCTCTTCTTTACTATAAGCCTACTGGAGACCTCAAGAAATTCTCCACTGTATGCATAATTTTACTACATTTAGTGAAATAGCAACGATGGTAATATCCCCTTCATCTTTTGTCCTGCCAGTCTTAACTGTGAAGTCTTTGACCCAATACCATTTTTTCAGCTTTGTACAGTAAGGCTATGACATTAATTCATGTTTCTGTGAATAGCTTTATAATTTTCTGGCTTTCCCTGTAAATTTTTATTCAATATGAACCTTAGTTCACATATAAACTCCTGTCATTCTTCCAGTTCTTTCTAAATATACTAAATGCCATCTTTAACATTTTTAAGACACAGAATTTTTTGCACCAGCAATTCTCTGAAAGTACTAAAATGTTATCTAAAATAACAGCCTGCATTGTTCCTGGACCAGTTTCTTTGAACTTTTTGTTTTGAACAGAGGTTAGGTAAATACATTCATTTAATGTTCATGATAACAATTCTGTTTCTTCACAGTTACTTTTGCTTCTAATTGTGAAATAAATAATAAGAAATGAGCTACACTTAATTTGTGAAATCATAACAGTAAAAAACTGTTTATAAAAAAGAAGCAAAATTGGAAAAAGACATTTCAAAGAACGTTTCTGCTTGTGGAGGCTTCCAGTTTTAAGCTGCACTTTATCAAGTCCCTGACCCACTTTAAAGGAGTCTTAAGAAATTTTTGGAAGAAACAAAGATGTGTTTTTCAAGGGATCTCACTAAGTACCTACAGTGTCTGTTAAAGGAAGAATGCCCACTATCTGCTTGAACCTTTTTTCCTGTCATGTCAGTCTGATGAGAAAAACTGTGTCTTGAAGACAAAAAGAATAGGGGGTTAAGAACAACACAAGAGATTGATTAACCCTGTGTTGTTATCTAGCAAGTGTCAATAACAAAATGCTACTGGACTCCTGCATTATTTCCTTCTAAATTTCCAGCCTCACACCTGTCACATCTCAAGATAACCATCCATCACAGAGTCAAAGTGGCAAACAACTGTGTGGTCCCTTGATAAGAAATAGTGACACAATTTGTCTCCTTCTCCTCCCACAGATTGCAACTAATGGGCTAACAGCAGGTTACAATAGCACAAGATGGATTTGAATGACTGTCAGTGCTAGAAAGCAAGCACAGCTGCAGCATAGCCTAAAGAAACACTTCAGTTTAGATGAAAATCTGAAGCTATGTACAAAATTGAAATCTAATCAATTCACTTTAAAAGGATTTAATGGTAGTCTTAAAAGTTAATTATTGAACATATTGGAGGGTTATTTATGATATGCTTTACCCTGTTTAATGGCAAACTATTGCAGAAGCCAAGAGATAGCTTCTGAACAACAGATAATATTTCAGTAGAAGCAAGTACAATAAGACAGAGTATTAGAGACTGCAAAATGCCTTTCTGGGATCATGTAGCTTTCTCCAAAAGGGATCCACATAAAGGCACTTAGAAATTGAGTGCTTGTAACATGAAAATATGAAATCAAATGCCAAATAATTACACCAGGAACTTGGAAAGACATCAACAAATTTTCACTGGAGCTAATTTTGTTTAAGGATAAATTATACATTTTTGGAAAAATGACTTCTTAAAATTTGTTGAAACTTTTCTTTCCCTCACCACACATGCAATAATAATAATAACAATAAGTTACGAATATAAATCCACATTCATAATAAGGAATGCTGTTTCAGTTAAATAGGCCCAAGGAATAGTATTAAAGTGGATTAAAGTGGTAAAGCACATATCTGTGATATAAAAGGAAAACTACTGTTGTGATTGTTATCCACAGATCAGGAGTTGCAGATGCTGATAATACAATCTGACAGTGATTCTGAAAAAAAAAAAAAAAAATGTTGAATATATGTAAAGCTATCTTACAGAGACTCAAGGTAGTCAACCTCAACTCACCACCACTGTAAGATCATGAGAAAAAGGCTAAAGTTTCGCCTACTTTCATACACAACTTTTTCTCCAGGTTCTGTCCAGAGCTAATGCAATCTCGAGAAGCATCTGGAGCTGTAGTCTCAGTCTGTCTTGATCTGAACCAATCTTTGGGGCTAATATGTGACCACATAAAGGAGCTTGGTGCTGCTGCTTCTAGTTCTATCTCTGATCCTTGCGCTCTTTGTGGCTGGAGCATTCTAGTCCCCCTCCCCTTTCAAACTGACTTCAGTTTAACATCTTCCATGTCAGAAAGCTCTGTTGGACAGAAGCCAACAACTTCTGGATTGCATGACACTGACATCCATATGGGGTGATAGGAGGCTTAGAAAAATGCCCAGGACAGCTTCACATCTGAATATGACTGCCCTCCATTTGCTAGCCAGTCTTTCACTCTCATGCCTTTTGTTCTCATACAACCAAAAACTGCAAATGAAAAGAGTTTCCTTGGGGAAAACAATGTAGTACAGTTCCCAGAAGTATTCTGCTTCTGGAGTGTGGACTGAGGCAGAATATTACCAGCTGTGAGATAAGCAGTTGGTGTGGGCAAGACACTCAGCTTTTAACTCATTGTGGGAAAACAAACAAACAAAGCCACTAAGTCTTGCATATTATAACAGTAAGTACTGCAGCAAACTGGCACTTTTGCAATTTATCACTGAAGAGAAATCATTGGATGACCTTGAAGAGTGATGAAATTTAATAGCACAAAGTGCAACAGTGTGATCTTGGGAGCTAATAACAGGAATTCCTGCTATCAGCTGGAGCTCATCAGTTGGAAACAATACAGCTGGAGAAAGACTTATACTAATTGTGCACAACATGAATATGAGTTAGCAATACTGTGGCCAGGAAAAAAAAAAAGAAAAGATGCTAAGGTGATGTATTTCTGTAGAAACAGAGAAGTATTTTCTCTGTCATGCAAAATATTGATGAAATGACAATTGGGCTATTGTGTGCAGACACTCAGGTATGAGGCTTCATCAATCTGGCATGTGCACAAGAATAGTCTCCTGGAGCAGGCAGGGAAACCCAGAGCTTCTTCCTGGAGAGGAATGAAATGAGCCTGGCTCCTTCTACTCTGTAACACAGGGCAGAGGGAGGATGTGACTGTAGCCTGTAAATACATGCGTAGTAAAGAACAACTCATAGTAAAGTGCAGCGTTGGCACAAGAACAAATGCATATAAGCTGTAATGAGCAACTGTATGCTTGTAATCAGAAGACAGTTCCTCACCATTAGAGGATTGTGCAGACTCTTTCAGTGGGAGTAGGGAAGTCTGGAAAGACTGAACTGCTTTCCAGACAGACATTTTTACTGTTTCCTAAAGTGTCTGCATGGCCTAAAAACTTGCAGTTTAGCTTAGGACAGCAGGTCCTTTTCCAAGGACAAATACAATGTCCAAGCAAATGGGGGCTTAGCCCTCATCTCTCCTAGGGTCACAAGTAGGAAGTTCTCTACTTTGTGACATGAAGGGAGTGTATCCATACACATACCAAGGTACATCCACCTGGGTCTCACTGAGCAGCCAAGGCCTGAGGTGCTCACCAGGACAGACACTGACAAGATAGCCTGGTATGGGAAGAAGATACAGCACATTTGCTTCTTTTCTCTAAAAATCTCTCCCCATTTTCTAGCTTCGTTTCCACTATTCTCCGAGTATATTGAAATTCGTGATAGTATGAAATTACATCTAAGGTTTAAACTCACTTACCCTTACTCACATACTGAGTTCAAAAAACCTCCTAGGATTCGATTTTATTTTATTTTATTTTTGTCTGAATCACACTTACACTGCAGCCTTAATTCACTTAAGGACGCTCTGTTTAAGATTTTCTTGGTGTTTGCACTCAGAGGTGACTTTCCGCCTGTGCCCCCTTTTCTTCACCTGCCTGAAACAGGACAAAAATTTCACCCTGACAAAATGAGGAAGGAGAAAGTGCCTTTTGAAATTAAGTTTTAATATCAATCTACCTTACTGAAGTCAAAGCAGCAGTCGCTTTTCTGTGTGTATATTCAATACATGCAGAATGTAACATACCCTTTATGGATAACGTAATCAGTTTTTGTAAAAGCAACTAACAGGTCAGTCTTTTGGGACAAAGTAAAAGACAACTACATTCTGATTCTCAAAAGCTGTGTTAACGCTTCATATAACATGGAATGATATCTGTCTGATGAATAGCAGAATGGTGATTAAAATAATGCATCATATTTTGGGGATTTATCATGCCAGTTTGGCCACCTGGCATTGTTAGAGTCATTTCTGTCATTCCTCATCACAAAGTAACTTCAGACAAACAGCATTTTTTTTTTAACTTACAAAAAAGTCAAAACCAGCTCTTTTCCCATTTTCTTCCCATTAGTCTTTCCCAAAGTCAAAAATCATTAGACAATACTGAAAAAGCACAAGTTTTTAAATTGGATTAGGTCCTGGTTTGCATAGTTAAAGAATGCATTTTAGATGACTAAGGAAGGGAAATAAGATGCCCCTGTATTTCTACTTTTTGAGGAAGCTGGGGCATCATGGCTTAGGATTCAATTTCCACTTCTGTTTGAATTATTGGAGATTTTTTTGAGTAGGTCTTCAGGGTGCAGTTTCCAAGGCAAAAATCCCTATCAAAGAGTAGCACTCATTTTTCCTTCTGCCTCATCATTCTGGACTCTGTGATTCTCCTATCTCAGCTGAGATCTGTGCAGAATATATAGTACAGATGTGTAAAGATAACCTGAAGAAGTCAACTGTCACAGATTTGTTATGTGTGATCAGCAAACAGAAAGATGTGTATCTGACATAACATCTTTCTGACAAACTTTCTTATTGTTCCTGAGAAAATTTTCTCTCCCTTCTGTCTTCAGATATTTATGCCCTTTGTGATAGCCAGCAAACAGCATAGTAAAACAAATGGAAGAAATGTGGATTATGCTTTGCACACAGTTTGATCAAAGCACAGGACAATTCGTTGGTTTCCAATCAGTTGTTCAGTTTCTCTGGACAGATGTTGCGAAATTTAAAATAAAAGTTTTTTGTGTGTGTACGTGTGAAATGTTCCTCTCAAATAATGGTATTCCTCTTAAATGGCATTAAACTGCTACTTAGTGCTTAACTGCTAATGCTACCTGCACTGTAACAACTCTAACACTGTAAAAACTTGAGGGAAACAACCAGGGCATCCTTCTCTGTGGCGATGTTGTCTAATTCCTTCCTAACACTTCCCCTAAGTAATATACCAGAGAAGTATATTTGAATTGTTTTTCTCTTCTTTTACTTATTCTCATATTTAATCTTTTGCAATATGATGACTGGTGTCACTTGTTCCCCTTGAAGTGGAAGGAGAACAGTTCCCTTTTCCACACTGATAGTCCCTGCCTTTTATTTCCAGAGGTTTCTACCCAGTGTTTGGATGGTTCCACTCCGATTTTTTTTCCTGTCCTATTCTTTGTTGTGAACCTGCTTCCAATTTCTGCCTATCTCTCTCTTGCTACCTTTGACCTTTTCCTCTCTCTTTCTCTCCCTCTCTTCTTCATCCATGTTGGCAATAGTCTTTAGTTTGTACTCTTTTATGAATCTTCTGCTTCTTTTCATTTCAACCCTCTGGACCTAATTTGCAGCTGCTGTGTTCTTCCTGCAGCCGCTTACACATGTGCAGCACAGGTGTAAAATACCACCATTTTCATTTACGCTGCTTGTAAATGTCAGCAGCAGAGAAAGGAGAACCTGCCCTTCCCAGAGTGAATCAGCAGACTTCCAGGAGTGTCAGATACATATGAGCAAAAATCCTGTGTGAGTCACCCAACACTCCTAATCCATGCCCCATCTCTCACAAACCTGTTCATGCTGCTGCTTAACCCTGCCCCTTTCCATATCTCCCAAGGGCTGCTTTAATCTAGATTTTTCTTTAAATGAGAGGATGTTTCACTTTGATTTCTGGAGGGGGTTTCTGGTGTTTTGGAGGGTTTCTTTTATGTCTTTCAGACCCCAGGAAATCTGAGCTAAAAATACTGAGGTGGAGCCAGGTATCCAGGTGTTGCATTTATCCCCCTGAGCAGCATGCAACACAGAATGACTGGGGATGGAAAGAGAAACCTTACACCTACTTTTCCACTTAGTACAAGGAGCCCTGATTTCTTATTTGAAAGTTTTCCTGAAATCAGCATTCCCCTTAGGCCCAGCAAAAAATGTTTGATGATATTTGGTATTTCAGTTGTGTCACACATGCCATAGGACCATTTTCCACTTTTTCTGCTCAGTTTAGATACTCCACGTGGATGGGCTTTTTAACATGCCCCTGCATCCCTCTGAAACTTGTGAGACGAGGTGGAACACACCAAGCAGCAAGCTGTGATCCATGGCCATGCTTCAGCATTCCTCTCTATGTGTCTATCTTACCCGTTTTACCACAGGCTGCTTATTCATTTGTGTGCCCCTGTGATAAATGTTATCGGTGCTCAGCTGAATGGCTTCACACCAGGCAGCTGCACAGTGGCTTTTTATCTCTCAAGGCAAACCCTTGCACCCCTCCCCCCATCCCCTAAAACGCAATTTATTTATTTATTTATTTATTTTAACTTAAATTATGTTTTGGCATTCCTGCCTGTAGATTTGGAGTCAGCAGTTTGCACTCCCAGAGGAAGCTTATGTGGAAACGGAGCCGCGCCACAGAGTAAAATATGGCTGGGATGAAAGCAATAAAAAATTGCAATTAAAAAGTATTAGCGGCTGTCTACTTCTAAACAGCAAAGAAGATTTGGGATCTACTTTCTCACTTGTCTCACAGGCTAATGGGACGCGCAGCTATAGAACAGGGCAGCTGGACTAGTTTTTCATTTTAACTCAAAGCCTCATTTATTCAAGAAGGCCAACCCAACCTTTAAAGCCATTTTTCCAGGGACTATTGATAGCTAAACAGCTATCTTCTTGTCCTGTATTTCCCATACATTCAGATGTTTATTGGGTTTTTATCTTTAATGCTAGAGGTTTTTCCATCATTTACAATTTTCAGAACATTTATTTAGTCTTTATTTAATTATTCTTCTTTATACTTCAAAATATCTTCCTGCAAAATGTTCTGAGGTTTTTCTCCTACAAGGATGTCTTAAACAGAATGAATAATTTCATACTGCAAATTCCCAGTATCCTAAATAGATGCTTTTAAAGGTCATCCACAGGATTAATTTTATTTTTCAAGTTTTTTCAATTTTCTTCTAGATGAAAAAATTCAGCTGTTCACTGTAAAGATGCTGGAAGTAAAAAGTGCTTTGTTTTAAGTTTCATTTCTTTAATTTTGTCTTCCGAGAATCTACATGGCAAGTAAAATTTTGTAAACTACTCATCTTTGTATTTTAAAATAATGTCTTCTCATTAAAAGTAAAATTACTTAGTTACTTAAATAGCATGAACTTCTTTCTATAGGCATCATAGGCATCATCCAAATGAAAATTCGTATTTTTTAAGATTTTATCGGAATTATGAGGTCGTATGTCACTGAACTAAATTGCAGTTCATGCACTAAAACTATAGTTTCTTTTTTGTTTTGTTTTGTTATATATTTCTTAATATCGATTTTTAAAATGGATTCCTACAATTACCAAATCTGTATACTCAAGAAATATTATGGCTGAGGTACTACAGCAAAATACATATTCTTCAGGCACCAATATGAATGTGTGCATATACATAAATATATTTAACTCAATAAATATTCCTTTAAAATACCTCAATATTTAGCCTACCCTAGATATGTATTTACCCAGTCTACCTCCTGTGTTTACCTAAGTGATTAGGAAAGTCTCTCAAGCAAATAGTGCAGGTTTTATAAACTTCCATGGAAGTTTCTGTAAATTTGCTTTTTGAAGAAAAAGCTCAATTTGGCTCCTTGCTCTGATAGTTTCCTCATTTTTTTTTCTTCTCCTTTTTCTCATATATAATTTTCCTTATACTTCAAGTCAAACAGTATAAATAAATAAAAATAATAATCCCAGTGTCAGGATGATTTTTGACCAGGATCCATCAAGCAATTTGAGCTATAAAATACCTGCCCCACTGGCTGCACTGGGAAGTGCCACATGCTCTGGGGAAGGCTTTCACTTAAGTTCCTCCCTGAACCAGGAGCTGTAGTGATGTCTTTGAATCATACAATACCGAGTCGGAAGGGACCTAAAGAGACCATCAAGTCCTAGACTTCTTCTGGTGGACAAGACAATACGTCAATGTCATTTATTTAAGAAAACTGCTGTTGGTGCAGAAATCCAAAATTTTAAGCCATTTTTCTATTGACTATTGATAGCTTGACAGCTATCTTCTTGTCCCGTATTTCCCAATCAATAAGAGCATGACATTAACAAAGATAAGAGAAAATAAAAATCTAGGAACAGTGTTGAAAAATAGAGAAATTATTTCTTTTTCTAAGAATTGAGTCTTGTTCTTGAGAGACAGAAACTGCAGACTCAGAGTCTGAGCTGATCTGGATGATTCTGGATACTCAGCATCCTGGATCTACTGAAAAGCGTAGGGAAGAATAAAACCTAAACAAAACAAAATGTCTCAAACTAGCACCACATTGAACAATAAAACTTGTGAGGTTACTGTACAAAGTATGCTCCAGCAGGAATTGTGGGGAGATGTGAACGTATATAGTCATGAACATATGGGGAAAAGTGGGGCTTACTGCAATGCAGTCTCCAAACAATAGCATTTTTGTGGGCTCAATCCTCAAAACCTGCTGGGCACGGTAGGCAAAAGTGTTTATACTGATTTCTCGGGGAGAAGAAAACTGTCAGTTCTTCAGAGGGCTGAGCCACATATTCAAACTGAATACTCAAGACAGCCAGGAGCTCCAGCCAGAAATGCTGTCTGCACGTTAGACATGATGAGAGCTTAGGTATCTAGACCTTGAGCATGAAGTCTGTGGTGAGTCCCAAGAAGGCAATGAAATTCATGAAAATCATCCTGGAGATCTGCTCTGGGTTCAACTTCAACTCTGTCAACCTGGGTAACACAAGTTTTCTAAGATACCTTGAATGATTGTAGACAATTAAGGGATAGGAGCCAAATTTGAAACCTTTGTTTATTCCTTTCATCAGTAAAATGCGCAACTTCTATCCTTCTAATGTCTTAGAAGGATAACATCAGCAGAGAGTCTGCATCTTACAAAAGCCTTGTTTGCTAGTATGCTTTAGAAGTGGAGCTTTTAATAATCCTGAGCCTATCAGCCTTCACAAGTTGTAGGAGGAACAAATCAGATGTCCCTAAAATATGAACTTAGAGGATAAAACAAAATTTTGAAGACCTCGAAACAAGCAGTAAAAACTGCATTCTTAGTCTTGTATTTCAAAATCCAGTTCAGTTTGCTGGACTGGGTTCAATATTTACAAGGTACAGTATCTCTGAGAAATAAAGGAGGATTCATGAATCAGGAACCCCACAGACAAGCTTACAGAATCACAGAATCAAAGAAACACCAAGGTTGGGAAAGACCTACAAAATCATCCAGTCTAACCATCCACCTATCACCAGTAGTTCTCACTAAACCATGTCACTTAATACAACATCCAAACGCTTCTTGAACACCTCCAGGATTGGTGAATCCACCACCTCCCTGGACAGCCCATTCCACTGCCACTATTTCAGAGAACTTAGTTCTCAATTATGCTGTCTCACCTTTATAAATCAGTGGAATATTAGGCACTCTACATCTGCCGAAATCAGATTTTGTCCTTTGTAAATAATATTATAATTTTTTTGAAGCTAGTCTATAATCCTTCCATTATTTAGAACAAGAGCAAGATTACTGTATTAAACTTTATGTTAAATTCACTGAATTGATAGATATGAAGAATGTGCATAATCTGAAATAGAAACTTCTGCATGAGAGCAGAAGGGTACAGTGGGAACTCTCCTAAGCATTTAAGTCAGGAAACAGTATGATGATATGAATGGTTGAAAACTTACGGGCTGTAGAAATAAACATTGGGCACGTACAAATCCTATTTTCAGAAATGTTTTGTGACTTAGTCCACTGATGTTTGTAAAGAATTTGTGTTATCCTAGAGTATCAGAGATAAAGGAATGCAAAACATTACAGTTAAATGTCAGATACAGATGAAACACAGAACAAATATAACACAGAAGATTTGCCCTATACTTGCCCTTCTATAACCAGCCCCGTATTTGTGGAAATTTTTATTATTCTTATTGGTATACATGTGGAAGCTTTCTTCAACAGTGTTTATTTGCAAAGCATATACAGCTTATAAGTCCTAAAGCTTAGAAAAACATCAGAGAGCAAAACTGCAACACTGAATTCATGGCTTTTGATAAAAAAATTTTAACTATACAGCACAAGGTCTTCAAGTACGTAGAGTATATCAGATGCATCCTCTTAAAAAATAGCAGTATATTATAAACAAATGCAGCTGTGTTTGGAGCCCCTTCTGAGTTGCATATGAAGTCTATAAAGCAACCATCTTTCACTTCTTGAAAATTACAATGCTAATTAAAAACTGCCTGGTTGATGCCTGGTTGTATTAATAAATAAGGAAGACTTTATTCCACTGAAATGGTTTCTGAGAGATGGCATATATACTCTTGCACAACAGGATCCAGATAGAAGACTCTGAAGTTATTGTCTGTCTTTCCAATGCTTCTTTGTTGTTACTTCCAAGATTTTCTTTCCAGTTCAGGACCTTGCAACTTCTAAAACTTTTCAGCAGCATTTTAAAGATAAACAGATTGATTCCAGATTGTCTGCCAGTCATACTATATCCTGTGTTAAAACGGATGATATATGGATGAGAAGAGTTTCAGGTAGAACCTAAAGCACATATGGTCAACATATCCTGTATTCAAAGGAAATAAAAATTCAAAATTCAGTAAAACACTTTTACCTTTTGAATTCTCTTTGCTTCAACTGCACACCCTCCCTCCTTGAAGAACCATGACATAATTATTTTTACCTGCCGTTTTCTATGAAGAAAAATATTCATTTTGAATGTGGAAACTGATGCTCTCTGGTGTTGTTGTTGTGGATATTTATTAGGTGTCTCATCTCTCAGTCCTAACCAGACAGCCCTACTCCTCAGAAATTTACCTGAAAACATCAGTACAGCCTGTTGGGTATAAGACATTACAGCTTTGCCAAAGCATCTGATCTTGAAATTGTGATTCATTCCTGACAATGCCATCATGTCCTCTCCAGCTCACTGCTGTCCATTCAGATTGTGCAAGAGGCCAATCTCTGACATACAAGTTTTATAATTGCTTTTCTTAAACTGATATGTTTATTTGTATGATGATATAGTAGGTATAAGGTACTTCAGATTTTAAATAGCATTTTATCCAAAGTGGGATTTTTTAAACTAGTGATTTTCCACTACCTCCTATAAATTTGAAAACTCACAGACATGTCAAGCAGCATTAACTCTTTACTCACTGATATGCAGGGATAAAAGTGATGGTGATAAGGAAGCCTATCATTTCACATGAAAAGCAACAGTGAAGTGACTATTTACCCTATCAAAGAATCAAGGCACCTTCTGCCTGACAACTAGGGCCATAATCCTGCTTCTTTATCTAAAAATCCTTCACTGTGACCAGATGAGCTTATCTTTGACAATTTAAACCATGGTCACACAGTTTGTAAACCACCATCAGGTTGATGATAAAGGCAACAAATATTATGATTATAACATCTGCAATAATTGATACTTTTGGGGGGGAATGAATGAAAAACAAAAATCTTCCAAGCAAAAGTTCACAAAGTTCATTCCAGAAAATGTGTATGAGGCTGAACTGCTTCCTCACATGGAAAAGGTTCATCCACATTTTGTCCATATGTTTGCACACTTGTTTTGCTAAAGCAAATGATATCATTTACCTATAGCAAGGAAGCTCTGTTGTATGACAAACAGCTGCTTTTGTGTTAAGTCATCCCTCTCCTCTTTGAATGTATTTGTGTTGTTCTGAACCCCTTCTCCTGACTGTAGTGTTTCATATATATGAATTTAGCCCCTTCAGAAAGCCTGAGAGGCAGAACCTCATGCTCCTTGCCTAAACAACAGAGTTGGGCCTCTTCTGTGAGAAGAAGTTTGCTTCGAAGATTTCATCAAAAATGGTTCTGAGTGCAACAGTTCATTGTAGTCACCATCTCTCCAGAAGACTGAAAGAAAACAACAAAATATAGACAGTTCTGGGGGCTAACTTTTGTCTTTTCACAAAAGTCTCTGCCTGTAGGAAAAGCACATTTTTTTCTGGAGCTGTTTGGTTAGCATTTCAGTTGCCTACTGTGATTGTTGAATTCAGTTACTACTGACTAGTGAGACTTCATTGCCAGTCAGTTCATTTCAACCTGAAGAACACTGGCTTTGTCTTCCTGTTTTGTATTTTTGTTTTTCCACTGCTTTTTGCCAGTGTAGCTGAAGTGAACATGGCCACCTTTGTTTAGCTGCTTCTGTTTGCCAAGGAAAGTTATCTCAGTATACCAAGTCCCCAATATTTTCATATTGGAATCTGTGATAATGTCACTGAAACTGTGAGAATAGCATTCAAAAATTGGATATCACTGCAAAAACACAGACTTCACTAGCCATGGTTTTTATAGGCCTTATAAAAACAACAGATTTTTATTAAATATGTTTGAATAACAATAGAATAAATGTCGAAGAATTGTGGTATTTGGACTATCTGATGTTTCCCATAGCATTAGTAAAAGTGGACTAAGATTTAGGCCTTTGCACGACTGAATAACATATTCAGGGTTCCCAGCACATCGACTGTATATCATTGAAATGTTCATTTTTATTTTCCAAGGCTGAAAACTGAACACAGAGTTCCCAAAAGACAACTTTTTGAACTCTGAACTGTGTGACTCAGGAAAAAGATCTGAAATACAGAGCCAAGACAACATGTTATGTTCTGTTGGGCTTTTTTTCTGCTCTCTCTCAATTGTCAATCATCCTGTTCTCCAGAAATTTCCAAATATAGCATTATTTTGTCTAGTACCCACCATCTTTTGGCCAACAAGACAAATTCCTCTCCTTGCAGCAACGCTAATGTGGAATGCGATCTTGGAATGTGTTATCAAGTCTCTACCTCATTCTTTTAAGTTAACCTCCGTGCACACACCAGAATTCAACTAAGTCATTGACAGAGCAATTAAAACCTTTTCACATAGGTTGAAAGATATCCCATATGTATGGATGTTTGAAAACACATGCTCTTTGGCGCAGTATCTCTGCATGATGTTTGCTCTCTGCTAGCATATGTATGAACTGGAGCCAAATTTTTCCACAGTTACTAATAACGTCAAATGCTCCAGATTTCAGATGCCCAACTTGAGGCAATTAAAGGTGAGTAAGTCCTTGTCTAAGAAATTATCATGAGCTCAGCCTCAAAATGAACACCCTAATATTGTTTTAGTTCCTTGTAACTACTGAACCCTTGGCTGCACCTGGTGTACAATTCTGGGGCCTCTTCTAGAGGAGAGAAGAGGACAGAAAGAGAAGCAAATGCCACCTCTTCTGTCTTTCTGAGAAATGAACGCTGGTGAGCAGATACCTTCACTGCCCTACTCTCATTGAGGAACGGCTTACATAACTTCATGTCCCCTGTTGTCCTGACTTGTCCTTTCCTCTCCATGTTATGGAGGTTGGTGAAGTTCTTCAACAGCTTCTTGAGTAGAGCTCACCTGTCATCTCCTCGGCCCTTATCCTATAAGGTTTGGCGTATCTTCAACTCTCCCAGGCTTCCATAGATGAATCACAGAAAAAAATGGTTTGCAGGGTATGTTCTACTTTTATATTAGGTATTGAAAAAATGTATATATTTTGGAAATTAGATATTTTAAAATGAAAAAAATTAATATTTGGGCTTACTCTAAAGACATTTTTTAACAGCTGTTTTCTGTCTTTTAATAATGGCAACTGTAGTGCAACGGAAGGGAAATGTCAAGTATTTGGGGGATGTAGAAAGATAGAAAGATAAAAGAAATGAAAAAAAAAAAAGGATTTTTTTCTAAAGTGTGATGTCTTTGAAAGCAAGGCTGGTCTCAGAGGCTAAATATTTTCTCCATAAATATTTCCAGCCATGGTTATGCTCTAAGAAAGTACTGGTTACATAATATTAGTTAATTGACTTAGTTAACATTAGTTAAAATACTGGCTAATACTTGCTCCTTCAGTAGAGATGATTGAGTAATTCATATTGACACAAACTAATAGGTTTTCAAAGACAACACAAGAAAGAAGTTTCTTTCTTGGCTTTGTTTGTTTTCCTCTGTTTTGAGAATATCTTGCTTGTTTGTTTGTCTGCTTTAATTGGATCATTATACATATCAGATTTGGAGAACAGTCACTGAGCCAGCCACACAAACAAACCTCTTCAAGAAAGGCTGGGTAGAAAGTACTTAGTGGTGGGTTTGTGAGAGTCCTCATCCTCCAGCACACATTCACCTCAAAATCAACTCACTATCTCAGTTCCTGTTTCTGTGCCCTTAGATCAGAAGAGATTGTTAACTCAAGGTCTTATAACAACAACGTATTTTTAATAAAGTGATGCATAATCTGACATGGTAGAGAAGAAGGAAATTAAGCAGAGAGGAATCTCTTTGTGTCATTTGTGCTGGGTTGATAGCAGCAATGAACCACAGATATTTCAGACAAAAAGGTTCGTATCTCTTACATTAGCTTTTGCATCCTCAGCTGGAAGAATGTCTAACGTTATTCCTGAAATTACAATTTCTTTAAAAAACATTAAACTGCCCAATGTTCTCTGAAGCTTAAACTTTGCTAGTACTTCTTAAGATAATCCTGGCTGGAAAAGTGTTTGACAATACTTGTCTGCTGCTGCTTGTAATGGATCAGTTTGAAGGGAAGACCAGTTTTTATAAAGGTCACATTTCTTGACCATGACACCTTCAGCTAGAAAAATCTTTCCTTCCCAGGACTTTAAATAATCTTGGGGAAGAAAATCCAGAGAGAACATACTAGAGCAACTTTGGTTTGCTCACTGTCATGAAAGATGGCAAATACTACAGACCATAGTATCAGAGAAGATAAGAAAAGTTTTTAATATATTTTTGAAAAACAACAAAGAAAATCTTAAATATAAAAAGACAGAAATGAGTCTTGAAAGCTATCCACTGAGTTCAAAACATTTTTTTTTCTGGAAACGTGGCTAGTCTACTTTCATTCTTAAAAGAAGGTTTGAAAGACCTTTCTACAAAAAAGTTACTTTTGCATTAACAATTGATTGAGTCAAGAGCTTTCCATCACAAACAAGTGTCTATATTTGCTATACCTGTTGGAATCCAAAAGAATAATACAGGTGATGCCTTTGAAACTGAAATGTGCTTATTAACACTGTCTCACAAAGCCAGTGACTGTTGTTAGTATGAAATGACAGTGTATGGCTCAACTGCACATATTCCACTGCTGTCAAATTACTCAGTATAAATACATCAGGCAAAATGGGCACCCAGCTAAGTGAATTCTTTGCTGATAGGAGTTTCACTGCCTGTTATTTTTGTATTTTTTGCAACATGATCCAAAGCTTATTAAAATCTGCAGAAATGCACCCCTCAATTTCCATCCAACCTCAAGAGTCTTCAAAATTGGGGGGATTCAAGGAGATATATAAGATCAGGTCCCGGTAGCAGTAAAGAAAATTACAATAATTAATATTTTCAGTCACCTACCTAATATGGCAAGAGGTAGGCAATTGATTATTACTTCCTTCTAGGATAAAACTACACTGCAAACGGTCAGTATATTTATGACCCTTTCCTGACTAAAAAAGTAAAATTGTACTTGTCATATCTCTTTACAATTGCAATTTAACAAAAAAAAATCTGCATGTTTACAGAGCATTCCTTCTTGAAGGAGAATAAATGTGCTTCTTTGTAAACAATGCACGTTAGATTCCTGTTAGGTTAAAGGAAAGTAAATAAGAGACACGGACTTCGCTCATAATTATAAACTCTGCATTAAGTTAGAAGACAGCCTCAAAGCCTGAAATGATTGTAATGCTGTTCTAACATGACCACAGAATATCATTTCAGTAGCTTTTATTGCTTAAGCAGTCACGATGCTGAAGATAATTTTCTCCACTTTACCTAGAATTAATCAAAACAACACAAATCTGTCAGTTTTGAACCTCATATAAATATATATAAAAATACATAGACTGACAAAATGTTCTTATGGTGGCTTCTTGTGGTTTTTGGGCTGTTGTAGAGCTGTGAAGAGACTTCATTCTCTTTCTCTCCCATTGAAATTATTTCCTTTGTTCTCTAACAAAAGAAAAAATAAGGCACCTGTAAACCTCGACATTTTTTGGAGAATGGAATTCTTGTTTTCTGTCAAGCCCTTTTTCTCCATCAGTTTGTACCTAAATCAGTGAGTTTTTCTATTAACTAAAGGTAACTCGAATAACATCTCTTTGAACCAGGTACTAAATAATAAGGTAACCTTAAAGAACACTCAGTAAGATTGCACTGGCTACAATTAAAAGTTGATCAGTTAAAAGCACAGAGCAGAAATGCAGAGAGCTTTAAAGAACAATAAAAGAACAATTTGTAAGTGTTGTTTTGAAACATGTAAATAGTGCTGCCAGTCGGTGAGGATTTTTTTCATTTCATACATTTACGTTTTCCAACTGCAGTTTTAGAACATTTCACTGCATGCTACTATCAATCATCCTTAGCCTAGAAATGTACTGTACATTAGTAATGCTTAATTGGCATATTTAAAGTAAATAGCTACTTAGTTTTGCTGCAAAATCTTTGGAACAATTTTATGATACCACATGGCATTGTTTGTTCCAAGAGCAAATATTCAAGTCTTGAATGTTAACTCTGATAGGAGACAATTAGAAGTATTGAAGTACTCAGCTTTCCAGGCTACTGTACAACTAAATATAGGTCGTTGGGATACTGCCTGCCAATTAAACAAATGTCTCATTCTCAGTGCTTAAAAAATGATTTTGGAATTAATAAGGAAGAGTTGATGCAAAAAGAAGAAAAAAAAGGGGAAGGGAGGGGGGCTATCCAGCAGAAAAGATGAAATAAACATATATAAAATATCAGTAAAAAATATACAAAGAAGAAAAAAGGAAGCAGGGAGAGTGAGCAGGAGAGCAGAAGCAGGCCAGCTCAGCATCACAGACTTGCAAGTGAAATATGCCTCCTGATTTTCTGCTGGTGTGCTCCTTGTCAGGTATAAATGTTCCATTCCATATGCATTTTCAGTATTTTCTGCCTTTTCTTCTGCAAAGCTCCCAGAGAGGCAGAATGCTATAAACAAGCAATGTGGGATGAATTTCTCAGAGCATATATCCAGTCCACCACCTCTCACGACCCACGTCTTGGACTGACTCTCCTGCAAGATGGCTTATAGGTCCTGCTGTAGATCTCCTGCCTCCCTCCTGAGCAGAATCCCTGCAGCTCTCATGCATGCTCAGCAGCACTGGCATGGGTGCACAGCAAGCGCAGTGATGTGCACTGCTGGCAAACCGTGGATGGCACTCTCAGTACTAAGTGGTACGTGATGTTTCATTTATAGTTGCCAGCTGGCTAATAGTAGCCAAATGTTTGTTGCAAAGAGCGAGTGAGAGAGAAAAATAGCCATATCCTTTGGCACAGAGAATAGTAATAATCCTCCTCCAGAACAGGCTGGCAGTGCTCGAGCCAGAGCCATCTTTTCAACTCTGAGACACTATTAGATTCTCCATCCTTCTCTTCTAAATTCTGTAGCAGATTGTTTGGGCTGGAGATAGATGGAGACAAGAGGTCCCATCTGGTACCAGTTCCTCTTTCTTCTCTATAATAGCTCTAGGTCTTTTCACAGTTCATATAGCGGAGGCGAAGAGTTGGAGAGGGGAGGGAGTGCCCCCAGGTACTCTGCAGGTCCATCATCTTTTTCTTTTTCTCTTGCATTTCCTTTCTTCCCATTTTCTGCAGATAGGCAAGAGGCAACAAGCTGTTGCTCTCTGGTGTTCACAGCTCTATAATTCAGACCTGTCAATAGTTTCCAGGCTTGCTGCATTACTTCAGGGGGAACACACTACACTACAAGGGGCTAGACAAAGCTGAAGTGAAAAATAAGTTCCACAGACAGGGATTAAATTTCACGTGATTTTTCTGTTTTTCCCACCCTTCCAAGACTAGGTGCCTTATTTTTTCACAAAACCTAGAAAAAATATTTTCATTATTTTATATTTTCAAGTCGTCTTTTTTCAAGTAACTGACTCCACAGAGGACCAAGCCACATTCCCACCACCTCAATCTCAAGCCCAGGTTCTGTCAGCTTCTCCTGCTTTGTTGCACAAACAGGATTTTGTTGTGCAAGTCTCCATTTCTATACCAAGTATTTCCCATAAGCAGAAGGGATGGAGCAGATCTGAAAGATGTCTGTAAATATTTCAGAACTCTATCTTCCATTTCTGGTCTGGAGCAGACATTCGTCAGTCCTAGACAAATCTGGAGTCCCATTCACATTGCATACTGTCATTCAGAGATGACAGCTCACAAGACATGTTCTGGTGAGGGCAGCAAGGTGTGGTCTACCCAGCTTTGCTGGAAAGCATGAGCCTAGAATAAGTATCATCCAGCAAAGAGCAGCCACAGCAGTGAGAATATCTCAGATTTTTATCTTAGGTTTTCCAGATGAACCCACAAAAACTTCTAGATGTACACTGTTTTTTAGGTTCAGTATTCTGTTTTTCTATTTCCTTCATTCCAATGGGTTGAAATGATTCTACTGTTCATAGGAAGAGTCTAGACAGACTGAGAATTAGGAAAATTGAACAGCAGACAATTTGTTGGTCCAGAGCTGCTGCTTCCTTGTGCAAGATCTAGGTCTCCAGACCAGAGAAAAGGAGAGGGAGGGGCTGCACTGTTTCACAGCCTCCTTCTTTTTGTTTCTTTTTAAAACTGCTTTGTGTGATGGGGAAAAAATGTAAGAACCTATTTAATGTGGCAGAATTTAATTACAGCAAGGCATAGTTTCACTATGATTTCTTTAACAGTTAATATTGTGCACTAATTATTCATAAAGGACCTGAGACTCACTTAGATACATTTAAATTAAAAGATGAAAGACTGGGAACATATTTTATGAAGAGGAAATCTGAAACTATATCCTTCTCTCATGATGTTATCCTTGGAAAATAGAAATTTAAATTATTTATAAGCTCTATAACAAATATTTTGGAAGAGCAAATCATTGTTGCAGTAAGAAAGGAAACAGAAGAGAAACAAATACAATTATGTTACAATTCAAGAAAATAATCTGATAGATGCTGAGTACATCCTGAGTAAACCTGAATGCCCTAAGGTTTATTGGCATGGATGGAACTAAAAGTTGCTTACTGCACTGAAAGATCAAAATCCAAAAATATACCAAAACAAAATGTTTTGATCTAGAGATGGCAAAAGTTTTACACTGAACTCTCGATAGCTTCCTTTAATCAAGCGTTCAGCTGCATCTGCTATTATGAAAAAGTTTGAGGATGACTCCAATTTCTGATATTAAGTGTAAGCTTTTTTGTTTTCTTGGCTACTGTAGGTGTGGGAAAAGCACGTCCTTTATTTTCAACATGCATGGGATTACACTTATCAAAACCCTGGAGAAAGATGGGAAGTAATAAATCTACTGATAACAGTGTTTGATAGTGGTGAGAAACTAGCAAGTTAAATATCATATAAGCTGAGCAAGAGAAAGGAATGAATCCACATCCATCCTTCAAGGGTGACTTAAAATCTAAACCAGTCCTCTGATTCTTAGGCACTTCTCCAGTACTCTTAATATTCCATTAAACTTAACCAATCTGACATGGTTGAGAATATTTTTGAAGTGAGAAAGCTATCTATTGATTATTAAGTCTGCTGTAATGCTGTAACCCACAGAGACAAAACATTGCTGGGAAACAATAAGAGCTGGAGGGCACCTGGCTTGCACAGAGGAAGAAGGAGGAGTACTGTGCCTTCTGCTGCTATCTGGTTTAAATTGACCACTTAAAAGCAAGGTTTGATACATGCTTTGTTGGAAGAAAGAACTCTGCGGAGACTGAAGAAGGTGAAAAACAAGAATAAACCTCTCTAATGTTCAAAGAGCATGAATGTGCTGAAACTGGCATAGTAAATATAACTCAAAAGACTTTCAAGATGTCTGAAAGATGATCTTCTATCAATATTTAGTGGTCCAGACAAAACTGAACCAGAATCTTGTTTTCCAAACAATAGTTAATTATGAGAAACTTGATGGAAAAATTACTTTCTTTTCAGTCACCCCAAATTCGTACATCAGTTTTTTATGCCCCTCCAAATTGGGAAAAAATAGAAATTATATTTTTTCTTATGATTTATGCATGATTATGTAAATTGACGTAACATGTTGATACCAAAGCAAATAGTTAAAATTCAGGATTTTGAAGTAACTTCTAGCAAATTTTAAGAGCTATTCAGATCAAAATAAGCATGTGTTCCATCCCAGAAGTTTGTTACTGTGGAGCTGATATTTTTAATAATTTTTAATAGTATTTAATATCTATGGTCTTTTTTTTTGTTTTTCCTCTCCATTGCTCATTGTGAAATGCACATGATCAATGCCCTGAAATTCCCACTGATGTGAAGTGTGCTGGAGTAGGCTAAATTGCAGAAAAGGGCACTCATAGGAGGTGCACAACGCAGGAGTACAATTGTCTAAACTGCTCCTAATTGCTCAGCAGATAGAGTGAAGCTATCTTTCAATGCACACAAACACATTTTAGCTCTAACACATCTGATCTCTTCTTGCCTCCAGCCTCTGTCAGGGAAATTTGCTAACTATATCCCATGGGAAAAGTCACATGAATTTGACTCAACTCCAGCTCTGACAACTGGGATTCCCTGCAGTCGCAATTGCTGTCGCTCAAGTCCGGCTCCGTGTCTGCCCTGAAGAAAAGATTCACATCTTGCTGGGGAAGTATGAAAATTGCTGACTGATTAAGTCTGAACCTTAAATGGTATCCAGAGAGCTGGTTAGCAATGCAAAGTGAATGATAATGCATACATCAAATGTGTGCGCGGTTGCCCCACAATTGGAGATGGACAGTAAAGAGTAGAGTGGAAATACTGGTTTCCAGTGTCGGAGAATTGGTACTTCCACAGATTAACTGCCTTTTTCTATACCACGTTTTATTTATTTCCCTGTTTAGAAGCACTACAGCAAGTTGTGCTGGTGAAATACCAGGGAGTTCTGTTGGACTAGGCTACAACTAGTCTGTCATTTTCTGTGATGCATTGATGAATGCAAGTCAACTATTATGGTAAAAGGAAAATTAGGGGGAAATCTAATTCACTCCTAGGAGTGGTCCATACAGTAGATTTCAGACAGGTGAATGATTAACTTCATAGAAAGTCACTGTATTTCTCTGAAAAACCTCATATTTCATCCTGATGTGGTACTCACCTAGAACTGCCTAACCTTTATTGGTTGGTTATGGTTTTTTAGTTAAATTATAGGTGAGTCCTCAGCATTTCACTGTGTCTACCACGTGGCACTTCTATTAACTGTGTTTCAAAATCCAGTTTCTATAATGCGTAGGTTTGTAGATCCTTCCAGACCTCAGTTGTGTAACATCAGCCCTTAAGTGACTCTACAGACTCTCTGTCTGGTGCAGCTGTTTGTTAGGATCATTGGGATTTCAAATGTCTTTCTGTGTTAAAGGGAAGAATTAAAGGGGAAAAAAATAAAAAAATAAAAACCCTTGGCCTAATTAAGAAGAGTGAACTAGATTTAATGATGAACAATTTATTGCCAATTAATAGAGCTCATACATGGTAGCCAGGAGCTAGATAATTTATCATTAAAAGAATCTCCATTACACGTAAAATCCCTTTTCTCCTGATACAGCTAGCAACTGCACTTCACAATTACCATTTTTATAAGACTGATTCACCAGCAAACGAAGCTGTATTTCACAGAGCAGCAGCAAAAGTTGTAGGTGCTGCAAATGCTTAAATATCCATGTTTACAGTTCTCAGAGTGTATGTACTTCACTCCATGCTTCTGTGCAGTTGTGACCTTGATTCTGAAGTCTTCATGGTTCAGTCACTAATAACTTCTTTATCCTTCTGGGAAGCTCCTTTAAAATGCTTTTAGTTAACACTGTCAATAAAATATATGGTCAGAAAGCAGTCAGTGAACACCCAAGAATGCCCCGGCTGTTTCAGCATGCTGTGCTGACACAAGAGGGAAAACACGGCTCCAAGGATAAAAGTGACGACCTTCAGCAAGCTGGTGGGAGCTGCAATTCAGGGTAGATTATGACCAGAATTAGTTTGATTTCTTGTTATTACCTTTGTGAGTCAGAAACGGAGAAATCTATGCTCTCCATAATGCTTGTCAAGGTTATGCAGATGTATCAGCAGAACTGAGTTCAAGACTGCAAGGATGTCTGCTGGCAGACTTTTTGGTGATTCATCAGATGGCACTATTCCCAGTGAGCTGTAGTCATGATGTCCCAGTGTGGTGTTCTGACTTGAGTTCCAGTCTGAATTACTGTATCCATGTTAAGGTTGTTCTGAAAGTAATGCCTCCTATTTATTTCCATGGAAACTACAACAGCTACAGAAAGCATAGTAACACTGTTTGGTAGATCATGTTCTCAGGTACAGAACACTCATTTTTCAACATAGTCACCACCATTAGCTATGCTTTTTCTTCAGTGATGTGAAAGAGACTCCATGCCACACTTGTGAAAATCTGGCAGGAATGGATTCTCTGGCTGTGTTCTGTGCATTTATATTCATAAGACAAAATGCGTTGAAGATGGAAAGCCAAAGCATTAACTCACTGTACAGTGTACTGTCCTCATGAATGGAAAATGAAAACATATGAAGCTTGTCTGGGGAAAGAAACAATGAAGGGAGTAGCTTTCTTACCTATCCTTAAACAAGAAGAAGAAAACTATAAAGTAATTCCTAGCTGGGAAATTTACAAATCCTTTGGGATTTGTTGAGACTGGGATAGATCTCACTGTAAGGCAGCTCCAACACATTTTCCAGCATGGTTTCTCCAGGCATTGTTCCTCTTCCTGAAGGAGGAAATTTTACTCTGTATTTCAGTCACCTAAGTAAAGCAAAGCTAAAACTACATTTTGTCTTATGTGGCCTTAAGAGGCAATGCTGAGGACAATAGCACAAAAGCTGAGCTTAACACAGTCAAGCAAATTCTGCAAAAGTGACCCAGTGCCATAAAAGAACAGTGGGAACATTTGCAGAAGTATATCAAGAAGGCAGATGGGAGGTGGAAATAGAGTCTCATGTAGATAGAAACAGCCAGCTAAAGAGTGCTTTTCATCCCATCTGATGGAAGGAGTGAAAGATGTCATCAACAGTGTACTTTCTTGGTGCTAGGTATTACTGGGAAGTCAAACTCAGGCCCTCCTTTGTGGAGGTCTCCAGGTTGAGAATGTCCACATTCCTTCTTGAACAAAGCAGGGTCCTTCAGATTGCCTTTATGACCCAATCCGGAGCTCTTTATCTCATAATGCTTGCATTATCAGGGCAGTACAAACAATAGACTTTTAAGAAAGATCTTCAGACATCAGAAATGTCATATTTCTATCAGCTTTTTGGCATTTATAAGGAAGTTTACAACACTAAATTGTATTTTTTAAATATTTTCCACCCCAAATATTCAACAGAGAAGAAAAAAAAAACAAAAAAACACCATTTCTTTTCTTCACGTAAGACCTCTTTAAAAAATGAATATATCTTTCAACAGAATGCAAGGTGTTTTTCAGAGGGTAAAAATTCTAACTTCCTCTGTTATACAATACTAGCAGAATGTGCATGTTAGCAGACGAACATAATCAGAGATAATTAATCTCATCAAGGTAATAATGAGACAAACAGCTGCATTGATCTGTGCAGAGATGACTGATGCAACAAACGAGGTGAACACAGGTCACTCACAAAAACACACAGACAACAGTGGGACAAGAAAATTCAGATCTGGAAATATTATCTGAATCTAAATCTCCAAACAGACTGCATTTTCCCCTTTCCTCTGCATTTAAAGATCTCACTCTTTTAATATATAATTTTACAATAATTTATGAAAATGGAAAGCAATGTAGAATGCAATCAATCATTCATGCTTCTGAATGAAAACCCAGAAATAGCAATGCTGTTCTGCAACTCTGTCAAGAACTGCTGCTGACATCATGTTCGTCCTGCCATCCTGATGAACTTTTTGCCTCATCAGCAACTAAAATAAGCTCTTACTTCACAAAAGCTTTACATTTAATTGTGGGTTTCAGCCATTTATAGGAAGGGAGGGAGGAAACATATTACAAGACTATGTTAATTCTTTCCTTTGATCCAGTTCAACATTGTCTTCAATATCAATGGGAAATTATAATGCATAAATAATAATAGACAATTTAAAGAAAAATACTGACAAATAATAAAAAAAAAGTGTCTCAAAATAATGTATGTTTCCCTGTAAATAATAATAATAATAATAATTAGAATTAGAATTAGAATTAGAATTTCAAAAAAATACCATTGTTTTCCCAAACTAGAACTATTCTTTTGGGAAAGTTCAATTGTGACTGATATTTTCAATTTGGATTTTTTTTTTTTAATTCGAATGAGATCAAAGAGAATTACTGTATATGAAACTAGTTAGCATTATAACAAACAACACGTGATAAAAGCCCCAAAATAAAAATTTCATTTTTTTCCTTTTTTTCACCAGAAAAAAATGAAAATCTCCCATTTTGTTTTAATTCAATTATTTATCTTTTTTTATTTTCCTATTTCCACTACCATCAAGAAATTGATATTTATTCAGTTTTATGATTAATGAAAAAACGTGATCCTACTAAGCTCCCCAGAAGAAACCTAACAAAGGAAACAGAAGTTTGAAGAACATCTCTAACAGTTGCAGGAAAAGATCTACTGCAGGAGCAAAGAGATGAGTGAATACAGAAGCCACATTAATCCAGTTGATGGCAAGCTGGCATGGACAGGCCACAGCTGCGTCTGCCTTTTGCATATGGCAGTGAAACAAATGCTGAGGAAGAGACTTTCCACATGTTCACATTTCTCTATCAAAACCCAGAGTGTAAGACTCATGGGCGCCTTACATAACATCATAAAGGGAGAAGATGGCATAGTGATACCCTTCACGAGCAAAATCTTCTTGAATAGTGGAACAAAGTGCAACCTTACCAAGCACTGCACTGTGAGACAGGTACATCATCTGTCAAGTAAATGAGACAAACCATAATGGCATTTCATGATTTTGGAGAAACAGAGGCTCAGGGCAGACCTTATCGCTCTCTACAACTTGCTGAAAGGAGGTTGTGGTGAAGTGGGAGTTGGTGTCTTCTCCCATGTAACTAGAGATAGGACAAGATGGAATGGTCTCAAGTTGTGCCCAAGTGGGGTCAGGTTGGGTATTTGGGTATTTCTTCTCTTAAAGAGTGGTCAAGACTGCAATGGGCTGCCCAAGGAAGTGGTTGAGTCATTATCCCCAGAGGTGTTCAAGAAAATTTCAGATGCTGTACTGAGGGATAAGGTTTATTGGGAAATATTTGTGATAGGTGGATGGTTAGACTGGATGATCTTGGAGGTTTTTTCCAGCTTTGGTGATTCTATGATTTGCCATGTTAGCAAGGGGTGTAATTTGCTGATAGCCCAAACCTAGGTTGCTTTAAACTTCTCTTAATTCTCTTATAAGCTCAAAATACCCTCTGTCCAGTGTGAATGCATGGATCCAACCTCAAAATACAGTGAGCTTCTTAAACAATAGGGCTCTGTTTTTTAATATCCTAATAATTTTAGTATCCTGTCAGTCTGAAGCTAGTGAAGTTTCCTTTGGCAGGGACTTGTTCTGAATCAAGCCCTACATGTGAGGGAAAAAATCAGAGCCTTCACAGTTTGGGAAAAAGCTGTGTGCCTGAGAAGTAAGTGTGCCCACATCTTGAGAAATGCTGTAATCCTTTTGCTAAGATTCAAGATACTTCATTTCACTTTAGAAAATCTACCACTGGATAAATTGTACTTATATAAACAAATTTTTTTTTGTTTGCATTCCTGCCTATTACTATTGATCCTGTTCATTCACAATTTTCAAATTCTCTTAGTTGAGTAAATTGCTTTCAACAGACTAAATTTTCCTGATATTTCTTCTACTCTATAGAGATTTGGCAGATCAATTTTTCATAAGTTCGGTGTCTTGCCCTAACTGATTTCCAACTCTATATATTAGATTAGTGAACACCAGAAAAAGAAACATTCAAAAAACTCTTTTGTTGATGCACTCAGTTCAGGAGGTTGACAGAATAAAGATGTGATACAAACTTCAAGTCTTACTCTGTCAAAAAAAGCAAATGTAGCTGCTTTTGATGAAAAGTTTCATTATGTGATTGCATAGAAAAAGTGATTATTTTGAGATAATTCTTGAATAAATGAAGCTCTGTCTTCTAAGGAAAGAACAAAATAATTTGGGGAATACTATAGTTTTTATTTGCTTATTTATTTCTAATTAAATATTAGCTCACTAAATCTCAGATCTACATATGTAAATAGAATTAGCAGAAAACTCATTTTTAAATAGATCAGCTTCTTTGTAAATTGTTCAGGCCACAAACCTTTGGGCAGAAACCTCTGAAGTTTTCTAAACTTGTGTCTTAATTTCAGCTGGAATGGAATTGTTTTCTTCAAAGTGTCTGGTATGATGCTATGCTTTGGTTCTAGGAGAAAAATGATGTTGATAACACATTGATATTTATAGTTGCTGCTAAGCAGCACTGTACAGAGTCAAGGCCATTCTCAGTGAAAGGCCAAAGGAGCTGGGAGTGAAAAGAATTAGGAAAGTTGTCTTAAACTGGCCAACGGTGTATTCCATACCATATAACATCATGAAAAAGGAGTTTTGAAAGGAATGAGTGTTCAACTTTTTCTCTTCCGCTGCTGGACCCACTTCCACTAGCTGGGCATCAGTTGGTGAGTGATGAGCAATTGTTTGTGCATCATTTGCTACATAGATTGATGTGTATATATACCTACATGTATATTGTCATAACTGTTATTGCTTTCCTTTTCTCTATCTTAGTAAATAGCTATATCTCAACTCTCTAGTTTGATTTTGTTGTTATTGTTATTTTTTATCCTCTCCCACATCCCACTGGGAAGGGAAGGAGTAAGCAAATGGCTGTGTGGCACAGCCACCTGGCAGATTATACTACAACAACTTCAACGACTTATTTGAACTCAGTGAGAGAGAGAAGAAGCAAGCAACTGCATTTTAACTGGCAAGTTATAGAAAGAAAGAAAAAATCTATTTTTCTGGATTTTGACAGGAAATTTTCTCTATCTCATTTTACATTTTCCAAAGGTGAAAGAAAAAGTAACCTTCCTACTAATTCTAACTATAGTTTTGTCTCTCCAGGAGATAAGAGATACTGAATGATTTGGAGACAAGGAGGTATATTCCCTTTACTTAAAAAATAAATTGTAACAGAAAAAGGTTCTCTACCACAGAGCATTGCAACTGAAGCTAGGATCTGAATAGTATAAATTTCTGCCCATGCTTTCTTCTCTAGCACTAACATTAAACATGTGACACACATATGACACAGTTGCCCTGGAGAAAGTGTATCTTGCAGCACTCCATGATCACGGAGAAAATCAGAATGCAATATAGTAAAAGCTACGAAGTGAACAGCCACTAATAGAGCTTGAATACCCACCCCCAGAAGAGAGTTATATTGGAACCAAAGAGATACTGAAGCCATCATACCCTATTGAGCATCTGGTCTGCTTCCTTGATCCTCTTTATGAAAGTCTGGAAATCAAACAGGCTGAGACAATAAAACCCCTTGTTTCATCAGCTTCTGTATAGGAAAGCTGAAACCCTTCAACGTGGAATAGAATAATGAATAGATCAAAGGGTGACCTGTTAGGAGCAGGATAGGGATACAAGACATGTATCATGTGGATGAAGTCTCGCCATGTAAACTTTCACTGCAATGTGGTGTTGTGAACTGGCCTGCTGCATTACATGAGTTTCAGAGGAAGCTTTTGATCTGCATCAACAGTGGCCATCTGTAAAACAAACAAAAAGATTAAAAAATAGAATTATGCTTATTTTTCTATAAAATTCATGCTTGGCAAGCATCTGTTCGTGAACTCACCCAAATTTCTTTGCATAGATCTGCAGAGAGCTGTGAATTAATGTGAATCACAGTATGGCCTGGGTTGAAAAGGACCACAATGATCATCTAGTTTCAACCCCCCTGCTATGTGCAGAGTCACCAAGCACCAGACCAGGCTGCCCAGAGCCACATCCAGCCTGGTCTTGAATGCCTCCAGGGATGGGGCATCCACAGCCTCCTTGGGCAACCTGTTCCAGTGCGTCAGTGTCCTCTGCATGAAAAACTTTCTCCTAATGTCTAAACTGAACCTCCCCTGTCTCAGTTTAAAACCACTCCCCCTTGTCCTATCACTATCCACCCTCATGAACAACCATTCCCCCTCCTGTTTATACACTCCCTTCAAGTGCTGGAAGGCCACAATGAGGTCTCCTTGGAGCCTTCTCTTCTCCAAGCTAAACAAACTTATGAAAGCAATTATTGTATTGCAACATTATCTTTTAGTCCTAAGAAGGAATTAAGAGTCACTGACAGTAATGTTGTGTTGCTCTATGGATAGAAGCAGAAGGCTGTGATTCCTAATTCCACCAGTCTTCCAGGAGGTTCACAGACAACACTGGCTGGATGTTGTGCAGTGAAACCTGTACAGCAGGAATGTCTCAGCTGCCAAAGAGGCTGGCACCTCCAGTTTCTTTAACCTTATATTCATTCAAATTGGAAAGAACAAAGTGTTGCTTTGGATGCTCAAAACGTTCAGGTCTTGCTTTGGACCCTGTGAATGCTCAGGATGTTCAGGTTATGACTGGATGACTTATAGAATTTCTTCAATATATTGGAATTATCCAATAGAAACTAAAATATTCAGTGCAGTCTGATAGCCTTGTATGAGCATTCTTCTCAATTTTAATACACACTGTCCAATGGAAGAACGGAAAAATAATGCAGTCAATTCCTGACCTACCCAGTTCCTTGGTCTGCCATTTGAGACTCTAATATCTGGCTCTTTGCAAAATAATCCTAATTCTGGGACTACCATCCACATCTGCTTTGACTAAACTGAAAACCTCTCTAAGAACCGATGAGGCGTACACAGTGGATCTAATTAAATTCCTATGCCATTTCCTTTGAAATTGGCAAACTGCAGTTCTTATCTTGTATTCATTCATCCCCAGTGGTGGTGCTGTAATTTTAGCAGGAGTGTACGTAAGCAGTAAGACAGGGCAGCATAACAGCCATGCTGAGATTGAGCCATATATTGAATTGCTAGATTGAAAACTGAAGACCAGGTACACCAGACAGCTGAGAAGTTGTTGTGTTTTTTTGAAAAATGTTGAAGTGCCTGAAGGAGATTTTAAATTAGCCCTGTGTCAGTGCTCTGCAAAGTTGAACTCCTAGAGAAGAATGAAACTGTATAGCATGATATTAAGATATGTCATGCCAACGTGAGAATCTGAATACAGGAGGCTACCCTGACTGTTAGCAAAGGTACATTCAGTCCATCACCTACACTCCATCAGTGACAGGAGTTATGTACAGGCATATAATAAGTAGATGTTTACATAGCTTCCTCTGTATGCCCACAGCTTCAACAGGTTGTGGTTCAGTGACTTCCCGATTGAAATATCGTGTCTTTGTGACCAATGATACTGGTTTTAAAGGCCCTTACAATGCGTGTGTATAATAAACACGCTCTAAAGTATCTGTTTTAGACAAAGAGATCATTGACATTACAAGAGAAATCAGGTTTAATTATATTTTTTGTCTATGAAAAGAGCAAAGAACCCCGTGCTCACTTTTCCTCTAGAGATCGTGAGGAGAATTTCATAGTGCTGACTATGCACTGTGAGTATATCACTAATTTATAATCATATCATCATAAACAAATTGTTTATTTTTAATGAACTCAATATCCTAGAGCCAGCAGATGTATCTGTGTAATTTTATTTTTCTTTTTCAAGAGCAGAGGGCAAAAATAGGGCAAAAATTGTAATTTTGCTGTGCAAAATACAACTCAGGATGAGTCTTTTGCTTTCCTCCCCAAGTAAACAGATGTGAACGCAGCCAATTTTTCTAACAGCAGAAGCATAGCCATGGCTGTTCTATTATCTATTGCTCATGAATCCAGGTGCCTCTTGAGGACAACCTGCTACTATTGATTGTCTTGCTTTGGATTATTTGTTTTAAAATTCTATCGGGTAATTTTGCAGTGATCTGTATAAAACTGTGAACTGCTTTTTTATAATCTCAAGAGGCCACGGATTGAAATTTATTAAATACCATTCATAAGCAGCTGTCACCTGTTTTGAATGCTCTTAGAGCATCACTAAAGTAACCAGTAAATTATCTAACCATGTGTATAAATGTATGACCTGTAAAGCAAACACTGTATAATAAGGAGTCATATATGTATATTTCTGCATAAACTCACATGGCAGCCAACAACTAGGAAATCAGTTTAAGAGAAAAAACCTACACCATAAAATTTCTAGGGCTGGCAAGCCTGAAATTTTCAATTTTGCAGTTCTTGTTCAAGTCACTTCAAAATTTCTACTTCAGTTTCATGCTCTGTAAAATGAACCTTGCAAGAATATTCTATGGATTCTTTATTTTATATGTATTAGGCTCTGAAACCCTAATTTTGGCTAGTTAAGCATTATTAAGTGTGGATAAATATATTTGCCTCTGAAAATATTAGTAGGTACCCTCGAATATTCTAACAGAATAAAGAAAACTTCCCCTGCTATTTTGCGTGGAATACTATTTTGTCTATGCTTAGAGGGTCTTTCTATAAGCTTTCTATAAGCTAGACCACAAGTTCTTCAAGTTTTGAGAGTCTTACTCTGCTTTCAGTAAATTCAAAGATTGATTTCACTGTGAACACACTGCTGAGCATTTTTGAGAATTCAGCTTTGGAAAATAGAATCTAATTGAAATCCTTATAAGGAGAAAATAATAACTGTGCAGTCATGCAGCCATCTCACATAAGGATTGGTTGTTATTGTTTGCAGCATCATGTGGAATCCCACTGCAAGGAGATATTTGCCAGCAGCCTTTGCTTTGTGTCAGCCATGTTTGAGGTATCCTACATACCTTCTTCTGCTATGGAGGATTTGCATATACATAAGGGATCCAACTCATTGTGACTGGTTTCAACAGTCTGACTCTATGCAGCCAAATTTGGTGAACTTAGTATTAAATGCCTTAAAAGCAAATGAACTACAATGATGTAAGTTAATGATTAAAAATAGTTATATAATTAGCCTCAGTTTTCACAAAATGCATGCAAACTACATGCAGATCTCAGTGTTTTAGATAACACCTTACCTAGAGAGAGACAAAATAATGCAGAACTTGTAAAGGGCTCTGTTCTTTTAATAAGAATGTTGTTGAGTACTGAAATATTCTTGGTGTGTTATTCTACTTCTGGCAGAAAAACACAGTTTCTTGGCTAGATTCCCAAATATTAAGTTAGAAAACACTTGACATTGTGTGTGACTGGACTCAATTTCAGCACAGTATAAAAGTATTCAAGGACTTATTTTTAGGTTTGCCATATTAATAAAGTAACAACATTTCAAGCATGAACAGCAATATCTGTCCCATCTAGAAAGGCTTCTGTATCAATTACTAGACTGCATAGAGAAGGTTTTGCCTAGTTCCGTTAAACCTCAATTTCAATAAATAAGTTGAGTAATTATTAATTAAACTACTTGGCACAGCTTCAAAAGGTCAAACACTGACCGAGCTCTGAGCTTCCAGGAGTAGAGTTTAAACGTCAGAATAATTATAAAAGCTTCCAATATCCAATCTATTAAAAATATATTAAATAAATATTATACAAAAGGACAGAAGGAGCTCCCAATAATTACTACCATAATTTTGTTCTGGTTGATCTCTCCCTCTTTGTCACTCACTACCTTCAGACACTTCTAGTAATTTTACCAAGCAGTATCAGAAGGCTTCATCAATCCAGATGTACTGCAACATGGAAAGAAATGAGGAGGCAAAGGCTGGAAAAGACTCCAAGAACTGGTGAAGTTTACACTCATATGGGACTGGAACTAGTGCAGAAGCATCTGTGAGGGCCTGGAACTCTGAAGATTCTCCATGATACTCAATAACAGCCTCATGGGGCAACTCAGCAAAATGACTTCTAGCACTCCTTCACTGGGGAGTGGGGGGAGGGGAGGTTGGAGGTATTTGGTGCGTGTCTTGGATCATGAGGAAAGCAGGATTAGACCTAGGAATGCTGTTAAGAGGTCTCTTCTGGAGACTATGAAGAAAAATATTTCCTAGAGCAGATACCATTGTTACAGATTTTTCCAAGCTTTTTGTTGTAACATTGACAAGGCACCTTTGTCCCATGCTTTTTGAAGACTTCTCCCCTCCACCCTCTAACCCTCCCCCCAAAAAAAGGAAATCAAGTAACTCTTGTTTCTTTATAGGTGCCTCAACTAAAATGCAATTTTTTCTTTAGCAGTGTTGATAGGCAATTTCCCCATCTCTGTAGAAATGAACATCTATGGCCACAAAATACATACAGTTCCTAGAGATGTTGCCAAAAGTCAAAAGTGCTCAGCATCTCCCAGGAAAGCTTAATGCCACTGAATCCTTCTTTTCATGTCAGTTATGCCTTAATTCACCGTGCACTAATTTAAAGTATAAATATCTTTGAGCTCCGATTTCTAATCATGTAAATGAATCAGTGTCCTGGGGAATGCAGTATTCCTTCTTTTCACTTGCACTTTTACCACTGTATATCTATTATTTTACCCAAAATGGCTATAATGTTAATAGAGGCAAAACATGAAATATTGAATCAGAACAAACAATGTATGTCCCTTGCTTTGAGGGTAAGAAATATTTTTCTTAGTTATATTACAACATACTTCTCTGTTTTATGCAGTCACTTTGAAATAATTTCTTCCAAACAAAATCAATTTCCAATCTCTGCCACTGTCTCCGAGTTACATCCTAGTTTAATGGAGCTTGGGATGCTGATATCCTATGGACATTTATGACCTTCCACCCCACTTGAGTGCTATGTATTGTGTTCCTAAAAATTTAAGATTGTATGAGGAGAGCATTTATTTTTCATTCAAGGCTTTGTAGCCGCAGAGAATTATTCTGACAGTATATCAATTTAAATAAACAAACAAACACACACACACAAAAATTCTTCCAAAGAAAAGAAGCTTGTATGTGTGTGCCTGTTCACAAGGGATATCTGGGAAGGGAGGATTCCAATGAGCCTCCTGCACGCAGCTATGTCATTTACTGTCCAAACATGAGGTCTGCATCCTATTGCTTCATACGCATCTCTGCCCTTCTCTGAAAGGATTTATGGATGTGTCCTATTGTTTCCTTTGCTCCAGAAGAACAATGATGCTGGTTTTCAGATGTTTGGAGGAAATGCTGCATGCATGGCATCCAAGACCTCTGGGGATCTGACGCACATTTGTTTTAATATTGGTAGTGTGTTCCCCATTATCTTAGTCACTCTGCAAAAAAAGGAAAAACTTGTTCCACAGCTTTCAGGGATAACGTAAATCTCACATCTCCACAGAATATCACTGGTTTAGAAGTTGGACTTTAAGGGAGGAGGAAACAGCAGGTCAGGTTGTGGAGAAGAAAATATACCCTGATGCTGACTGGCAGGTCCCTCCAGCTACAAAGCTCCTGCAAGAACCACCACATCCACCTCCTGAACTATGCAAAGGCAAAATAGTAGCACTCGTATTGCTGAAATCATGTAGGTGTTTATCCACTGGGGAAAAGAAATATTAAAAAGTGGAGAATTGTGCCTGTAGCCGTCTGCCCTTGGCTGAAGGTGTGCGTGTCCACGCAGAGCACTGCTGCTGCAGCAGCTGGGCTGCAGCATCCACCTCACACTGGAGTAACACTTCATTAAAAAACATGGAAAATGCTCAAAATATTTCCATACCTCACAGCCTGTATCTGGTAAATTGATTAGAAAATTAAATGATCTGTTTTTTTCAGGTTTTGGTGGTGGGTTTTTTGGTGTTTTTTGTTTGTTTGTTGTTTGTTTGTTTTGGGTTGTTTGGTTTTTTTTTTGGTTTTTTTTTTTTTGTTTGTTTGTTTGTTTTTTAATTCAGCATCCATCATAAAGTGTGCAAGATCCATTTAAGTGATGTTCAGATCACAAATTTGGCACACCAAGCACAATTAAGTGTGATAGTCCTGAACAGTGGTAGTGCTGCATGTTATAACCTGCATTCAAACAGATAGGAGAGAAAAATGTGGCTCATGTCTTCATTTTTTAAAGATATGCACAACATCATATTACACATCAAGCAGCAACAGGAACCATGTGAGGGCATGAAATCCCAATCATTGCTGCAGTCCATAGGATAGATGTTCCCCTCTAATGAGCTGCTACTTAACACCAGCTGAGAATACAGGGTTAAATGTCAATATACTGATATTTCATCCTGACTGAAATAATAACCTCCAGTCTGTAACAAAGTCCCCATCAGTGCTAATGGAGCCACTCGTCCTCACCAGCAGCATGCTGAGGACAAGGGGCCTCTGCTCCAATTTCTCCCAACACAGCTGTTCTTAGAGCCATTTAAAATCTTATTTTCAATGTGGCAAGCTGGCCGGCCTAAATTAATTCACTCATGCAGTATTCACCAACTACTTAAAAAATAGTTCAGAAGAACTTTTGGAAATATTTTTGTTTGCAATTTTCTCTAAATAAGACCAAAATGAACTACATCCTTAGCTCACTGTCAAGGGCTAAAGAAAGCAATTGTGAAAGGGATGGATCTCTTAAAATGACTAAATCAAAAGTGACTTTAATATGCAGTTCAGCTTGCCAAACAGAGTGTAGCTGATCTTTCCAATTTAAATCAGAAAGTCTTTTCTTGGTTATTGCTGAGATCTGCACATAAAAGACGCGCCATTTTCTGGGGGAATGGAGATACATGTACAGAAAGGTTGCAATAATCGAAAACTAAAGCCTCCCACTTGTAAAAGCAAAAAGTTATGACATCAGCCCATGATGTCCCCATTGCTCAGTCCGTGGTGATCGTGAGGGTTAACAGCATTGCAATACTTACGCAATCTCAGCCTCATGACCACAAACAGACTATGACCCGAACACAGTGGGAGTGCCTCCAGCCGTACACAATCGCACTGCGACACTCAACTGACTCGGGGGCAAGGCAGCGCAGGATGCGTCCCATACCTCACATGCTATTTATGATGTATCTGCGTTGCATACAAATTGGCACTAGTATGAGGAAATATGAATATCTCAGCATCCTTCAGTGCCAAATACAGACATGATGCAACATAGTCATTTTCTCAATTCAACGTAACATACAATATGCCACTCTCCATTATGCTACAGCAACTGAAATGTGCTGCAGGCCAATGGAAAATATCCCTAAAAATAGCTATGCTGTTTCTGGGCAAAAGGAGAAGTATTCGACATTTCCTTGAAAATGTTCCCACCTGGATTTGCTGGAACAGCAACATGATCGTTCAGTGACAGGAAGCTCTCTGGTAAGGAGCTTTTTCCTCAATATTACCCTGCTTTCCTGAAAGCACTGCAAACAGGGCTCATAGCAGTTCTTTAAAATACTGTACATGAAAGCTGTACTAAACTGTTTAAGTGCTCCATTGTGAAGCACTGTATTAGGAGCTTTCTGCTGCTCAAGCAACTTTAGATTGTAATGTATTATAATAGTGTGCTATTCTCCTAGAGATCATTTTATAAATGCAACACAAAAGATTGTCACATGATAATCTTCTAAATCATATCAAGGAAAATAAACACCCACTGCAGAGGGACTTGCTTATTTTGCTAAGACATTTTACAGCATATTAGCATAAAAATACTACTTCAGCCCTTCAGGTTCACCCACAGGACTGCTTAAGAGCATTAGATGTGATATAAATACAAATGATTTTGGCAGCATGATACTTTTTTAATGCAGATTTGCAAATTTTATACGTTCCTATTCAGCTCTGTCATACAATCTGTGCAAATTACAGAATTTTGCCTAACTGAAAGAGCAACAATGGGGGAGAAAGGTCCAGTCAGTTCTTCCATTTCATATACATGATATTGGCATACCATCTCCAGTCACTGAAGCCACAGAGCTTTTACTGCTGAGTCCTCTGTCCTCTAACACCGCTAGAGGTCCATGTGTAGATGTTGTCCAGCTTGATAGATGGATCTGCACAAGACTACAGCTCTCCCTTTTGCCTGGTATTGCATGGATTTATTCCATATAGAATCAAAGAACCACAGAATTGTTTGGGTTAGGAGGAATCTTTAAGATCATCTAGTTCCAACACCCCTGATGTAGGCAGGGATACCTCCCCCTCAACCAGGTGACTCAAAGCCCCATCCAGCCTGGACTTGAATGCTTCCAGGCAAGAGGCATCCACAACCTCACTAGGCAGCCTTTCTCCTTCCTTTCTTTGTAAATGACATTGCAATTCTTCTATCAGAGCTATACTTCCTATCGCACAGTCAGGAACCTGCTGCACAAAGAGATATATCCTTCATAGAAACCAGGAGCAGGAGCGGAGCTACAATCCAAACTGCCTGCATATTAAACATTAGCCTATTCTGGTGCTCATCCTCCTCAGTGGCACTGCCCTCTGTCCTTTCCTTCAGGAGAGAGCCTCTCTGCCATGAAAACCTATTCAGGTTCTTCAGTAGCCACTTGGGTGGAGCAATTGGAGCAGTCTGTTCACAAAGACCCTTTCCTGAACAGGACTCTCAGTGTAGTCTGGATTGATGTGGTGAGCTACAAACAGTAAAGATCCTTGTTTTTCAGGCAGTCTCCTTCAGGTTCAGATAGCTTCACTACAGAATGTAAAAGACTCTCATGAGATTAACGCTAAGAATTTCCATTTTTTATGGTATTTTTAGATTATATTTCATTTTCCAGGCTGCAGTTGGCTTGAACCAGAGCCACAATGCTTGTGACACTCCAAACACAAAAAGGAATTACAAAATGTGACAATTCTTAAAATGTGTTTCTTGTTGTATAACAAATTCCCAGTGTTGTAGATTAAACTAGAGAGAACAGGAACCATAACATGGAGATTATGCAGCATTTCACTTTGTTTTTTGACAAAAAGTTAATGCCTGCTTTGTTCTAGTCAGTAAGTATCAAAGATACTTTACAACTGCATAGCACACAGCTTAGCTGATTGGAAACTACAGGCAAGTATAAATCAAAGACGTTACTGCACATTTTAGTGAAAGCTAATTACAAAAGTGTGGGGCACTTCTCCCCTCATATGCTCACAATGACAGACAAAATCCCTGCTAACTTACCAGTTTCCTTCTCTTTCTCCTGATAGCTCACCCTAGGAAACCTGCCCATATACCTCAAACCAAACCTCCAAAAATCTTTGCTATAAGCACATTTTCTCTGCTGGTTCCTCAAAACGACACCTTGTCCAAGTTCCTACGTGTGTTTTATACTCAGAGTTCTGTTAACAAGAAATTGGATCAAGAGCTGGAAATCACACTTTTCCTTATTACAAAACCAGTCATTTCTGTTTAACAGACAGAATTGTAAGTGGGCATGAAAGCTGAAAGAGAAGGAAAAGAGACCAGGTATATCTAGCAAGGGCTTTTGGATTTTTGCTGGAATTCACTTTAAAGCTATTGACGTTAGACAATAGCTGAAAAGTGAAAGCTCAGGTAGACGCCCAGCCCTGCCATGAGGACTTCCAAGTTGCATATGTGTGAGTGCATTAATCTGCCCACTGAGACTCCAGTCAGCAGCCCTGTGGGTGCCTGCATAAATCAAGAATTAAACAAATCACAGTAAATTTTGTATTGAGTGAATGTGGGCACATTGCCTACTGTCTTAGACCACTGGATCTTTGGGGAAAGGGCCCTTCTTTTTCTCTTTCATGGTCATTTTTGTTCAAGCAAGTTTCTAGCTTGGGTACAATAGCTTTGATAACAAAAATAATATGGCTCACCTCTTGCCAAAAGTACCTAGGTTCTGTCTTATATTAGTGAAATGAAGTGAAGAACAATAAAAAGTGACTTCAGTAAGCTGGTCTTAACCAGGAATATTTTGCGTACATCTGCTGGCAACGGAATGGGCAGGGACTGAGTAAGCAGAATCCCTTGAGCTCATTTACATAGGAAAACAACTTTTATGAGCTTTCAAACAATTTTTCTCCGATGTCTAGGAAAGTTGAGGCTGAGGTGAAACAAGCTAGAAGAATACAGGTAGTTTTTTTGTTTTGTTTTCAAAGTCTTACATTCTGTCACATATGTATGCACTTTCTTTAGGCAGCTGACTTCCCTCACCCTCTTTAAAGAAAATCCCTGTGGAGGAAATTCCTTAGGCAGAAATATCTGGCCTCGTGGCAAATGCCAGAGGAGAGCTTGAGCAGCATTGGGGTTGGTCTGACCTGTGGTTAGGCTGTTGATGGGCTGTCTGGGACAGAGCTGGCCACCCATCTCGTTCTGGATCTGCGTGCTCATTTTGTGGGTGCCTCACCGCCCATGTGTCTTTGAAGGCTTGTTTGATTTCCGCTGCCCTCCTATCGAGCTGATCTCTGAAGTGCAAAAGCAGCTCTACCTCGCATGTCCAGCGTGTGGGGATAGAAAAGCAAATAGAGGAGTGGGAGGGAAACGAACAGCTTTTAGCTTTGAGGTGTCAACACAAAGTGGCCAACCAGAGGAAAAGGAACTGCACAGAGGAAGAGAAAATATAAAACCTCCAAGGCAGACGGTCACTGTCAGCGATATTTTGGCTTCTGAGAGTCTGCATTTAAGTGTTTGTTTTCGGAAAAATCACTCAAGTGCTTCTTCCACACAGAGTTATGTTGTATTTCCCTGTAGGCAAGATTGGTATTTGCAGCCTCCATGGGATAACGAGGTTCTGATTGTTTTATTCTGTGGGATCCTCTCAAAGCTCTATTGTTTATGTAACATCACATATTTAATATATCATTTTAATAACATAAAAAATTATGCAAGCAATTACATCTCCAGAACATTGATAGAGAGTAAGAAAATATGCATTATTTGATGGAAATGCTCATTGATATATCTGTGTTGAGTGCAGCCTCAGTAAGTTTGCAGACAACACCAAGTTGGGAGGGAGAGTTGATCTGTCTGAGGAAAGAAGGGTACTACAGAGGGACCTGGATAAACTGGATCAATGGGCCAAGGTTAACTGTATAAGTTTCAATAGGACCAAGTGTCGGGTCCTGCATTTTGGTCACAACAACCCCAGGCAAACCTACAGGCTTGGGGAGGAACAGCTGGAAAGCTGCCTGATAGAAAGGGATCATGTTGCACTGATGGACAGTTGGCTGCATGTGCCCAGGTGGCCAAGGAGGCCAATGGCATCCTGGCTTGTATCAGGAATGGTGTGGTGAGCAGGACTAGGGAAGTCATCCTGCCCCTTGGCACTGGTGAGGCCTCACCTCGAGTACTGTGTTCAGTTTTGGGCACCTCAGTACAGAAAGGACACTGAGATGCTGGAGCAGGTCCAAAGAAGAGCAAAAAGGCTTGTGAAGGGCTCGGAGAATATGCCCTGAAGGAACTAGGGCTGTTTAATCTGAGGAAAAGGAGGCTGAGGGGAGACCTTATTGCTCTCTTCCAATATCTGAAAAGTGATTGCAGCGAGAGCAGGGTTGGTCTCTTTCCACCAGTGACTGGTGACAGGACAGGGGGAAATGGCCTCCAGTTGTACCAGGGTAAGTTTAGAATGCATATCAGCAAACACTTCTTTACAGAAAGGGTGGTTAAGCACTGGAATAGGCTCCCCAAGGAGGTGGTTGAGTCACCATTCCTGGATATGTTTAAAAACCATTTGGACGTGGTGCTCAGGGATATGATTTAGCATAGGGTTGTTAGAGTTAGGGTAGTATGGTTAGATCATGGTTGGACTTGATGACCTTTAAGGTCTTTTCCAACCTAAGTGATTCTATGATTCTATGATTCTTGTTTTTGCTGTTATTCCTTTTATAAGTCCATCTATATTCTTACTTCCTAACAAGACTTTAAAAAACAAATATTGAGGATATATCTTGAAAATAGTTAATTTCATTTGGTGTAAGTTACTGAGTTTACTCAGAAGTGTGTCAACCTGCATAAAAGGAGGATGTGTAGATGTGATGTCTGCCAACTGCAGTAAGAGTGAACCAGTGGTTGCTGTATTATACCGTCCAAGTTTCCTTATATCTGATTTCATTCTCTAAATGCTGAGAAATATGTCTGTTTTTCAAGAAGTTCTGGATGCTGGGATTTCTAGATGTCTGGCAGATCAATAGGAACAGGTCCGTACCAATAGCTCAAGCAGGATTACTGGACACAGATATTCAGAAATTGCAAACAAATGCTGTAGCTGTGCTGTGAATGTAGCCATGGATTAGACACTTTTAAACAGAAACACATGCAGTGTCTGCAGCACTTCCAGGTAGCCTGGGACTCGCTGCATTTAGCATGTGCACTGAAAGACAGCCAGGCATGCCGACATGCCAAGATCTTATACCTACACAACAGTCTCTACAGAGGTGGACAAGCTGACAATTTTTCTCTCAGTTTTGACTGCAGGAAAAAGAGTCCTTGATAAGGGTTTGGCGTGCAATACAATCAGAAAGAGCTCAAGAGGTTTTACACTAGCCTGAAATATCTCATCTCAGACATCTCGTATTATCTCCTCTCCCATGAATTGGACAGAGCACCATGCATGTTCAGTTTTGGAGTCCAGGAAAATTCTTGCTACACGGAGCAGAGTGTGTGCAAGTTTCTACACTACTAATTCCATAATCTCAAGAACATACATATGTTATAGTTAAAACAGACCTTGTAATTGGGCATTCAGTTGGGTTTCTTTCTACACAGATGCTGCACTTACCTGGGTGCAGCAATTTTGTGATCTTCTGTTGCATCAAGAAATCTCAAGGGAATATAATGTAGAAGATAGAATAAAATTGGTGTTATATAGTCGCAGAATGACACAGATGGTGCTATTCCTATGGGCACATATGAACACCTTGCTTTTAGAGTGACCTTTGAGAGTTTCATAGGAAAGCTTCCAAAGTCTTCTTCCAAAATAGATATAACAATATACAGAACTTTGAACAGAAAATTCCAAGCATGTATGCCTATTGCACTCCAGTCAAAATATAGGTTATTTTGTGTATTGTGTAATGCAGGGAAATTCCCTCAAGTAAAGAGCAAATTTTTGCTGCTTATTAGAACCTTCAGATAGTCCCTAAATGTAGACTATTTCCTGTGCATTGCAAGATTTTTGTGGCTAGCTTACCTGCAAAAGTTTTGGATAACAGAATAGGTTAGTTTGCATAAGCAAAGTGTTAACCTAGAACTTGCTGACACTGTCTTATGATTTATTTAGCACCCCCAGCCGTTAGCTGATCCACAAATTTCAACCAAGAAAAACAAGAAATTACCCTTGCTGAGACAACCAAAGTTGTCTACATAAACTGACTACTGTGTCTGTGAAGGCTATGCAAACATCTTGGTTTGTGAAAACACAATTGAATGAAAATTAAATTAAATACCATGTCCTGTGTCTTGCTCTGGAAACCTTCAAACTTGAGAATCAGAGAGCTACAGTGCAGGAGTTTTGTACTAAAAGTATCTGAGTGTTCCTTGAGAAGTCTCTTCCAGAAATCAATTCTAGTGACAACTGTTTTATGCCCATGGAGACATAGTAGTAATATTGTTAAAGGAGACTTTACAATAGGTTTGATGATTCAGTTGTAAAAATCCTAATCTCTGTGGTCAGCCATTTGCTAAAAGAGTTTGGAGAACTCTTAAAAATGTGATGCCATTAATCATTTATTATTTCTTACATGAAACAGCTTATAGCTATATAATCTAACCACTTTGCTTTTAATCAGACTAGTTAGACTCTGAGCAGGGTCTTATAGAAATGAACAGGTTTTGACAGCTGTAAAGGTTAGAGATTCACTGATTTAGATAGTGAATCCTAGTGGATGAGCTTTCTCTAATACAGTACAGAATAGCACCATGCCTCATACATAACAACAAGATTTTGTCCATGAGCTCTCTCATCTGCCAGACTCTCCTATCTCTTGGAGTTTGCTTTTACTCTCCAAACAAATGGTACTGACATAGCAGACTAGTATCAGTGGTGACTGCCCGTTTGTGAGAATCGACCTCTTTATCATCTTTATCTGTGACCTGGAGGAGCTGCTGGAGCGCTCTCCCATCGACTTACAGGTAAGACTGAATAAAGCTGACCATTCAGGTAACTAACAAGGGAAATGGAGAAATGCCCTTTGCAATGGGACACGGTGTGAGGACAAGATATGCTTGCTGAAGCTACAAGGAGAAATTTTCCCCCCATGAGGACTCCAAGCGGTAGAGAAAGCTGTCCAAGGAGGCTGTGCATTCTCCAGGATGAGATGTTCTTTGAGATGGGTTTGGAAAATCCCTGATCCTCCCCATCTTCTCTCCAAGCTTGCACTGCTTTGTGGAGGTCAGAGAAGAGACCTCCTGAGGTCCTTCTCAGCATGAATTGCTCTGTATCTGGAGCTATGCTCTGTACTTTAAAAGTCACAGACACCTCTGATGAATCTTCTACTAACTGTTCGCTTTAAAGATCCATTTCATATGATTTTATGAGATATCATTTGGTTTTATACTATTGAGTACTGTTTTTGGAGTATTGTTGAGCCTGTTATTGCTTTTGGAGTTGGCCATGTGTTTGGTACCAAACTGCTGGATCCCAGAAGGGTGTAGTCCTAGCTCCACAAATCAAAACCCACTCTCAACAGGCTTTCCATTTGTTGAAGACTGAATTAAAAAAAATAATAATAATAATAAAAAAATAATTTAAAAAATTAAAAATAATAATAATAATAAAAAAATTCTATTCCTGTAGCACAGTTGGATATTAAAATATTGCAAAATCAGTGTTCATGTTTAATAGGGTCCCTGCTATCAGAGTCTCTAATATGTACATTCAAAATACCCTGAAATCTTGACTTTGTTTAAAAAAAAAAAAAAAAAACAGACATTTTAGAGAAGTGAGCCTTGTGAAAAATTTAACCTTTGTAAAACCCTTGAGTTTCACAAGGATATTTTCCACCTCTGATCTGCAGGACCCAGCTGCTCTACGGGAAGACAGTGACTTGTGTGGTCCTATCCCACCAATCCTGCAGTATCTACACATTATTCAGAGAGGCAGCTGCCTGTGATTACAGATCTTCCTAATGTCACGGGTCAAATCACCAGGAAAGTGGGAAGGCTCAGGATGAGAAACTGAAAGTAATCTGTCACTGTCAACTCCATGGGATCAAAGAAAAAACAAATCGTATCTGTTTTGGCAAATGGTGAAGGAAGGAGGAAAAGCACAGGCTGTTAGGTTAACGTAGACAGACAGGACTGACCTCTACTATCTAGATGAGTTTATGTTGCTGCCGTGCCTTGTATGCTGAAATCACTTCTGTCAGTGAACCTCTGAGCACTCTGAAGACAATGTAATTAAGAGCTGTAACACCTCTGGGAGACTTGATTGCAGCAGGATGACACTGGGAGAGGTGATAGTTGACTCAAGTAGATAACCAAGAAGTAACTGAGGTGTCTTTGTTTTAGTAGGATGGCAATGACAGGGACACAACTCATCTCAGGGCCAGAAGTGCCCAGATCTGAGGAGAAGAAAACCTACTTCTATAATAGGACAGTCTCTGTCTCGAGTTTGAGGGGAGCTGCAGAGAAGGCAGTGAACCACTGGTGTCAATTTCCAAGCAATTCAGGCTTTTAAAGTTGTGTTTGTGGTGCTCTTTAAACATTGCAGTGCAAACTGGAATAAATGTTTTCTTTTTGTCTTTCCTAACCTGTGTGAGTAATACATGTGCTCCATCTGCTTCAGCAATCTCGTGCATGCGATCACCGCCAACTGCTATTGCCGGCGTTAATCGCGAGTAGTGAATTCAGCTTTCACAATACAATCAGTTCTTGTTCTCGACTTCTAAGAGTTCATAATTCAGTCTTACTGTCATTTCTTTCCTCTTCCGTGTTCTTTCACGAAAGGTAGACCTGTGGGGAAAGAAACCAGAGTCATTAACTGTTGGAAACTTTAATGTGTTACAAAACCAGAATTAGAAGTGATAATGAAATTTCCACTGCTGAAAGCAGACTTTGCTAACTGATGTATGTAGTGAGAAAGGTGGCCATGTAACCAACAAAAATAAGAACCGTGTTCATTTTTAATACCCCTCATTCATCTTTGCTTGAATTGGCAGGAGACCAAATCAGAGTTTAAGTTAAGATGCTCCTTTTAATTTTCAGTACTTTAAATAAATATGTTTCACAATCTCTGTTGGACTCTGCTAAATCTACTTTTTTTCATTAAACATTGTTTAGAACAATGTCTACCAAACAGGATAAAATATATAATGAACTTTGGAGAAAATAAAATAAAATAGTCTTAAAAATCCAGATTTGATTCTGCAAAAACAACTCGGAGATAAATAACTTGTACCTCCTTGCACAGACACAATCGTTACAGACTGAGCACTCTCTTCCAGGAGCCAACCAATGACAGGCAGGAACAACTCAAACTGGAAAGGTTGATAAGATTGGCATCCTGACTATCTGTTCCAATCGACTGCACAGGCAGCTCTGAACTTCCCCAGGCAGCCTCAGCAGCACAGTATTCTTGCAGCTGTAAGTTCCTGCAGCTCATGAGAGGCTTTTAAGCCCCCATATTGAAAGTTACTTTCCAGGTCCTACATCATGGGTCTAACATTGCTTCAGTCAATGGGAAGTCAGTGGTTGAATTCAGGAGACAGTGATAAGATCAGAAATGCTACTTCCATAGAGTTCTTGGATTTAAAAATAAGTTCTGTCAGACCTTATCAAAACAGAAAATTCTCTGGTTTGCTTCAGAATACCTCTTTTCAATGACAAAAACTTTTGACTGAAAATACACCTTTCATTTTGCTGAAAAAACAAGATATATTGTTGCAATTTCCAGTTGTGTTTTTTTTTTTTTTTCTTTTTTTCTTTCTTTTAAATTGAGGAGGTATTACCTGATGTAACCTACCAGGGATAACCTGGTAGCAAGATGTAACCTGTACTACCAGGTATAACCTGCTAGAAAGATAAGAGAACAATTTTAATTTCAACTTATTTTCCAAAATGCCCAATTTTGCAATTTGTTATGGAAATACTAACGTAAACAGCAGAAATTGTATCAACAAATTCTTAACAGCACAAGGCAAAAAGGCTAGGAGGAAAAAAAAGAAGAGAGAATTTCAGAGAACTGAATCCTTCTGAATGCAGAGTAAGAAAAAAGAAGTGACTGACAGAGAAATAAAGGAAATTAGGGAAGAAATAAAAAGGAAAGACAAAGCAGAAGAGGTGGCTTGTACAGTGTCCCACTCTGAGGAACAGACGCTGAGGAAATGAAGTTTAAAAAAAAGCAGAAAAGGAGGGCATTTAATTGTCAAGTAGTTGAAGAATCTAGAAAGGGAAAAGGAACTGGCAACTGAGAAAAAAGCTAGCAGATAAACATAAATAGTGCTATGAAATCAAAGAAAATGAGGCACACACACACAATACTAAGAGAAGAGAGAAAGCCAAACCACAGAGTTTTGCCAAGGGATCAAACCCTAGAAGATTAATCTAGCCAAGATTTGTGAGGGCTTGTTTTATTTTTGCCTTCTTATTGCTGCCAGAAGATATAAACTATATCTATTTACTTAGGGGAAAAAAAATGTATTGCAATACAGCCAATTTCTCTTGGGGAAAAAAGAATCTTGTAACAAAAAATTCTGAACAATTTTTCATAGTTTTCCAAGGATGCTGAAAGTGTTTGATAAAGCAATTGGGTCTATATAATCTTTCTACAAGGATAGTGTTCACAGGTAGAGTAGAGCCACTGTGGCCAGAGGAGGATGTTCTTGTGAAGACTGAATATCCTATCTCAGATTTAGCCTCTCTGAAATCAGTGAAATTATTCTCATCAATCTGTTTCAACCAGAAATTGGGATCTGGCCCCAAGGAGGACTATGAGAATGATAGCACTTGCTTTTTAATAACAGTCTTAAATTAACTCTGCTAATATAGGCTTTTTACAGACTCTTATAAAAGGAAAGGAAAGGAAAATGAATATCCTGCTTTGGGGAAAGAAAACATTTGTTTGATGGTTGATAATTGCTTGTCAGGATCTAAACAAACATCTGTTTGCAGATCTGCTAGCTTTAACAAAACACTGGCAGAAGGAAAACAAAAAAGAATGGAGAGGAGAGGAGAGGAGAGGAGAGAAGAGGAGAGGAGAGGAGAGGAGAGGAGAGGAGAGGAGAGGAGAGGAGAGGAGAGGAGAGGAGAGGAGAGGAGAGGAGAGGAGAGGAGAGGAGAGGAGAGGAGAGGAGAGGAGAGGAGAGGAGAGGAGAGGAGAGGAGAGGAGAGGAGAGGAGAGAGAACATTTTGGCCAAAAGGCACATGAAGTGCAGACCAGCCTTGTTGCAAAGTTTCATCAGACAGCACTCTCTTTCACCCCCACCTTCCCTTTCCGTCCTCAAAGTGAAAGAAGAAGCAGGAGGTCCTGCCCCAGCAGACTTCATGCAACATCAGCAAAATGTTTCTCAGTGGTGCTTGGAGCTCTGATGTAGTTTTCAAAGCCACTTCTTTCTCTTCCTTTTCTGCACTCCTCTGTTTCTTTTTAGGTGTTGACTGAACCCTGCCACTACTTGAAGCTGTCACAAGGTTTTCGGTTATGTCTTCAGCTATCCAAATTTACGATGCCATTTAATCCACATTTACCAGAAAATATCTCATCCCTTTATTGGTGTAAGTCAACCCTTCATTTGAGATAGCTGTCAACTTTCCAAAAGCATTTTAGATACTGTGCATTTTCCTTTCTTTTGTAGCATATTCTCTCTTATGACAACTCAACATTGATTCAAATTTTAGTCTCACATTTTGCCTTACATCACTGCCACTGCACAGAGTATTTTCATGCACAGAACAGTGCTCTGACAGACCTAACTTTTCCTAGTTATCTTTTGAAATATATCATTACCGTGTTACTGATTGATCTTGAATAAACTGGTACCAAAGAACCTGGAAAAACAGGTAGTTGATGCACTAGCTTCAGTCAAAAACTTCAGAAGTAAAACAAAATCCATTTTTTCTCAAATGCATCTTGTTTGCACATTGTCACCACAAAAATGCTGCATTTTAATTAAATCCTTTGTATACCTTAAAGGGATAGGAGGCTGAAGGAGATTGACCACGACAGAACTTCAACAGCTGTGAGGAGGAGGACATTCCTGTATACAAGCAGGCACTTAACCTCTACATACTCTTCCTTGTATAGTGGAGTTGCTGCTGGTCTCGGTAAGGACAGAATCATCTGGAGATGAAGTTTGACCAGAAGCAGTGTAAATAGCCATATCTCAAACTTTTTTCATGAAACCTCAAAGATATATATATCCACCTTAATATCTTTGTTAATCTTAGGTTATATCATCTCCACTCAAAAACTTCATGTCAGGACAGATGTGATCATTGTAAAGGGTACTTGAATAAAGGACAAATTCAAGATTTGACCACACCTTATAGTCAAGAATAGTCTACCCGTGTTGGAAGCACGTTAGGAGGGTTTAGGAAGGGAATACTCAGACATAGCAGAGGAAAGCATAGAACAGCCTGTTACTTTCTCAGACCAGTGAAACCTGCTCCCAAGAGATGCTTAAATTCCTATAAAGTGAAGTTCTGCCAACTTATGTTGGCATATCAGGAGTCAAGGACTGGGAACTGCCTGCCCCAGAGCTGCCTGGAATGGGCCTACGAAGTATGCAGTTGTTGTGTGAACATGGGCAGATATCTGAGAGCTGCGAGCCAAGTCTTTTTCCATGACCTAAGCAATCATTAAAGATTACCTTTCCTGACGTGTTCAAGTCTCCCTCTGAGGCTTCACTGTCTCTGTGTCTCTGCATAGAGCCTTGTTATCCTTGTTAATTTTAACAGGGAAATATACGAGATCATCTATGGAGTGTGAGAATAGACTAATTCATTTATGGGCCAAAGGAGGACTATTTCATTGATGGACTCAAATTCAGTGGTATAGTAGTTCTCCATTTTTAATATAGTTAATGAATTTAGTACATTATCTAAAGACTAACACATTAGATAGTACTAAACTACACAACAGCAGACAGTTCTTCCCTCACAACATTAATCCTTAGACTCTGGAAGGGAGCGGCACAGTATTACGTTACACAGCACGTGTTCATGCAGAATTCCTACTGGAAAGCAGAGTCGTGTCACCTGCCTGGAGAACTGCTGGGAGCCAGCAGGCACGTGCCACTCGTAACTCACCCAAGTGAGCTGACCAAAGACACGAGTTGCTGTAGGAATTTTCATTAATATCTGTTTTCAGCCCCTGCAACATATATCCTCTTTTTATGTAAACACCAGTGGTACACTGGAAGACACTTGCAGATAAGATAAATGAAGCCCCTAATCTTCCAGCCCTTTTGGGCGTAAAGCTAAATTGCTTTAGGGATCTTGTTCTTCCAGTACAGCTTTCCAGAACCAGGGCAATATCACCTGTGGCAGCTTAACCAATTTGTATGCGTATGGCCTGGGATGAAAACAAGATTTTATGTCAAGATGAGCTGGACTGGTCTCAGAAAGGATAGAGCTTAATGAACAGAGAGTATCCCTGAGAGATGGGCAGAAATGAGGAGGTGCTCTGAAAGGAGAAGAGAGGTGTCAGCACTGCAGGAGCACATTGGCAAGTTGACCCTCTGGTTTTCCTCTACATTAAGCCATAGTCCAGTTAAAGATAGAATTAAATTTAAGATATATGCCTTACAGAAACCAGATCTCATATAGCACCAGTTATTCTTTTTCGAAGGACAAAAGGCAGAAGAACAATTTTCATTTACAAAATAAACACTTAGCCAAGATAGGGCATTAGACCTCAAATCTGATCACAAAGTGGGAGATTATAAAACTCTTCCCAAGACACCTGATGTCACGCATTCAGGGAAGGCAGGGATTTTTAACCATAAGAAAGGCTGCAATTTGTGTTTGTCCTACTGTCAGCAGATGATACCTGCTAACAACATCCACATCTGTTGTTCCTATCTGGAGCTCACTGTACTGACATCAGTCACCTTGCAACAATATAAAAGTAATGCAGGAGACAAACCTGTCTCCTTTTCTTTTCAAATGTGTGAAGAGGAAAATCGTAAATGTCTTTTTCTTTCAAAAATCAGTTGACTGTGAGTATCCATTACACAGCCTCTGCTCAGAATAGTGTACCTTCATTCAAGCCAAAGGCTTAAAGCAAACCCTACAATACAAGAACACTGCTCAATCTAAAATTCCCCTAAATTGAGGTGGCACCCCATGAAAGAGGAGCACCATTACAACTCGTGACAAAACTATGAGGAAACATGCCTAACTTGTTCACAGCAGTCCTCAGAAATGCTGAAAGAGTCATTTCTCCCAGCATGATGAAATGTAGATGAAACACCGGTGAAAACTGACTGTGCATCAGCACTAAAGTATTCACACCTCACTGAAAAGCTAAATGGGGACAATAAGCTAATCATCATGACACAGTGCAGCTCTGTTCTGGGGGAACCCAATGAAAAATAGTAATGCAAATCATGAAGTCTCACTTGCAGTTCCTGTCTTCTGGGCATAAAATGAATGAAGATATCTTTAGGAAGATATCTTTTTGTATATGATATTTATTGCTGCAACAAGCCAACAGCTCTGTTTAGAAGGCAGCTGGCAGACCTTACCTCCAGCCCCTTGCACCAGCCTTTCTCTGTTGCTGCACAGTCACATTGGCTAACGTCTCCTGTTTCTCTGAGCACCAGTTGACCCTACACAGCTCCACAAATCCGTGTGTCCCTCTGTGCAGCTCACCATTCTGCTTTTACCCAGCACACACTGGTCATCAGGAAGGAACAAATGGCACTTTTTCGCTGCTGAGGGCTGTAGATCGAATTCACAGACTGCTTTGGAGTAAAATTTTTGCCTGGGCTCCATCTCAAAAGCGCAGCAAACTCACACTGGCCCAAAGATCACCAAGAAGCTTCGTGGCATTCTCTGAAGGTTTTGTATTCTGTAGGCTTGGATTGCGAAGAGAGCCAATGCTGGCTTTTCTTTTCAAGATGTTTTAAAATCATGTGATGAGTTGTCAAAATGGCAAATTTCCATTTTCTTTGGCACTAATTTTATTCATGTTTCTAACCAAGAAAATGGTTGGAAATACTCTTTTTTTCTTTTTCCATCTTGTATGGTTGCCACTCCCTCAGACTCAAATGACTCAGACATTTTCTCTGTCTGCTTAACAATGATGATTTTGTGGTGAAAGCGCTGACACTGTTCTGCCCCTGGTAAGTTTTGTGCTGCCCAGAAATTGCTAATTCCTTGTGTACGGTGCTGGACAATTGCACAGGGTTCTCAGCTGCATGTCCTGAAGATGTGCCTCAAAATAACATTACTTAAACATCCTTCTGAGCTCACATCAGATATCACAACACCTTTATTTTGTTGAGGGCTAAAAATGGAATTAAAAGCAAAGAACAGTAACTATGGGCAATTCCACAGCTCACTATTCTTTCATTTCCCTTACTTGCATATACCTGTTTGTCAGTATTTACTGCCCTTTGTCTTAGGAAAGTTCTGAATCTTCATCTATCCCTGATTTTAATAACATGAGTGTTTGAGTTCTCCAGGTGAGAGAGACTACAAAAGAATATCCTGGAAAATAATAATTAATAATCGGGAAACATTATTGTTGCGTCTGATAGAGGCTAATCTGGTCTTGAACTGCTCCGGCCAACGTAACATAATATTGAAATAAAATTCTGTGTGGCATATATAACTTCCTTTTTCCCAGGTTCTAAATTTGGTATACAACCACTTTATAACTTTATGCTATCATTTTAAAGGTTTCCTCATCTCAGAATGTCTCCTCAACACTTGAACCCTTTGTGTTCTCCTTTTTCTAACTCCCCTCACTTTTTCTCCATTCTTAGCCTGTGATGTCTGATGGTCCATCCTGTTTCTTCTGTCTTTCGAGTGTACACCCACATGTGCTCACTTTTGCTCAAATTCCAACACAAAATTCACAATTTCCTCTAGTCATGAGGGAATTATCATATAAACATTTGCTAAAAGGGCAAACTAGACAAAAGTGTAATCCAACCATATTTCATAACACTCTTCCACTCATTTGGTTTTATCAGCTCTTTGCTTGACTATTGCCCATGAAAGTAAAGACTGTTGATATCACAGGCCCTAAATAGCAGCTGCTTCAAAGGGCGCTTGGTACCTTAGGCCACCAGCACCTGCATCATGGTGGAGCATTTTGCATGAGTGCGTATCTTATGCCTCACTTCCTTTGGGTTCTGTTGAGGTCAGTATTTTTCAGCTATATGATTTCAACATCATGTTGCAACACTTAGATTTGGTATAGACCATTGCCTCGCACGGAGCCAGGAGTCCTGAAATACATATGGCACTCTTAAGCTTAGGCACCACAGCGCTTGCAGTGGTGTAGACGAAACATGGGAATGTGGGGAATGGGATGCAGACCATTTATGCCCATGTCCTGCAGACCAGTGGTGCCCACAGCACAGCATTTCCATACTCTGCCTCACTCTCACCTCACCTTCCAGCTGCTAAATCAGCTAAGTTCAAGGAGGCTGCATTTCATTTTGCTTTCAGAGAAAACAGTGTTAAATAGCAAAGCAAGGAGAATTTAGGAGAAAGTGAGACAAGTGACAATTATCTCCTTTGTTCCTGCAGATTTGCTCTCAGAAATGCTGACACTGTCCATTTCTCCTCTCTGGGTGTGGGACATGCCTTGGTTAAGGACGCTTTTGGTGCTGCATTTCCCAAAAACAGCCTCTGAGAAACATGAGGCAGAAGCATAGAAGCAGTACCGAGCACCCCACGCAGTGCCAGGCCCAGTCTTTGCTTGCAATATGGACTAAATGTATGAGGCAGGATGAAGACAATATCCAAAAGTCACAAAAAGCAATGAGCCAACCTCTTGTTTTCCATAGACATCTTTTTTTTTTTTTTTTTTTTTTCCAGCACAAGAGCCCACAGGTGTGGCAGTACCTAGAACCATAGAGTTTGTTTATCCTGAGCTGTTTCCTTAAGGAAAGGTGAGAATTCAGGTTATTTTACCTAGTGCACTGCCATTGTGGTGCAGAACCAGAGCTGCAGTGATGACAGAGTAGTGCGGAGAGCAACACCTCTGCTGGCACCCCTCCAGTAATACCAGTCTCCAGCCTGCCTGGGGCACCCTATGCACTGTTTAATTGCTGATAAAACACAATAAGGATAGCCTAAGCCTTCACTGAATGAATGTGGTGAGTTAAACCCAAGCACGAGGTTAGAACAAGTTTGTCCACATGGCTGCAGAGGCTGCAAAGCCATGCAAAATGCAGCCCCAACACTGACTGTAATGCACAAGCATTCACTGATCCTTGTGGCTTCAGCGCTCAAAATCAGGAGTCAGCCCTGAGGGTTTTTATGGCTAAAATGTTCCAGGAGAACTCTGGCAGAACAGAAGTAAGGCAATTTGGAGTCTTCAAAGAAATTGTGTATTAAGCAGGCATCTCAAATCATGGATAACCCATATTGGCGGTGGCAATGCCTTCCTTACATTCTGTGACAGCACATTTGGTCAATAATTGCAACTTGGTAACTAACATACCAATGTAAATTAAGCATCATTGTAACCCAGAGGGCATGATTCCACGTTTTTCCAAAAAATATCCCTTGAAAGAACGTCTCCAACCCAACTGTGTCTGTTTACAGCACAGAAAAGAAAAAAAGAAAAAAAAAAAAAGAGGTGAAAAAGACCACAAAGGGAATAAAGATCTGCCTGTTTATTCATCACGTATTTTCTAGGGCTTTTTGCTCTTTAAATTTGTTCTAATATTATCAGAATTGATTTTTAGTCTCTGATCCCAGAGGAAATGTCTTCAGTGAAACTCTCGGTGGATAACTGTAATGAAGAATCAGCTTGCAGAGCTGTTACTATGGTGCTCTTAAGTGTAGAGCTTCTAAAAAAATTAACTGATAAGAAAATTCTTATGCACTATATTTAGAATTATTTCACTTCCTAGCTTTTGTCATAAAATAATTTAACAATCGAAAGTCTACATGGAAACTGTTTATTTTTTATTGTTGCATGTATCATTTAAAACATGTTTTTGTTGGCTTTTGAGTAAATTCAGAGTTCAGCAGAAAGCTTGCTTACAAAATTCCCCCAAAGTAAAATGGGAAGCAAGAAACACACCATTCTGTTTCCTCGTTTTTTGTTTTTTGGTTGTTCTTTTGTTTTTGTTTTTGGTTTTTTTTTTTGGCATTGTAAGAACTGAGTCCCTTAGATTCCATGAGAAAATATTTACGTACAAAGAGCTCTACTTGAATGTTTACCTTTATACTCTAGGAAGGCATTTCAACAGGGGTACTACTTTCTGACTCTCCTGGAAAAAGCCCAGGTCTATTTTTAGATGCCAGCATCCCAAACTGTGTACTGTATCACACAGGGCAATGCAAGCAAAAATGGCAAATTCAGCTTCCTATTATTTTTGAAAGAGAGCCAACACTGGCCCATTTCTGTAGGGGCTTAAAGACATGTATAATCACTGCCAAAATTGTTATGATGATTAGGGCAAAGCTTCATCCTACAAGCACCATTTACACCACCTGAAGACAAGCAAGTTCAAAATGGCATGCAATAACAGCAGCACGCACAGATGCATTTCCAGAAATTTCTGTACTGTTATTACAAATCACTTCACACTAGCACATTCACTCAAGTCCTTTCCACTAAAAAAATAAAAAACCTCCTCACACTGCTCATAACAAATTACCTGCTGGTGCACAATTAATTTCCTGAAAGCCTGCATGGCGGTGTCCCCCCCACCCTACCTAGGTGCTGCTCAGTACCCCAGGGCTGGGGGCTCACTGCACTGGAGGCCATCTGGTACCACTTCTAAATAAGGAAAATGCTCAGCAACAACACTTCCCTGGCATTGGCCACCTAGACTTGTCTGCGACCACTTGAAAGCTGGCAGCTTTGACAATTTGGACTTCACTCTACAGATGCGTCCAAATCTCTGGCATGGAGAAATAGTCTCTGGGCAGCTCAAGAAAAGGAATAGAAATGAAACAGTACTCGGTAATCAAAAATAAGCTCGAAAACAAATTCTGCCACTTAAATGGCACTTTTTGCTGCTCTGCAGAAATTTCACCATCATTGGTGTCAGCGTGAGAAAAGGGCCAGTCATAACTGACAGTAAGATAAAAAACAAAAAGATTGTGCCCTCTGAAGAGGTTTTGTATTTTCAAAGTACTGCAGAAACACAAATTAACTAAACTTTGTAACATCCAAATTACGTGAGCCCAAGCTCACCTTTACTTATACACAAGCAAAGAAGAAAAGTAAAAAAAAAATAAAAATTAATTTGCAGGAGCATCTTGTAAATTAACTCCTGAAAGGCATCGAGCCATGTGTTTAATGCAATACTACTTGTCTCCTTGGCAGAGATCTAGAAAACAAGTAATGAAACATCTTGCATAAAACCCAGCTATCAATTTACTATATGATCATCACAGTAAAGATTGTCATCTTATTATGAATTCTTTTTCAATACTGTCCATTCACTAACTTGTCTGTAAGGGTACTGGACTGCCATTCATCACTGTACAACTGTGCTATTAGTTGCAGTATCATCAAAAGGACTTTTGAAAAAATAGAGTTTTGTAAGTTTCAGTGTGGTACCATGAGTTGGGAGTGCTGATGCCTACTGTCAGTTTCCTTGCTGAACTCCAAGTATGTATGTCATTTGTATGTCAGTAACTCCAAGCAGTTATGTCATTTCACCTCTCTGTGTCCCAGTTTTCATATCTGGCAAAACAAAAAATAAAAAATAAAAATTATTTCATGGGGATGTCATAGAAATTAAAATTGTAATGTTATGGATGTTACTGAAATTTGCATGAAGCCTGAAAGTCAGATCCTTAACATGGGTTTTTCCTACATTACTCTCTTGCATTGTCTACACATTGCAAGGAGTCCTGCTGAGCAAACATCAAAGGTTCTCTGGGACTTTTGTGGGAACTGAGGAGAAAGACGTAAGAAGCTACAGCTTTATAAGAAAGATGAATCAAATATTTTTTTAGGTAAAATTTTTCCTTTTTCAAACATACTGTTTTGCTTGTGAACACAAAGTATTCTCTGTGTCATGTACATACTGCCACTCATTCTCCTGCTAATTATGGAAAACCAACACACTGAGAACAAATTCTCAGCTCACCTATTTTTAAAAGTTCTTTCTAATTGATTCATCAAATAATATTTTCTCCATCAGAAGAAGCTTGTCTTGTTTGAAACTTCCTTCTGAAAAGTGCAAGAGGTTTTTTTTTTATCCCTGATTTTGAGGAGAACAGATTTTCTAAGTGCTGTTTTTGCATCAGCTCTGTTCTCCACAGCTGAGGAAGAGGCATCTTTTCTTTCCTCGTGCTCTCTCTCATTTACTTCAGAGGTGAATATCAGATCTGTGATCATACTGATGAGCCATGGAACATCTCACCAGATTTCTCTTTGCTGAGGAAGAGCAGACACCCAAAAAGGTGGTGAGACCCTGGCACAGCTACCCAGAGAAGCTGTGGTGCCCTATCCCTGGAGATGTGCAAGGCCAGGTTGGATGGGGCCCTGGGCAACCTGAGCTGGTAGGAGAGCCCTACTCACAGCAGGGGGTTGGAACTGGATGGGCTTTGAGGTCCCTTCCAACCAAAGCCATTCTGTGATGCCTGTGATTCTAACGTGGCTTGTTGGCTTTACATCCAGTTTACTCCATGTGATCCAGATGGCTTTTAATCAAGTGCTATCACACAAACACAGAGGCTCACATTCTACTGCAAGAGGTGGCCCTCCACCCACAGCATGCCCAGCTCCCGCAGCACCAGCCGAGGCAGAGGAGAGGCTCCCTGTTGTGTAAGGTCATTGTCTGCTTCCTCCCTTTGAAATACATCATTTTTAGAACCTCAGTTTTAAGCACACTCTATAAATCCAACAGCGAGTCTTACTGAAGTCTCAATTCTAAATAAATAGTTTAAAATAAAAGTTGCATAAATACCCATCCGTGCCAACAATACAGTTTGAAAGGGAGTGCTGTAAACACAAAGTAAATTAGATGGGATCCACTTTTGTGGGGAAAATGGCTACTTAAACCAGTTATTATAGAGAAGATGTTGTTGTGTGGTGCGACAGCACGTACCCATGTGGGTAACCGAGAACTGGTTGAAGAAACAAACCCCACCCGTACCTAGGAGCTGTGCCATGACCAGACCACAATTCCTGTGAGGCATAAATTTAATTTGCTGAAAATGAAGCACAGGCACTGTCGCAGCTCATTAGCCAGCAACAGACATATTGCAAGAGAAGAAAGTGGAATTTGGTGGATGGTCCAAATTCTACATGTGCTGTGAATAAAACAGACTATTGTTTTTTGATAAAGGAGTATTGTTTTGAATGTGCCGGGTAACTAAGTAAAGCCAGCAGAATTTTTTGGCCAAATATAGTCTCTTGCTCACTGCTAAAAATCCTAGCTTTTAAATTAGGAGCTGAAGTCATTGAAAAAAAAGTTTACATTCCTGCAGCCGGCTGCAGCAAAGCCAAACAAATGTTTGGCTTAATATTCATCTCTTTCATGAGCCTTTCTTAAACATCTAAGTCAGAAAATACCATTTCTATTATTTAGTAATTTTATGCTCAAAGCACTGGTTTTGTTCTTTTTTTTTTTTTTTTTTTTTTACAACTTTACCCGCCTGTTTCTGTTTTTTCTAGCTTGTTCAGAAAAGACCCAGTAGGGTCAACTGCCATGGCATTAGGCTATGCAAAGCATTCCGTATCTTAAAGAAATAATGGTTTAAGTTTCTAGCACCAGCTCCAGTTATAGGTCACAATTACTAGCAGTGTGTTGTTTCTTCCCTCCCTCTTTTTTTCTGTCACATCCCATACCTGAACAAAACTATTTAAAAAATGGGGGGAAAAAAATGAAATAGAGGAAAAGAATGTGTTGTTTCTCACAGCAGCAAGCTGCAGTTGTGATTCAGGTCCAGAAAACTATCAAAATTTAGGCGACCTGCCTGTAAAAAAAAAAAACAAAAAAACACCAGCAAGAGCTGCTACATTTATCTAAAGCAAAGCTGCATGAGGAACACGCTGGAAAATTATTAGAACAAGCATAGTAATGCCTGGGAGCCCAACTGACACATTCTGTGAGATATTTCGTGCTCCACGCTGCTGTAGGTAAGGTCACCAGTGGATGCATGTAAGCACAACTGGGACAATGCAGAGGCTCAGGTGCCAGAAGCATGACCACCGCACAGAGGAAGAAATTAACTAAAACTAGCCCACCATCCTCCTTCCTGGGCTTCTGGAAGTTGTATTAAGATGGTATTCAGGCCAGCATCCCAATGCTGTAGGACTCTGTGAGTATGGAGGGTATGTTTGTTCAGGATCTCTGTTTTCCCTTTTTCTTAACCAGATGTAGAAGGTTTGAATTTCAAGCAGTCGGCATCTCAGAACACAGAACAGTGGATATTAGCATATTTGCTTTGAGACTTCTTAGCTGGACACACACTTGAAGTAAGGAAGCCTACTGACTGAAGAGTGCAAAGCTGGGGTACAGCTGTAAGAATGAGCTTTGCCTTAACATGAGTTAACAAAATATGTACATTTGGCTCATCTTTCTTTCCTTTCCTCTTTATTTCCCTTTTTTCTGGATGAAAGAAGTGGCATATAAAAAAAAATGTATGTTTGAAAATCTTACTTTAAAACCACACATTTTAAGATTATGTCTTAAAGCACCTTTTACATCAGACCTTGCTCCATGATGTCCTGTGATTGATTACCTCATTTGAGGTCTCAAATCTCTGTTTTTGTCCCTCAACGTATTAACACTTATGTGCCTTTAAAGAAACTACTCTCAGATATAAAGATAAGCATGTGCATAAAATGTTCCAAAATTACAGTTTTAAACAGACACCAAATCTAAGATATCTGGCAAACAGAGTAGTTCGATATCCTTTGGCTGTAGAAAATGCAACTTAGCTTTTTCTGCCTACTGTATTCACCTGTAGAATATGATTCATTTTAATGCTTATGACTTCCTTCTCTGATTCTTGAACAGTATAAGAAGTTTCTAACCACAACTTTGTCTCCTCAGATCCACAACAAGGTGGAAAAAAAATTCCTTTCAATCATGACAACACTCAACTAAGAAAACAAAATTCTCAATTTATTGAATTATGTTAACTTTTATTTAATACCATAACAATCCTTTTCTAATCAGCATTGCCAGCACTTACAATTTTATCACCAGTCACAGGATATTTGGTGGTTTCCATAAAATCTTCACTCTTTTCCTCAGACAATTAAATCCAGTATTTTTAACACTCAGACCTTTACAACTATTGGAAAAAAAGTGTGAATCCTAAGTGAAAAAAACAGATGACAAGTGAAAAAAAATGGTGACTGGACGGAATGAAACACTGATGTCTGGCTTTGACTTACATGTCATAGGGTTTCTCTATACATGTCTTTTTCTTTCTTTTTTATTCAGAAGCTGATCTCACTGTTAAGGATCTGGATCACGATTTCTGAGAATCCAGGGATGGTGGTGCTGCTGATTTCATAGCATTCCACTGAGTTCCATGAATCTTTTCCTTTCTGCTGCTCCTTCCCTGCTCACCCCAGCCCCACCACCCTCATCCCAGCTATGCCAGGAATGTCAGACCAAAGCCCGAATGAAAGGCACCAGCATCTTAGCAGCTAAAGCCCTCTCAGATTACAAGTAACATGGGGGTAACACCAAATGCTGTCTGTGCCACCCACGGCCACTGTCATCCATGTCAAACTTTCACTGACAACAGCTGATCTCCAACAAGCAGTGGAAAATGTTAACAATTTGGAAAAAAAATAAAAATTAAAAGTCCACTGTTATAAAGAACAAACAAATTAATAGTGACGTGGATCACTCATGTTGAGTTAATAGACTGCCTTGGTTCTTCAGTATGGTTGGAGAATAGCCACTGCTATCCTGGCAAAAATGCTGTGTGCACTTTAAGAAAAGTAAGACTTCAGAAGGAAGTGCGATGGAAATTTCCAAAATATAGATGGCCTGTTTGGATAAAGACAGGTTTTTTATACTTAATTGCTAGGCCTGGGGAGCTTGGCCGCCCCAGCCACTGACTCTGTCTGAGCACACTTGGACAGATGGACAGATGGAGGCTGGAGGGATCCCCCGTGAACAGGGGTGCTCCCTGCCCACAGCCTTGCTTTCCATTTTCTTCTTGCAGCAGAATATGAGGGGTGCTCAGGATACTGATGGGGAAGGATATTTCCATCAGCTTTGTGGTTAACACACTATGGTCCTCATTTTTCAAGTCCCGGGTGAGGAATGATTCTATTGTCTTTTGATGCTACTGGAGGAAAAGACAATCACCAAAATCAACTTATATTCTATCCATTAATGATAAGCTGTATTAAATATTTAGATGCTCCATAATTGTTATCTGAAAAAAAAAATTTCTGTGCTGTAAACAGGATTTGTCTGAAAGGTAATGCAGAGAGAAAGGACCATCATCCCTCAGCAGTTATGCATGGCAGCAGGCATACTAGTGAAGGCTGTGGTACATTTGCATGCTCAGAAGGTTTCTCAGCTACATTAAAATTAATTTTTATTTTTAAACAAGCTTGAGCTTTTTCATGTAGACACTAGGGTAGGTAGCACATTTCAACGTATGGCAATTCCAGGTTATCTAAAATTAGACCACTGCGCTCTGTTTTTAGCAATGGAGATATAATGGAGATAAATCTGAGGAAACCTCACTAACTTCAGAGTAGCTGCCTCAGATTTACGTGTGAATTAAAGATGTCATATTAGCCTCCGATTTACATTGCATGCTACTAAATATGAATCCTTGATTCTGAAAACAAGAGCTGCACTAACTCATATACAACTGGAAATGTCCACATTAATTCCATGTAACAGTCAGCAAGTGAGAGTTAATATTCCCAGGTAGAAATAGGTTGTGAGTGTTCTTCACCACCAGTCTGTTTTAATACCATCATGTGGATTGGGACAGCTGAAACAGCAATCATTCAGAATGTTTTTAAGCCATGATTTTTGGTTACCTCACTTATCACCATGTCAGAATATTTTCTCTAGCAAATTAAAACCTGGCTTTTTCCTTGTGTACTTTTTGAGTATTCCAAAGATTCATTCACAATGCCAAGTTGCAGTAAAATCCAATGCAATGTAAATCACCCTCTGATATTGCTTTTCCTGTTTCTTTCTGGATTGAGTTATAAATTCAATGAAAAAGAAATGATTTTGAACAGCATCGGTGGAGAAATGGGTATAACGGATAGAGTTTTAAAGTCAGATCATCTTGCTAATAGCTAAATAACGTATTTCCTAAGTTGGATTTTGGCTACACAAGTTTGAATGTTTGAACTTTTTCTTTTTTCATTTTAATAAGGAGAGCATTTTAAAGTGCTGAAACTGGGGATAAGGTAACATTATCCTCTTGGCACATTTAATAATATGTACTAATGCAGTCTGTACTTCCAACCCCTCTTTCTTGCCTAGCATTAATGCTGCAAATTGATGTATTTTTCTGAACAGCAAACCCAAGCAGTAATGTGGTCATGGGAAACTGGAACAAATGACCACTTGCTCTGGAAAGCAACACACTGTGAGTTTGAAGTTCTTCTTGTTTACATAGTGGCTTGACTCTCAGCAACAGGTCATAGCCGCAGAAACAAGAGCTGCCTGAAATATCATGTAGGGCCTGTAAACCCAGGAATGTGCTGTGTGCTGCCAGCAGTGCCCTATATGATCTCAAGCAGCCCGTCTTCCTGAGACCTGAAGGATTTCAGACATTTCTGACAAGACCCGCTGGGCTAAGGTGACTTTGACAGAAGTCAGACGGTTAAGTTAACAATGAAGCTTGTCTTCAGGCTTCTCAACTGCTCAGTATTGTAATGTCTCCAAGACAAAGATGTTGCTCGGTACAGAGAACAACCCTAAATGTGCTCACAATGTAAATAAAAATTTAAAATGTATTCACTTTGTCTTGTTGGAATTTGGAAGGCAAGGAAAAAAAAAACAGAAAAAAAAAAAAAAAAAACCAGAAAAAAAAAAAAAAAAAAGAGAGAAAACCTAAGTTGGACCATAAACAATACAAGATACTGGTCTATATTTTCTCTAAGATACAGAGGCAAAAGTCCATCGAGTTTTATTTAATGAGTTACAGCATGCACAAGTAGATAGGTTTGTTTTTTGTTTTTTTTTTTTTCAGTAACTGACACAGTGGGAATGAGTATTTTCAGGGTGGTATTACATTATGTAGTTGAATTAAAATTCTCCTTTTTTTAGACTTCTTATGTGCCTTTCCTTCCTGTTCAGAAAGCAAAAGCACAAAAAGCAACACAGTATTGTCCTGAAGAACAATCCCCTGTGAGAACTGCACTGCCAACACTGCATCACACAGGGCTGGGTAACCTTTAGGTGGCAAACATGAGCACCCCTACAGCTGCTCCCCAAAACCCCTACCAGAAACCTTCCCAATATCTGCAGTAATTGTTCTTGGCTGATTTGCAAAGCATTCTTGCTTGTCTTATGGTTGCTCCTAAGCATCTCAGTAGATCCATTTTGCTTAAGATAGATCTACCTTCTCAACTCACACATAACTCTGACTTGTTATGGTTAGCTATCAATTGGCATTTCCAAAAGCACCCATCTCCACCTACTCACCAAGTAGTCCAGGATAGCAGGGTACCTATTACACAAGCCAAACCAGTCAATCTGTTCAAGGGTGTGAAATTCTGAGCTGGCACTGAGTAGTAGCAAAGAATTATTCAGAAGCACTACAGTGTACACATTTTAAAATACATTTAACTTCTCAGTTCTTAAACTGCCTGTAAACTTTTTGAGTTGCAGAGGCTACACCAGGATGTAATTAAGTAACAAGGCTGCTGTCTATAATTATAATGATTCTTTTAAAGGTTCTCATTTATAGGTGTAAATGCTGTGGCCTTAAAACAACTGGCAACGGCGTGCATGGCTTGATTTCAAATTTCTGTACTTACATGAGCAGAGATCAGGAGAAACAAGGAATCCTGCCACTCTTTTTCTGCCAGATGAAGACTGTCCAACCTCATTTCCATAATAAAATCAAAAAGACACACTCAACAATTTTTCATACTTGGGATTACAAGAACAAACCAAATGCCACAGGCCAACCCTGAACATGCCCATCCTCCTTAGTAACACCACTGCTGGAAGCAGAGATCTTGATTTGCTGCAATTACTTTAGCACTTTAGCTTATACTCATATTTGAAGAACTGGGCCATTGGGTTTTAGTTATTTGCTTTCCAAACTGTGTCTGAACCTTAAAAAATAAATAAATAAATAAATAAATAAATAAATGAAAAAAAGAAGGTTTAACAAAGTGCTCTGAAATGGATAGCCCTACCTACCCCAAAGAGCTGATCAGTCTGAATGAAAATCAATAGCATTTTCATGCAAAAAAATACAGGGTTTGTTGTTGATTCACATTCACTTTTTCCTGTCAAGTTCTACCTTAGATAGTTCAAGATTGAGATACTTTTTAGATTTAAAAGTCAGGTTAAATTGTGCTCTTATTAACAAAATGCATTAAGCTACAGATTAATGAAACACTTCACTTTAGACCAGTAAAGCTTCCATTAAAACCAAAGAATATTTGTGTTGTAGAGCCATAAAATGTGCTCTTCAAACAGGATTCTTTCAAACCACACTTTAGTGAAATGCATGGATATACTTCCATAGGTTTTAGTGAGCTCTATGGCAGGCACTAAGACAGTATGTGGATTGCATCTTCTTAAGAGATTCACAGGGGAAGAAAAAAAGGCAGATTTATTATGTATGAAGATGTTATGAGAGGTCACTTATATTAAAAATATTAGTAAGTGGAAAGGCTCAATATAACACGTAATTTATGTTATCTTTTATTGTTTATCTTATTCAAACCAGTAGTGTCCAGTTCTTCCTAGTTGCTGTCCCTTCAGTCTTCTGAAGATCTGAAATCCTAAGTGAGGGCACAAGACCTTGAATTGCCAAAAAAAGACAAATTTGTAGCATGCCAATTTTAACAACAAAATCACAGATTTCACACAATTCAAATAAAAATAATGGTCATTCTATTTAGTAGTACTTCATTTCTCTGCAAGGCAGGCATTTGAAGGTAGATAACTTAGGCTGCTCTACCAAACCTGTGGGCACTGTGACCCACTGTTTCTTGTGATGCTCTGCATTTAGATGATGAAGATGGAAGTAATAGCAACGTTAAGGACAAAGTGCACCATGAGTTCACTCTCAGATTCCCAGCTGCCAAATAAATACAGAAGTATGAAAGGGCAGATAGGGCTTGATGCCTCAGAAAATGTTTGTTCCAATTTGCCATAGGTGGAGAAGAACATGGAGAAAAATATACATAATACCCCTTCCTGAGGTCACAAGAAAATGACTTAAGATTAGTGTTCAACCATAATCCTTCCAGTACTCACCTATTAACTCATAAAAACACTGTGCTGTTGTTTTTACTTCAGGGATCTGTAGAGCACTTTGCTGTTAAAGACTGATTTACACGGAACAGAAAAGCATCAAATCTCTGTGTGTGCAAGGAAAAACTTGCTGTGTGACTACTGAGCTCAGCCAGCTCTGCTGCAGCAGAGAGGACTGGTGACAAATCAAGAGATTCACCACTAGTCAAGACACTCAGCTCTACATTTTCTTTAATCTTCATCAGCTGGAAGCAAGCTATATGACTTCTCTCTGATCCTAAATCAGCTGAATTCTGATTTGAATGTATTTTCCTGAAAGTATGCACTGTAGCCAAGATAATGTCATTATCTTCCACATAATCACTGCTATAAAGGTAAGTCCCCATTTCTGGAGCTAAAGCCTGTTTTTTTTCCTTATCAATTCTGATATAGCAGGGTATAAGATGGTCTGAAAAATAACCTGACATGATGGGATGGTGGTCACACAAAAGTAGCTCTGTGCCACTGACACAGTTTGGGGACCAACTACAGCTACATTGGGAAGACTATGGAAGAGAAGACAGATTAACACTCCTGCTGTTTCATAGTCAAACTGGGGCACTGAACATTTTTTCCCCAAACATGATAAAAGAATGTAGAATCATATAATTGTTTGAGTTCGAAGAGAACCTTGAAGGTTACCTAGTCAAACTTCCCTTCAGTGAACAGGTCCACCCACAGTAATATCAGATTGCTAAGCGCCTGTCCAGCCAGACTTTGAATGTATCCAAGGATAGCCTTTACTGAATCTCAGGAGGTTCTCCTGGGCCCTCCTGAAGTCTGTCTAGGCCTCTCTGAATTGCATCCCATTTGTCGGGTGTGTCGACCACACCACACGGCTTGGTGTCATTTGCAAACTTGCTGAGGGTGTCCACTGTCAATGTCATTGATGAAGGTATTGAAGAACATCGGTCCCAGTACTGATGTCTGAGGGACATGAAATATCATTGATCTCCATCTGTACACTAAGCCACTGACCATCAGTCTCTGGGTACAATCCTGCCACCATCAAAAAGTCCACACTTCAAATCCACATCATTCCAATTTGGAGAGAAGGATGTGGGGGATCATGCCAAAGGCCTTACTGAGGTCCAGAAAGATGACATCAGTGGCTCTTTCCTTGTTCAATCATGCAGTTACATCATCATAAAAAATGACAAGGTTGGTCAGGCAGGATCTGTTGTTGGTGAAGCCAATATGGGTATTCTGGATTACCTCTCTCTCTTCCATGTGTCTTAACATAGCTTCCAGGAGGATGTGCTCCATGATCTTCCCCAGTACAAAGGTAAGGCTCACAAGTCGATAGTTTCCTGTGTCACCCTTTCTACCCTTCTTAAAAATGCTTGTCACATTACCTTTTTTCCAGTCATCAGGGACTTGCCCTTACTATCGTGATTTTTCAAATATCATTGAGAGTGGCTTGGCAACTACATCAGCCAATTCTTTCAGGACTTCGGGATGCATGTCATCAGGATCCACAGACTTATGGATGTTCAAATTCCTCAGATAGTCGTGAAACTGATCTGTGCTTCACATTCCAAGTGTCACACCTCCTGCTGTTGGGCAGATAGACACGAACATCCCTGTGCAAAGCACAGAGCTACTTCGGCCCTCACAAACACAATGAAATGGACAGTCTTCTGTGTTTGACTGTTTCACCCCTATAGTTCCCCTCTTATCACTTCCATGATTCCGCACTCTGCCCTGCACCCCATGAATATAGAGCATCTACCTCCCAGGAGAAATTTAGCTGAAGGAAGCTAATTGAGATTCTAGAATGTTCTCTGATTGAGGGAATCATCTTCTTCTGAGTACAGTCCAAATATTTGGGGAAGCTGGCACTGGCAAAGACTACTCATTGTATCAGCTTGTGGAACCAGCCTAGAATTGCTTTGCCCATCTGGAAAATACCATGTGAAAAGAAGATACTTGAGAGAGAAAGATTCCAAAGTTCTTCCTGTGAAAATCTCCTGCCTATTTTAAGTATAATGAGGTTTCTGAGATGCCACAGAGCCAATTAATTAAGCAACTGTATAAATAAACATAGATACAACAATTGCACGAGTACACAAAGGCTCACAAACACACAAAACCTAGGTTTTTTCTAATTGGTAATTTACTAATTGGTTTCTAACAGAGACATCTTTGCTTGCTCACACAGCTCATCACATGAAAGGCAGATATTCTGTTCAAGAACCAAAACACTGCTTTCCACAGTTAATAATTTGTACAAACCACAACTGTGTTATTTCAAGATTTGAATGAATCAAATAAGAGAAAAAAAATTTTCAACTTTACTCAAAAGTTGACACTTTTGAGTTTATAATAAATTTGGGGAAATGAGCCTCATATGCAGCTTCCTCTTTAAAACATAATGTAATTTTTGTAGCAATTACCTCATTACCAATTACCCTCTCTAACAGCACATAGAACTAATACTCATTCATTGCTTTGCAAAGACTATTTTCTCATACCCTATCAAACAATACCAGGCAAGCAGACCTGCTTTTTCACCCGTTCTTCAGGACTTTTTCTGAAAAACTACTGCATTTTCTTTCACATTGGAATATCCATTTAGCAGTTGATAAGTCTAACAATTTCCACTTTTCTAAAAAAAATTAAAAAAAAAAAAATTTAAACAATCATTATTAAGATTATATTGTTTAAATACATATGCATTTGTGAAACTGTCCCACAGCAAATACCTTGGCACTTTTCTTTGTTTTTCTTAGGTGAGTACCGCTGAATATAAACAACATGTACAAGAAGAAGATTTACAAACATGTACAGATTAAACTGTGTAGAATATCTGAGAGATAGTGCACATGTGATGAAAAATCAGAAGTTTGTTATTTGAAAGACAGTCATGCTGTAGAAAATCAGGTTGTATTTACCTCTACATTAGCTACATTGCTGCATATCTTTGTGCTTAGGGTGGGTAGAAGGGACAAAATAGTTGATTAATTTCAATCATTTACAGAATTTGCATTGCATAGTCTATGATTGTGAAGAAAATATTAAAATGTAGTTGAAAATACATTGTACAGCTCTGTGCTTATGATTAAACCTTAAAGTGCAGCAGTAATTGAAAAGTACATTACAGAGTTAATTATAGGAGTCTTAAGCCATAGGTGAGAGGGGGTTCAGACAGCATATCCATAGCAAACCCACAGCATGACAGGAACACTGTCCAGTTAATGGGTCAATTGACAGCAAGAAGAAATCATCCTGGTCAGCGTCTGGATCCTTCTTGTCTGGCTCCTGCTTGTAATATGTTGCACAACTTAGGACATGACTCAACTAAATCAAACACTGATGGGTTAATTTCAGAACCTGAGATCTTGAAAGATTAGCAAGACTCCTTCACTTGCCAAATACAATCACAGCTGTTTTGAATATCCTTTACAACCTACTTTGATGTGACTAGAATTAAGATATCATTTTACTATAGATCCTAAGACATTTTCTACAAAGCATTTTGTCACACTGCTTCCTATTGCCAGAAAATATTTGGTGCTACTTGAGCATGGTCAACTTGACACACTCAAACTTTCAGTAAAGATATTTGACAATACTAATGAAAAGTTCATATGGCATCTGGCTTCAACCATGTGAAGGCTAGAATCTCATTAAGGCAAGATGAGGTTCTGAATTTGCTGGACAGACTGGCGGGCACTGGTAGGGTAGGGCTCATTCGTTTTAAATAGGCACTATGAGGAGATGTCCATCTCCTGGCACTAACTGTAAAAGGAACTGAAATGGTAATCCTAGACTCAAAGCTTCTTCAGGTGAAGCCGCTTGAAGCCACTGGGTTCAAAATGCGAGCAATAGCTTTGCCCTTTTACCAATGTCTTTGTGGCTTCTGCTGTTGGAAATGAGCAGCAAAGGAGAGAACACCTACACTGCCAGAGACCTTTCCTTTTCTCTGTATTGCAGAATGTGGATTCCAGCCCAAAATACATCAAGAGATTTGGTCTGAAATCAGGAAACACAATTTATCCAGCACAGAAAGTAGAAAATCAAAGAGAAATTTGACTCTTTTAGTTGTCACTTAAGGACAGTTTTTTTTCTCTCCACTGTATTCAGCTATGTCCAGCAAACAAATATTTCCTACTTTTTTTTTTTTTTTTTTTTTTTTTTTTCACATTGCTTTTTCATTATCAAATGGTATCAGTGTTATGTCTGCTAGCTGCTTAACCTTGAATACTGAGAAAACTAAAGTCCATGATAGCATTGAAATTAAAGAGCGAAGAAACACCTTAAAACTGACTCTGGTGAAGCTGATAACTAGGGGGAAAGTCATGCTTGGACAAAGCTGCTACAGGATCAAGGCCTTATTTATTGAAATTTGTGTTTGTATCCACAGTTGCTGCGTGCCAGTAATCACCTTCCCTGTGGTGTCTAGACACGATTTTTGTGAGAGAACAAACCTAGGTTGTGAGCCAGAGCTCATACTGTTGAAAAGAGATCCAGGTGGACTTTATGCCATGTGACTGGAAGCTATTTTTATCTCTGTCTTTTGGAGAAGGGAAAAAAAAAAATAAAAAAAAATAAAAAAAAAGCTTTGTGTAGAACTTCAGTTCTTTAAAGGGTTTAATTGACAGTGGAAGGGAAACAATACATTTAAAGGTTATTGTAATTATATCTACTTACTTTTTTATTCCATAAACAACATTTTGTTAACTTTCCAAATTATGCAATGTTGCTTTGACCTATTTTTTTAGATGCTTGAAAGGATAATAAAGAATCTGAAAGGCAGTAATTTGGGACTTAAAGTTTGAACCTTGAATGCTTTTATTTTTAGTACATAACGTAAAGGATCTTTAAAGAAGGGAAAAGAAGGTAAACCTAGGTCAGGAATGAATAAGTATTGTCTCGGGAAAGGCAACAAGCTCTTTTGTTTCAGTTTGTTGCTCATCTTTTATTTTTCAAGCTACATTATTGCATTTTCAAATGAATCATCAGGCAATATCATTTACAGTGTGACCAGCAAAAGCTGTTATTAGTGCTAGAATTAGTAGGATTTTATAGCCTCTTCAAATCTAGAGAGTGCTCTAAGCGTAACAATGGCAGCATACATGTAACAAAGACACAAGTTAACATAAAACGAAATAATTACATTGTATTTTCAAGGCTGTCTGACTTTCTTCTCCCAGCTTGTATTACCAGCCTAAAGATTATCTGGATATTCTTCTGCTAGGCACTCGAGAAATATTTGGGATTCAGGAGACACAAGACATGCTGAAGTTCTTGGAAACTATGTGTCAGCCTCAGTAGCTCTAAATGGAAAAGAAGGCTGCAGAGAAATGTGACCAACACCGAGCAACTGTTCTGAAGAATGCAGCTTAAGGTTTTCAAAGCAAAGTCAGGCTGCTCATGCATGCAGCTGTACTGGAGCAGAGAAAAGACCACTACAGCAAGAAGCATTCCTGCTTCATCAATTCTGCATGAAAGATTTCCCTTCATAATATGGAGAAATTGAAAAGTTATTCAATCTAATTGACCTTAAAGAACAATCAATAGGTACGAAGATTTACTAGCTGATAATTGGAGCCTTGCATTTATGAGATTTAGGTTTCCAGCCAGAGAGTCTGAGAATGACAGAACATGAGTCATAGGGTAGCATGGTTTTATAATTTTGTTATTCCAGATGATAACATCACATAAAGCACAGGTAATTGAAGAGTTAATACTCCAGTTCCATGGAGTGACAACTTTCCAGATACCTGGTTGTCAGAAGAGAAGAACTACATGTGCCAGGGGACCTCATGTTCAGAGAGGAAGATAAGCCATGAGAGGAAGTCACAGGATCTCGCTCTCTGGCTCTCTTTTGCTCGCTGCCTGGCAGTGTGTGGATGTGCTCCCCAACCGTGTGCGTTCAGTTCAAAGTAGGCCTTTTCAGTTTCGGACACTCGCTCTCTCATTTTATTTGGTTTATTAGCCTTAATTTCAATTATATTGTATTATATTGTATTATATTGTGTTATTTTGCATTCTGATATCATATTTAGTAAAATTAAGTTTTCCTTTTTAGATGATTGCTGCTGTTTTCTGTTTTTGGGCCCAGCTCTCTACCCTTCCCTTTTTCCCTTCTCATTTTTGGGCCAGAGGGCCATAGGTCTGCTGTCCCCTCTCACAGGTACAGATTGATCTGGATAACTCCATGACACAGGGCTACTCCATGAGTTCAGAGAACCGGGACACAAGTCCTTATCTGAGGCTGTGTTAGGAAGAAGTGCACTGAGCTTCACAGGTGACATCAAAATGAGGACGTCTTCCTGAGGTATAGCTTTTATTGTAGCACCATTTTGCCGTAATGACATAAAATATAAAATAATGGCTTTATTTAAAAGCAAAGCTGTTCGTTACACTTTGATTCTATAATAGATGTTATTTTTTTTACTACATGCCAAGAATTTTATTTTAGGCGTACTAATTACACGTGGCATAGGTTGCTCTGCCCATAGAAAAGGGCTATCCAAGATTTCCCAGAATAAAATTCTTTTTTATTAAGATGTGTATGTTACATCTATCCTTAAAATGCAGAGAGATGTCAGAATAAGAGTTAACACTGCATCCTTAAATCTTCTCCTTCCCCTTTGTTTTTAGATACTACATCATGCTCTTCAAATACATTATCATAAACCTCTTTTTCTGAATTTTAGTTGCTCAGTGAAGTGGACTTTAATCCAATATACTTGTTTAAGAACTTGGTTGAGAAAAGAGAACAAGCTGGGCTACATGAAGAGTAAGGATGTTTTCGTAACTGAAGACTATGAAATCTCTGCTGTGTAGTACCACACTCCATCACTGTACAAGCTTGTCAGAAAAAGACATTAATAGATAACTTGAGTTCGCTGATTTTTCTTTTCCTATCATGGAACTTTAGACTCAACCCTACCATTCCAAGATGTGCAGTATCACAGTGCAGGTTTGGGGAACATGTAGCTGGTCACCTTGATCCAACCTGACATCTACTCCCCCCTCTTCTCTGAGCTCTTGTCAGAAACCCAGACCTTTCAGAAGAGTTTTTAGTAGATACAAAGTGGAAATCTGAGTATGTTTAGACTAACAAAGTCTACGCTAATTTATATGAGAAAATCCCCATGGGTTTGTTTTAAGATTATGTTGTTGAAACTGGCTTCTTCCCATTATTTCCACACCCAGACATGACAACAAATCTGCTGAGTCCCACGGCTTTGACATCTTGCATAAAGAATTCAGGGTCAATAGGATGGAGGATATGGCTGTGTTAACTCAGGCCCATTTCTTGACAAGGTTTTGGCTACAGAACTGAATTTTCCACTCCTTTCATCTAGTTGATACAAAGAAAAAATATTGCAAAGCTGACTGATGTTCTAGGTAGGGCACAAGCATCGCCTGTCATAGATAAAGATGAAACGGTCTCAGAGCAAAAGGCAATGTAAATTATTTGTGCAAATTATATTCAACATAAGGTGGATGTAAACTGCAGTGGTAACTGACATGAGAAGAGTGATGATAATTCACCACTTCACAAAAGTGTATCATACTTTAGACTGCTGTCTAGATAAATCTGTGCTTAAAAAAGATACTTCTGTAATCTCCTTGGAAGTACATCATCTAAACTGAGTAATATCAATTAGAGTTACAAATATGAGCTCTTCTTATCTAGAACATGAGGTCAGTAGCAGATGTTACAAATTTGTATAGATGCATGCCCAAAGACAAGGATTTATTTAATTATTTAATTATTTAAATGGCAGAAATCTGCTAGCTATTCTTGCCTTATCTGCAACAGCTGAGCAATCTTTCAGTGCCATGAGGAGATTGAAAACTTGGCTCATATCTAGCATGGACAAGCTTGCCTTAATCACATTGCTCTTTTACATGTGCACAAGGACATCAACATTGACAGTGCTACAGTAAAGCAGCCATTTGCTGAAAACAACTGTCAACATTGTCAAGTTTTTTGGAACCTCTTATAATGTGATTTGTGTGACAAAGCTTGTATAATTCTGTTTATCAGCTGCAGTAACAATTTTCTTTAAGGGGGAGATGGATTTTCTATTACCAGCTCCTGCTTGACACTCTAAAGCAAATTAATTAGAGAACATTACAAAGTAAATGAGCTGCAACAGTCAGAACTTTTAGTCCACATAAAACAATTTTGAGAGTTTTTTCATGAAGTTTCAAAAACTCATGTATAAGTTTTATTTTTCCATTTAAAAGTCAGGCTTCTTACAAAAACGTCATGCATTTTTTCTTACTAGCACATACTAATGTTGCCATTGTGCCTGTAAATATGTTTGAAAAAAAGAATTAGAATTACATTGTGTGTCAAGAGATACAAGAGATTTCTTTTATTTTTTTTATATCGGCTAACATGAAAGGCTCAGTGCAGTTGTGAAGCAGGTAAAAAGCAAAATAAACATGGTAAAATGCTTCAGAGCCTGGAACAGAAATACTGCTGAAAATTAGATAAACCCAGATTTAGGATTGGTGCCTCATTTACATGTGTACCTCCTATTGCTCATGCTCAGCTCCTTCAGCACATCCTAGCTCTGTCAACCAGCATCTGACATATTTCATGTTATGGGACCACTAACATTGCAAGTGACTCCTGGTATCCTTGGCACCACAACACTTTCAGTTTATCATATTCTGCTCTTATTCCTTCCTAGGCATCAGCATTTTGCAAAACTATAAAATGCAATGGTACTGAACAGTCAACATTTTGTTAATCTGAATGTCAATTATGTTTTCTCCAACCAAATTTAACTCCACAGATTTAGCTAATTCTTAATCCCTCTGGTCTGCTTTACAGAAGTGCTATTTTTCCCACCTACCCATTCGTACTGATGAATTATGAAATGAATTATAAAGGAGAACTGGGCACATTTGCTTGAACAAATCCCATCTCACATCTCAGGTACATTTTGGAGAAAGGTTTGAATTTACTTCTGTGGGTCTCTTCAGACATTAATGTTGAAAGACCTACTTGGGCCCTTAAACAATCCTCTAATAACAAACTTTCCCTAGATCATCTTAAATCACATTTTCTAAGGATGCCTTTTATACACCAGCTGCAGCCCTGCTGACTATCTGAGCAATTACAATTGATTTTTCTAGCACATCCTTGCAATGCCTGGGAGATAACTCAGCAAAAGCTGTACAATTACTGGTATTTATCTTGAATTAAAGAGAGAGGGAGGGAGAGAAGGACCCTGGGCACAGTATACATGAGGCCCGGAGAGTTTCACAGCTCCCAGAAGGAGCTGGAGTGCACTGTCAAAGTGAATGGTGTCTCACAATTAATTTGGTTGGTGGCCAGGGGCTACAAATAATTCTCTTACCCATGGCCAGGGTTACTCAGCTGTATAATAACAATGAAAGCCCCAGCTTCTGCAAGGCTCAGAGTTGCAGAAAATAATTTTGCCAAGGACGGGTTGTATGGGATTGTGTAGGTGTTGCTCTGGGCTTACGATATAATGCATTTCTAATTCTTTCTGAAGTTTAGGAAGAATAAAATGGTTAATCTTCATGATGACAAAAGGAAGCCGGAAAATAAAGTGACACACTTGAATGAACTGTGAGGAAATAAAGTGCACAACATGTGATAATGCCATGACTCTGTGTTACTGCGCATTTCTGGGCTGAAAAGATACGGCTTGATGGGTAATTTGTCACGCTGTGCAATACAGAACAACAGTAAAGAGACTTCAGACAGAAGAAAATTACACAAATAGTAGGGTGGAAAGGTATAATTGAAGATGGCAAAAGACTGAAAGAAAGACATTTAAAATTACTGTACTGACCTACTAAATGCACTTGGGCGTGGAATCCCGGCCTCACAAGAAGAGGCATTAAATGACTGCAGGCTGTGATACTGCTACAGGATAATGCCAATCTTACAGAGCTCTCAGAGGATAAAATAGCATTCAGTGGAAACTGAAAAATAGTTCAGAACCTGCTTTGATGCACATGCATAGCCCAGGAAGGAGTGAATTTCTTCTGGGAATGGGAGAAGTTACCTGGGGCCAAGCTGGTACTTCTGCCTGTGCTATAGTCCTCCTGCAGTAGTGGGACTCTGTGGGGCATAGAAGAAGTGAGAAAAACTCATACAAATAACTGAAGATATTTCTATAGATATATAACAACATCCATAATTCACTCACCTTCTCAGTGGGTGGATTCATGGCACCAAAGCCTCACTTTCTTCTTATGAACAATATGAGGGACCATCGTTTGCCACTGGCGTAGGTGGTGTTCACATCTACAGAAAGCCCGGTGAGCCAAATACTGGCTGCTGGCTTCAGCTCTTGCCACTGAAAATCCCCAAAGACATCAAAAGACTTGTACTCACCAAGGTTTCCTATTTCTAGGTGTCCTGTCTAGATGTTGCTCAGATTCTGGGTCCTCACAAAAACCTCCTGACTTCAACTCCGTGCTACTACCCTAGGTCACAGAATCTCATGCTGTGGATAGAATAGGAGATCTGCAAGAAAAATTCCTCTTTTTTCTGTACTTTTCCTTATGCTCTCCTAGCACTTTGGTGGAAGTGTACTAGAGGAAGCAGATGGAGATCTTATTTTTTCTTAAGATACATTATTTACTGGACTCAGATGCAGCGAATGAATATTCACAGGCAACACTAAAGGCCACTGAAGATTCCAATAGGATCCATCACTGACCACCCCAAGCACCTGTTGGTATAAAATGTCATTACTTGCTGGTTTTCCTTACGTTCAATGAAACATTCCTATATAACACAAAAATTAACATCACCGGCACATTAATAGCATTGTTGAGGAAGCTCTTAAATTGTACTTCTGTATCTGTGTGCTCTCTCATTCAAGGGAAATTGCAGAATCTCTTTTTCCCCCAAGGTTTACCTGATATGTTAGTGAGCAATTCTGGGATGAGCTTCCCAAGGTATTCTTGTTGTGGGCACTGCATACTCACACATCAGGGAAAGCAGTGCAGGCTAGCACATGGCTGATCTAACAGTTTGCCAAGTTTCTCAAGCACCCACTCTGCACGAAGCCTCAACTAAAGAAAGGCAGAGCAGCTGCAGAACGGGGCACTCTTTCATTGCAGAGATACACTAAGCTGTTTTGCTACTGTACAAACATTTTGACCATAAAAATAAATGATCTAAATTGTGAAACTGTAGCTAGCTTGCTGTCAAGTTAAATAAACAATGAAGCAGCCCAGAGACTCCAACAGCAATTGTTGCTCCATGACCCAAGGCTTTTCAAAAGGCCACTGCTAGTGTATTTAAGTACTAAATGAAGAGAATATTTTAGTAAAATAAGTTTCTGCGTTTGTTTATCACACACCATTTGGTAATAGTCAGGGCTCTGTGTGATTCTGTGGCTATTAAATTTGCCAGAGAATCCACCCACTGCTGCAGACACACACTGCAGGATGCAGACTGTCATTTTTAAAATTAAAATAGGGTGGTGGTTTTGTTGGTTTTTTTTTTTTTTTTTTTGGTTTTTTTTTTTTTTTCATTGAGGGTTTTTTCCTTTTTTTATTTTTTCTTTTTCTTTTTTTTTTTTTTTTCATTTAGTGGCACAGAAAATCTTCCAGATGTTAACTGAAAATAAAGTCAAACAGAGATGCATGCCCAAGTGTGTAGGCAGCCTAACACAATGGCTCTAATATGCAAAAATTATTCCCTCTATTCTAATTGGTAATTAAAGTAGAAAACTTGACAGACATTATTTAAGCGGTCAGTGATGCTAAGTATTTCACAGCTGCTTGTTATCCTAACCTCTGCTTCGCAGACCAATTTCTACTCTTTCCATATCAAATAACTCTAGTTTCTCCATACTAGCTTCCCAACTTATTCCCCCATACCTGCTCCTCAACTCATTTACTGCTCATATCTCTTAATACCAATATTATATCCTCGGTACCAAGGCTGCAGCCACCAAAAAAACAGAATATTAAGTCTGGCATAAAATCAATATGAGGCAATGTGCAATACAATGCTGCACAAGGAAGAATTCATCACATTGTTTTGGTAAAGACTTCCATTTCCCTAATTTACTTGAAGCAGTGTCTGAATCCTCAATCTTTTTTTCAAGAGAAAACTGTAGCAGAATGTAGGTCAAGAGACTTACAGAATGAGATAGGGCCTTAAATAAAGCACATCATAGTATGTCAGGCATAAGTAACAGTTCTATTCAAGCCCATATGTAAAATAGTTATGTTGTGGTCATGTATCTTATGCATTTCAAAACCTGCATGCTTTATTGACGTTTCCCAGACTATAGTATATGAATACGAAAGTTAAATAAGATCCAGGACCTCAGCTGCTGTAAATTAGTGTCTGTTTAATGGGAACGATGCCAGTTGTGTTGGCTGAGGATTGGTGCGTGGAAAATGACTTGGAAAATATAGATGGAATTGTATATAATGTTTCCTGTTAATAATCTTGCATTCAAACATAAAGAAATGAGAGGCTGTCTCCTTTCCCCAAATTTCCTTGAGGTTTACTTCTCAACCAGCTATGAAAATCACCATAGATCAGTCAGTGGCATTGTCCTGTTTCCTGCATTAGGACACAGATTCTTACTTCTCTGCCTCAAGAAAGAAGCTGGGAATGAGAGAGGAAGCTGCCACAGAACATCCCTTCCCTTGACTAGGTGAAGTTCTAGTACTACTCACCTGGCACAGCTGTATAAGCAGGTACGCTCCAGGTCTGATTTATGGAGCCATAGCTTTAGGAAGAAGTCAGGGAATGAAACCTTGGACAACTGTCTCTAAGAATATCTTATAACTAAAAAAATAATAACAATAAATTCGTCTTCACATCTAGGACTGAAGACTATATGTTCACTGTAAAGTTGTCCTTCATGCCAGCTTGAATACCAGAAAACAAATTCAAATAATTGACAAAAGTAGTAAGAATACATTAATGGTCCCAAAACAGCTCCACTTTCAGTTGGAGATTTTGTCTCTTCTATTATTTTTTTTTTTTCCATCCTCCCCTCCAGAAGCAGGATTTAATTTGAAGAAATCTATCACAGTACGTACATATACATATATACATGAGATTAAGAACTTCTTGTATACATATATATATAGTAAAAATTCATTCAAGATAGCTTAATGAAAACACAGGAGTTGGGTTCATTTTCACAATTCTAACTATGTTAGTGGGCAAATAGTGATATTTTACTCTTACCACAATGATGCCACGTTCACTACTGTTAGTATTACTTTTTAAAAGGATGACAGCTACTAACTGCATGGTCAGAATTTGATCTAATGGCTTGGTTTTGTATTTTATAACCTGTGATTTCAGGGACAGAGAATGAAGCACTGAAGCCCCCATAGCTATGGTTTTATTTCTTTGGGAGCTTCAGGTTTGCATTTGTACAACCACGTGGGTCAAATCTGTCACTCTATCCTCTCCAAATCACACAGATCAGGAGTAGATATATCCTAACCATGGGAGCTGACCAAATTTGTATTTGATGACTTTCCTCTCACCCTAATGCCCCTCATTGCTCTATACTAGGAGTTACATCAAGTAAGGCAAAAAAAAAAAACAAAAAAAAAACTGTCAGCTAGAAACAGGATGTCCACTTCAGGCATGATGATCATCTCAGTGTTACAGCCAAAATTCCCTCCAAAATTGTTTTTTTCACCTCAGCTCATGTGCTGGGAAATGATGGAATAGCTGGTGCTGGCTGTCCTCTGCACATCTCAGTTTTTCATCTTGCCAATGCCTACATGTTGTTGATAAAGCTCCCTCTGGCTTCACAGAGCTGTGCAATATATATATACATATATATATATAGCTGTGCTATATCATCAACAGGCATCTAATTTTGTCATAACTTACTGACAGGTAAGAGTTGCAGACATATATAAAACAATATGAAGTGAGTGAGCCTTCTTTAACAAACATATACCATTCCTGTACCACTGCCTCCAAAAAAAGTGTAGTGGTCTCAAATCCTGCTTATGTCTTTCAGATGGATGGTAGATCTTTGCTGTGAGTAGATGTTGTAGATGTGAGTTGGATGACCATCCCACTCCCCTTCTGTTGCATGCTGCAGTTTTGTTCCTGGCTGGAACAGTGAGCCATGATCTATCTCCAGCTCTATTTCTGGCCATATATCCTACTGCTCTTGATTGTATTCACTGGGTAGACCTGACTGATCACTCCACAGGGACTCCGTCACAGCCCCTGCTCTGCCTGCTTTAACTGGGTACTGCAGAACCATGCCCTAGTTGATGAGAGCCAGTACTGGGGTCACCTTCCACTCCTGGCTTGTCTCCTCACTTTGAAACAGCAGGTCCCTGACAAAAGCAAGAACTTGTCTGCTCAGAAAAACTGCTAGGTGAGTTTCTCTGCTCTCTCCTTGCAAGTGCTAGAAAACAAAGGTTTCTCTGGGAAACAAAGGTATCTCCAAGGAAATACGAGCTGGCATGCCCAAACTATAGATGTGTGCTAGTGGGGCTGTCACTCTTAATGTTGAGCTCATGCTAAATTCGCCTCTTTTCATGTACGTTTTACTTGGAGCATCTGCTTTATTTCTTCCTCACTTCTTTTTCTCCTTACAAAATGCAAATAGGAGTATTACACAGATCTCTGCTAAAGTTATTAACCGTTAAGATTGCTCCTGTGAAACAGCAAAGCTATTCAGAGTTGGAGATGTAATGAGCTAAAAACAATAACAGTCTTTTCCATGGCATTGGGAGAAAAGCTTCTTTTATAATCAGTTATCGCAAGCCTCAGCTGAACTCCTCAGATCATTTCCTTATATTAATACGTATTTGGTATGAAGGAAGAAGCCATATTCTAATGGAAGGGAAGAATTAATGTTTCCAGATTTCTCTTGCTAATTCTCAACTACAAAATAGAAGGGGGAAAGAAAAGAGAAGGAAAAAAAAAAAAAAAAAAAGCAAGAAAGAAAGATTGACTAGTACTGCATTACCAGATAATAACACTCAAAACTAAGTAATCCCAAAACATAGCAATGTCATCTAAATGCCATCCAAAGAACAAGCTCTGAGTTGCAGGGGCTAAGGGCAACCTATCTCTCTTTAGTTAACTATAGTCTTCATCCATATGACATTCCCCTGGAATCTAATTAGAACAAACCAATATATACTTACCTCCTCAGAAAAATAGAAGTGTTAATGGTCAATCAATACTAAAAATGTATTTGTCCAAAGTCATAAATCAGAAAGTGAGATGATTGTACCAAGCACCCTATGTTTTCATTTTACATCTTATCTAATGTTTTTAAACTGTTGTAAATACTACTATAATCATTCCAGCTTCATGGCAGCTGATGTGCTATACATATTTGAGAGGGTGGTATCAATTAGCTGTTATCTATAATGCCATGTCTGCAATTACTACTACTTCCCAACTTATCATTAATGCATTTGACAGGGTTTTTCCAATGTAACATTTATTTAGAGGTTAATCAAAATTCCTAAGATTGCCATTATAATCTGATTTTAGATAATTGTCAAAATCAGTGGCTCTTAGAGGCAGCAGATCTGTTTCAGTCTCAATGAATATGGTAATATTAATGCCAAAAAACAACAGAGGATCAGAATTACATTTTGTATGCATGTAAATGGCTACTGCACAACCTAGTTCTTTAGAACGCAGGAATTTCATTTGAATTCTTATCTGATTACTAGTTGGAAAACCAGACAATGCTTCCAGTAGTGCTAAGAGCTGGGAGTGTGGGACAAAGAGAGAAATTCAACATGAGGCTAGTTCCCTGTATCATACCATTAGAAAAATTGCAGAGACAAAAAAACACAGATGTGTATGTGGCCCCAGAAGCAATGCCTCTTATTTATTTCCATGGAGACTGCCTCAGATACAAAAAGCACAATAAAACTATCTGATAGAGCAAGTTCTGCACTACAAAACACTTTTTCAACATCAACACCATTACTTGCCAATCTGCGTGGATACTCTGATAGAGACACTCTTCATTTTGTGATCTGACAGCTCCCTATAATCACATCCACTGTTTGGTCCCCATAAGCATTCAGCAAGCACTTCCCTTTGGTGGCAAGGTTCAACCTCTACTGCTGTATCACCAACATCTGCCTCTGAAACTGTGAACCAACATAATAAAATAGGAAGCGTGTCTTTTGGAGCAGCCCCAATATATACAATCTTCTTTATCAGGAATTGAGACTGAGCAGATAAGGAGCAGAAAAGGAGACTGAATAGATGATCTTCTAGGTCCTTTCCAACCTTGTATTCTATGATTCTCTAAGCAGTGGGCACCTGGTGGCATATCTGCCTCTGTACAGGGCAGAACATACAGAGCTTACTCTACACTTTAGTAAGCCCTCAGATTCTGTGATAGGAGAATGCCCAGTGCTTAAAATACCAGAAATATAACAATTAGTTGCCATGCAGTTCCAAGTTGGCTCTATGCAAACAAGCATGCCAACAACTTTTACTCACTTCCTCCTACTCTTCGGGGCCAGGATCCCAGCTGAACTCTCAAACAAGCATCCATGACCTGGTATTTTCTTGGCAAATTCACCTTTGGCAGATATGCTATTTGGGCAGGCAGCAGGTACCTTCTACACACTGTCCGCAGTTAACTTCTTCCATTAACATCCATACATGTTCGAGACTCTCAGTTAAAAAACTGTAAATTTTTGTTTGGTTGATTAGTTGAACATATGTAATCTGGAATACTACTCCTATTCTAATTTAAGTAAGTGCTGAATCATTACAGAAAATTTAAGATAAAGAACGTATCCCGAAAGGATAACCTTAAATCTTAATGGTTCAAAACTGGCAACTTACAAACAATTTTAAAATTTCAACATTAGGAAACCTAATGTTTATAGCTATTAACAGTGCATAGCTGTTGTACCAGATCCACCTAGGTTAATCTATAATTTTCAAATCAGCTGTTCATACAGTATGAAAGGCTTAAAACAGGGAAAAGGCCCATTTTCTTATTTACTGGTATGGACAGATGTAAAACAAGCTCCCTGCTTACTGAAAACAACACATTTATAAAACTGGAGCTTGCAGGACAATAGCTAACTGGAAAAAAAAAAAATGGTTTGCAGGAACTGGAGTTAAATAATTTTACATGAAATTGGGAATGTTTAGCAAACTCCTTGATCCCGCCAATCTTTTCCAATGTTTATTTTAAATATTCCTTTTTAAATAATTTAATTTAACAATACACCATATTGCTAATGTTTTAGTTCTAAAAGCTTGTAACATTTTGAGATTTTGGGTTTTGCTTTTAGATACTATGAATCATTCCCTATCATATATATTCTTCAATTCCTGGGCAACTATGCTGGCAACTAATACGCAAAACAGTAACACAAAGCAGCAAAATAGTTTGTAATAAATTTTACTTTGGCAGAGAGGTTCACCATTAATTTATTACTTTAAAATAAAGTATAATCAGTCTTCTCATTTGGAGCAGACATTCCTAGCTAAGTTCTCTCTGTTGAAAGAATCCTGGAGCACACTTAAATTAATGGCTACAACTGCTCATACTTTTATTCCCGCAGTGCAAAGACACAGATCTATCTGTATGTATCCCAGAATGACTTTTGTAGGTTTGTTTCTTTAACTGAGATAAAAACTATTAGGATAAAGGTATTGTTGTGAAGTTATGTATTTGTACTTTCTGCAACAGGCTTTCTCATTTAATCAGCTTGTCATTTAATACTTGTATGTGAAAATGATGTGAAAGAAGCAGTGCTACACATTGCACTGGACTGCATGGAGGCTGCTGTACATGGAATATCAAGTTTAGGCCCTATCACATCATCTCATCCCTCATGTTTTTATACTTCATGTATTACATTACACAAGCACACTGGCTATGCCGTATTCCTGCACATGTCAAAGATTACTTTTTTTTCCTACAACAGTAACACCTCACCACATACTTTCTTGTAAATCTGTTAAAGATTTAGAGGTTATAGAATTTATTGTGCTTGTATAGATATATAGGTAAGCATGCAGTTCCTTTAGGCAGAGTAATTTAGTATAACTGCAAAGTCACTATAAGATCATATTCTTCCCTCTCATTCCGTCTGTCTCTTCCCACTAATGCTTTTAATTTTCCATTTAAAAAGTTGCTTCAGTTTTAGCACATACAAAACAGATTTTGCTTCTGCAATACTGCATACATATCACTTTGGCTACAGTTCTGACATTTTTAAACCTTTTCTCTTCCTTCTTACTCCTTCCCCAACTCCTATTAATTACTCCCTTCTCTTTCTTATGGACCTATGTGTTTTTTAACTTTGTGTCCTTTCACATGCAACTAGTTTCCTCAATAATCTTCTATTTTGTTGAAACTTGGCTCCCTCCCACTGATAAAATCCACTTCAATGAACAGATATGTCACCTCATCTACCACAACCCTGCCCTACAGCCATCTCTCCAAACTGTTCAGAATGCTGCTGCTGAAGCTACTTCTCTACACCTCTACTGCCTAGGTGCCTCTCAATCTACTTACTCTTTAGGAACACAATCCCAGCTCCTCTTTCATATTAGGAAAATCTATATAACACTGCCCTTCCTGCTTGCCAAATATATGTTTGCATTCTTTCTATCAGACACTGTGCAACAATACACAAAAGGCCACGCGCAACTTCACCAACAAATGTTTAGTTGTTGGCTTAGTTATGCATATCTGAGCACATCTGAACTGGGGATTTAACGTTCTATCACCTTTCTGCTGTAACTGACCACTTACCTACTGGCAACTGTCTGTTCTTACCAGGGTAAACAGTTTCTGTATTTTCAGCTTTGTTATCCCTCTTTTTAAGCCCAAATTTAAGCCATCATAATTGCATACAAGTTTCTTAAATGTAGCTACTTTCTTATTCAGTCCTTTTCATCTGCGTATGTTTCAAGCATAGAAGGTTCACAATTTGAGGCCTGTTTCACTGTGATGTCTCCAAACTAACAGGTAGTTCTTGGAGAATTGCTTGTCTGTGTTTTAGCCTGCTGATAATTTTTAAAAGCCTTCAAACTCGTTCCTCCTTTCTTTCTACAGCTACACTCCCTACACCTTTGCTGTAAACCTCAACATTTTCCTGCTTTCTACCCTGCATATTAATTAGTATTGCTTATATTTGATCTATACATGCAAACTATGCAATAAGCTTCTATGCTTGTGAAGTATCATGTAAATTGATGGTGCTGTAAAAGTGCTCTGTAGCAAACTAAAGTAGTAATAATAAGTTGGGCATATGATGATGATCTAGAGTTGTATAATATGCCCATTATCATACGATCTGTGCAGTTTTGTCATAGCTTTTTAGCACCTGAAAAACTGAATATAGGCCAAATGTTGTATCTCTATTTTACGTGATGGAGAAGGGAGACAGATTTTATCTGCAATATGCTCAGGCTGACTTTCTAGCATTTTGGAAGTGATTCTTTAACAAATGCTAGAAAGGAAAAAAAAAAGAAAAAAAAAAAAAAAGACATCTTGGATTAAAAAGCTAAAAATCATAAAGCTGAGAACATATTACTTAGATGAAGATTTATGTGCCCAAGTGGTAACACTATCATTTTTCCTCATTCTTTTCTTTCCTCACAAACCGTAGCTAAGATAATTCACAATGTTGCCCATTTCACATGACAAGAGGGCAAATAACAATTTCTGTGTGGCAGAGTCCAGTCCAACCTATACTGTATTTTGCAGTCAGCTCAACAATCCTGAAGTACATAATTGAAATTTTATTTCTTTAGGATGATGAACAAGGTCAGATCTTCCCTGTCCATGTCAGACTGAATTTGCAGAGGTCTGAACCAAGACTAGTCTCTGTTTCTCCTTTCCTAGTAAGTACCCGAGCAACCTTGACCATGTAGCAAGGACAGGCACAGGACAGAAGGAAAATGCACAGAACTGTCATATGTGTTGCACCCTTCCCCAGAGTTGAAAGTTTCTCCTCACTGATATGCCTTCTTGGATCAGAGAAAAAGTTCCTAAAAGCAACTGTAATCTTAGTTCTCATGAGGCAATCTAGATTGCAGGGCAAATGGAGCATCCTACAGACATCACTCACGGAAGGCTTCACAGAAAGTCAAACACATTTAATTGCTTAACAATGCTTAAAATCTTTACATTTTAGTAAATGTATATACATAAATGTGTAAGACTGATATAGAGGATCTAGCAAGTGAAATGGCAGCAACTTTCATCAGATAGTGAAGTTTTACTCAGAATTCCTACAGCGACTGTTCCAGCCTAATCAGCAGAGAGATCATTTGTGCCATCTGCACTCAGCAGGTACTGGATTGTCAAGACAAGGTGTCAAATAAAAACAGTAACAAGAGTAAATGAAAATAATATGCAGAGATATAAACTTAGCAAAATAAGACTCTAAAGCAGTTGGGTTTCAATGAGAACTACTGGATCTTTCTAGACGTAAATGTGTTTTTCTGATAGCACTCATAATTAGCAAGGCATCTCAGTATTACAACTTGGCCCAGGTGGAGAAAATGTTTTCCATCAATAAAATTACGACAGGATTTGAAAAAATGCATAAAGAATTTTAACTGATAGTCAGTAACAATCAGATGTTCATACTTTGTAAGCAAAACTACGTTAAAAGCAGGGATTAGTTGTAACAGTTAATAGGTGGAACTCCCAGAGTTTTGAAATTGAGACAAGGCAACCTTGCAATAACTACATCTGATCTGCACTGGATTTTCTCTGCATGGAAATACAGAGACAAAAGAATATACAATTCTATTAGTTACTTGGCTTCATATTTTAACTAAGTTGTAGGGCAGACAGACCATAATAGGAAAACTATTATCTTCTATTTGAATTATTTCTATGCTAAAGTATCTCCTTTATTTTCAGTCTTTAAATCAGGTTTCAAGTTGATCATTAAGCTCTTACTTTCTACAAAATAGCACATAGGTGGGTATAGCTGTTTCCAAATGAAAATGCAGTCTTTTTTCTTATTAATTTTTCTACTATTTCTTCTTCAAGCAGATAAATAGTATAGTTTAGTACAATTAGCACAATGCTTATGTCTGAAGGTAATGCAAACTATAGTTTTTCAAACATTATTGGATCATACAAAATTTCAGAATTCTCTTTCATTGTTTTTAATCTAAGAATAAGAGCTGATGGGAGGCTTGAAATGAAACTATCAAATATGATGAAAACATAAAAGCTTTATTATGACAGATAAAAAAAACAAGAACCTGTTCCCCTCACCAACCTTCTGCAAAGTACCTCCTGTATAATTATTAAATAAAAACACTTATTCAGTACTCAACTTTTAAACCCTGAATAAGAGGAGTACATATTGAGAGAGAGGTACTTAAAATGTTTCCATGGATACAGGGTGATGCCAATCAGGTCCATGTTTTTATCTGAAAGGGTGCCCCTGCAGAGATATACAGCCTGGTGAGTGGTTGTTTATACAAGTAAGTAAATGGGAACCTTGTTTATTTTACAGAGAGCTCCTGACCCACATTTTTTTCTCATCACTTTTATAGAAGAAACACTTTGGTCCTTTTAAACAGCATATTGTAGTAAAACACACACTTTTGAATTTTTTCGCTGAAGTTGTTTGAGTTTATGACAGGGTTTGCAATCAGAACATGGAGTACCTAGGTATGCTAATACCACTCCTGACAAGCCTAGGTTGACAACTAGGTGGTTTTTTTTGAATCTCTGTGATAAGGCACACTGATGCAAATTACATCTTTCTATTTAAGTCACCAAAAGCCACTTCTAGGAAAAAAAGAGAAAGAAAAAGCAAGAGGCAGATATAAATGATAAATACCCTTACCATAATCCAGTAAGGACAAGACCAAGTTTAGATGGCTTTACTCTCAGAAGACTCTCCATCTACTTTAGCTCCCATTTTGAAAAGTGGTTGGTTCCTAGATTCCCATCGCATAAGTGCTATGAACATGTAATTTTGACATCCAGTCTCTCAACACTGCATGCTTTCTAATTTTGGGAATGAGATTAATACCTCCTATTTCAGAGGTTTTAGTCTTCTAATATTTCTTTGGATAAAAAAGCACAATGAGTTAGTGAAAAGAAAGGCAATCAACTTTAATACTTAACACAGCTTAATAACCTGAATTGAAATATGTGTATGCTGCATTTCCATTAAAAAAAGTTTCCTTCCAGCCACAATTAAAAGAACAAAACCCCGTCTTGTTCAGAGATTATTCTTGGAATGTAATTTTAACATCTATGTAAAGGAGGAAAGTTTTGTTCCATGTGAAAGCAATTTGGCCTTTTTTCTTCTCAAATAAGCAATTCCTGGATAAGATGACTGATTTGATATTTTCCATTTGAACTTGTAACGTACTTTGAAGGGGGACAGCAATGCTGTGTTCGTTTGCCAGCACTGACAAAGGTCTGCTTGTCAGTGATACCTTTTACAGCTAAATTTACTTGCGAGTGACAGAAGCAGGTGCACCTTGGCCTGCCAGACACTTGTGCGCCCGCATCACGCAGCCTACAGGTCAACAACCAAAGGAGAAAAAGCCCAGGGCTGCTGAGGAGAGGGTGAGTGAGGCAAACACAACCCAAACTGGGGGGTTTCTCTTCAAAGCCAGCTGGTCTGGCTTTATTCTACAGGAATTTTTTTACCTGCCGGTTTGATCAACAAAGCCCTCAGCAGGTGCTGACGGGTACGACTTCCTGGAGAAGCAGAAGGGCACTGGTGAGTTTTAATAGAGAAAACGATTAAAAATGATTTTAAATCTTTAGAGCCGTTCTGCTTGCTGCAGCACAGGGTGATTCAGCTAGCTCTAGGCTTGTGGCTCAAAAAGCTTTCTTCAGGAGAAAGCAGATAAGCTCTGTAGCATGCCTCATATTTTGTTTGATGTAGAGCTTGATTTTAGATTCTGTTGCCAAGAAAAGTTTCTTGAAAGTAACTGGATATTTATAATCTATTTATTTTAAATTGTTTCTATAAATCTGAATGGGAGAAGCATGCAACATTCCATACAGGAAGCCAGGAGCTACAGTACTGGTGTTCTGCCTTTACTCCCTAATCTGCCTCCTTTAAAATAAAGGAGTTGTCCTTCCCAAATAAATAAGTATTGTTGTCTGTAGACAGTTCCCAGTATCTGGAACTGATATTCCAGAGTCTTATAAACTACTTCGGAACATCAACATAAGATTACTTTGTAACTGATCAGGACTAAATTTAGGAATATTTAGAACCTTCTATAAAACTTGGTAATCGAGGGATTATCACAAAACGAAAATACTGTAGCTTTTGCTAATGTGAAAAGGTAAATTATAAAATGGTCTGTGTAATACTACCATCTGACATAATGCTTTTTAATGATACCACAAATTTACAAAATGTTATTTGCTTTAAAAATCACAAGTTATGCATGTATGTGCTTTAATTTGTGTAAGAAATGGGAAGCTACAAGAAGAGAAGGGAAGAAGATTTATTCTCCTAAAACAGTAAGATTTCAATTAATGTGAAAATGTAGGAAAATGTGACCACATGTTAAAATAAATATTTTGGAGGGGAGAAAAGCATTTTTATTATGATTTCTATTTCAAGAGCTCATTCTTTAAAATTTGTTTCACAGTATTCATTACAAATTGTTTTGTTAAATTGAAAACATTTATATAAGCAAGTAAACAGACAGAAAAGTTGACCATATGAATCTTTTTGAGAAAACCAATTCCATGTTCACAATTCACACGAATATCATAGAAGACACTAAGGGGAAAGAAAGGAATCGTACGTCAACTTACAGTTATACTATTTCTGTAGTGGATATTCCCTCATACATCAAAATAATGATTTATCAGCAAAAGACAGACTAAGATTAGACTGGATAATAATATCTGAGGCCCTTTTAAACATTTCTGATTTGTGGGCTTTTTTCAGCTAGGACGCTTGGTGTGGGACCAGCAAAATTGACAGGGAACTCCAGTCTCAGTAGAGGTACTTCAGGCCTTAATTTGTGGACATTCTCTTCATTTTGGGAGACAGAAAAAGAACAGCATAATGTGTTGTATGAAAATTACCACACCTTTGCTTGCCATACGGACATCCTATTCTATGTTAAAATAAAGACTAGTAAAATAAAACATTACTAGTCGAAGTATCCCTATACTTAAACCTTTAAATAATCTTGTTGCTTTCTAGGATGAAGTAGAAAACATAAAACAAAAACAAGAATATAACAAAAAATTAAAATAAAAAATTTTAGGCTGCCACCAAATTAAACAATGCTGGTAAAAAAACTGTTCTTTCATGCATAACATTTGTAATGTAGAAACAAATCCCCTAAACAGCTATTACAACCACAAACTGCTAAATAAGAAGTCTTTAAACACTAAAGGCGGTTCCTAGAGTTATGTAGACATTGTACCTGCTACACTAGGAAAAACTCATAGCCTATGCCACAGAGCCTTTACTTCTGTAAACTGTAATCTTGTCATCAGTTTACTGCATTGATTTTAAAGGCTCAGAAACAGTAATTACAGTAACAAACTCCTGAATAATTTCAAGAAATTACTAGCAAGTTACTCTACATTGCACTGTGTTTGGGGGAAAAAAAGTATTTTGTACTTTTTTGTACTTTTAGTACAGAATATTTTACTTTTCTGCTTGTTAAATATTGCAAAGAGGAGAGATTACACATTATGTAATTTATGCAATTAAATTTATATTCATGCCCTTCATTAGTATTTTTTCTTTTTGTTTTTCTCATTGTCAGGCATAAGCACACTAAATGAAGTTCTAGTATGTTTCTATTGTTAATATGAAATATGGAGAATCTAAAAAAGAAAAAAAAAAAAGAAAAGAAAAAAACTTCTTTAATTCACTGAAGCTTTACTACCTTTCACGTAGAAGAAAAATCAGCCCTAAAATACGCACTTATTTCCAGACCAGCTCTTCCCTATTAACTAAGAGATCAACATCCCTTCTGTTCCCAGGACCTGTTTGGTTGTCTACTTTGTAAACTACGACAGTTTATTTTGCAACTATCTTTTTAACATCTATATTTTGAAAAGCTACAATCTAGCTCAGTCTTCAGCCACATGTTTGTCTTTTCGTACAAATGCAAGATTCAGTGTCAGGAAGACATCCATATTAGTTATTCCACAGTACATGTAAATATAAAATGAGATTTAACCACAAAGCTGCGCAAAAAAAAATCACTATTTAGTGACTCTATGTTGTCTTCCTCAATTCAAGGCTTTTCATACAGCACTGAATGGTATTTTCAAAGCCCTGTTCTCATTTCACTTACACTGGTGAAAACTGGAAACTTTCCACTGAAGGCAATGAAGTTACATTTAAAAGCTGGATAGAAAAAACGAGGAGGAAAATGCAGGATGATTAGCCTTAATATCTACCTCAAAAATACACTGCTAAAATGTTCAAACTTTGTTTCATATTTCTGTTATAAACTTGGGTATGTAAAGAGTGTATATACATATAAAGGCACTTTAAATTTATAGCAATTTTCTCGTTGGTATAGGACAAAATCTAATCCTACAAAATACACAAAACCTTTTTGTGGGCTTTAATTAATACAGTCTTTTGCTCAAAAATCCATTAGTTGTTGTTCTGAGCACCATCTCCCTGAAAAATCAAAGAAACAGAAACATGTCAGGGAGCAGCAGAGATTGGAATTCTCTTCCTTGTCACTCTGCAAGAAGCACGGGCAGCCGCTGCCTCCCCTGGCTGCTTCATGAACTCATGATGCTATAGTGGCTTGCAGACTGACTGCTCCACAGCCATTACCCCCCCCCCACCCTCGGTTTCTGTAGATGTGCAGAAGCCCCTGGCATCCCTGCACCACTCCCCACCCCTACTCACAGCTCCTCCCTGCTATCCCATTTCAAAAATGTTGCCAGACAGTACAGTTCACCCTAATCAAGGTATTGCAGACTGCACTGACAACACATCACTTGCAGATACAGATACACAGGCTGTTTACTAAGTGTCTTCTCCAGAGTAAGCACTAACAATTTACTGCATAGTAAATCACCTTTTGTTCCTTTGAAAGCAACAAGCATTATGGACTGAGTTTGGGAAGCACTATTAAAGAAAATTTAAAAGAAGACAAAAGCACAATGCATTCTGTATACAACTCTCAACACACTGTATTCTACACCAATTTCAATAAATATAGCTTAGAAAAGATAAACATACAGATTTTACTTAGGGTAGATGAGCTGGCTGGAGACATAAAATTAGACTGAATGAACAAAACAAATTATTGCTCTGTTCATTAATATAAATATACATATAAATTCACATTAAATAACGCTCGTCCATAGATACACTTAAAAGCTATGCTTGCAATAACGTTCAATCTAACGTCAACGTACCCAATGCACTGCACCCCACAACATGGCAGCATCTGTTAAAGCAAAAAATTGAAAGCTGACTAGTATAAAACCCACCAGATTAATTCAGTAGAACAAACCTTCCTGTCTTCCCTCTTTAAAAACGAGGGACAAAATCAAAAATATAAAGAAAAAAATGGGGGTAGGAGGGAGAAATAAAAGCTTGCCCCCAGTAATTTTGATGTCTCTCTAGTTTCTTTAATTGATATAGAAGTATGCAATATCAATGGTTTCTACAGTTTGTGCTAAAGGTATTAGTTGTGTTCATTCTTTTTTCCCTTCCTTTCTTAAGTGGTAGCAGGATACACTCTATCCAGTACAACTTAATATAAATAGCCCTTTGCCTAACATCAGTCCATCTCCTGAGTGTGAAATTGTAGAATGTTTGATGATAACAAAGGAATATAATGCACAATAATTATAGAAGTATGATGAGTCTACCAATGTTGAGAAAAACATAAGAGATTGTGAAATAACCTACTTGCATATCAGGAGATGGTTCCTATCCATGGAAAGATATGGCTATCCACTTACTTTCATGTCCTTGTATTGTCTGACTTTGTTAGGCATTCAGTTCTGAACCACTATGCTTTTGACAGCATTAAGATCTCAAGCAAATACAACCGCACTGTAATAAGATTTCAATTTGTATTCTTTCCAAGAAACACGAGGGAACAGTTTCCTACTTCAGGCAAAGAAGCACTTGTCCCTTCATTCCTAAGAGAAACTATTTTGTAAATAGCTTTAAAAGTTCTGGGTTGAATAAGAAAAAGAGGATGCAGGAATCAAACTTCATACAGAAATTCTTTATCTGTCTATCCTGCTCACTGACAGTCCTTTTAACAGTATTTATTATGCCCGTATTCATTTTTGCCATCTTCACTCCTTCTAAATACCCAGACCCAAAAGAACCTCCACTCTCACGTACAGGTAGAAAATCCTGTAATTGCCTTCCAAACCCACAGATATTCTCCCAGCCTTACTCTATATCTCATTCAGAGCCAAGAGGATGACAGTTGTGCCCAGACATACTGGAGGAAAGGAGCCTTGCAACCCAGCACCAGGGCTGTCGTAGATACAAAAGAAGGACAACAGTTAGTGCCACTATAATGGAAGTATTTAAATTTTATCAAGAGTTTAAGAGCAGAGATGGTAGTGACAAAGTTTATGGTTCAGTACAAGGGGTTTCAGTATACATTTGACTGGAGATTAATTTATTAATTAAAAATAAAAATAGTTCACTCTGTTTTGTCCATGCTTGGGTGGCAAAAACAACCACCTTCAATTTCAAAAATTTCTCCAGTTAATTCATTATTTTCTTCTCCTTTACGCATGTCAGTGCGCTACCTGTATGGATAATGCTGAAAACTGAATGATGCAGGCTTGAAGAACTTAACAGATCTGAAATGGGAACTTAAATCTGTCCAGGGTCATCTCTATCACCCAGGGGCTCTGCAAAGATGCTGAAACTAGATCATACGACAGTAACAACACCTTCAGATGAAATACATTTAATTCAAAATACATATCCAAACATGACCTCTGAGGCTTAGTTTCCTTTTAACCTCAGTATTTAAAGTGCTTCCATGGGAAGAGTTATAACCAATGACATCACAGCTGAAGGCTCATGGAAACTTTAATGTAGACTAACGTAAGTGGCACAAGCACATCTGAAATCTGACCCAACTATTATGCAATTACATTTTATGGCCATTGAGGTTACAAGTTCTTCTTCACATATCAACAAGTGCTGTCAAGCTTCAAAAGGCCTCTCTAAAACACTTAATAGAAATTTAATATTTATTATTGTTTTGATAACAGAAAACCACAGAACGAAAAACATTAACTTAGTAATGAGGACTTTACTAAAAAATTAAAAACTGATGCATTTTCTCAAAATGACCACACAGTAACCTGCAACCTCTTGGTATCTTACCTGTGTTCCAGCAAAACCTTTATTCCACACACTAATAATCTATTGCTTTTGTGTACAATTTATGCTGCAAATATCAGTCAGCATACTCTGTTACAACAGACAGGATGACTGACCTTTTACATTTGCATATCATTTACTCCAACTTTGGTTACAGAAAAGTGGTAATCAATTTGAAGTAGATGTAAATTCTCAGAAAACAATCAAAAAATCTGGGCACTTATCTGAGATCCATAAGAGTAGCCTGGAAAACTCCAAGAATTGCTTCTTGACAAATAAATAACAACAAATTTACTCTTCTAGCTGGGAAAGCCATAACAGCAGCTTTTCTGGTGATATGGTGGAATTTGCATCTGAAGCCAGGACAAAGTACCATAGTGGCCTTTAGCCACAAGAGGCTGAGCTGACCACTGTTTTCCTATCCCGAGTGCAAGTTTAATTTGAATTTTGTTTGAATTGTGGCTAGGGGGCCTATCCAAAACAAATTTGTACTTTGCTTGGCCCTCAAAATTATCATGGATTTCATTGTCTACACAGATGCAGATGCTGATCTAATTTGCAGCAGCTGCAGAATACTTAATTAAGTATTTTCTGGCCATCTATGGCTGTCTGCCTTGCTATCATATCATCATACAGTGCAAGACAGGGAAACACTTGAGCATCACAGATAAAATACAGAGGTGCAATCAATTTTTTTGTTTTAGGTGAAACAATTTTTGGCAAAATATCTATCAATATCACAGTACCTTAGTCAAGCAATACTATCTCATGAAAAGAGAGGGAATGTGCAGTTTAAAAAAAAAAAAAATTCCTCCCCCCTCAACCACCCTGTTTAATAAAATGAAAGGGGATCAAAAGGATATTCTATTTATTACGCTGGGGACAGCACACATGGGCAAAAAAAATACAGTAGTAGGAATGAGAAAGGCAATGATTATTTAGAAGCATTTTTTATAACATCAGTCCTGAAACTTATTTTATGGGAGCCCTTCTTCTTAAAGGGAGGTAGGGGGAACTGTCCTAGCAGAAACTCATTTTGACTATGCTAATAGTGAAGAGGTTAAAATCTTCTAAAACTGCATAAAATGGGAATAAAATATAAATTTATCTTCCTTTACATCAAGCCTAGAGGTGCAAGATACTGAAAAACAGATCAAGAAGTTTAAAGACAGGGACTGTTAGTGTACTTTGCAGTTGACAGGAATGTACCTGATGCCTTCTGCAAATTCAGGCAGCCTCGGAGCTGCTCCAGGTCTGTCTCTGTGGTCACAGGCCATTCAGAACAGAGCCACCGAAGCACAGCACGTCTCCACTGAGTGTGCCCTTTGACATTAACAACAGCAAGGATACCGCATCTCTTGGTGATGAAGGCGAGCTACTGATCTAGGCAGATTTTACTCACAGTTGTATTAAACCATATGATGAATTACGTTCCTACCAAATGTTTTGCTTAAAAAAAAAAAAAAAAAATCTAATGTTTCTGAGGCATATAAAGATGCAAAGTAATCAGACTGATGAACAGCAGTTCATGCAAAGTGACAACATTTCCAAAATTATTCTTCAAATACATTCCTGTACTTAAACTCTGTTAAGATGGAGAATCGATTCCAAATTTCCACTTTAAGCTCATATTTAATCTATTTTTATATTTTTGCATAGGGAAAAAGCCCATTTAGCTTGCAATTTCACCTAATTAAGTTTATTGCAGAAGATACTTTCGAAAAAAAAAAAAAAAGTTGAAACTAGTTACTGAGCTTTTCAGTTTGTCTGAGACAAAAGTTTCGCTCACTGACTTCTGGCTAAAACTGAAAAACTTAAAAACCCTTGATACATTTCTTCCATGCAAGACTAGACTCACATTTTTGAGTCCCTAAATCTCAGCAGGGTAAAGGTTAGCAGGTTAAATTCTTCCTTCAGTTACTCTTAAGTAAGCTTATTGACTACAACTGTTGTCTCCCAAAAATACATACATGTATATATAAACTTTATACATTTGGAGGAATGCTGTCACAAGATGATGAGAATATCTGAATACCTTACAGAGAAGCAGTGCTCAGTACAGGAATTGGAGTCCCATCATATCCAAAGATTAAGTCTGAGGCAGGAATAGGATCTGGGTGGCTGCTGATGCGAGTCTGAGCTTCCATTTTAGGGTCTCATCAGCATGCATTAGATTTCAAGAGACTTCAGTGAAGTTCGAATGAGGTGCATGAGCTCCAGAGCATCCTGGTCTCACAAAGCACTAAATTTAACACTTCCATATAGTTCTTAACAAGTCTGGGAGGACATTCAGCCTCATTTTCAAAGAGGTGATGGACCTTAGGCATCATTTTAGTTCTGAAAAGCGTGTATGCATGGCAAACTAAAAGAGAGGTTACCACCAGCTCCAGATTCCTATGTAATAAACACTACTGTTACACTTTCAGGACAGTTTCAGTAATATCTAACCTTCAAAACAAAACGTATTTGTCTACTAAGTAGCTGCCTTCTATCTCTAGTTTTAAAGAGCTATTTAAAAAGGAAACAAAAGCAAACACTGCAGTAAAGAAATTCATAGATAAAAATAATCCTTGGACAACTGTTTGAGAGGTATTTAAAGGACAATATCAACTTGCAAGCAACAGCTTCAGAAACTGCCTTCTACAACAACTAAACACTTCAGATTACTAGAACCAGATCAATTTAGCAAAACAAACCAACCCCCTTCTCGTTGTTGACTTTGTGTGCATTTTGCAGCATTTTCTGTCTATAATCAGACTAAGGCCCTTGAAAATACCAGCAAGGGCACCCTCAAATAATCCCACTTCACTAAAAAAGCAGGGTGTTTAACAAAACAAAACAGAAAAACAAAAAAACTTTCTGTCCAGATTGGGGCCCCTCCGGGTTCCCACGGAGACCAGCAGCATGCTTTGCTCTCTGCACACAGGCGGGAGGCCTGCTGCCTTTCCTCTCCCGCCGTTCTCCATTTCCCATTAAATCCAACTGCCGAAGAGGTAGACAGAAAACAAGGAGGGGCTTTGGAAGTTCCCACACGTGTAACGCGGTATACCCACTCCTGCTGTTAGCAGGAGACGTCGTATCAGAGCTTCACCCAGGGCTCCTCACACCTCCCTTCCCCTCTACCGCCCAAGCCCTGCAGACACCCGGCGGGCGGCAGGCCGAGCAGCCCTCCTCCCAGCCGCCCGTCCCGCCCAGCCCCGCCTGCAGGGGCCGCTTACCTCGGGGCGGCCGCCGCGGCGCCCTCCGGCGGGCTGCGGGCTGCGCACAGCGCCACGCCTCGGCCGCGCCTTATGGCGGGGGCGGGGCGCCCCGTGGGACCGCCGTAGGGGCGCTCGGGCGGCGGGCGGGCGCCTGAGGGGATGGCGGCGGGCGCCTACCTGCGCGCGGCGCGGCTCCCGCCGTGTATCCGCCCGCTGGCAGAATGTTAAATAAACCCCAGTGTTGAGAAAGGTGCCGGCGACGTGCCGCCAGGGCCGGGCACGGTGCTTTGACATCTCAGCGTGTCTCAGATCGGCCTTTATCACATTTCCACACTGTACACCAAACCTGAAGAAAACCTGTTGGAAGATGAGCGCAGCCGGAGATCTGTGCTCTCCCACGGTTACTGGTAGTGCAGAGTTCTCGTGCAGGATTCCAATGGAGCTGCCACAGTCCCCAAAAACTTCACGTTGCTCCACGTTGATGCTCCTTTCAGTCCTAAGTGCACACCGGTGAAGGCTCGTGTGCTTTTTATTGAAATTGTTTCATTAATCCCTTTGCATATATTTAAGTGTGATGGGTTTGCATTTTAATAATACGCTGCTTTTGTGCTTTTAAACATTCAAGGTGCCGTGCAAGAATTGTAAACTGTGAAGTAACTACTATGGGAAAGATTAAGTAAAGCATTGGAGGCGGATGATTTTGACAATAAAGAGGGTGTATGTGGTGAGTGTTTAATATTTATTGCGTTTGATATTGCAAAGTACTATTTATTGTTTTCAGATTTAATGCTAAAAGCAAAGCCTGGAGAGCAAGCTCTGCTGTATTATGCACTCACAGGTACACCTGTGACAAAGGCTTTCTGTAATCATCATTTGATGTATATAACACCATTTTAGTAATGGCATGCCATTTTATTTAAAGCTCGTGTGTCAGCTGTGCATACCTCGCAAATATTTTTTTGCAATTAAATGATTTTCCAAAGAACCATGTACATTTCAGCTCTTTACAAAGCATTTAAATTGTGGTCTTGGAATATGTATCCTTGAAATTATCTAAGTTTATGTCTTTTACTTTTTTTTTTTTTTTTTTCTCATTATAAAACCATATGGATTGAAGGAATATTCTGAATGAATGAAGAACAAATACAGTACTGTTGAATAATCTTGTGGTGTAGATTAATCTATAGCCTCAATTTCTCTCAGGGTGGGTTGCTGTGGCAACCGCCCCAGCTCACTTTAAAATAATTTTGTAAAGCTCACTTCAAGCACTGCACCCAGCGTGGGCCAAGTTTAAAAGCAGCCAGACATGGGAAGAAGTGTTATACTGTGTTGCTCTCACAAGATAGGGAGGTGGTGAAGGAGAGCGAGGCGTGGAGTGGGGGTGAGCAGAACTTTAAACAGAAAATAGAAACCAAGCCTCCCTGGGGTTAAGACGCAAAGGAGATGGATCATTTCATAGTAACCTCACTGCTTTTCAGTTTAAACGTCATTAAAAGATGTTAGCCGGCAATCTCATTTCTCCTAAGGGAAAGATATGTTTGGTATCCACATAAGAACAAAAATGGACTTTGATAATCATCTTCAAAGGGATGTTTTCTAAGCCCACCTTGACATAATCACATTTGTAAGGGGAAGAGATACTTGGACATACTTCGCTCTTTGATAAAACTTTGGAGGTCTGATTTTTATAATTATTGCATTTTGACTGATGTGTCATTGCTGAAAACACTATGCTTCAGGTGCATTGTTGAGGGAAAAAAAATTGTCAGCAGACCTACATATGACCTGTCAACTGGAAGAAAAAAAAGAAAGAAAGAAAGAAAGAAAGAAAGAAAGAAAGAAAGAAAGAAAGAAAGAAAGAAAGAAAGAAAGAAAGAAAGAAAGAAAGAAAGAAAGAAAGAAAGAAAGAAAGAAAGAAAGAAAGAAAGAAAGAAAGAAAGAAAGAAAGAAAGAAAGAAAGAAAGAAAGAAAGAAAGAGAGAAAGAAAGAAAGAGAGAAAGAAAGAAAGAAAGAAAAGGGGGCGAAAAAAAGCATAGATTTGAGTTTTTTGTCAGAAATTTGGAAAGGATGCATTTGGGGAGCATCAATACAAGTACAGACACCAGAACAAAGGTTTTCACTGTTTGAAATTATTCCAGCTTTTAAAATTAAATGCAGCAAAACAGAAAAAAAAAAAAAATCCACAGTAATAACCTTAGACACTTCAAAAGATACTGCACAAATTCATTCCTTATCTAACACTGATATGAGTGAGAAAGCATGATCCATTTCCTCATATCTGTTTGTCCATCTAGCATCTGAACCCTGATTTAAAAATTGAGGTGTCCTTTACATGGATTTGATGAATTGTGCTCATGACAAAAACTTGGCACAGCTTTAAGGTACTTAAGTACGTGAAGGTCACAACTATTTAAAGATTAGGCCACCAGTGCCCACATGGAGATGTAGTAAATGTACTAAGCTGCTGTATATTTTACTTTCTGAAATACTTGCCTATTCTGATAATGACTTTTAGGACATTTTAGTACTCAAGTTCTGTTTTACCAATTGAAGAGCTTTGTTATCAGCTAGCCAGAAAATTGGCAGTGTACATATCCTGCACACAGTAAAGCAGATGACAGTCATTTCAATTAGCACAAAAGCATGAAGCCTTAGCACGCTTTTACAGTTTTGCCACTAACAAAGTATGAGCACTAGTGGAAAGCTGGGTGCCGTGGTGGGAGACCAAAATGGTCTGCAGAAGTGGCATAGCAAGTGGTCAGTCCATGTAACTATTCCGTGCTCTTTTCTCTTCCTGTCGCACACTTCATGCCAAACTTACAGCTGAGAAAGTTTATCCTCCCGAATATTACCTGGACTTCACTGCTGACACATCCAAACTAATGTGCCTGTCACCACAGAGAACACACTTGGCTCATGCCTGGCTACCTGATGGTTCTAGGCATCAGTACGACTGTCACTGTGAGTGCATTTTATAACTTTTAACTGCCTGTCAGTTAAGAGATGTTCATTCTCTGTATCTAAATCTCATCAAGACAGAGAGTAAGGCACAGTGGAGACTTGTAGTTAGTAAAGGGTACTTACTCAGTAGGGATCTGAGCTGAGAGCAATTGCTGGAGCTTTGTTTTGCTCTGACCATGCTTTGAACACCCGTGGTTTAAGAAGTACAGTAGAATTTAGAAGACATTTATTCACTGTCAAATGTGGAACTTCCAAAGTAGGTCAGTAGCCCAATGAGATGTTTGTAGGGGAAAAGTCTGCAAGACCAAAAACATGTATTAGAATAAACAATACATATATTTATCACTGTTGTTTGAATTCGGTGTTTTGGTTTTATCATGCATGCTGTTCCTATTTTCAGTATCCTAATCTGTCAAAAAAAATAATGGTCTCTGCCTTAATAAACTCCCCTGCTACTCAAAGGGTTGTAGAAGTTGGCTATTTACAGGAAAATATAATCAAGTATCTTCAAAGTCCAGTTTTACTCACAAATTATTACATGTGCATAATTGGGATTCAAGCACACATGCAGTACAGACCTTTCAGTCTGGCTTAAACGCAACTGCACCTATAAAAAACACCCCGTCTTTTTACACACTGTATTGTGAATATTGCTTTTCTGTGGATAAGAGTGACAAGAGCCTATCTCAAACAGCCGACTGAGATTTGAACCTAATTTGCCCAGTGCAATTAGGCAAACGGGGTTTTATCTGACCAGCGATTCCGTTTGCTGAAGGCGATGCTGCCCCAAACTTTGCCACCAGGTCCGCTTCTGCTCCGCGGTGAAGTCACCACCAACTGGACGTAAAGCCTAATGAGTTTGGAAAGTTGGGCGGCATTGCAGACAGGGGCCTGCGGAGACGGAGCCGGGCAAAGGTGCGAGGAGAAGGGACAGGATACGCCGCGGGGGCTAAAGACCCCCAGCGTCCGCGGTCCGCCGCCGCCGCGGCGGTGTCCCCAGGCGGAGCAGGAGCCGGCTGGCCCGGCGCTCGGTGCCGGCCCTCCGAGGGGCTCGCCGCCCTCCCGTGCACCATCCGGCAGCCGGCCCGCCCGTCCCTCCCCGCCGCGGGGTAGCGGGGGGTGCCATGTCACTGCGCTCATCTCAACGCGCCTCCGCCCCGCGGCTCCCGCACGCGGGCTGCCGCGCTCCCTGCTGCCGCCGCCGGGTACCGGGCGGCCCTTTCCTATCTCGCTAGCCGCAAACTCGGCGCGCAGCGTCTGAGCTGACCCGGGCTGTGTTTGTCTCGCGGTCATTGCGGGAGCTGCGTCCGCAAGCTACTGCACCCCGCCAGAAGGGGGAAAATACGCACCGGCTCGCCGTGTTGCCTCCGTTCGGTATAATAAAGGATTGTCATTAGGTTTGCGTGCAGCATATGCCATTACCCCCACCGTAAAACTAAAATTAGCAGAATGTCAGGAATGGAAAGATTGATTCACCCAAGATGCAATTATCATTTAAAAAGTGCTTGATTGAGGTGCTGATGTTCAGTGATTTATTCTGCATACCATATACATAATTAAAGTAGTGTAGTGGAGTAATTTATCAATCTAGTTTAGACTAGAGGGGCAAGGAAAGGAGCTGCTGCTGCTGCTGCTGCTCTATGTTTGTTTTATTAAAACGCTTTCGGGATCTGATCCCGCCCCCTTTTTGCAAGAGTGAAACTGATTATTTCTCCAGCTCGGGAGGAGAGAGTCATTCGTTTGGGATCGTGAGAGAGAGAAATAGAGGCACAGAGAAGGAGAAGAAAAGAGAGGAAGAGGGAGAGAAGCAGACAAGGACACCTCGTCAGGCGTGTAGTTTGAATCCCTTCCTTGCCTCCCCCTTCCCCTCCGCGATGTTACAAAGGCTGTGAGCTGCTCGGCTTTTCCCATTCGCCTGCTGTCACTTCCTTCCTGGACGCTCTCAGGACGAGTCCGGTTACTTTTAATCCGACCAGCAGCTCAGCCACTTTCTCCTCCTCCACGCTGCACACACGCAGACACACGCGCACACACACACACACACACCAGACGTCTTCTGGCTGCTTATTGGATTGACTTTGAAGGCTGTGTGTGTGATTCAAGAAGGCTGCATGTTGAACCGGGTGGTGAATATTTAAGGCTGGAAGAAGTAAAGGGATTTTTCTTTTTCCTGTGAAAGGAAAATATCTCAAGGACTAGTCTGATCATCCAAACAACTAAATGTTTATAATGTAAGTACATGTGAAATTCAGCATCGGAATGAAATACAGTGGGCATCGCGCAGAAGTCCTATGTACATTTTCTATTGCATTAGTAGAATGTGTCAGTCAGTGAACGTGGTGAGGGACTGAGGTTGCCTGCAGACTTTTAAGAGTATGGTTGTTCTGTCAATTGCTTGCAAGTAACTTTCAAGGCAAGTAATGTACTTAAATCACTGACTATTCAAATTACGTCTGAACTGCCTCTGTCCGCGTTGTGTTTAAACTTTGCTGGAGTTAGTTCATGCCTTTTGTATGGTTAATACTGTGAAGGTTTTGAAGCTTATTTAATTTTAACAGTTAGCAAATGCTATGACCTTGTAGTGCTTATACCCTGATTTTTTAGCCTGAGGGAAGAATTCAGACTCTTAAACTTCATTGTATTATAAGCTCTTATAACTTTGTGCATCTTTCTTTTGAATACTTAAGTTTGAGATGGAAAGACCCCTTGCACCCCTGGGGGAATTAAAGTCATAGGCAGTGTGCCTCTCTGTGAATAGTATGCTTTGGTCTTCACACTGTACTTTAAGTCACCCTTATATCTTTTCATACAAGGGAGCTACATAACTGCCTGTACTAGTTACTTTACAGTTTTTTACAGGCTGAGATAAAGTTTAATGTAAGTGGGAGACTATAAGACTATTGGTGCCTTATGTAACTGTAATACTTAGGATTTTCTGTAAAACTTATTGTGACCTCTGTCAGCCTGAAAAAAAAAAAAAAAAAGCATAAACATAAACCAGTAATTCCTTTTCTCAAAAATATTTTTAACTGTACAATTCCAAACAAAACTTAATGAATTATTGTGGGAAGCTAAGCACTGACTTTTATAGAAGAGTTATTTTATTTATTGTTTATCATCATTATTATTATTATCAGTGAGTACTTGAATCCTAAAATCAAATATGTATTACAACCTAAGACAAAAGACTAGCAGATAAAGGCAGTTTGTCACTATTTGACTTGTGATCAGAGAGGAATCGCCTTGACAGAGAATGCGTTTTCTTAGCGTATATCTGATGATCAGCTTAATGGCAAATGTCCTAGTTTCATATCTCTACTTTAAAAGATGGATGATAAGCCAATTCGAATGTGACTGGTTTACTTTTTACCAGCACTTTCCAGAGTATTGTGGTTGAAAAATTAAAGTTGTTGATATGAAGTATAATAATTCTAATCCCTAGAGGGATTGGCAGAGTATAGAAATAAAACCACCTGTGAATCAGTGTAACTTATGTATTATATACTGATTTCCAGTTCAAACACTGGAATTAGGCGCCTTGAGGATCTGTTATCTTGTAAATTATTTTTGTGACATGATTTTAGGAATCTAACACCAAATCTAAAAAACAAAAAAAAACAAAAAACAGTTTTTCTGAGTTTATCAGTAAATTAAATGTTATATTAATGAATACATAATTTATATTGCGTCTAATACTGAAGTTTGTGCTAACACTTACGTCCCTTGGGAAGTAATAGAAAATTTCTTTCAGGATAAAGTTAAGAGAATGTCTCTTAATTCAGGATGTCTATGTTGTTGTTATAATACGCATCCTTTTACCTTAAACTTGCTGCTTATAAATATTTTTATTGTATTGCTACACCTTGCATAGCTTGTATTAGAAGGTAAGTTAGGGACATGAATGTGAAAACCTTAATTCCTGCAAAAAGTGCTTAGCAAGTCCCACTGAGACTGCTGAGACAACTTGTGTGTAAATGAAAAGTCTCATAAATAATGATTTGCAGGATCAGGCCCTTAGAAAACCTCACAGTCTTGCCTGTCCCACAGCTCTGTTAGGAAAGAGGGCAAAAGAGCGTCCCTTTTGGTGTCCTGTAATCCAGGAATCAGACATGTTTGTTTCTTCTTCAGATTGACTGAACAAGAAAAAAAGGAATCTTAATCTTAAGAGTCTTGTAGAAATTGGTCCTAAATGGTGCATACTGTGTGTGAGATTAAATATTTTGGAGTTATGTTCCTTAGATGCTAATTGGGGGATTTAAGAAAAAAAATTATATGAATACCTACCTTGTGTGAATTTTCTTTAAATGTTGGGGTTTTTTTATAAACTCTCTTTGTCTGTGTACTTGCAACATGTATGTTTAAAACGAAGAAATAGACACTTATCTTAAATAGTTGTGCTTTTTAAGACATCTAAAGCACTGTAGACAAAGAAACCTGAGTTTTCTTCAGCTTTTTCCAAGTTTACCTCTGAAAGTTTTTGATAACTCACGATTTAGTAGATAAATATAACTATAATGCTAAATACCTTAAGAACTGAGCAGAAGTTGTGAGCTGAATATTTTTGCCATCTTCTTTTATTTTAACTTTTCTCTATAACAGTTTAACTTTTTTTTTTCAGCAAAGTAGTTCAGTTCATCTTAAGAGACAGCTAAGTAGTATTTCTGTATTCTCTTTAGCAAGAAATCGTGAGCTGGTATTAGGTGCTGGAAAGAAAAAGCATTTGTTTTTCAATATTTAAGTTCCTTTTCTACCTGTTGGATATTATTTTAAGTTGTACACATTATCTAAAAATTAAATGAGATGTAGTGGTCTTCTTTTGATAACATGGGTTATAAAGATTTAATTCTAAAGATTATATAAATGCCATGTAGTTTTAAGAAGTTTATGGTCTCTGCTTCAGCATTTTGAAAAATAACTGGAGTAGTTATACTTGTGGTGTATTTTAAGCTTTTTATATCTTGCTATGTGATATTAACAGAAGATTTTTCTGTGTTCATGTTTAGGCTCTATAACAACTTATTCATATAATGTGCAAATTATCACATATGTAATATGTAGAAGACTTTTGCCTTAAGAGTCAGGATAGTATTCTGGTATTTGAAAGGGCTGAAAATACAATTTCTAACCTTTTTCAGAAGAAAAATGGACTTAGAAAAACAGCTCTGGTCAGTAAGAACTACTAACAGTGCTAGACAACTGCTGAGAAAACAAAAAAATTCCAAATTTTCTACTTTTTTTAAACATCTGAATTGATTGAGCCCTGGGGCCAGCTTTAAGGTAATTTTCTCAGAACTGGCACACAATGTTGCATGTAGACAGGTGATTAAAAGCTAGTGTCTTAAGTCCTCCACCTTAATCTCACTCTCTCATTTACTGCAGTGCAGTAGAGCTTGTCTATTCACCAGGATCTGTCATCTTTAGGAAATCAGACCAGCTTATAGAGGCGATTCACAAAACCAACAGTGACAACAAAGTCTTATGTTCCTTACAAAGGAAGGATTAGGCAGTTCACATGTCATTTTGATTGGACAGAGATAAAAGCTGATTGCTGCAGCATGGCAAGACACACTTCAGTTTCAATTGATTATTCTATAAGACAACTATAACTCTGTTGCTTAGTCATTGTTAAATGCAATTTGAAGGAAAATTCAGTTTTGACCTTAGTGGTTTTGTATTACTTGATACTATATTGTGGAGCCACTTGTAGCATTGTTATACAAAATTTTAAAGACACTTTTCATTCACCTCCCTTGGGAAATATAGTTAAAACATAAAATATGATTGCACTTGAATGTTCAAAAACATTTTTGCCTACATGATATCTCAAAGTATCAACTAAAATTTCTTAGAAGTGCCTGGGATGATACTAAATTCATAGCACTTGTCCTGGTAAGAGCTTATATGCAAAGGAGAGTACTGTGCGGATTTATCAGAAAGTATAATACTGAGGAACAAACAAGTAAGTCATCTTACTGTCTGTCTATTTAGTTATTTTTAAATACATAATGTAAAGTAAAACTGTACTTTGTGATGCATGCGTAAAATAGAGGTCTACTTTGAAAACAGTTATGGAATGAAATGCTGTTCCTTTATGATTAAATTTTTCCTTTATCCTTGAGAAGGAGTTCAGGCCATTTGCATAATTTAATTGTAATACTCAGCCTTTAACGTTTGGGTGTATGAAAATTTCAAGCTGATTACTTCTATGCTAATTTCTTGCCATTTTTCAAAAAAAAACCCTTTTTTTTTACCCAACTGATGCCTCCTAGTGTTCCACATAATAAAACACTAATGAGTCAACCATAAATGTAAACATTGTTTTTTCATTGCCTTCATCTTGTGTGATACATAAAATTAATATTTATGTATTTAATTTTGCGCGTGTTGTTATAATCAGACAGGAAACTCCTGTAAATTGAGATGTTTCATCTTCATGGACACTGAAAGCACATTTTGATTCCCTTTGACTCTTGCTTTCTCTAGCTGTAGATTATGTCATACATAAGAGTACATGTTCCTTTTCTTCTTTTGTTTCCCATGTACATCACAGTAACTTCTGAATAATTGTACTATGGGTCTCAAGTAGAAATTTTTAAAGTTTTGATAGGATTATGTTTCCAAAAGTGACCCCTGTAACTGCAGTTTTAGGAATTTTTGAAATATCTTGAAGTGCCATGCAGCCATATAAAATGAAAAAGAGAAAGGACTAGTGTGAAACATGCCTGTTTAATACAATCCTTAAAGAACAGTTAAATCATCACATTTTGAAATTGTTCCTGGTTATTTCAATACCGTGTTTGGAAGAAACTCTGTTAGTACAGTTTTCAAATCCATGAAACATTCACTTTACAGTTTTGTTTGTACAATATTGAAACAGCCTGGAATGGTAAAGACTGAATTATAGTGTCCTTTTCTTACAAGTTTAGTCTGACTTATAACTTATGTGAATACCTGGAAAAAAAAAAAAAAACATTCAATTATATTAGATTTATATCATAGAACAATATAATACTTTATTTCTTTGACAGGAGGGTGTAATTTCCAAAAAGTTACCCAGCGTCAGTGCGATAAAATATAACTTATGGGCCCCAGCTGTCTATTTGAACTGTCAGGTGCGATCTTATAATGATAAAGAAGCAGCAAAGGCTGAGAGCACTTCAGCACATTTTAATGTTGCACAATTTTATGTAAAGAATGAGATTCATTTAATAAAGATATTGAAAATATTGCCTAGTATTTAAGGATTTCAAGAAAAGAATTTGTGATATATTTGTTCTACTAAGCAAGCAGAAAGGAGAACAGATTCCTTCAAACAGAAGGAAACAGATTTTGCAATCAAAAATTGTAAGTTTACCAGGTAACAAACACTTATGTCTTCTTTATCACCACATGGTAAATCTCAGTGCCTGCTTACATCTGAAATAGCTTTTTGCCAGTGAATACAGGGAGTTACATCTATATGTGCAGGTCTTGGTCATGCGAATAATTATTTAGTTTTACAATATATAAAAATATAGTTTTTAGGATTGTATGCTGTCATCAACCTTGTTTGTATTACATTCTTCCCCCATCATTTTTAAACTGTTAAAAGGCAATTCTGGGATCTGTTATTTGTGTAAGACTTTAAGCTTCTGTGCATCTTGAAAGTATTTCAAAGTGTGGAAAAGATATATCTTATTCAGCAAGGAAAGATAAAATGAAAAAGTGATAGAATTTTCTCATTTTTCTCTTATAGTTACGTTGCACCTTCCTTTGCAAAGAGAAAGTAAATTTGAAAGAAAAATAGAAGCAAGCATTAAGAAGACTCTTTAGAGCAATACAAGTGTAGAAGTGTAGGATTGTAACTTATTACTCTGAAATACAGCTAAGCAGAACTCAACTAAGGTTTTTTGTGTCTTTTTTTTTAAAAACAAAAACAAAAACAGCTAAATAGTTTTAGTTTATATTGCAGAAATACATCCTAGGTAACTCTAGAAGTACAATACCCTATTTATTTTAAAACTAATCTGGTTAAAATATTTGAGAATTTTCTTTACTATTATAATAAGTAAATTCTCTTGAAAGGTTCAGTATTTACAGCAGCCAGGACTCCAGCCAGGCCCTTTCTGCAGTTCACTAAACAGGTGACATAGTAGTCACCTGCTTCAGCAGCATAGAGATACATGTCTCTGCTGTCTGTCACCTTCCCTGGCACTGGAGGGCTTCAAGAGTTTGAGCTTAAGAGATCCTGGCAAATTCAGCAGTCCTGGAAAGTCAGTAGCTGCCTTAAATTAACTATAAAACAGTCCACAAATTTGGGATGGAATTAAACAAATAGCACAAAACTCGTGTGCCTCTTTTCCCAGGTTACAAAGAACTACTGATACTGGACTTGGATTCCAATCTAACAGGTCTTTTTCTACTCTTATTTCTCTGAATATATAATGTGTTCAGTGAAGTTTATCATGAAAATTATTATTAACCGTGTGCCAGTGCAGGATTCACCTTAGATATTGCTGTCTTTTCTGTCTAATCCTATTAATCAGAATATATGCACATAAATGAACAGAACTAGAAAAATCATAATCTGTATTTGCTTTTATAGATACAGGGATCATGTCATTTGTGGAGCCCATGCCCAGTTACATTTTACTGTTTACTTTTAAGTAGTCAATCAATAACTGTTAGCAAAATCTGTACAAAGGACATGAGGATTGTGAAATTGTTTATAAAACAAATCTACAAAAGTAAACATAATGTAGAATGTCTACCTGAAACATTACTTTTATAACTAAGAAGCAACATAGTAACATGTGTCATGCATTTGATTTCTAGTAGATTTTTTCCCCTATGACAAATACATTGCTGTATGACATTGTATTCAAAATGATACTGCGCTATTTTAATCCAAATAATTTAGTTACTGAAGGATCACTGTAGAAATTAAGATGTTCTCAAACGTATCCACCCGTGTAAGAAGCTAGAGGAGGGTACTTTTCATTTATAAAATCCATGAGGACTCATCAGTAGAGATGATATAAATCATTGAGGAAGGGAGGGAGGTTGGTTCCCTAAATATTGGGGCAGGGGGAAGGGTGAGGAAGAGCTTTCAATGAAACAGGACAATGAGGTTCTGTGCCATTTCCATAGAGCTGGCACCTGTATCCCTTTCATCCCTTTCGTTCTGGCATTTTATCTTTAAACGTGCACTGCCAGGAGCTCCCCTCTGGTTGCAGCAATCCTTGGGAATACCTGTGTAAGAAAAGTTAGTAGGACATTTGGAAGATATTCTGCAAAACAAACAGGAGGCACTGTGTTCCACTCACTTTTGCTTAGGCCTGTTTTATCTCTGTCCATCTGTGTCCTGAGTGTAGCTTCTGTCTGTACTGAATGTGAGAAGTGGGAGAAGCAGCATATAGGAGGAGGGCATTTGGGAAGATGAGAAAGGATGTGGCTATCGACTATTTGGAAAGATGGCATCAAATGGAGGAGGGTGGACAATCCATAGTAATTGTACTTAAAACCTTAATCTTGCAGACTTTTTAAACAAATTTCCTTTTGAAGCGTATAGAATTTGGTTTGCTAAGAGTAACCTTTCATTGTTACACGCAAGGCAACAGTCTTAATAAAATAATAAGAATGCTTGTTTAAATGCATTTTATTATGTGTGAAAAGAGCCGATCTTAGAGTCAGTCTGTGATGAGAACCCTTCTGCTCTCAGAATACTGAAGTGTTCTGTTTTCCTTTTATTATATCTAGGTGTATGGGGTGCTAATAAGGAACTGATGTAGCAGCAGAATGAGAAAAAAACAGCTTATTACCCCCACTGCAATGTACAAGTGTGAAACTGCATGCTTACCCAAACTTCTACATGACTTTTTTTTTTTTTTTTTTTTTTTTTAAATGCTGAAATATTGAGACGGGGAATGCATCCTTGCAGTGGCATGCAAAATGTGTAACTTTATCCAAAGCACACGTACATAAATTTTAAAGTTCAGAAATCTGGCCTTAGATGTTAGTAAGAGCCTATAGGCAGGTAGTCTTATTTGAAACTAACTAGAATAAGCAGAATTTCACTGAAGTTCTTCTTAGAAGACATTAAAAAATTATAACCTAAGCTTGTTAGGTTAGCAGCAATCTTTTTATGTGTGATGTGTTGCTAGCAATTGGAAATAATTTTAAATTATGCTCTAAAATATGTATTAATTGGAAAATAATATTCCATTTTTTTCTTAAAAGGAAACACGATTGAATAATTTGCAAGCTACCTAATTAAAGCAGAACTGCCTGTGAATACATATGTAGAAATGGATAATGTCTACCTCTGTCCTTGGTAGGTAGAAATCTGTGTATCTTCTCTGAGTAACAATAATCTAATTCCATCTATGGATCTGACACTTCTGTTTTTATTGTTGATGCTGCAATTAAAACAATTACTCATAGGACAGAAACAGTATTCTTTTACATTTTCTACTGGCATTCAAGTAGAAAGATGTGCTAATATTTCCATGATTTTTCCAAAACTTGATTTTGATAAAGCTAAATGAGGATCTATCTTAAGTACCTGTTCCTAAATCTCTGTTGAGGCAATTACATTTAGATCAGTTATGCTTTAAGTAGATATTCGTAACAATCCCAATACTGTATATTTTGTGGATAAGAATAATAGTCCTCTTGGTGGCATTTTTAACTGATCAAGGATAATGTTTAATGGTTATAAGTATAACGCAAATCCTTAGGTGCAAAGAAAATCAGAGAAGTGGTATTTTTGCACAGTATTTTAAAAATATTTGTTTGTTTTTTCCTGCTACCAATTCCCTTGAAAAATACTTCAGTCATTGCGCCATTTTTCAATGGAAGTATTTTTTTAACCTTTTTTTTTTCCTGCCATTTAATATGAAGCAATATCTGATGTAGCAAAGCATGACATGAGAGATGTTCTAGTCTGTTTTGAAGAGTAGCACTCATCATGTATCTGGACAAGTGGTGATTTTCTGGTGCTGACTTCTGTTACAAGTCACTAAATGTCATCTGCAAAACAGTAGCGCTATGTTCTATCACATTTTTCTGTATGAGATTAAAGAGAGACCTGTCGTGAGGCGATCACTTTTTTGACTACACCAAACAAAACATGAAATAGCTATCTCCAGTGCTATCTGATAAAAAGTAATATTGAGGTTGGACAGGAAGAAAGAATTTGTTCTCTCCTTTCACTCTACTGTTTTCCAGATGTGATCGGAAAGAGGAAGCTATTCTGCTAATGGATCAGAAGATTGCTCTGTAATTTAAACACCATTCTAAAAATAGAGCTTCCATGTTTGAGAGACAGAATTTCAAAATACAAGGTAGATATTTCTAAAAGACATCTTTAAGAACACAAGAAAGTCTATAGACTTTTTTTTAGTTTTGTGAGATTTTCATGCTGATACTTGGGAAAGAAAAGAATGAGCAGTATTCTATTCTTATATGTTGTTTTAAATGTTTATCTTAAATTCAGAAGAATTAAATAAATGTCCTGTATCATCCCTGTGAACTGAAAAGTTTTTGGATATATGGTGATCTAAACTAGATATCTAAAAATATGAAGTGACCATAATAAATTCTCTAGAATTGTCCAAATTTTAAATATGATTCTCAAATATAATAATCTGCACTGATACATGAAACCCATCGGTGATGATTTTCAAGAAAACCAGGAAGTGGAATCATTCAATATGAATTACAAAACATAATTAAAGGAGATTTTAAAAATATATTGTGTATCTTGAACGTGTAATTCACCAATGCTTGTCCCTAAAATACGTGTATACTTTATCTCAGGCAACAGTAGCAAAACTTAGAAGTCTACAAAAAAAGTGCAGAAGCTGCTCAACAGCATAAAGTATACAGTTTAAGAAACATTTAAGTGTAATTTTAAATACAGTTGTAAACTTTGTGCATGTCTGTTATGCAGTGTTTCAGTTCTCCAAGGGCAAGATAGTTGAAAGTATTCATTGAGATGCTCTAAAACTGATTCAAGATACCAGGATGTATCTAAATAGAGTAGGCAGGCCTAGAGCAACATAAAATAAAGGAATTTATTTTTTACATTGCTGTTTGGCCTGTGTACCTCTGGACTTCACATCCCCAGATTAAGTCTGTAAGTTTTATTTAGTTAAGTTCTATTTAGATCTATTTAAGTTAATTTAGTTAAGTTCTATTTAGTTAAGTCTATTAAGTTACTTTCACATCACAAAGTTAGGATTTGAGAAACTTGATTTCAGTTTCTTCCTATCCTCAATTTGGAGCTGTTCAAAGAGAATACAATTCTGTCTTTCTGTAAAGGTCCTTAATCAGTTGGCTTTGGAGTACTCAGTGAGAATGTTACTCTCAGTTTCCCAGTGTAAGGCATCCCGTTTTTGTATAGATAATTAAATATTCATCAAATGGACTGAAGGACTGTAATTGAGTCATATTTCACTGGAATGCCATAGTTCGATAGCTACTGTGTTGGTCTCTTGCACTCTTCTATCTCTTACTCAAAAACTCCTTCTGTATTTCTGGCCTGTCATAGAGCTTAAAACTAGCTTAAACAACTAATTCCCATGCAGTGTTTCCTGTTGATTTATCTGAAGTTTAATTTTACTTTGCAAAATACAATATAAGAAGAAAGCATTTTATATTTTTACATTCTTAAATGTACTCATCTAAGTATATGAAACTATTTTTATCAATACTTAACTTTTGGTCTTTCATATCTTTTAGTGGTCTTTTATTTTCATTTCAGTTTGTTTCTTGGGTGGAGATATAGAGCACCTGGCAAAGCTCTGAAATTTCAGATAGAAGCATGAAAAGATTCTTAAATATGAGGACAATTAACCTTATTTAAATAGCTAATTAACTGATTACAGGTTGTTTTAGACAGGAAGTACAGCTTCGGGGTGAGATAAATTACTCAGGGTATGTTAGAATGCTGTAATAAACCCTTATGAGGAAAAAAAAAAAAACAACCAAAAACAAAACAGTTCAAAAGTAGCCATTATGTGCCTGTTCTCAGTCATCTTCTGAGGAGTTTGGGTGGTCCTTTACAAAAGACCTTGTGGCCTAGAATACATGCCTCTTCAGCCAGTTTCTTGAACAGTTGATGTGACTGTTGAATATGTGGGTGTAAATCCAAACCTGACTTCCTGACCGCATTATTATGTTTGAGTGAATGAAGAAGAACAACAGCTCTGGCTAAAAGGTTGTGCTGGTACTCATTCTTGACTAGTATTTATCCAAGAGCTTGAAACAGCTTATGAATTGTAAAGGCATACTGTTTTTTCCTTTTCTTCACACTATAATTGGGAAATTCTGAATTCACAGATGCAAAGGTATTAATGTTCAATGTATTTAGCAGTAATACAGATGTAACAATATATGAAAGTATGTTCTTACTCATGTATTACAGTGACTCCACTAATTTGACGACCCTCTAAAACTGCTTTATATTACTCATGCTCTTAATTAACATCCACCTCTTTTTCTCAGCTCCAGTTTGCCTTTTTTGCAATACTTATTAAAAACAAAAGAAACATCTGAATAGAACATTTCAAAAGATATTTTCTGTTCTGGACAAAACTTAAGAGAGCATGTAGAAATCTACCACTTCTTGGATCAAGAACATTACCAGCAATCTTAGTTTTCAAAGTCTCCTTTGTGGATTAAAGATTGTACATATGTGGCTGGCATTCATGTATTTTGAAATGATGTGGAACATAAAAATGCATTGTAAACTATTCTAGATCCTCTCTGTGGCTTCACAAGTGTATGTTAGCTTCCCTCAGCTAGGGGCTAACTGTACTGATATATATGTGTTTTATAAATACCAAATCATTTCACTTCAGTACTGTAATTCTATAAAAATCAGACTATCAAGTAATCACTGAATATGAAATATATAATAGACTGAGACTGTTAGCCTCATGAGGCTTCCAGATGGTCTAAGCAGATAACTTGAGCTGCTTGGACTATTAGGTGCTATACTAATCTTTACTCAGCTGGCAGTCATATCTTACTCCTGATATTTAAAGTAAAACAGAAGGTAAAACAACAGTGTAAATTACCTTCACAGTAAAGAAATTGTTCCTCACATTCAGGTGCAACTTCCCATTTCATGGGAAGGTTCATGCCTGTCTGGGATCCTTTAAGTGTTTAGCTCTGCTTTCAAACAGAAGTACTATTATACCTAAAATTAGCAATAAATGTTCAACTTACTAGTACTCTAACATTAGGGCATTAGTGCACCTGACAAGTTACATCAGAAATCTCAGCTGTGCTATTGATGCTGCTAGCCTGGACACTTTCCAGTGTAACCTGCTGTAGGGAACTTGCTTTAGCAGGGGGTTGGACTCAGTGATCTCTGGAGGTCCCTTCCAATCCCTGTGATTCTGTGATTCTGTGATGTTCTAATTTTTAGGATGGCAGCATGGATTTAGGCAGTGTGGATTTAACTCCTTCTGGAAGCTATTTTAGATGACCATAAGGATTTCACTTTGCTGGTGCATTAATTCTGAGCCTGAAAAACGAGGATGGTATTACTGTGAGGTAAAGCCAGATACTGTAGGAATGGTGGCCATACGAGTACCATGGGGCATCAACAAGATAATGCATGGTATAAATATGTAATTGTTTTTAGAAAGTTCTAGTCTAAAGGAAAACATAGTCTGCAGCAGACTCATAGATAACTTCACTTTTGCTAGAGAGCCTATTTTAATTAAAGTTTAAAACTTTCTGTTTCTTTCTGTCCATTTTTCTTCTACTTCTTTAGTTGTTGTGCCAAGGTATCCATGTGTGTTTCTTCCACTGTCATCTGGCTCATTCCCAGCAGATGCACACAATCTGTTTTGCTGTCACTGACAGGGCTCAGTTTATGGAAAGAATGTGACAGAATACGCTGCTGTAGTGGCTTATACAGAATTCTCTTTTCTAAAAAGTAACTGAGAATAAATTCCTTCTTTTGTGTTTTTTTTCCTATATTGTTCAGTCATAGGATTTTATCCATGGTGCTTTGCATCAAGTTAAGTAGGGTATTTGTTTAATGTTAGCTTCTTTTTAATTCCTAGTTTGTAAAATACAGGTTTTTTTTAGTAGTGTATATGGAATGTTATCACAGTAAGTCACCAGACCTGTCTGTGTTTTAAATGGTGGCAGTTATTCCTGCTTCTTCTGGAACATAATTTTTAGTTAGAAAGTTTTCTGATTTTTCTTTTAAATTCTGTATTCCAATTTATACGTATTGTTCAATGTCTAAAAACAAGGAGATGGAAATATAAGCACATATGAAAAATATAAATGTATATTGCATAAGGGGGTATTTTTTTTTCTTGTGCAAAGTCTTTGTACAAGGAAGAGGTTGAGTAGCGGTTGGCTACATCTTAATGAGCAGCTTCTACCTCAAAGAATTAATGGTGAACAAATGGGGGTAAACTGAGAAGGCAGAAGGAAAAGAAGTGTAAGTCTTTTTGCTTTCAGAAATGTCTTGCTGTTCTTCTCACTGTTCAGTAGGACAAGTCAGTGTGTTTATTAAACTTTAGGGAAGGTGTCTGACCCGTGTAATACCACTGATAATGTGATGGGTTGTTCCCTTTGTTTCTTCGTCAGTGAAGAATGAATCAACACCTCAAATTTAGTAAATATAACTTTGCCTTACCGATTTGTGTTCTATCTCCATTCATCTGAGGACAGGGATTACAGTAAATTCCACACTGGGCAACTAACGCTTCACCTGAGCTGCTAAAAAACTGTTAACATTAAATACGTATGGGCACACAGATGCTTATTGAAGAATATAGTTTGTTTTACAAGACAGTGTGCGTGTAATCCTATTATTTACATCTTTAATGATCTAACTTCTGTTTTCAAATTGTGCTTTGTTCAGAGGGGCTGATCTCTCTGAGTTGTTAGTCTTTTTTTTTTTTTTTTTTTTCCCAATAGATAAAAAATGAAAAGATTGTTCTTCAGCACTGGAAATCTCCATTAATTCCCAAAATCAACAATTCATTTAATGAGTTTAGTGGCTGCACTGCTTTTTATATACGTGTGTACATACAGTGACATAAATCAAAAGTACTGAGAGAAATTTTATCTGTATTCTTCAGGACATATTTTTAAACACTATTCGTGTGGAAGTGTGATTTTATATACTTAAAGTTCTGTATTTGGACTTTCATTTCTTTGTTTTTGAATTAATTTCATGTTCTTGATAGGGTATATATGTTAAAAAGGCACTGTGCAGTGGGAGACTGCCATGTTAGCTAGGCTTGTGGTTTCTATAAAATGACTTCCTGTGATCATGTACATATATTTATGTATATGTACATATGTATATATGTATATGTATATATATATATATTTATACATGTGTGCTTTATATACAAATAATATATGGTTTTTAAACCATAAATGCATGCTTCTGGGTATGCCTTAGAATGTAAATAAAACTGTCAAAATGTCTCTTCACAGTTAGACCTCATAAAAATAATCAGTCTGTAAACACGTGGTGCTCTTTACTCACATGTATAAAATAAAACTCTTCTGTTGTTGTTCTAGACTTACACTCCTTCCGTATTACGGTTTAGAAATATGGTGTTTTTTTAGTGATTTTTTTTCTTTTGTATGTGCTTTTATATTTGTTTGTGTATCCCAGTGTGGGAATTGTATACATATATATATATACTCCAAATGTTTTTTACAGGTTATGTTAAAAGATGAATGTAATCTCCAGTTTCCATTATTCTTAGTATTATTTTTTGTTACATGCTAAATCTTTCTAGAGTTTCTGCAAATAATAATGACTTTTCAAATGAGACCTAAAATTTGAAGCAAAAGGAATCATTAATAAATTTATGTCCACTTGATAAATATTTTTGATTGCTCAGTTATCATACAAAGTGTAAAAAGAAGGCTAAGAGGAATTAGGGTCCTCAGATGATTTCTCATGCTAGATTTCTAGGCTGCTAATTCAACTCTTGAATTTCTCATTCAAGAAATACTCATTTTTAGTACTTAGCTATTACACTTTTAAGACCAAGATTACAGCATGGTAGCTTGGCCTATATAAAATGGAAAGGAAAATTTATTATATTTCCGAACAGATTTTATATCCTGATATGTCACTAGAGTCTATACTTTTATGAAGCAGCAGGAAAAAAAGGCCAAAAACCAAATGAAAAACTATAATATCCTCTGATTATGTCAATCTGCATTTGTCTTGTGTTTTTTAAAGCATATTTTTAAAGGCATACTAATTATACTTTTCTCAAACGAAGAAGAAAAAACAAAACAAAACAAAACAAAACAAAAACCATTATAAACTGAAATACAGTTCAGAATAGCAGTACTTTCCTTTTTGATCTAAATGCTAAGTCCAGGAATTTCAAAACTGTTTACTTGGACCTTCTTGATCCTACTTGGAACCTGATATGGTAAAAAAAAGAAAAAAAAAAGTCATTAAATTTATACACATCTAGGTTGGACAAATCAAATGGTAAGTTCTAAATCAAGAATACTTACTGCACAGACCTCTCTTCCATCAGTTTCAGAACATTTCGGACATCACTGCTGATCTTACATATAGATATATGTAGATATATCACAAATGAGAAAATATAAAGACCTTACTGTTTCCTTCTCATTTTATGCATAGCTGATAATTTCCATCTTTAATAGAACATCCACAAGAAAAACTGATCAGGTGATTAGCAGGAAAAAAAAATTTGGCTGAGATCTCCTTTTCCATACTAGCATAGAGCAGAGCACTTAGCTTTATATTTCCCTTTCTTTTATCTATATTGAACATGGAATAATATTTTCACTCTCCCTGTGGCATTTAGGGAGTAAATATTGATAGACACTCTAGTGGTAAGGTGAGGATATCTGTATAAACACCTATATAGTATAAGTTGGCAAGTCCTATACATTTAAATTTATTTTTTTAAGACTGTTAACAGTAGCATCTAAAGAACTAAAAAATTGTCTAAAAGGGATTGGTTTGTTGTGTGATTATACACTGGAGAATTTAGGTAAAATAAACAGTGAAAAACTGACACTTTCTTGCTATTTACAAAGTTTGAACGGTATGGGTTTTTGACTTGAAAATACTTTCCTGTGCCTTGACACTAGCCTGTTTCCAATGAGGGAACAACACTCTGTGATGGTATGATGCAATTTTTGGGGTTTTTTTTTTGTTTTTTGTTTTTGTTTTTTGTTTTTTTTTTTGTTTTTTTTCTGTATCAGCCTAGATAGAAATCTTTCATGAGCAGAAGTAGCCTGTTTTTTGTGATGTGAGCTGGTGTCATCAATGTATTTCATGTATGTGGCACATGCTTAAATGTACGTACTAAAAGATTGGATATCTTGGGCCAGTGCTGCCCCTAGTGAAGTTGCTGTTTGTTCAGGAAACTGACTCTTTTTGAAAAGAATTGTATCTTTTTTTTTTTTTTTTTTTTGTCTGTTTGCCCAGGGATATGGGACCAGCATATTACTCAAGAGTATGTTACAGTTATCCATAATGTAACAGAGACAGGGAATTTCTGTTTAGGGTCAGAGTTGACGTCTCTCTTCTAACAGCTCTCAGATTTGGAGGTTATGTGGCATCTACACTCCCCTTGCCTAAGTCTTCTAAGTAGAAGCTGAACATGTTTATAGAATATAGTAGATACCTCACAATGTTTCATTTTGAATCTGATCACTACAGTCAGCAAACAAGAATGTCAGTAACCAGTTATCTGGATATTTCTATTATGGTTTTCCATTTATCTTACAATTTTTTCTTTGCAAAAATACAGACATTATTTTGATTATAAACACTTTTTGAATAAAAATGTATTTTGCAATGTACTGTTCATAGTATTCAGAAAAATTAACCCTTCAGTGTTAGGATGGCTACAGATAAATCAGACCTTTGGTAGTACCACTTCTTAAGTTATCTTGAAAGATAAGTTTGATTAGAGCTAATACTATGTTAACATTTTTTGAAATTGGCAAAGTTATTAAGCTTTCAAGTATATGATCTCAATAACTGTTCCAAATTTTTGCTCGTTAGCTAAAGAATGTGAAAATAGGAACAGACAGAAAGCTATGTTGTTTCCAAAGTCTTACAATTCTGTTTAAGTTTGTTTGAAAACTGAACAGTTAAAATATGAAATGTAAGCAGCAGAAACATAACATGAATTACAGCTCTGTATGCAGTTTCCTTCTGTACAGAAAGTATCCATATGATTGAACAAAACGGAAACTCTCTAGTATTTTGCATTAGAATTAGCAATATAAATTGCAATTCACAATGTAGACCTACCGCATGTTTCTGTGACAAGATATTGGTATGAGACATCATTCTAGTTCTGTACGTGCACAAAAACTGTTATTCTTGAAGTGATTTCGGTAACTTCCATCCCAAGTAAAGTGATGCTTAGGCATGCCACTGCAAGCAGCAAAAGATCTTGCCATTATGTTGAACAAGGTATTCAATGTATCTCTGGAGCTGAAAAGAGTTAATTCCAGGAGGTAAAACAGGTGCTAAAGAAACTTCTCAGCTTATCTCTTGACAGCAAGATAGCATTCAAATATTCAGTTTGCTCAAATTTGATGTTGTATACCCAGGACAGGCAAGACAGAAAGAGTTTTTCCTCTCTTGCATTTAGAGCATACTTTCTATGAGCCTCATCTGCCTCATGGGCAGAAAGATTGTGCACTATTTATGTTAAAAACAAAAAACAAAACTATAAAGCAGCAACCTGATATTTCAGACTGTGTCATCAGAAAGATTTTGTCTGTAACTGCTTGCACTTAGAACTGCTGCATGCAGTAGCTTCTCAGTAAATCAGGAAACAGTTATGTGTTTAGCTATTTCAGCATTATATTAAGCTAATGTTTTCCTTCCTTAAGTACTCACTGTTACATAATGCTACTGGAGAATCTGCTCATAAAATTGAAAAAGGCTCAGATTGTTTAAACACGCTCATTTGAGAGACCTATTCTGTAATGCAGCAACTCCTGGTGACTGTGGAAGGTCGCTGTCTGAATGATTAGATATTGCCTAGTGTTGGTTTCTTTGCCTAAATTCTTAAGTCATATGTATGTATAAATAGAGTCTTACAATCTGTATTTTGAATTGTTGAGCCTCAGAAGCCATCATGTGAAAGACATTTCTCCTCCTAAGCTGAACTGATGGTACTGATGGCTGCATTGTCATCAATGAAATTATCTCCTGAAGCTTTAATGTCCTTTTACGGAAGCTGTATTAGCACAAGAGAAACTGTTCTGTGTCAGAATATTCACCAAATATGTACAGTGAATTTCCTGACATCACGAAGTGCCAGATGAATAGCATGAAGTACAGAACATTAAGGAAAATGTCTAATTCAATGCTACAACCTCAGAGCGGAAAGTTTCTTCCTGTTTGTGTCAAGCCCATATAAAGATCTTTGTTATGAGTGTAATTTGTAGGTTCTGCATACAAAGCTGCTAAATAAGAGTTTGAGTTTTAGGGGACACTAAAACTAAAAGTTTTAGGGTAATCTGGGTGAATTGTGTGTTATGTGAAAGTAAACCACCATATATTTTTCCCCAGGGCTTCTGTAGACCTGCTGCATAACTTACGCAAGTCTGTTCAAAAATTCCACCTTTTGCTGAAAAACTTCACTAGTTTCTGTGAGTCAGAAGCAAGAAGTGAAAAATGGAGAGTGAAAACATTGATTTTATTATATATGTTATCTTATAATCAGTATACTATTTTCAGATACTTCTGAAAAAAATAACACTTGTCACTTGAGAGCTGCAGCTGTTAGTCTGTTGAGACATAGAGGAATGGGGCATATATTGAATTATTCATGAAGGCTACTGCTGTAGTTGACAGAAGTTCATCAGCTAATTCCCCCACTCCGTTCTGAACTTTCTTTTAAATACAGTTAGGCTGAAGGGGTACAAGCTGTTACTTTTAATAATCATGCTACTAGAAATTTCCTTTACTGTGTATATCACATAAGATTGCTCCTCTAAAAAAGTTATCTACTGCACACTGAGGGGCCAAGAAATGTTCAATACTGAATACTTTAATTCACAGATAATAGAAATAATTGTATATATTTTCATGATGTAGCTGTTTAAGAAATGTTTAAGAAATTTTAAGTAGTGATGTTTTGCAATTTGATGAACTGAAAAAAAGTTAATAAAAATATAAATATTTAATATTTTTATGGTTTAAGATGACAAGCTACTACTTCCATCACATTTTTTTTTCACTTATAGGCCAAGTCAAAGTGCACAAATGCAAAGAGCTCTGTACATATGTGAGGAAATCAAATACTTTGTTTTCCAAATGCTAAGCCTGCATTAGCCGACTATTTTGTCGTGCAGAATATCAGATTAGTGGGAACACTTTATGGCTCTTCAGCCCAGAACCGAAGTTTAAGTTTAGCTTGCTGAGTCCATACAACATGCTTGTAGTGAGTACTGGTGGAATTCCAAATATTGAAGACTCTGACCCACTTCTAGTGACTTATCTATCTCACCAGGGACTCCGCAAGTGTACCTCTGTTTTCTTGCAGACAGGATTGCCAGCTACCTCTGTCCTATCCACTGTGAAAATGCAATTCTTACAAGCATGTATTTGTCGTCTTTGGGAGGCTGTTCTCTATTCTTACCTGTTGTTACAAGCTGAAGGAGTTTGAATGTGGTAGGAAATTGTAGTAAACTTTCTAATGTCCATTTTGTTCCCCTCTCCCCCATGGAGATTTCTGCAGTGAATAAGATTGAAAAATGTCTTTTTACTGGTGTGCTTGGTACAGACAGTGCCCTCATTTATCCTGTGAATACCTCATAGCAGCAGCACATACCCACTTGATGGAGAGGATTATTGTAATTCCTTCCTAGAATGGTTTCTAGCAGCTCAGCTCTGTCACTTCCAGCCTGCTCAGAATGCAGTGACACACTCCAATACTGTCTTGAGCAAATGTCCTGGTTACAGCTGGGACAGAGTTAATTTTCTTTATAGTGACTGATATGATGCTATGTTTTGGCTTTAGGAGAAGAACAGTGTTGATAAAATACTAATGTTTCAGTGTTTGCTGAGCAGTAGTGCACAGAGTGAAGGATGTTTCAGCTTGTACTGCCCTGACAGCAAGGGGGATGGGGGACAAGGGGATGTGAGGAGACACAGCCAAGACAGCTGAGCTAAACTGTCCAATACTATATGAAATCATGTGGAAAAAAAACTTGAAAAATTGAGCAGAGTTGGCTGAGGGGCAGCTGCTGCTTGGGCACTGGCTTGGCATTGGTCAGTGAACGGCAAGCAATTGTGCTGTGCATCACTTGTTTTGTAAATATATTATTAACATTGCTGTTACTATTTTCTTTTTCTGTTCTAGAAAATAGTTTTTATTTCAACTAACAAATTGTACTTTGTTGGGTTGTTTTCAATTCTCTTTCCAACCCCAGTGAGAGGGGGGGAATGAAAAAATGAATGTGTGGTGCTGAGCTGCTGCTGGCTTAAACCGCAGCAGCAAATACGATCATCCTCTTGTACCTCAACTCATCTGTTTTGTCTGCTGTGAAGCACTAGTTTGATTTTAAAGTTTGCACTCTTAGTTTTGAAATTCTTAATGGTTTAGATCTTGGCTATTTTCAAGAACTCCTCCACAAATATCATCTTGACAGATATCACCGCCCCCATAGCACATTTTAGGAATCTCAGCATCACAACTTAGGTTGGCAAGTTATGTCCTTTCCTGTGATAGGCCTTCAGTAAAGGAACTCCCCCAGGAAATCTGTCTTGAACCACATATACTTGTTACAAAACATTAAAATTAAATATAAAATTTGGCTATTTATTTTTTCTCTATTACTATTATTATTTAGCGTAATTCCTATTAAAACCATATTTATTATGATCACTCTCAGTATTTCATGTTAAAGCTCTAAATTGAACACTTGATTTCCTTATTTCTAGAGTAACCTCAGAATGTTAATGATTCAGTGTGGGAAGAATTTTTAAAAATTGGAATGTACGTTATTGATCGTGACTTTGCAATGATGAGTTCAGTGTTGTATAATAAGGCTACAAGTTTTTCATTATTAATACAAAATGTGTCAATACAGGCTAACTAAATTGGAAATGTGGGCCATTTATGAATTTAATAACAAGAACAACAAAAGAATGTATGAGTATTTACTCCTTTTCCTTTCAAGGAATTATTCATTTCTTCTTTTTACTATGCAGTCTGATGTCCTAGGATTCAGCTCTAGCTTCAGATGGAAAACAACCCTCTTCTTTGTATTGCTGCTTCTGTTATAATCACTATTTTTTTGTGAGATCCTACGGCTATATTTATAAGGTAATGAAGAAAGTCTATGTTTAGAGAAACTTAGACTAGATGCCAAAAGGTGATGGCTTCAATGAGATCAGACAGATCCCACATTTGTGGCCAGTCATGAAGTATTTTGTGCAGTGTGAAAGGCTTTTTTCTGAGGTACTCAATGATTTCAGATCAACCATTACATGTGCACTTAATTTTAGGTATAGAAACAGTTCTGCAGCCTTCACTGAACTATTCAAGTGTTTCAAATTAGGCATATATGTTCATGCTTGTGGGTTTGGGGCTAGAAGCCATAATACTGCAGAGACTTACACATTTGTTCATGTTTACTATTTTTGGAAGTTGACCAGTGTCACAATTGCTTTCATCATATAAAACACCACTCTTTCAGCTTTCAAACGATTGTACAATGTGCTTATAAACTATACGAGATCCTCTGAATTTTAAACTATTCTGTGGATGGAAGTTACTTTAACAGTTTGATTAGATTATCAGAATTCAAAACATTTTTTATAGCAATATAAGATGTATATTATTACAAAGTGCAAGCTATTCTTAAGAGAAAGGAAAATAAAATTTGGGGTGTTTTATTTGTTTATTTTCTTTGCGTTTTTTTTTTTTTTTCTAATTTTTTTGTTTGTTTGTTTGTTTTTGTTAAATCAAGATTTACAAATAAGTAGTTTCCAGAAAAAAAAGAAATGGTGGCAGTTGACATGCATACCTGAACGCTCACTTGTTTATAGGTAGATCTTTCAAAATCTATCTTCAATAAAACCCGTGTGTTCTTCAAAGTCTTCAAAGTAGATTTGTTTTTTACTTCCCTTTTCCCTGTTATTTTTAATAGTTTACAATGGGTTATATTCAGAGAATTCTAAGGAAAGTTTTTAGCCTAATAATTCTTAAAAAAACATGAAAATATTGCACTTTGTCAGATTGGGAATTTACAAATCATTATTATTGAATAGTCTTTAGAGTAATTTAGCCTTACTCATGAAGTCTTGAACAAGAACTCCTGCAGAATGTAATATTTTTTAATAGCACAGATTCCTATGAGCAAATATGATTGTGGTGTTATGGAATGCTGCTTGTTGTTTTGCTTTATGATTTACTCTCCCTAGATACAAAGAGATGTGTTAATCTATTTTTATTCAAAGTACGAAAATAGATCTGTTATACTGTTTATGCGTTAAATATCAAATATAACATACTACTTGTTCTTAGTCATGTTATTCCTGGTGCTTACCTGGAACAGTAAGGATATTGATCAACTACAGGTACAGACATGTTGCACATTTTACAAAACATTACTAAATAATGCATTATTCTGTTTCAGACTTTTTCCTGTGGTAAATCAAAATCGTAAGATTGCTATATTGAATAACAGATAACGCAATAGCTGCAATGCTATTTGCAAATACATACTAGAAATACACTCACCGTGAGCTGAATTAATATTACCATTAAAGAATGACATTATTTTATATTATTTTTCCTCTTGATTGAATGCTTAGGATACTGTTCTTGAGGGATTTATGCCCTACATATGTCTGAATTTATACAGCTAAGAAATGTGTCAGAAAGCAACTTTTCTATCTAAATTGAGGGAAAATGTTATTCACCTGTGTTCTTGGCTTGCAATTAGAAACTAGTTGTTTTGCAGTACATAAGGGAGAATGAAGGCAACTTAGCTTGCTTGTCTAGCATTTGCAGTCCATGGCTGATAACGTAGACTGACCCTGACCTTGGCATTTGCACAGGTAATAGGCGTGTAAGGATGAACTAACTGTTCTTGGAAGAAAAAAAAGAAAAAAAAGAAAAAAAAGCTTTTCCTTAAGCAGAGGAAAACCTCTTTTCTTTTTCCTCTTGAACAAATGTATTTAAACAAAATTCTGTTCAGGACCTTCAATTCCCTGTTTCTCATTTGATCTGTCTCAGTTCTTTGTGTAGTACACTGAGGCTCAATGGAGTGCATAAGTCAAGGTAACTTCTGGAGTCTTTTTCTATCGTTAATTTTGACAAATTCACATAGTGTTCTTTTGTAATCCAAAGCTGAAATATTACACATGAATGAATAGGACTGGAGAAGGGGAGTATATTTTTTTGGACCACTGACAAGAGCTAAAATTATTAACTTTCCTCAGTCACGAAAGGAGATACTCTACTGCGAACAGACAAGGTAGAAGCAAAAGGAGAGATGCCAAGGGTGTTACCGTATGTTCACGTACTGAGACAGGACACTAGATAAGTGAGATGGCTGATCAAATCAGAGCTCTTCTCTATTACTTGAGTATTGGTGTGTCAAATTCTAATGGAGGCTTTATCTCCTTAGGACACTGCATGTAACACTCATTTACAATGCGGTTGTTCTTAAAAACATATACAAAAGTTGTGAAGTCATTACACATTTAGAGGGTTTTCCTGTTCCGTTCAATTTCAAGCAGCTAAAGCATTTAACTTTTACGAATGGCGAAAGGGAAACAAGATACATGTATGAGGATGCAAGAAGTCAGAACAGAGATTTCAAGCTATAATCTAATTGAGGGAAGCTGATTTATAATTTCAGATTTAATCACTCATAAGCAGTGTTAGTAAAAGTGAACTGAAGTTCTATAATTGATTTTCTGAAGGACTGTTCTACAGCATAGATCTTTGAAAATCAGGTTAGATTTACTGAAGGGTGTGTGGACAAACTGTTATACCACAGCATTACACAGATCTTCAGATACAGGGAATACATTGTCATTCTTAAAAAATGAACTAGGATTTCTTTCATTATTATCTAGCTGGCAGAAGAGAGGAAGAGTGTAGAGCCAAATTACTTATTGTTAGTGATCACTATTGCCTGAACAGAAAAGAATTAAAAGAAGTCATTAATGTATAGCATTAGTGAGATTGACCACCGTTTCTGCACAATGCACATATTAACCCTTTGCATTTCTTGGTTTCAGAATGCACATGACCTGTAAGACTACCACTTAGATATAAACCCCACAGCCATGACACTGGGCCCATTTTCTGCAGTAAAAAGAATAAGCTATGTAGTTGGTCAAAAACAATGTTACAGTTTATTTTAATATTCATCCTGGCAAAGGATCAAATTTATCATGGTTATTAAAAAAAATAATAATCTCACAGTAGGCATTGATATACGTAATAATAATAATCTTAGTGTGTTGTGTCATATTTTTCAGTGTCCTTTTCTTAGTGAAAATAGGCCCCAGTTATATGCTGCTTACACCTAACTTTCAGTCTCTCAGTATCCTACACTGACTTTTACCACCAGGTGATAAATTCCCTGCAAATTCCCTGCAAAAAAAAGTTGAAATATGGTCAAAATTAGGGGAAAAACTCCTTGAAAACATAAGTAAAAATACCACTGTGTTACTCTCTGAAATTTAACAGCAAACTGAAATATAAAGTATACTTCTTAGATTTAATTATAAATTATTTTATATATAAATGATTCTTGTAGACTATAGTTTGGAAAATGTACAATTGTTTTTTTTTTTAACTATAGTCTATAATTTTATGTTTAATAACACCTTCTTGGTGGTAGCAAACATTAAGCAGTCTACTCCAAGTCATTGCTGCCATTTGACAAAATAGATTGAGTTTCCGCCTTGGAAACAGGGTTTGCCCTTGGAACTGTTCTAAACAGAGTATTGAGAAACTCAAGCTTGTGTCACAGCACCATTTTTATCTTGACTTTTTTTTTTCTTTTTTTCTAATGTATTTGAAAGATGGTTTAATTTGATCAGCCAGAGAAGGTGACACAGTAAAATACATTCTGTTTTAGAATTTAAGGGCTGAGGGTTTTTATTTTAATTTGGCTCAGTAGAAGGAAATCAGAGCATATGCTGCCATTTTTCCTCAGATTAGTCTCAGATAATCTCAACTTCTTTTCCAGCTGGAAGTTCTTAATTCTGATCGATGTATCTGATCCGGAATTAACCTTGGGCATTTTTGAGTACATTCTGTCTTTCAGTTCAATTACAAATAGAATTTTACCTCATCCAAAGCTGATGGTCTCATGTTTTGTTATGCAGACATTTAAATGCAGAAGAAGCTTCTTGTGTTATTCAAAGTTGTTCATTACAACTATTGCCAAATAATTGTTCTTTGGCCTGACTTTAGGCTAAAGCATTGCTAAGTCAAAATTTAAGGAACTGTTCAGTTACTGATGGCTAATATTCTCTCTCATTTAAACTTAATTCCTGATATTTTCTCTCCATTTCTGTGTCACTTGTATTCCCTTATGCAGATTTCCTTATTGTGACGTGTAATTGAGAGGATCAAATAATTGTTCAGTTTTGCTTTTTAATTTTAAAACCCAAATTCAACAAGAACAAAAACTATTATTTCAAGTACTTCTTGATTGAACCTCTTCTCAAGTGGACTACTGAGTTATACCTCATGTCTGATTTATTTCTTTATGTGTTCTACATACAATAACAATTTTGTGCTTTTGAAATGGCGGTATGACTGACAAGTAGACAAGCAAATGTCATACCCACTGAAATTTGCCTCACTTCAGTAAGAAGCTATTCATACTTCAAAGAAATTTTCTTTTAAGTATTTTTGAAATTGAAAAAAAACCTGAATAAAAACTAGTTTTTAGAAATATGATTTTTTTCAACCTATAAACCCATAGACAATACCTAAATCACCTCATCCCCATTCACTGGCAAGAGATAATATCTCTACACCAAGAATAGCTGTAGTGTGCATGACAGACTAATGTTAGGAAAAAGTACTTATTAACACCAATTTTAGAAGTGCCTTCAACTCTATCATATAATATAATATTATAGTATACCTATCACACAGTAACTAGATTAGTTGCTCTATGATTGTGAAATCTTCTGTTAAAATTTATTGAATGAAAAATTGATAATAGTTTCTTAGCATATATATTTGGTCTCTGTTTGGTCTCTCCATCTCAAAAGAGTAGAGAGAAATTGGATTTCACCTAAGAAGACGTAATAAGTTGGTAGATTGTTTTTAATGGTATACAATTCAGAAACCTCCATCTGTGCCAAACTGTAAGCATATTTAGGAAGAAAAAGTCTTGTTCCTGTCTGTTTCCATTGCAGAAGTGTGTGTGGAGAACTTATGTCAAGTCAGCTCTACACAGTGTGTTTCTCTTGTTAACACATTCTTATAATAGTATATTAATATAAATCTGTTTTCATTGAAACCATCAATCCCTGTTTCTGAGAAATTGATCTGGAATTCTTGTAAAAAAATGTATTTTCTGGTAAATCTCACTGGTCCATTTACTTGCAATCAACCTTCTTCCTGCAATTGGAATTTTACTATTCTAATCATTTTCTAAAAAATAGTGAGATTGGACATTGCCGGGTTGGCTGGAAACTGTGGTTTTGATTCGCAAAGAAGTAAGTAAAATTTTTGCCATAAAATGTAATCATTGTCCTGACCTTACTAAAAATTAAATTAATTAGATGCTGCAGAAAAAAAAAAAAAAAAAAAAAATCAAATTCCCTCAATTCTGGTTGAAAATATTACCAGTAGGACTATTTTTCATAAGATATTTCTTTTCATCAAAATGTTTAGGATGGGGGATTTAAAAACATTATACATCAAAACTGGTTTCCAGTCAGAAAATTGGCCTCATAAAATAAATTTTTAAAATGCTGTATAAAGAAGGGTCTCCACACTGGGGATATTTTTATGATTTACATCTTGGACTGAGTTGTGATTGAATTGTGCCCACTAGTTTCATCTGTTATACTCTGTATGCAAACTAATGCATTGAAGCATATTGCCTGTAACAGCTTATATATGAAAATTTGTTTCTGCTATGACGATAAAAGCTGATTTTAATGAAATGAAGCTGTTCTTATCTGTCTGCTATGTCTATATAAACAGATGATTTTTAAGAAAAGATTAACAGTTAAGTTTGGTTTATTCAGATAGCATTCAAGAATTTCAAGTACAAAGGCTGCTCCATAAGTATTGCCTCCTACTTTATGATGCTGGCCCATAATATCAGAAGCAAATGTTGGTGGGATGGAAGTAAAGGTTGAACCTTCCTGAGAGTAACCCATTACATGTTGTTGCTATGTGACACCTGGTAGTATAGGGGCTGTCTGATAGAATGGCATCTGACACGGATGTAAATATGAAGCAAAGAAGTAAAACTGAGTTTCTCCACGCATACAAAATGGCATCCACTGATATTCGTTGACACTTGTTGAACATTTATGGAGACCAAATGGGATGTCAACACGATGAGGCAGCAGGGGGTGTGTTTCAGCAGTGTGAAACACTGCGTGTGGGTCACCTTCACTGGCGCAGACTGTTGGAAGCACAGCATACTGGCTCTTGTTCACAGCTGGTGAAATGCACAGCTAATTGTGGTGAGTGATGGAAAAAGAATGTTTTGTAGTTCAGAATATGATCTATCACATAGTGTTATTGTAATCTTTGTTGCAGTTTCTATGGAAATAAATAGGAGGCATTATTTTCATGGCAACCTATATACTGTCTTTTAGATTTTCACTGTTTTCTTTCATGGTATTGCAGTAATGCACAAGATGCTATTTCCAAAAGTTCCATTTTACAATGAATTATATGTGAAAAGAAGAAATGTAGATATTAATTTCACTGCTTTTTCAGTGTAAAATTGTCATATGGTGACTAATCCCTGTTGGTGTGAAAGGATATTCTTGTAAGTATTTTTCATCTTTATTTTTCCAGAAAAGGTGGTAAGGAAGAAAAACTTTTATCATTTCAGACTTGACAATGTTCCTATTAATAAAAATATTTTATAATCGTGTAGTACACAATCGGCCTCATTGCAACTCACTGAAAGCAAAATACAAGCAACCAACATGGTCAGTGTACTTGAATCTGAAAGCAAAGCCATAAATAATTACTACTGCTTGTCACAGAACAAAACATTACCAAATATTTATAAACCAAAAAGAAGAAAATGCCTTGTACATGTGCATTATAATTTATGTTAGAAGAAAAGTGGCAATAATAATAATAATAATAACTCCATCAGAGATTGAATTTGGTCAGGGCATTAGACATAATTCATTTTATAAAGGTTATCATGAAATCTTTAATTTTCTTAGTGATCAAAATCTTTGTTCTGCAGTTAACTTGAAATGTTCTTTTTGGGTTAGCCTTCAAAACACCATTGGCTTCAAACTGTCTCACTTTATGCATAAGCTGTACATGTGTGGAGGTCTTTCATTTAGGTACAGTTAAATATGTGACAGCATAGTAATTGCTTGGTGTTTACGACTGGAGGCTCATTATTTTAGCTGTTACTTTCTGTACTATAGAAGCTTGTAAGGTAAAACTTCACCTATCCTAAAGGGCACACATTACATAAATCTGACCCAGCTTGACACTGATTCACTTGTGAGAATCAACAGGACCACAGCACGTGCTAGTTTGACTGCAGGGACTCAGGAAAGTGTCTTTTTCATTAACCAGGGTGACCATATGTCACACAGGTTAAGAGCAGTTGACACCTGTTTAATTGAGGGTGACAGGTCTTTAAAAAGATGAACATCTAATCTCACCTTCTTAGGTGGCACAAGAGCATGACACTGACTTGCAAGCTGTGAAAATAGGGGCAAATATTGCTATTCTTCTGTATGCAGATCTGTCATGATACAGAATGTGCTTTGTCTGCGGCAGATGCAAAGCCTTCTCCATTTCCGACAACGCTTTTTGGTCTGCTCTATGTAGTGTTGAACTCCCTGCTCACGTTTCTCATCTGCTTTTTGTCAGGTAAGCCAGCTTAAGCAGGGTGGCCTGTGGTCCTAGAGGCCTGCACTTGAAATCCTTCTAACTTGTCCAAATCCTTCTGATCATGCCTACTCTGGTTGTGATGACAGTTGTCATGTTCATCCTACTTCTTCACTGATGAAGGGAAATGAGTGATGCACAGACTTATCTAATGCAGGAGAAGAATGTAGGATCTCATGTATTTTTTCATCTTGGAAGGTGTTGTGCTGAAGGACTGTCAAATAGCAGACTTTATACACCTGAATCGAGACCACAATTTCTTGCATGTGCCTTGTCATTAGCTATTTCTGCAGAACCAATCAGAAGTGACATTTCCAGAAACAAGTTCAGATGGATTTGCGACAGGCTCTATTTATCCCTGCAAGACGTTTCAGCAGGAGTTACTAATGCATGGCACTCATCTAAAGAAACTGCTCTGGAAACTGGAACAAATTATCTGGGAATCTAGCATCAGTGGATCAACAGACAACAAAATAAATATAAAGATTTTGGCCTAAAAAACAGTCCTTAAACCACACTAATCTTACAATACAGCAAGAGAGTTGCTTCCATCTACTGGAGCCAAGAAAAAAAAAAAATGACAACTGAGCAGCAAGCTCCTTTAACACGGGCTATAATAATATTGCTCTTGTGTCAGGCTGCTGGTGTTCAAAGGTAAATCCATGAGTTGGTATGAGAAATGCTGAATGATTAAAATGGCTTTAAAGTATCCCCTAAAGTTTTAAATAACGTAGAAATTTTAACAGACAAAATTGTAGTTGCTATCAAGGTTCCTATTTATACTAAAATATTGGCTGTGGTAGTCTCATGCAAAACTCTAGAACAAAACCTTCAATCAGCCACTGCTGATCTCTAACTAGTGTACAGGTCTGACACTTGCGTATTAAAAGGGCTGTACGAAATCCCTTTCTTTCTTTCTTTCTTTCTTTCTTTCTTTCTTTCTTTCATTCTTTCATTCTTTCTTTCTTTCTTTCTTCCTTCCTTCCTTCCTTCCTTTCTTTCTTTCTTTCTTTCTTTCTTTCTTTCTTTCTTTCTTTCTTTCTTTCTTTCTTTCTTTCTTTCTTTCTTTCTTTCTTTCTTTCTTTCTTTCTTCCTTTCTTCCTTTCTTCCTTTCTTCCTTTCTTCCTTTCTTCCTTTCTTCCTTTCTTCCTTTCTTCCTTTCTTCCTTTGAACTGTGATACGTAGTTTGAAAGTTTTATGCTTTATTATTGCTGTAATGTATTGCTGTAGTCTAAAAAAATTTAGAGTGTTCTTCATCATAGTAACTCATCTCTCCAGAACCACCGAGTGAACGTGCATAACAGGCTGAGTACTTTTAGAATACTTTTCCTTTATTTAAACATGATAATACTGTAGATATGTGTGGATAAGACTGCACAGTCTGCAGCTTTGAAAGTAGAGAGGTCTTGGAAATTAACTACAACACACATTTTATTCATCATTCAAAGTCTTAGTGTTAATGTTAAAGCTGATAGAAAACAATGCTCTGAAAGAATGATAATGTTTACTGGAACTCTCTTTCCAAGCTCTACAGTCAACTTTCTTTAAAAAATCGCAGAAAAAAAAAAAAAAAAAAAAAAGAAAAAAAAAAAGAAAAACAACCTGTTAAACCTGTTACATCTTGAGTTAGGTTATTGCATGACATCAATAACTACTGTTAGTTTAAATTGTTACTGACTTGGATGGTTTCCCCTTCATATTCTGTGTCAAAACCTGATATATACAAGGATGAGTATTTTACAAGTATTTCATCATAAAAAATTTTTAAATCTCAATTAAGAAAAATACATATTTGAGATGCCATACCTAGCAGTACCATATTAGCTAAACAGTTTTAATTTTGATTGGAACAAATGTTGATTAGCAGCACTGGACTCACAGCTACTTTTCATTTCTGTTTGATCCATTTGTAGAATTAGGGGAAATTTAGATTTACAGAATTGGAAATCACTGTCACAATTTTTCTTCATCATGCAAAACTCATTTACTATTCTGTTGTTACTTTTGGCAGCCTTTTTGCAAAGCAGTTTTATCATCAGGAACAAATACTGACTTTGAAGCTGATTTCTCCATAACATGTAGTATTGTTGTAAAACAAAAGTATGAGAAAACAAAAAATGCAGCTTTTGTCTTAATCTTGTTATTATATCATTTATGTCCAGCTATTTTGTTTCTACCTTGAACTTTGTTATTTCCATCCTTGGTCCATAGTGCCAATAGCATATTTTCTTAAGTAGATGACGTAAGAATGTAACTGATATTAAAATGGATTTTGTCCACTCTTTTTGTCTATTCATTGCAAATTGGAAATTAATCTCTTTAGCTTGAGGCTGCATAGTTTACTGTCATTAGTTGGGGATAGTCAAAGACATGGGAAGTTTCAACAGCAGAAAAGCCTTGGGATTTTCAGCTATTTCTGAGATCTTAATCAAAACTTTTACTGATTGCCTGGGAATCAATGAACACACTCTTGAGGAAAAAAAGAGGCAGCATAACCTTAACATTATTCACGGTGTTTTGTTAAAACAGTACAGTGATTCATAATTAATATTTTTTATCTTCATGTAATGTAGTGAACAACATTAAATAATATTTGGATATTTTGCACCTTGTAAGTAAATCAGAAATGTGGAGTGTTTCTGGTCTGAGTCTTTGGTTTAATGAAAATAGCTTTCCTGAATTTTTACAGGAATTTTAAGTGGAGAAAATTCCCTTAAAAACCACCACATTCCACTTACAGAAGATTCAGTTTCCATTATATTATATTATTCTCAGTTAGCACTAATTAAAATATATTCTTCCTTTTATCCAACAAGAAAATACTTAGATTTGACTCAGTAGTAGTTAAAACAATATTAAAAATATGTTGACTGATGTCCAGTCATGCCACTGTTCATCAAAACTTTGTTTTTCTTGGGCTTCTTTCAAACAGAACAGAGGAAGCACATCCTTTTACAACATGATCTCAAGAGAAGAACACACACACTCAGACAAACACACGTGTACAAATGCAGAGCTATTCAAATATTTTTAAAGTTCACTGATTGCCACATAGTAGCCTAAATGATAGCAGGAAAAATAAATCACACTTGTAAAAAAAAATAGCAGATTAATTATGCAGACTTTCAGAAATTAAAATATTTCTCTGCAAAGTATGAGGAATAAAGATTATTTTGCAGAATAAACAGCAGTCAGCATCATAGTCAGAGTTTAAGTGTTTAAATGAAGGAACAGGCTTCCCTTACCATGCATGTCAATGTGAAAATTATTTTTAAATCAATGTATTTACTTAAAGGATGGTTGCAGGCTACATTCAAATCTCATTCACCAATGTAAATCAGAAATAATGGAACTGGCTGCAGTGCAGATTTACTTGTGGCTGCGCACTGGAATAGCTAGGATCATAGTGCTTTCCCTGGGGCTATCCTGCACAGTTTTACAGTACTGTATTTTTTGAAGCAATAAGGACATACTGTGTTTTCAAGGAATGTCTTGAAAACAAAGCGCATCAATGAAGGCCACCTCACTCACAATGAAGTTTTGTCTTCTAAAATAGCACTAAATCAAAATAACTGTTGTGTTTAGGCAAGTGTCTCAACTATTTACAGCACAACAGTCAGAACACAAAATAGTGCTTTAGTACCCAGATCCCCCAAATTGTAACTCCAAACTTGGAAGAAATACTATATTTAGGTTTATGTTTTTTCTGTACTTTTTTTTTCTTTTAATATGGTATGCATTATCGTGTAAACAAAAATTCAGAAACCCCAACTGATATTTCTTTTTAAAATGCAAAATTTTTATTTGTGACAGCTGCATTGGATCTTTAATCATATATTATCTTTATGGGAGCTTCTTTCTAACATATGTTAATTGGCTGTTTTCTGTGACAAATTATGAGCTTTTACTTTGATGAGATTCAATTGCAATCATGTTGGAGTTGACTACGTAGAGTTTCCAACCCCCGCTGGCTCTTTAAACCACTACAAACATCTGCACGTCACTGGAGTGCTGAGTAATGGCAGGATTTGAGTTGATCTGATTTCTGTACAGATTTTTTTCCACTTAGATTTTTATTTTTTTTCAGTTCTTTGTACTAAACCTATTCCAGGGTTTGCTGTTTTTAGCAAAAGAATGATCTAAAATTAACATCTTATCTAAGATTATTAGAATACAGCAAGATGTAATTTGTGACACAGTGTAGTTAAATCTTTTTTTAATGTTCTGAAATCTCAATGAGCTATATCAGAAATCCTATGTCAATTGTTATCGCTTGTTGCAGTTCAAATTTACTGGAGCCACACAGCACTTGTGGGAATAAACCTACTGGCTGCCTTTCAGAGTCAATATTTTTTAAATTTCATAAAGATAACATTTGCAGTTGTTTAGAAAGAAATTTATTTTACTTTTTGAAGAGTGTTTCAGTGGTTTTTAAAATTTGTACAGACAAGAGCATGTTTCCAAACTGGGCTGTAAATATGTCTACCTGTAAAGCTGCGAATTTGCCTTCTAGTAAAGGAAATCCTGTATTGAAATTTAGTCTGTCTTATCTGTGTTTAAGGCATATTTTGATTGCATTTGTTAGGCATGTAAATTAAAGAAATACAGAAAACTTTGGAAGTAGTATTGCTTTGAGACTTTTTTTTTTTTTTTTTTTTTTACTTTTTACTTATACCTGGATGATGGCTGTTCCAATGCTCTTGTCTGTAAGGCAATTCATGGAAATACTGAGACAGAGTATGTGTGTTGTGTTTAATAAGTTAATACTCAAAGCTGTACTTAGGGTGAATGTGCAGAAATACAAGATGTTAGATATTTTAAATCAGAGAAAGCAGCCTGGTCATAAAATGGATGGCGCATCATCTTTTCAAAAACTGTGTCAAACAATATCAATTACATTGCAATTAATTTAGTGGAATATCATACAGCTCAGCTTTGACCTAAACCAAATGGCAGTAGATAAATCTGTCCCATTTGTTCTTCAGAGAAAAGATAGGGGTTAAATTTCCAGGCAGGTGTTAGAGTTTAGAATAAGAAGAGCCAGATGTATATGGAAGCTACTTTGGTCTCAGTAGGCTGGTTTTAATTCAGCTATTTCCCTGGAGTACCACACAATCAATGAGTTCCAAATCCTGGGGCTACCTGCCTTTATGTAAAATCATGGGAACGGTTTTTCACAGCATACTACTGAATAAGCATGAAAAAATTAGACCAGAAATTAAAGGTAAAAAAAGGTTAACCTTAGAAGTTACATGTGTCGCATTTCTTCAAGGCTTCTAAAATGAGGAGATGATCATCTCATGGAAATGCTTGCAGAAGAGACTTCTTACTGTAAGGAGAACTGTAAGGAATGTAAAACTCATAGCAAGGATATTTTATATATTTCTCTAATCACTGCTCATTGTAAGCAGTGTTTTAGAAGTAAGCATATGTAGGTCAGGTGCGGCGCAGTGAAAGACATTAAAGCAGTTCTCTTCCCTTAGAAGCTAGGTGAATTGAATCAGGGACGAGTTTCAAAAAAGATTACTTTGAGCGTGTTGTCCTTACTTCAGTATATCTGCAAAACTAAACTGATGCATTGTATCTTGAATTAGTCTACAGAATGGCATTCAGTTCCACTTGATAAGATGAGCTTAATTGGCTTTCAGAAAATAAACCAAGGTAAAGGAAGATGTTCAAGTGAAAGAGAGGGCTTGGCTCTTTATTGGATTTTGAGGCCTGTGAGCCATGTGTCTTAATTGGGGCCAGTTGGGATCATTTAATAATTGCTGTCAGAAGATCAAATTTAATTCTCTTTATAAAAAGACCACAGTGGGATAGAGTTAAACAAATTGTCATCTGAGGTTTCAAATGAACTAAGCTTTAATTAGGTTGATTAGGATGCTGTAAGAGAAAGAGGGTAAGAAAAGGGAAATTGATGAATCTGCTGTGTACTGTGTTGTACTTTATGACAGTACTGTCAAATATCTTTATTTCAAGAAGATATGCATTAGCATTAGCAACTATACTGCTAGAAAAATGTATGTATAAATGTTTTGGATATAACAGAACAGAAGTAACAGAACATTCTGAAATTCCTCTCTTTTAAATAGAGTTATCTCTCTTTTAAATAGAGATATTAATATTTTCATGGTCATAATCTTGCCCTTTACTTTCATAATTTTAAAGTCTACCAAATTTTGTCTTTATGTAGTTTATTTACTCACTTTCTATGCCAGAAAAGAATTATAGCATATTTACTGAAAGCACTCAGAATTTCTTTGTTGTTTAGTAAATTTTCACCTTATTTCTCGGAACCTTTGCATGCCAAAATCCTCAGCTTTCATATTCCCAAGTTTCCAGCAGAAAAACTGACTCCCAAGAGGTGAAAGGAAATATTTTTGTTAGAAAAAGGAGCCTATCTCAGTTGTGTTTGTATCCCAACCTTAGATTCAATTCTTTATGCTTTGCTGCATGATAATTTTTCTGTAGTTTTCTAAGCGTCATTTCTGAGAAACATAATGTGCATTCAAGGCCACAAAAAGATTTAGCTAATGTATCTTTGTATTGATCATATTTTGGTTTCGTCTTCTTTCAGCATGCTTATGGGACAGTTATAATAGAAGCAATGTTGGCAATGATCTGTTCAGAAAAAAAAATGTTTATTCAAGCTAGATGAGACTGTCAAGCAAATTGCACTGTATTTTGTTCAGTAAATTAAGCACATTTTACATATGCGTCTTCAAATGTAACGCCTCCTATTTATTTCCATGGAAACTGCAAAAGCTACAAATAGCACAATAACACTATTTGAGAGCACATTCTCAGATACAAAACGCTCTTTTTCCACATGGAGGAGTTCACTGATACACCTTTGCTCGCACTTCCCTATCAGACACCATTCTGTCAGACTGCCCCTCTGTTGACATCTGACACATAGCAACAACACGTAGCGAAATATTGGTGAGAAGGTTCAATGTCTACTGCTATGCCACCAGCATCCACCTCTGATGCTGTGGGTCAATATTATAAAAATAGGAGGCTTTACTTTTGGAGCACCCTTGCATATACATATATTTACTATATTATTAATTAATTACTACATTATATTTACTAATAGTTGTCAGGGATTACTTTTTTTTTTTTAATTAACTGTTTCCAAATATGCAGTTTTTGCTTCCACTTAAATTGTCTGTATTTGGTGTACTTAAAAGCAGCAACCTGTCCTATTTTATGGTCTTCGTCATTAGAAAAAGATGTGTATTTCACAAAGACACTTCCTCACCCCTACTTAGTGCAATACAGGTGCATTCATTTTTTTTCATTGGCCTTATTATGCATCTGACATACATTTCTTCTCCTTTTGTCCTTGGGATAAAAAATGTCAGAATGGGATTGGGGAGCATCACAATTTTTATACTCATCTTTGTCATGTTAACTTTTACACAGAATGAATAAACAGTAGCTCAGCAGCTTCCCACCATGTTGTTCTATTTACCATTCTAGAAGAAAAGTATTTAATTCTTCACAGTTATGGGGAAGTCTGGCATAAATGGGAAAAGAGAGTAGCTCTAGAACTGAGTATACAAAAGTGAAGTAGGACATCTTTGTATGTGATCATTCCTGTCTTAAGAAGTGGATTGCCAGGTTTCCTTAAAAAGCTAACAGATACTTATTTGAGCAAGTTATGTATTTGTTCCTATTTTGAAAGAAAATTCTGTGGTATTATATAGTTCTGTAGTTGATAGTTTAACACCATAAATGAGAGAAGATTGATCTACAGAGAGAATATAGATGAAAGTATAGATGAGACTTTGGGTACCATGAGGATCCAAAGAAAGGTTTGTATGGCCAAGACTATTGTCTTTTTCTACAATTAACTTAACTAGTACTATTCTGCCTACAAAGCTTGTCAAACCTTCAGTGCCAATCTTGGATCTCTCCTCATGTTTGCATTAATATAAAGGAGTTGCTCCACAGAAAACCATGGAATTACCTGGATTTAAAATTATCTCTACTTAAGAAGGTGTCCATTTTGTCTTGTAAGTGATTGCTATGGATAACTTGATTTATACAGTTGCATCTTCTATAATTATGTACATTTAGGCAAAAAGAAAATAAATAAGTAAATAGATAAATAAGCGTTTAACTCGCTAAGAATAGTCAATCCATGCAGAACAAAAAATGTCAGCTTGAATATGCTAACAGCAAACTAGCAGTAATTTACAAGACTGATCACAATTAGAGAATTGTCTGCAGCTCTCAGGCACCTACTTGAAGTCTTTCATATTTGACTGCTCCAGTTTCCTAGCAGGAAGCTGAACTGTGTGTAGCTAGCACCCATGTTAGAGGACAACTTAAAGAAACACAGCCCATTTTTGGCTTCAGCTAGCCAAATTCATAGTTACCACTTGCTTCCATTCAGACAGGGAAACCTGCAGGGAGCTTAAACACTTCCTTGATACTGTTTGCAAGCATTTCTTATCGCTATAAAATTAGCATGTCTTTAGAATTAATATGCAGTATCAAGTACTAATGTGCAGCTCACGGTATGAGCTTTCCTTTCCAACACTGATATCTCTAGAACCATTTTTTATAAAAGTTACTTAAGTTACTACTCTTGTATTTTCTATAGCTGAGCTCTGCCTCAATATCTCTCAATTTTAAGCTTCTCTTTCATGGTCACAAACAAAATGGCCACAGAAAATAGTACTTAACAAAGTTTTTTTGCTGTCTTTTATTGAAGTATCAGAGTGCATAAGATCAGAGAGGTTATCGTTACCAGTAGTAAAGCTTCTTGTTCTGTCTGTCTTCAAAGAATTACTCAAACTCGTAAAATGGCAATGCTATGAGCAACACTTCCCATTCAAAATAAATAAATAAATAAAAGTTATAGAACCGTAGCACTCCTAAACATTTTTACCATCAATATATTTTTTATCACTAATCCATAACCATTTTTCTTGTATCCAAGCTTCACCTTGACAATTTCTATCACTTGCTCAGGTCATGTTGTAGTGGGTTCCTTTTGTCAACTCTTCCCCAGTGTTTATAGAGAATCTGTTGTCTGGCACAGCCGACGTCTCCTTTTAATGAAAAAACTTATTCATATCTCAGTTTTTCCATTTTTAATTTCTGCACTTACATCCATAATTAGGTGTTACTTACATCCAAAATAGGTGTTGCTATTACACCTCTTTGAATGACCTTTCCTGATTTTCAGCATAGCCCTTGAACCAGCCAAGTACTTAGTTGTTTGACTTAATAATTTAAATATTTTTTATTCTTATTACACTTCATCCTGTTTAATCATGCCACAAAATTCCTGTTTTTAATGCTTCTGAAAGTTTTCTGTTTTCTCTAAAATGTTCCTGAAAATATTCATTTGAGAAATTGTAAGATATCCCTTCTGCAATCCAAATCTTAGTTCTTCCTACTGCTTTTTTTTTTTTTTTTTACAAATAAATTGGATTAAGGTTGTCTAGTAGAGCTGAACAAGTTCTCTTGTTTTCCCAGCACTCCAGTTGTCTTCTCCACATATTCTATCTGTTGCTTCTAGACTGATCACTCACTGATCAGCTTGATCAGTTCAGTAAGCTGTCTCCAGTTTTCTCGTCAAACTGAATGCACCGAGTTTATCTGCACTTCTGCAGTTTGGGAAATTATTAAGTACTCAAACATGTTTTCTAACAGTAAAGATCCATTCTGGAAATCAATCATTACTTTCTTCATTGGAGGGATATCTAAATTTTTTTGCCATCTGTATCAACACTTGTACCAAGGTTCAGACTGTGATTTGAAATTGAAGTACATGCTTTCTCCAGTAATGCCTGAAAGTTTCCCTTGATTCTTAAAAGCCATTGTGGAGCGTAATGTTTCTTACCACAGACTTCCTCACATACAAACACTAGTAAAAAAAATCTGTAAATCAGAACCACAACTGGAGGCTGCTAACAGGTGAGACAAGAACTTAGTTCTAGAGATCTTAGACTTTTCTTGTAATAAGCTAACACTCTCCAAAAAACCCTGTGCTGTATGACAGCACCCAAACTGTGAGAACAAATATTTAACTCGGTATAAAAGATTTTTTTAAATATATGCAGACCAAGAACAGAGGAGTTCCGAGAGAGCTTTTCAACACAAAATATACTAAATCTTAATCTGGTGACCACTCACCCAGGCAACCACTTAAGTGCTTCCCATATTCCTCTAACTTCTTGTATAATAGGCTGAATTTGTTGAACTGCTTTCCTGATATTTATTACACATCTATTAGCTATAAAGCCATCCAATCAAGTTATTAGCTCAAAACTGTTCAGACTCCTAGATGAAATTCCATCAGTCCAGTTTCCCTACTCCATTTTTAGACAGGTTTACTTTCCCAGTCATTGTCTCCATTTGAGACCAATTAAGTGATTTAGTTTTCAATCCTTTATTCACTTGTATTATTAGCTTGTTTGATTCAATAAACTTGTACCAGTCTCTCAAGCACTTTAAGGATTCTATTCCATATTTATCGGTCAGACTTCCATTATGTCTGTCTAGCTGCCAGAGGTACATCATAAGGCTAATCACAAACCTGTTAACTTTTCCTTCAAACTACTTGCCTTCTTTATTTTGAGCTGTGGTGAGCAGACACTGAAATATCACCTGTAAGTCACTGTAGATTTAAAACAATTTCTTCCTGGGTGTTTTTCAGAATTTTAGCATTTCACTTGGTTGCTTTCCTTAAAACGTATGTTATTGTCTACATTCTTTGCTCTACAAATCAGATGTTCTTCTTCATCTGTCTTTAAAAAATGTTGCAGGTTAGCCAAATCTTCCTTTCTTCATCAAGCATAGTAGACACATCTCGCTTCTTACTGAGCTGTGAGCAGTCAGTTTTCATCTAGATTACTGGTGTTCACTTCCTCTTTTGGTGCATCACTGCAAGAAATGACTCATCACCTGTGGCAAATCCCACAGTCTCTTAGAAGGCCTTTGGCCTCTTTTCATGGATCTCTATCTGCATGGTTGGCATTATCAACCCTCCTCCGTCATGCCTGATGGACAACTCTCAGCACATCATCTGGAGGGTAAGCTGTAGTCACTCCTTTCTCTTTCAGGTAGGTGTGGATCATCTGAAATTTGGAGGTGCCTACAGACTCTAATTTCAGAGTCCGGTTAGCATTCTTTTCAGAAGCAATGTCTGTGGTGTGTTGAAGTAGGACTGCTGTTAGGTAGTGCCAGCTTCTCTGCTATTTCGGCAATGATGCTTAAACATCTCAAGAGAACTTCACAAAACCATAGCAACTGAAACTCTTCTACCTGTACTGCATGAATTGTTTGCTCTGTGAGCTAACCTTGTACCATATTTGAATTACAGTCTACAGTGACCACAGCTGTCAGACTCAAGGGAGATGAAATATTCTTATAATATATAATTCTTATAGATTTCAGAAACTCCAAGTGTAAAAAAATTTTAAATGCCAGATCTCTTCCTTCTAAGCAGGCAGTAATGCCATTGATTACAGAACAGCAAATTGGCTGAAAGAGGAATTTTCTGAAATTCATCTCTACACTCTCAGTGTAATAGAAAAATGACTATATTGGAAGTGGGCATAACGAAATTACTAGTATATGTGACAAAGATGTATAAAATACAAAATCAGGATTTAAATGTTCTTCGCTGATTTAAGCGCAAAAAAAAAAGGGGGGGGGAGTATCTGTAAAAGAAGATAACCTTATTAATTCAGCAGATTATTTCAAAATCAATAGCAAAATTAGTGAAATATGGACTCAGATTAAACTGTTTAACTGTTCTATTAAACTTAAAATGGATAACTTAAATGCAGAGATTGACTTTGCAGTTTGCAAGTTTTGGATGTTTTAGTCCTGGCTTTATTAAGAACATCATTGCCCTTGAATTGTTTTCTGTTATAAATTAAATTCACACCATAGATTAAGAAGCAGACAGTGTTAGTTTTCCAAAGTTCCTTTTTGTTTCAGATTAGATAAATGAAAAGATGAATGAACTTCGGTACTTAGAGATTACACATATATTCTGTATGTACAGTCTTTCCAGTTTGACATGCTGTATCTCTGGTATTCTGTAGTATTTAATCTGTTACATTATGACCATTCTGGCTGAAATGTTTGCTTTATACTTCCGTAGTAAAATCTCTTAAGAGTTGAATTTAGTAAATTAAAATGAACACTCCTTTCCGCATATTTTAATATGGCTGTCTGATCATGTTTAAATTCTAAATCAGAGCGCAGCATGCAGATGTTTGAAACCTTAAGGTGATGAAGAGATTCATTTGCTACATGGCTTTCTGCCTGGATTACCATACCGCTAATTGTGCAATTCATGCTTTGCTAATGTATTGCTGTGGTGATGACATATATAATTTTATCAGAGCATTTCTCTTAATGGGCCAAACTGTGTGCTCAGTAATGACTATGCAACCAAACCACATGAAATGTGAAGGACTACTTCTATCCTGGATGTAACGTCAGCTGACCTCTGTGGGATAATAAGAAAGATGAATGCTTCTTTCATTCTTTTTTGGATTTACTGAAACTTTGATTCAGGATGACAGAAATAAAATGATCTTTATTTTATGCATCATGCCTAATTGTTTCTTTAGTACTTTTTTTCTGCATATGGGACTTGGTTGGGTGGGTCTTTAATAAGTAACGTTTCAATGATTGATTATGTATTCCCTGCTGTGTATTCTAGAAGTTATGTTGCCCTTTTTACAGTGAATTTTTCGTCAGATAAGCAGCTGGTGTATTATTAATGCATTTAGATTTTTGTTTATAATCTGATTTAAAATTCTTTTAGGTTTACATAGAAAGATTTGATAGCCTTTGAAGTGACTTATTTCTATGAAGTAAGTTAGGTAAGAAAATGGGAAGCATATTTTGTTGTTGTTTGCTTCCTTATGTCATTATAAAAAGGTTTGGTTTTTTTATTTAACTTTCATCTAATTAATCCACTCAGAATGAAAGATGTTTCATATGGAATAGATACATCTATGTAGCAAGTTTATCTCTTTTGTGAAGCAACCATGAAAATACTAAACCTTATCACTTAGTGCTTTTCTCTGACCCTTTTTTTTTGTTTGTTTTTAAACTAAATATTTTGAGTCTCCTGTTTTCATAATCCTTATTGCCCCTAAGTTGTTCAAATAACTCTGTCTGGGGTGCTGCAGCAAAGCAGATTCAGACAGTTGTGCTCAGAGAAGGAAGTGGAGAGTTTTGGTTCCCATTTTGCACTTCTGGAACAGTTTAGGGAAGGAAGCACCTTTACACCTTTTATTGTTCGTGGTTGCTGACATCATATCCTTCCCTGACCACTCTGTGCGCGTTTCCTGCCATTCTACCAAGATTCTTCTGAGTTGCAGAGAAGGGATAGTGAATGTGCATGCGTGTGTGCATTCATGTCTGTGCACTGAACGGTCGAAGGAGCAGTCAAATAAATGATCTGCTGCATTTCTCCATTAGTTCTTTTCCCTTCTCAAAGCTCAGCTGATAGCTGTCTGCCTCTGCCAAATCATATAGTGAACAGAAGCCCGCCAAAAATGAAGTTCCTCTTTTTGTAAGCAGTCTGATCTTTTTTCTTTTTTTTTTTCTCTTTTTTTTTTTTTTTCCATGTTTGGCTTTGCAAAAAGAAAAAACGCTGAAGACTGTGTCACCATAGCATGTAACTGTGATTCTTTATGTGCACACTTATTGCATGTAACTATGTCATTAAGTTGGAAGTTTTCTTTCATGTGGAGGGTTACTTAAGCAAAGTTACTAGAATTATTTTAAGTTCCTTTTTAAATTGCCTTTGTTTTATGAAAGCCTGAAAGTACTATTTGAGTTTTGTAATACCGTCAGCTTTTCTAGCTAGTGTGCTAGTTAGAAAAATGCAAATTAGCAGATAATCGAAGATCTGCATTCATAGTACTGTAATGCTTAATCCTGTAGGAACTTTCAAGAAGTGTTAGGAGCATTGCTGAAGTGCTAAGACAGCCATGGGGATTTGTTGATCCCGGAGTTCTTTACATTCTGTGACTCAGAAGTCACCAGACTTTGAGGGTTATAACCCTTGAATTAGACATGATGATTCACACTTCTGAAACCAATTGATTTGGAAAAAGTCCAGCTATCTGTTCTATGTATGCGTGCATGCAAATGTGTTTGCTAATTATGTGACTAGAGCTATAGGCAAACACATATTAAGTATAGCATGTGAAGTAGTATGTGTTGGTATGTATATATGTTTATAAATAATACAGATGGATATTCAGAAAACTACAGCATTCCCATACTGTTTCTAGTAGAAGGAAAAATAGCAGAAATTTTCAGGTGTTCAAAAAATAAATAGATTTTCTAGACAAATTGAATACCTTTCATTTGAAATTAGACTAGTATGCAAAAAAAAAGAACAAATAGAAAGAGGTATTTTTCATCAGTACAGGAAAACATAATCTGCTGCCTATTTAAGTAAAATTAAGTTTCTTTGCAAATTGTATATTGGATACAGATGGTCTAACACATTATTCCTTCTTCACTTTCTCTCAGATTGTACATCTATATTTAATAACTAAACCATCTTTGCCCACCTTTGCTTTTGTTTGCTTGCATACCCTTGTTTACAATAAAGTAAAGCTAGCACAGTTAGTAGATTACTCAGATAGTGAAAAACAGAATTCAAAAAGCAGGTATTTTAACTGTTTTGACTTCAATGTCTCTGTATATGCTTTTGTTATTTGAAGACTGGTCTTAAATGTGGAACTGATAAGAGTGTGACAAGGAAACTAGACATTGCTCCTTCACTAGGTTTGTTTTCCCTGATCAGTGTTTGCAACATTCAGTGATCTTTTCCAAACTCACTCAGCGTTGTCATCTTGATCTGCAAAGCAGCTCTCATCCTTGCTAACCATGTCACCACTGCTCTAATCTGTCCACCTTGACCTTCCACCTTGAAGTGAATAAGAGCTTAGGCAGGCATAGTGCTGTAAGCCGATAGTGTCACTGGCTTCAGCTGAATGAAAGGAAATTATTCCATATGCATTTGCTATGGATTAGTGTATTGGCTTACCATGACAAGAAAGCCTGTTAGACTCCTTTGGGTCCCGCATGTTCATGGGAAACTCCATTCTAACTTGCTCTTTGTATCAGAGGTAAGACTACAGGAAAAACAGGAAAGAAACCCAGTCTGAGGAAACTTAAGGCTGTTTCTGAAAATAGACTCTGTTTGTCAACACTAAGAATCAGATAAGACTGTCTTCTAGCTTTGTTTAGAAGAAAAGTTTAAGAAATACTTGTGAGGAGTGTATTTCAAAGGTTGGGCTTTTATTTTGTTGTTGTTGTTGTTGTTGTTGTTGTAAATATGATCAAGTACCATCGCATCTTTTTAAACAATTGACCTGTTTTTAGAAGTTTAAAAGCAGCAGAAATTTTGCAGCCTTTGTATTTTATAAAATTGGCAATATAAAGCAATATAAAGCCATGTTACATGCCATGTTCTTCATTATGGTAAGTAATTAGGCATCCATAAATATGCCTAAAACATAATACACAAAGGTATTAATGGACAGAAAGGTAGTAAGTCATATATTTGAAAATCTATCTCACCTAGTAAATTAATTATATTGTAACAGCTAGTTAGAAAACTCAGACTGACTGCTTGCTTGTTAACTTTTTACTTTAACTTTGTTAACTTTAACTTTTTTCTTGGAGTGATAAAACACTAAGAAGCTTAAAGTTTATTGTATGCAAAGAGAGAACTGAAGATCATAATGAGCGAGGTCTAGCTTTTCTACCTCACTGGCTTTGAGTCTGAGCCAAATAGTGGATTAAATGCCCAGGACATTGGCTTAATGTTACATAAGATATTGAGAGAATTCATCTGGTTGGCTGCAACACCATGAACTTTACAAATAAGGAGACAACAGCCTGTTTTTAATTTACTAAATTTTGATTTACAGCGTAATACTTCTAATACGCAGAGGGGAAAAATAAAAACAAACTTTAAAAGTCACTTTAAATGAATCGTATTTATTTTTTTATCTTTTCTATACTACAAAGAACTCTATGCTCTTCAGAATATGTAAACATTAAAGTATTTCAAATAAAGATCAAAAAAAAAAAAGAAGAGGCACCTTGTACAGAAGTATTCTGAACATCACGTCTGTATTTTCTTAATTTTATTTCATGTTGAGGTTTTTTTTTTTGCTAAAAATATTTTATACTCTACAGATATGTGACTTAGCAACATTTGGTGAAATAAGGAGTTCTTACTGCATCATGTATTTTTATATATCATATCTAACAGTCCTCACTTGCAACAATATTGGTGTTGTAAAGTTCAGGGAGCTAACATCAGTTCCTTACTGAAACTGTGAAAGTCTTTTTCTAAACATTCTTAATTTATCATCTGTCCTCACTATTCTGTGCTTCATAGCTTGGCTTCTGGTGCAAGAATTTTCATAAGGAGAGAGGAACATATTTACTGCTAATAAATCATTTGTCAGTACCCTTTGGAATTTATATTGAAATGAAATGAAAGAAAATAGACTCACAATTTCTCTGGTATGTTGAGTAATGTGGTAATCCACATACTTGAAGAATAAAGTTTAAAAAGTTGGATTTAAACTAGCTGACATCTCTCATATATCAAATAACACTACAATAAAGGTCCATCCTATTTGCATAATGAGGGACATTATCACCTCTGCTGTCAAAACACAAGATTGTTTTCCCTTCAGAAATGAATTAGCTGGCCTACTTAGCATACATAGGTACAGAAAGGTTCATTAACTCTCTGATTTAGGTAATTTTTCATATTACTGCAGTGAGTGATATTTAAATCTAGAGATATTTAATTCCGTTAAAGTTTTGGCAACGTGAATTTTAGTCCTTTTAATTTCTCGATGTGTTGGTGGGTTTATTCATAAGCAGAAAACTTCGAATTATATTATTATGTCTCTTTTAGGTACTTACTTTCTAGATGCAGTAAAGATGTATTAAAATTTACTTATGCAATAAATTATAATTAGGACATGTTGTTGGCTCCAGAAAACAACTTTCATCTAGTTATCAATTAGTAGTAACATTCTGTTTCTTTTCTGTGTTTAGCAGGAACGGATGCAGGGGACTGTGAACTGAATAGTGCAAGTGCTGAAGAAGGAGGCTTGTTTTGAGGAAACAGGAAAGAGGAAGAAAGAGAAGGGAAAATACATAATTTTAAGGAAGAAGGAGAGGAAAAAAAACGGGGACTATGGGGAGAAAAAAGATTCAGATTACAAGGATTATGGATGAGCGTAACAGACAGGTGAGTAACAACAATACTGGTGTTGAGATTGATACTGTATTTACAGGGTGGCTTACTCCCGTGAGTGATCAAAAAGGTGATAGCTTTCTATAAATGCATGTATTTGTGTGTATGTATACATATATGTAACGTATTGAAGATCATCAGAGAAAAAGTGCACTTTGGAAACAACCAGAAACCTTACACAGGTTTTTCAAGTTTACAAATATGTGTAGTTAGGAATTTATTACTTAAGGCCTTGAATCTACAAAGGCCGATGCGTATGTTTTGCCTTGGACCCCCTCTGTATTCACTTTGATTTCAGCATGTAATACACACAGTTAAGCACATCTGCAAGTTGTTACAGGATTCAGGCTTACAGTACTGCATTTTGTGACCTATTATACTGTGAATTTATTTTCAGTATGAGTTTCTTTTAAATTCATACATTCAAAGTATTTCTTTCTACATCTTTTCAGTGTTTTTATTTTTACATCCTGCATGAAATAATGACTACTTCATTTAAAAAAAAAATTGTTTTCTTATCTGAATATGAATTTTTAAAATATTTGGATAGCCCAACACACTCTAAAACCAATACACAATAACACTGGCATGCTGTATTTATTAAATAACATGTTCCTAACTAATAATGCTGTTTGCATTTGATGTAAATAAATAAATGGATGTTTTGTTGAAACTGGAGATTCACAAGTGTGAGAAGATCTCCATAAAATTATTTAACCCTGTGATTAGCATTCTTCATACATGTGCCTGCAATTTGCCAGTAATCTTCAGTAGCTTTCTTCGAAGAACTTGATACTGAATTACTATCAATATATTAATTCTATTCATTTATTCTTTTAATTTCTTCATATTCATAAGTTGTTTTTAAGAATTGATTATGTTGTCCATGGACTTTAATGATTTTATTCCTTAAGATTCAAACCATAACAATAAATCATACTTTTAAAGAGTTTTTCCTCAAATGCTTAAAGCCTATAGCCTAAGTAGTCACTTGTGCTAGTAGCATAAAATCACATTTAAAACTAAAAACAATGTTTATGATGGGTATATTCTGTGTTTTCCCTAAAGGTTGCCTATTGCGGTGGGCCAAGCCCAAACGCAGTAATTCTATCAGCATAAATCCACTATTGTATTTGTATTTGTTTTAACTAGTTTATAGCATGGAATCAGAATTGGATTTTGAATATTGAACTACATTTATCATTAAATATTAAGACACTAGTTGTTTGGAACTTCCCACACTGCCAGGTTTTCTTTTTGAAGTGAATATGAATTATCATTTTGTAAATGATGCTAAAGACTTCTGCGATTATTAATGTTATGGCAATATGTTTACTCAAATACAGAATTTATGGAGAACTTAATCCCCAGTTTTGAGGGGAAAAAAAAAGTCTTTCAAGAGGCTAGATTTGTTTTTAAAATGCATACTGATAGTGTTTCAAGTGATTCAGAGTAGGGCTTCAAGGCTTCTATCACCCACATTCAGTACTAATTATTATCAGTAAACCTAAAATACCAAAATTTAAATTAAAAAAAAAAAAAAAAAAAAGTAGTGCAGAAAGAGTTTATCTTATTAGTTTTATAAAAGTCATCAATTAGTCATATTTGCTGTCAGGCTGAAGACCTAGATTTACATTACTTTACTCTCCACATGTTATAATTGGCTTGACTATGTTACTTATTTCTATTAATATATTTTAAGATAGTTTAGAAAGTGTTTCTGCTAGTTTTATCCTCTTTGCATTTATTCCCCTAATATAAAGTTCGGTTAAACCTTCTTATGCCTTCTTATTACTTGTCCCTAACATGGTCACAGGAACAGCAGCAAATCTGTTGACTTGTAACTGCCTTACAGTTGTTTAAGTTCAAACTCTGCAGTTTCACAGTACAAAGCATGTTAGATGGGAATATGATATACACAGGCTATGCATCCTCAGTTGTTTTCAAGCATGTGAATTCAATTCAGGACAGCAGAGAAAGATAAGGAGCATTTATCAAACCAGAGGATGCACCAAAAGTTGAATTTTTTTGTCCTCTCCACTCCAATGGTAAATCTCCTTGGATAACACAGTTTGTACAAAAGAACTTAAGCTGCTTAAGTCCTGCGGAAGATGATTTCTGTCCTCATGTTTCTAGTAATCACCTGCCCATTGTCCAAACTAGCTCTTTATACTAACCTTCGAATGGAGCGCTTGTTTTCTCAGTAAAACCACTGTTTTCTTCCACGCTACTGACTGTTGTGGTAAGAGACTTACCTACTGTTCAAAATACTTGTTGGAGTGAACTGAGGAGGACAAAAGCAGTGCTGAACTCCCTTCAAGAGTTCTAGAGCAGCCTAGTAGACTGGATTTGTGTACTTCAGTGACCATGCTGGTAATAAATGTAAGTTGAAACTGTCCAGAAGGGTAATGTGTCAAATCGCTGGCTGCTAATCTCATAGGAACATGCAACTTGGAGTGTAAATTGCAGCCTTCTGGAATCTATTTGAAACTTCAAAATCTTGGTGTATGTGAAACTACTGCAACCTAAACATTAAACATTGACTTTGATGAGCGTAAAAATCAATAATTTAACTACCAGTAGTTTTCAGTGTAATGTTACTTTATGTGGATTGGCTGTATTTTCTTTTCCCTAATGACAGAGGCAGCAAGGATGTTTGAATCTTCTGTAATTGACCCTAAGGTCTCTTCAGTTGAGAGTTTTTCAGAAACGCCCACTTAAAACATTCCTTCTTGCTGTGCTTCTTGCCAGATGGAGAAAGAGTATTAATAAGTGCTAGGGCTAAAGTATTTATTGGGTATTTTTGTTACCAGAATGGTTTTGAATGTAAATGAAAATTATCAAGAGTATCCTATTATAAGCGGTCAAAGTGACCAGATACTTTCTTTTTCCTATTGTGACACTGGAGAATATTGCTTTATAAATACGTTTTTTGGGCTCATGAAGTTACAGTAGCTTTGCAAACAGCCCATGAGGGTACATGTTATTCATGCATATATGTTATTCCCTGCGCCAGTGATAGAACTGATAATCAAAAGCATTGGTACTAATATGTGATATTGGAAGTTCCTGGCTACTACAAGGCCATTGTGCAGAAATTGCCACTTTGTGCATTGGAGGAGGCTGTTGTAAAGAATTCTGGGCTGCTTGAGGAAGAAAAAAACAAAAAAGAAGAAAAAAAGAAAGAAAAAATAAAAGAGGAAAGACTTTTGCAAAAACATATGTGGACTTTATTTTCTTGGGCCCTCTGAATTAAAAAAAGAAAAAAATCAAGGAGCTCTATCATCATCAACATATGAAGAAGAATTTGCACTCCACTCAGAAAACTCCTCTTTTTTTTAATTTCTTTTTTTTTTTAATTTTCTATTTGTTTTTGATCAGTTTGAAATAACGTGTTATATTTTAGGAGGGCATTTTTGTATCTGCTGTAGACAGGGATCATTTGAGACTTCTTCACAACAGTTCAGATAGAGCTTAAAATAAATAGGTGTAATGAAATCATGATACTGCATTATCGTTATCATACAAGGTCACTTACAAAATGTTAAATCCACAGTCTGTGAGCTAAATACAGGAAATATGGCTTATTAACCTAATGATGTTCTGGTATCAGGTCAGGAACACCCTCTTGCTTTAATATGAGCATTTTCCAGGTTCGCATTCAGGAATATCTGTTCTAATACAGCAGTCCCTCTGATCATCTTGCCATTAGTTCTGCCTTTCTCTTTCCTGCTTGTGAAGCATGCTGTTGACAGTGTCATAGTTAAAACTGGATTGAGCTTAGCTCACTGTTTAAAACTGATCACTGAAAGCTTTAAAACTTTCAATTTGTAAGCTGGGGGCTGAAGTGCTATTAAACACCATAGGGTATGTATACTTCAATGTTAAGGTATCTGAATATTAAAGATGCTCCTTTTAAAGTATCATGTCTATGTTAATCTATGGGATATTGCAGTATTTCTTAACTTTTTCCTGAATATAACTTTCTATAATTTTTTTTTTTTATTCCAACAAATCTGTAAAATTGTGAAACAGCACTTGCTGCAGTTACCAAGCTCAATAGAGAGTAAATGAAAGCTGATAAGTATAGAGAGTTATGGGACAGAGGAAGAATATCCTGGAGGGAAATGACCATTTGCAGGAAGACCTAGATTTGTTCTACTGACTTCGATACCTAATGCAGCTAGTTTCAAACCTAATTTCAGCCACATGCATCTATTTTTATCTGTGCTTCAGGTCTATTTAAAAGGAAAGAGAAAGAGACTCAGCTGAAGCAAAAACTTCCCTGTAGAAATAGAGAAGAGCATTGCATATTAGTGCTAACATGAACACAAGTTATACAGGAAACTTCTGTCCACCAGTTTCCTGATATTTTCAATCTTTATATTATTCATGATCTGTGATTGTGTGATTTTTTTTTTTTCCCCAGGGAATGTTTCCATATAAAAGCATAAATGTTTAACTATGCAACTGAATATCATTCCACTCAGTGAACCTTTGTCTAAAAGATGACATGCTCTTCATCTTTTACATATTTGAATCACCTTTCGTGCTTGCATTAAATTGCACACAATAAAATATATCCTTCATATTTTAGGTCTACATTTAGGCCCTGCTGCTTTTTTTCTTTTTCTTTTTCTTTTTCTTTTTCTTTTTCTTTTTCTTTTTCTTTTTCTTTTTCTTTTTCTTTTTCTTTTTCTTTTTCTTTTTCTTTTTCTTTTCTTTTCTTTTTCTTTTTCCTTTTCTTTTCTTTTTCTTTTTCTTTTTTTTTCTTTTTCTTTTTTTCTTTTTCTTTCTTTTTCTTTTTCTTTTTTTATGAGGTTAGGCTAGGCCTCCATAAGCAAAGCAAGGAATACACTTCATGTTTTTATCACTTCAAAACTATAGTTATCTGTACAAGTCTAAAACAGCCTATTTCATGTTACCTTAGACTGCACATGAAGAAATGTTAAAAGGGAGTTGCTGATCTGAAGCATGAATTTCTAGAGTGTATTTTATCTAAGGTTAAGTGTACTTGTATTACAAATGTATGTTCTGAATATAATTTAGAGTGAATTACATAAGGTAAATATTTAGGTCAAATTACTTTCAATCTGAAGTGAGAGCAAGAAACCTAAGAGATTTCAGTACTGAATGAAGTATCTGCCAGTACAGCAGAGCTGAAAAGAATACAGACAGGCGCAGCTTTACTGTCTTGCAAGGAATGGTTTGAAAAGCCCTAAGGGAGAAAGACCTGGAGGTGGGAAGCAGAACTGAAGCCATTGTGGAGAGGAAGAAGTTACACTCTTCCTGTTATGACAGGAAATGCAGACAAATGTGCTTCCTGACCATTTGCTCAGCAGGGAAAGAAATATTCTTTGACCTTTACCTTATGAACATTTTAGCAGCACAGAACTAGTAAACATGTTTTTTTACTCTAAACATCCATTTGTACCTGCCAAAACTGGTGATAGCACACCAAAAAAAGAAGTTGGTTTTCTTGTGTATTTTATCAGCTACGATTTTTTTTTTGATGGAGATCTTTTTTCATTAATATGTCTTTGCCTATAATGCATACGTATGTGTGTATCTGTATGTAATGAACTTAGTCTTATCTCTCAGATTCCATAAAAGGAATCGATGTATCAGAGGTTAACCATTGTTATTCCTGCATCCTTGCCTAATTTTGGACCTTAAATTGTAATTCAAAGCAGGAAGCATGCTGATAATGCATAGCCTACTAATTTATGAGTAGTTGTATCATCCATTAATTAACACACCTCCCAGTTATCCCTCCTCTCTTGATTTACAAAGGAAAAAATCATTTGAGATCCACCGTCATGTGTAGGATTTGAGTAGACTGAGCGATATTACTATTTTATGTTTTTGATATGATAAAAATAGGGATTAACAAAGTGGTACAAAACCTTCTTTTTTATACAGATCATGAACACTTTATTTGTTGTAACCATAATTTAAGGGCATCCTGTTTAGAACTCCTCTTTAACTGGACTATTCAGCAAGGCATAGCTCAATACGCTCGAGGCTTTCCAGGACAATAGCTCTTTCACCAACATAAATCACTGCTGTCTCATCCCTGCTCATTATGGTAGAGGGTTACAAGAAAGTGGAAGCAGGCTGCTGAAGGGTTCTTCAATACTCTTTAAAGGGCCTTTCATTTAATACGATGTGCCAGGCACTGCATAAAGGAAGATTTGTCTAGAGTGAATCCTAGCACTGGCGCTGCCTCCCAGTCCCATTCAGGGCTGCTGTTGCAGATGAGCCTTGTCATATGACAAACAGTTCTAAACAAAAATCAAATACGAGAGAGAATATGACAAAGAGCTCTCTCCTCTCAACTAGTTATTTCTTCAAGGTCTTTTCCAACCTAAGCCATTCTGTGATTCTATTTGGGCTTTCAGCATACGATGATGTGCCTGGCGGTGCATTTTAGTCAGTAGGTTCTTGGTTTATGCATGGCTATCTTCATTTTACTGTGTTTAAGGTTAGGTAGGCTTGCATAATACCACCTAATTGTCACTTATGTTTTTCTACTGTTAGTGATCTAGCTCCTGTGTAGAAAATTTAGATAGTCTGAAAAGAAATAAGGATGAAGAGAATAATGTTTTTTCTTGACCAGGCAGCATCCATATCTGATACTTCTATGCATCAATTATCCCTGTTTTTCACTAGTTAGTTATACCTTTAATAGCAGGAAATGAATATGAGAAGCATTATTTGCTAATTCCCTGAATCTCTCATTTTCCTATGTCAGAATGGCTGTAAAGATCACAGGGCTGGTACTTTCAGAACAGAAAACATTAGCACATGTGCTACGGTTGTTAGTAACAAATGTAGAGAACTCATAATTACATTGGTGTAATAGCTCAGTCATCCAAAATTCAGCCTTTCAAAGTGTCTATGGTATCAGAAGGACTAGAGGGACTTGAATTAAAATAAATATATAAGCAAAGTGTCCTGAAGACTATAGTCATCAAATGAATAGTGCTTATGGCTGGTTCATTTCCTCTACTGATGCATTAGCATCCATAGCATCTTTTCTTGCTAAAGGTTTAGATAAATAAAGACTATAGCCCATGACCACTACTACCATTTCGTCTTAAACTATCTGGACTGAAAAATGAGATGGACTCATTCATGTGTGAACATGTGCAAACATTTCTAAATTTATATTTCAGCACATTGATGAATTAATGTCCATGATAAAAATAAATAAATAAATAAATAAATCTTCCAGTGCATACATAGCTTTATTCATTTTTTTTTACTAGGGATTAAATTCTGACTCTGGCACAAATTACCAACAAAATGGAACATATCACAGTGTAAGCTCATGTAGCCGTGGATTCAGACTGTTTACAGATCTGTTCACATACACTGAAGTGACTAGTCCATGAAACATCCATCAGAAGACTCTTGCAGATTTATGCTTGAAGAGCTGGTTGAGAGGTGTTTCCATGGTACTGAAGAAGAGACAGAGTTGAAGTGGAAAAATGTCCTCTTAACAATCCTTTTTTATCAATGCCTATCTTTTGGCACATATCGTAGTTCTCATTGTTAGCCAGAATTTAATCCAAAATGCATTAAAAGCTTACATTGATTTATATCAAGGAAGTTCAAAGTTTGGTTCATCACATTTTTTTTTCAATTTTCCCAATGCTTTAAATCAGTATCTGATTTGTTCACAGTGTTTAAAGTCATCAGCGTATATTCTTCTTTGCCCATGAAAAAGCTGCAGAATTTAGTAACTATTCCTGCTTTGAGGACAGCTTTAATTTTTTTTTTTTAAATGACTCTTAAATAAAAAAGTAAACTATAGTGTGAAGACAACTAGTAGTAGCAAACTAGTGAGTTTTTTTGCTAAGGGCTGGAAAGGTTGTTTTGTGCAGGGTTGGAATTCATGGGGTTTTTAGTTACGTTGCAGAGGAAAATGTGGTACACTCCACACCCTGCTGTTTCTGCAATACGTTTACAACTATGCTTTAAAAAGCCTCATAAAAGTATTTAAAAATGGTGTTGTGGTTGCAAATCTTTTGTTTTTCATATACATACTAAAATAAGGCTTTAAAAACAGTTGAATGCAGTCCTCTTATCTGTTCCACTTCCTCCCTCCACTCTGTATTCAGTCCTATTTGTTCTTACACTACCATTATAAAATATAGTAGCCCAGAAAGAGAGGACTTCATGCACAGGCTATCGTGCTTCTAAAAAGCAGAAAAACTGTAAACTGAAAAAGACCTACAGACTATTAGTGGTTTAGACAGCAGGCATAACTAGCCGTGCCTTAACTAAAATTTGTAGGAAAGAATCTAAATCACTAAAGTGATTGGATTCTTTTCACTGAAAAAAAAGTTAAATATTGAGCAAATACTGTTAAAATGCATCCTGTTTGGTTTATTATTATTATTATTTTTTAATATGCTTTTTTAAAATATGTTGAATAATTGCTTTACTGGATGTGTGTTTACTTTCAGTGTCACTAGTGCACTTAATGTCAAATGACAAAATGACACTAATGATGCATGATACTATCGTTACTGTGAATTTTGAATGCAGCATAGGATAGTAAAGTGACTGTGTGACCACTTGGGTTCTTGGTACTGTAGCTGCAATGAGTCAGAAGCTCATGTCATGTGAATTGTGTTTGTCTTATTCATTCTCAGCACTGAGTCAGTTAAAGTAAATTTCGTAAATGCAGGCAGACCATCTTAGGTGCAGATTTCACACTACCTTATACCTAGACACAAAAGAAATCTAAATGCTTTACATAAGTTTTACTACCACTTTGCAAAGTTTCTGCAATAACAGAAAAATATCTGTTCATTACCTTGGACAACATTTATTTGATACTATTAGTATAGATGAGTGTGGTTAACATAACTGATGGTTAACAAACTCAGACCAAAACACCAAAATTAAGTAATAAGGAAAATGTCTGCTTCTACTCCTCACCAAAACACTGCAGAGTATGTAGAGAAGTATCTTCATCTTCCTTGTGTAGCTGCACAGAAAAGACTATTCAAAAAGATCATTTTTTTCCAGTTTGTGGAATATTCATAATCTTCTGAGGCTACTGACCTTCCACTATACACTTAAAAGTACGAGCTGACTCGTACCAGAAACTGTTTCAATAGCATGGCAATTTCACATATATACAGTTGTTACATACATTTTTATATATATGTATAAATATGCAACAATTAATTGTATAGTAAAAAAGTAAAATTGCAGATTACTGTAGAAACATTGCCATAGATGTTGTTGTTTTTAATGCTTCGAGTAGCGGTTGCATAAATCTTTCTCTAATAGATATAGAAAATGTTACAAAGATCAAGTTAACAGCAAATCAAATTCAGAGAAATTGAAATTATGTTTTTAAAAAAGTGAAAGAAAAAAAAAAAAAAAAAAAAGTAGTATCTAGCTAATCTCTTGTTCTTTCTTCAGTTTCCACAAAAAGGAACTCCAGCCAGTATTATTCTGGTGATAAGTATTATGAAATAAGTATGTGCTGTGCAGCACAGCTGTGTGGTTACTCTAAATGTTCAGGCGGACCTAACAGTAAACACAAACAGTGGCTTTAAAAGACATTTGCTGGAGTGTTCTTTGATGGTGAGAAGCTGTAACATGCTAAATTCTGAGGTTTACGTGCAACAGAAACCGTACTGTATAGAGACACTCCACCTACAGCGCTGTGGTCTACAAGTTGATTGAAAGGCATTTTAGTTGCAGAAAAATATGTTGAGTTAGTCCATTTTATCCTCTGTATGTTAGGCTTCTTCAAAAATGTTAAATATATAGCTGTTTTTCAACAAATGCATTGCAAATTTCCATAATCAAAGAAAATACTAAAAGAGTGTTTGAAAGACTAGTTTACTTTGCAGAATTTAAATGTAGTTTTGTTACCTATCACATTATTCATTCCCAAACTCAAAAGCCATTGAGACAGATGAGATAGAACTTAAAATCAATTACGCATACTTGAGAAGAGGGCTGAGTAAAATGTGTTTATATAATGATTGAATAATTGTACTTAATGGGAATGTATTTTTCTTCATAGTTCTTTGACAGAGGCTAGAGAAACTGAAGTGACATAAGAGGAGCGACATCCAGTATACATTTGGGAGAATAACTGTTCATGGTGCTGGCACACAGCCCACTATTTTTGAGATGGACAGCAAATAGGGATTAGAAATACTTAAAGGTGACGTTTTGCATGGCATGGCCTAGTGAGATTTAAAGGTAGGCTGGGGTTGCAGTTAGCATTAACCTGCATTAGGAGTTTGATGAGATAAAACAGCAGTCTTATGAACCACGTATAGAGGAATCTTCTTTCCACAGCATTAAAGTGCAGAGGTACTGCTTGTGGTCATTAAGCAGCAAGTATGGAATTAGGCAGACGTAAACTTTGTTGAGTACCAGTCCTTGCTATATCAAATATCTTGCCTACATGTTAAATTTGATTAGTAATAGGGTTAGCAAACCATATTGTATCTGAAAAAATGACATCACTGAAAATTACTAAAAAACAGAAAATTACTAAGGAAAGGGAAACATTCAAGCATACTATTAGCTTAAACACTTTAAACACATTATTGGAACATGTAAGATATTGCAGGAAAGATAGGAAGAAAAGCATTTATGTATTTGTTGTGCAGAGTCTTTCTTAAAACAGTCTCTGTGTAAAATTATAGTGAAGTACAAATGCTTTTCTTTACTACCTCAGCTTGCATGAGGTGTCAGCGCACAAGCTAATCTACTGGGAACAATAAGTCCACGCTTTCATAATGTGACCCACAGTCCTTCATATTAAAAAATGCCAATTCATATTCCTCAACATCTAAATTGAAAGGAGAAAAAATATGATACATATGTGCTTAGGAAGAGGCCATATTTCAGTTGTTGCTTGCGACTAGTGTTTTTATATTTATTGTATATTTCTCATTTTTCACATGAAAATGTAAGCATTAAATAAGATGTACTTAATTTTTTTATGTTATATATTTCTCCAAAAGTATATTGAATTGTCTGAACAACTTATCTTTATATACAACTTAAATTCTGTATGAAATAATTCCTTGTGTTGGGTTGGAACTGATTTAAGTGAACTGCTATCAACAATTGAAATTTACTGCATGTGTTCAAGCTATTTGCTTTTGCAAATCTAAGCTGCAGTTTTACAAAATTGATGGGAAAGGTGTATGCAGCACAGGGTGAGGGTGTTCAAGGCATAACTATGTGAGTTAAAAATTTACACAGAAAGATGTAGCACCAACACCATATAGTGCTGCTTGAAAATGTGCCATGCCTTTTACCTGTACCTTGAGTATTGTGCAGTGAGAATTAAATATGTTTCCTCACTTACATAACAAACATATTCTATTTTGAAACCATTTCAATGCATGTACTTTCCTTCTGAACTTTCTCAATTCAAAGACTACTGTGGACATGTATATTTAATAGTAATAAAAATAAATAAAAATAAAAGGGGGCTGCAAAGATCAACTTGGGCATTTTTTACAGCCTTTTTTTTGCTTTTCTTCCAGGTGACATTTACAAAGAGGAAATTTGGGTTAATGAAGAAGGCTTATGAGCTGAGTGTTCTGTGTGACTGCGAGATTGCTCTAATAATCTTCAACAGCACCAACAAACTGTTCCAGTATGCCAGCACGGATATGGACAAAGTGTTGCTGAAGTATACTGAGTATAATGAGCCGCATGAGAGTCGAACGAATTCAGATATTGTTGAGGTAAGATTTTGTGCTCAGTGAGTCAGACAGGCCCAATCACACTTTTAAAAGGGTGACAGAATGGTCCTGTGAAGTGATCTAGCAGCAAGAGAGCAGAACAGGGGTGGAGGCATGTTGCTGGGGGAGCTGAAGACAGTGTGTGAGGTTCAGGAGAGCAGCAGAGATTTGAGAGATGCTGTTTATTTTGTGAGCTGTGTTACCCTGCTGAGTCTGAAACGCTCAGCAGATGTACTTGTGATGGTGTCACCAGCCCTCAATTGTTCAGCTTTCTGTCCTGCTTTGTCGCTTGAGTCCTCTCCATGCTTTTACCACCACCTCCCTGCTGAAAATCCTGTCTCATGGCTGCTCCCAATGATACGCTCCCTGGAAAGCACTGCATGCATTTTCTCCTCACTCGGAAAGTTAGAATGTTCTCCAGCCAGAAGGAGCTGAAAAAATGCACTCTAAAAGACATGTGAGAAAGATTTAGAACTAGTGCTGTAAGGCATTTTTATAAGCTTTTTGCTTATCTACAGAATTGGGAGGGTTTAATAGAATGCAAGAAAAGTTTACCTGTGAGTTATATTGCTTCAGCTCTCTCTCGTATGGAATGCTGTTACCATAATATAATGATAGCAATATCAAAGAAATACCATCAGAATGATGGAGACACCTTATGATTACATTTTAAAAATTGAACAAGGCAAGGCAAGTTGTATCTACCATTACTGGCAATTATTCATTAAAATTCAAGTTTTTCAATGTTAAGCTCTAATATTTACAGAAAAATCAGTTTAATATCTAATCACATTAAGATTCAAACCATTCAACATAAATGTAGCTCTCAACGATTTTTTTGTAATAGCAAAACATATCTGAAGAACTGCTTATGTGTCTTATACGAGTCCTTTTATCAGAGCACCTAAGCAACTATTGAAAGAATATGGTCTTGCCTTGGAAATCAATAAAACTTTGATCATGCTATTGACTACCTTAGCCTACACACTTAAATCACTCCAGATGATTTTAAAGGTTTTAGTTTCCAATTTTAAATAACTTGGATGCTGTTGAAAGAGCACTTTTGGAAATGGCACCTGCGTTATTCATGTATTTGTGATTGGCAATGGAAGAAAGAATGTGTGTAAATTGAGCTGGCATACAGCATAATAGGCATCATTACACCTGTTGCAAGATGTCACAATTCAACACCACTGATCAGCAAAGATTACAGTAATCTACATTACTTTTCAGTCTATCCTTAAGCTAATGTATAAGACTGTACTGTTCTGCTTCTTCTGTGAACCCCCACAACTACTTTGTTAGGGTAAGATGAGGTTCTGACAAGAGAGAAAAAAAAGAAAAAAAAATTTGAATTAGGACTAAGAAGAAATTATATAATTTCTTCCACCACCATCTCTTTTCCTCTCTTACTTTAAACCTCCTACGTAGACATGAAGCCTTTCCTGTCACTCAAAACTGGTTGGCCCATGTCCTGTTCAGCAGAATTCAAAATCTGTCCCCAAAATAATTCCCTGTCCTCTTTTACTGGCAGAAAGCCAGATTATTCTTAGCAGGAAAAGTTTCCTGTGATATCTTTACTCTTTCCTGCAGGATTTCTGGTGGGAACGGGTGAGTAAGCCACTTGCTAAAGCCTTATTACTTGTTTGCAATGAATGAAAACTTCTGGCCACGAGGGCTGTGTTTTTTCAAGGAACTTGGCTGAAAATATAGAATTTAAAGTAATGTCTAATGTATTATAGCTTTGAAATTTTCAGAAGGAACACTTTTTGCACCTATCAAATTCTTTTCCTTCATGAATAGTGATCCAGTTTGTATCAGTTTATGGGCACTTTTGTATATCAGTGCATGGTTTTTATTCAGAATTATTCAAAATTCTGTTAGAATCACTTTTCACTGCTCTGAAAGTGGCCAGATAAAAATAGGTATCTGAAATAAACATTCTTTTATTTCAGTAGTCTATCAGTGAAGTGCATTTTTTATGGTCTTTTTTCCTTTTTTCTTTTTTTTTTTGTCAGCTCTGAATTAAGTCATTTGACTGCTTTGCTTTTATGGTTTTCGATGTTCTATCTGCAATGCAAAATACATAAGCCACGCCAAGGCCAGAATCTAAGGAATTCTTGTGCAGGCAGAAGTTTAGAATAAAGTCCCGTATTACCATGCCTTGATAATTAACAATATCAATGAACAATGATGCAATGAAGGACCAAGGCCCACAAAAATTTGTAGTTTGAGAAATTTCTTATTTGGTGTAGTTTGGATATTTTTAGATTCATAATATGCCACATATTTAAATATGTAAACTGAACAGGTAAACTGTCTATATTAGACATATTTTCCTTGTAAGCAATCCATTTTTTTTAACTCTGTGACAGCTAGATTTCACACTTCCAATTTTTTAATCTTGTCTTTCTGGAGCAATAAGAAACTTCTGAGTTTCAGACTGTATTATTAAATCTCATCATTTTTAATTAAATGACTGTTCAATACCTACATTTCAATGGAAAAATAAAGGGAATAACTGTGCTCTTAGATTTTTACATGGATTTAATAAAAACTTCTTAAAGTAGACTTTTGGAAATTTGAAATATAACTTCAATTGTAAAAAAATCTCTTATCCAATTTCTATTCATATTTGGCATATTTCACCATTTAGCTAATTTCCAACTTGCAGCAGAACTATGCTATCAGTAATTAGAACATGGTATCTTTTAATAGTTGTGATGCACAGATCGAGCAGTTTGGTCCTACTCAACATACAGCAATATAATCTGTTAACTGGTGTGACATAAAAAGGAGGAAGAGAGAAGAGAGTATTCTAAAACTCACTTAGTTCTGGGTAATTTTTTAACTCTTGGTTTAATTTTTATTTTTTTAAGTCTGTACTTTCCTTACACATGTAACAATTCCATTTTTATGCAACATATATATAACTGAGATTGTCTTTTGCAGTTCCCTCATTCAAAATGGAGTTTATTAACGTGCAGTCTGGCGTCTCTGAGTTCTTCACCTCCTACAAATTATCTACAAGCTAAATGTGTTTCAGATATTAGCCAGTTAATATACTTACAATTTCCACTGGTTACTAAAATTTAATTCACACTCTTGAAGGAGGAAAGATTTGCATTCAGCATGCAAGTTTGTCCATTTTAAGCAACAGTGACAACTACTGCGCATCGCACTGAAATTTGTATGGCAGTTTTACAATACATATTAGTTCTGCAAAAAAGGATTCATTTTGAGACTTCTGTTTAGAGTTAACTTGATTCCTAAAACTGAAACTTTTATGTCCTCACCCACCAAACCACTCACGCCACAGACTTTCATTCAATTTTCCTTCAGTTAAAAGCTGCGTGCTGGTGGCTGGATATAGTAACTTGAAGAAGCAGCAGAGTCTGTGTTGAGCTGTTGTACCTGTGTATGCTGAGAAGGAAAGAAGATCCTCCATCTTTATGTTAACTTACCAGTGTTGTATGTAAACACTAAAAACAATGCATTCAGCAGCTCTCATTTAAAATCCTGCCGTGCAACTACTAGAAGATCTGTAATTCTTTACTTAAAATGATATTACATTTTTAATCATTACAAAAATCCTGAGGCACTTATGACACATTTTTTGGTGCAGTAGTTTTCCTTACAAATAGTTACAAGTTCTCCTTAGAAGTCTGTCAATATCTCCAGCTCCTATCTGCTTTAACAAAATATATATATATACCTTGTAGGTCTGTCATTTAACATCAGCACAATTGTATAGATGAGGATTTCCTTTTAGCAGTGACGAAATGGAGAACAAGAGTGTCAGCTTTACAACTAACAAGTACATGTATTATGCATTTTTGTGCTTATTTAACATAAGGCCATATCCTCTCCTTGCTTCTGTAAAATAAAAATGTAGCACAACTTATTTCAGTGACATTTCTTTGTCACTCTGCAATAAGAATAAATGTGATGCCAAAGCACCATAAGACCGCCACTTAGGAGCTCAGAAAGGACATCCCTCTTTGACTGGAGGAGCGTATTTTAGATTATAAATACAGAGAAGTGTTTTGCATAGTGGCAGCAAATACAATTACTGTGTTAGCCATGCTCGAGAAATTTATTGTGGCTCTTCAACTAAGCCACCGATCTGCTTATTTTAGGTGAAATTTCCTGCCTGTCTTCTTTCACTGTCCCTGCTTCCTTGTCACTTCTTTCACATCAAATTGCCAGCTCAGTTTTAGCAGATCTCTAGTGAGTTTTCACTAAAACTTATTTTTGATTCTGTTTTTCAGACATCAAGTCTAATACTTTGATCATTACTCAGCATGAACATAAATCATCCCTCCACAATTCACTAATTGCTCCATCTTTCAACTCTTTTTAGGCCCCTGGTACATTGGTTTCTCTGACCCTCCTGCTCTTATTGTCACATTTCTCCAGCTGGCTGCCACTCCCCTGCTGATTCAGTGGTCACTGCATTTAATTCAAGTTCTCCTACTATATCAGCCCTTTCAAATTCATCCCATTAACCATATCTTCCATTTTCTGGCACATACATCCACCTCCTCATTTCCCCTCTGCTTTACCACTGACCACTGGTAAAGAGAAAAGAGAAACACAAACTTCTTCCATTTTTCTCTTTTCTTTCTGAGCTTCAGTTATCAGTTCTGATCACCCACCAAATCATCTCTGAATTTTGTAAAGATCATTCCTTAAAACTCTTTCTTTCACAGTTATCTATTTTCAACTAATCCTTTCTTTCTCTTTTTATTCTTCTTTCTAAATCATTTTCACACGCATAAGGAATACAAGCTCCCTTGCAAACACTTACAAATAGTAAGAACTGTAAGAACTCAACACCTACAATATGGTGTCATACCCTTCTCTTTCAATAAAACCTGATAATAATATGGTTTCTCATTTGGCATGGCTTCTCATGGCATTCTCCTACACTTGTGTTGGTTTGGGTTTTATGGTGTTACTTGTTTCTTTAGTGTGTGCGTGTGATTTTTGTTGTTTGGGTGGGTTTTTTTTCCCACTGAATACTTAGAAGCATATAATGTCCTTTCAGCACCTTTCTCACACAAAATTTACAACCCAACTTCAAATACAGCACAGTAAGAACAGTAACAAAATAAGGCAATGATTATACTGTAACAAGATAGTCCATGTAAAATACATTAATCCCGTTTCAGTCAAAAAATGAGCACCTTCTGACCAATACTGAGGGTCTCTTCACCTTCGACTCATCCTTGCTTTCATCTTTCTTAGCTTCTTGCCACTTGCAGTGCCATGCATAATTTTTTTTTCTGTCATCTTGTGTCCACTAGTGTAGATAAATGCTTCTGTCCTCTTCCTGTTGCTTCAGCAGCTGTTCCTTCAGTATGCATGATAGGAAGCGCATTACACTCAATGCTCCACCATCCTTTTCTCACTGTAATTGGATAAATTTGGAGAAACTCTCTTAGGATGAAATCTTAGTGATAGTGAACACTGTGTCAAGAATTAGCCTGAGCTGCCATAGGATACTTTAACTAGCCAAGGGCTGTTGTGTTGGTGTTGCTGGTTGGCTACAAGGGAAATAAAGGGTAGTTCTAATTCACAAACAGAAGTCACATTTTTAAATAATTCAGGAATTACAGATCCTTTCTAGCACTGTCTTTTCTGTGTGTTTTCCACATGGTGACACATCTTCGTTGCTTTACTGTCTGCTGCTGAATTGACCTTTTGTAGAAAGGTCACACTTTGCCCAGTGTGCGCCTGCATTTGGTGAGGGAGAATGAACTGAACATTGCAAGACAGACTAGTGCCAAATGCAACTGCATTTTCCACATTGGAAAGTACTGAACTGCTACACACATAAATTCTACTCGCAGATTGCACATCTTGTTTTTTTTTACAACACAAACAGACATCTTTACACACTTCATTGTTAAGATATTAGAAAACAAAGTAATGCCAAGCCATGTCGATTTGGAGTAAGAAGAAATACTTTACTGTGAGGGTCATGAGACACTGGAACAGGTTGCCCAGAGAAGTTGTGGATTCCCCTTTCCTGGCAGCATCCAAGGCTAGGCTGGATGGGCCTGTGAGCAACCTGGTTCCTGCCTATATGGATCCCTGTGTATATCAGGAGCGCTGGAACTAGATGATCTTAAAGGTCTCTTCCAACTCAAACCCTTTAAGATTCTATTCTGTGATTCTGTGTAGAGTGGTGGAATTCGTAATATTGCTTGTGTCTGTGTGTTCGTTACTGCTTACTAAGAAAACTTTGTTTTAAAAAATGCATAATGAAAACACAAAACCAATCACAGAATCATTGAATCATAGAATAGGATCATAGAATGCTGTAGGTTGGGAAAGACCTCTAAGATCATTTAGTTTACCTACCACCAATACTGCCCCCTATACCATATCCTTCAGTACCACACCTACATGCATTTCCAAAGCTTTGTAGAACTAGTTTAAATTGAGAATCTGACATTTAGCACGACCAAAAGAGGAGTGGTAAGATGTATGAAACACTGCTAAATTTCCAATGATTCTCCTTGAGACTTAGAACATAGTATATCTTTAGCACATCAGGAGGTTGCAATGAAGTTGGCATTCAGGCAGCAAAAGTTGGCTGCATGGTCAGTGTATTATGCCTGAGAGGAATGCCACAGTCCTGTTTTGCTGTTGGGTTTACTGCATGTACAGGTGTGCTGTGGGTTCTGCAACACATGTAGGATTAGTCACTTGGTGGGGAAGTTCTGAATGAAATGAAGGGGAAAAAATTCATTCTGTCAATTATTTCTAAAGGTCACAGAGCTAATGAGTAGCTGGGAGGTTAATTAGATTCTGAAAGCCTCTTCATATCAATTAAGACTCTTATCTTTATATTTGTAGTAAATAAGCCCATATAGCTCTCTAAGTGTGCTCCTTCGAGGACAAGCAAGGCAACTGTTGGATTTTGTTTAACATAATAAGAGTATTTGCTTCTCCTGGCATCATAACATAATACTGCATATAAGCAAGCTGTGAAATACGCATCAAGTCAGCTCTTCAGCTACTAAAATCAGAGGAATTATTTCAGCTACCATGGGCTAAAGATCTGGGGCATTATAGAAAGTAAACTTGTATGTAAGAAAGGTTATTCAGGGTGATCTAAAGACAGTGCAGTCTATTGGATACTGCCCTGGACCAGGACTCATGAGACTTTCATTTTATTAATAGCTTCGCCAAATACTGTTGTGTGACCTTGGACGAGTCACATTTCCTCTTAATGCTTCAGTTTCCCTATCTGTAAAATGGGAATAGCATTATTGATTTCCTTTGTAAATTGGTTGGAGACCAGCTTGCTAAAAATCAGCTACTATTACCAGTTTCCACAGGCCAGGAGATGATTGGATGGGGTCAACTGGCCAAAGAATTTCATTTAAATGATGATTTAGGCTTTTTAAGTATTTGCTTCTCATTTCATTTTTAGTAAACATGAGCCAAACTGTTATTGCTAACCAGATGTATGACAAAATCCTGGGTGGGCTTTAAGATATTTATTTATTTGTTTGTTTGTTTGTTTAATATTCCTTTAGTCTTTCACTGCTTGTCTTTTCAATTTCAAAGCTTTGGAAAATGTGTTTGTAATCCATAACTCTCACATGAATTTATTTCTATATTTTTACTATTCAAGGTGAGTACAAAAAGATAGGAAAATACACTGTTTTCAAAAATGCTAAAAAACTTCCTCTTCACTTTATCAATCTTAATTTTATTTTTTCAAGCAAATAATTAAGAAACAAATCTTTTGAAATCTGACATTCTTACCTAATCTCATTATTCCATCAATTTGGATTTTATATTAGCTACTACAACGTCATAGAAAGAAAAATTTCAAAGTGGGAAAATTGTGAAAGTTGGTTCTTTTCCATCCAAATTAGTCCCTCTGCTAGATTCAGTAAATAGCCGTTTTTCCTTCTCACTTACACATATGAGATTTTTGACTCTGTTTCTTTCAGAAACTATTTATTACAAAATAAAAGGTCAAGTGTAGATATTGCTTTTATTTTATTTTGAATAGATCTCAAATTAGTCCAGTAAGTGAAAAATGCAGCAAAGAGAATGAGTTGCTTTGTTTTTCTTTTTCTTTCTTTATCCCCCCCTTTCTCAAAAAGGCCAGCTTTCCACTATGATTTATTTACAACAAGGTTTTAGTTAGCATAAAACATATTTTTTAATCCTAATAGATGTCAAATGAAAGTGAAGTATCTCACTTGATTAACTTGCTTTTCCATAATTAGAATTAGAGGGTAGGGAATGAAAGAAGAGGAATGGATGCAAATGGAGGAACCTTCTAGTTTTTAGTTATTGAGGATTAGTCCTTATCACTGGTCAGATCCTCATGTTATTTTTCTTTTATACTTCTGTTCTTAATAATAACTTTAAAAATATTTCAATATTTAAGGAATTTTTTTGACTGGATTTTTGGAAAAATGGTGGGATAACAAAGATTAAAAATACAGGTAGAATATACATGTGTTTCAAACTTTTTTTACAGTTCCTTTCTTTGTCAAACTGGGAACATAAATCTGTATGTCTGAGAACTCGGTCTATTTCACAGATGACTGTTTCTTTCTCCAAAACATGATATATCTGGCCTAGAAACTGGAAAAATCTTACATGCCTGTGTAACATTCTTATAACTTAATAGCTCCAAAGTTTTATCCCAATCTAGTCATTGGAGAACGTTCTTTGTTTTTGTAGTCACTGTTTCACATAGTAACATCTTGTTGTATTTTGGTCTGTTTGCCAGAGGGTAGGTTTATTTTTAAATCCCTGAACTCTGAATTTTCTTTATTTTTCCAAGATTGGAAGCAGCTGAAACGCCTGGAGTTACAGGTTGAAGGGCTTGCTTCGCAATGTGAGATGGGAAGCCTCATCCCCTCCCCCTTTTGTGTTTTTCTTTTTTCAGATTTTTCCTGACAAATGTCTCTTAACTGATATTCATCTAAAAATAGAAAACTGCCTAACTAAAAATAGCTTGGCTCTCAGTCTTGCCAAGGAAAATGGAGAGGAATATGCGTGGAATAGAAGGCTGAGTAATCCAGCTCTATTCATTCACAGATCCCTTTGAGAATGCAGGCGATGATAAAGTGCCCTCAAAAAACCACAGGCCTGACTTGCTCTCTTCAGACTCTTAGGTGCCAATAAACATTTTAGCCCAAGGATATATTTTTTTTTCTCATAGATCGTAAATACTTTCTGAAAGACAAGGCTTTGTTTCACAGAAGCTGATTTACTGTCAAAAATAGCTGACTTTCCTAAGGTCCCTTTTTCTTTTTCTTTTTCTTTTTTTTATAACTTTCCGCATGTTTTTTAATTTATTTTCAGATGAGCAATGACTGCAATGTTCTGTCAAAAAGTACCATGAAATGTCACATATCTAGTCCAAATGAATGAAAAAATAGATACTTTTCATTGATTTCATACTTTGGATCATATTCTCAAAAGTTCACTTATTGCTCAAGAGAAGTTTATTGCTCTGATTCTGGGGAGTAAAAGTGAGTGTGTAGACAGATGGCTAATTTCACTCAGAAATCAAACAGTTTGGTGGCCTGGTACTTGCTATAATCCACGAGTTAAAATTGTTATTTGTAATTCTTCATGTATCCAAAGCTCAGGTTTATGCAGGGGGGTATAGGAGACGCAAATGGCAAGGGGAGGAATCCAATTAGCCTAAAAATAAGCCTGTTGAGAACTCTGCAAAGCAGTACATTTTCATTTGGAAAACTGTCACATTAGAGAAAGCCAATGTCATTTTGGACTGCAAAGGTTTTTGTATCATCATTGTGAGGTATCACCTGAGGCATCAGCTCCACTGACAACAGAAAAGACACCAGGAAAGACAGAGCATGTTGTTTAAAACAGAAATATTTGTTGTTAGTCTGTATGGAGCTTTTGTACTGGGTTTTTTTAGTTTTGTGTTGTTGTATTTTTTTTTTAAATCTGAGTAACCTGGTCAAACACAGCAACAGGGTGTGGAAATGTCAGTACAGTTCACAGGGTTATTTGGGCCTGAGTATTGTTTTGTTCAGTTCCTGTAATGCTGTTTGTGATAAGACTCTGAAGACAAAGGACGATAATTGATGGAAAGGGACTTAAATCACTCCAAAAAGAATCAAGGTCCTTGTATTTGGGTACATCGACTCTTCTGGTCTCCTTCCTCCTTGTAAAGCATTTTTGTCTTCTTGTATGTCGGCCCCCTACTGCTCTTTGTAATGGAGGCAGACCACAAGTGATTCCTTTATGCAGTACACAGGGTGTAATTGTGTCTGTGTGGTGTAGTAGTAATTACCGAGGCTGAATTCCTGTATTGTATCTTCACTGCAAGTTTGGAAAAATAGGGCATACTACCCTACATCACCATTTTCAACCTAGATAGCGAGCTACTTACTGCTGTGTTCCAGAGACAAAAGCTTTTGTGAGCAAACCCATTTTTCACTTTCAAGACAACCCTGCTTTGAAAGGTAAATACAAAATGTGGTTGTTTACCTGGATTCTGCACAGTAATATAATCAGAAATGTAATAATGCCACGTCTTCTGTTTTCTCACAACTGTCTTCAGCACAGTTAACTGAACTTGCCCTCCTGTCCCCCCAGACTTTTTGTTTTATTGGACTCCCATAAGCTCTCAGCTGTTCCCATTGAGCCACAGTGGAAGACTGCATGGTAAGATTCCTGCAAAATCAGAAAGCAGTGCAGTTTTTCACATGCTTAGAATGAGTCAAGATTTTTTCTTAGGGTACAAATGTTCCCAGATGTTGTCCCATACCTGCTGCTCACAACTCTTTTTATTAGGTAAAAGGAGTCCTACATTATCAAAAACCGAAAAACCCTAATATGTAAATTCCACTGATCAGGTATGTTTACACCCCTAACTTAAAGTCTAGAATGGTCAGTGGGAACCTTCTGGCAAACTTCAAAATCATCTGGTTACAATTTCTGTAGAAGCAATTTCTGCACATTCTATCACCTTTTCTAGTAAGTAATAGTGTAATAGCTCTTCTTTCTACAAACAGTTATAGAGGTACTGTTTCAGACTGTGAAACTATTTGCAAGGAGAGAGCAGAATACTCCAATGAGAGTACGCAGTGTTGTAGCTTTATTTTTTAAGCAGTTTTCCTATCAGTAAAGGTGGCAGAATTGGGACCTAAATAGTTCATACTCCAAGAAGCATTCATTGTGTATATGGAGAAATAAATGTGCAGTATAAATGCTTCTATGCCACAAAGTTAGAAATAGGCAAGCCCCTCCTTGAGCCGCAAAGGCACCCTGCAGGAGGTGCTTGGTGAAGAAACACCAGAAAGGATAGGGATACAAAAAATCCAGCTTTGTGCCTACTCTACCTCACCTTCAATAGAGTTGGTATTTTAAAAGCTCTTCTTGCCTTATCCTTCCATGCTGCATGAAGCAAAATTCCTCCATGTTTCTTCTCCCCTGGACTGCAGGCAAGTAACTCTATCTGTTCTTGTGATACCTTCCCACTGTTTTCACATCTCTGGCAAAAGTTATGTTAAACTTCAAAATATGCTGACTTTTCTCCCTTTGTTACAGTAAAAACATAGAAATTAATTATTTATTTGTGTACTACAAGATTTGTATTCGACCTTTTGTATTATGTAGCTAATAATGATTGGGCTCCATTTGCTCTGAATCAAGGAGTCCTCATGTGCTTGTGTATGTAAAAGACAATTGAAATTAATGTAAATTATCAAATTTGCGGGGCTATAAAGCCTCAAACACCTACACCTTATTGTTCTGCATTTTTAATACTCAAAAGTCTAGTGGTCAGCTATGAATTAATGTCCACTGGTCAGAACTGCTAAGCTTTCTGTGGTAGTTAAATCTTAAGCAGCCATTGTTCCTCGAACAAAAAAAAAACATTTAGAACAGGGTTTCAATCAGCATCTTCTTTATGCTGTAATTTATAAAACCACAACTTTACATTATCGTGTCTTCCTTACTTAATATTGCTGTGGGCAATTTTGCATATGGTTACCAGTTAATGAGGGAGTAAATATACTATTAAAAGAAGTTGCATAATCTGTGATCTAAACTTTAATTAACTGCATTAATGCTTTTGTGTGATAGAGAGCAGTGTTAAAGAGAAAAAATCGTGATATAATGAATAGGCTTGCATTAGAAAAAAAATCTCAAACCCATTATTTATATCATCCTGTGTGATCTATAGACAACTATAATTACATTTTATAGTGCACTGTTATAGAAATGTGCATGCACTTTACTTTGGGTTGTTAAAGTATACGTTTATTTCTGTGATCAAATGTTACAGCACACAGGCTGTTCAAAGAAAGCAAATTATAGAAGAGTCAATACAAGTATTTTAAACAACTCACAGCTGCTATAGATTGATTCAAAAGAGATCAAAATCTTGACAAAGAAGCAATTCCTAAAGGAGCATATGTTGTTTAAAGTATATTTAGCTTACTACAAAAGAATCATAGCTATAACATGACCAAACATAAAAACACGCAATTTATTCTTTCACAGTTATAATCCAAGGCTTGATTATTACACACTTCTAGCATGTTCAAACAATCATCAATAAAATAGAAGCTTTACACTTTTGTCTCCAGCAGCTGTAAATGTGCACCTTAGCATTTAATCTGTATTTTTGTAACCTATTGAAAATAAGCTTTTCTTCTCTAAAGTGAATTTTCCTACAATGCATATATATTGTTTAACTCAAGGATAAAAAAATTATAATTATGCTTCTTTTTTTTTTCCGTCCTAGACCTTAAAGTGTTTCACGGAAGTGACTAAACATGAGTTTTAAAATATGGCAACTAAGATGATTATCCAAAAGTGTAACTTGAGGCATATGAACTTTGTGAGAAACCTTGTTATTTGGTATTGAAGGTATCTAGGGGCCTGTACTGTGTTCCCTTTGGATAAACCAACCCAGTCTGGACCAAAATGGAAAGCTTTTTCCCCCCAGAAGATCCAGAAACTCTCAGTCCCCACAATGGCAAGCATTTATTGAATGCCTGAATGCCCCATAGGTCTTCATGGGTGGAGGTGTCTGCAGTCCTGGGAAAGCAGTGTTAACTTCTGATGAGGCGTAGGATTTCTGAAACTGTGTTTGCTTTGTCTGGATCTGTCACACACATCCTAGTAACCTGCTGCCTGGATTGGATCCTGTTCTTCAGTACCAAGATTTTACTGTGCCCTGCATAGGAAGCCTCATATCCTAACAGTTTGATTGCCACTTTGGAGGTCAGGTGCCTAAATGTCAAGTATTGCCAAATTGAGCTTTCTGTGTGCCTAAATCCTTTACTGGACCTGTTCCATAGCCCTTTCCTGTCACAAGGCCATTTCTTGCAGCAAGGGAATTACAGCAGGGTGTGGACTGCTTTTTATGGCTTCAATGTAAGCTCTTGGGTGCACATCAAAGCAGTGTGGCTAAAAGAGAACTTCTTGTCAACTAGTTTTCTATCCTGTCCCTTTAAAAAATACTGATTTCCTGAATGAGCCTTAAGAAAGTGTGCTCTTATTTCTCTGTCCCTAGACGTCTTCGTTTATAGCTTTCAAATATTGGCAGGTACAGGAGATTCTGCCTAATTGGCTTCGTTAGCCAAATGGTTGAACTGTTTGGACCTTTGTAGATATCTACATTTGCCCATTCTGAGTTGGACTGCATAGAATCACAGAATCATAGAATCATAGTATTGATAGGTAGTAAGGAGTTTGTTTTCTAGAGTAAAACTCCCTTAATGACAATGCCTATGAGGGTTTCACAGCTGAAGGTGAGCAGGCTATTTATGCCATAGTCTGAACTTAGGTAAATCACTGAGTCCTCAAAACTTACAGAAACCTCCCTCTCATGTGGAATAAATTTTTAATTCCCATCCCGTTAAGGAATCTGAGAGTTCCTCTGTACAGCCATTTTTATAGAAGAAATGTTGTTTTCACTTTCTGTCACTGTCAGTGATGGAGCAAAAGAGCTGACCAAACGTTCTGCAGTTAAGCTTCTCCATGATCTCTGTGACCAATTCAGTAGCACAAATAAAAAACTCATCCATTCCCACTACTGCTACTTTATTGCAGGGTTTTGTGATCTGGTATACCCCAGGCAGAAACAAGAATCCTGCCAAGCTTTGGAAACACTGTAGCTTATTTCAAAGTTTCATGTTGTTGAGAAACTGCACACAACCCTCTGGACTGTGAAAGTGCGGAGACGAGGAACAAAATTGTTCACTTCTGCAATAGAAGATTTATTATATGCCTGTTTCTTCCACACCAGCTGGCCTCTTCCTGGAAAGGATCTTATAGCAGTCCTGGTTTTCACTGAAATTTTGTCCCTTCTGGATACTTCTTTGTCCTTTTTGCTGCTGTAAGTGCTATGTGAAAGTCTGGGCTTGTTGAAATCCGACAGGATCTGCTTGCAGATTTTTGATTTTAGTATTTCTGTAGTAAGAGTCAAAGCCACACATATTTTGAGGTAAGTTCATCTTCAATCTTGCCACAGTCTTATTTCTTTGATGCAATCAGCATTTGGTTGATTTTAAAATTCAAATACGAAGCAAATTTTAGAGATGCTGCGGTATTCCTGTATCATTCCATGTGGAACTTTTTAACTCTCTTCTAAATCAGTTTGCTGCATTGTAAATGCCCTGCAGAACTTAGGAAAGAGCTCTGGATGCTGTGGCAGCATGCTGATGGCAGCAGATGGCTTAGAAAATAGCTAAAATAATGGAATAACTAATAAGCTTACATTTCTTGCTGCAGTACTGTCAATAGGAAATACTACTGCTCTTTCTGTCAGGACAGTGGATTCAGCCTAAAGACACAGGCGGACATTACAGGTCTGTAATTGGTCCAGACATCCAGCATTCATAAACTTGTGGACAGTTTACTGTAAAGTTCATTCTGTGTGCAGAACAGAAATGCAGAGAGCTGAAACCTCTGTTCTTTGTTATGTAGGATTTTCCTTGTATGCAAGCTAAGCATGCTAGAAAAAAAATGCTCTAAACATTATTCGCTTAACATTTTTCTCAGTTTGCTGCAATTGACAAAGATTAATTTTTTTCTCAGAAACAGTCCCCAAAACACTGCCTGTGTCTATGTAGCGAAATACTGTGAAGCGATGAATCACAAAGGAGGTCAGTTCTTTAAAACAAATGCATCCCTTAAGACTGCTGTGGGGCTTCAATTCCCCCAAAAAATATTCGATTCCTAATGGGAAAAGCTTTCTTTCTTACATGTAATGTGTTTTTTTGGGACACCAATTGAGAATGTCTGGAGAAACAGCTGTGATGGTGTTAGTACTACTCAGTTGTTCACTGCCTTTCTCCATTGGAGGTTACCAGCTTCTCAGCAGACTCAGAAGAGGGGAATACCCAACCCTCAGCTGCTACATCCCCACCAGTTGAGTATGGGGTGAGCAATCTCTGCTTGCAGGGCAGCACTGCAAGAGAACCGACCCTGCAGTGGTGGCAGCCACCAAAGCTGTTGCGCCGGAGTCCTCAGAATAGGCCTCACCGACACAGTACCAATCGCACACATGGCTGTGTTCTCCACTCCTACCTCTGTCAAGCCATGGAAGAAAGGAAACAGGCTGACATCTTGCTTTGTTTGTCCAGTTCTCCTGCAAAATGAATGGACTCCAGTAGAAACATCTTCTGTAGCCCACAGAATTCTCTGTGTGGGAATACGATATGATTAAAGGTTTGAAGATTTCAGACAGTAGTGCTTTGGCTACCCAACATACCAATTCTTCCTTACAAAACTATAATTTTGTCCAGAAAAAGAAATCCAATTTTACAGTGAGAAACCGTAACAGTTAAGATATGTTTAAGCTGTTTCTAGAGGAAGCTGAAATTTTCACAAAGATGCTCAGTTTCTGAATGAAGGTTTTTTTGTGTTGGTTTTGGGTTTGAGTATTTTGTGTTCTTCTATTCTTTGTCTGTTTTACCCCCTCGGCCATGATTTTTCTAGTATCTCTGCAAACTTTGCTCTCATATCCACATTTCTGGTCAAAATGTTCTGACTTGGCTCTGCCTCTGTTACTCCTGCTTTCTCAAGCGGTGATAATACTGGAAACTACTGCGTTTCTCAAGTCTTTTTCCTTCATTCTGTGCTGAAAACCACTGTTGTAGTGTTAGTTGAACTTAGACTCTGCTCAACAAAGCTACAGAAGGTTTGTGAGGTCTCTCTGACTATAGTAAATTTAGAGTCCTTTGTGAATGCATTGCAGTTAGCTTCTTTTCTTTTTAATGAAATTGTTCTTACAGCACCTCAATTACGATGTTACTTACAATCATGCATCTTTTTAGTAGGAAAAAAAAAAAAAAAGTGAATTAAACTCCATCCAGGAAGTTATCAACAGTAATGGGAGTTAAACTTCAGACTCTCGAGATACATGCAAGCAACTTGAGTGTTGGTAATCCTGTGTAAAGATGCTTTGCCTCTTTTCCCTCCATAATGGCACAATTTGCAGTAATGGAAATTTAGAACTCACTTGCCTTGAAAGCTTCCTGAACTCTCCAAACTCCATCTAAAATCTGATCTCTTTTTTCTAAGTCTGTCATTTCTGATTCTTTTGAATCACTTCTCTTGAGAGAAGTGTTTACTCCTCTAAAGGGAAAAGCAGAGTGATAAGAGCAGTGTGAATACACTTCCAAGAAACAAGGAGTTGCTAGAAGGACCAGCTTTCTGGGGTAATCATGCAGTCTGGAAGTTTCATCCAGCCCCTCCATACAGCTGCTGACTATGCTCTCTCAGTCCTTCTTTGTTATTATGTAGATGAGATATCTTCAGCATTCAACTTGAAAAATTATTATCTGGATCTTGCTATTCCTGTAGGATTTTCCATGGGAAAACAGGACCTCTTTCTTTCCTTACTAGCAGATGATACTTTGCTATATAGAAAAAATGCATAACATAGTCTAGATTTTAGCAACTGTTTAATGATAAATACAAGTTGTACAAATGTTGGGTTTTTTGGTTTTTGTTTTTGTTTTTGTTTTTGTTTTTGTAAATAACATATAGTGTCTTGGTCTAAAAAAAAAAAACAAACAAAAAAACAAAACAAAAAAACACCGACATCTTAAACCAAATACAAAATTCTGCATCGTTTGAGTCATCTGTTTTTACAGTCAGAATTGTAGGCCAATTTTTCCTCTGAAATGTACTCACTTTAAGCTTAGTGGACAGACTTTCTTCCCTTCTCCTTGGTGAAAACTTGACTTTATCAGCAGAACACTGAGTTGATGGTTATTGCTTTGCTGCTATTTAAGACCTCCATCCTGCAAAGGAACAGAAGTCTAGAGTTTCAGAAATCTAACCTCTATTATAATTCACCATTTAAAAATATATATATATTGATTTAGGCATCTTTACCAATGGATAAAACAATTATGGTACTATAAAAATATAAGAGGTTGTTCTTTTGCCTTTAAAAGGAACAGCTATTCAGCAACATTTGCTCGTTGTCATACTGGTAGGGTTTTTTTGTAATACCCCGTAATTTGATCTGCTGTGAAATAAATGTTCAAATTCTGGGAAGGATTAAAAACAACAACAACAACAACAAAAAAGCCTTCTCTGTTGAGAACACTAATACAAACACGCTTTTTATGGGAGACCTCCAAAGAAAACCCAGGTGCAGAGGGAAGTGGTGTTCCTGCAGCAGTGGGTGGCATTTTCACTGCTGAGTCAGTACTGCCCCAGCTCAGTGCTGCTGGAGGTGCACTGTTTCATACGAAATGGAAAAGCAAAAAGTTTTGTGGTCATCAAAGATTACCTGGCCTCATAATTAAGAGTGAAGACGTTTGCCCCAGGGTCTGGGGAATATTCATTGCAAAGTAAATTATATCTATCGTTACAGATTTATTTGTCAGATATATTTATCATTTCTTCTCCTGAAAACTTCGCTTCTTAGTCTAGCTGACACAAGCTGATAATATATTCATCCCAAGATAGCTTCATTGTAATGATAAGTGAAGCAATTCTTACACATACTATTTCTGAATTCCAAAATATCTTAGGATATTTTAGATTAAAATATATTTTTAGATCAAAATACATATCACAAGTATATTATTTCTGTAATAATTTTGTGACAAAATTTCTGTAAAATATGTGTTACTTTGTTTATCTCATTTCTTAAATATTTTGGGTATGGCATTTAGTATTAAATGTTCCCATTTATATCACAGAAAAATACCAACTGCCTTTGAAATAGTTAATAGTTTCCACAGTTATTTATATTAAGCCTCACATATTTAAAATACTGTGTATTTGGAGAGATAGTAACACTCATGTAGCATACTTGGTAACACCACTGTAGATCTAGAATAACTCAGCTGGTGTCTTTACAGCTGTTCCAGCCACAGATTTACACCAGCGTAAATGAGATCTGACTTCAGCCTTGTATTTGTATACATGTCTGACTAAATTAGACAGAAATGAAAACGTTGAGGGCAGAGCTCCATCTGGAAGAGATAGAGTCAGTGGAGAAGGATTATAGATAGACAAACATAAAAAGGAGGGAAATAACAACCTGTTGATGATTACAGTGTTTATTTTTAAGTGGCCAGATATTCCCTAAAGAAGCTGAGATGATTCTGCTGAACTACTGTAAAGTTTATTTTTCCATTCATACGCTTTCTGTGTCTGGCAGCAAAACCCAGTACAAATCAAATATACTGCATCTCACAGTATCTTCTTCTACTTTGAATATGCTCAATACAGCTTAAGGAAAATCTGGCCATCTTCATACACTTAGACCATTTTGAAAACTCCGTGAAAGACCTAATGTACCAATATCATGCTGTGGCCAAGTCAAAGCAAGTCAAAGATGTATCTGTTCTGGCTTTGGCCCATCTCTGCATCCCCTGGTAGACAGAGCTTACAGGCTGGCAGTGCTCCTCCCTATGAACTACTGGAAGGAGACAATGCAGAAGCGTTGTTTTCATGGAGTCTTCCCACAAATACTGGCCCTTGTGAAACAGTCGGTGGCTTTGCTATGGCCTAAGGCACACGTGTATGGGCAGAGCAATGTGCAGGATGAGTGTTGGCAAGAGCAGACTGAAACCTTCTGCCCAAATCTAAATCTTCTTTATTTTGTCTAGCTGAACAGGGGGCCTGTAAAAGGTCTTGGGACACCCAGTACAAGGTTATAGTTGTGGGCTGCTCAAGGAAGAGTGATAATTATTCCATCCTTAGACACAAGTGTCCTGAGAATACCTCCAATCTAGCTAAATAATCTGCTGATTTTGAGCATAAAGCACTAACAGTCAAGTCAATAGAAAGTGTTGTGTTTTTACTACAGCAGAGCTGCACACAAATTTAGTTTTTACTCCATTCTTCAGTGAAACCGCATTATTTAATTGTGCAGTAAATTCTGACTGATGTTTAAGAGGATATTTATTTATTTATTTTTAAATAAGACAGTTTGTTGGGTTTTTTTAATCTTACATATGTGGATGGGGATGATTTTATCAGGTGTAGTTATAACTAGATTGACATTACATTTACGCCACTAATCCCATCACTTCCAACTGATCTTACATGTGAACATATTGTTTAGGAAGTACCAGTTCATAAAAACACATTTCTTGTTTTACCTCTTCTGATACAACACACCAACAGTGTTGGGCTGCTCCTGTACTGCATCACTGTCAGTGAAATCTAATTATGTTCAACTACAAAAACTTGCAAAAGAATCCTTCTAACTTTGAGCAAGAAGATGTTGAAACATGATACAGTAGCAGGTGTGTATACATGTGTATAAATACATGCATAAATACATATACAGGCATATTTGTGTACATATTTGTGCACTGTTCCTGTGTTCCTGCAGGCTGTGACCATGCAAGGGTTGAGAAGTGCAGCAGCAGTGATGGTGAAAGTGCTGGGGCTGGGACCAGGTGTTGGACTGGCAGATGTGGATGGTGGAGATGTGTGTCATTGCTGCTGTTCACATAATACATGCCCTCATCTGCCTTTGCCTGGACCATCTCTGTCAAAGCCAGAGAAACATGATCTCCTCCACTGAGGGTTAGCACAAGAATCCTACCTCAGCTGCCTGCAGGATTTTTGGGGCCTTCAGACCATTTGTTCTGTGATGACGGATGAGGATAAGATGGAGGGATGAAGAAATATCCCTGCTTAGAGTCCCAGGAATTATTGGGAGTTCAGTTCTTTTAAAAAAAACAGTTTATGGGTGTGGTTGAGCTTTAAAGATAAGTATTGTGCTTGGCTTCTTTTAGGGTGCAAGCCCCTGCCTTTTCACCATCTCCAAACTCCCCACCCCACCTCCCTACAGGGTAGCCCAGAAGACAAGGTGTGCAATCTCATGTGGATGCAGGAGTTGCCCTGTAGAGGGAAATGGTGTAAGGTGAAAGTTGATAAATACACATTCAGAGGGCTGTGCATCCCTCTGGCTCATGCTGCACCAGCTGCACATCCTTGCCAAGCTTCCTGGTACTCAAGTCACATAGCACAGCTAGGGGAAAGAGAAGAAAACACCCCACTGTCACAGTACTCTTTAAAAATGCTGTTGATTAACTTGATTTTGAACCTGTACTAAAAATTATCATAGAGGATATATGTCTCGTAATGCATCAAGAGCATGAGTGGAAAAGGATAGGCTGAACTGTGTAAGCAGGTGGAAATCTCATATCATGAGAATCTTGCGGTGTACACATATAGACATTCATAACACACTGGGTGATTATCCAAAAGCGAAGAGAAGCAGATGCTACTGGCAAAGGATGTCAACATTGTTTGGTTTCACAAGAGGTGTGATTAGAGAAGGTACTTGAAGGAGGAGAGAATAATCACTTGGCAAGCAAAAATGAGAGGCAAATGCAAGCAGACGATCGGTGTACTGTTGTGAAATACACACTGATGTGTATTCATTTCAAGAAGAAAGACTTGCGGAACCAGACAATGGAAATTTCTTTTCTTTGAAACTTAGGTGAAAATAAGATAGTAAAGAAGGGTTAACGTGTGGTTCTAGAAGTTCAGCTGTTATATAAGCCCTGTAGCTTATATAAAAAAAAGGTATAAACCACAAAAGCATTTAATGATTTATACGAAAGAGGTAAGAAATGTTCCATTTTTCTCTTTTACTGGTATACATTTTTCCTTTTGTCTGAAGCTTGTTAGATAACAGTAAGTATAATCATGTTTTATCTGATTCTCCTAAACATGCAATTAAAGTGCATTAGTACCAGCATACTAGTTTATGTTCATTATTAAATGTAAAAATCTGAGAACTCCACATTAATGGAACATAAAATTTCAGATTTTCGTTACACACAAGTCAGTGAATTCAGATGGATGGTTCCCATAGCAACCCATCTCTTCCTCCTTGTGTTTTTCATTCCACTAGAATCTTTCATTACTTGATTGCACCATACATTGTATAGTGCCATTTCATCATAAAATTTCATCATTATGTAACTGTGCAAGAGAAGAGAGTGAAGGTTGCCTTCACTCCGCACTTGCTAACTTCAATGTTTCTATTGCACAGAGAGCAAACAGATGCTTAAATGAATCAAGCCCATGATTTAAATAATTCCTGCTTTTTAGAGGGTCTCCATAAATTTGGCTGGGTGCTTTGGCATGGCTATAAAGCAACCGAACACAATAGCATATGATTTCTTTATAATTGCTTATTGTCTGCCTTGCCACGTAGCTATGTGGCTCCAGTGAGCAAAACAGAGACCAAACCATTTTTCAGTTGTGGCTGGAAGATTTCTCCTATCAAGATACAGGAAGGTGATAGTGGAAAATAGAGGGTACTTGTGGTTTTTGTCTCCTAACAGTTGAGTATAATATATCATGTTAAACATGTTAAATCTTTGTGGATTCTCATGGTTTCTAGCAGGGTTATCAGTTAGAAATTTTTAGGATTCTTATGGTAACTCCTGAACAACATTGCAGATATGGGAATTAGTAAAAGCAGAACTGTAATTCTTAATTTTTCTGCAGTGGAAATTTTGATTATGGACATAGATAAAGCCAACAAGGCAGTACTTCTCATAACATAAATCAAGATAATGATTAATTTTGCAATAACTAGTTGGGTCTTTCATCCTCAGGATATGTAAGTGTAGCACACAGAGTGGACTGTCAGCAGCTTTTTGGGACCTTATCAAGTGACCTACTCTTCTACCTTTTGGAGCTAATGTAAGCACTTCAAAGTCCAAATATCTGCAGCAAGTCCCAGAGTGCTTTGGAGATTGGTTCCACAGTATATGAAACTATTGAAATTATGGAGAAAGGAGGAACTCCTCAACAAAGACAAGCAAACTAAAACAGAAGAAAAATAAAAAAATAAGTTGAGTGTCTGTTCTTCTCCAGTCTTTCCATTAAAGAAAAACTAAAAGTAAAAGATAATAGTGCATAAGCAAAGATTGGAGAAAAATGAAAGGCTCTTTTCTCCTCAGAAGCTTTCAAATTATGATGATTTCCATGTCTTGATAAAATCAGATCCAGCCATATTTTCTTTTGTGCTTTTGTAGTGATGATAAATTTTGCATGAAATGAAAGTAAATAGTTGTTTATACTTCATTTTACAGCAACCAGTATGTCACTAAGTCAGCACTTATCAGAGCAGGATTTAGGCTGAACTGCTGGCATATGAGATTTCAGCCACAGGTTGTTTTCTTTTAACCATTTTGTTTTTCATATGCCATGGCTGATTTTAGGTTATTAGTGTCCTAGTGTCCAATGTAATTACAAAAAAAGGGGCTTATTTTCTTAAATAACTGAAATCTGATTTGGGGTTCTCCAGAATGTAGTGCTTTATACAGTTGTGTAATTTTATGCTCTTAAAAAATTCCCTGAATAGTCATTAAATCTTTGGAAACTAACTAGGCTCCAGGAGGATGCTATAGCTCTGGCTATTTTCCAGGATTTGCAGGAGGCCACGACAGCTTAGCATCGTTTCTAAATGACTGCAAGACTAGGTCAAAAGCCTGCTGAAACCCAGTTGGCCTTCTTAATGATTCTATTCTTCTGTGAGGTCCAGAGTCAGCCTCTATAATCCAGTGGTGACACAGAGCCAAGGAGGAGAGGGAAAAATTGGCGTAGTCCATACAGCTTCTGAATAAAGATGGATCTGTAAGCTTTCAGTCCGTGTCACTTACAGTTATGTTGTACCAACAAGTACCAAATGTGTTGAAGCACAAAAGTAAAGGACTTTTCTGAGAGGTATGAGTTTGGTAATAGTGTGGGGAGTAAAGCAACACAGTGCAGCAGAACAGACCAAATTACAGCCTGAGTATTGGAAAGTTAGAGATAATAAGATGCCCAGGATCATTATATTTGTCCTGAATACCACTCAGTACCTTGCTGCAGAGGATAAGTATGTCATTTCTAGTAAGCTCTCTGCTCTCCAGAGGACTGTGAATTTGAGTGTGTGTGTATGTGCGTGCCTATGCAGCCTATCCATCTGCTTTTCTGTCCATTTCCTTATTAGCTTTTCATTCTTTATTCAGTACCAAGGAAATCTGGCACAAAAGGTGAGGTCTTATGGACTATGAAATTCAACATCATTCATGACATTTTTGTGTTCTTATGCAGAAAGAGATCATGGAGATATTCCTAGAAGGTGTCCCAGCTGAAGATAGGGTTGCAGCAAGAGTCCCAGTGTGCAGAGGGAAAAAAAAGGATCCATAGAAGAATGGGCAGGGTGCAGGGGAATCCTCAAGAGATCCAGCTGCAAGAATTCTCTGTACATTGCACTTTACTCCAAACTGTAGTTTATAGGGAAACAGGCATTAGTTCCAGCACTTACAAAGCTAGAAGCTGTGTAGCACACTTGTGGACATTTTTGTTGTCTAAACTTAACTTACTAAAATTTAGGGGAGCTGGCTGGGGAGAAGGGCACAGATTAATGAACTGGATTAGCCATGTCTGCCAAGGCACCAGCCAGGCACACTGGATTTGCACACAAAATTTGCCTTTACTCTGATAAAGCTAAAGCTAATTTTGGGTAGAAGACCACCTGCCTCACAATGGGCTGCTCTCCCCAGCTGCAGCGCTGGCCCAGGGCTGCTCCTGCAGGGGCTTCTCCGTGGGCTGTACCTCCTGCAGGCCATATCCACTGCTCCACCTCCTGGACTGCAGGGAATTTTGCACCTGGAGCACCTCCTCCCGCCCTGCGCTCGGCGCCTGCTCAGCTGCTTCTCTTCCGTTGCTCAACCCTCTTCTCCAGCTGCTGTCATGCAGTAGTGTTTCTCTCACTTACCTCTGCTCCCTCAGAACACAACCAGCTTTGCTCGTGACTCAGTTCTGGCAGCGTTGGGTCCCTGTTGGACCAGCTGGAGCTGCTCTGTTCACAGGGGCACTGCTGGGCACTGCTGGGCTCTGCTCACACAGACCCTCCTGGCTGTCTCCCGACTACATAAGCCTAATAAAGAAATTTCTAGTTAAAGTAGGGATTGAAGCCTGTAATGGCAGCAAGTCTAATTCACTGCACCTGCTTTCTCAGATTATGAAAATAAAACAGGTGAGTTATTTAGATATAAAAGGGAAATTTCACTTTTACTGCACCATACTGTATCTGTTAAGTCTATCAAACAGCAGTTGATTGTAGAAGCCCTCTTTACAATGGGCTTGTTCCAGTCTATTAGCAATAGATATTATTCATGACTTTGTCATGGATCAAATATCTGAAACATAAAGGAGAGATAAGAGGGAGTGGAGAAGTGGAGAGACTCATTCAAGTCATCTCATTTTCTTACGGTTTTATTCAAATGGATGTATAATTTTGTCTGTGAGTCTGGAGTGGCTCTTAGGCTTAGATCTGAAGTTTGTATAGATATGAAATTTGAAAAGATCTACGTTAAACAAGCCTTCTTTATTTGCCAAAATGTGTTTGAGAGGTCTACAGCATGAGTTTGGAAGGCTCTGATCTCAAAGGACAGAGCGCTGTTATTTTGTCTTGATGAAAATCTAAGATTCAAGTCATGTCTCCAGAAACAGAATAGCTTTATGACTTCTCTGCAGTGATAAGGTGGGCCCATCCACAAGTCTTGTATAAAACACAGAATCGAAGTCTAATTTTTTTATATACAAATACAACAGTACAAACTATGAGTTTGTAGTATGAAATTGTAGAGATTCAACACTGTTAAATTGGGCATTGCCATAGAGAAAATGGCTAAGAAATGTGATTTTCCAAAAGGAACAAAAAGCTCGGATCAGAGGCAGCCAGGTAAAAGAAGGCAAAAAGACACCAGTTAGAGTCTGGTATCTAAGGCTGATTGCTAATCACTAGCACAAACACTAATGACACAGTATAAGCATAGTTACTTAGTAACACAGGAACTTATGGGGTCTATCTGTTGTAAGGCCTTCCAGCCAGGCTGCAAGGGAAATTTAGCTGTGAGTGGTCTGATAATGGCTGTAGACAGCCAAATGGACCCTTTGAAGAGTTTTTCAACAAGGAACTCTTCAAGCTGTTTGGGAAACCTTACAAATATTGACTTTGTGTACTGTTGCTTGTATCATAGTCTACAAGGACTTTTTTCTCATATCCTTCTACCTTAACAAAATGGGTGACTAGTAGACCAGTTAAGGTCTGTTTAAGGCCAGGCAACCATTTAAAATTGTTAGCTACTAATTTCATTTAATTTTTGTGCTTTGGATCACTGTTATTTTTCTTTGTGATGATGTTCATTGTTGTTTGTGGTTCCAGGGCTTAAATTCAGCTGGTGAAACTGAGATTCTTCTGTTTTGACTTTTCACTAAGCATCTGTTCTAGCAGTTATTTTTCCTGTACATTAAAATTCAGCATTGTACATCTGTAGCACTGTAACTGGAGTCAGCAAAAGTAAACACTATATCTAGGAGCTCTGAATCAGTATTTCAGTCATGTTCACAGCCTACTCCCCACTCTTGTCCTACCAAAAGCATGCACCTTAGAATGGCAGTTCATGTCATTCCTTAAAGAATTTGATTCGGTTGCTCCTCCTTCTACAGTGAAGGACATGAATTGCTAAATTTGTTAGCTTTTTTTTTCTTTCATTTCTTCCTCCTGTATCTGTCCTTCTAGGAAACACCAGAGTATTCTACTCTAAACAGTATATGTCTTTTGCCGTTAATTCCTATGTATAAATATGTTAGAATTGTCTTCTGGGTGGGTATTTTAACCTCTTAATGCAATCAGATGTGGGAACGACGTGTATTAACACAAGCACTTTGCTGGACTGCTAGTGTTGTTCTCTATTGACTGATTCCAATTTCAGAGTAAGGAGATTCTTTCAGAGCAAGGTGTAGTCTTGTCTTGTCATTCATAGCAAGGCATGTGGCATCATTGCAGTGGGTATGTCAGCAGTTTCTGTCCCTAAATTAGAATGTAAAAGCATTCCACCTCTGGGCAGTTTGTATTACTCTAACACTGCTGAGTCTTTCTTGCAGCCTGTGTAAAGGATTGAACTTTCCAAATTGTGTATTTCAGACATTGAGAAAGAAAGGACTTAATGGCTGTGACAGTCCAGACCCCGATGCAGACGATTCAGTAGGTCACAGCCCTGAGTCTGAGGACAAGTACAGGAAAATTAATGAAGATATTGATCTAATGATCAGCAGACAAAGATTGTGTGTAAGTACTCTGAGTTCCTTTTCATTTTTTTTACCTTTTGATATTTCTCTGAACCTGGCAGGCATTGAACAAGAAAGAAAACAAAGGTTGTGAAAGCCCCGATCCTGACTCCTCTTACGCTCTCACCCCACGCACTGAAGAAAAATACAAAAAAATTAATGAAGAATTTGATAATATGATCAAGAGCCATAAAATACCTGTAAGTACCAAAGGTTAGATGGCTGTCTGCTGATAACTGCTGCAGTAACAAACCATAACCCTTTCAGTTCTGGCTTCTTAAAGAAAACATTTCAGCTGGAAATAGGCTTTAATAGCCCAACTATGGTCAGGAAATTTCACACAATGTACTTTTCCTCCAAGTCTCTACCTCTGATGTAGACAGAGCCTATAGGTGAAACCTGCAGAAGGAAGTGAAATATATATATATGCATTATATTCACTTGGTTTACAGAACTGTTTTACCACACTACTTGCACAAATTATACCTAAAATGTAACGATGGAAATATTTCTTTGTGGACAGGCTAACAAACCCACAGAATACTTTCTGTGGTGATATAGAAAAAAATGATGTAGAACTGAAATTCCTTTATACATAGCAATTACTACATTCTGTGCGTGTCACTTCGGTTCTCAAATGTCCCTGCCAAACTCAGTTGCAGCACTGAAGGGTTACAGCTATTTGCTCGCTGCAGAAAAACAGACTGCATGAGAGCCTAATGGTAGGATTCAGACATGTTTGTGTGTTGGGGTGATTTTACAGCTTTGTCAGAGAATTTGCTTTGACCTCATCAGCATTTACTTAATGCTTTAACATGAGCTAAATTTTGTTTTAACCAAGTCAAAATTTCTAACCTTCAGTCATATGCCTTGCCAGATATCTAAGAGAAATAACTCTGCATGTGCTATTTTGTTTGCACAAGACATACAGGGGAAAAAAACTTGTGATTATGTTTAATAGAAAATTTATAAAACTGACAAAAAAATGTGGGGGTTGTGAAGGTTATATTTGGCCCTTCTGTGTGGAAGGATGAGCAATCCAAAGAATTACCTTGGTCCAAAAAGCATCTGAATTTACATTGTTAACTGCATTCTTTTAGAAAAGATTATTTGCGTGTATTCACTGTTTATTCCCATGTGAAAGTTGGATGTTTAACTCACAGAGAGGATGTCTTCTCACTCAAAATGACGAAGTCATACCCGTTATGCTGCTCAATTGTGCATACAAAATGTGATAGTTAAGCTGAAGACACATCTTAGGGATGTTCTGATTCTATTTCACGCAGTGTACATTTTTTTTCCATTAATTCTCAATGTAAAAAATTTTCACTCTAGCTAACTAGAATCTGGTGAAGTTCCCACATCATGGCAAATACATCTTTGGAAAAAAAAAAAGAATAAATGAATGAATAAATAAATAAATAAATAAGATTTTTCATGGAGGCCAGAATGGCACCAGATGTGACAACTGAGCATTTGGAATGACTGGCTACGAAATCCCAAAATGTACATGAAATATCAGGGAGGTATAAATATACATTTAATCTTCTTGCCTCGCTTTTTATTTGCTACACTGCTATAGGTATTTTTCTCCACAAAAGAGTTGTCATAGCTGTCACCATGAGTTTGATTTCTCAGGATGGAACTCAGTTTGACAAACAGTGATTGCAACATTTAGATTGACTGTTATAAGCTTATATGCTTCACCCTTTTTCACATCAAAATCTTAGCAATCATCATTTCTTTCTTTTTTCAAGGATGACCTATGCTTTTTCAAATCAAAGTGACAACATTTTCAATCAGATAGGATACAACCAAGTTACCTTTCAATCTTTGAATATGTTTTGAGATGGCTCTTGAGGTCTTCTGTTTCTCTCATGCATTTTCTCTTTTCTTGAGACAAAGCAATGAATATTACTATTAAAATCTAAGATATGAAAAAGAGCACCTTGTAAGAAAACTCATTTCTAGTTGACAGTGAATTTTAACACCATTCTTGCCTTCTAAGTATTTGGGAAAATCACCTTTTCTAGAAAACTGAGAAAGTTCAAGGAATTAGAAGCAATGCAGTCAATATACATTGTACATCACATTGATCCTCCAAAAAAAAAAAAAAAAAAAAAAAAAAAAAAAAAAAAAAGGAAATATCTTTCTAGCTGTTTTCATTAAATCTAACTATTTGATGTCAAATAAAATCGTGGCTTGGCTCTTAACTTGCTGATTGCATTGGTTTCCTAGGCTGGATTTTGAATATAGTTTATCTTCCTACGTTACTGGGATGTAACAAGGTGCAATGCTTTATTTTTTCATGAAATGGATTCATGAATGCTTCAGAGATACAGAAATGAAAAATGCTATTATTTCTTTCTTCAAAGAAAAAAAGTATTTTTCTTCATATGAGACAGAATATACCTTCCCTGGATACTTCGCATATACCTCAAGGCCTGTGTGCTCCATCAAACTGCTTACCACAAGAGGAACCAGTAGGCAATGTCCCCAGTGCAACAGGATCTCCTTTTCTTAGCATTAATCGAGATCCAGTGGGCAGAATGGAGTTCAAAGTTTGTACATAACTGAAATTTGCGTTTAAAGGACACCAACTTTAACTGTACAATTCAGTGTAACTTCAGGAAAGTCAGAGCAATTACATTCATTTACTTGTGATTATTAAAACTGACCAAGAAAGTTGGGAGGAAGAAAGCAAAACTGAATGAAAAGTCAACAAGTCATGTCATTAAATCATTATTTACAAAATATATAGAACAATTCGCTGCCTCTGCCTGGTCTTCTAAGAGACCAAAGCTGTTGCCAAATGAAAATAAAATTGGCTTTCCCTCCTAACAGCAAAGGCCAATAATGTTTCCTCAGATAATTTTCTGGGGAAAAGCATTTATATTGTTCTAAAACATCTGATAATAATTACACACTTATTTGTAGTTTTCATGAGTGATGATAGCAGAGGAGACAGAAATAGTCTCCTAGAAGTGGGCTGTAAATGTTTCTGCCTCTAAATAAATGCAAGTCCAGTTGAACATGGGAGAGGGAAAAGGCATTATTTAGCACAGAATATTTGGCCCATTAATTTTCAAGGGTTATGAGTATCCAACATTTTGCTTTGCCCAACACACTTAGCTTGTGGAGTTCACATCTAACATAGTGCAGGCAGGCACTTCCCTTTCAAGTGAGCAGTCTGCTCTCTTTAACAATTTTGTTCAAAGGAGAAAAGACAGTGGAAAAAAAAAAGAAGCAGGATGTGACAAGCTGCATACATGTTAAGGGCAAAGCCATGCCTGTGTTAGTAAATGAACAACAAAGAGCACTCTAAGACACTTATCTCTGCCTCAGAGTGGATTGTTTGACAGTTCCTGGCATTCTTCTGGCACAGGCCAAATACTGCTCTTCCAGACTGATTCTTAGCTCTATTTGGTAGTTAGCCCAGGCCAGGAACAATTCCCAATTGTCAGTTTGTATGTAGCCATGATGTTTTTGAGGTTGAGAAAGTTTAATAATGTGGACGTGTACTGCCCTGTGGCCTCAGATGGCCTTAGTTCCTAGGCACATTTAATTTACTAATATAGATATTACGCAAGTGCATCATAAGCTTTAATATCCATCAGGCCTCACTGGAATAGATATGCCCTGTGACTTACCAAGAATGACTGGGGAATCTATAATAGGATGCAGTTCTTGGAGGACATACGAGACTACAACAAAATTTGAGAAACTAGAGGAAAACTGCAACTAGACACTTACTACTTAGAACTTGTGCTTATCCAAACCACATTCCTTCTCTAACCTTTGGCTACTGGTAAGAAAAAAAGTCACTATATCATAGACTACTGTGTGTTGCAGTGTGAAGGAGGATAGAGCTAACTGACCTTGCACTGATAGAACTGCCTGTGTAATATCCATAAACAATTGTAAGTACATCCAGATAGTAGAAAAAATGATAAAAATGAAGCCGTTACATACACAGAAATAATAGTTGGTTGTTCTTTTTTTTTTTTTTAATTTAGCTAGTTTAAAAAAATGTTTTCAAAATGACGAAAGGAAAGCTAAGTAACTGTTTCCAAAATGTTTGTATGACTAAGTGATGACTAGTGATAGTGGCAGCCACAAGAGAAAACAAGTCCAGGGCTGTTTTGTTCTATACCAGAGGAGAAAACTGGAGATTCCAAATTTTGAAGTGTTTTAGACATTGAAGAGAGAGAATAAAGACACAAACAGATGAGCCTGATGAGAAACTGAGTGTCTTGTGATTTGCATTTGTTGAAGGGTTTTACTTGGCATAGATGGACATATGTCAAGATAAGGAAAACAAGAAAACAAGTTAGGAAAATAGAGCCAATAGCTATCTACCTAGGCTCAAAGGGAAGATTTCACAGATCTTCTGACAGCAATGAAGAGGACAGAGCAAAGTGATCCCCAGTGAGTGGTACTTTATATAGCATAGGATGGCACTCAAGCAGCTAAGAACTGTTTAAAGCCTTCGGAACTGGAAGCCAGATTATGTCCCCAAAGCAGCAAGACAGAGAGATCACCACGGCAGTGAATGTTACAAGAGGCTCCATGTGGTCTTATTCATGTCTCACATCGGACTGGATGTGAAGATGTCCATCTTTGTGTGGATTCAATTGTTAAATCTGTTTGAAAAGGCAGAAAACAGCAGCAGCAGCTAACTTTGAGCTCCAGAACCAACTCTTAACTGAGCGGCCCAAGTTTCCGCTCTTTTTTACGTGAAATTTGGGAACTTACCAGATCAGTTTCTAGCTAATGAAGATAATGTTTTGCTTCAAAAATAAGAGACTAATAGAACATTTAAGATTATGCAAAGCCAGTTTCTAGGGAGCCAAAAATCATTATAATGACATAAACTGACACCCCTTGAGCAATGTGCTTTGTAAATTTTCCTTTGAAATGCAAGCCACACATGCAGCCAAAGAGTGGAACATCAACAAAAAGATGTATGCAGGCAAAGAAGGTTGCTCCTAAATTAAAATAATTATTTTTGAATGTGTAGTCATTTTCTTCTCTTTTTCCTATTCAAGTAACAAACAGTAGGTTTCAGGATCTCCACGTAGACCTAGTAGCAGGTATAGTTTTACATATAATGAGTGAGATTCTCATTATACTTATCCTTCCCTACACGCCTCTACTTAAATCCATCAGCTTTTCTAAAACATGGCCATTGAGGTGCACCTCAGCTACTTGTACAAAGAGAAGGAATTTGTCTGAGGAGTCATGTTGGCAAGTCTTTCCACCCAGGTGCCCTAACTGATCTTGGCCATTATGGAAAAGAGAAGCCGTCTCACAAAACCAGGCCACAGGCCACAAAGTGGGTTTCAGAGCTAAATTAACACCTTGAAATAAGTCCCAGAGCATTTGTGTAACGTATCCTTCGCATCATGCTCTGTACTAAAATCTTTATGTGTGTTTCTGTGGTTAAGCAAAATGATTGTTATATATTTAGAGCAAATTATATCTGCCCCCAGAAGGAGGTGGGTGGGTGCAAAAAGAAAACAGCAACAACAAAAAATACAAGTGCAAGGATAAAATTAATCTGATGGCCAGTGCTGTAATACTCAGGGCACAGACAACAGATCTGACCAGCCAGAGAAGATCCATGTGGGTGGCACAAGACCAGGGTATCTCTGCTGCCTAACACAGCAGATTATATGTCCAGTTCTCAACATTCTCTCACCAGATCCTTGAAAACTTATCAGTATTATCAGCTGCCAGTAATGAAATTAAAATCTGTGAACTCCTCTCTCTGAAGATGTTACAAGCCTGGTTTAAAGACAGTCTTGAAGAATTAAGACTCTTGAGTAAGACAAGATTTTCAAATGGCAAATTAAAGAGTACTTTGTTTGCATTAAGGTATTTTAACATTTAAAATGCTGTCAAGTAACCCTAAGAAAACTCTCCTTTAAAACAAACAAACAAACCCAAAGTTAATTACTGAAAACAAAACAAAAACAGGTAAATTAAACATGGAGTCCTAGTGCATTTGAGTGATACCAGAATCAAAGATTTTAAAGAAATTCAGTGAAACCTCACCCAAGAAAACTCCAACAAATCAACCAAGAAGGCCTGAGATTGGCTTTCTGAGAGCATTTTGAAAATCACGTTTTATCTCCTCATACCCTCTATCAGACATAGAATTGGAGTAGTTCATAAGTTTGCTTATTTTTGAAAAGGATTCTTCATAGAGAAAAGGCTTGAGAAAGGCTGCTGCCTTCAAAAGTGGCAACAGTGTTTTGGAAAGACTTCACCAAACACACATAGACATGCATGCAAAGATAAAACAAAAATAATCCAAATAATTTCTATATTTCTTAAGTTCCTGTATTTGATACCTGTGCCTAAGTAGAACTTTTTATTTTAAGCCCTTCCTAAGCTTAGATATAAACACAAAAACACATCATTTACTGTGTTGGTAGCTTTAACATTTCAAGATCATTCTGTTTGCTTAAGCAACATAAGATGAAATAAAAGCTTTCCCTTTTGCATTCCACCTCTTCTAATTTTTCTCCATGCAATGAAGTCATCATAATCATCCATCTTTGATCTTGCAGTCATCTGTGACACTAGATTAAGATATCACAAGTGAACAATAACGACTTCACTGAATTAAAGAAAAAGAAAATTAGATTCATAAGGCAGTGTTTTATTATTTTTTAAAAAAAGAAGAGGAAAAAGGAAAAAGAACAAAAAAGAAGAAGAAGGAGAAGAAGAAGGAGAAAAAGAAAGAGGAAAAAAACCCTAGAAAATCTTCTTACAAAGCGGTCATGCAAGCTGCATTAAAGAAGGATGGAATTGTGATGTGAAAAATCACAAAATCACATTTAGAAGCCTTGGTAATTCTTTGAAACTCTTCACTTGACTGTTAATTGGGGGGAGCTTGAATATTTTAATCACCAGCTACAAAATATTTGAACTAAATATAAAGTAACTGTACTCGAAGGCTGTTGTGCTTCTGTACTATTCTTGTCTTTGTTTCCCCTTTTTACTTGTACAGGCTGTTCCACCACCAAACTTTGAGATGCCAGTTTCTATCCCAGTGTCCAACCACAGCAGCCTGGTATACAGTAATCCAGTCAGCTCACTGGGAAACCCCAATCTTTTGCCACTGGCCCATCCTTCTTTGCAAAGAAATAGCATGTCTCCTGGCGTGACACATCGGCCTCCGAGTGCAGGTAACACAGGTAGGCTCCGTTCAGTCCTGTCTTCTTAAATTCTCTTTTATTGGCTGCCTGTGCACCTTAGGTCACTTTAAACTGTACTCTTAGAAACAAGAACTCTGTTTTTAGTAGTCATAACAGTTTGTCCAAAATTGCTGCGTTGAAGAATCAAAAGAGCCAAATTGGTTTCTATTCCCAATTTAGAAAACAAACAAACAAAAACATTCTAAAAAGAGTTGAATATCGACTGAGATTAAGGGAAATCAATAAAAGATTAAAGGGAAGACGATCTGCTGTTTCATAAAAAGGCAGCTTGTCTACTTAATTCATGCAGTAAGTCTCTACACCATAAAACTTAAAGGGGCAGGGGACAATGCATGGAAAGTGCAAACAAGTTGAAGTAAGAAACCTAAATGCTCCAGTCTGGTGACGATGAGGGCTCATCACTAAACAGGATAAGGGTGAATTCAGTTAATTCAGTGTGCCTGACTGGAGCAACATCAACATCCTTAAGAATACTGGGTTCAAAGAATCATTTGAGGTTTCCAAGTTCAAAGGGAAATTTGTGAAATCCTTAGAATGACTTTCAATGAAAAGCTGCAGAAATTAAAATAAAAAGCTATGCAAATAGATCTGATAGCATCTGAGCTAAACTCTGTTTTGTGACTCTGGGCGTGATCTGAATCCCTCTGAAGTCATAGATACAGAGAGAGAAACAGCAGTGCATATCGGAGCGGGTCATTTGAAGTCAGAGAACATTTTGAATGTTTGCCTATTATAGTTTACTGTACTCACTTGTAGTATTTCAACCCTCTAGGTGGCCTGATGGGTGGGGACCTCACTACCGGTGCAGGCACCAGTGCAGGTAAAGAGAAAAGAACTTGTATTTATTTTTCTAATTGAAGAGAGGAATTCCTCCAAAGGCTAAATCCTAAAATATCTTCCATATTGGAGATCAGATATTCGTTTATTTTCCCCAGCTGGGTAGTGGAGGGTTGGTAATTGTGCTTTAAAAAGTTTGTTTTCTTCAGTGTTGAAAATCTTGTAGTTCAGCAAATTCCACGGACACAAGTGTCTATCTTTCTTTGCAAGATCCTTTCCATAGAAGCTTATAGGTTCTCTGGACTGGGTGATCAGATGAGATTCCCACTGAGGCCAGTGTCTGAAACTTTGACCGTTTATAAGTCACAGGAAGTTTTGTCTTTGACTTAGTGGAACTGAGTTCACTATTGAATTTCTCATTAAATTTTCATCTACTGAGCACAGATTTGATTTCAAGCCCAGGTTTAAGACCACTTCTGATCTTTGAAATCTGTTAGCACAAGCCCAGGTTTAAGACCACTTCTGATCTTTGAAATCTGTTAGCATTCTCTTAAATAATCAAAAACTAACAACTTAGTTTTACGTTTGTGCTTAAGTACTTTCGGACACGGCAGGGAAAAGGATGTCCCATATAATCACGAGAGAGAAAGATGAGCCCCTTTAATTCTGTTCCTATGAACCTAATGAGAGCTGTAAGGACTGTTAAGGTCGGTATAACCAAAGCAGCGTTGTCACAGTCCTATTTGCTGAGTAAACTCAGTAGTTTGTTCACAATGTCAGTGATGTTGCATTATTACAAATATAGATTACAAAAGACAACGGCAAGATTTCCATTTCAATTTTAGAAGTAAGCACATAAGTTTAAAGAAAATAAGTGGAGTTTTTACATGGAGCATATTTCATGTTACTGAATTAACTGCTTTCGTAACGGTAGGGGAAAATAGTTGAAAGATCAGTTCTGTGCACCGTAAACCAAGGCCAATATATTTCCTGATTCTAACCCTCTATTATAAAATGACTTATATAGAAATTCTGGATATAGCAATCTTCTTTTTTCTTGGCTCTTATCATCCTGCTTTAGACCACCCCCTTTTATCTTCACACATAGATGAGTAACAGATGTTTGTGTGATGCCTCTGTAGTAAAATGGAAACTGCAGTGTATCAAAAGACTGCTTTAAACACATGCTGATGCTTTGAGAGGTCGTTTTGTATTAATTTAGCAGTAGTATAGCAAACCAGGGGAACTTAGGTGTTAGTATCCTTTGTCAACAAAAAAAGAAAATACAGTAAGCATGATAGTTTTGTTAATTATCTTTTGCGTGAAAAAGATAAAGAAATATTTGTTCTGGTTCTTATTTTGTCTGCTTTTGTTTTGTTGGTTTTTTTGTTTGTTTGTTTTTTATCTCATGTATAGTAGGAATTTAAAGAGTGACAGCAGAGGAAGTCAGATAATAATTTGATTGCCCTATTAAGGGGCTCCCTCTACTGTTTTTTTAAGAAATATCATTGTCTCATTCCTGGTTTCTCTGTTTCTTTAAAAAGATGTTGGAAAGCAATTAGCAAAAGCAATGTCTTCTTCTAAAAGAGGCGCATACTAAACTAAAAGCTCATCAACACATGCATTTGGTGAAATAATCTTCATGTTTAATAAAATCTGTATATCAACATGCTAGCTTAAAATGTTTTTTCTTTTTAAATACATTATTTTCTTGAAAATATATTAAAAGCATATATAAGCATAGTAAGAGGGATTGCTTATTTCTCACTAACTCAGAATTTGCATCTCCTGCATGAAATGATATGCACTAAGCTCTCAAGCAATCTAACTCAGGAGTAGGCATTTGATTTGAGGGGCATATATATTGGGAGCATTGCTGGGAATGCATTGTAAATATTTAATCGTATGAATAGTCTTTGCTCTTTAACTGGCAATAAGACTTTAAACACCATAAAAGAAGTGTTTTCCAGATCTCTTAGATGCAGAATAGGAGGAAGAATTTGATACAGGGCTGAAGGAAGATGAAAGGTCACTATAAGGTCAAATCCTCTGTCTTAGTTGCCTTATTCTACAATGACACTATTTTGGACAGCCCCCTCTCTTAAGGGGACAGAAAAATGAACATCAAAAGTTCTCTTTGTTCATCATTCCTCAAAAGAAACAGAGACCTCTGTGTTTTATTCTAATTGGCATCTTAGAAGCTGGTAGCATGCACATTATAAATTTGCATTTTTCTGCAGTGTCCAAAAATAGCATGTATTCAAAATAACATACTCCATGAAGAGGAGTCTATACAGTTTCATTTCTGTCACTACAAAATGAAACCACTCTAGATTGCTAACACCAGGCCTCAGTTTCTGCACTACTTTTACAAATCACATTATTACAAATTATATCTGCAGCATCACAGATGGTAAAAGATTAGTTGAGCCTGTGTTTTGAAAACTATTATTTTGATGGGTTTGATTATTTTAAGTAATAACCCTGAAATAATTTACAATTTACCTTGGGACTTACCAGAATATAAGAAAGGTGACTGTTTCTTTATTATCCTGCTTAACTAAATACCAGCAGTGGTATATTTAACTTAAACCAAGGTTATCTCAGGTTTGTTAAAGCAAGCTTACTCTAAGCCAAAACCTGATTGAATCATTTCTATCATGTGATAGTAGGAACTGCCAAAAAATTGGAGTGAACTTCACATTTAGTGTATTTGCTAAATTACAGCAAAGTCAAACCAAAGGCTTTTGACTGAAAGAAAGAACAAGAACTTTTTGGACTCAAGTCAGTTTTCTGGATCACAGTTACATTCTGGAGTCACATCCATCAGGTTTTTGCCGTAACTAACAAGAAAATAAGAAGTGGCGTGTTACCAGTTTACTTAATGGACTGTGTGAAGTTCTTCTTAATTTTGGGGAGCAGATTTAGTCAATAATAAAACCAACTAAATCAACAGTAATTTCACCAGAAATAAACAACAACTATAAAATTGAAGTTTTAGCTCTGCAAACAATCTGTACTCAAATTTTATACAGTAATTCAGTATTTATCTAGAGTACTGATAAAAGATTTAAACTTCAAAATAATCAACAGTTTTAAAATCAAAATAGATCTGTATTGGAGAAAGTCTTTTTTTCTTTCTGTGTTTTAAGCTTTTGGTCTTTAAACTCACTGTATTTCAGATGAAGATATACTTTTTTTACTATGGTTTTCAGATTATGATATTTTTTATTTTATAATTAAGTTTTTTTCTGAACAGAATAAGGTCCAGTTAGGTCAGCAAAATTTCTTTAAATTTTAAACCACTATAAATAATAAAATCAACATTAAATATATATATATATATATATATATATATATATATATATAAAGTTTTAAATCTATTGTGTTTATTATGCAGATTTTACTAGATTTTACTAGATTTAATTTTTTATTTGCTTTCTTTAATTTGTTTTGCTATTCAGTTTCTTTACAGCCTCCATCTTGGCATTAATATTAAAGAAGCAAGTTATTCAGAAGTACTTGAGGGTCTGAAAATGCTGTCAGTGTGTCGAGTGCTTGTTCTCTGTAACTCATACATCCTTAAGCTAACTTTAATTCTGTTCTTTAGAATCATTAGACACAGAAAAGATCAGCAGTGCATTTTTGATCATTCATCCTGGGTATTTCCAATAACTGAAACCCATATTCACGAATAAATTCAGCAGCTAGACATATCCTTCTCAAAATGGAGCACGAGCTAGCAGTTGTCTTCACATCTGCTGAGAGCTCGGGGTCTTAGATTTACTTTCCAATGTTATAATTTGCCAGTGCTTTTCTGCAGATTCTTCTCTTGACTGGGCTCTGGGTGAGCTTATTATATATTCTACTAGTATTGCAAGTCAAATATGCAACAGTTTTTTCTTTATTTTTTAATTTCCACGCCCTCGGGAGAGACGCAATCTGGGTGGTATCATCTCAAAAAAAAGAAAAAAATCAATGATTTACTAAAAAGAAATAACTATCTGTCCAAATAAACCTAGAAGCAGTAGAAGCAGTACCAATTCTAATAAAGGAAAGTAAGTAAGAAAGGAAGAAAGAAAAGAAAAAGAAAAAGAAAAAGAAAAAGAAAAAGAAAGAAAGAAAGAAAGAAAGAAAGAAAGAAAGAAAGAAAGAAAGAAAGAAAGAAAGAAAGAAAGAAAGAAAGAAAGAAAGAAAGAAAGAAAGAAAGAAAGAAAGAAAGAAAGAAAGAAAGAAAAGGGTTTTCAAAGGCACCTAATTCCATTTGTGTCTTTTGAAGTCTTAAATATAAATAAGCAAACTAGTACTAAAAAAATGAAAATTTGAAGAGTTACTTAAATATTCTCTACTGCACTCTGAAATCATGCTTGGCATAGGCAAGAGAAGATAATTCTTAAGTATAAATGTGGAATAAGTTAAACAAACAAGTGAGCTTTGAACTATTATTTCCAAGCTGCAATTTACAGGCGACCTGTTGGTACTGGGTCTGCTGAGGAGAACATGACAGTCACAAACCTTCCATTCTAGCTCAGTAAGTGCAGTTGCCCACAAACCTCTCACCTAAGGATTGGGCAAGATGTGGTACAAAAGTATAGTAAACAGTTCCTGTTCAAGGAAGTGTGCAGTCCAAAAGAAAGGACATGCAGTCATTCATAACAGAGTTCATGATGCAATAGTGCCAAACCCAAACAATAAGAAATCACAAATTGACAGGTTGGCTTAAAATCATGGAGGGGGATAAGAAATGAAAAGCATAACGGTTTTTCTTTTCCCTTTTTCCACTCCCTGAATGCCAGTAGCAGTTGCTTTTCCTGCCTTTGTTCTGTATGAGGAGAATACATGATTCTTTTCAGTTCCGTATTGGTCTAAGAGTTGGTGTCTTACGGGAAGTACCTACAAGTATGAGATTGGTGATAAATGTGAGATTCCCCAGTGAGAACGCTGGAATTTATCCTCTAATATGTACTATGAAGGAAACAGTTAATCTAATAGTACATGAATTTTGTGTCCATGTAATCAGTCAACACAAGACTTTACAAAACTAAGTCCTTTTCCTGCCCTAGGCAACTGATCTGTTTAATACAGCTTGTTCAGACTCTCTTCATACAGGTAAAACTCATGACAGTGAAACTTTTGAGTGTGAATTTGAAAGGATGGTTGTGCAATCCACATAAAAGTCAGACAAAATATTGCAGAGAGTGCTGAATGCACAAGTTAGATGTGTGTATTTTCAGCTGGCTCACATGACCTTGCCAAAGAGGTTCATGTAAGCTCATTCTTAGTAGACGTCACTGAAAATATGTGGAAATTTGGCCTGTGTTTTGTTTCCATCGGTTGTGTAAGTGTTGACTTAGTAATTTATTTAGTTATTCTCTGTCTCATCATCTCTATTATTAATGTCTCAATATTTGTATTTATAAAAAGACAGCTTGAAAGGATTGAAAGGGAGAAAGCCCTAAGTTCACATGCAATGAACAATTAAGTGAGTCATGCAAACTGTGATTTTTTATAAATGGGACTTAAAAGACAGGCATGATTGACTTCTTTTCCTATATGACAAGCAGTAACTAATATTCATCTAGAGTGATTTGGATTTTTAGATAAAATCATTTTCCTTGTGAAGTCAGTGGGAATTTTTTTTTTTTTTTTTTTTTGCTTTCCATCCATGAGACAGGAATTTCTATGCTGATGGCATTTTGTATGTGCATTCTTGCTCTTTAGAACATCAGAGTATCTACTGTTGCACACTGCAATCCGTATTCTTGTTCCAATTCATATCATATAAAAAGGCTTTGCACATCAACAAACATCTGGATTCCATGTCTATCCTGAAAGAGGCAGTTGATGCCTTTAGGATCTGAAATGCAGCAGCACCATTGCTCTGAGAAGTAAAGCAAGCAATGCTTTTAACCTCCTGAAGCTGGGACCATGGCCACATGCAGAAGTTCCTGGCGGTATTAAGCTAATGTGACCTCTGCCCTTTAACTTTTAACATGATTCCCCAATTAAGATATTTGAGCCATAGATTCCAGTTGTTTTCCAAATCTCTGGCAAGCTGATTTTTCCCTTGATAACAGTTGGAACAGTTTCTGAGAAATAAATGCCAGAGGAGACAGGGATCAGTTAATTACTGATCTTTTATTTGCATCTGCTTAAATTTCAGAACAAATCCAAGCAGTATTATCTGTGTGCAGAACACTTTCCTTTTGTGTGTATATTGGTTGTAATAACAACATAGGAAATTTAGAAAAATAAGGCTGTGTCATTTGTGTTTAAAATACACAGTTTTGGGATTTTTCTGACATTTTAAACTATGCATTCATCATATTTCAGTAATTTTCCATTAGCAAAAATAATCAATATAACATGTGGCTATATGCTTAAGAAGAAAAGAAAAAAAAAAACACATCAGTTTCTAAAATTTCTTAGGGATACCAAGAAAGTACACTTTTAAATTATGTACTCTTTTTAAAATTGGTATTTCTGTTGTCCTGAAATACTTCTTATTTAAAAAAGCATTTCCTGTGAAATTATAATTTATTTCAAATGCCCAAAAAAACAAGGGGCTCATCATAAGCAAATGATTTTTCACAAGCAAGCAGTGTGTCAATTGCTCTCATGCAAGCAGTCAGGAGGAGTGAACTCCTCTGCTCTTCCCAGGCTCATGTATTTTTCCTATGTATTGTTAGAAAATACATTATTTTCCAGCAGTGTGGTTTTACCTCTTGCATAAGTTTGTTCTTCCCTTTCTTCTCAAACTAGAACACCTCACATTAAAAACAAAACAAAACAAAACAAAAAACTGGTAATTGTGTATTTCTGCTTAGGCAGAAGTAGAATGGATCATTTTTTCAGCTTAGTGTAAAACATATTTTTTTTATGAACTAAGGATTAAGCTATTATCCTAAGTGCAGGTTATCTCAGACAGGTTAGGTCCATATATCATTTGTCCATCTTGCATGTATTGTGTGATCAAGTCTGTGCCACTTAGTGCAAGACTTTCAGAAAATGTGCCAGAGGCAGAGGTAGGCTAGCTCTTTCACCATGGCAATACACTTTCAAGTGGCTGTCTGGTCCCTAAGTCTTGTTTGGTCTTAAAAAACACAGTAATATTGCCCTGATGTTCATTAAGCAGTTCCCACCTTCTTGAACTACAGAAAGCGTAGTCTTTATAATGCACAAAACTGAGCACTCTGTGATTTTCTTAAGTGTTTTCCTCTTAAAATTCACTGCTTAGCTACTATGCTGCTTATCACACAGAGTCACAGAGTCACAGGAGTCAGAAGGAACCTCTGGAGATTGTCCAGTCCAGCTCCCTGCTAGAGTAGGTTGCCTACAGTAAGTTACAAAGGAAGGCATCCAGGCGTGTCTTGAATATTGCCGTAGAGACTCCACAACTTCCTTGGGCAGCCTGTTCTGGTGTTCTGTTTCCCTCACAGAAAAGTGTTTCCTGTGTTCCAATTTCTGTCTGTTACCCCTAGTCCTCTCACTGGTCCCATCCTCTTGACTGTCATCAGTTAGGTGTTTGTAAGCACTGATGAGATCTCCTCTCAGCCTTCTCTTCTCCAGGCTCAACAGTCCCAGGTCTCTCAGCCTTCCCTCATAAAGGTGATACTCCAGGCCCCAAATCATCTTTGTAGCCTGCCTCTGGTCTCTATCCAGTAGTTCTCTGTTTATATGAAGATTCAAGATAAACAAGATTATGTGAAAAACTTGTTTTTCAACATAACCGTGGATGCTGACAATTAACTTCATTTGAACAAAACTGTATTGTGAAACTGGAAATAAGTAAAACAATACAATTGGAGGTAAAGATATAGGAAATATAGAACTTTACACTGAAGCTAATATTAAGCGTATTGACAATACTTCAAAATCAAAAAACACAAGCAGGATCTGGAGCTGGGCTGCCTATTGCTTTCCTTTTGTGTTGAGGAAGCAGAAAGGACTAAACACAATTGTGTCAGCCTGACGAAGGCAGAGCACTCTTCCTCCTTCCCAGTTTACGCAGATCTTGAAACAGATCTTTGCTGCTCATGCCATATAGACACCCCTGTTCCAGAGACTGCAAGGAGGAAGTCCAGAACTGTGCTGATATATCTGCCTGCATCTTGGGAAGCTTCACTGCAGTAAGAAATGTTTTGAAAGGCTGCTTGCTCCTATACAGGCAGCCACAGGCTAATCCTGTAGCCAGGTGCCATCTTTGCATGTACCACATTAAGGTGTCAACTACTAGCATAGGCTGAAGTGGCAGAATATTTAGTGTGAGAGCTTCTTTAGAAACATTCAAATATGGATCTTAATATAACAACAAAACATCACCTCAGCATTAGAGATCAGGTTGGTTTGCAGTGTACTTAGCTACACACTTGGCCAAGCAGTAAAATATTTGCATGAAATTTAGTGCTCAGAACGCTGTTCTCATGGTCTTTCATCCTGCATGTAAATAAACCCATCTATCTCTCCATTTGGCTGAAAAAGTATCTCAGGTTTCTTCTGTTCAGGACTGATGGCCCTAGATTTCCAGAGATGTGATTTGCAGCGTTTTCTGTAGTGTCAAGGCTCTCTTATTACTGTCAGCTTCCTGAAGGGAAGCTCGCTATCCTGAAGGAAATCTGAGCCTACTTGCTGCAGGAGGGGATACACGTGTCCTTTTCAGTAGTATTTGTGAGCACCTGCAAATACTCTAAGCAGACTGGATTGTATGCGTGTTTCAAATTTTAGATGGCACTTGTGCCAGGGTTAGAAATTAATTCTGACTGCTTCATCCACATAAGGTGGCTGGCAGTAGTCAGTATGGAGATACAAAGAGAAGCAGTTGGTTTTCATATCCTTTATGATGGCAAGCATGCTTCCACAGCATTGCGGGGACAGGGAGCTGGGGATGGGGGATGAGGACAAGGTTCCTAAGGTGCCAGCCAGGTGCAGGGCATCCAGAGCTGTGGCAAAAGGTGCATGGAAGTATGTTTTGTAAGCTGCATTTGTCTCAGTTCACTCCCAGTAATTCCATTAAGAAGGTACAGTAAAGTAATGTTGTGGGAATGGAGAACTACTTTACTGTAAAAATTTTCTTTTTTTCTGGGTGAGCTTGTCTGCATATTGGTTTCCTTCTGCCACTTCCTGCTAGTAAAAATCTTGTACTGTGACATGAGTAGCACACAACACTTCAGAACCTTCAAGTTATCTTCTAAAAAATTATGTGTAGGTGAATAATCAGTGCAGCTTCCTGGCATAAGTGCATTAGTGTTGGTATCATTTTTGTTAGAGTGCTAAATAATAGCCTGTTCCAACAGTGTGTGTGAGTTAAGAAATTATACACATAAGATGTAAAAAGAGAAAAGGAACTTGTTCCTTGCCTTTCAAATACTGTTAGGTGCAATTACCATTCTTCTAAGAAGAGGAAAATAAAGCCAAGTGAAGAGTGCACAACTGAATTTAAAATTAGCAAAATGCCTATTACTGCATTGATTCTTTTTACTTTTTTTATTTATCTTTTTACATTTTAAAGTCCAAACTAAATCCTATCCTAACCAAATCTCGTATTTATGTAGATTCATTCTAAATTTAAGATTTCTTCTGAGAAGCTTGGTGGACAACAGTGTCATATATGTAATGTACATATTTAGCATAACCCACCAAGAAACAGGTATCCTCCATGAGATGGAAGGCAAATATTCCTGCAAAGTGAATATTCTTAGTGCAATAATTATGATAATTTTTGTGTGTAAGAGCAAATGATTGTTGAGAACTTGAAATTACCATCAATATTTATTAAAAACAGTTAAAAAATCTGAAGGCTCTTATTAAAATTAATGGGGGTATGCATTCCAGGTACCCAAAGATCAACCCATACAGTGAGCGAAATGCTTTAAAGTAAGTGAAAGAAAGATGATTGTGAGTCTTGCTCTTACTACTTCTGAGACTGAGACAGACGTTTTGTTCATTCATTATATTTTTGTATCTTTGAAATAATAGAAGAAATAATACAAGAAAGACATTGAGATTTTGGAAAGGGTCCAGAGGAGGGCGACTAAGATGATCAGGGGGCTGGAGCACCTCCCCTATGAGGACAGGCTGAGGGAGTTGGGCTTGTTCAGCCTGGAGAAGAGAAGGCTGCGGGGTGACCTGATTGCAGCCTATCAATACCTGAAGGGAACCTACACCCAGGAGGGGAGTAAACTCTTCAAAAGGGCTGACAACAGCAGGACTAGGGGAAATGGTTTTAAGTTGAAGGAGGGAAGATTTAGGTTGGATGTTAGGGGGAAGTTCTTTACTAGGAGAGTGGTTAGGCCCTGGAACGGGCTGCCCAGGGAGGTTGTGGATGCCCCGTCCTTGGACGTGTTTAAGGCCAGGTTGGACGGGGTCCTGGGCAACCTGATCTGAATGTGTATGTTTGGTGGCCCTGCTAGGCAGGGGGGTTGGAACTACATGATCCTTGGGGTCCCTTCCAACCCGGGTGATTCTGTGATTCTGTGATAATAAATTAAAAAAACAAGTAGGAACTTGACAGTATCAAGTCTTCAAGAAATCAGGATGCAAAAATTTTCCAATTTTTCAAGAATTTGAGACTTGGAATCATGACACTGCTGATGTGGAAATAAATAATTCACTCTTCATTTGTTTTACTTTAACACATGGAAAGCCTCCTTTCTTAAATGCTCCCTTGAGGAGTATTGCCCTAACTCTGAGAACATCAATAATTACAACCACTTTGCTACAACTGCAATGCCAGTGACAAAACTTTGAAGGAGGAGAGATAAATTTTGCTCCTTATCCTGTCTCAAATAACTTGTACCTTGCTCCTATCCTTAAATTGCTGCAAAATTGAAGTTACAATTTAAGATATTAGTGCATAAATTTGCCGTTTTGGCAGATAGCATACTAAAATATTGGTTTTTTAATTTGTATTGACTGACTAGCTAGTAGCACATAAAGCTAATTTTTTTCTGTATTTTTTTTTTTTAAGCAATTTTGTAGGGATTAGTCATGCAGTCTTTACTTGGACAGAATTTCCTCTAAAGTCAGTGGCACTTATGCCTAGCTGCAGAATGTGGGAACATGACCAAGAAGAGCATTCTATGCTTAGAAGGCATTTGTCTATATATTCTGCCATTTTTGTCCCAGTACAAAGTCTGGCACTGCGTTTCATGACACACGCTGCTCTGTGAGTTCTATCTAAAAACAAGCTCTTTTCTGTGTAAAACATTGTTACTCTTTCAAATCAGTATAACAAACAACAAGAGGAAAAATAATTTTCTCTGAAAACTTTTTGAATTGAAAATGCTTTCAATTTACAAATTGTGACATATGCCCTTTAAAACTTGCACGTCTACTGTTTTTATTTTCATTATGCGTTACAAATCATATCCGTAATGTTTCTAAATGTTCAATTCCAGCAAAAATATGGCTTTTAACCGAATAAAAATGTAAAGCCAACTTGCTCTAAAATCCATCTGTTTTTCATTTTCTTATAATCTATAATCAGGAAATCCATTCATACATGACATGTAATTTCTCCGCTTTCAAGTGGATAGTGGAATGTGATGTTCTGCATACAGTCACATCTAAATTGATAATTGTCCAGGCAGAGCGTAATTTTAAAGTATAGGATGAAGGAAGGCTTAATTTGTATATTAGAAGTCTCGTGCATTTTTTTTTTTTGCCTCTGCATGTAAATGAGACTGTTCTGTTTGGTGGATTTATCTGAAGGTGGGACAGCTGCCTCAGAGCAGGCCAGGGCTTTCTGAGTAAAGAGGATACAGTTTAAAGAGCTGGTTTAAATGCAGACTCTTCTTAACAGTAAACCACACGCACACATTCATCGTTGATTTTCAAATGATGGGTTTCTATATCACTGGTTTAAGGTCCACAGTCTTGCATTCCTGTATCCACACAATACCAAAAGAATAACAGTTTGGTGGCTGGAAAGAGGAACAGTTATTATATGGCTCCAAAATGCTAGCTACCATAATATGCCATGAACAGCAGAAATCTGCTGGTAAAGAGAAGATTACAGTAGTGCTTAAAAATAATTTGATGTTCTAAAAATATAAATACAAGAAATGTTATCACTGTTCAAAGTACTCATAGGTAAATATAAAGGTTTGATTGAAGTTCCTGAAGATAAAGGTGCCTCTTCTGAAAAGAGCCCTTTCTTTTTCTTAATTCTGACAGAAAATTATATGAAGTAAAATTTCTACAGAACACGGTTGTTTTTTTGTTTTTTTCCTTGTAATCTTTGCAATGTAAGGATTTTTTTTTTTCTGTAGTCATAGAAAAGAACATATAAAGTGTGCTGTTTCATCAAATATCTCTGGTTGCATATTGCAGAATAAAGTAGCTGCATGAAAATTATGCTTATTCAAACAGCTTCATTTTCACTTTCTGACCAGGTTCTTGTCATACAACAGATTTCACAAGGTAGTTTTACTTCCTGCTAATAAAATTTCTCCTGTATGAAACCAGTACCAGAGAAATTCTGATTTTGCTTCAGTTTCTTCTGTTGATCGCTTCTCCATGTAAATGTTTTGCAGGATTCAGTTTGTCTTAGATGAAGTTCTTAAAGGTGCTGTAGTTTCTGAAAGAAAATATTCTTGTATATTCCAAATATCCCTTCTAATTCCACTGCCTTTAACAATGCATAGCATTAATTAGAGCATAATATGGAGCATATCTGCACTTAGAGCAATTGTTCATTTGTTAAAATGGCTGCTGACACAAAATGGAAAACTCTCATCAGAGTTCTCCTATTTTAAATTGATAAGATTGAAATATACTCTTTTAATAAACTCATTTTTATCTCACTAACTGTAACTTACTCTTATTATGGAAATACAAAACTGATTGGGCGTAAAGAACACTTCTATTAAAAATCTCTGAATTTGTTCGAGTGCTTCTAGGTTTTGATCAATTATTGATTGATTATTTGACGAATTATTTTTTGCAAGACTTGTGAAATTGTTACAGCTTGGCCAGAAGAGTGGCTAAAGGTACCTGAAGAATATGGAAGTCAAGCAATTTAATGATACTTTTCATGCTGTTCCAAGCATAACGTTCACAATTCAGGGTTTTCTGGAGCCTGAAGGGGTTTTGCGTGTACGAGCCTTTGACTGATTTTGCTTTGGTGGATTTTCTGATCTGGTAAATACAATTGGTCAGCGTGCTTGCAAATTAAAAATATAGTTTAATGTTAGTCACACTTGGACACACATTATTCTAACTATAAAGCTGATCCATTCTCCTTTACTGTCTCTTTTTGACTTCCTTACAGATTTCTCAGATTTAGTCCTATAATCCATTCATGTCCAATAGGGCTGTAAGCGCCACTCAATGTGAAAAAGTGAGATACTGTAGTTCTTGCCTTTGGAACTACAGAGAAAATTATGAAGGTTCAGGACACCTAACTCATGCGCCTGCTCCACACTCATTAATTCTTGCTGAAAATTAAATATGAGTCCCAAACAGAAACTCCCTAACATTTACATTTACTTTCTTGGTATATGTCTGTGAAAGCTTTCTCTTCCTGAATCAACTCTCTTATTATGACTGGGCAATTTCTGGATTTCTCTTGACCATTAGAGAGAGAATTACAGTCATTTTTTTTTCTCCAGACTTTGTGGGTAGCAAATGAAATTTAATGGGTAGGAAAGAAAGATCTCATTTTTAGTGGCATGGTAGGTGTCAGTAATAGTACTGAAACACAATTGCCAATACCATATAGTGAGAGAAAGAAACTCCCTTTTGAAGAAAAGAAAGAAAGAAAGAAAGAAAGAAAGAAAGAAAGAAAGAAAGAAAGAAAGAAAGAAAGAAAGAAAGAAAGAAAGAAAGAAAGAAAGAAAGAAAGAAAGAAAGAAAGAAAGAAAGAAAGAAAGAAAGAAAGGAAGAAAGGAAGAAAGGAAGAAAGGAAGAAAGGAAGAAAGGAAGAAAGGAAGAAAGGAAGAAAGGAAGAAAGGAAGAAAGGAAGAAAGGAAGAAAGGAAGAAAGGAAGAAAGGAAAAGAAGAAAAGAAAAGAAGCATTTGCCTGTCAGAATTCCTAGGGCTTGCAGAAAGCAGCAAGAGATGAAGATGAAAGATACGGAGGCATTTTCCAAATAAGGTTATGCTCTTGTTCTCATTGACTTTAGTGTTGACAGAATCAGGTCCAAAAACTGTGGTGAGGGAGCACAAAAAACATTTGAGAATCTTCCTAGTCCTCCCCCTGCCTTTTCTGGAAATTATAGCCTCACTATACTCATCCTTTGTTTAAAAACAAAACAAAATCATGAACTGGAAAGGGCTGAGTCAGGCAAGGCAGAACCCTCCATAGTTGTCAAGAAAATGCAGCGTGGCTTTGACTTTATTTAAGCAGTAAGATTCTCTGAAACTCCTGATTCTCTTTTAAGGAACAAGTGAGATCTTGGCCATTTTGAACAGATAGTATATTGTGCTATGTAATATCATAGTAAAGAGAGTCGTGTAATGTCATAACTGCAGCACATCACTGGATGTCCCCTGCCATGAGAGAAAGCTTACTTACTAACAATTTACATTTGTTTCAAACATGGTGCATGTTGGTTTTTTGCTGCAAAGATACAATAAGTAGCACAATTATTTACCTTGAACCGTAGTATTGAAATGTTTTAATGTTTAGTACTAAGAAATATGTTTGAGTTTATAATCTCTCTCCCTTACTCTTTTCATTTTCTGTTTTGTTTTGTTTTGTTTCTAAATAGGAAATGGTTATGGCAACCCCCGCAACTCACCAGGTCTGCTGGTCTCACCTGGCAACTTGAACAAGAATATGCAAGCAAAATCTCCGCCTCCAATGAATTTGGGAATGAACAACCGTAAACCAGATCTCCGTGTGCTTATTCCACCTGGCAGCAAGAATACAATGCCATCAGTGGTAATGTATTTTAAAAGCCTTTTTTTTAAATCTCCTCCAGATAAGATATTTAAGAATTTCAAAGCCTGCTAACCCAACTAAAAAAAGTAGAATAACATTCCACATTCTTGCTTTTTTGATCTTTCTGTCTGGCTTTATGGCTCGACATCAAACTAAAGATTTAGGCAGATTCATTTTAATTGCTTTTATGAAACTACTTTTACTTCATCCTTTTTTTTCTATGAACTTACAAAATAGAAAATGTGTCCTGAACAGTGTGAACTTCTTCACTCACCTTCCTGATAACTGGAAGATCCTTTCCTGGGTTTTTCATAAAGCCTGAATTTAACCCCAGATATATTTCTCTTAAATGTTTAGCCATGCAGACCCTCAGCAGATGGCAGATTAACTACAAATAAATGAATTTGAACTCTACCACTCTGAGCAACAAAAGTCAGGTTTTAGAAGGATGAGATGTAGTAAGCAGATAGAGCATGACAGAGTGGAGCATCAAATTGCTGTACCTCTTACCAGTATTCACAAAATGTAAGCAGATTGTTACAGTTAAAGATTGAATCATGAAGGTGTCGTATCTTGCAGAACCCTTCCAGAAGTGGGTTAGTAGTTGCAAGTAAACCTTTCATTAGTGTTTTAACATTAAAATGGAGTTTGATTAAAAAAATATCTGGATGGTAAATTTACGTGCTGACATAAACAAATTTTTCCATTATGTAACAAACACTATTAAAACAGCTGCCTTCGCTTGATGTATTATAAATTAACTTTGAACATCGAACTAAAACTTCCCGTAAATGTGATGCTGGGCTCTCTATGAGGATAAGTAATAAATAGTCTCCTACAGGGCAGCCCTCAAAGTCAACCAAGCCGTGACAAGCTGTCTGCATCAAGTGATTTATTCCAAGGTCCTTAAAACTGATACTTTCCAAGGGATTCTGTGAATAGTCAGGTCTCCTGAAACCAGGTATAGCAACACAATCTGCAGCCAGTGGGGCTACAGAAAAAGTAATGAATTCTTAGAGAAAGGCTCGTGCTGAAAAGTGGATAGATTGTCCTCACAAGCTGAGAAGCATCTTGTTAGAAGGACAAAGAAGAGATCTGTGAAGTGTTATTTTTTCCAAACTGTGCTCAGAAAGTGTGTAGTTTTCCGCCCCTGTCAGATGAAGCTATTCACTAGGCTATAATGCACCCTGGTAAATATCTACATTCACTGATTTTTAATGCTCCTTTCCTATGCACTCAGTCTGAGGATGTTGATCTGCTCCTGGTAAGTGGTAGTGATGTTCATCCTAATAATGAAAACATAAGATCTTTTATTTTGTATGATTGGTATATGTGTCGATGAAATGCTGGTTGAAATCAAATGGAAAACTTTACTATGACTGCATTGTGAACAAAAGGGTCATCACAACTTTTCAAATGTAGCAACACGGAGACAAGGTGCCGTTATTGCACGTGTTCATATTATTTACACTACAATAAAGCTCGCTTGGTGCTGATGATTTGCTAGCGTGCACTCCTGTGCTGTTGAAGATGGCACAGCCTTGGTATGTTTTTTTTTTGGTGGCTCCCTTCGCATTTTATCCTGCCGCTCACAGGATTAGAGTTCTCGAGAGCAGCTTTTACCACGCAGCGTGTAATGCCCGAGTTAAACGCGTAGTTGCGGTGCCACCTAGCACTCTGAAGTTTTTTGATGCCAAAAACGAAGCAACCAGAGCACCATCTGCTGGTAAGAGCTTAGCATCCAGCAACCTGGGGTGCCGCTCATTCCCGAATCAGGGCCTGGGGTTATTTCTCTCTCTCTCTGTTTCTGTGTCTCCTTACATTTGAATAAAAAAGGAAAACAGTGAGGGTAGAGTTTACATATTTCATGGTTTTTCACACGATCTGTTCTTCTACCCACAATAAAATCAATCTTCCTTGTTAGTAGTTCAGTTACCTAGGAGATACTGATGTAATGGGTTACTATGGTGACAACTGGTCTCTTGAAGGCTTGTAAATGATAGGGTTGGCAGAGTTCATAAAAGCCACATGTTAAATGATTAATTTCTAGAAATTTATATCAGCTTTTGTTTCTTGTGCACAAATCAAACCCAGAAAGGTAATACACCCAGATGACTTAAACCCAGTCAATAATATGTTTATTTTACTTACTTTAAAAGAATCAGAGGATAAATAACTCCCAGTCTGCTCAGTCATTGGCTACTCCAGTGGTTTCCGTAGCAACTCCTACTCTACCAGGGCAAGGGATGGGAGGATACCCATCAGCCATCTCAACAACATATGGTACTGGTAAGTATCAGCACAAAATGGAAAGGAGGGGGAGGGAGCAGGATGCTGGCAAATGTCTGTCTCGGGGTAATGAATTACCTGCTGTTCCTTGCAAGAGACTGGAAAGTTCATAGCCCATAGGTTGATACACTTCATTTGCTTTTTATCTGTTCCTCTGACGGGGGACTTTTTATTTGAGGAGGGACTTTTTATAAGGGCTCGTAGTGGCAGGACAAGGGGAAATGGCTTTAAATTGGAAGAGGGTAGATTTAGTCATGATATTTGGAGAGGGATGAGACGATGGAACTGGTTGTCCAGCAATGTTGTGGATGCCCCCTCTCTGGAAGCATTCAAGTCCAGGCTGGATGGGGCTGTGAGCAACCTAGTCTAGAGGAAGGTGTCCCTGCCTATAGAAGACGTTGGAACTACATGATCTTAAAGGTCCTTTCCAACCCTAACCTTTCTGTAATTCTTTGGACTCGAGAAATACATACTTAAAAGCTAACTATTTTACTCAAATGAAAAACTGCTTTGATAGCTCTCTTTCATTGGCCTTACAAAAGGAAAAGACACTAAAGAAACTTCCTAAAACTCCTAATGTAACTGATAATTTCATGTAGTTGAGTGCGTCTTCCTAAAATTATGAGGGTAATGACAACAAGCAGTTTCACTGGTTTCAAAATAGAGTTCAGTATCTTTGCAGGCTGCTGCTTAGTTACCTGGCAGATTCTAGAAATGAAGCCCGAAGAGATCATTTCCTGTTCCCATTGCGCATTGGTACTGTATAGATCATGTTGATCCACATAATCCTGTGTTTTTTATAGAAGATGTGCACTGTGTACGTATCACAGTCTACCTTCTTGCAACAAAGACTGTGATCAAATTCTGTTTTCAGGTTTTTGACTCTGTGAGAATGCATGTATAGTTATGGTAGATAGAAAGGCTTTGGATCTTCCAGACCCATAAAAAGAACTGGTAAATTGCAGAATAATTATTAGTGCATTATTTACTCCAAAGTTAATGAGCCAAGGGAAGAGGAGAGTCTGATTTTCTGCTGCAACTTAATGTGATTGGTGTAATTAAGATTAAAAGGCTTATTAAGTGACATGTGAAAATGATGATGGTAGTTATTATTTACACGCTTCCTTCTTAATACTCTTTTAATTATTTTCTTTTCTGTTTTCAATTCTAGAATATTCTCTGAGTAGTGCAGATATATCATCTCTCTCTGGATTTAATACAGCCAGTGCTCTTCATCTTGGTTCTGTGACTGGCTGGCAACAGCAACACCTACATAATATGCCGCCATCTGCCCTCAGCCAACTGGGGTAAGCACTGTGTTGTTTTTTTAAACTGTTATAATGTTCTGCAATAACTTCAGTGTCCCCAGGAATCCCAAGTATGAAATACATCCTGACAACGTCAGCCCATGTATATAAGAGCTCCATTGCCCAAAACTGGAACAACATATTTCATGAAAAGTTTGCCATGTACCTAAAATTGAATATTCTGTGTCCATTACATTTCCTCAATAGTGTAGTGATGAATTCTGATCTTGTTTTACTCTGTTTCTTTAAATAGCATTTTTCTTCACGACTAACAACCAAACTAAACACTTACTTTGTGCTATTGCTTTGTTTTTCCGCTTCTGCTTTTTATTTCCAGTTACTGTAGCTCAAACATAAAATCAAAAAATGTCTAAACACTGAGTACTTCTAAATCAGAAGTGACAAAATGATTTGAACTGGGATTAAAATTAAACCTTATAATCACATACACACTCCTTCTCAGCTCTGATGTTCAAGTTTCATTTCTTTGTAAATGTTTCCTACAAGCAAATAACACAATTAGGACTAAAACCCGTAAACCCCTAGAACTCATGGTGATTTTCTTGCCTTGAGGATAAATGTTATGCCCTCTAGTGGCTAATTTTAAGACGTTTCTTCCAAGACCAGTGGAGCACTATGTTTAACCATTTCAGCGTTCACACAGGGAATTCACCTCATGCGTTATTGAAAAAGCGGTACATTTGCTTATTCGAGTGAATTTAAAGAGTGTAATTTTCAAAGATCCCGATATCTGCTGTCTATATTGAGCAAGATCATAGGCACTCACCATTACTCCATGTCTGTGCTAATGTATGGCTGGATTTGCAAAGCCAAACTCTTCTTTTTAAAAAAAGTCATTGCACACGTGCCATTATTTTTACAGGGCAGCTGCTGTAATCTGAAAGTATGTAGTACAATCAATATGGCTTAAATTTCAAAATTCTCCTAGTTTATCTGAATACATTTTATAAATTAATGTATTTTCTTTACCGTGTAAATCAGTTTCAAATTTTAAAGAACAGCTACACAATTTTTGGAAGAAATATAAACCCTTTGAACATCAGAAATAAAATTTAGCATAATAAGTACTAACTACATAAATACTTGTAACTGAAATAGTTCCCATGTTAGTAAAATGAAAAGATCTTAATACCTGTCTGCTATGCTTCTTCTATTTTATTTTTGAGCTGTGCTGTTTCTCAGGCAGCATTCATGTTAACTGTACAACAAGATACCTATAGTCATGCGTAAGTTGAAAATTCAGACTAGATTTCAGTGTATAACCTTACAATCATGGAATCATAGAATGGCTCGTATTGGAAGGGACCTCAGAGGCCGTCTAGTTCCAACACCTTTACCACTGGCAGTATTGCCAACCTGTATCAGGCACTGTATCAGGTTGTCCATAGCCCCATCCAGCCTGGTCTTGAACACCTCCAGGGACAGGACATCCACAGCCTCTCTGGGCAGCCTATTCTAATAAGCTGATTGTTTTCAGTGGTGTACCAAAGAATGTAATAACGCTATTTGAATAACAAAAAAAAAAAAATTAAATCCTAAACTAGCTACATGCCTTTTCAGATACGTCACACATTATCATCTGTTTCTAATTCATCTTACAGTATGTCAAAATGTAGTGGCTGTGGCTAGTGGAATATATTCTAAGTCACTACTTTTGTTATTATTCTTTCAGTGATTTGTAAATGAATTCAGCTATGAAAGCAGCTTCACTAGCAGTTCTGGCAAAGCCTTCTATGTGTGCAGAAAATCATATGCATTTCTTTATTTTACTTCAGTCACGGGGTTGTACATGCAGAAGGATCTATACTAGCTTCTGGATTATTTAAAAAAAAAAAAAAAAAACCTTGAAATTGTACAAGTCATAATCTGTCCACATTAGCCTAATCTTGAATTTATAGAAAAGTACTCATACAAAAATGTGTTTCACTAGGAATTTAAGAAAATAGGTGTAGAAATGTTTGAGCACCCTAATTCCTGTCCTTAGAGAGAGAATTCTGCCTCATAATGCATGGCAGAAACATATGACTTGTAAATAGAATAGGGTGTGCTTAAATGTGTTAGCTTGCTCCACGAAAGTCCTCAACAGTTTCAGAAGCGCTGTCAAAACCATCTTTCAGACACCTGGAGATCTCTAAACCATACTGCACCACTAAGCCTGAGGGAGAGTTTCTGAGGACATAGGAATAGTTCAGTTACTGAGGCTGTGAACAGGACAGCAATGTAAAGTCTCTTCTGATATAACTGAGGTGTTAAGTCAGACATTTCAACAGTCCAAATTTAAGAAAGCAAAATAGTACTTTTCAGCCTTGTAATTAGAAAAATTACACGCTAATTCTATTAAAAATCAAAATATATTCCTCAGACTTACAGGTTTCATCTAAATATTGCTGCAGCCATTCCTATCTTTGAAATGAGCTATCTAAATTCTTCAGCCTCGTGTCTATTGTATAGAAAACTATCTAATTCTGTAATCTACAGCTTAAGAGAAGATCTTTTCTTTCTGAGGTATCATCCACAGCTGAAAGTTTGCCTTTCCTAAATATAAGTGCAGACTTAGAAATGCATTTGCATATGTATGCATATTTGAAACATGAAGGTATAAAGAGAAGGAAATTTAAAGAAACAAGTATGGCCATAACAGAAAGGACACGAAGTTCCTTCTTCCTTTATTAGCACTCTCACTCCCTGTAAAAGCCTGTGTGATGCTCATTCACATCACTACTGACCCATGCTGCTGTCTGTGAATGCTGAACTTCCACTAGCTGGAGATTCTAACAGAGACCCACTCAAAGCTGATCTCATTACATCAACAAGGACAGAGTTTGCTGGCTAGCTCTTTGCACCCTGATGTGCCTCCCACCTCCCACACACATTGAATGCATATAGGAACCAGTGTTTCTCCCATGTCAGGGTTGTACTCTAAGTAAAACTCATGTTTTCATTCACACAGATCTGAATAGTAACTGCTGCATAAAATTTAAACTTCACAGGGGCAATGAGAAGGAGTAAAGTGGAATGTTTTCAGTACAATATATGGAGAAAGTTAATCAAGTCAACATTAGTGGACTGCAAGACAGTGAGTGCCTTATAGTTAAACATAATCCTACAAAGACATTTGTTACATTTTCTCAATAGATTTTCCATATGCAAAAACTTGTTTTTCATTGAGTTTAGGGTAGGTTTCAAATGATAAAAGTAGGACTTGCCTAGGCCAAAATTACACTGTTTCTGCATTCATTCAAACACATGCATACACAAGAAGAGGTCATTTAGTGGTAAAAAAAAAAATTGCCATTTTTTCACAGTGCAGTTTCTGTCCTAAACAGAAATCCATCCTTTGTTGAGGGTACAGGTGAAAGTCCGCAACTAAGTATGTACTCATTCACCATACGCTTCTATTCATAACATTAGGTTTCTCTTGCATTTGATCATATCGACTTACATGAAATTCTGTAGAAACATTTGAGAATGTTTATGACAACACATAGAATAGAGTCACCAAAATATATACATGTTAAATTTCAGAAACAGATTTTTCGGAAAAATATGTTTTAACAGGCAGAATCTTAAAACATATTGAATGACAATATGCATCAATTGCTTAAATAGCTCTATTGTTTAAAACCTTAAAAAAAAAAAAAATTAGTTCTTACCTGCTAAAATGCCCTTTTAACTCTTTTTTTTTTTCCCACTTTATAAAAAGTGTGCTCAAAATGCAGGTAGTATTTTTTAAATTACTAAAAGCCTGTATGCCAGGTGTTTGCATAATGCCTCTAAGGAAGCAGAAGGGATCTAAAGAAAAGTCTACAGAGTTGTGTTTTCACACTTCCTTCTGAAACACTGCTAAATAAATTGCAATGTAGCAATACAAACTCTACTCCTCAGACAATACAGCTTTTTACCCTGGATTTGTTCCTTTGAGGTTGTCATGGAATGGAATATGAGTAGGTTCCAAGTGAACAAATGAGACTGAGTATGGCTGTTTTTAAGTAGTTTGAGTTTTCAACTCCTCCCAGCTTTGCGAAGTACACATTGTCTACTCAAATCAAACACTCCTAGATCAAATCGCCAGGATCCAGTGTTCTGTATTAAGGGACTTTCAGGTTTAGCTATGAATTTGGCATCTAAAATAGTATGCAATCATATTGTACTTGCTAGACTGGCTGCCTGTTTCCCCATATGAAGTCCTAGCATGTCCTAAGGAAATGAAAAATAAAGTCACTGGAAATGAAAAGCAAAACCAACCCAGGAACGTATTTTTGATTGTTGCTGGATTCTTTTCAACAGTTTTTCAGAAAACATGTGGAGTGTTTCACTAAAGTGGAATGACTACGTTTGATATTTATGGTTTCCTATATGTGTAATCTAATAGTTAGAAAAGGAAAAAAAAAAATCTTCTTTAACAAAACTGCCTACATTTGCTACTTAGAGGGTTATTACTCACTGCTTGATGCTGCAAATTCTGACGCACTTCTCTGTATAGTAATAAAGGGTAGATGGAAGCAATTGCAGGCAGAACATCCTGCTTTCTGTGTTGTTCAACAAGGCTCACACATTATTGATCAATAACTCATGACTACAGCATCTGATATTATTCAGTAACTATGCCATATAGGTCCACTGTAAATCTGCCAAAAGAAAAGAAAATGACTTTTTACCTTTCCTAAGTTACAGTAACTATTGGTAAAGTAAAGCTCAGATCACAGTCAATGACATGTCAGAAAAAGTGGAATTTCTCAATAAATGGAAAGGATCACAAATTTAGTTTTCCATCGTTCAGAGTCCAAATATTTATTCCACTTGAACCTTGGGGTTTAAAATCTTACTGAGGCTGTGTCCTCTCCTCCCCTCTGTCTTCAGTCTCTTTCACTATTAGAAATCTTGCAACTGTGTCTTTGGGTTTGACACTGACTTCAGCCTGGCAAATGGTCCCTGAGGTGGAGCAGTGTTCAAGAGCTCAGTGGAAACCTCTCATGATAGCTGTTTTAACGAAAAGAAATGTCAGGTTTTGCCAGTAGGTGGTGCTTTTGTAGAAAGCATTCTGTAGTTGCAGCGGATCTCGTTTTCTTCCATTCAGTGCAAGCTCAGTGTTCTCTCCTCCCCTCTTATCTCAGCTTTCCTCAGCCGAACTTGCCCACAATAATGCACTGGCAAAACAAATGGAGAACAAGTATACAGCCTTTGAGAAACTTTAGATAGCAGCTTATCCTGGAGTTCTAAGCATCCTATGAGTCAGGTTGTCAGTCATGCACTGCAATCCTCTGCCATCTCCCTTAACTTCTCTTCGGTAGTTTATCCATAAATGCTCTGGATATAATAACAAATTAATCAATTTATTCCATAAAATCAGATCTAAACCCTACCCTGCTGATTGAGTTCTATTAACATTAATCCAAAGGTGATTAATTTCAACTCTGTTATGAAAGACATAAAATGCACGGGGCCCAAATTTCTGTTTCCACTTTACACCTGATTTCCCATGTTGAAGTAAACAAGGATAAGACAAACTGAACTAAACCCACAGAAACCCGTGCCTCCCCTGTGCCATCAGTGCATACACGCACACAAGCATTAATTATAAAGAAACCTGCAGGTGGTTCCAACAGTGCAAAGGCTCAGCTTCCAAAATTTCTTGTGATGCTTGAGGAAAAAAAAAAAGGAAGGGAATTAAAGAGACTACTTTCAGACCTCGGGCATGTCTCACTCAAGCCAGCCACGTTTGCCGTGGTGTTTCCGTCTCCATGCCTTTTTTAATTCCACATAGAAAGTGGTCCTCATGCTGTCCGCACGCACTGACACTGCGTGAGCCTTTACACTGGTGTTCTGTGTGAGTGTTTGTGCATTTCCGGGGGCTCCATGCCTCCTCCGTCTGTAACTGGGTTTCCTTTCCTCCTACAGAGCTTGCACTAGCACTCATTTATCTCAGAGTACAAATCTCTCCCTGCCTTCTACTCAAAGCCTCAACATCAAGTCAGAACCTGTTTCTCCTCCTAGAGACCGTACCACCACCCCCTCGAGATACCCACAGCACACGCGCCATGAGGCGGGGAGGTCTCCCGTCGACAGCTTGAGCAGCTGCAGCAGTTCCTACGACGGGAGCGACCGAGAAGACCACCGGAATGAATTCCACTCCCCCATTGGACTCACCAGACCTTCGCCGGACGAAAGGGAAAGCCCCTCTGTCAAGCGCATGCGGCTGTCTGAAGGATGGGCGACATGATAGCATTATTAACTATTAGTTTCTTTTTTTTTTTTTTTCTTGCAGTGTGTGTGTGCTATACCTTAATGGGGTAGGGGGGGTCGATATGCATTATATGTGCCGTGTGTGGAAAAAAAAAGTCAGGTACTCTGTTTTGTAAAAGTACTTTTAAATTGCCTCAGTGATACAGTATAAGGATAAACAGAAATGCTGAGATAAGCTTAGCACTTGAGTTGTACAACAGAACACTTGTACAAAATAGATTTTAAGGCTAACTTCTTTTCACTGTTGTGCTCCCTTGCAAAATGTATGTTACAATAGATAGTGTCATGTTGCAGGTTCAACGTTATTTACATGTAAATAGGCAAAAGGAAAACGTCTGCCAGAAATGGCAGACCTTTACTGAGAGAGAAAGCAGCTGTTATGCAACATATAGAAAATGTACAGATGTTTTGACAGACCCAGTGGTTGGGTGGCCATGAATCCATGCTAGAAAGAGACTGGGTCACCTAACACACCGAAAACACTCAAAACCATGCGGGCATATCTTTGGAGTATGGCACTCAGTTAAGAAGGATCAAAGCATTTGAAGAGGACCATACTTGTTAAACAAAATCAAGTTCGAGGGCTAACATATTTAATTTTAAAAATTCTGGGTCTGCATCACTTATTAAAAAAAAAATTATAAAAATATGTACATTACATTTTGCTTATTTTCATATTAAAAAGTAAGACAGAGTTTGCAAAGCATTTGTGGCTTTTGTAGTTTCCTTAAGCCAAAATGTGTTCTTTTTTCCTTGATTGCTTCGCTGATCTTGTAAACAGTCCTGACAAAAACAGAGGACTTTTTGTATAGAAAGCACTACCCTAAGCCATGAAGAACTCCATGCTTTGCTAACCAAGATAACTGTTTTCTCTTTGCAGAAGTTTTGTTTTTGAAATGTGTATTTCTAATTATATAAAATATTAAGAATCTTTAAAAAAAAAAATCTGTGAAATTAACATGCTTGTGTATAGCTTTCTAATATATATAATAATTATGGTAATAGCAAAAGTTTTTGTTATCTTAATAGTGGGGAATTATATTTGTGCGGTTGCACATTTAACTATTTTCTTTTGGTTTTATTTTACTGGGCATACATTTTACAGATCAAAATCATGTCTTGGAAGACTGATCTGTAAAAAGTTTGAATTTACCCATGGTGTAACAACTGAAACCATTTTAATACAACATTTTACAATCAGTTGAGTGAACTGCGATTCATTGTATATACTGATTAGTTCTTTTCATGCTGTTTTGTGCATTGTAACAAGTTAAGGGCCCTTCTATAACCTACGTCCTGCGTATCTTGTAGATTTCCATGGGTTAAATGGCAAAGTGGCATCGCTTGGCCCTTCCTCATCAGCGAAGCTGGTATTCTGCCTGTTAGAATTGGATATACAGCTCTAACGGCCATCGGTTGCGTGAGTGCAGGTGAACATTTCCAGAGGCAGCAGGGAGAGCAAGAAATGAGGGACTGACACAGTCCCACCTGTTGTGAAGTCCCCTCTCTGTCAGACGTAAAACCTGCAGAGAGATCATCAATTAGAGGACCACTCAGAAGTCAATCTGTCGTGCCCCACCAATACAGGCCACCGGGCCGCTGTAGTTGTCACAGCCCTCACAGTCACGTCTCGCGGTAGGGATGCTGTTGAACAAAGCTGCCTGTGTATTTACAACCCAAAGCGATTCACTTCCGCATATGGCGCCCACCCTTTCTCCTGCCTCGCATTGTTCCTTTGACTGAAATTGCTTCACCAGAAGGGATATATCATTGTTTTAAGTTCTTGTCTGTCCCTCTTGCTTATTATAAGAAAATGGTATACTCAGATGTTTCAGCTTAACCTTCCCATGGGAAGGAAACTTTGTTCAAGCAACATGCTAGGGCCATTGTAGAACTGTAATACTTCTTTCCAAAAGTTGTTCCAGCTCTCACTCACATACCTTGAGACTAGGATGAAGGACATAACTGCAACAGCAAAATATTGACACAGAAAACATTTTGTTAAGGGAAATCCACACCCTATTTCCCTTCTACATGTGCAGTTGCTGTGCACTGCTCAGCGGTAGAGGTTACCTCCCTGTAGCAGCAAACAACTAACAGATGACAGCATGCGCTAGGACATACGCTTTCCACTTATTGTGACTTACAAAAGCCTGCCTCACAGGCACTCTCAGCCATGCAGGGGCTAGTGCATAATCTGGGAACTATCTAAGCAGAATACTGTGCTAACAAGGCATACATCTTATCTCGCGTGGAGGTCAGCAGGGTAAAGAAACAGATACGCATGTTAAATAAAAAAAATTTAAAAAAAATTAAAAATTAGAAAATGGGGCCCATAATTAATTTTAAAATTCAAAACTGTTTTTCAAAACCACTTTCTTCACCTTCAGATGAATCTACAGTCATATTCTCTTATGAGAATTTTAAACTTCGGTGTGTCAAAAATATGCAAATATATCACAAATGTACACTTCGACATTTCAACAAGAAGTACAACTTTATCAGTATTGTAGTAGAAACTTGTCAGTGGGGAAGGGGATTTGGTCTATTGAAATATGAAGAATAGCCATATAAATAGTTTACCTTGCGATTTGCCTCAGCAACGCATGAAGAAGAAAACAACATATTTAAGGAAGATGCAGTGTAATATATTACTGCAAGTAACTAAGCGGAAAGTAGCGTGAAACGTATTGCCTGGGCAATGTATATTAACTCTGACAGTGATTTTTATATAAACATGAATAAATAGAATAGAATCACACGAAGATCAATGCCAGTCATCCCTCTCGTTCCTGCTACTGAGGGCAACTAACATGTACTGGCGAAATTGTGGGGGATAATGCATATTTGCAAACTGATCTAATGATAAGAAGCACAACTTTGATTGTGAAGTCACTTTCTGTAAACTATAACTGTCTACCTTTCTCTGTTCCTTTATCTGTACCTTACCATTTATTGTATTTGCAAAGCTTATTTGGGTTTATTGTGTGATTCCTTTGTATTTAAGGAGTTTGGGGCAGAGCCCTGAAAGAGTATTAACATTTACTTTACCTTAACCCATGCTATATAATGTTTTAGGCAACATTCTTAATTGCAAGTTCAAACACCTGAAGTGGCATTCTAGACATCTGCAAGTATTGTTATAGCTAAGTTAACCTCTATTAAAAGGTGTTGTTGTTTAGTGTTTAATTGCTGGTGACAATTATATGATATACTCAATCTGCACAATTTGTATATTGTATGCATTGAGCCATTCACAGTAAAGCTTTTATCATTTCAGTGTTTTTCAAAAGTTGTGTTTTATAATGAAATGGCTTATATTTTTCCCAGAAGAGGAATTTAGCAGTTTTTAATGAATAATATAAAAGTATCTGTTGTCCTCAGATCTCTTTTTCAGGTAAAGCTAACGTAAGAATAGAAGAACTCATAGACTGTTTTCAAGGATGTCAACCCTTTTGTATTGTACGTGTTATCCTATATACCTTCTTTTACCTATAGTCCTAACAGAGCTGTTTTGTTTTCCTTTCTCCTTCGCCTTGAAGGTAAATGCTTTGTAATTTTTTAAAAGCCACTTGAAACCTCAATAAAGGCTGTTGCCTAAGCATGGCATACTTCATCTGTTCCTGTTTGTGCCATCTGCTGTGATGTCGTCAGTTATATGGCATTAATTTCCTGCCACTACAGGTCTCTTGAAGGACTGATGGAACATTGGTGTCTATTAGAATGCTTCAGACTGTAGATGTAATAAAAGGCTTTTGTTAATATATTTTAACCAAAGATGTGGAGCAATCCAAGCTTTGAGCCACAGACCTTCTCTATCAAAAGTATCCATTTGATTATTTTCATAATCAGGTGTTGCATTTTACCTTTCTCACTCATACCTCAGACTGATCCATACCTCAGTTTGAATCAAAAAAGTCAGTTTAGTAACTCATTAAAAAAAAAAAAAAAAAAAAAAATTACAGTACCTGAGTCTTTTGTGAAGTATCTAACATCAGACCTGGGACACTGCAGGCATTACACTTGGATTGCTTCAGATGGTTTGTTGTATCCTTTTTTTTTCCTTTTTTTTTTTTTTTCTTCTCTTTCATGGGGATCTGCTTCCATAAAACAATGGTGATAACAAAAGAGCTTGTAAATGGGAGCATACAAGCATTTGCAACAAATATTAAAATAGAGGCTCACAGCGGCATAAGCTGGACTTTGTCGCCACTAGATGACAAGATGTTATAACTAAGTTAAACCACATCTGTGTATCTCAAGGGACTTAATTCAGCTGTCTGTAGTGAACTAAAATGGAAAAATTTCAAAAGATTCTCCTGCTGGAAATAAGGTATAATTTGTATTTTGCAGACAAATCAGTAAAGTTACTGGCTTTCTTAGTGATATGGTGTCTGTGGTGTATTTCTTATTAATTTAATTAGTGTTCTTTTAATGTTTCGCCCTGTCACTTGTGCTTGTCTAGAAAACCAAGTGCCTCTCTGTGCGCCCTGAGCACCTCCATGCCTTGCCAGACATCATCCCACCAAATCAGAAAACCTCCACAGAGAGGACTATGAACTAGGAGTTTTGTAGCCAAGTACACTTACTGATGTGAATCAGAAGGCCGGTCTCCTTAATTTATAGAATCATAGAATTGTTTGAGTTGGAAGAGACCCTTAAAGGTCACCTAGTCCAACTCGCCTGCAATGAACAGAAACACCTACAGCTAGAGCAGTTTGCTCAGAGCCCAGTCCAGCCTGTCCTTAAATGTCTCCAAGGACAAGGCTTCCACCATCTCTCTGGGCAACCAGTTCCACAGCTTCACTTTGACGAAGCCTAGATTTTAATGACTGAATAGTGTTCTCTTGCCCAAAAAACACAGTGATTCCGGCAGCACTGCCCTAGAAGGTAGTGAATGATACTGCCTGGTTCTGGTCATGACGTCCTACCCAGTAGAGTAGCTAGGTGAGATAATGCCTGGCTTGTAGATACTTTGTCACTGACAAGGAGCCCAGATTCTCTTATATGTATGCCCTGTATTTCCTCCTGGTGCAGAGAACCATGCTAGAAACACAAGAAGAACAGGCTCATTGTCTAAACCAAATATATCTTTGGATCTGATCCGTTTACCTATGTTCTCTAACAGACCATAAATTCACAGGGACTGTGTCAGAATTGAACTGTTTCCCCTTATTTTTGGGTTATTTCCTATCCACCCCTAATGTTTATAATTTTTGATTCTATAATTTTTGATTCTATATACAGTATATTAGTAATAATTTTATTTCATTCAGATATTTTTAATGCAGACAAGCTATAATAGCTTAAGGTGCTCTGTGAATGTGCCAATTCCAATAATAACATTTCTAGGACTAATCTCTAAGTATATTTGTGAAAGAAAACAGCTGTGCTGTTATTTACCTGTTGCCTGTAATGCCACATTTTACTGTTTCTAGTATGAAGTGTTGGACATAGCATAATAATTACATGCTAATACTGAGAAGAAGCGGCATTGATTTTGTTAAAAACTATGTTGATTTTTTTTTCCGAAGACAAACACTGTCATCATTGGCAAGGATAAGGAAAATATTTCTGGAAAAGCTGTAGAGGTGTAATACTGTCTGAAGCACTAAAGCATTCATATTTGGAGGTACTTGCTCCTGCAGTCGGTCTTCTATGTGATTAGTAGTGACAGCACTCTATGCCTGTACTGGAAAAGGAATTTCTTAGCCCTTTGTATATTTAGTTTTTTATTGCATTTCTCCCAGTAAATAATCATACATACGCATATTGCTTTGTTTTATATGCTATGAACTGTATCTTTAAACAAATTTTAAACATACATTGCAATAGAATTGTGGAGGTCACAAGTTCTTTAAGGTTTCTTCCTTTGTCACTTTGCAGAGCAATTCTGAAATGAACGGTCTGAGTTACCTGAAGTCACTTACCTTCACCATTCCAGAGTGCTTACTCCCCCTCCAAAGTTTACTTTTTTTCTTCAGTGTACACCAATTCCACATCTTTTTAAGTGTGCTAAGACTGCTGATTCTGTTTATGCCTTTTGCTTGCTATTGATGCAATCCTTAATCCTTAACCCTGCCTTAAACACAAAGCCTATATTTCCACAGGAGGGCACAATGAGCAAGGATGAGGAAAGATTTTTTAAAACAAGCAGATAATGTATTTTTTAAGCAGCAGGAAGAAATTTGGTCACATGTCTAGTAACAAACAGTCTATTTCTCACTGATGCTGCAGAAATTTTATCAATGCAGACCAATACAAGGCTTTATTTGTTCTATGAATGTTCCCATTTACACATATGATTGGAACTCTACATATCTAGAGTCCCTGATTCTGGAGAGCTCAGACTGTTTAGGCTTAGCAAACTCAAAGTTCATTTATTTTCTATTCACACACTTTGCTTGACACTTCATGCTGAGTGTTCAGAGCACTTACAATAGGTGTAGCTATACTGAACGCTGAGCAGTTCATGTACACATCCAAGACAACTTCAACTGCTGTTTGCAAGTCTTATGGCAAACTAGTACTGATGCTGGTACAGTAATTTCTCCTTCCTCTACCAGCTGATTTTGGAGAATGCATTTGGAGCAAGAGTCCATTCTGCTTCAGACTAATTGCTAGAGATTGTTTAAAGCTGACTTAGAAATGTTTGTATGAAGTTAAAATGAATGCACCACTTCCAAAAGTTGTCAAGTGTGCTGTCCTAATTGTCTTTTCTACCTTGTTCTGTCCTTGTACTTCTGGCTGTGATTCATTTGTAACCAGTCCAGTTTTCAAAATTGAGTATTTGTTCTTATTTGTCTGGTCAAAGAACAACAAGCTGTTGGGGGTTGGAAAATATATTGCCTCTTTGAGGGTCAGGAAAGGGGGCAAATGGGTCACTGTTAGCTATGATGTCCCTTCTCTGATTGGAGGTCTGATGTACATTTCAGTGTATGGGGGAAGCTTATAGGTGATAAAAACAGTAATTTATTCAATAAGTGTAATTGTTGTATATCATGATTTTTCTATGATAGTATTTTACATGGTCTATCATTTTATGTATTTAGGAAAGTTGCTCTGGGTATGTCATATAGTCTCTCAGTGAGAGCACAGTATCCTGTGACAAGTATATATGAAAATCTGTTGTATCATGGCAACATAAAGGAGGAAACAAGAAAAAGTCGTTATAGAACCTGACTACGTAGAGTGGACAAGCTGAGGTGCAACAATCAGATCAGCAAAATGGCCAGCAGGGATGCAGTGGATTGCATTTACCAGGTTACATTTTGAACTACAGAAAGTGGATCACTGAGGAAGTTGCTATAAAGAGAACAATTTCATAATTAAAAGCAAACAACAACAAAAAAATGCACATACATTTCTACCTTTCCATTTGTAAATATCTGAACACATGTCAGAAGAGTGGTGTTTGAAATACAACAGTTTTGTTTCCTTTTGAGACATCTTTATTATCAGGAAAAAGTAACTTTCTGTAACCATAATGTACTGTACTATGCATTAGTTAATTTGGAAAAGCAGAAAAGATTATGCTTAATTTACAATATGCAGCTGGGGAAAAGCAGTACTCTCAGAGTATAGATTCTGAACTTTCCAACAGTGGTGCTCAAGAAGTACATATGGAGGAGTTTGCACCATGACTGCTGACTCACAGCAACACTCTACACCTTCAAAAATAAGCCTGTGAAAATATAACACATTTGACATTTAACCATCTGAAAGTAAATTTGCCTGTTCTTGGGGAAGACCCAGGTTACTTTCTTGCAACTTATCCTTAGGCAAGATTTTTGAGGTGGAAGATACTGATAATCAAACTAGAGAATTTCATTATGATATCCTTTGCAGATGTGTTCTTACCATAGGAAACCCTGTTCTAATACAGGTTACTGCACCTCTAAGGAAATATGCATAGATCAGTCTGAAAGTAATGCCCCCTACTTATTTCCATGGAAAATACAACAGACAAAAAGAGCACAATAAACACTATTTGGTAAACAAAACACTCTTTTTGAGCACAGTCACCACCATTAGCTGTGCATTTTCACCAGTAATGAGCAAGAGCCTGCATACTGCTATCATAACAGTCTGCACCAGCAGAGGTGACCAACTGTTTTACAGCCGCTGTTTTACAGTGTCATTCCTAGGAAAATGTTGCACACATAGTCATCTGTCCAAACAGGATGGAAGTCAGAAGGCGCCAAATCCAAATTATATGGTGGATGTTGTCGGATAGTCCAGCCAAGATTGGCAGTGTGCACAGTCTTCAAAATAATGTGAGTCCTGGAGTTATTGTGTTGAAATAATGTGTCTCTGGCCTGACTCTGGAAGTTCAAGCCTTCAGCTCAGTCAGCATCGTGGCGTAACAATCAGAATATAGATGGCTTACCTGAGTTCCAGAAAATTTAGAAGGATCATCCTTCCCTGTCTCAAAAGACATTGCACATCACATTATCCACTGAAGACTGTGTCTTGAACTTTTTCTTCAATGGCACATGTATGCGTCACCACTCCATGGATTACCATTTTGACTCCAGCTTGCAATAGTGACACTGTGTCTTGTCACCAGTAATGAAATAATCCAGGAAATTGTCACCTTCAGCCTCATAGTGGTTCAATAGGTCCTGACAAACTAGCATACAGTGTTCTTTCTTTTCCTGTGTGATCATTTGTGAAACACGCTTGGCACAAACTTTGCAATATTCCAGCACTGCCACCATCGTTTCCAATGCATTAAAGTGAATATCCAGCTCTGTACACAGTTCGCTGGTTGTAATCCAATCCACCAATTCACATGGATGAGCACCTCAAAACACATTTCACTGCATCATGTGACAGCTGGCCATCTGAAACACGGTTCATCTTTTGTATCACTTGTCAACACTGCTGAAATGCTCCACCCACCTCACTGTGCTACATCCACTGTTTGATCTCCATAGATGTTCAGCAAGCACCAGTGAATGTCCACAGGTGTCATTTTTTCCACATGGAGGAATTCAGTAGCACATCCTTGGTCCATATGCACCTCATGTCAGATACCATTCTGTCAGACTGCCCCTCTGCTGCAATCTGCCGCACAGCAACAACATGTACCAGAATATTGGTGGGGAGGTCCAATCTCTACTGCCATTCCTCCAACATCCACCTTCGATGTCATGGTCCAATATCATATAATAGGAGGCATTACTTTCAAAGCATCAATTATACAATAAGATAAGCTGGAGACAGATCTTTTTGGAATAGTCTTCAGCTTAAAAATTAAATGAATGAGGAAGTATATCCTTATCTGAGCAATATGCAGACATCAGAAAGAAATTATTAAACTCTGTCTCTCAAAAACATGGGATCTAAGGGATATCCAAAAAAGCTATCATGCTGTATGTTCACAAGGAAATACCACGTCCTCGTTGTCCAATATTAACTAGAGATTCTTACTACCATACAATATTGCGGAAGCCAAAAGCCCGCGTAAATTCTTAAGGGGTTTGACATTTCACAGAACCTAGCTCCTTTTGCCATGTTAAACATGACAGTGCACTCAACAGCTACCAGCTGACTGAGGAAAGAAAGATTTTCCAGTATTCATTGCTGTAAAAGGAAAGGTGTTCTCAGGGATAATTGCCTTCTATTTTTATGTGCTTCTCTCTGGAAATCCCCTAAAGAACACCGCTAGGAAGAAGATAATGAGATAAATGGACTTTCGATCTGATCCCACATGGCAGTTCTTAAATCTAGCTATCACACAATATAACCATCAAGATTGTTTCTTTGTAAACTTTTTTCTCTGACTAAACATATTGATTTTGCCACCATAGGAATCAATATGATACAAATGAAGCAGTCAGCATGAATAATAAGCTAAGAGCTAAGACTGTCAACTCTTCCCATTTGGTACAGCTTTGCATTTCCAGTACTGTGGGACACAATCATTTGGCTTCTGCGTATGCACACATGTGCTTGTTTATTTCACAACAGCCAAGGAAAAAGAATAACCATATAAATAACAGATGTGTGAGTACAGTTAACAGTGAGTGATCTACAGAATTAATGTACACGTATAGGAAAGAAACAGTATTGCTGTGTAAGCATGAGAGTGAAAAATGAAAGGTGACAAAAGTGTAGACCCAGGCCTGTAATACCACACACCTGTTATTCAGCTAAACACCGGAATTTTCATCCATGGGGAAATCTGTAGGTATCTGCAAAGTACCAGCTAATGTATTTGGACTATTCCCATCTCTAAAAGAATTAGTCCCATATGTAAGTATGCCAGCATTAGGCATTATGTTTTAATTAAGAAAACAGACACATGCAGGATAAATGAAGAAATTTTTGTCTACTGTCAGATTACCAGCTACACAGGAAATTCCATGGAGCTGTTCAGAGAGAATGTATTCCATGTGTCATGCCAGGGGTGTAAGATTGCCTTTTCAAGCAGCCCATTGGACCAGTTTACAAAGGATTATGCTGGATTAACCTTCCTTTCACAGTCTGTGTTTTCTGTACCTAGCGTAACTGCCTTAACAAAAGATATGCTGTGTTTTATTTAGAATTACAGAGATAAATGCCAAAATTCCTGAGTGACATTCTGTGAATATGTTACATAGCTCAGACTTCCAGATGATAACTTCTACTCTATCACTAAGTATAGACTGAGGTACTTTAGGAGTTCCCAAAAATGTTTCCATAGCTGCGAGACTGTGAACTAGTTGAGTTTACTAACAGCCCAACCACCAAATCATTTAGTAGTGTAGCAGCTCATAAAAAATGCACGTGGAAGATGCAGGATTAATGTAGCAATGGCCTTTAAAGATTTAACTTGTGTTACCTTAACACGTAGAAGCAGAGGCTGAGCCCTTTTCAAGCACAGCCTCCTGCAGTTATTCCTCTCTTTTTGTCCTCTGAATACAAGCTGAACATCAAGACATTCAATTCTTGCTGAAGAAAACAGACTTTGCCTCAGAATCTTAGAAAGGTGGAAGAAGGCAGCTGGGCAAATGAAGCAGCAAGAGGAGAGTCTGCCCACATCACTTCAGAGTCATCTTTTTGAAATGTTTGAAATCTCAGCTGGTCTAAATTTGGATAGGTAATATGTAAAATGTGCATTTAAATAGTTTTAAAGCTAATTCTGATCTAGTTTTTCACGGCTGTGATAGAGGTGTGAAAAGCAATTGGTTGGGATTTCCAGAATTACAATCAACCGGCAGGTCAACCAATGGAAGTTGTTTGTGAATCCTTTTTTAGAAAGAGAGGATCTTGAAAAGAGTAAGAACAGCATAAATCTATCCAGACTTTCAGAGGAACAAAGATGGCTGGTTAATACAGACAGGAGCATTGTATAGAAACAAGTTTTTGCATTTCTTAATGTCTGAATTTAACAAAGGGAGTGTTTTCTAAAAACAGGAGAGTGATCCATTATTTGTGGCTGAGTCCCTCTATTTCTGCAGGATGTAATGTGGATATGTGATATATATATCCAGCTTCAGAAAAAGTTTGGAGGTCTTTCCATCTTCCTATATGCAACTGACACCAATCATCTCTTGAGGTTTTCATGTGTAGTCTTTCAGAGCCTCTCACCTGTTAAATGCTAGTTACATACTGCAGCTAAACTTCTGATTCAATATGTTAAATATATATCAAAGTGATATCCTGAAATTTTCTGCACTTGTCGTGATTTCTTCTTATTTTAATATCCTGCATATAGATACCATTTAGACCCATTTAAAATTTTATGGTAATATTTTTGTACAACTTAGCAGAACATGGAGCAGAGAGTTACCATATTAGAAAGAGAAAGCTAATCACATATTTATGGTTGAAAAATCATTTAAATCAGAAAAATTGCCCTGAGAATGAGGGGGTGAGCACTCTTTATATAGCTCTGTTTAACAGTATCTACACACAAAAAAAAAAAAAATTTGCCATGAAGAATTTTTTTTGTAAAAAAGCCACTAATTTGAAGGAGAGTTTTGCTGTCCTTCTGCACAGCCTCTGGGTTGCACTTTCTGTATTTGATATTTTTGGCTTGTCCATTCCAGAGCAAATCTGGGAGCTTTTCTGCTGCAAAGAGAACAGACAGTGAAATGATACTTCAAAAATTCTTCAAATACATAAAAATGAGGGGAAAAAACATGGAAACTATAATCAGCTGCTGATAATTCTGAGACTTTGCAGGGTTAGGGGTTTGTTGGTTTTTTTTTGCTCTCATGACTTAGGTGACTGAAGGAGAAGAGGGAGACTTTGCATGAGGTACTGAGGGGGAAATTTCTGGAGTGATGAGCAAGCAGAATGGGCACCAGTCATAGAATCACCGAAGTTGGAAGGGGCTTTAAGCACCAACCAGCTTCAACCCTCCCCATGGGCCCAGAGACTTCCTGGCTGACTAGCCTGCCCAAAGCCCCACCCAGCCTAGTCTGGTGCCCTTTCAGAGATGGGCATCCACAGGTTCTCCAGGCAGCTGTGTTGAGAAACATCCTTCATCCAAGGGAAGTCGAGAGAAGGAAGGAATATTTCCTAGGAAGCTAAATGGTATGGCATGAAGGCTGTACAGCACTGGGGGCCGTCAAAGGCTGTTGGACTGGAGTGCCAGGAAGGCTGCAAAGCTCAAGGAAAGATCCCATTTCCTCACATTTATTTGATATATCCTCCTGCAGATTTGAGATTCCACTAATGGAAGTTTTCTTGCTTGTAGCAATTTACATTTTAAGAAAGCTTTGCTTGAGATTTAAGAGATATTTGTAGTAAGAAAAACTGGACAGTGTCACTTCAAAACTGAGATCAGCCCGTTACACACTTATTTAACAACATGGGGTTTCTGAGTGACTGTGGTTGCACAAACAAACATTGATGATGCGACACCAAAAGGTTTGTTCTGTATTAATTTATAAAATCACCCTTACTAATTGAAAAATTACTTTTCCCTAGTCAGAAGCTGGAATATAGATAGAATGATGTAAGACATTTGTTCCATGGAGAAACATCTCTCCTCACGATGCCAAACATTGGAAAGATAGCGCTGTGTAAAAGATGGTAACTCTTCCTTACAGTAGGACGTATTTTTCAGCAGGTAACACAACCCTCTCCATCTTTTTCCTGCCACAAAATTTTTGCAGCAGTGAGAGTATGTGATACCCACTTATGCTAATGGAGCTCGAGAGACCAAATGCTCTTTAGGACACTGAGGTTGCTTTGCTCCCCGTTGCCCAGATTCAATTACTTTACAGGATGCTGGTACTTCATCACTGCCTCCACACATTTCTCATGGTTCCTAGAGAATGGGTGCACTCACACTCTCCATCACCTTCCACTCCCGCTCTGGCACCTGTCTCACTGCACCAGGTTTAGCATCCCTTCAGCTGATGGGTGCAAACAGCATGTGAGGGGAGCAGTGGTACTACTCCACCTTCCCAAGGGGACCTGGGCCCTGTCTCACTCCTAAAATAAGTCCTGATGCTATGGGGTACATATTTTATCGCAGAGCACACGACTAGGCAAGACTGGGGTCAATATACACCACTGAATCATAGAATCGCAGAATCACAGAATATCCTGAGTTAGAAGGGACCCACAAGGATCAGCGACTCCACAGAGCACCACCCAAACCCAAACCCTGTATCTGAGAATGTTGTCCAAACATTCCTTAGCTCCAGCAACTCAGGGCCAATAGTCACAATGGGACATCAGCTACAGACCTCTGCTGAGATCTGAGCTCTCAGAGGCAAGTAGGGGAGATGCTTTGGAGATGGTCCTATGCACCCCTGCCAAGAAGTATGTTGCATGGAGTTGGCATAGGGAATTACAGTCCAGCTCTCTGTGTGGTGATGGGGAGGTCTGCAGGCTAGCAGTCCTCCTCGCTGTTTTTGATATCATAGTTGGGAACATGCTCTCCATTTCAGATCTGAGCATGTACCTTCCTGTACGGTATAGAAGAGAAAAAGTGCCTTCCTAACTCTTGACTTTTCTCTTTTAATAAAAAAAATAATGTGCCCAAATTTACAATCAAAAGAATTTTTCAGTGCTTTAAAAGAAAAATAAATCATTTCTTGCCACTCGTTTCTAATACCTCATAAACCTTTAAATCCAAAATAGTTCAAAATTCTTCCTAAATTAATACAATCATGCAGTAATCTTACTTTTAATAAAATAATTAGAGAATAGGCAGACGACTAGGTAGAAATACATTTAAAGTCTTCATTAAAAGAGTAGAGGCTGCAGAGACATGCTAATCCAGGCCACACAAGAGGAATGCTGAGTCTGAGGCTGACAGATAATCCTAACCTCCTCTCTGTTCTGTAACATGTATATATGATTTGGGTCTGTTGCTCTCCTGTGCACACTGAAAGAAATATCTGCTCAGTGAGGGTTTGGTAATATACTTCCCATAGTGAAGCAGAAGTGCAGCAAGGCTTTTGTAACTTCTGTTTAAGATCCTGTATGAAATCTTCACCTCTGCTACTGGGATCTGATAATATAACTCAGATACATCTGATTTTAGAAATCAATAACATATACAGAAGATAAGGAGGAGGGCTAGTTGACCTCATGAGCCTTTCAGTCCTGGATGTAAATCTCTCTTCCTCCACCACCTTCCTGTGATCAATATCTTGATCCTGTGATCACCACCTCATTGTGATCACTACCTTGCGGACCACCCAAAAACCTGGATCTGAGCTATTGGTCCTAAGTAGAAAAGGATAGGAACTGTTCTTTGTGGATAGGTTACTTACAGGGCTAATGACCAGACCTTCTAAAGAGTTTATTTGCTAGTATTGTTCTGACCATCAGTGCCAAAATAACATCAACATTTTAATGCGAATCATAGAATCATAGGATCACCAAAGTTGGAAAAGACCTTCAAGATTAACCAGTCCAAACATCCATCTACCACCACCATTTTCCCACTAAACCATGTCCCTCAGTGCAGCATCTAAATGGTTCTTGAAATCCTCCAGGGACGGTGACACCACCACCTCCCTGGGCAGCCCATTCCAACACCTGACCACTCGGAGAAGAAACTTTTCCAAACATCCAACCTGAACAATTCTTTGAATAGAAAAGGGGCAGCTCCTTTTGTTCTTCCTTTCAGGAAAGGGCAGAATATAGGACATTCAGAGGTGACACATCACTCTTTACAGGTTGCATGAAGCTTTATGATTTGAAAATACAACAGCTTTGCTCCATGAATAGAATCACAGAATCATGGAATCACTCAGGTTGGAAAAGACCTTAAAGATCATGGAGTCCAACCACAACCTAACCATACTACCCTGACTCTAACAACCCTCCGCTAAATCATGTCCCTGAGCACCACATCCAATCAGTTCTTAAACACATACAGGGATGGTGACTCAACAACCTCCCTGGGCAGTCTATTCCAATGCTTAATAACCCTTTCTGTAAAGAAGTTTTTCCTGTTTTTTCCAGATATCCAACCTAAACTTACCCTAGTACAACTTGAGGCCATTTCCCCTAGTCCTGTCACCTGTCACCAGTGAGAAGAGACCAACACCACTCTCACTGCAATCACCTTTCAAGTATTTGAAGAGAGCAATAATGTTTCCCCTTTTTCACAGACTGAACAGCCCCAGTTCCTTCAGTCTCTCCTTGTAGGGATATTCTCCAAGCCCTTCAAAGCTTTGTTGCTCTTCTTTGGACCTGCTCCAGCACCTCAATGTCCTTTCTGTACTGAGGTGCCCAAAACTGAGCACAGTACTCGAGGTGAGGCCTCACCAGTGCTGAGTACAGGGGCAGGATGACTTCCCTAGTCCTGCTCACCACACCATTCCTGATACTAGCCAGGATGCCTTTGGCCTTCTTGGCCACCTGGGCACACTGCTGGCTCATATTCAGCCGGCTGTCCATCAGTCCACCAAAGTCCTTTTCCATCAGGCAGCTTTCCAGCAACTCCTCCCCAAGGCTGTAGGGTTGCCTGGGGTTGTTGTGACCAAAATGCAGGACCCGACACTTGGCCCTATTGAAACTCATACAGTTAAGCTTGGCCCATCGATTCAGTCTGTCCAGGTCCCTCTGCAGTGCCTTTCTCCCCTTAGGCAGATGAACTCTCCCTCCCAACTCTCTTACTGAGAGGTCACTCAATCCCCTCACCAAGGATTTATGCATATTTTGATTTTCCTTACTGAGAACCACGCACTTTGGCAGCTGGAATTCTTGTTTTCACAGGAACACTGTTTTGCATCTCAGTGGTACTGTGCTGCCAGCTTTTGTCACCCTCACCCCTGGCTGCCACCACCCAAAATGGATTCCCACCCTCTTCCCCAACAGCAGCAATGGATGGAACAGAACCTCACTTGGGTCCTGCACTTTGGGCACAACAGCCCCATGCAGCATTATAGGCTTGGGGATGAGTGACCAGATGAATGTGGAGAAGGACCTGGGGGTGTTGGTTGATGCTCAGCTGAACTTGAGCCAGCAGTGTGCCCAGGTGACCAAGAGGGCCAACGGCATCCTGGCCTGCATTAGAAATAGTGTGGCCAGCAGGAGCAGGGAGGTGATCATCCCCCTGTACTCAGCACTGGTAAGGCCGCACCTTGAGTACTGTGTTCAGTTTTGGGCTCCTCTCTACAGAAAAGATGTTGAGGTCCTGGAGCGTGTCCAGAGAAGGGCAATGAAACTGGTGAGGGGTCTGGAGCACAGGGCTTATGAGGAGCAGCTGAGGGAGCTGGGATTGTTCAGTCTGCAGAAGAGGAGGCTCAGGGAGGACCTTGTTGCTCTCTATAACTACCTAAAGGGAGGTTGTGGTGAAGAGGGATTTGGCCTCTTCTCCCAGGCAAGGAGCAGGACACGGGGTAATAGCCGCAAGTTGTATCAGGGGAGGTTTAGATTAGATATAAGGAAGAACTTTTTCTCTCAGAGAGTGGTCAGGCACTGAAATGGCTGCCCAGGGAGGTGGTGGAGTCGCCATCCCTGGCAGTGTTCAAGAGGCGTATGGATGACGTGCTGCATGATGTGGTTTAGTGCTTGTGGTGGCAGTGGTGATGAGGAGACGGTTGGTCTAGATGATGTTATAGGTCGTTTCCAACCTTGTGATTCTATGATTCTACGATTCTCACATGTCTGATATGCCCTGACTGTTTGCGCTGTGGAGCTGGCATCCATGCAAGTGGGCACATGGTTTGCATTGGCATGTGCTGCTGTCCCAGAGCAGAGGCTGTCCCAGAGTATCCTGAAATTGTTCTCTTCCTGTAGTCACGGACAAGACTCATCTTGTCCTCAAATGTGTCATAGAGGACTCTGTCTCCCTCCAGTGACTGTTGAGTGCCTACAACCTGAATATCGTGATTGAAAGTTGGTGCTTTGAACAACCCCATGGGTTGGGGAACCAGAGGGAACACAAGATCATCTCAACTGACTTCTTATGCCTTGTGGACACACCTTTTCACATGAAACACTACACTGGGCATAATAACTTCATAAAATGCATTCTGGAGGCATGACAGGTAGAGTCAGGTGAAGTGCATGGTTTTGCATTTCATTCATCTGTGCTTAGAAATGCATTGACTCACACATATTAACTACAAATCTAGGATACACTATATGAAGCTTGATAACCATCCCTGCTTCTATTTTGTTCCAAGCTGACATCATCAGTAAATATTACCAGTAGTGACTTCATAGCTGATTCCAGAGAGTTAATAAAATACTGCAAAGAAAATTTTCAATTGGCTGGGGGAGAATAATGTCAGTAATACATTTGTTTGCTAGTTTTTCCAGTAACAAATATTTCTTGAGATTTACCAATTGATCAGTTCTTAATCCATAGTAATAATATGTGCTGAAGTCTGGTGTCTTCAGTCAGATGGCCATGCACTGCTAAATAGGAAAAACACCATGCAGTTATGCCTAACAGCCAACTCAGCTTTCTCATAGAAAATGTTATCATGTTTGTTTGAATAAAACTATTTTTCATAAAACCATGAATTGGCACTGATTACATTGCCATTCTTCAACTGCTTATTGATTAGTTGTGTACCATAGTTCATTATGCTGACAAAGACTTATGTTAAGCTCAACATCTGATTAGTTCTGAGTATTATCACATTGTAAGTATATGTATGTACATACATGTAGAACTATACAGAAAGTAGAGAAATTCAAATTGTTCTTGATGGTTTGCTTAAGAACCGGGAAAATCAAGTGCAGTGAGGTGCAGATTTTGAGAGATCAAAGTCGTCATTCATAAAACCTCAGTATGTAGGTGAAAAAATAATCCCAATAACTTGAATTGTGAATTGCATGCTTGATGTATTTTCAAATTTATGTATAGATAGATAGATAGATATGTATCAGTGAATTTCTTGCCACTCTTCTGCTGATAACAGTTGGTGTCATGCTTTTTCTGAGGCTGAAAAGACCAGAAAGTCTGCGTACAAAATCAGATATGCTTCACAACAAAGGATTGGTTTGTAATCACAGGAACCAAGATACTGTCCCAGAAGATCACTCATTTCAAAATGCATCATGAATGCAATTTTTGTGTGTGTGAGTCTGAAGGCAAAGGAGACAATAAATACAGTCCCAAATGCATAGCACACAAGCAAAGATATTCAAAATTGCCTATGTTGTTCAATAAATAACTAATGAAATGTGTCAACACTTCAGATTTTGCACAAGCCAGAAGAATAAGCAACATACATTGCAAAAGAGGGAACACATTACCCATTTTTTCCCTAAGGGCTCTTGCACAATAGTACTATCAAAGAAGTCCTTAGTCTACACAAATTGACAGTAAAACTGAGATAATAGAAGATGTGTTCAGTGAAGTTCAATCTTTACAACTGATCTTCTGGGACATAAAATTTGGGTTTTGAAGAGATTTTCTATAAAGCAGGAAAGTTTTCCTTAGAAAGATTTCAGATACAACATCCACACACTTTTACTGTTCAACATATCCAGTTATCATCCGGGCTTATTGTTTGGCAATCACAAGCACACACATAAGTGTACATTTAATCTTCTAGGACTAAAGGCTGAGTTACAGTTAGTATGAATTAAGGACATCTTGTGTTTTATGTTGTTAAAAATGTCACATGTCCTGAATGTCACAGTACTGGGGGCTCATCAAGTTGCATATAGCTGCAATTAAGTGTTAAATAAAGGCCTCTGAGCCAGAAAAGAAAGAAAGTGAAGCATCCTCAGAGAAGACTCAGTGTTCAAGGTATATCCAAGCTGTACATAACAGAGCTCACAGGCTCAAAGGGAAATGGTTTCAAACTGCAAGGGTCGTTATTTAGATTGGATATAAGAAAGAAGTGTTTCACAGTAAGGATGGTGAGGCACTGGAACAGGGAGATGGCGAATGCCCCATCCCTGGAGACATTCAAGGCCAGGCTGCACAGGACTCTAGCAATCTAATCAAGCTAATCAACAGGTATCCCTGTTCACGGCAAGAGAGTTGGACCAGATGGCCTTTACATGGCTTTTCCAACTTTAATGATTCCATGAATCCGTGATTCTATGCTATCATAACCTAGCAGTAGTGAATGTAAGACTCAACATCTGGACAATTAACAGGGTTGTTGTTTAATGGTTACAGTGTGGTGGGAGTAGGAAAATAGCTGTCATTGTCACAAGTGCAATATGATGGAGAAGGAAAGCGTTCACCAAGGTGTGCCAATAGCCAGTCCCAGTCTGAGAGCCCAACACGGCATACCATATGAGAATGCAAAGTGCAAAGGGATGTCAGGAGGATACATTTTAAGATACTGAGGCCATTCCATAAAAAAAAAACATGCATGGAGAAAATGCCAGGTTGCATGTGTGCTTGGGGTTGTGTTTCTTTCATTATTATTATTTTGCCAAATAATAGCAAAAAACAACCTATTTAAATCAGCTCTGCCTTCCCATACTTCTTCTTGCCTTTTACAGTAATTCATCAATTTCTTCTTAGTAAAATACTGCTAATAATAATATAATGCTTATTTGACTAGTTGGCCACTCTCCATTTCTGAGCAACAACTGCAAATAGGGTTTTAGATTTAGCTGTTTTTTTATTCAGTTGTACTATTTTCCTCCAATTGCAAAAGTTGATTCAGTCTTGGCAGCAATGAAGGAGGCAAGTGGTGGCCTTTGGGAAATTGAAGACACTTTTTTTGCTGTTTTAAAAGCTTTTAAAAGAAGGAAATTACATTTTCTGAGGACAGTTGCCTGTTCAATTAATATCTTCGGGAAATATGACAGATATTGCTTTATCTGATGCAGCATACAGATGATACAGGTGATACGCACAACAGTTGCAGGAATACACAACTGATACTGCAGAGAGTTTCAGTTGGTGACTCTTAGCTGTATCAAGTACTGGGGAGCAGCAGAGACAGTCCAATTTCTTTACTTCTAGTTCTGTTACAAATGCCTTTATTTTCCACTTAAGCTTATTCCATACACACGAGCACCCACAGCTGAAATAAGATGCTGCAATCTGTTGGGTAGAGTCTCGGTTTCATGTCAAACATCATCCTAGGAGAGCAAATGAGTGCTCTTCTACTTGAAAAAATATAACTAAAAAATTATTGCAGCCGTGGAACGGTGCATAGTTCTCCTGAAACGGATGTTTCATATTGAATATTCTCTCCTGCTTTGGGAAATTTAGTGGAAGTCTTGTAGTTGGTTTTGACCTTAAGCCAAGAGGCCTTCTGCAGTCAAGCAACAGTGACACCGCAAGTTCCTCCATAGGTCAGGAAGTGGAGCTTTTCAGATGCTGTAAAAGTCGTAGTACTGAATATATGTAGGACAGCAAATTTTAATGTGCTTTGATTTTACACTGTAATCCTAAAACAGAAAAGGCATGATAACAAAATTGTTCAGAATTTCTAGAAGTTAAATAATTCAAAACACATAGGGAAAAAAAAAAAAAAAAAATAGAAAAAGGAATCATAAACTTAACCTTGGTATTTCATTTCTGCTCCCTTGTAATGTGTTCCTGTATTTGCTTAATTACATAAAAACCTCAGTGATGTCACTGTTGCATGCTACAGTGATTTGAGCTAACAAGTGAATGCCCTACTGCTTCCCTCAGTTTGCTTTACAAGGAGATCGTAATTATAGGATCATAGAATATCCTAAGTTGGAAGGGACTTATCATGATCATAGATTTCTTTGAGGAACCTGGGGATGCTCAAGCCTGGATGCGGGAAGGAGGCACCAAACCTTACTGCAGTATTTAAAACTGGAGGTTGGCTGCTACCCTTCTGTACACTCTGGGAAGGGAAAGCTGTAAGTTTCTTCCATTGCTTTTATCTCCATTTTAAAAATGTGTAACACAGAGAATGAATTTGATTTATTTTTACAGAATCACAGAATCACAGAAAGTCCAGGGTTGGAAGGGACCTCAAGGATCATGAATCTCCAACCCCCCTGCCACATGCAGGGTCACCAAACTCCCCATTTGATACTAGACCAGGCTGCCCAGGGCCACATCCAATCTGGCCTTCAACACCAGGGACGGGGCATCCACAACCTTTCTGGGCAGCCTGTTCCAACACCTCACCACTCAGTCTGTAAAGGACTTCTCCCTGACATCCAACCTAAATCTTCTCTCCCTCAACTTAAAACCATTTCCACCATTTAATGAACTGTTTACTAATTAGCAAAATTATTCAGGGGTTTGTGAGAAGTCTAACTAACTGTTGTATTTAGCAGCTGTAAACATGAAATCATGAATGAATACACTCGTGTCATGGGGATTGCCAGGATTTAGCGCTTTCTTCTCATTGTTACTGACTTCTGGGTTTCAGCTCCCTCCCTTTGGGAAGAGCACCACGAGCAAAGCGAGCGGCGGGTGGTGCGGGCTGCCCTGTGACAGCGCCCCGGGGGGCGGTGGCTCAGCGCTGCGCGTCCCGCGGCCGGAGAGGAGCGGTATTCCCGGCTAAACCTCTCCTAAATCGCCCCTCCCCCCAGCTGCTGGTTTGCCCGTCCTCTTCCACACTTCGCTGCCGTTTATCTAAAATTTCGGTCAGCGCTTACAAAGCAGAGTGTCTCCGTGTGTCAGCATTTTAGGTCCACTCTGATTATTTTTCTATTATTTTTTTTTTCCTCCCCGCAGAGACCAAGGCGCGGACACCTGCTGTCTCCCCTGAATAGACCCTTTTAACAACGACTTTTGTCGCAGTTTCCACCTTTGCCCTCCAACGCGGGCGCAGCTCCGCGGGTGCGGAGCCGCCAGGGGGCAGCAGCGCCCCGCGCACCCCCCCCTGTCCCGCGCACCGCGGTGTCTCGATTTAAAGCAGGGACGGGAGGCGGGAGGGGGGCAGGAACCCTAGCTATGTGGGAATTAAATTCGGCGTTAAGCGGGCTCTGTGCCTCTTAGGGTTTTTAAGGCTCCTGGAGGGCTTCTTCTCTTCGTTGGTATTCTGTAGGTCTTGTGCATCTGGAAAGGGAAACGAACACGGAAGGCATGGAGTCTATTGGAAAGTATTGCTGCCGTGTGTATAGCGCCCGGGGGAAGAGATCCCCTTTGAACGCGCCTGGAAAATGCCATCAGCCCCTGCCCACAAAAGGAAAAAGAGAGAAAGAGGAAGAAAAAATAAAGAAGGGATGCAGGAAGAGGAAGAAGAAGAGGAAAAGGAAGGAGAAAATATGAAAAAAGTAAAAAGAAAGTAAGAAAAAAAAGAAGAAAATGAAAAAAGAAAAAAAGAAAAGAGAAAGAGAAAAGAGAACGAGGGGAAAAAAAGGAAAGGAAAGGAAAATAAAAGGAAAAAGAAAAAAAAGAAAAAAAAAAAGAAGAAAAGAAAAAGGAAAGGAAAGGAAAGGAAAAGAAAATGAAAAAAAAAAAAGAAAGAAAGAGAAAACAAGAGAAACAGGAAAAGAAAAAGAAACAGGAAAAGGAGGAGAAAGAGAAGGAGAACAACGTAATTTATGGAGTTTCTGTAGCTGTTTTCCTCCTTTGAGCTAAATGGGGACGGAGCCTCTCTCGCGCCCTGCCCTCACCTTCCCGGCCGGACAACGCCGCTCCGTCGCGGAGCTGCTCGGGCTCAGCACTCTCCCCCACTTTTCTCGCTTCCGTGGAGGTGACGTCCTCCCTCCGCTCGCTCTCCCCGCGCTCCGGTCCGGGCTCTGCAAAGCGAAGCAGCGCTTGCGCGGTGCCGCGGAACCAGCTGGGCTGGGGTTCGGCGCCGGTGAGAGCAGATCAGCAGCGTGGGGTTCAAACATGAGCGGTCAAGGCACGCCCAGACGTTCTCCGTTTGCCGCTTTGTGAAACATTTTTACAGCAACCCTGCGGTCAGACTTTGTACGAAGCAGCCCTAATCGGAGCACCCAACTTCCCAATCGCTTTGAGGCCGCTCTCAGCCATCCCCAGGAGAAGTGCCCCTCACTCAGCGAGCATGAGCTGCGGGCTGACAGCTCACATTACTCCAGTAACTATGAAAAAGGACGGGACGAGGGGAGGGGAAGAGAGAATACCCAAACCTCGACCTCCCGTCCCATCCTTCTCTGCCTTCTCTGCAGTCCCACGGCTCGGGGCAGCCCCATGCACCGCTTTTGCGGAGCAAAGATGGGATCGAAGGGGCCGCGGGGCTATCTCTGCGAATCCTTACAAATTTACCGCTGGAATGGGGAAGCAGGATTATAAATTGCCGGGATTTTGGCTCGATTTTGGCTTATGGGCCCCTCCCAGCTCGGAATATTCTGTGATTAAACCTGGGGTTCAGCAACTTTAAGTTTAACAGGTTTTATTCCCTCCTCTCTTAACTTTTCCGAGAAAGTGGGGCAGCTTCCCTTCCTCTGTCACACGTATATGTGAATTTAACAAGAGTTGTGGCGCGGGGCTGCGCCTCCAAACGAACGGCTGCGCACCTGCCGAGTGAGCTGCGGGACCACATTCTGCTCCTGCGGAATCATTTTCGCTGGTTTCAACGGCTTCAGAACCAGTCGGGTGATGTCTCCCAACTTGACAGACCACTTTGTCTCTCCTCCCTCCTCCCTGAGTTCCAGAGTTCGTCAGCGGCCTCCACCTCACCACTTCGGAGAGATCTTCGTTGGATCGTGAAGTCGGAAACTACGCAGTCCTACACTTAATAACAGTAATGGTAGTAGTAATAATAAAAATAATAATGAAAGAAAAAAAGAAAAAAAAAAAGCAGCATGCTGACGTTGCAGTACCTTCAGAAACTCCTTTGAAGAAGCAGCAGCCCGGTTTGGGGCGCGTTCTGAACATGCGGGCAGCAGACGGAGGATGGTACAAACGAGAATGCGAGTGCCCGTGGGCAATGCCAGTGCGTATGGGCGGTGGAGGGAATAAGGGGTAATGCGGATTCCAGAGTCTCTGCTTCACATCACAGCAGAGACACGCAAAGACCTGATCTCAACCGCGTGTTTTCAACTGAAAGGAAATCGGTCCTTTTAATCTCTTTCCTTCCTTCCTTCCT